>NC_136471.1:103119996-104319996 GCF_902686455.1 Sciurus vulgaris | reverse complement strand
TATTTACACACTTTCTTCTAACCAGATGATTTGTCTTTGTTTATCCAAGATTTTCTCATTCGTTGTCAAAGTGCTTGTAACTATATTTATGATCCTTGGGTTTTCTGTTCAAGGTTATAGAATGCCTTTTTATCTGTTTCCATCTACTTCTCTGTCTGTACAGTGTTTGCTTCATAGATCTTACAGATTTCATGCTAAATTTAATCCTACTGAGACATTTTGTAGATGAAATTATGTCTGGGATTTACTTGAAAGTAACTCATCCTGGGAATGGAAGTCAGGGAAGTTCAGATGAAATAGGATTGACCATATATTAATTGTGATGTTAGGGGCAATGTCAGGGTTTGGGTTCATTGTACTATTCTCTATACCCTTTTGTACATTTAAATTTGTTTGTTTGAATGGAATTCTAGTGATTCCTAGGGTGAGTTACAATTCAGGTTGAAGCATGTAAGAGAATTGCAAGTGCATATAATCCAGCCTAGACTGGCCAGTACCCATCTCTGAGACCCCTTCTCTCTGTTTTCAGGGTTGTTATGATCTGGTGACCAGTTTCATGGAGACGAACATGGGGATCATCGCTGGAGTGGCGTTTGGAATTGCATTCTCCCAGGTAGCCTACATCATCGTGTAGGGCTTGGTCTAGCCTTGCCCCTGCCTCTAGCTCTGGTTTCCCTCCCTAGCCTCCACCTTCTCAGCCTGCCTTCCTGTGCCTTGGGAAAAGCTGATAGATGGGGTCAGAGCTCCTTGCTCGTTAGTCCTCAGGTCATCTGTTTATTGATTTTCCTTTTTCAACTTAAATGAAGTTTTGCCATCAAGGGAATATCGGTTACAGTTCAACTAATGACTAGCTCCAGAAAAACAACTTGCTTCTTCTGTAGGTCAAATGGAGGTTAACTGAACAAGGTGCTGGCTTAATTGGAGCATAAACAACTCAAAACATCAAATGGCTGATCCGGATTTGGGGGAGGTTTTTTGTGGGCTGACCTGTCCTTTTTTGTTCTTTTTTAGTTTCTGTGGATTATGCATGGCATTTTTCCCTTTAAAGAAAGCTCACATTTATCAAACTTCATCTTGTGATCATTACTTTAATCTCTAGCTTTGACTATTCTATTTCTTAAGAGAAAACCCACCTTTTGGGTATTCAATTTTATATCCCTTCATCTCTACCCTCCCCCTAAGAAACAATGGGAGAAATAATTATTCAGATTAAGTAAGCCTCACATACTCAAGGATGGAACAAGATTAAACTAAATCTAAAATGTAGTGTGTTGCCACCAGGCAGGGTACTATTCCACATGCTTCTGATCTCCCAGCAAAATGATACATCTTCACTATAATATTGCTGTGGGCAAAAGGATCAACATGTATACCTAGCAAGCAAATAAAACCTTTGTTTAACTCAGACCTTTTTCAGAACCATAGATCATTTGTGAGCAAAGTCATTTAATATTGTCTGAATCATGTTTCCAGAACTCTACTTTCTATGTAGGCCATCTCAGACTCCAATTTTTACCCTGCCCATCTGTAACCCTGTCCCTCCTGCTTAGCAATGCAGATGCACTTTAAATTTATTCAAGTTTGTTTCTAAAACTTTTTCCCCTTGCTTGTAGTTTTAAAATGTTTTTATTAGTGTATGATTGCTATACATAATAGTGGGGTTCATTTTGATATAAGCAGTCCCTAGTACTTTCCCTGTCCATCTCCTCCTCCCTCTCACTGTTCCCTTCCTCTTCTCTACTTGTCTTCCTTCTACTTATTTATTTTAATTGGTTTTTATAGATATACATAAAGGTGAAATTCAATGTGGTATATTTGCATATGGAGAAAATTGTTGCCAGCTACTCCTCCAACAGGGGATTATTATCCAGACTATATAAAGAACTAAAAAAAAAAAAAAGAACCTTAACACCAAAAACCAAATAACCCCAATCAATAAATGGGCAAAAGACCTGAAGAGATGTTTCTGAAAAGAAATAGAAATGGCTAATAAATATATGAGAAAATGTTCAACATCCGTAGCAATCAGGGAAATACACATCAAAACTACACTGAGGCTGGGTATAGTGGCACACACCTGTAATCCCAGCATCTCAGAGCCTGAAGCAGGAGGACTCCAAGTTCAAAACCAGCCTCAGCAACTTAGCAAGGTGCCAAGCAACTTAGTAAAACCCTGTCTCAAAATAAAACTTAAAAAAAGGGTTAGGAATGTGGCTCAGTGGTAAGTACCTCTGGGTTTAATCCCTGGTACCAAAACAAACAACAACAACAACAAACAAAACTACATTGAGATTTCATCCCACTCCTAAAACTTTATTGAAATATAGAATGTACATAAACACATGTGAATTATAAATTTACAGCTTAATAAACGATCACAAAATGAACAAACCTGTATAGCCCTTCCATAGATCAAGCCTGGCAGTTTGTTCTTGTGAATTAGAGAGCTTAGCTTCAGAAAGTAGAAATGTGTTTCTTCCTAAGCAGTTACAAAAACCTGCATAACATTTCATCTCACAAGAGCATGGAGACTTAGTCAATACAAGTACAGTTCTTGCTGCAGTTTCAAAATTTTCTTTTACCACACTGCATTGTTTTTGTAGCTCATGAAGTGAATTAAACCCTTAACATGCCAACACACAGACAAACCAAAGTGGTTCACAAACACTGCAATGAACACAGTCTCCAGAGACATTTCAAAGGAATGAGCACCCTGAACTTTCCTCTAGTTTGCTATAATATTTCAACAATAACATTCAGTAGCATCTCTATAATGACTGCAGGGGACATTTTAGAGTATCCCAAACTTTGCAAATGGGCAGGATGCACTTGAAAGCCTTGAACATACTGGTTCTTTAACACATTTATATGTAGCATCAGGTTGTTAATATCAGAAGGACAGACCTATGTTTAGTGTTGGAGAAGGACTGTCCCCTTGGAGGAAAAAAAAATATCACTGAAATCTCTTCTCATGGCTTCCCTAGAAAAATAAAGGAACATAATGCAATTACCACACGAGGAGAAAAGCACCTCAGCAAATCTGGGATCTCATGAATGAAGCGTCTTATTATGCAAGAATATTCCCGTGTGGCCTTGAGTGTATAAATGGTGGGGAGGAGGATCCAGTTTTCATTAGTGAGATGAAATCAAGTCAAATGGGTCCTTCTCTAAGGCATGAAGAATCTGATTAACACCTCTTCTCCACTCTTCTTTCACACATCCCTGTGAAGGAATTTATGCATAGACAGATGGTTAGCTGGCCTGTTGAGCATTGATCTCTCTGTGCTGCCTTAAAGAAATCCCTGACGTGGAGATTGTAGAATATAAGTGTGGCATACTGGGAGGAGAGAAGCTTTGGACCTAAGGAACCCCAATCAGAAACACTCTGCAACAAGTTTTGGTCTCATCAAGGTACCACATAGTTATGGGAATGAGAAAAGAAAATACAAAGCCCAGTAACATCACTCAGCCAGTACCATTTACCCCCAAAGCCAGGCAGGTCCAGCAGAATGGAGACTTCAGACCTCCTGTGCTCAACTTAGGACTTTTCCAGCCAGATGCACTACCAACTGTAGCTCTTTATGGTACCAGCAGCTTCAGGGTTTCTAAAAGCTGAGATTGGCTTCCAGATGCCAGTAGATCCGAGGCATCCCTGGGATGATGGTAGCCACCTACCACTTGCCTGTTTGGGAAGAACCAGCCGTATTGATCAGTGACCTAGAAGCAAAGCTTTAGCTACGTTTGTTCAGGAATTTTAGAGCCAGAGTTATAGTAAACCTCACAAATATTGACTGAGTTGATGAAACTATTGTGCCTTGACCTTCCTGTAAGTAAGTTCTACTGTGTAAAGGCCCAAGTGGGTAAGAAAGAACAGAGCTCTCTCCCTTTCTCTTTCCATCACCTCCCCACCTTAACCTTCTTCTTTTCTTTGCCCTCTCTTATGGTCTCAGTGCTATCACCTGTTTGAAGAAACTGGCCTTGCACATCTGTTGTCTCAGAGGTTAAAGATGGTATCAAGTACAAGGGAAACTAGTCTAGTCTTTTACACTTTGCCAGAACTTTGTCCCCTGTTAGCTATTTTGGTCAACTTAAAACTCTTGTTAGGACAGCAGGGTTCAGTCAATCATTTAATGCTTCTTTCCCCAAGCTCCCATGGCCTTTGACCTCTCCAGGAAAAGCCCATCTGTCAGGATTTGATGGGCAGGTCCTGTTGCCCTATACATTTATAGCAGGAGGTTGTGCATCTTTGAGTATGATGCTTCTTCCCTGCATCGCTGGCAGCTACTCTTTCAAGAGGGCTTGGGGGGAAGAGATCATGCATGTTCACACCTTCCTCCAAGTCCCTTAAATGGTCTAGAAGTCAAGGGGTATTGGGCCTGGACACTGGTATTATTCACTTTGTGACCTGCTTCCCACCTTGGTTTAATCATGTGGGGGCAGGGGATGGCCTCTGTACTTAACACTTCTGTATCCAAGGTAAGTAGACTGAGGGCTTTGCTAGACTTGAAACCTATTAGGCTGGATTAATCCCTTGCATTATGGAATGTGATAGTCCTGGATGGAGACCGTATAGCTGTTTTCCAGAGGAGAGGAAGGTTGAGCAGTTTGCTTGATGTTGGGCAGTTACTGCAGACCCAGAATTACAATACTGACCTCCTCACCTGGTTTACTATTTTAAATGTGAAGGCTGAAGATCATCCTTGCTCCACCTCAGGTAGTAGCTGAGGGGAATTCACCTTGTGCTTTTATAAAAACAGGGTTTAAGTCTGTTGATTAGAAAGAAGAAGATATTTATTAAAAAATACAGGTCCTGCTCATTGAAACCCATGCTTTGGTCCTTGCACCTCCTTACAGGGCCTTCCCCGGGGCCTACAGGCTGCTAGGATGATTTATTATGTGTCAGTCATTCTTTTTTGGACCATTGAGGAAACTGTTTACCTTTTCTATGTAGAGGACAGGATAAAGCTGGGGCTATTCTCAGATGATCAATATTCAAATTTAAGTTATGCATGGATTACCTCTGTAGTTAGGGGAAGATTCTTCAACTTCCCCTAAATCCATTTTCTTATCTGAAAAGTTAGGATTATAATATTGCACAGGGTTGTAGTAAGGAGTCAGTAATATGCCTGGACATGAGGAATGTACCTCTAATACTTATTTGGTTTTTAGGTGGAATCTAATTTTTTAACACCATCAAGTATTTTCTGGTGTATGGTGGTCCTGGAAAATGGCAGTTCTGATAAAAAGTGACAAGTTCTAAAGTTCAGAGTCTTTGCTCTCATGGGGTATATTTTAATTTCTCATTTGGCAGAATATTCTGAAGGATATAGCCATGATACCTTTGACCACTTGGCAGTCCATGATGTATATATTTTGTGCCATGAAATGTTGTTAGCCAGGGCCTTGGTGGGAGATTGTGTGAGTCCAATAAGTTGATGGGTTTTTTTAACCTGGCAGAAGTTATAGTTTGTACATTTCTTAGCTACCATTTTGAAAGGTAAGGTAGAAATTGGAGACTGGCACCTACACTGGTGAGCTAAAAGCCAGGAAAATAGAGTTCACTCTGGCCAACAGTGCAGACTAGAAGGGTCAGAGGAGTTTTGCCTATAAGATAAGGATGACTAGGTAGAATGAATGAGTGGTTCCTTCCTGTGGAGGGCTTATTAAAACACCAGTTTCAGGGCCCCACCCCAGAATTTCCAATGCAGCATGTCTGTGAATGTGTATTTCCAGTAGGGTCCAGGTGAAACTGATGCTGTTGGTCCTGGGGGCACATGTGGACTAACACTGTAACACAATATCTCTAAAGGTCATTCCCACCTGATCCAGTAAAATGTGCCCAGTTGCTTAAAAAGAAGAGACTACACTGGCCAAGGCAAAGCCGTCTCTATGCTCTCAAGTATACTGTTGGGCTCCTATCCAAAAAATGCTGATCCTCCAGATTCATGAAGGAGAACTTTGGTTTCTAATAAGCAGAGAGCCTTGACAGTGTCACAGTCATTTTTATCACATGCACCTATGCCACCGCATAGGTCAAGACACAAAAACAGGTGGAATACTGGGGTTTTCTGAGGAGGTGGAAGTACTCTGTGACAGATTGTTTTGGGGTTCCGGAAAAACTAGGAAGTGGGCCCTGTGTGTAGATGGTTCCATTTAGGCCTAAGATAGCCACGTGGTTGAGAGACAAAGAGAATATAAACCCCCCATTTCCTCTTTGCCCTCCTACCTCTTCAAAGCCATGACTTTCTTACCTCACAGGACCCAGTCAAGAATAGTGTCTGTTGCTGTCTCAAGGAAAAAACAGTCAGCTAAGTTTGACTAGAATATCGTATTGGGAAATCTTCCAAGTGCATGTGTTAATGACTTTGAATTCAGTTTTGGCCTTTTAGTTGATATCTTACTAATTCCATGTCACTTAATTTTTTTTTCATTACTTTCATAACATGAACACATTTTAATACTACTTAGTATCAAAAGTTGTTCTTAACTGACCAGAGTGAGCTTCTGCTGGAAACCTATGGCCAGTTCCAGAACTTCAGTTGGCTCTGTACCAACCATTAGACTTCCTCCAGCTCAGATCCCACAATTGAAATCTGGTTTCTTTTTTCTCTAGCACCCTTTCCCTGTTTACACTGCTAAAAATTACATCTAGGTATATCCATATTTCAGAATATATCACAGCCCATAAATATAGTTAATTATTATGTATCAATTTAAACATTTTAAATTAAAAATTACATCTGATGTGGAAGAAGGGTATAGTTCAGTAACTTGAATGTGTCCTTTTTGTTTGTCTCCCTGGCAACAGTTGATTGGCATGCTGCTGGCCTGCTGTCTGTCCCGATTCATCACGGCCAATCAGTATGAGATGGTGTAAGAAGGTGAGTGGCAATGGGGAGTATTGGACTTTGTGGGTTTCCCTGTAGTACCCATACTACCCTTCAGCCCTGCAGGAGGACTACCTGGCCACTTAAATACCTGGTCTTGGTGGCACTGGCCCATATGCAGAAATCTCATTTCCCTGGTGCTGGGAGGAGGTGCATTGGGTGCTATTGCATAAAATGTGGACATGTTCTTTTCAGCATGTTAGCTTTTCTTTCAAGTCCTTATTAATGGTGAATCACTTGTGTTTTAATTTCTCTCCCAGTCTTTCAAGAGCGATGGAATAAGAGACCTGTTTTAAAAAGAAACTGCAGCAATCTCTGAAAGACTTCCAAAGAATGTTAGAGCACAGTACATAATACACCTGCCCTGCTCCTGCTCCCCTCTTCCCCCAACCGTGCCCACCCTCCCCCTGCGTGCAACTGACACTCCTACCCAGTCTCTCTCCACCTTTAACCAGCATCATGTGTAGTGTCCATCTTGTGATGCCCTGTTGTGCCACAGAGTGTAGCCAGGCCCCCTGCAGCCAGTCCTAGTGATCCCTGCCCTGAGGCCCCATGCGTGCTAGCTCCTCTACGTGTACTTGGTCCAACTGCAGCTCATCATAGGTCACTGGTTATTACACCATCACTGGCCCCTTGGAGTCCTGCATGTAGTATGGGAAATTCCTGTTAGCCCTTCACCGTGGTGGATAAGTGCCACACACCTTTACGTAGATAAGCAGATGCTAGTTATCTGTTCTTTTGGCTTAATCTCATTTGGTTTGGTTTTCCCTTTACTAAAATACTTTCCTACCTTCTTTAAGCTGCCTAGGACAGGTAAAGGGACACAGCAGTAATTGTTCATACGGAGATGAAAGCATGTGTCACACATGATGGAAATGGTTTGGGAGTGTTAGGTAGCCTCCTTGCTCGTTATTGTTCTGTACCTGGGTGTGTAGAGACAGTTTAGTGAGCCTATGCCTCTCAGTTGAAACCTGTATAATCCTGTTACGAAGCTGTTCTTGCTTCCTGTGAAGGCAATGATATTACTTTTGTTTTTCCCCAATTAATTGCTGTTGTGTTATTTTACTTCTTCTTCCTGTATTTTTTTTTCTTGTGTTGACATTATAGATTTCAAGGACCTCATCAGATCAATTGATAAATGAGTGTGAAGGGGGAACAAAAGTCAAAATATTTTTAAAAGATCTTTAAAAATAATGCCTCTGTCTAGCATGCCAACAAGAATGCATTGATATTGTGAACATTTGTGATATATGTATTAATAAATAGAGCAATTACAAATGGTTGTATTGTGGTTCTGTTCTTTAATTGTTATGATTTTGGGGGGGGGGGTTGGTACCAGGGATTGAACCCAAGGGCACTTAACCACTGAGCCACATCCCTAGCCCTTTTTTATATTTCATTTGGATACAGGGTCTCACTAAGTTGCTGAGGGCCTTGCTAAGTTGCTGAAGCTGGCTTTGAACTTGTAATCCTCCTGCATCAGCCCCCCTCCCCCCGCCACTGAGATGATAGGCTTGAGCCACCATGCCTGGCTGTTATGACAGTTTTTGAAAATGCATTTCCATTCCATCTTGTTCCTTAAGACATTACATGTTGACCCAACTCCACACACATGCTATAACCCCACCCAAATAGCGTGGAGCTGTCAAAGAACTGATGGGTTAGTTTTTATTATTATTATTATTATTATTATTATTGTTATTATGGACATTTCAGAAACTTGAATCATTCATCATGGACAGGATAGGTTGTTGGCTGCAAAAATACAGCCTTTGTATTATTTCAGGCCTCTGCCATCCATGAAATAAATAAAAAGATTTTAGCAGAGTTCTTTAAAGTCTGAATTTCATTTAAAAAGCAAATAAGCATCTATTCTTTCCTTCATCATTTCTAATGAGCATATATTCTTCCCTTCCTTCCTCCTTCGCTGGGTTGGATTGAATAAATGCAATCTAAACAATTCATTTGTCCCAATGCCCTAATTTGTACTCAAGTATAAAATGCTTACACTTGATTTAAAGAGTATTTTAACAATAGGTGCAGTATAATATGTTATCTGCAATCAATTTTTTTCTTCTTGATGATTCATGAAGAAAAAAAAACTAGTAAAAGCATAAAGTGATCTGCTCCCAAATGAGCAGGTCTAAAAAGCTCCCTCTTGAGGAGGGACAGGAAAGGGGAGGAAATGTAGAATGAATTTGACAAAATTATGCTATGTGCACATATAAACATGCCACAGTGAATTTCACCTTTATATACATCTATCAAGCACCAATTAAAATAAATATGAGTGGGGAACAAACCTCCATCTTCTCTGTGCAATGAGCTTTATTTAAGGTGGAGATGGTTTTCTAACTATATGCATTTATTCACCTGAATTCTATATGGGCTAAACCGTACAAGGCTTATAGAGGGCACTGTCCAAACCTTCAGATGTTCCTTCTTCAATAGGCCAGCATTTTTAGAGAATCAAGGAGAGCTCTTATGTGCAAACTTTCATAGCTCAAAGCTTTTTGACTGAATTTTTAAATTTCCATTCTATATCAAAATGAGGCTTTTCTGTAAAATCCTAAATTGAGCCCAACCCGTGGCTCCTCTTTTTGCAAACCATGCATTGATTGGTATACTTTGGTAAGACAACTGTATACTTTCTAAATTAAATTTAGATCTCTACATTACATACTTTGTTTTGTTTTTGATATTGGGGATTGAACTCAGGGGTACTCAGCCACTGAGCCACATCCCAAGACCTATTTTGTATTTTATTTAGAAACAGGGTCTCACTGAGTTGCTTAGCACCTCACTTTTGCAGAGGCTGGCTTTGAACTTGAGATCCTCCTGCCCCAACTTCCCAAGCCATGGGATTACAGGCATGTGCCACCATGCCTGTTCCATGTTACATACTTAGAATGTGAAACATTTAGACCACTGTTCATTTTACTTCAAAATTGTGAAGTAATCATGTTTCAACTCTGAGTGACTTGTATGTAATTGATATCCCTCCTTCAAATGAAACTTTAAAAATGTAAATTGAAATACCTTTTCCTCTTTTTGAAGTATATTTACATATGGTTAAGTGCACAAAAATTAAAAATGCAGCTTGGAGTTTTACATATACAGAAACCAGTATAACTAGACAAGATACAGAATATTTTTAGCACTTCTGAGGTTTCCTTGGTGCCCCTTTTTATGTCAGCAACCCGCCTCTGTCCAGAAACAGCTATTTCTCTGCATTGTAGTACCATAGATTCATTTTATCTGTTCTCAGACTTCATATAAATAGAGTCATAGGTATGGACTGGTTCTTGTGTCATCTGCTGTCTGCAAGAATGACATGGTGAACATAAACATGGTCTTATTTACATTGTCATGTGGAATTCTACTCTGAATATAGCATAGTTCACCCATTATACTACTGCTAGGCATTTACATTGTTTTCAGGTTTGTACTACTATGAACAGAACTGCAGTGAGCATTATGGAATATGCTTTCTGGTGCACATAAACACATATATTGAATTACTCAGAAATACACTATGTTTAGCTTTAGAAGTTCCAACTTAACATTTTTCCCAAGTGGTTGTACTCACTTATACTCCCACCAGCAAGGATAAAAAAAATCTGGTTGTTTCACACCCTCACCAACACTTGCTGTTCTGTTTTATTTAAGCCATTTATTTAGTGGGTGTATAGTAGTATGTTTATTTTAAAATTTCCCCTCTTCTTATGACTAATGATAATGAGCATTTTCAGCTTTTATTGGCCATTTTGATATCCTCTTGTAAGATGTTCAAGTCTCTTTTGTTTTCTAAAATTCACCTGTCTTCAATGATTTGTAGGGATTCTTTATGAATTCTGGATATAAGTCCTTTCTTGGAAGTGTGGATTCCTTCCCATCTCTGACTTGCCTTCCTGAGTACAGTCAGTTCTTGAGTAATACTACTATCATTATATCTGAATTTTCACCTGAACTTATAACTAGAATCCCTAGATTTTTGTTTCTTGAAGGAGGAAAAGAGGAGGCTTTTGTTTCCTAATATAACATAAAACATGTAAAAATAAGCTAATGAACACAAAATTGATCCAAGAACAGATAAATGAACTCAACTGTAGTGGCTCTCTGCAACAAACAATACTGAATATGTATGCATAGAAGTTTTGACCCAGGACTGGGGTTGTAGCTCAGTGGTAGAGTGCTTACTTAGCATGTATGAGGCACTGGAATCAATTCTCAGCACTGTATATGAATAAAGAAATAAAGGCCCATCAACAACAAAAAAAGGTATTTTTAAGAAAAGTTTTAACCTACCTTGTGGTGTTTCCAGGGAGTCATATGATTTAATTGAAAGCTGATTATTTGAAGACCTACTGGATTTAGACTATGGAACATGTGAAGAAGAATAAAATATTCACTTTCAAACAATGTTGATTAATTTACATATACTTAGCAAATTGTAGAAGCTGATTATTTTTCTACCAGAATAATTCAGGTTTGTATATTTGATTGTGAAAAGGCTACTATATTATCTTCCATGAATACAACTGCATTAGTTAGTTATTTATTGCTGTATAACAAAGTACTCCATCACTTAGCAGTTTAAAATAACAAACATTTATTATCACAATTTTTATAGATCAGGAATCAATGTATGGTTTAGCTGGATGCCTCTGGTTCTCAAGTTCTTTCATGAGTCAGGCCATTGTTTAGGATTATAATCTCCTGTGGAGGTTCAACTTGGGTTAGAGGAATGAGTTCCTTGTTGGGGACTGCCCTTGGTTCCTTGCCATGTGGGCCTTACCAGAGGGCTGCCCTAAGACTTATCACTGACTCACCCCAGGATGAGCAATCAAAGAGAGAGTGTTCAAGACAGAAACCACTGTTTTATATCCTAAAGTGTAAAGTGATAGGCCATCACTTTTGTAATATTGTATTTATTGGAAGTCAGTGAAGAGGTGTAGCCCATGAACAGGGGGAAAGGATTATACAAGACCATGACTATCAGGAGGCTGCTATCATTGGGCATCTCCTTGGAGGCAGCCTACCACAACTATGTTTGATTTGCTTTCCTTTGGAACTTATTCAAAGACTCACATATTTAACTCAATAGAGAATGGCAAGTTAGAAAAAGGGCTGCTTTACAAACAAGTTTACACTCCACTCTCATTGATCTTGGTGTTTTCCATTTCTTTTCATGGCTATCCAAGGCTTTTTTGGCATCACTTCAAATCTCTTTAAGAATGAAAAGTCCCGATAGCAAAATCAAATGCTGCAAGTTTTCATAAATATCAAACTATTTTTCCATTTTCTTAGAAGATTTTCTAGTTTCTAGATACCTACTTTCTTCTTTAAAAATCAAGTAATTTTCTCAATTCTGTATTACCATACATCTCATGGTAAAGGAACCCTGAAAAAAAATCATTAAAATTCTTGGAGATGTACATGGTGGTCCACTCCTGTATTCCAGCAACTCGGGAAAAGGATCAAAAGTTTGAGGCCAGCCTGGGCAACTTAGTGATATCCTGTATTAAAATAAAAACAAATAAATAAAAATATCTGGAGATGTAGCTCGGTAGTAAGCCACCCCTGGGTTTGATTACCCAGTACCACAAATAAATTAATAAATAACTTAGTATTGATTTTATTTTTCCTTCCATTATGTTGACTTCATGAGAAATAATGTTTTTAAGTGATGGTTGGTACAATTAATGATGGGATTATTTTATTTGTAATTTCTTTGGAAGCAAAAAGATTACACTTTAAAGAGGACATTGAGAAACTGACAAATGAATATGTCCAAAGTACTCTCCCAAATAGTAAGGGTCTAGAAATTATGTTACAGTTGGAGAAATTTGATAGTTGGTGCATATGGCAGTGAGATACACGGGGGAGATAGGACAAAGCAGGAAATCATTTTCTTCTTTGAGTTCACGAGGGCTCAAACCTTGTTCATCTTCTCTATGTTTTTTTCCTGGACAATTTTATCCATCTCTGCTGCTTCAGTTACCAAATATGCAGTAGTGACTTCCATCTTCAAATACCCAGCTTACACTTTTCTTTGGAGTAATAGATGTGTACAATTCATCTGCCAACAACCACAAGGCTGAAAGTAGACTGAAAACCCAGAGTGGTGGTAATGGTGAGATCAGCTGGGACTCAAATCTAGGAAAGATTCAGATCAGTATGGTTTATATTGAAAAGAATGGGAATTTGGGGACTGGGGATGCAGCTCAGTGGTGGAATACTTGTCTAGCATAGGCGAAGCTCTGGGTTTGATTCCCAGCACCAGAAACAAAAACAAAACTAACACAAAGAAAAAAAATAGGAAGTTTTTGGTGGATTTTCTGTATGAAAATTTTCTGTAATTTTTCATTAAACACCATATGCCAGTCACTGTTCTGAGTGTGGTGCTCTGGTGGTCACAACACAGAGCAGGGTTTACCTTTATGGAGCATATGTTTTTGTAGAAGTTACCAGACAATGTAAGTCTATGAGTACATAAGATTAGTGATAGACTTTAAAAAATAAAATGAGTGATGTCGGTGATGCTACTTTACTAGTTGAACTTTCATTGTGTGTTTGAATTAGTTCATGAACCTGAGTAGTCAAGTTCTAACATGATCTCATCTGTTCATTTAAAGGTGGACTGATGTCAGATTTGGGCAAGCCAAATTGGGTGGGGCAATGCGACCACAGGTGATAGAAGCCAGCCACTTATGGTTATGTAAATAAGGCTGGCAACTTTCCCAAATTAGGATCCCAAAGAAACATTCAGAAATTCAATTATTTGCTAATTACAGATATCACCTTGTAAAGACGAATTGACTTGAGACAGATAAGCATAACAATGGTTATGGTATGTACATTAACAAGGAACATACATGCCATAATCATAGTTGACTCGTATTGTGGACTAACTGGCCCTTCACCTTCGGAACCACCCCAGGGCTACCTATTGTATATATGGGATTTTGCTGTAAGATTGAATTTAAAGAACTGATTTAATAGCTTTAAAAAATACTTGAAAAATCACAGAGCTAGATTATGCTAATGAGGGATTCAGAGCTTAACAAAATATCTGAACTGCAGAATCTCAGGCCCCACCTGGAATCTGAATTAGAGTCTGTATTTTTACACAACCTTAGAGGATTCATATTCACAAAAAAATTTAAGTAGTACTGATTTAGGATTTAGGCCACGGGTTTCCAAACTTAGCTGTACTTCTCAATGACCTGAGACTTGTGGGATAGGCTATGCCTTAGGATTTTTAAAAGCTCTCAGAGGATTCTGATGTGTGACCAAGTTTAAAAATGCGGATTTAGGCCACAGACTGAGTCCTGCTATGATTGATGTCCTAAATATGTGGACTCTTTGGCCACCCAGAAAACCAAGTTCATAGTGTTAAGTCCATCAGCCAAAACCTACCACTGGGGAGAGGTGACAGCCCCTTGCCCAACCTCTTCCTTGCATATGAAAGCTAGAACATAATGGAGAGTGGCTATTCTGGTAAGTGGGTGGGACAAATGTCAAGGGCATTGAGAATTCCTTTCCAGCAGATGGTATCATTTATCAGCTGGTTTAGACAGCAGCAAGATCTCATTTATATGCAGCAATTTTCCCTCTTCACCAGGGATTAACTCAGTAGAAACACTCTGACTAGCCTGCCTGCTACTCACCTATTCAGCTTGAATTTATTTTATGTAATTGTATGCAATAATTTATCTGTGAAATTCCTCCAGGGAAAGCAGCCACATGGATAGCTCAAGCCACTGAAGATAGTAAATAGAATGGCCTTATGCATTAAGTCATAAAGCAAACAGCAGGGGATTGCTGGAGAAGGGGAGAGGGTGACTGAACATTCCAAAGAGGATGCCTTTGGGGGTGCACACCCCTTCTATCCCTCTCTGTCTCCTGGAAACATGGTTTGAAAAATTAAATCTTCGGTAGGCATTTCCAATTTCTTTAAAAATGAAAATGGAATCATGGAAATGGGAAAAAGCATAGACAGTTTAAAAATTCCACTATGTTAAATTCTCCGTGGTCCCAAAGCCACTTTATAGTTAAGGGAAGGTATGTGTGAACTTCTGTCTGCTTGTTCAAGAAGCAGGCTGCAGTGAGCTTTTGGTTACAGCTCATGCACACATGTTTATAGTAACATGTAGGAAGTCAAAGCTGATCACCTGAGAGGTAGGTTTTTTTTTTTTTTTTTTTTTGTAAGTTCATGGACGATGGTACTGAGGCTTTCAAGAGTCATGCTCTTCCAGTCCTAGCATTCATGACAGCTAACCATGCCAGATTGTGCTTACATTGTAGGACTGGAATTCCTATTCCAGATGTGAGTCCCATTTCATATAAGTTACCTAGGCAAATACTGCTTGTCTACCAGGGGCACACGTGGTCAGTGGGTAAATGTAGAGTGACTAATCCACTTGGAAGTGAGTGATTCTATGCCCTCTAGCTCCCTTTCATATAACATCATTTCATTCCCAGAGACTCTGGTCCTTCTTTGTGGAGGTTTTGGATCTTCTTATGAAGTCTAAAACCTAGCCGTTTGCCCCAGAGTAACCCTTACTCCATGAAAATGTTTTGAATTAAGATTTTAATTTTTCCAGTGACTTTTATTCTCCTTTAATTCCTTCTAAACATCTCTACACCGTAAGATCCTTGTTATAGAGGGAATGGTGGACTAGTTTGAAGATTTTCCAATATTTTTACCTTCCTGATTCTAGGGTCTTTATATCTTCACTGTGAATGAAAATCGTGGTGGGATTGGGGGAAGGAGATGGTAACAATATTGCTTTTCAGATAATTTTCTGTTCAGCAACAAAACACACCTCCCTAAATGCCTTGTAATATATTTGGATCTCATTCTGTGTTTCTGCCTTGATTTATGTAATGGAAATAAAATTAATATATCATCTAAAAAAAAACAATATTGCTTTTGTATCAATGAAAACAAAGTTTCAAATGATCAATAGTCTTCAATACCATCACTGAATAATTTTTGCTAACTATATAGATCTTTGGGAGTAAATGTTAAATACTAATCTTCCAAATATTCACTTCTTGTATGAATGTAAGAATTGGGAAGATTTGGACAGAAGGCAGGGGGAGAGGAGAGATGCTCTGGAGATAGGGGACCATAATGTAGGTACAAGGCTATGCTGGCTGTATCTTTGTTCACATTTTAACCTTAAAAATAAATTTCAGGAAATTTTTGAACAGAGGTAACTTAATATAACAATTTTCCTGATATGGGTTGTGGTAAGGGTAGAAGGAAATAGAAAGCCAAAGTATTTGGTAACACTGCCAATGGAAAATCCACCCAAATTGAAGTCATAATGTCTTTGAAATCGTAGGTTACTGAGAATTTAGGATTTTAAAGAATTCCCTTGTACATAGTGTCTTCTTAGTTCCCATGCTCCAGGCCACCAGTAGTTTTTACTCATGAGCCTTACATAAGTGAGGGTCCTATTTGCAGCTTTAAGGATGTAGTTGTGCACTTGGGCCATGTTGTGAGAAATACTCCAGAGGCCAGTGTGTTTCTCTGAACCAAAATCAGCCATAACCTGGTTTCTAGACCACACAATGTTGAAGCATGAGCTTTCCTCCCAAAGCTGGCAGTAAGCTATTTCTACTTCAACATCAACGCTACCTTATCATACTTATCTTTGTAGCCTCCTAAAATTCAATCTAGACAGGAGAAGGTGACTCAGACAATCAGTTGCATCTCTTACCTTCGGGCAAACAACTTGTGGCTTTTTCATAAAATGGTGAAAATTATTATAAGTATTATGGACTGTGGCAAGGATGCTATCCTAACTCGGTATGGTCTTCTGCCTCATGCTTGATGAATGAAGGTCGGACACACAGAGAAGTGGACCCCTGTTGTAGAAGCAGCCCTGACTCTTGCATATCTTAAAATAGGAAGCAGTGATAACCAGGAGGCCAAAGCTTCTCAGGACCTGCTACCTACCTTGGCAAGGGGCAAAGTGTTCTAAATACAGAACGCAATTGCCTTGACAGCGTCTTGTATATTGTCCAATTTTCTGTTGCTTTATAATTGGTTCAGCTGAAGATAATCAAATATTCCCTTTTTCCTTTTTTTCTCTAAAGACAACAAATATGCTTTGTCCCCTGGCATATTCTGAAGGTCTGCTGCCAACATAAATCCCATTCATAGGAAAGATAACAAGGGTTACATTCAAAACCCTACAAAGGATATTGGGGACATGTGCTAGGCCTTCTTGCTGCCAGTTATCTTAATTCCTGGTGGCCTAGCAGGACAAATGGCTCATATGGGGATGAAAATAATGTAATAACCAGAAATGACATCTTCCCTTAGGTGGTAGTTAGGGTAATACTGCAGGAATTAGAGGGACAATTGGATATGTAAAATTAATTATCAGCAATGTTAAAATATAGATATTAAAAGCATTCTGATATGCTTCATAATATGGTCATTCTAAGTATGTATTTCAAAATATTGAAAGTATATGTTCACCAAAAAATAAGAATGTCAATAGCAGCTTTATTCACAGTACCTCCACATCAGATCAACTTGAGTGTCTATCAGGGCGATGGGTAAACTGTGGTATATTCATAGAATGAAATACTATGCAGCAATAATAGAAAGCAAACTATCATTGTGCACAATAACATGGACACATCTCTTAGACAAAATGTTGACTGAAGATTATACAAAAGAGTCTATTATTCTGTTAATATGAAATTCAAGAGCAGATAAAACTAATCAATAGTCAGAAGGTATAAGAGTGATTACAGGGAGCTTGTATTGATTGGAAAGGAACATGAGGAGACTTTATGGAATGATTTCTGGAATCTTCTTTGTCTTGATTTGAGTGATAGTTACATGGATATAAAAAGTATAAATTCATCCAACTTTATAAGTTTTAGTGTATGTATTTTAGAACTCAACACTTGAATGTGAGGTGATTTTATAAAAATTTCACGTGATGATATTTGTCAAGGATGTAGAAAAAAGTACACTTGTACACTGTTGGTGGGAATGTAAACTAGTATAGCTATTATGGAAAACTGGGTGGAGGTTCCTTCACAAATTAAAAATAAAAAAACTACCACTTGACCCAGCAATTCCACTTCTGGGTATATATTTAGAGGAAATGAAATCTGTATCTCAGACTGATATCTACACGTTCATATTCATTGTGGCATTATTTCTAGTAGTCAAAATTTGGAAACAACCTAAGTACCATCAACAGATGAATGGATAAAGAAAATGTGGTGTGTGCATATAATGGAATTTTGTTCAGCCTTAAAGAATGGAAATCCTGACATTTGAGATAATGTACATGAACTCAGAGAACATTATGCCAGGCACCCAAAAGGCACCTTCTGATTGCATGGTCTCACTTTATATGTAAAATCTAAAGAAAGCAAACTCATGGAAATGAGAGTGGAGTGGTAGGGACCAAAGACTGGGAATTTGGGTAAAAGGGTACAAGCTTTCAGTTATGAGTAAGATGGAGATTATTGTTAATAATAGTGTTCTCACCTCACACACACAGGTAACTATTTGAGGTGATGGATATGGTAATTATCTTGATTATGGTAATCATTTCACAGTGTTTGCATATATCAAAACAGCACATTGTACCTCTTAAATGTATACAACTTATATTTGTCCATTATACCTCTTTAAGCTGAGGAGGGGCAGGAAGTGTGAAAAGACAACCTGTCTTGAGAACCGCTAGTTCCCCAATTAAATGCCTTTGGAATGTTCCAAACTCATTTTTCACAAATACCTAGTTTTCTAGACCACTCTACATCAGTATCAGGATCTTCCACTCTTAGGGTAGAACACAGTCCCAACATTTAAATTGCTCACAAACAAGAAGTAAGGTGATATTAAGAGTGAGGGTGAAGTAAATGTCAATCAGCAATAATAGTGTCTCGAAAATGCCCTGTGAGTCTAATGTTACTGCTACACTAACATGGCCATGTCTGGTGAGCAGAGCTGTGGTGCTATGTAGCTGAAGCATGCCAGGATGGGAGTCCAGAGGGACCTAAGTCTCAGCTTAGGCTTCAGAATGTTCCAGGAGTCATGTTTAATCTCTTAAATGCTGTAACTTCATTTCCTCATCAGCAAAATGATAAGGGTGGAACTAGATGTTTCTAAAGACTCCCCCAAACCACTCGGATATGGCTCAATGATTAGTCAGTTCTTTGAGAATTCTGTGGACTCAAGACAAATGAGGACCAACTGAGACCTCTCCAACCAGAGGCAATAGTTAGCATTGTTGGCTTTAATGCCTGAGAATGTTCTAAGGGTTTTATAATATCTCATTTAATCTTTACAATGAGGATATGAACTAGGGAGTGCATTCAGTATCCCCATTTTGCAGATTTGAAAACCAAGGAACAGAGAGGTTGAGCAACTTTCCAGAAGGACACACCAGTGGAGCTGGGATTCTCATGGAATCAGAAGTAAGAGTGCTATGCTCTTAACCAGTATGCTATACTGCCTCATCTTTATTTTCTAGAATGATGCTACAAAGTGTTTCCTATGAAGCAATGCTTATGTGTGCACTCATAAAATGTTCAGGTCACCCAATTACACTCTCTTTTAATTAAAAACATGAACATTGCCTCTTGGAGTCCCAAATTTTTATCAATTTTCACTCATTTACAAACTGCAATATCATAAAGCATATTTATTAAGCACCCAACCTTCTAAAGCTCCTTTTCTTTTTCTAGACAAGCGTTTCAGATATACTATATGTTGGAAAGAAGAAATCAAAATTAGCTTCATGTACTCAATTCTATAAAAAAGTTATTAGCAATTAGTATAGACTTAAGGGGGGAGGGGAGTAATTAGCCCTCTTGCCCTGAAAATTAATGGGTCCTTTTCATTATACCCCTAAGGGGTATTTTACCCAATAACATTCCATTTCAGATTAATGTAAAATGAAAACTACATTATTTGAGAATGCTGGCTACATAACGATTACAAACCACAAGTCTCACAAAGATTAACAGAGAAGGAAGATCAAGCGGAACAACGAACTATTAATAATTCTAGACAGGATGAAGGCAATAAAATCAATGTGTCAATCATTCGACCAGAATCAAGAAGCCACAATATTTTTGGAAAGCATGGGCAAGCTTCTATAATGTAAGAGTTGGAACAGTTCTTTATAGGTTATGCTAGGCTTTCAGGAGCGGATAGTTACAAAAGAAATTAAATATGCTCCATAAATTCCAATTTTAAAATGCAAGGGTCTATACACAAAGATACTCTTTTCTCCATTTCCAGGGAAAATCAACTTCCTTTTCCTGAACCAATGGCAAAAAAAAAAAAAAAAATAGTGGTTCAGAAAACCATGTACTAGACCATGGGTGTAGAGACTGGTATTGAGACAAGCATATACTTAACCCCTAAGTGATGATGTAGAGGGTTCACTGCCATTTTCGTTTTTGATTAAAAATTACTTTTCATTTTGAAATTTCATATTTGTAAAAATTGCAAAAATGAAAAAAAAAGTACAGGTGGAAAGTGTTAGCAACTCCAAATGAACCACTAGGGGGCAGAAGCAGACAGAAGTGGACTAACAAGTTACCTGGAAAACCCACTCACACTCAGTGACTTGAGATAGACTGCTGATAATTGCTGCCTACATGTCAGGTTGAACTTGAATTTATCTTATTACCTTATTAAAAGCCAGGAACCAAGATAAAATTGCCCAATTTTCTCTTTTGTCTCTGTTATGCCTAAGTAACCATTTGTAAGAAATATCAGCCCAGCTAAGGTAACAGATGCACAAAAGCATGCATGGACAATGCTGTTTTATCTTCCTTTCCTATCCAACTCCAGTTTTACTTCCTTCTTCATCCTGATGGTCACTTGGTTCCTTCTGGCTTACCCTCGTGTTCATCTCACCGCTGGGTAACTTGTGGTCTGATTCCACAAGGAATATCGAAACCCACCTGACTTTATAGGGCAGGCCATTACCACACCCGTTTAGCCTATACCATGCCCATTTCGTAACAGGTTCACTTCTCCCACTCTGAGACACTGTTGGAAGTTTAGTCAGGAAAAGTTACAATTGAACTAAGTGTCAGATGTATGTAATCAGTCATGGTGTTTGTGCCAATTTCTGAAAACTTTGCCTACATAAACACACAAAAACATCCCTTTACATAAAGCAATCAAAGCTGGATTATGAAATACCCCCTAACAATATTATTTGTATTAACACAATTGTCTATGTGCTGAGGAACAAAAATTGATGGGTTTTCATTCAGTAAACTAAGCATTTAATGCATGTCAGAGCACGGGAGGGAATAAAATATCAGAAAGTGCTGTTTCTTAGAGAGGAGGACCCTGAATCCAGTATTAAAGGATGAAGAGAGGTGGCCAGGTGAAGAGAAGTGGAAGACCATTAGAACAAAGGACAGACATTTGGAGCAGGAGGCAATGCCAGGATAGGTATGGATGGTGGCAGTTGGGTAGGCAGAGACCACAGAAGTTCTGTGTTGCAGTTGTATTCAGTGGAGATTGTGAGAGACAAAGCACAAGAAGGCATGGACAGAGCTCTGTGGGCTTTATATGCCAGGCTGAGGATTTGAGACTTCATCCTTTAGGAAACAGAGCTGGAGAACTGTTTCCATTTGAGAAACTGGTATTCTGAAAGGCTTTGGGGGCATAAATCAAGTGTGGTGGCACATGCGTGTAATCCCAGCAGCTTGGGAGGCTAAGGCAGGAGAATCCAAGTTCAAAGCCAGTCTCAGCAACTTAGCAAGACCCTGTCTCCAAATAAAATATAAAAAGGACTGGGAGGGCTAGGGATATAGCTCTGTTGGTAGAGTGCTAGCTTTGTAAGCACAAGGCCCTGGGTTCAATCCTCAGCACCACAAAAAAAAAAAAAGGACTGGAGATGTGACTCAGTGGTTAAGACTCCCTTGGGTTCAGCCCTGGTACAAAAAAAAAAAAAAAAAAAGGAAAAAAAATGGCTACAATTATGCCATTTATTCCATGATGATGCAAGCCTGAGCTAAGGCACTGAAAGTTGGGGTGTAAAGGGGTGACATTTAAGGGTTCAGATTGACAGGGCTTGGTAATTGACTGTGTGACAATGGGCTGAGCATGACGGAGAAATCAAGAATGACACTATGGGCTGGGGATATAGCTCAGTGGGTAGAGTGCTTGCCTTGCAAGCACAAGGCCCTGGGTTCAATGCCCAGCACAGCAAAAAAATAAAAATAAAAATCAGGGCTGGGGAGATAGCTCAGTCGGTAGAGTGCTTGCCTTGCAAGCATAAGGCCCTGGGTTCGATCCCCAGCACCGCAAAAAAGGAATGACAGTTGGATTTTGAGTTTGGATGACTGGGAGGGTGGTGGGACCTTAGTGGAGATGAAGAATACAGGGACAGGAACAGGGTTGGGGTCATCAGTGAGTCCAGTATTAGATAGGTCAGAGAATCTGAGGTATCTCAGAGATGTCTAGCTATAGATGTCTGACGGGCATGCTCATATCAGTCAAATAAGCCTAAGAATGACTCCAGAGAGAGTAGGCTGTGCTTTTAAGTCACTGGCAACAGAAAATAGGAGGTCGATGAGATTTTTCTAGAGGATGGATAGAGCAAAAGGGTAAGGACTGAACCCTCAGACTCCACCCCCCAACATTGAAAGGATAGATGGAAGGTGTGAGATGAAAGAAAAACCTAAGGAAAAGCCAAATGGTGGGGGAGGGGAGGTCTAGAGGACTCTGGGAACAAGGAGGCCAAGAAGATTTCAAAGAGAAGCAGGACTTGGCTGACCTTGAGGGCCAAATGGGCAATGGGTAGAGGATTCACCAGCAAAGGAGAACAGGACACAAAGGCCAAGAGGAGGACGATGTAGCATCCACTGTGGATGGATCAGCTATTTCACTTTAGAGAATACAGACAGATTCTACTAAAAAGGTAGCTCAAAGCCAGGTCTTAAGGGCATGGATTCCCACCTGGAGACTTCAGATCTTATATAAGGGGAAATAGAAAGTTCAGTGCAGAAAAGGGATTATCCTCATCAACAAACAGTGACCAAGTGTGTATTCTTCAAAGAGGGGTAAGAAGAAATGCTCCTGACCTTCAGAGAGAAATCAAAGCACTGTTTCAGAGAAATTAATACAATGGTGGTATACCTTTTATTTTCTACTTTTGAAATCGCCTGACATATTAAATTTTTATTTCATTTTCAGAAGGTACAATTTCTCTGATCTTTTTGTTGTCACATTTCCTGGTTACTGTTATTTTCTGCCTAGCCCTCAAACTTCAAAAGAAAGAATAAAATGCTTCTTCAATGAGACCTAGCCTATGAGAACCTATAAACTTTATATTTTTATAGTAGCTTTTCTCCTTCACAGAGCCTGTGAGAAACCTAGGCCCAGATTCCTCAGAAATCACTAAAATATGAGCACATTAGCAGACTGAATGATAAACTGTAATATCAATGTGATGCTATAAAGCAAAAGAACTTTCTAAAATGCAATTGTCTTCCAACCTTATTTAAAATCCTTAGGTCTTCCAATTCAATAAAAGATGGGCTAGCAAGTTAATGGAAAAATGGACAAAGGGCATGAAGAGGTATTTCAGAGAAAAAGAATTGCATGTGGCTATAAGCACATGAAAAATGCTGCCAATTCATACTTATAACTCACTCATGTTCAAAGAAATGCATATAAAACAGACCAATCACTACTTTTTGCATATGAAAATGTGCTATCTCTTCTGTTGATGAAGGTGGAGGAACTCCTGTCCAATGTTAATGGGAGTGTAAATTGGTGCATCTTCTGGGAACAACAATTCGCCACTCACTTTCATATTGTAAACACACACATTCCTTGACTCCTAGAAATTTCTCCTACAGATATACTACAAATGCTTCAAGATGTATGTAAAAAGGATATCTGTTGCTGGATTTTTTTTTATTGTAGATTTTCCCTTTTCCTTTGTTAACCTTTTTAAAATTTGTTCTAATTAGTTATACCTGAGAGTAGAATGCATTTTGACACATCATACATAAATGGAGTATGGCTTCTCATTCTTTTGGTTGTACATGATGTGGAGTTCAAATGGTCATGTAATCACATATGTACATAAGGTAATAAAGTCCAATTCATTTTACTATCCTTCTTACTCCCATATCCCTCCTCTGCCTTCACTTCCTTCTCTCTACTCCAAAGTACCTCTATTCTTCCCTTGCCACCCCTGCTTATTGTGAATTAGCATCTGCTTATCAGAGAAAACATTAGACCTTTTTAACCTTTGTTTTATTTATTTCTTTATGTGTGGTGTTAAGGATTGAACCCACTGCCTCACAGATGCTAGGCAAGCACTCTACCACTGAGCTACAACCCCAAACCCCCCATTTTCCTTTTTTTAATAAGCAAAATCAGCTCATCCAGTAAAGAGGGGGGTGGTTGAATTCACCGAGGTAACTGCATACACCGGATACTGGAAAGTCATGAACAGTGTGGAGTGTGGTGTAGATCAAGGTGACCTTCCATGATTTACATCCTTAGAGACCCTCCCTTAAGGACACTGGTTTATTTCTGAAACCCTTGCCACTATGTGAAAAGCTGTTTCATGAAAAACTGCACATTAATCTTACTGGGAAGATTGGGTTGTGCTCTAACTCATCCTCAAATACCCCAAAATGTTTGTTTTGCATATAGACAAATAAATCAGTTGAACTGTAAAAGCAAGTTTATGTGAATAATAAATACCAATTTGCAAATGCGTGCATAAATGGGATCCATTGTTCTTGCCCAAAGGAGCAGATACTTGACAGTGGACAGCAGGTGGTGCAGTGGGGTACCAGGGAGTTATTCCACAGAAGGTGCATTCTGTTTTCTGAGTATTTTCTTACCATTTATGTGGGTTCATGGTTATCTTGCCTTGAAACTGTTCTTAAAAATGAATGTATACCATAGGAAAACACTTGGGGAACAAAGGCTAACGATGGAGTGTTTGATAATGTAGAAACAGCACACACTATACAGATGGAAGACAGGTGGAAGATGATAATACTTCATTGCTCCTGTTTGGTCTGCATAGCATTTGGGGTTCATCCAAACATGGTGCGCGCAGGGTTCAAATTAGATCTGTATCATAATATCTGACTATAAACTGTTATTTGAATAAATTGGCAAATGCATCCTTGACTGAAACCATAAAATCAAAATTCCCATTGTGATAATATAGTTATTTAGTGTGCTTTGTGAAGAAAAATTCACTATACTATTTTTTTTAAAGGATTCATTCAGCTAGGCATGGTGATGCATGCCTGTAATCCCAGCAGCTCAGGAGGCTGAGGTAGGAGGATCCAAGTTCAAAGCCAGCCTCAGCAATTTAGTGAGGCCCTAACCAACTTAGTGAGACCTTGTTTCAAAAATAGAAAGTGCTGGGGATGTGACACAGTGGTAAAGAGCTTCAGGGTTCAATTCCCAGTACCAAAAGAAAAGAAAAGAAAAGAAAGAAAAAAGAAATATTCATTATAAAAACAAGCAAGAGTAGCCAGTGGCATTCTGAAGAATATGTATATAGACACTAACTCTATCAGAATTAAAACATACGGTAACATTTTGAATATTAGAAAAGAGCTTGAATAAAGAGTGGGACCAAGGGAAAAGAATAGAAACTCCAGAAATTGAACAATATACATGCTGTTACTCCATGATAATAATGGTTGCTACATGATAAAATGGCATTTCTAATCAATACTCAAGAGAACTTTAGACTACTGGGTAGTGATCTGAAAAAATACAAAGTTAGAATCATACCTCAAACTGTAAAGCTGTACACTAGAATAAACTCTAAATCAACTGGAGGTTTTTTTTTTAATTTTAATTAACAATCATAAATTTACATAGGGCAATGTTGTTTGATTCATTCTGTTATTTTTTCCCTTCCTCCCACCCCTCCCACCCCTCTTTTCCCTCTGTACAGTCCTTCCTTCCTCCATTCTTAACCACCCTCCTTATCCCTAATCCTAAATCTAACCCTAACCCTAACGCTAACCCCTCCTACCCCCCCTTATATGTCCTCATCTGCTTATCAGCGAGATCATTTGTCCTTTAGTTTTTTGAGATTGGCTTATCTCACTTAGCATGATATCCTCCAATTTCATCCATTTGCCTGCGAATGCCATAATTTTGTCATTCCTCATGGCGGAGTAATATTCCATTGTATATATATGCCATAGTTTCTTTATCCATTCATCATTTGAAGGGCATCTAGGTTGGTTCCATAGTCTGGCTATTGTGAATTGAGCAGCTATGAACATTGATGTGGCTGTATCTCTGCAGTATGCTGATTTTAAGTCCTTTGGGTATAGGCCGAGGAGTGGGATAGCTGGGTCAAATGGTGGTTCCATTCCAAGTTTTCTAAGGAATCTCCACACTGCTTTCCAGAGTGGCTGCACTAATTTGCAGCCCCACCAGCAATGTATGAGTGTACCTTTTTCCCCACATCCTCGCCAACACCTATTGTTGCTTGGTGATTATCAACTGGAGGTTTAAATGTAAAAAGGAAACCATGAAAGCCTTTCAAGAAACATGGGTGTTATTTCTTGAATATGGTTTGAGAGTCCCATAAGCCTCCTTGTGTTGAACTTTAATTCTCATCGTGAGTTATTAAGGGAGAGGGAACTTATACTGACTATGGTGGTGATGGGTGGGGCCTTTGGAAAGTGATTATGGTTAGATAAGGTAATTAGGGTGAAGTCCCCATGATTGCGTCCTGGTGACTTTATAAGAAGAGAGAGACCAAAAGAGATGCATGTATACACACTACTAGTCTCTTGCCATATGATGCTCTATGTTCTGCCTTGGGACTTTGCCATCAAGAAGGTCATCACTAGATGCAGTCCCTCACCCTTAGACCACAACTATGAGCCAAAATAATTCTTTGTCACTTATCTAGTCTATGGTATTGTTATTAGCAACAAAAAACAGATTAATACAATAGGTGAATATGATGAAGAACATACATAGATGATTCACAGAAAAACTAACATAAACATCCTCTAAGCATTGTAAAAATATACCAATCTCAATCATAATTATAGACATGCACATGCAAATTATGAATGAAGTACAATTTCTCACCTCTTAGATTGACAAAAATCTAAGTGTATAATAACATTCTATCGGTGAGGTTGTGGGCAGCAAGCATTCTTATACATTACAGGTGGAAAGGCAAATGTTATCTATACTGAGGACAAATTTACACCATCAAATTAAAAATGTGCTTATCTTTCGAATCTATTCTACAGATGCATCTGCATATGTGAGAAGTGACCCATGTTCCTGATTTCTCACTGTGGCACCATTTGTAATATCAAAAGACAAGACCCAATCTGATTGTCCACAATAGGGGACTGATAACATAAACTTTGCTGTATCCACACAATGTAGTTCTATGCAGGTGCTAAAATAGAATGACCACACTCTTCTCTAAGTACTGATATGGAAAACAATCTAGTGTCTATTAAATGAAAAAAAAAAAAGGTGGATCACCATATATACAATGCTTCCTTTTTGTAGGAAATGGGAAACTTGAGAGTAATTAATTGTATTTGCTTAGGGAAACACTGGAATACAATAAATAGTATGGTAAAAAATAAATTTTTAGTTTTAGATTGACATAATACCTTTATTTTATTTATTTATTTATTTATTTATTTATTTATTTATTTATTTATTTATTTATTTATATGTGGTTCTGAGGATCAAATCCAGTGCCTCACACATGCTAGGCAAGCGCTTTGCCACTGTGCTACACCCTCAGCCCAACTAGTATAGTTTCTACTTAATGGGAGCAAGAGAAAAAGAGGTGGATGGACATAGTGGTAGGAAGTATATGTTTTTATATATGTTTTTTCCTTATCACTTTAACTATTAGCTGTTGGGAATACATTCCTTTTCCAAAAAAATGTAAATGAAAAATTAAAATATATGCTACAGAAAATTTTTGTCCAAGATAAATAGCACAGGGCTGAAGGAAAGCTTATAATTTAGAAGAAGCCTAAGTTGAGTGTGTTTCATTGTATTGTTAACAATGTCTCCTTATTAGAATCTACCATGATCCTTCTTTTGGCATGATGGTTGTATCACATGTCAAACAAGAATGTCACTGTCAACAGAAAAAGTCTGAGAATATTAATTATACCTTGGTAGATCCACAGATTCCAAGAAATCATAGATAATAGGCATAACATATGTTTCCATCAATTAAATTAGTCATTGAGTATACATATGATGGAGGATGTTTGGGTACTTTGTGAGCAAATAAAAATGTGATCCTTGGCTTCAAGAAAATGGCATGATTAGACATATCAGCTCCTACTGGGGACTCACAGTCAAGATTTCCTCCCTAAGATTAAGCCATTAAACACCATGATTGCTCGGGAAACATACCGTGGATTCTTGTTCAGCTAAGTGGCCCTGAGGCTGATTTTATCCTCCCCGTACAAACCCAAGAAGGTTTTTCTGTGGTGTTTTGGATCACAGGAGTGTTATAATTCAAGCTTTCTTTTTTTGCGACTGCATTAACATGTTTTTCTTTATCTACATCATTGGACCTTGTTCTGTCCTCTTTTTGTCAACGTGTTTCTCTCCCCCCCCCATCTTTCTGATGCTGTTCAGTCACCTAGAAAGATGTGCAGTGGCATTCACAGGCAATGATTGGCATCAGATTTTCTTCATTATTCTGCCAGAGAGTCAGCATTGAAATCGATGGGAAACCAAGTGCAATCACATGAAATTGATTGCCATTTGGGTCCTATTGATTATGCTGCCAAATCTACGACAAGAAGAATAGTTATTCTGGATGGCAAAAAAGGCAGTGACTTCACATACTTCAGCCACCATTTGGGATTGGCTGAAATGGCATCTGCCCATTGATCTAGATCAGAAAATATGAACGAGATGCCCTTACAGAAAACTAGACCAGTGAAGGGAAACCACTTATTCTTGCCCACTGATGATGACCTCATAAACGTACCTTCAGTTCAGACAATCACTAATTCTTTCTTTTCTTTAACCTAAAAATTTGTTTGAGAAATAAGAACTTCTGTGATTACAGTGGACTGGATTACTATAGATGATCTCACTACAAACCCATGGGATAGTGGATGAAATACATCAACAAGAACTTTTTTTGGTGGTTCTGGGAACTCAACCCAGAGTCTTGGGTATGTTAGGCAAACACTCTATCACTGAACTATTCCCAGTCCTTTTTTTTTTTTTTTTTTTTTTTTTTGCGGTACTGGGGATTGAACCCAGGGCCTTGTGCTTGCAAGGCAGGCACTCTACCAACTGAGCTATCTCCCCAGCCCTATTTCCAGTCCTTAACAAATAAATTTAAATATATAGTTTAGTTCCAAATAAAGGAAAGAAATCCATACAAATACAAAACTAAAAAGGAATAAAAACCAAGTCCCCAACTGAGTGAAGTAGTGCACTCCTGTAATCCCAGCAGCTCAAGAGGCTGAGGCAGGAGAATCATCAGTTCAAAGCCACCCTTAGCAACTTAGTGAGGCCCTGTCTCTAAATAAAAATTAAAAGGTCTGGGGATGTTGCTCCGTGGTTGAGCACCCCTCAGTTCAATCCCTGGTACCAAAAAATAAATAAATAAATAAATCGAGTCCCTGCAGGCATACTGGTCATAGTGTATAGCATCTGAACTGGATGTATATTTTCATGACCAGGTGTTGCAATTTAATGCCCACATAGGGGCAGAAGATGTGACCTCAGGTCCATGAAAGACAATGTGTTGGAATTTATTTTACTTTATAAAGCCAGGATTCTAGAAGTGTTGTCTCCTTAGTGAAAGTAAACTAGAAAAATTCTACTGATTGGTCCAAGGATTTGGCAAAGGAAACTTTCTTTGCCCATAATTCTAGGTAGATTAGAAAAGATTTCCTGTAAGAAAACAAAATTCCCATATTTGTGTCATAAGTGAGTGTGAAATGTGCATTTTCGTTACCCACATATAAAAAGTGATTTGGGGCCAGCAAAACCTCTAAGCTAACTTGCTAAGGGAAATGGAAAAACACTTGTAGGAATCCTTCTACAATGCAGGATACATGGAATGTCAGAAACGTGGTGGTCTAGAAAGTATTAATCAAAATTCCTGATAACTTCTCTCAAAGGTTGGGTCTGTGTCCCTCAACTTAAATCCAGGTAGGTTTGTGACAGTTTTGACCAACAGAATATAGTAGAAATGATGCTACATGATTTCTGAGGCTAGGGTTTATGACATCTTAAACCTACCCCCTTGTTTACTGAAATATTTATGCTACAGCCCTAAACATCCATGTAAAGAAGTCTCACTGTTCTGAGATTGCCACATTGGACAGTCAATGTGTAGGTGCTCCCACCTACGGTGTCAGCTGAGCATCATCTGCCAGCCCTGTGAGTGAGCCATCGTAAACATCTAACCTAGCAAGCAATAAATGACCACAGGCTCAACCGGCATCTGATTGTAACAGCATGAAAGAATCCAATCAAGAACTGCCTAGTCAAATCCTTCCAAAATTTCTGACCCACAAAATTGTAAGCAACATAAAATAATCACTCTAAGCCACTGCATTTTAGGAGAATTCATTTATAACAATAGGTAATCAGAACAAGGAGGAAGAAAAAAAAAAAACTCTGACAGTAGGGCTCACTAACATGAATCATAAACATAGGAAGATATGATGTTCCATGAAGGAGAAGTCCACAGACCATATGTAGGAAATTGCCAAGAATTAAAGACAATGCAACAATCTGAAAGAGATTATTATGAGACATGTTAAAATGATTAAAGAAGTTTGACAGCACACTCTATTAGTGAGATTTTGGAGAATCAGAGGACCCTTTTGTGCATTATTGGGTGGGAATGCAAAATGTGCTAACTCCTACAGAGAACATTTGGGTTATATCAGTCAAAATTACAAATGCACATATACCTTGACTCAGAATTCCCACATGATGATTAATCTACAGACACACCTGAGCACACATACAATGACACATATATATGTTATTTGCTGCAGTATTATCTGTAAAAGACTGGAAACAACCCTCATCTACCAATAAGGTATTGGTTGACCTAACTATGGTATATCCGTACAATGGAGTACTATGAAATCATGATCTTATTGAGAAAAGCAAGACATAATACCATTTATATATGATTCTATCTTAAGGCGATAAAAAGAGAAGACCAGAATATGTAGTAAAAAAAAAAAAATCCTTACATTTGCATTAAGAAATTCTGGGAAGGTATACTGGAAACTAATAAATGAATTCAACTTATTTTGGGTGGTAAGAATATGTTGTTTTAATTTTTAAGTTATGTAAATGTTAAGGGTTGAGAATGAGACATTTAAAATTCTAAAAATGAATCAAACTTAACAAAAGAAAAATAGATTATGACAAAAGAGAAGAATTTGAAAAGAAGGCAAAAAATAGAGTCATTGGGATAAAAATTCAATGCTTAGGTTAGACACAGCTGAAAATAAACTTGAGGAAATTACTCATAATTCTGCAAAGATCACTAAAAATTTAGAAAAAATGGAAAAGAGATTAAAAGACATGGACATGAGAATGAGCAGGTCCAACATACATCTAATAAGAAGAATTGCAGAAGAATTCCAGTGGCTCCAGAGACTGAGGCAAGAGGATCACAAGTTCAAAACCAGCCTTAGCAACTTAGCAAGGCCTTAAGTAACTCAGTGAGACCATCTCAGAGAAAAAAAAACAAAAAAAACAAAAAACTAAATAGAGCTGGGGATGTGACTGTGGTTAAGTGCCCCTGGGTTCAATCCCCAGTACCCGCCCCCAAAAGAGGACGCCATTAAAAATAAGATCAACTAAAGAAAAAAAAAGAAAGAAAGAAACAAGCATGATGCAAAGAAAATGCAAAATTAGATGTTAGAAATAAAGAAAAATCAGTAGCCACAAAATATATATGAAGTAATCCCCAATATTATTATATTTTTAATCAAGAAAGACTTCTAAAACATAGTGACACCAAAGTGTTAAAATTAAAGAGATGAAGAATGATATATCAAATGAAGAATAACACAAAGAAATCGGACATAGCAGTATTTATGTCAAGTGAAATACGTTTCAAGGCTTCAAGGCAAGAAAGTATTATTTGAGATGAAGTAGTTTATTATATAGTAACAAAAGAAAAATATAACATATAGATATAGCTAGATAGATATCTCACAGTTCAAACTGATATGCATCTAAGAATAGATCTTCAAAATATATAAAGTGAAAAACATCATTGCTTACAAAAACTAACAATGGTTCATGGAAAAATTTAACATTTCTCTTTAATAAATATATTGATCAAGAAGAGGAAATTTAATAAGATATAGATGATTCAAACAACATAATTCATAAGGTTTATCTTAAAGGGCATGCATATACAGTCATGTGCCACATAACATTTTGGTCAGCAAGGGACTGTATGTATGACAGTGGTCCCAAAAGAGTAAATCACTTAGTGACATCATAGCCATCTCCGTTTGAGTAAGTACACTCTCTGATGTTGACGCAATGAAGAAATTGGCTAACAAAATGTTCAACATCTCTAGCAATTAGAGAAATGCAAATTAAAACCACACTGAGATTCTATCTCACTCCAGACAGAATTGCAATTATCAAGAATACAAGGCTGGGGCTCAGTTGGTAGAGTGCTTGCCTTGCAAGCTTACAAGGCCCTGGGTTAAATCCCCAGTACCGCAAAAAAAAAAAAAAAAAAAAAAAAAATACAAGTAACAATAAATGTTGGCAAGGATGTGGGGGAAAAGGTTCACTCATACATTGCTGTTGGGACTGTAAAGCAGTATGGAGATTCCTAGAAAACATAGAGTGGAACCACCATTTAACCTAGTTATCCCACTCCTCTGTACATAACAAGGACTTAAAGTCAGCGTAATATAGTGATGCAGCCACAACAATGTTTATAGCAGCTCAATTCACAATAGCTAAGTCATGAAACCAACCTAGGTGCCCTTCAACAGATGAATGCATAAAGAAAATGTGGTATATATACACAATGGAATATTACTCAGTCCTAAAGAAGAATGAAATGGCATTTGCAGGTAAATGGATGGAACTGGAGGCTATCATGCTAAGTGAAATAAGTCAATCCCAAAAATCCAAAGGCTGAATGTTCTATCTGATATGTGGATGCTGACTCATAACAAGGGGCAGGGAGAATAGAAGTTCAGTGGATTAGATTAGACAAAGGCAATGAAAGGGAAGGGAATTGGAATGGGAAAGATAGAATGAATGGGACATCACTTTCCTATGTTCATATATGAATACATACATGCTAACTCCACATCATACATGTGTAACTCCACATCATGTACAACCACAGGAGTGGGAAGTTAAACTCCATGTATGTATAATATGTCAAAATACACTTTACTATCATATATATCTGAAAAGAACAAATTAAAAAAATTTTAAATATTTTAAGAAAACAAAATCTTTCTCAGCATGTACCCTCATTGTTAAGTGACACATGAATGTAATTGAGTCTGACAACTTGTGAATAGATATTTTTCTCAAGAATACCTAAGAATACAAAATTGACTGTATACTTGATTATAAAGATGTCTCCAAAATGTCAAATGGTATCTCACTACTAGGCAAAATTACTACATAGAAATAATTGTATGGCCTTAAATCATCTATCACTGGAATTGGTGTTTGTTCATGTGTATGTGTGTGCTCACACCACATGCACATATCTGGGAGACAGATGAAGAATGAGAACTTTCTTAAAGTATATTTAATGTAACAAAGGTTATTTTACCTAAATGTTGGAGGTACTGCCACAGATGATTTCATCATGCATGTTCTATGTTGCTATTTTCATTGTGTTATTGAGTTGTCAATCTGAAGGGTGGTTAATTGGCAACAATATTTATTCTTACATCTATGAATGCTGTGTTTCAGTTTGACATATATGTGAGGGTTTGGTGGCAAGGATGAAATGTAGGGTAGTAGATGAAATAAGAGTTCTTAAAAATATCTTTTTAGTCTTTCTTGTCAACATAGTTATTCATTCTTATTAGCTTCATAGTCTTACAAGAAAATAATTGAAACAGAGAGACACTCATTGCTTTATTAAACATTCCTGTGATCTTATTCCTGTGAACTTGACAGCATAAGAGAACCTGTATTGCTGAATGATGACAAACAAATAATAAATTGAGTCTGACCTCTTTCTCTATCACAGGCTGAGGTGTCCCACTGATTTGGTTGAAAGATGTTTTTGTTTTTGTTCCTTTTTACATCAAGCTTGGTACAAAATTCTATGGTTTTCAACCCTGTGATTACCGCCTTGCATTTATGACGAGTTTAAGAATTAGGCCTGTCTTTTTGAAAAGTTGCAGCTGTTACATTTTCCAAACAGTATTCTAACTGTAGATCGCTGGGGACTGGGATGAAAGATCTTGTCTATATTACAGAAAGCTGAAGATGTATTCTCCCAATCTCTCTCATAACTGCAGAAACTTTGGTGGCATGGACTCGATTTCAGATCATCAATGCAGAGCTTATAGTATCAATTGATACCCAGTTGTTGAGATTTGTAAACCTATTATATTGGGTTGATTTGAGAGAATATTATAAAGAATGAAGGCCTATAATTGTACATAAAATACATGTATACAAAAGTTAGCCATACTGGTACTTTTTTTAAATTCTAAAAATATCTACTAAACCATCTATGTTCATAGGTAGACAGATTGGTAGGTAGGCAGGCAGGCAGGTAGTTAGACAAATAGAAGTCAAAAAATTAATCATAATTAGTTATAATAATGATTATAGAATATAGTGAGTGAAATATTTTAGTTAATGTAATGATTAGGAATTGCAGGGTCTCAAAGTAGTTTCTGAATCATCAAAAAGGATGTGTTCAGTGTCCTTAAACGTGGAAAACTTTTATTCCATTTTCAGTCTTGGAAAAATTGCTGATTCTTTCATAGTATGAAAGGAGCAGTAGAAAAAGAAAATGTTTATTGACTGCCTACTATATGCTGCCACTGAGTTAATCCCTTTGCAGACATTATCGAAGCCTCAGGATAGTCTAGTGTACTAGGTGCAGCTGTCCCCATTTGCCAGACATGAGACAGATTTGGCAACCTTCATTCATTTCCAGGGTCATGTAACTAGTGAGTGACATTTTAGCATTTGATGCTAGATGTTCCTTATGTTCTTTCTGCCACATTATGGTGCTGTGAACTGTATATTTTGAAATAATTGTTTAATTCACATGAAGGCACACTTTAAAATCAGCATCTTGCAAAAGAAAGCCAATATAGTTGCATAATTTAAATCCCAGAAGCAGCTCCCTTCTCCCATACTTTGAAAGATGTGTAATCAGTCCTATTGCATTTCATGTAACAACCCGTCACAGAAAAACAAATCTCATGATTTAGTTTGCAGCAACTGAATTCTACAATTATTTACTCACTCATTTGTTTCCCCTTCCCTTTGGTACCCGTTGAACCCAGGGGCACTCTACCACTGAGCAACATCCCCAGCCCTTTTTATTTTTCTATTTTGACATAGGGTCTTGCTAAATTGCTGAAGCTGGCTGTGAACTTGTGATCCTTATGACTTGTTCTCTTCTCCTTTTCTTTTTGGTGCTGGGGATTGAACTCAGGGCCTTGTGCATGTGAGGCAAGCACTCTACCAACTGAGCTATATCCCCAGCCCCCTGTTCTCTTCTTTAACAGGCATTTATTAAGCATAATGTCTATTATGTGTCTAGTATCACAATGGATTTCAGAGAAGAGAGCAAGCAATAGAAGATATGACATCTATCATGGAAGAGTTATAACCCAGATGGAGAAAATCACATACACGTATAAAATGAAAACAAAAAAGTAGAGTGATTCTAAAATAATATTTAGGCCAATATGAAAGCGTGTGATGAACTTGGGAATTTAAAGAAAGGCAAATGTCAGTATAAAGTGGCCTTGATGAGGAAAGTCGTGACTGAAGGATTGTGAAGACTTCAGGAAGAGTGTGATTTAGTTCAGCTAGGATGGCAACTTGGCTTTAGAAAAGAGAAGGACTGGGCCTCGGGATGTAGCTCAGTGGTAGAGTGCTTGCCTGGCATGCATGAGGCCCTGGGTTCAATTCTCAATCACACACACACACACACACACACACACACACACACACACACAAATAGCAGGAATGAACAGGAGTACAGGATTGCATCCTTCTGACTTCCTAAACTGATTCAGGCTTCCTCTTTGTTCCCTATGTGAGCAGCCATGAGTTTTTTCCCCCCTGAGAACATATGAGCCTGCCTGCCTAGTTTCTAGTAAGCAGGGTCTCAGTCACTTCATTTAAACTTCTGTGGCATAGGAGATTTCCCATGTATCTGGAGAATGGGTGAATGAATGACAAGTGACCTTTGGTTGAAAAAGGACTTTGTTGGGACATCAGGGACTATGGTTCTAAAGATTCTTGATATCTGCCCTGCTTCAAGAGTCCTATGCTGCCAAAATAAATAATGCTGCATACACTGAGGGAAAATTTCATGTTATTGCCTCATTTTACTTACAGTAAGTAGGCTTTCTTTTTTTCACAATGGTGTGTCTTTTGCTAAGTGTTGATTGATTGGTCAACTCTTGTTTGCTTTAATTATTCCAAATTAAAAAAATCTTTTACTGTTGAGGGCTTAAATGAGACCACATGTGCCTTGCCAATTAGAATTACACTGCATCTCCTGCTACTTCACGTTTCAGTCTTTTGGATAATATGTGTCTGAGTACAGTTGTAGAAATCAGTCTGAAAATCTGGTGTATCATTCCACATTATTTACATGTTTCAAAACATCACATTGTACAGCATAAATATATACAATTATGATTGGTCAATTAAAATAATATTAATTAAAAAGCAAAAATCTGGTGTTGTGTGTAAATAATGCTTAATGATTCTATATTCAATGCATCAAATCCAAAAATTCTTATGTACCTTCCAGTTGGAGGAAGATTATGATGGCAGTGAAAATTTTTAATATGTCCAAGTCCTCCCCTACCAACCAGGATTATAAAAGAACCATGTTTAACAAACGTAATTGACAAGTATGCCCATGAACCCCTTTAGCATTAGGACCCCTTTGAATTTAGGTACTGTGTGAGCTTAGTGAAGGGAACGTTAAGGGGTATAATGACCATCTTAAAAGACACAGGGCACAGAAATTGCTAATGAACACGGATTTCTGAAAGAAGAGCATTTTGCTTTGAGTGGGATGCTCAGTGAGCAGACATGAGAAAGGCGTGAGCAACATCTTCAGAGTTTCTGTTTGTAGGTGAATCCAGATAGGACTGTGAGGAGCCATGAAGAGGCTACAGGAAGGTCACAGGCCACAGGATACAGGAAACACAGAAATATGCAATACATCCTGCCTGAAGAATAACTGAGACTCACCCTGTGGGGGCAAGAATGTTGTTGGGAGTGGAATTGAAATTGAACAAGCCAAAAACGAGAGAGAGAGAGAGAGAGAAAGTTTCACATACTGGCTGATACTGGCTGGGAGGGATCCAGAGGAGGCCAACTTCAGGGCTTTGCAGGCAGTTACATGGAAAAGGCAGTGTTTTTAATATTCCTCAGTGGGACCAGTTACATAATTTACAGAGCACAGTGCAAAATAAAAACCCAGAGCCCCTTGTTCAAAAATCTATTAAAAATTTCATGACTGCAATAGCAGAGCATGAAACCTGGAGCAGGAAGGACCCTGTGTGACTGCACAAGCCATATGCCCACGAGACCAGCCCTACTTCTCAGTCAAAGAAGAGAGAGAGCTCTCAAGCAGGGCAGCTAGGAAAGCAGCTGTCTTAGTCCATTTGGTGTGATATAACATGTCCTGTAGACTGGGTGGCCTATAAACCACAGAAATTTATGTTTCACAGTTTTGGAGGCTGGAAATCTGAGATTGGGGTGTTGCCATGGTTGGGTTCTGTGGAAGGTCCCTTCTGGGTTGCCTAATACTGACTCCTTTTATTCTATCTTTACATGGTAGAAAGAGAATGAGGGGTACTTTGGGACTTATTTTCTAGGGACGCTAACCCATTCATGAGGGCCCCACCCTCATGACCTAATGATCCATCAAAGACCCCACCTTCTAATACCATACACTAGGGTTAGGCTTTCAACTTATTAATTTTAGAGGGACATGAACATCTACCCGCAACAGCAGCTCTGCTTTTCTCACTTACTATTCAAGATCCTTATTCTGAAAGTGTAGGAAAACACACCTCATTTAAACATAAATGATAGAAAAAGATTGTGATCAAACCCCTTACAAAAGATATTGTCAACAAAAAGAATGAAGGAATCAAATAACACATCAACGGATAATAAAGGCACAGCAGAAAAATATGAAAAAAAACCCAGATGAAACCTGTTATATAACAATACAAATGAAATTAAAAGAGAATAAGGAAGCTATGAAAACAGCAGCATAAATTGGAAAGGACAAAGTTCTGAAATGCTAAGGCTAACCAACAGGAGAAGGTGAAAACAGCTTTCAGGTCTTTGGGGAAAATTAGGAAATAAAGAAAAATCATTTCAGAAACAAAGGTTCAAAGTAACAGAAGTGCAAAGAGAACCCATCTCAAAGTACAGTAAAGGAAATAAAGAATAAGAAAAGAAAATGAAAGAAGCAGAAATAAAATCCTTCTGGAAAAATCAAATTTCATAATCTCTAGCCACTTGAGTCTCACTTGACAACAAAAGCTGCAACATTTATTTTTCTGCTTTATTTGTTGAAGTTTGATTAATCTTACCCAAAGAGGTTATAGTTAATTAATTTTTAAAAAATCCAGTTTCAAATAGATGGTCCTGAAACCAATTTCACATCCATATTCTTCCCAATTCATTTGATAATTTGAACACATTAACAAAAACATTTTTAATCTGCTTTTCAAAGGGAACATCTGTGCATTATTGTTCTTGACAGTGGCTTTGTCATAGCAAATGAAACATCTGGAGAGACTTGATTACTTGTTGACAAAAAACTCCAATGCAAAACATAGGTGAATGATAATGTATTCTCACTGGGCTTGAATGAAATAAGTCCAGCCAATGGGGTCAACATAAGCTAATATGCTGGAGAACAGCAGTTTTGAAGTTCTTTTTTCTGAGCCATTCCTTTTGGTGAGTCTATATGTGTGGCCAATTTTGGTTCTTACCCAACTTAAAAGAACAGGATTTAAGACCTTTTAGTTTATGGCTTTTACTCTGAATACTAACTATGCCCCATTTGGTATTTTTCTTGGGTTAACTCTCAGCAGAAACAAACAAAATGAAGGTTCAATATCCAGGTTGTTTGAATCTGTGTTGAGCGCATTTGTCCATCTTTCCTTTTAATAATGAGTTTCAACATATTTGATTATTAGAGTTACAGTAATTTCCCTTATCCACAATTTTTATTTTCAAGGATTCAGTCACCATGATCCAAAAGTAGTAAATGAAAAATTACATATTAGAGAGAGAGAGAGAGAGAGACCACAGTCATATTATTTTTTGTTACAGTATATTGTTATGCTATTTATTACTAATTAGTGTTGTTAAACCCTCACTGTGCCAATTTATAAGTTAAACTTTGTCAGAGGTATGTGTATAGAGGACAAGACATAATATACATGGGGTCTGGTAGTATCTGCAGTTTTCAGCCTCTATGGAGGATCTTGGAACACAGTACTCATGGATAAGGGGAGAAATTGTTATTGGATAGTATTATTTGTCAAAATGAATAGCTCTAGGGTTGCAAAGATAAAGAGATAAACAAGTGTCTTCTAAAACCCCAAAGATAATTTAATGCTTATTCTAGTTTCATTACAGCCTACTTAGGTAAATGTCATAATGCATGTGATGGTGCCTAACAGAGAGCTAGGTACGTGCTAAGAACTCAGTAAAAGTGGTAGACATTGTTGGTTATAAGGACACAAACTATTTCCTACATTCTTGATAGCAGAGAACCATCCCGGACACTGAAAATACCAGCTTCTCATTTTCCAGCCTCCCTTGCAGGTAGAGAAGGCATGCACATATGACCCAACTCTGGCCAGTGAGAAATGAAGAGGGGAAGATTCTGGAAAAGTTTCTTTCCTAATAATAGATCTCTCATGAATAAAGACATCCCTGTTCTTCAGTTAGACATTTTAATGTTTATATTCAATGCCTGGAACCATGGCAGCCATTTTGCAGCAATGTGGGGGAGTGTCTAGGTACCTAGGGAATGCCCTGAGTAAGGCAGAGCAAGAAGATGGAGGGAGCTTGTGTGCTTGGTGCTAGTGTTATATACTCGTGTGCTTGGTGCTAGTGTTATATACTTGGTGCTAGTGGAACTTATAAACCAATTCTGAAACCATCAGTCTCTGGATTTATGGGTATATTCAATGAGAAGTAACCTTAGTGCATCCCAAAACAATAAAACTTACACACCAAAAGAACACTCTCATTTTCAACTATTTCATTAGAATCCAAACCCAGTTTTCCCTTAATGAGCCCCACAAAATGTGTGACAATATGTTGCTGCTGGGAGAAACAAGTCCTTACCAAACCCCAAGTCCATCTTCATATTCATCAGTGTTGGTCCTCAGATTTTCTTCCATATCCACTAAATGGAGATTGTTCCTGCTTTTCAATTCATTAAGTGTTTGTGATGACTGCTAGCCTCATTGATTCGTGGTCCCCAAATTAAAGACACTAGAAAGCATTTTTTATGGGTGGTTTTCCATGTGAGCTCTGCCCAGTCTTTGCAGTAATTTATGGAAGTGCTAACGGACTAAAGGACAAAGTGATGTGTAATTCACCGGAAGAGCCCTGAGAGGCTGCATAATGTACATTACTTCCCATTATCACACCTGTAATAACCATCAAACACATTGGTGGCAATGAGTGACTCCCTTGCTTCTCAGTTGGTCCCCTCCATTGAACCAGAGCCCTGAGCCCAACTGTCTGGGATGAAGACACCCCAAAGAGATGGGGGGACCCAAACCTGAGGAGAATGAATCAGCCCGTTGCCTTCCAGAATCTGACCCAGATTTAAAAAGCAATGAACAATTACAGGATATCAGATTAATATTTAATGAAGATGTAAATGATGAGAGTCAATACTGAATTGCTTGGTGAAATCTATTCCAGCAAGAGAAAGCAGCAGTGGTCGGTAGAAGGAGGGAGAACTGTCTTTCCTATTAGCTATTGTTCTTTAACTTCTCCCCAGCTCTAGCTGAGGCCTGGGCTCAGATTCCCCAAACAGCTGACAGTTGCAGCGAGAGTGAAATCAATCTTATAATCCTCCTAGCCATTTTATTCCAAATTTCCCTCTTTGTATGCCCTTTCTCTGTGTTCTGACTGTACACTCGGTAACAAACTCTGCACAGGGTTTCTGACATCAGACTTGACTATTGCCAACATTCTGTCTGTCCCTCTGTCAGCTGGGTGTTTGCACTGATGAGAGAGGCATGATGGCTCCAAGGCAATTCATCACCTCTGCGACTCAGAGAGAGCTGCTGAGCCCACTTGTGTCAGAAGAAGCTGCCAATTCCTCAGTCAGAGGTTGGGAGTGGGTCTGAAGGTGCTGGTCCATGAAATAACTCTGGGGAAAGGGAGAAGGCTGCCAGAAGCAGTGGAGAGACAAATGTGGGCTACAGGATGGAAGTGAAGAATTCTCACTGCTTGTGCAGGACTCTCAGCTCCTTAGGGGTCAAAAGCTGCCAGGGGCAGTCTCTATTGCTGGGTTTACTCTTGGGCCTCCACCCAACAACGTCAGGGGCAATAAGCAAAAATTGAGTTTCCTAAGAAAACAATTACCCTAGCCAAGAGCCCCTTCTCCCAACTAAGATACTGATGGAAAGATGAGGAATCAAACCCCAAAGCTTATTTTCTGTTTTCTTGGTCTAGGGAAGGACTGTCTCTTGGTTCACCAGAGAGACAAGGATGTATTGTCTTTCCTGGTCCACTGGAGTACAGACCACAGAAGTCTATATAAACTGGTTCAACATGTTGGTGATTTAAATCCATTATAAGAGCAGCCAAGTCATGACATCAATAAGCAATATGGAGCCCTCAATGAAGCCTTCCAAGCCCCAGAGGAGTTGGACTTTGCCCCCTATGATCCTAATCATGTCCTCCCTTTTTGCAGTCCTTTGGTCCCCCTTCCTCCTGTTACAGCCTCTGAGGGAGTCTGCAAAGGGGAATCCCAAGGATGGCTGCTTCCATCTGAGAATACAAACTCTCACTCACACACCTCTCCCTGCTCCAAAATGATTGCTGCAGAGAGGAATGGTGAGAGGAGCTGCTCAGTCACTCTGTCATCACCTTTCAGAACTGTTGCTGCGCTATCTGCAAGCTCAGCGGGTGGCTTTCTGTCTTAGCCTATTTTATTTGTGAAGACTGATTTTAGGACCTACAGGACTCTTGGTCCCACACTAATTTTTTTCTTTCTCTAAACAGACTTGTGAAGGCTCAAGTGAGGCTACATGTCATAGAAGATGAAATGTTTTCCCCTGTAATGTTAGAAACCACTCTAGGTATTTCAAACAGAGGGAGTCTAATACCAGAAGTTAGTTGCATGGGTCAGAGAAGAATGAGAAGTTAAAGAGGAGCCAATAAGACAACACAGAGATTAGGCACAGCAGTCAGTCTCTACCATTTTAGGATTGGGGAGACACAGGAAGAGGGAGTGTTACCAGAGACCTGAAGCCAGGGCCATATGACAGGAGACAGAGACATGGTATAGACTACAAGGTAGGTGATGAGACCAGAGAAAGAAGGGTTCCTAGGTGGGGACTGTATTTGACTATTGCTGTGTAAAAAAGATGATTCTGAACCTTAGCTGCTGGAAACACCAGACTTATTATCTTATAGTTTCTGTAGGTCAAGAATCTGGGGATATTTTAGCTAGTGAGCCTGGCTCAGGGACTCTCATGAAGGTTTCAGCTAGGGCTAAAGTTATGTTAAGATTCAACTAGGAGGCTGGGAACATAGCTCAGTTGGTAGAGTGCTTGCCTTCCAAGCATAAGGTCCTGGGTTCAATCCCCAGCACCACAAAAAAAAAAAAAAAAAAAACAAAAAAAAACACAAACAAAAACAAAAACAAAAGATTCAACTAGGAGAGGATAACCTTCCAGGTTCACTCACATGGAGACCAAAAAGCCTCACTTTGTAGTTGAACATATCACTTTCATGCCAAGTGGACCTCTCCATAGGGCTTCTTACAATATGGAAACTTTCTTTCTCTACAGCAAGGACTCCTAGAGGCACAGCATGCAAGAAAGGGGGAAGAAGATGGAAGGCACAGTCTTTTTATAACTGAATCTTGGAAATGACATTCTAAAACTTTAGCCTTATACTATTTGTTAGAAGGAAGCCACTAAGTCCAGTCTATACTCAAGGGGAGGGGACAGATAACAGGAAACAGGGCTCAGAGACAGGGAGACTCTTAAGAGGATTGGAGACAGAGGCAGAGTCAACTCCAGGTTTGAAGAGGCCTGAAGCTTACACTATCTGATGAATGCTTTTTAAGTAAAAGAAAGTAAAATTACAAATACAAAATCTTACACAGGCATGTCAACTGTTGAATGTGTAAACAAAGTAGGGAATATCCAGTCAATGAAACATTATTTGGTAATAAAAAGGGATGGAGTATTGGTATATGCTCCAACATGGGTGAACCTCAAAATATTCTGCTCACTGAAGGAAACCAGTCACAAAAGACCACATACTATGATTCCGTTTATATGAAATGTCCAGAATAGGGGAATCCATACAGACAGAAAGTAGATTAGTGGTTACTATGGCCTGAGTTTGGGAACTTACACTGACTAAAACAGACTCAAGGGAATTTTGGGGAAAGGTGATAGAAATTTTCTAAAACTGTATATTGGTGGTGGTTGTCCAACTCATAAATTTACTAAAAACCATTGAATCATACACTTACAATGGGTGAGTTTTATGGTATGTAAATTATATTGCAATAAAGCTGTTCAAAATATACATGCAGGGCTTTGGAATAGGCCTGTGCAAATGAGAGGCCTTAGTGCTTCAGCTTCATTAATTTTTCTGGAAACTTGTCTGTGGATGAGACATAGGTATTGTGGAGATGGTGCCTGAGGCAGTTGCAGGACTGAAACATAGCTAGCCCTCTCCCTTCCTTTTCCCCTCTAGTCTTCTGTTGGCCTAACCTGCCCAGTAGCCAGACAAATGGAGTGTTTTGTGATACAGAATGGATGATAAGAAGGGCTGGAAAAAAATGACAGACTCATGGGTCAACCCCTACTCTGGTCAATGCCAATGCCACTCAGAATATCTACCTTTCAGTATTGAAAGATGTCTTGAGAGGAACTCCAGAGAAGGCCCATGCTTCCAAATGAAGCCCTAAGCTATTGATTATTTGTCTTCAAATAGTTTAAGATGCCAGATTTGTCAGTTTGTCATTCATTGATCACCTGAAGGCTCAAAACCATCTACTCGTGTGCATGTGGCTGAGGGAAATGAGGAGATAACTCATGAAAGAAGATGGGGTGTGTTAAATATTTACTATTGAATGTATTGCCCTGGCAGCTTATCTCATTTAATTTTTCTTTTCGTACCAGGGGCTGAAGAACTCAACCCAGAGGCGCCTAAACCACTGAGCCACATCCCCAGTCCTTTATTATTATTATTATTATTATTATTATTTAGACACAGGGTCTCACTAAGTTGCTTAGGGCCTTGCAAAGTTTCTGAGGTTGACTTTGAACTTGCCATCTTCTCTCAGCTTCCCGAGCTGATGGGATTATAGGTGTGCACCACCCTGCCCAGCCTATCATTGAACTGTTGGAAGAAATAGGTACCAACAGCAGAGCAGTGGGAGCAATCTTTCTGCCCTAGGTGCAATCGACAAGAGGATACATTGTTTGGAGAGAAATTAAAAACAATAATAAGGGATGGGTTGTAGCTCAGTGGTAGAGCGCTTGCCCAGCACGTGTGAGGCACTGAGTTTGATTCTCAGCACTGCGTATAAATAAAATAAAATAAAGGTCCACCAACAACTAAACAAATATTAAAAAATAATAATAGTAAAATTAAGCCCACATTGGTATCTTTTCTTAACAGCATGTCCAAGTTTTTTGAAATCATGTCAGTGATAAAATGCTATTCTCTTTTCCCGACCCTCCTCAGATATCTTTTTGGATTAAGTTCTGCAATTGTGGAGTTTACTGTTGAGTCTTAAATGACACATCTGTAAGCTTCAAATGGGCACATCGTCATCCCTTACCCTTTAATAGCCAGTGTTTTCTGCATGGAAGATAATGCAGAGTCCCCCCTCCATCAGCCCCAGTGAGTTTGCTGACACACACATCCTCAGCAATGCATACTGGCTCCTAGAGTAGGTTTGAGTTGGTTCAGAATCATTTGAGCTCAGTTCAGATGCAGTTTGCATCTCCAGTCCCTGCAGTACTACATATCCCTGCATTTATACGGTAAATTTGAAAACACAAGAGACTTATCATTGAATATGCAAATCAGCCTTGAAATCTTGTGATGTTCACTCACTTGGACAATGTTTCCTCATGTGGGTCCTCCTTTCTGAAAATGCATTAATATAAATAAAAATGTTAATCTAAACATTTTCCCTTTTTGGTCTATAATATTTAAAAATTTGTTCCCTTTACTCTTTTACTAGTGTGAAAGTTTAATAAAATAAAAAATGTTCACCGTCTGTGTTTCTTTGGGACCATTATAATGGTAGGTTTCATTTCCTGATTACTCCTGAAAAGATTTTGTCATATAAAGAGAGGAAGTGTTCAAAACAATCTGCTTTGGGTGTCAAAGCAGTGCTTTCAGGTATCCCCAGAAATAAGAAAGCTGAAGCTCAAAGAGGTTAAGAAATTTGCTTAAAGCCAAACAAATAGTATGTCACAGAACAAGGACTCAGAGTAGTATTGTACAGCCAGACATGGTGGTTCAGGCCTGTAGTCCCAGCTACTGCTTGGGACAGCTGAGATGGAAGGAGTGCTTGAGCCCAGGAGTTTGAGGCCAGCCTGGGTAACAGGACAGTATTATCATTCCTATTTTACAAGTGAGGGAATTGACATGCAGAGAGGTTAAATGACTTGCTGAGAATTCACAGCTAATAAATGGCAGTATAAGGATTTGAACCCTAGTGGTATTGCTCTGGTCACTACCCACATAACCTTCACACTGGGCATTCTCATCAACCCAGGCCTACTACTAAAGCCAGGCTCAATCTCATGTCTGCTGCAGTCCTGCTGCCGGCTGCCATCCTCTCCCACCTTGGGGGAAATCTCCCAGCAGATGCATGTGGGAATTTCTAAGGGGTAAAAATTACAATGTACTCTGAATTCAGATCAGCTTGGCTATTTATCGAAGGCTTTTAAGGGAATGGGAAAGAAGTCAGACTCTTTGGAAATTGGATCTCTGTGTGGTTTTCTAAGATACAGTGAACTCCCATAGATGTCGATGCGAGCTCTAATGAAGTCTGGTGGCAATACTGACCTGCAACGCTAGATGGCAAAATGGTGCTACGGTACTGTGTTGTGACCTGAAAAAGCCTAAACCTTCCACCCACCCCCCCAAAAAATCAAATCCACTTTTTTTTAAAAATTTTTAAATGTATTTTAGGAAAACAAAGTTCCATATGAAGTAAATATCTTACTTTTAAAAATCATCGTTTAGAAATGCCCTATTTGGAATTGTCCCTGTTTTTCCAGCTCTATCAATTAGGTAAATACATGTCTTGCTGCCTAATGGCCAGCTGGTCAAAAGCTACCTCCTAATTGATCAGATAAAAATGGGAGGATAACAGAAGATAATGGAGATAGTATGAAATGCACTTTCAAAAGCTGCATGTTAACATAAATGTGACAAATGTATATGGCACAGATGTCATCTGTCATGGCCTCTTCTGTTTAAATAAACTTAGGAGCAAATAACAAATTGGACACACTGCTGCTCCTCATTTTGTTCATTCAGAAATAAGCACCTCTTATGTACAAGACAGTTACAGGCAGCACAGTATGCGAAAAGAATTCTACTTTGGCATTTAAACAATCTGTGTTCTAGAAGGGGACAAAAGACAAATGTACCAGTACTGTCAACAGTCAGCCCCTGAACCATTCTTCTTCTAGGGACCCATGGGCAGAGCTGCTGATCCCCCTCCATTCCCCTTCACTGCAAGCCTCAAGACCACCCAGGGTCCTGGTTGGGGCAAACAGTACATCAACATATCAAGACTGTGGCCCATGCAGCAGAGGCTCAGGGTGAGTTGCCTTGGCATATCAGATGTAGCCTAGTGCCTAACTTATTAGAGGGACCCAATAACTGGTAGCAGGAGGAAGACAGGAATCAGGATGTAAGGCCATTGAGGAGAATTGGTTGAGGAAGTTTTCTAGAACTTTGCCACGGACAATGATGACAGGATGGAATTATAGGCATGCAAGATCTCCAGCCAAGACACAGGGGCAGAGAACTCTTTTGGCCAGAGCAGCCTGCAGTGGTTAGAGGAGTGGTTCTTAAATTACAGTTGGCCCAGAAGCATCAGCATCTCTGAAAATTTGTTAGAAATGAGAATTTTCAGGCTCCATCTCAGACCTAGTGAATGAGAAACCTGGGAGTGGGGCCTGGCCATTTTGTGTTAACAAGCCCTCCATGTGTTTCTCAAGCTCAAGGTCGAGAACCACTGGGTTAGAGTATAGCTCCTGCCAGAGAGGGTTGATAAACAAGGCAAGGTACACAGGGTTAGGTCTTGAAGTGCCTGGGGCTCAGGAGATTGTTTTTTTCTGATCATTTTATCTTGCAGGCAATATGAGAGCCAGTGAGGGTTGATTTCTAAGCAGCAAAGTGACCAGAACAGATATTTGCTTCAAATCTATCACTTTTGCAGTGGTGTGGAGCAGGATGTGGGAGAAATGCCCTCTTTCAGGGCTAGCCTTGTCTCCTACTGCTCTCACCCACTCTTCTGGGGTCAGCCACCCGCCCCTGGCAGGTGACTACCACACCTACCTCTCTTTATCAGGTAGGCTGGTTCAATTTCCCAGATGTCCACCTCACACAAAGCACAGCCAAATCTGAACTTGTCATCCACAAACTAGTTTCCTCTCCTGGCTTCTTGACTTAATGCTACGACCAACTACGTTGCCATTTGGACTTGAATGCCTTAGTGGTCATCCCCAAAGCTTCTTCAATCTCAGACTCAAGTAGGCACTTCATCTTCATCTTTCCAGGAGTCCTTGGCACATGATTTTATTCTTAACACATTGTCATGTGTACTGGTGCCTAAGGGTGAACACCTTAAGGGAAAACTGGGTTTCATTTGCATTTGTATTGCACTGATACCCAGCAGAAATGGGGCAGACAATGGATGTGTAGTGAATGAAGGAGCGAATTCTGCCCCCTTAAGCTGAGAAGAGGGAGAAAAACAGAACAGGGAGAAGTACAGAGATGCCTGCAGAGCTGATAGGTACAGGGGATGCAAACCCCATAGATGGCCCTGGGTAAACCCTTGAAGCACATGCAACCAGGTGCTATAAGGGAAAGATTTATTATCAGGAAGTAGAATTAGATTATAAGAAATTAGCAGAGGAAGTAAGAGTTAAAGCAGGGGGGAGCAGGGATAGATGAAGCTTTCTGGAAGCGTGGGGAAGATGGGAAGGGAGATGAACTAGCAGTTTAGAGAAGGAAGGGAAAAAGAAGGATATAGCCTGTTTTTAAAGGTAGGGGAAATGTAAATATGCAATTCCAGAGAAAGCAAACAAGCAAACAAACAGCAGTAGTGTAGGAATACTTAAGATGAGTGGTTCAAGGCATGCTCAAGAATCTCCAAAAGGGAGAGGTAGTTGAGATCATGGAAGGAAGGGCTGGTCTAGGAGCAGAGGATCTGGCTCAAAGGGGTCAGCAGCAATGCTGCATTAGTAGTTTCTGAGCATGTCATCTCTGAGGTCAGGGAGGGGAAGGTGGCTACAGATAACAGTGATGCTGATTAAATCAAAGATTAAATAAACATAGTTCCATCTATTTGGGATTTTTTTCCCCAGAAGAATGTACTTTAATTGTTTAGCCTTAAAAGTAATTTTATTCATACTTCTCAAAATTATACTTTTATAAAGCTATAGATTCAGAACCGGCCTCAGTGAATTCTGAACCATAGGTGCTTCATTATTCCTGGTTTGGCACAGGTTTGAGGTTGGTTGCCTGTTTTTCCTCTGTTACTAAAAAATGTTAATAGACACAATAAAGTTCTTGCCCCTAAATTCAGTTCACATTAAGCTTCCTTGTTAAACTGTGATGGCTTCTGTCTTGAAAGGCATAGTAGAAGCCTGTCTTTTTTTTCTTGGAATTAGCCAGAGTAAATTCTAAATATGCAGTTTAATTTTTAAGTACATCCCAGGAAATTAGATTTTTAGCTAACTCAGAATCCTTCATTTAACCCCTGCCACCAAAGTGGGAAATAAAATGAACTCCTGAAGTCTAAAAATATAAGGGAAATATGTCCTAATCCAAACTTCACCCACAATTTCCTAGAGGGTGTGGGGTTCTCAGCAAGAAGAATGTGGTCGAAGCCATGTTCTAACATTCCATCTCCACTGATGGCTGCCATGTTCTCTGAAAGTCTGAAGATAACTCTATGTATTAAACATATAGATTTCTTGGGTTTCACTCCCTTGAGATACTGATGGGGTTGACCCGAGATTGGGCCAGAGTATATATATTTTTTAAAAATATGTAAGGTTGAGTTCTTTCAGAAGCAGACCCTGAGACAAGAATGTAAGAGCAATGAGTTCAATTGGGAGAGGATGCCAGGTATCACACTGATGCAGGAGTGAGGAAAGGGAGAAAACCAATAAGGCATGTGTTATTGAGCAGATTGACCCTGTGGGAAACTGTAGCTCAATCCCTATGGGGACTGTTCTGGTCAGTAAAGAGCACATCTTTGAAATACTTCACCTTAGTTGCAAATATGCTGAGGTGTCAACTTTCATTATTGACTTCCTGGCACTGCCAAGTTGATATCCAAGTGACCCAAGGGGTCTTGGGCAACCAGAAAAAATCCAAAGGCAAAGTGTTGCAGGTGTGTTCAGTGGAAGCCTATCTGGTTGGCTAGCACAGTGATGCTGATTATCTAGGGACTGTGACTGGGATATGAACGTGCCTGCTGTTGGAGGTAGAGTCAAGGCTCAGAGTAGACTAGATTTGGGGAATCTCACCAGGATTTTATGCAAAATCCCAATAGTTTGAACAATTTGCCATTTTTTTCATGAGCTTTTACTCCCTCTTTTGGTAACAATCATTATCAAAGATGGCAACTCCAGGTTTTTACATTAAAATAGCCTTAAATCCACTCTGTAACTTTAGCTATAACATTTATTACCAAAGAGTTCATGTGAACAATGCATAACTGACTAAAAATGATTTAGACTAGAAGGAAAATAAAGCACATGGTCTGCTCTAATGTGAAAGAGGAAGGAGAGAAGTGTCATAGCCTACATCGAGGTGTCTTAATTATCTCAGCTTCTATGGAGTCAAGGACATCGACATTTTCTGTGCATCCAGACTGCTTGGAATGCCTTCCAGCTGCAGCATTGGGACCTTAATAAACGAGCCATATTATGTTTATACTTTACTGTTTAAGTAATGCTATTTCACTCTGTGTAAAGCCACTTAAAACACCAGTGGAAACACATGCATGGACCATGAAACAACTTTAAATGGATAATCAATTTTTATCACATATTGAGGGTTAGACTGGTATATCCGAGTGAATTATGAAAGTCTGTATGTGCTCTAGCGAGGAGTGTTTGCATACCAAATCTTTGTCTTTGTTACAAAACCAGTCTGTAGTGAGAGAGCTGGAGGTTTACCAAAATCTAATACCCAAAATCTCCTTTTGTTCTGGGAGAATTTGTCAGAACTTAAAAAATATGGGTGTATTTTATTTGGGCATAAATGCGAAGGGCTATATTAGAAACCTTAATTCCTTTGGACAACAGTTTTCCTCTAAAATTGAGGGGTTTTGTTTCATACCTAGCTTAGGCACCAAGAAAGTATGACCAGGGTGTACACAAGCTTACTGAGGAAAACCTAGACTGTACAGTGCACTCTAAAACTTATGGGGCATGGTTTAAAACAAACATAAAGAACTTGTTTATACAGTGACTAGAAAACACATGGAACTCATTTTACCCACGTAGCTGGGCAGGATGAGAAAGGCGAATGTGGTCAAGGTGAATTTGGATCAATTCATGGATAACAGAATCATAACAGTCACTAAGAGGAAATTAGGCAGGTTCAAGTTACATCCCTAACCTCTGAGGATTTCATGCATGCAAATTGCAACATTCTTACAAAACATTGGTATCACCTTTGGAGACAGCACAAGAATGGTGGACCACTGATATGACACAGTATGACATTTCTTATATTAAATAGAGGATATTGAAAATGTCAGATAATCTGAGTACTCTGAACCACCAAGAAGCTATCAGCTCTTGGATCTTCCAACTTCCTTGAAGCACTTGTCAATCCTTTTCCAGTCCCAAAATTGAGCAGGGTAGAGAAGGATCCCCATCACCATTACCCTCCCTATGTACTCCACCAAGTACACACCAGTTGTAAACTAGGACTTCCTAAAGCATCTTCCAAAACAGATATTATCCTCTCTTTGGAAATTAGGACCCAGAATTGTAGGGTAATAGACAAATCTTAATTGTTTAATAAAATGACACATGCTTCATCTAATTCATCCTATTCATTCATTCAGTATTTTTTAAATCACGTTCTAAGTACTAAACTAGGGTCAGGATCTGTACTCCCTCCAATATATCCTAATCACCAGTTGGTTTCACTTTTAAACCAAGCATTAAGTGAATTTTAACTAAGTGACAAGTCAGGTGAGACTATTTCAATGGAATCCTCTCCTCTCCATTTGCTATTTGAACACTTATCACATTTGCACAAAAGCAAAACCACAGGGGCTACACATATTCCCTAATGTGAACCTTCACATCAGGTTTGTATCAAGAGTTCTGATGCTTCGCATGATTTTGTGCACACAATCATTTTAATCTTTACTGATTTCATTACTTGTAGACTTTTTAAGAACCAGAGTCTGACCTGTGTTGAAATGGATAAACACCTGTATTAATGTGTTCTCACTCTTATATGAGAAAGAACATTCTGGTTGTTTCAGGTCTTGTTTCACACAGATCTTTTCTAACTCATGTTATTTTTCAAAATGTTTATAATCCCCTAAGGATTTATTTCTATTACCTCTGCCCTCCCCCTTTTTGTTTGTGGGAGAAGAAGAGAAAGAACAGGAAGGGAAGTGGGAGCAAAAGAAAAGGAGGAGGAGGAGGAGGAGGAGGAGGAGGAGGAGGAGGTGAAAGAAGAGGAAGGCCACCTGGAAATGAGAGGAGAGAGAGAAGGTCAGAAGAAACTGAAAAAGACTTCATTTATTATCAAAGAAGAATTGATTTGTGCATAACAAGTCAACAAAGATTTAGACCAAACCTTGTTTTCAGTGACAAAAACATTAAGCTCATTTTAAAAGTAAATGATAGTAGTATTAATTTGATATTAAATTAATCACAAATAATTTATGGACTTTTTGCTTTAAGAGAAAAATAACTAGAAAAATGTTGCTATAAGATGACAGACATTGGAATACAATATAAGGATTCTGGTCAAATTAAGGAATATTTTGAGGACAAAAAATGCATGAGAAGTATTTTAGCAATTAAAATCGAAATGACTCTGCTTAGTAAAGGTCATATAAAAGGAGAAAAATTATATTTTCACTTGCTTTCAGTAAAGCCTGGAACACCTACTTTGATGTAAAGTTGGCATAAAAAATAGAAACACTCAAAAAATTGAAGAAAAGATGAAAAATAAAAATGATTATTACAACTGAGTCCAGAAAACTATAGCATTCTAAAGTTTTTTACATTCCTACAGCAGTTCCTTAAACTTTCTGTCTAAACTACTAAGATATGTCAATGGTAAATAATATCAAAGAAATACATTCATTCATTTGTTTAAAAGAGACTTTTAAGTACCTAAATGTCTTATGTAATAAGTGCTTTATAGGAATTGTTGAAGGAAGGTGCAAAGGAGTTACAAAACATTTTTAAGTTGTAATTAAATTGGGAATCAAAACAAAACAATGAAGAAATTACAAAATAACACACTAATAAGAAAAATATAAACTAAAATAGCATAAACTATACACATAAATACAGAATGGACATCGATGGAAATGTCTATTTCAGGTAATAAAAATAATTTACACACCATAGTAATTCATCAAATTAAAAGATATATTGCATAAACATATACACTACATACAAACAAATATGCAGATATACATATAATTAGACATTTCTGTTGCTTCCAGGTAATCAGGTATTTTTCTGGTTAATACCGTATCCACTGTAATATTTTTCATTCTCTAGTTGGAGTTTGATAGTGATATTTAGCAGCATTCAACAAACTGTAAATTATGAGGAAATTGCAGATAATCTTCTTAATGGGGAAATCCACATATACCCCTGAAGTGAACTTTAGTTTTAATTCATATATAATTCCTCACATATTTGTTTCCAATTCTTCCCCATTAGGCAAAAATATGTGATATTGCAATGTTCTACCCTCGTATTCTTGTTCCTCATGTATCTAAATCCTGACACATCTATAACATTCATTTGATGAATAATAACATTTCAGTGCACTAGGTAATACATATGTTTTTTATTTGCCACAAAGAACTATATTTCCTCAGCTGATTTATGTACCACCTGGACAAAATTATTTTTATTGTGGTTTATTTCATTTTCTCCAACATCCACAACCAAAAAATACCTGTAAACTGCCAATGACACAATGACAGTGGTGAAAAAAAGAACAACCTTGAAATTCAAAATCAAAACCTCGCATTTCTTCAGAGAACCCCAATAAAAATACAGTTACAATGCTTTTAAAATAGCAAACTCAAGGTAAACACAAACAGCAGCCTTTTGATGACTACATAAACTTCACAGACAGTTCCAAAATTTTTCAAAACAGAGATAACCATAAGGGACTTATAAAGAAACTATCCACACCATAAAAAATAATCATGACATCATAACAAAGAATGGTAATGATATTTTCTAATCATGACTTCATTTCCTGAATTATATTTCATCTAGGTCCTGAGAAAAAGCAGAGGGAGCTTTGTACTATCTCCAATTTATAAGTACTTTTCCATAGATTACAATACTATTTTTCACATGCAATTCTATGCTATATTGTTCTGATGTCTTCTATGGACTTTTCTTAGTAATTCTCTGATCAACAAAATTACAACACGTAAAGCCAGTAATTCACAGAGTGTTTGGGAAACATCTCAAATATTTGAGGCCATTTGCCTAATGAATATAACATGGACTTGTTTCATTCTTCCTTTCCTGGAATTGCTTTGAATTTCAAACATTTGTTAGCCATTAACTGCACTTTGCATCTAATACTGTATAATGCATTTAGGGTCCACATATAAAACTAACTTATTTGTGATCCTTTAACTATACTAATTTTCCTTCACAATAACCACTTCTATCAACACCCCCATGGTGGAATAATTAGTTCTGGCCTCAGTTTAACAGATTAAAAGAACTTTTTATCTGAAGATTCTTTCTGTGTTTTTCAAAGTCAAGCAAGCACAGTTCTCGAGAATCTTCTCTAAATAGCTCTTTATTCCTAATTAGCTTAAAGTCCTACCTAAGTCGACACTTGCTATAAGTCCTCCTTCAAAATATGGCGACCAGGGATGGTGGAATGAGACAGACATTATTACCCTATATACACGTATGATTGCTCTGCACCATGTACAGTCAGAGGAATGAGAAGTTGTGCTCCATTTGTGTACAATGTGTGAAGATGTACTCTACTGTCATGTATAAATAACTAGAACAAATTCTTAAAAATGGTGACCAGTAATTTTTGAATAATTCTGTAAAATCAACCAAACTAAACATGCTCAATTGTTGATGAAAAGCCTCTCAAATATAGGCCATAACATGTGCACACAAACATACCCACATCCTCACAACATAGGAATGTCTTGACTCAGGAACGAACCACTTATGAACATCTTTATGCATACAAATAACTAACTGATGCCACCATCTGATGCCAGTGCATGCCTTAAGAGTCTTTACAGCCAGTAAACTCTACTTAGTTTAGTTATTTCTCAGTGTCCCCATAACAAACAGTGACCCCATTTCTGTGGGCAAGCCTCTGCAAAGGTAATTTAGGTCCCAAATAGCCAAACAGATAATCCTCATTCATCTATTAAAGAATGAATTTATTCCACATTTACTGGGCTCAGAGTTATGCTGACTTGTGGACAAAAAGGACACAGCACAACAACTAAAAGAAGAAGAGTGAGAATCTAGAGGTAGGAAACACTACCTTGGACCAAGGTGTTCAGGGAAAACTTCATGGAGAAATTCTCTGGCTATACCTTAAGACATGGATGTGCATTCAATGGGTGGGAATGGGTTGGGAGTAGGGGATGGGCATTTGGACATGGAAGTTAGAAAGGAGCAAAGTCACTGAAGAATAAAATATGATCAGAACATAGTGTACACGATGGAGAGAAGATGAAGCCAGAGAAGATCAGTAACTGGGAGCAGATACAGAAAACCCAATATGATGGGGAATTAGGTGGGCAATGGAGACACATGTGGCTTTCATTATTTGTTTTTAAATGATTTTTCTATAACTTTTAAATATCATGGAAGTGAATAAGTCATAAATGTTCAACTAAGGGAATTGCCATAACTTAAATACCTAGGTCAAAAAATAGAACATTGCCAACCCATGACAGTGCCCCCCGGGCTAACATGTCCTCCAAGTCACTATATCAGGTCCTCAAAAGTAACCAGGAATCTGACCTTTATGATAGTTACAACCTCACTTTTCTTTGTAGTTTTACCACCTAAGCATGCCTTCCTTAAATAGTTTAAGTCTGCTGTATTTTGAACTTTATATAAGTGCAATTATGTAGTATAAGATATTTTGCATATGGATTCTCACATGGTGTTGTTTCTATGAGTGCCATTCACATTGTTGTGGAAGCTATGGTTCATTTATTTTCATTGCTGTAGAGTATTCCTTCGTGTGACTGTTCAATATTGATCCATTCTTTTGTGGATGAATATTTGGATGGTTTCTAGTTAGGGGCTATCATGAACAACACTGCTACAAACATTTTTGCATCTATCTTTCGATTTTCTTTTTGTTTTTAGCATTTGCCAGAGGAGCAAGGAAACAACCCATGATTGACTCTATTGATGGTCCACACATGGCCTACTTCCAGTTACTTTTTCATTGTTTATTTGATCAGTTGGAATAATATAACAAGCATCTGCAAAGCCACAGCCTCAAACAAAAGCAAGGACCATGGTAATAACTACAGCTAACCACATGTTTCTCCCATCATTCCATCTTCTGGCTTCTCCCTACCTACAGTAAAGGTATTTTTGAACATTACGTAAAACCCTCAAAAAGGACTATTGACCCCAAGTAAGTATCCATTTGTGCTAGGCAAGTAGAAAAGAATATTGATTTCATTCTCTTTATGTCCTATTACTTCCAGGGAGGCAGATAAATGATAAAACGATAAGTTGTGTGAATCATGTGAACACACATTCTTTTGGGACAAAGCAACTGCAAAGGCTTTTCAGGTTTATTTTATTTATTTTTTTGTATGTGACTACTCATTCCCTTTAGAAAGGTTTCTACCAAAAACATAACTTGTACAATAACAGACTTCAAGATGAGACAGGTGATCTGAGAAACCTATTCCTTGATCACAAAATTGAACAACATCTTGAAGTTTAAACTTCTTTCCTGCTATGATTTTCCACCAAAGTGGCTTGATTTTCCATTGAACCATAAATATACATACACATTTAGTGGACTGAATACTGCCAGCACACAATGTAAAGGAATCTGAACATCACGGACTTGAGAAAAGAACGATAAACCCAGTATTGCAAAGTTACAGTAGATGGTGCTAGATGGGTGCAAAAGATCCAACTGCCATCTGGGCCACCTTCAAGATTTCTCCTGAGCTTAGCAGTTTAGAAAATGTGCATTTTAGATTTATCAATTCAGGAGAGGCCCTCAGATAAAACAGTTGAATTAGTGAGATCAATGAATGCAGAACCCTATAATTAGACAATGTTGAGGTTTTTATGGAAATTAACAATGAAGACAACTTTAAAGCCGAGGTCAAATCGTCTATCTTTCTGGCGTATTGGTGCCAATGTTAAATTACTAAAAGAATGATTTCCCATTCATTTAAAATAATGTCATCTCTAAGTTAGTTTTTAAACTAATTGCCTCTCAGTATTAGTTATTTATCTTTTATAAAATGTTTGTACACTTTGTAGGTTGCCTTTGAGATTTAAATGTCCTATATAATGTATGTAAAGTGATTTACAAAGCACTATCTACAATAGAGTATTCTACACATGTAAAGTATTACTATTTTTCTTAACTATTACCCAAAACACTTTTAAAGTATTTGTGTTCATCACTGTTTTGTAGCTACTTTTCCTTAGGTGTTCTTCTTCCAGTTTTTATGTGAAACGGCTGAGACATAGGATAAGAAGTCAATGATATGGATGTTGTGTATGCTCCCCTTGTATTTGTAGCCACAGTACCAAATGGCAGTTGAATCTCCTAAATCATCAAGCCAGAGATTAGGCAAGCTGTCCTTGATGACCGGGCTATCTAGGCTTAAGAGAGACTCCCAACCATTTCCCTGGCACATCTCATCTCTGGAACAGATGCTTCCCTCCCATCATTTGCTGAGTGCTCAGTGGATGCCTTGGTCCTTGGCTTCCCTTGAGAAAGGAGCCACAGGACAGCGCTAACCACATTCAGGATGTGGCTTATCTCGGAATCTGTCAGCAACTGCAGGAAAATCTTGGATCCAGTTATGTCATCCAGAGCCATGTTCAATTTAGGTTCATTTGTCAGACAGGGTGTGGAGGAAATTCTTTTTCTGAAAGGTAACCCACATCCCCCAGCATTCCACAATCTGTCCAGCCTAAAATACCATCTTAAATGCATATTAGCAAATCCCTGGAACTCCAAAGGCTTTTTTCAGTGGCTGGAAGGTCAGACTTTAAGTGAACTCTCTATATTTATGAATCATTATGGCTATTGACTGAGTTGTGAGATGTAGTTCTAATGCGTCTGTCTCCCTTATCTAAACAGAATGTCAAATGTCCCATTGACAGAGCTACTATCCATAATGACGATGTTTTAGTGGTGCTTTGCTTTTTATAGAACCCAGCACCTAAATGTTTAAATACAATTAATATTAGTACTAAATAATAACAGTAATATAAATATCTCTTTTATTTATTTTCCAATATGTATTTAGTGTATTGTCCCTGGAAGAATCTGCCTCGTCCTTGCTGTAATCAATAGTCACAGTAGTCACAGTGAAGCTTCTCCAATTGCACTGACAGTATATCCACAAACGAATATGCAATAGGCCTGTCCAGTAAGTAGGAGGAGAAAAATCCATATTTTTAAATGTCATAGAAGCTATTCCTGCAGTTGCCCAGCAGCCGACTTTCAAATGTTAATAATTAGGCTGTGGGCCAGTCCTATTGCTCAGCAGCTAATACACTGTGTGGTGCTACTACATGGGAGACCTGGAGCTGAGCTAAGACTGGCTGGAAGCTCTCCTATCTTACAGCTGGAGTAGGGAGCGCTGTGGAGGTGACACTGGGCGCCTTAGAGGAGAGAGCTGCGTGATATATCACCACTCACCAGCCCTCACTGGAGACCTGTTTAAAGCAAGATTACAGTCTCAGCAGAGCCTCTCATTTCTCCTGGTCACGGGGTTACCGAGCACTTTACAACTCGTGCTACAGGAGGACAGGGAGGGATTTAAATGTGAGACTGTAAGAGACCCCCCATAAGCTTCAGCCAAGAAGTTTCTGTGTCGGCTGACTTAGAGACAGTGAAATCACTATTTTTTTTAAATATAAACTTTAGAGCTCTTGCCTAGCATGTGTGAGACACTGGGTTCAATTCTCAGTACCACATATAAAACTGAATGAATAAAATAAAGATCTATCAACATCTTAAATTTTTTTTTATAAAATGTAAACTTTAAACAGGGGATGGCATATGCTTTGACCATATTTCATCTGGTCACAAATTTAACAACTTGGGAAGCTGCTGATATTCTGGCACTAAAAGGGTTCTTTCTCAGGATTGACCTGTCTTTACTCTTGATCTCTCTGGAACACCTATTACTGATGAGAGAACAACCCTAATAAGGTCAACAACAATATTCTTAGTGTTCACTAATAGTACTACTTGGGGACTATTTAAAATTGTTCCTGCCACAGTCTCTCCCATGGATGAACTCATTTACTTCATTTTTAACCATTGCTTGGAATTCTGATTTCCAAATCTGCACCTATGTTCCTCACCTTTAATTGACAATTTCTGGGGGCAGTCTCAGTGGTTTTTGAAGGTTAATTCATAAAACAAGAGAAATATTCCTTCCTTAAAATTGCTGTCAATATGAATATCAAAGGGCCCATCAACCTTCCAGATATGTAACATGATCACTTTGTTTTCCCTCCTCACCTTTGCCTCGCACATACATTTACCACAAAGCCCAGTTGTTCATTTTTTTTCCATCCACGATATCTCTAAGGTCTATTTGTTAATCCAATAAATATTTGCCAAAGGATAGGCCTGGGCTCTAGTTTCTATTTTTGGACTCACCATCCTGGACCAACAACACTGTGGTGGACTAAGATGACTACAGATTCTTTGACAGTTCTTCTGTTGGGAGGTTTGACATATTTAATGAGATAAGCCTTTTAAGGTATAGACTTTATGTTCTATACATAAACCAAATACATGACTCATCACAATTAACATTTGCTAACTCATCAAAAATATTCTTGTCCACTAGAACTTGACAGAATCACATCAGTATTGATGTGACTTCTAGGGATTTTCCAAAAAGTCCAGAAAGACTTTGATCCTAGAACCAGAAACTTTATATTGAATTGTCCAAATTATGACACAATTTCCTGGAAAGAGTTCATTACGACTCTTTCTTATAATGATTAATAAAACTCTTGGATTTTTTTTTGTTTTCTTATAACAAGAAGAAATAAGAATTACTGAAGGGTGTCTAGTAGATTCTAACAGGTCATAATCTGTATATGTGTTAAAGAGACCCCATAAATAGTTTCAGTCTGTCAGGTCACATTCATTGGGAAGTGATAATCAATGGCTGGGACTTTTTTAAAGCTTTATTGAAGTATATTTGCTATTCAAAAAAAATGCACACATTTAAATGTATGTATCTTGACATGTTTGGTCATGTCCAAACATGTTTAAATGTTGATTTTAACTTATCATTGAACATTCAAACGTTATAAATGCATGGCAGTCATTCTAGACAGAACCTAAATAACTTAATTTGAAACTTAGTGTAGATGGCAAAAAGCTATTAAGAAGAAGGTTGATATGTCAAAGCATGGTAATTCAAAAACTGCATAAATATGCTGTAAAAACAAAATAACAATCTTCAATTGTTCAGAGAATTCTATTTCTTCAGGAATTGCTTTGGACCCTCACCCCATTACCAAACAGAATAAAACAAAGCAAATAAAAAGATGAGTGACATGTATTTGTTTTTTAAAACCATAAGCACTGTTGGCCCTGGTTATTATGTGTGCTTTAGTTTTACAGACATTTAATAAAAACAAACAATTCAAGGAATATATATTGATCAGTTAACCATGTAACAGCCCTGTACAGCAGTTATGTCTCCAAGATCTACTGGGGCGGAGGTGGGTGAGAAATGCACAAAAATAACCAGAAAATTGTTGTATGATATAAGTTGCAAAAACAAACTCTAAAAATACTAGCATAATGCTTTAGGAATACCAGAATGGAAATGATTAATTTGAATTAGAGGAAGGTATGGATGGGGACAGTAATCAGTAAAGGGGTCCTGGAGGAGAGTGCTTTTTTCTAGGAAATGACAAATGATTTCAGCCAATGTAGAAGGCAGAATTAGAAGGGGGGACAGAAGGGAAGACTATCATTGCAGGAACTGTGTGAGCAACCTACAGGGGAAATTTGGGAAAGGGAGAAGATGAGATCCCTTGTGGATGCCACTCTGGGTACAAGGTGGATGGGGGTGGGTGGGAAGTGTAGAAAGGAAGACTTGGATGGACTTTTAAAACCCTCCTAAGGCAATTGGATTTTGCAAGCAGTGAAAGCCATAAAGATTTGTGAGCAGGGGAGTGACATTGCTATCAAATATATTTTTTATTAAATTAGGAATCAATGGAAAGATTTTAAAAAACATGTGTTATGGTTGAGATATTAGGTGTCTTCCAAAAACTCTTATGTGAGACAATGCTAGAAAGTTTAGAGGTGAAATGATTGGGTTATGAAAACCTTAACCTAATCAGTACATTAAACCCCTGATAGGGATTAACTGGGTGCTAACTGTAGACAAGTAGAGTGTGACTGGAGAAAGTGGGTCCCTGAGGGTGTGCTTTGTTTAGCAGAGCTCTCTCTCTCTCTCTCTCTCTCTCTCTCTCTCTCTCTCTCTCTCTCTCTCTCTCTCTCTCTCTCTCTCTCTTTCTCTCCTTCCTGGGGTGATGCTCTGAGAACTTTCCTCCACCACACTCTTCCACCGTGATGTTCTGCCTCACCTCAGTCCCTGAAGAATGGAGTAAGCACTCTGTGGATTGAGACCTCTGAAACTGTGAGCCCCAAATAAACTTCTCCTCCTTAAAATGCTCTTCTCAGGTCTTATGGTCACAGTAAAGAAAAAGCTGACTAAAACACTATGAATTCAATACAGAAGACTGGTTGGAAAAAAAGAATATATCCTCACAGTAGAATATTAAGCCAACACAAAATGGTGGAGAATAACTTCTACACATAAATGCATCTCTGGAATACATCATTAAGCAGTGTTTTTAGCATGCTTAGTGAGCTAACAAGTTTTCCTGCTGCCACCACCACAGTGCTGTCTCTGAATGCATCATGATCCTTGGTTTGCCTGCCCAGAGAGCTCAGCATAAGCTGTTCTTACCACAAGTGCAGATCCCTATTTGACCCTCAGTCACTAACCACTTTGATGTCACTGCTTCCAAGGCTGCTTGAGTCACTTCCCTGAGCAAGTTCAAACCACTCCATGAGGTAACTTTGTTCTGACTTCCCCAGTCTCTCTCAGTGCAGAAGTTCCTTGAGGCTGGGGGAACAATATGTAAAGCCAATTCCATGTTATATTCATTAAGCAAATGGCCTCAAACATTTGAGATGTTTCCCAAACACTCTGTGAATTACTGGCCAACTTGAGAAGCACCCACCAGCCCTGTACTCTCAGCACCCAACTGATCTAGACACTCTACAGAGGCAAAGTTCCTGCCATATCCTGGACAATGGGTAACTTTTCTTTCATTGTATCACGATTTTTCATACCTCACATACAGATAAATCTTCTTTTGTATCTATTGATTATTTTAACAATGTCAGGAGGGTTTTGATGGTTTCTTTACCTGGGTTTGGGTCCCAGCTCCAGCACTTTCCATTTCTATGACCTTGGGTAAATTACATAATCTCTCTGTGCCTGAATTTCCTCATCTGTGAAATGGGAATATCATAATACCTACCTCACGGGTGGTTGGGAGGATTAAATGAGAAAATTCTTATAAAATTCTTAGCCCATTATTGCTGGGCACAAAGTATTTATTAATGTTCACTATAATTTAAAATATAATGCTGAGGGGAAATGATAACATGAGAAAACACCCATGACTTGATAAACATATATTGTGTTGTGCTTATAACAACCAAATTAACACATCTTTTGCCATCCACACTGTAAACTAGATCCTCTGAATTTGTTCATATTATAAGTTAAAGAAAGAACTCTTGACCAACATCTCCCCATTTTCCCCTATCTCTGCCTTGCCCCTGGTAACCATTGTTCTACCTTTTGCTTCTGAAATTTGGACCTTTCCACAGGTAGTGAGATCATATAGTATTTGCCTCTTTATATCTATCTTATTCCACTTAGCATAATGTCCTCCAGGTTCATCTATTTCGCCAATAACAGATTTCCTTTTTTTTATGACTGAATAATCTTCAATAGCATATACCATATTTTCTTTATCCATTTATTTATTGATGGACACTTTAGGTTATTTCTATTTCCTGGCTGTTGTAAATAATGATGAAATAAGCATGAGAATCCAGATATTTCTTTGAGATAGTGATTCTATTTCTTTGGATATATGACCAGAAGTGGAATTGTTGCATCATATGGTACCTTTGTTTTTCATCTTTTGAGGAATATCTGTACTGTTTTCCATAATGGCTGTACCTATTTATATTCTCATCAACAGTGTGTAAGGGGTCCCTTTTCTCCACATCTTACAAAAAATCGTTCTCTCTCTCTCTCTCTTTATTTTTTGGTAATAGTCATCCTAACAGGTGTGTGTGATATCTCAGTGTGGTTTAAATGTGCATTTCCTTGATAACTAGTGATGTTAAGCACCTTTTTATTATACCTGTTAGTCATTTCCATGCCTTCTTTGGAAAACAACTATTCAGATCCTTTGCCCATTTTTTAATCGAGTTCATTACCTTTTTGCTATCAAGTTACTCTTTCAGGATAAACCTCTCAACAAATTAGCATAGATGTAATGAATTTGAAAATAATAAAGGCCACATACCACAATGTCATAGCTAATATCATACTCAAGGGTGAAAAGTTGAAAGCCTTTCCTCTAAGATCAGGAACAAGAAAAGGATTCCCACTCTCACTACTTGTATTCAACATAGTAATGAAAAGCCCTGGCTGGAGCAATTAGGCAAGAAAAAACATCCAAACTGGAAAGGAAGAAGTATAATTTCGTTTACAGGTGTCATGATCTTATAAAGAGAAAACTCTAGAGACTCCACCAAAAAACTGTCTAGAACTAATAAACAAATTCAGTTAAGTTACAGTTACAAAATCAACATACAAAAATCAACATTCAAAAAAATTAAGAAAATTATTCCATTTACAAGAGTATTAAAAATAATAAAATACATGGGAACATATTTAAGATGGCAAAATATCTGCATATTGAAAACTATAAGATATTGATGAAACAATTTGTAAAGGGCACACTTAAATGAAAAGATAGCTCGTGTTCATGGATTGGAAGACTCAATATTATTTAAATGTTCATACTACTCAAGGTGATCTACAAAATACATACAATTCCAATCAAAATTCAAGTGGTATTTTTCACAGAAATAGAAAAGACAATCCAAAAATTCATACAGAACCACTAAAGAGCCTGAATAGCCAAAGAAATTTCAAGGAAGAAGGACAAAGTTAGAGATATCACACTCCTGAATCTCAAACTATTTTACTAAGCTATAGTCATCAAAAAGTATAGTACTGGCATAAAAGCAGATACATAGACCAATGGAACAGGAGAGAGCTCAGAAATAAACTCAAGCATATATGGTCAAGTAATCTTTAACAAGGGTGCCAAGAACACATGATATGGAACGGGAATTCTCTTCAATAAATGAGAAAACTGAATACTCACAAGCAAAAGATTGAAATTTGACCCTTGTCTGAAACTATATACAAAAATTAACTTGAAATGGATTAAAGATTTCAATGAAAGATATAAAACTATAAAACTCCTCAAAGATAATAGGGGAAAGCTCCTTGACATTGGTCTGGCATTGATTTCTTGGATATGACACTGAAAGTGAAGCCAACAAAGCAAAAATAAATAATTGGGAGTACATTAAACTAAAAAAATTTCTCAATCAGCATACTGCAGAGTCACAGTCACATCAATGTTTATAGCAGCTCAATTCACAATAGCTAAACTATGGAATCAACCTAGATGTCCTTCAACAGATGAATGGATAAAGAAAATGTGGCATATATACATGATGGAATATTACTTAGCCATAAAGAAGAATGAGATCATGGTATTTGCCTATAAATGGATGGAGCTGGACAATGTCATGCTTAGTGAAATAAGCCAGTGCCAAAAAACCAAAGGCTGACTGTTCTTTCTAATGCATGGATCCTAACTCACAATAAGGGGGCGGATGTAGGGATGAATAGAAGGACTTTGGATTAGACAAAGGCAATGGAAGATACATGAGGAGGAATAGGAACAGGAAAGGTAATAGAATGAATTGGATATAACTTTGCTATGTGCATACATGAATACACAACCAGTGAAACTCCACATCATGTACAACTACAAGAATGGGAAGTTATACCCCATGTATGTTTGATATTTCAAAATATATTCTACTGTCATGTATAATTAAAAAGAACAAATAGAAAAAAGAAGAAATAAATTTCTCATATGATAACAATTAAAAAGTATTTTGTGGGTTGGGGATATAGCTCAGTTGGTAGAGTGCTTGCCTGGGAAGCACAAGGCCCTGGGTTCAATCCCCAGTACCGCAAATTAAAAAAAATATTTTGCACAGCACAGGGTTAGGTGGAGACAATCTATGGAATGGGAGAAAATATTTGCAAACCATATATCTTATAACAGATTTTTATCCAAATCATGTAAGGAACTCACACAAACGAACAAGGAAGAAACAATTAGGTGATTTTCTTTTTTTAAATTTCTGTATATTTTTCAAGTCTCTACGACTGAATGCAGTTACTTTAATAACTTGAAAAGGAGCAATAAATGTTATCTATAAAGAATGAAAGAAGATGAGAAAGAATGAAGCAGTCCAGATTTGAAGAGAAAGAAACAAGATGAGACTGAAGGGTTAATTGAGCTCAGCCAAGTTGAGCCTTGGGAACTATCTTAGAACTTTTGAGTCCTGATCTTTGAATGGCATCAGGAGGTCTCTGGAAGACTTTAGCCATAGGAGGAGCAGGGTCAATCTGAATTTCTAAACACATTAGATTCAGGGTTTCTAGAAAAAGATGCAGGTAACAGAAATATTAGATATGCACTTTTGCTCCAAACCTACAGATTTGAGTGAAGGAAATAAAAGAAAAAATATATCCATGATGAAAGTAAGAAATGGCTACTATAAGCCAAATAGTGAAGAATATTTGCCAGATACAATGAAACTTGGACAAAATTATGGACCAATGCTGGGATCTAACATTTATAACTTTCCAGATCTCAAGGAGAATATAAATATTTATGCACATAAATGAGAGGCATTTGAGGTGTCTATAGGTAAGTGTTTAGATGTAATACTGAGGGTTGAGGCTATGGAATGAGTGGGCCATGGTGGAATAAGGATCATCACTGTGTAGACATTTTTCATACAAAAAAACTATAAGAAAAGCAATGAGACTGAAGAAAAGCCATTATGGCTATGCCATTTTTTCTTTCCCCAGCTCAGATAAACTTCCTCTAGATGAGTCAGGGGTGACTCCAGCTTACCAGAAAGTGGCTGGTGGTAAGAGTTAGAAAGCAAAGAAAACTAATACAAGAGAAAACCCAGTAAGTCCATGAAAGTTAAGCTCAGTAAACTGAAAAGCTGGACCAAGAGATCTCCCATGTGATTGATAGTCTCCCCTTAGAGGTGTACCAAGAGCTCAGGTAGATGGGTTGCCTCCTGGAAAAAGATCTAGATCTGACCACAGTTTTCATAACCAGCATACCTGACCTAAAAGCAAAAGTTACCACAGTATGCTCCCAATTATCTTCCTCGCAGTTACTTTTTTGTTTGTTTAAAAGCAAATTTACCTACAATAAATGGAGTGATTCGTGTACGATTCAATGAGTTCTGGCAAGTATATACATCTCTGTAATCAGTATCTTGGTCAAAAACAAAATAGAACATTTCTATTACCCAAGAGAGTCTGTGTGTGCCTCCTTATGTTCAATCCCTAACTCCCCTGCTTCTCTCCCCACCATAAGTAACCACCATTCTGATATCCATCATCATCAATTTGTTTTGCCTCACTTTGAACTTGATATCATTGTAATAATAGGAGTGTATGCTCCTTCGCGTTTGGTTTCTTTTGCTCATTATGTCTTTGAGAATTTTTCCTGTTGTTCTATGTATAAGCCATGCATTCTTTTCTGTTGCTGACTGGTATTCCATTGTATGAATGTACTACAATTTATTTATCCAGTTTGCTGTTAATAGACATCTAGTTGATTTCCACTTTGGATTATTATGAATAAGGACCTATACATCCTTGTACAAACCTTGCTGTGGGCACAAGTTTTAATTTCTCTTGAGAAAAATGAAGTGCAATTAATGGGCCTATAACAGGTGTTTCACTTCATGAGAAACTGACAGTTTTCCAAATGGTTGTACCATTCCACACTCCCACATTCATGTTGAGTTTCAGTTAATTTACATCCTCACAAGTATTTAGCATAACCAGACTTTCAAATATAAGCCATTTTAGTAGGTATGAAGTGGTATCACATTGTAAATTTAATTTGCATTTCTCTGATAACCATGATGTTGAACACTTTTTCATGTACTTATTGGTCTTTGTCTATTGTTTTTCAAGACTTTTATTTATTTACTTATTCATTTTTTAAAAATTAACAAAATTGTATGCATCTACTGCATACAACAAAATTGTTTTGGAGTACACACACATTGTGAATGACTAAATCTAGCTAACATATGCATTAACTCTTGTAGGTATCATTTTTGTGGTGAGAACAATTTATATGCATTCTTTTAGCATTTTTCAAGAGTACAGTATATTATTAACTATAGTCACCATGTTGTTCAATAAATATCTTGAACTCATTCCTTCTAAAATTTTACAACCTTTGACTAATATATCCCTAACCCTTCTCATTCCCCTAGCCTATCCAAATCACCCTTTTTGTTCAATTTTTTATGCAGTTTTAAATTGAACTGTTGGTCATTTTATTATTGAAAACATTCTTTATAAATTCTAGATGCAATTCTCTTGTGAGACATGTATTGTACGTTGCAAATATTTTCTCCCAGACTGGCTTGCCTTTTCATTTACTTAATTGCCTTTGGATGAGCAAAAGTCTTTACTCTTGATAAAGCCCAATTTATAGTTTTTATTGATTAGTTTCTTACATCTATGGTTCATCTGAAAGTAATCTTTACATTTGTCGTGAGATAAATTTTTAACATATAAATAACCAGTTGTTTTAGCAAAACTTTTTGAAATGACTTTGTCCTATTGCATTGTCTTGGCCTCTTTGTCAAAAATCAGTGCATATCTGTCTACTTATCTATCATCTATCTTTATATTATATTTAGTTTAGTTCATTTGCTTATCTTTCTCTCTGCCTTGATGTCTGTTTTGGTTTTGGTAGCTTTCTAGTAATTCTTGAAGTCGCGTAGTAATTTGTTGTTGTTGTTATTTTTATCTTAACACTGGATTAGGTACTCTAGGTCTTTTTCTGCTCACTTCCCTCCTCTCTAGTTACCCTGTCACAAAATTCCAAGTGCTTCAGTTGCCCCAAACTCTAAGCTCTTCTGCTCAGTGAGACTAGTTTACTCAGCTTGGTCTGTACCTTCCCGCATCATGATCCAAAAAGTACCTAGAGGGAAAAAGGTGATGTAAATGCAAGGCTCACCTTGTGTGTCTCCTGTCTCTCAAGGATCACACTTCTGTACTGCCTTATGCCTGAGAACAGTTGTCTTATATTTTGTACAACTTATGGTGAGTAGATAAGTCTGTTTCCAGTTACTCTATCATGGTTGGGAGCAGAAATTCTTCTACAATAATATTAAGATATGGCCCTTTCCAGAACTTCCACCATTCAAAGATGAGCAAAATGAAGGAAGAGTCATGCATGGTCCATACATAGATAATTGCAACACCACCACTCTCCAATCTGAAAAGATAAAAAAGAGAAAAAAATAAAAATATAACACAAATTAAAGGAAGAATTTATATCAGAAAAATCATCCTTAGAAACAACAAATAGTCAGATATGCTAGACCACCACTGTCCAATAGAACTTTCAGCAATGGTGGAAATGTTTAACCTCTGAGCTCTTCAATATGGTGACCGCCAGCCATAGCTGGCTGTTGAGCACTTCAGTTGTGACTAGAGCAACCAAGGACTAAATTTTTAATTTTATCACATTTTAATTAATTTTAATTTTAGCTAATTTAAATGTATTTAATATAATTAATCTAATTTAGACTAGTGGTAACCAAATGGGTAGCACATGGAATCACTGGGGGATAAAATAGTAGAAATTCAGAAAATCAAATCAGAGAAGGGAGACTGGCTTTAGCAAACATCAGAAAATACCAAAAAGCTATTTTTATCAAATCAATATGACATTGATGTAAGAAGAGATGAAATTATCAGTGGAAATGAATAGAGGATCAAGAACTATACTCCAGTATATATGAGAAATTAATAAATGACAAAAGACATAGTTCAAACTACTTTTTTTGGAAAAGAATGGATTCATTAAGATGAGTTATATGTCAAAATTTCATATCCCTCTGGAAAAACATAAAAATGGACTTCATCTTTCATGAAAAAGAAAATAAGTTTCAGAAGATTTAGCAATGCAAATGTAAAATTAAGCAACTAGAATCTTTAGAAGAAATTATGGACTATATGTATAATATAGATTTAGGGGATATACTTTGAACCAAGACTAAAAGCAGAAGGTATGAAGAAAAAGATGTCTGGGCATGGTGGCTAACATGTAATCCAAGGGATTGAGGAGGCTGAAGCAGGAGAATTTGAAGTTTGAGGCCAGCCTCAGCAACTGAGTGAGCCCTTGTCTCAAAAAAACAAAAACAAAAACTGGGAGTATAGCTCACTGGTAGAATGCCTCTGAGTTTAATCCCCAGTACCGAATAAAAAAGAAAAGAAAAGAAAAAAACCCCAAAGCTATATTTGGCTATAAATTCTCAAAAATGTAAATAAGTTTCAAGGACAGCTATTGATGGTAGAGGCTTACTGGATGAGTTTGTCTGGGACAGGGACCCCAGTGTTAGGGCCTTTGGGAATGGGAATGTCTATCCTATGCCAAACTTACCATTCTATTTTTGGAAGCTGATGACTTCTTTTCTAGTTTCACAGATCCAGAGATAGAGAGGAATTTTGCTCCAGGATGGGCCATATCAAACCTCATTCATACCTGATTCAGTTGATTTAGAGCATAAGATTTGAAACTCCTTGATATTTTTAACTTTTTGAGGTGATGATATTTTGGATTTAGGGTTAATGTTGGAATGCGTCAAGATTTTGGGGAGCACAATTTGCATATGGGATGGCTATAACTTTTTTGAGGGGGACAGGCAGAAAGCAGAGTACATCTTTAAATAATGTTCCTGAAAATGTTATATCCATGCAGAACAACAGAATGTGAACTTATCTGGAAATAGAGTCTTTGAAAATGTAGTTAAGATAAGGTGATAATGATGTAGAGAGGGCCCTAAATGGAATGACTGGCATCCAATAGGAAGGTCACATGAGGACCCACATGAAACAAATACACTACTGTATCTCAGCTCCTTGGGTTAACCCAAGTGGGGTCCTTCTTTTAGATTAGAATTATTTGAGCCTCAATCACATGTCCTTCTCAGTTCTTGTTCTCCTTTTTCAGTTTTATTAAGGCATAATTAAAATATCCTACTTTATTTCTCATTTGCATGAACTAAGAATTTGAAGGAAGCTCCAGGCAAATGTCATGACCTTCTTTCCTTCACTTGACCTTTTGATGATTACATCAATTTAGCCTCCATACCAATGTTTCTGAAATCATTTAATTAAATAAGTATTTAAATAGTAAAAACTGTCACAAACCAAATATTTATTTGACAAAGAATATCATAAACAAAGACCTGGAAAAATATTGAAACCCAGAAGACAATGGTTTAATATCTATCATATACAAAGAGCTCTTACAAATTGACAAGAAAATTAAAAACAACTCAATGGAAAACTGAGAAAGGTATAAACAAACTAATAATAGAAGTGAACATTCAAGTGGAAAATTATATAAAGAGATGCCCAAATTCATGAGTAATTAGGAAAATGAAAAGTGAAGAAGCAATGAACTATGATTTTATGCACAGTGATATGTCAAATACTAACAAAGAATGATGCCACAGCCTCTTGAAAGTTATGTAGGAAAGAGTGTTATAAATTGCTGGCATAAGTGAAGCATTGCAGCTTTATTTGAAAAGTAACCTGGCCATTCATGCTAAAATTAATGATAGATATATTTTTTTGACACAGGAAATCTATTCTGGAAAATCTACCTAAAAGAGATAAGAGTTCTTGTATATTCAAAGATTTTTTAAGTATATTCAAAGATTTTTAAAGTATATTCAAAGATTTTTTTCTCTACTAATCAAATTAGAAACAAATAGAATGCTCATTGAGAGGGGAGAAAGATGCTAACAATTGTACTAAATTCAGAATAGGGAATAACATGCAGCCACTTAAAAATTGTAATAAGAGATAAAATAAGATGACTTACAGGTATTTCTACTAAGTGTTGTTGAGAAAAGGGAGATTAAAAAAAATTACATGGTAAGATTTTTTTTTTTTGTGGTACTGGGGACTGAACCCAGGGGTGCTTAACTACATAGCCACATCCCCAGTCCTTCTTATTTTATTTTGAGTCAGGGTCTCACTAATTTACTGAGGGTGGCCTTGAACTTGTAATCCTTCTGCCTCAGCCTTCTGAGTTACAGAGATTATAGGTGTGCTCCTCCATGTTCAGCTTGTTAGAATTCTGTTTTCAGAAAGCAAACATTGCTCAAATGAAGTCATATGTGTTTGTTTTTAATATTTATGTGATAGATTACATTAATTAAAAGGGCCTAAATTTTGTACCCTTTTCTGTATCTGTGACTTTTCAATGTAACTTCATAATTTCTTCAAGAGAGGGAATATATTTCTCCACTCATTGATTATGAATTTAGACAGTGGGATGTGAGCTAATGTAACGCAAGCAGAAAGGTGTTTTTGTGGTTGACCTTGCCTGCTGCACTTCCACTATCCCTATTGAAAGGATATTCTTGCACACTGATCCCAGAAGAGGATGAGAGACATGTGAAGCAGAACCTCTGTGGCCAAGTTATTCCAGACAGATCAACCGAGAGCAGAGACTCCAACCAACCCTGAGGTTGGCATGGCTAAGCCTAGCCAAGAGAGACCCAATTTGAATCTCATGATTTATAAACTATATAAGTAAGTAATGGCCATATTAAGTCACACAGTTTCAGGGTAGTTCATTAGACAAAATAACTAATTGATACTCTGTGTGTGTGTTCAATTCTATGTGTACGTACATTTTGTCTCTATCAGATCAGAAGTCTGAGGACAAAAGTGAAAGGATACATAATAGGTTAGCCTGGATTATGGGGATGAGGATGGGAAGAGAATGAGAGAAGGGTAGGTGGGAAGAGAAGAAGGAGAAGAGTCAAGAAAAGTAAAACACATATCAATAAAGATAAAAATAGGGCTGGGGATATAGCTCAGTTGGTAGAGTGCTTGCCTCACATGCACAAGGCCCTGGGTTCGATCCCCAGCACCACACACACACACACACACACACACACACACACACACACGCACTAAATAAATAAATAAATAAATAAATAAAGATATAAATAAAAGGACTACTCTAAAATAAAATGATGTACCCAATCCCACTTATGTATGCTTAAAATTCAATACATATGGTGTTATATATTGAATGGCATCCCTGCCCACCAAAATATATATATCTCCGGAAAATATATATCTACCTAGAATTTCCAGATGTGACCTCATTTAGAATAAAGATCTTTAAAGATGTATTTAAGATTAGGATCTTGAGATGAGCTTGTCCTAGATTAGGTTGTACTATAAATCCAAAGGCTGATGTCATTATAAGAAACAGAAAAGGACACAGCACAGAGGAAAAGGCCATGTGAAGACAGAGGCAGAGATTATAGTGATGCATATACAAGCCAAGGAAAATTGAAGATGGCCAGCAGCCAGGAGATAAACATGGACTAGATTCTCTCTCAGAGTTTCTAGAAAATACCACCACTGATGAAACCTTGAATTTGGACCTTTGGCCTCAAGAATGTTGACAGAATAAATTTTAGTTGATTTAAACCACCAAGTTTATGATATTTTGCTATAGCAGCCCTAGGGAACTAATACATACTATATAGGTGGTGTTCATCAGTCAAGATGGTTTTCAGCTGTAGATATCAGAAAATTGACCATAGTAGCTTAAATAAATAAGGATTTATTTTTCTCATATAGCAGGAAGTATGGGTGTAGACAGTTCATAGTTGGTATGGCTGCTCATAGATGTCATTTATACTCAATTTTCTTATAGATTCATGCTTTATTCTCAGTGTGTGTGGTACTCTTCCTTGTGATGATAAATGGATGCTGCACTTGAGGTACCCAACTGCTTTTCTGACAGTAGGAAGAGACAAAGGGCAAGTAGAAAAAGGCAAAAGGCACATACCAATGTTGTCTGTTCTATTTTACTAAGTTTTTCTAGAAAGCTACAGAAAAATTTCTTCTTTCATATCACTGACCACACCTGACTTCTCCTAGGCACATGGAGACAAAGAATGTGATCATATTCTGGAGTTAGTTTGAAACTGGAGCCAGCATTTCTTGATGAGTGAGATGTGAAGTTATGGTAGACAGAGCGAAGCCAAAAACGCACAAGGGGGAAATGCAGCTGCCCTCAATTAAGGAGAAATGTGCAATTATAAATAAATTACATAGAAAGATTGTAAGGAGGAACAGAAAAAGAGCTCAAGGAAGAAAGATGGTAAGATGCTAAGAAAGAGATGGAAGACTAGGCTGGCAGAACAGGAAATATGGATAATAAAAAATTATACAAATAAAAAGCACATCTGTAATATAAACTATGGATTTGGGGTGATGATTGTAAATGTAGGTTCATTAATTTTAACAAATATACCACTTTGATGCTGGATGTTGGTAGGGGGGATGCTGTGCTTGTGTGGGGGAAGGGATATATGAGAACTCTGTGCTTTCCATTCAATTATGCTGTGAGCCTAAGACTATGCTAAATAAAAAGTTTAATCACTTCTTGGCCTTTTGGAAAAGGTCAAGTGTAAAGCTGGGCAGAGTGATGCATGTCTGTGATCCTAGGAACTTTGGAGACTGAGGCAGGAGGAACATGAGTTCAAGGTCAGCCTCAGTAACTTAGTGAGGCCCTAAGCAACTCAGTGAGACCCGGTCTCTATAAAAAATATATATAGAATATATAAATATACATATAAATATATGAAGGGCTGGGAATGTGGCTCACTTCTAGGTTCAATCCCCCATATCAAAAAAAATCATGTGTAAAAGATAAAGTCTATAGAAAAATACAGAAAGTAATAAAGCAATCTGTGTACTTCCAATATAATTTTATCAAATGTCAGCACCTTCTCCACAATTTCTTAAAATATTTTTTTAAAAAGAAAGTAATTCATATTGTTGAAAAAAATTGGAAGATTTGAAAGACAGAACATAGAATAGATAATGCTAATATTAAAAACAAATAATATGGAAAAAGGCCTGAAAATGAAAAATATGAAGGAAAAGGGCAAATAAATAGGGGGAAAACAACATGGAAGAGAGAAAAAAGAATGCTAGTAAACTACAAAATAAAAGAATACAGAAATCTAAAAGAGAAAAATTATTCAGTGATAAAATTAAAGGAAACTTTATTGAAAAGAGGTAAGACACAAACCTATGAATTGAAAAAAACTTCTCAAATTCAGGGAAAAGTTCATTTACCCTGGTAAATACACATATACTACTGAAATTACTGGACTTTTGTATGTTAAATCTTATCCATGAAACAAAGCTAGAAGAAACCAGGTGAACTTCAGGCTTTGCACAGTATCATTCAACTGGGAAAAACTGTCATGTATCCAGACTTCTGGGGGGAGAAAGTGACCTAATAATATTATAGTTTGTCTAGCTGTTATCCAGATATTTTAAAAACCAGAAAGATGTTTTAAAGCATGCAAAAACTCAGAGACTACTGCATCCACAAGTTGTTTCTGGAAAAAATAAATCATGTGATGACAAAAGCCAACCAACCAAAAATGAATTAAAATACTCAAGGAATATGGGAGCTGACCAAATACAATTATGGCAAAAACAGTTTGATATACAAGATTTAAATTAGAAGAGTGATAAAAAATGCATCAGACAAGTTGAAACAAAATGAAAGAATAAATCAACAAAATAAATACCTGGTAAGGTTGAATTAAGAAAACATCAAAATGGTAAAGAGAATAAATTTTTGATGACAAAAGGTACAACTCAAATAGAGAACTAACATTTATTCATCAAATAATACAAAATCAAAATACGTCAATTAAAAACCAAAAAGGAAGAACTACAATGAAAAATTGATAACGTGCTCTAAAGAGATCAACCCTTCTGTTTGCAGTGAGCTAGATCAAGTATCCCACCAACTTCCTGTCTACCACCATCATCAAAATCGAAATAAGAATATTATAGAGGATTTCAATCACATAATTAAGATAATTGAATGAATAGATATATATTGAACTCTATTGCTATGAACTGAATCTTCATCTCCCTCCAATTCATATGTTGAAATCCTAATCTCTAAAGTAATTGTATTTGGAGATGGAGCCTTTCGAGTTTAATTAAGTCATGAATGTATAGCTTTCACGATGGGATTAGTGCCCTTATAAGAAGACATAAAAGAGCTTTCTCTCTGTGCATATGAGGTACAGCAAGAGAACCACTCGCAAACTAGAAAGAACCCAACAGTATTGGCACCTCTGATCTTAGACTTTCCAGCCTTCAGACCCATGAGAAATAGTCTGTTGTTTAAGCCATCCAGTTAGTGAAAATTTGTTACAGCAACCTCGACTGACTAAGAAATCTATACTCTGAAAATAGGAAATACCTTTGTTTTCATGTATTCATAAAACAATGAAAATACTATGTCTTTAATTTCAAGACACAAAAAATACACCAATAACTCAATAGGAGATGTAGGGGGAAAGACTAACAACTGTTAACCTCAATAAAGATTGTGATATACATTACAATTTTAGAATGATTTAAATAAATAAAGCCCATTCATCAAAATTAGAGCACCATCAGATTGAAAGGTTTAACATCTTATTTTACATTAGAAAGCAAGTGTTACCAACTATAACTGCAATTTCCATAAGATGGCCTATTTCAGAGACATTAAAATATGTCTTAGAATCAATGAAATGGGAAGTAAAATAAAATATGTATTAGAAACGAGGGAATAAGGCATAAGCAAAGAAAATGTAAATATCCCCCAAAGTAAAAATCATGCAGATTATATTTGCTGACCACAATACAATAACACCTGTATATGTAAGGAGGATACATTCCAAGACCTCCAGTGGATGCCTGAAACTTGAGATAATACTGAACTCTACCTATACTTTTTCCTATAAGTACATATCTATAATAAAGTTTAAATTATAAATTAGGCATAATAAACATTAGCAATAGTAACTAATAATAAAATGGAAAACTAACAATATATTATAATAAAATTGCCAACATCACTACTCTTGAACTTTAGGGCCTTTACTAAGTAAAATAAGGGTTACTTGAATACAAGAACTGCAATACAACAGTTGACCTGATAACCAAGATGGCTACTAAGTGACTAACATGTGGATTATTAAAATAAGGAAATGCTGAAAAAAGGATGACTCACATTCTAGATGGGATGGAGCAGGATAGTTCAAGATTTCATCAGGCTACTCAGAAGCAGCATGCAATTTAAAGCTTGCAAATGGTTTATTTCTGGAATTTTCCATGTAATATTTTTGAACAACAGTTGACTGAGGGCAGTAAGCTGAAACTTTGGAAAACTCCATCAAAAAAAGGGAGGACTAATGTATAGAACCTTTAAAACTCTCAAACAACTCTTTGGTTGAAGATGATACAACAGCCATAAACAGAATTTATCCAGTGAAGAATGATTAAAAACAACTAATGTAGTAATTGGAGAAAAGATCATATCCTTAAACACTTTTGTGACTAAGTAGGAAAGATGAGAACTAAATAATCTACCTAAGATGTTTAAAAAAGAAGAAAATCAAAGAAAGCAGAGGGAGGAATTTATAAAATAAATTTAAAAAGAGTAATTTAGAAAACTGGTAAAAATCACAAATAAATTCAAAAGCAGTGTTTCTTCAGAAAAAAGTAAAAAAGTAAGGTAACCCAAACAAGAAAACTGTGAAGGATACGAAAACAAATACAACAATCTACATATAAGGTTAATATTATCATCATAGAAATAGGAACTTGAATGAACAAGAAAATATTTGACACAACTCTGGATGAAATGGATATTTTCCCCCAAAGATAAAACTAGGAAAATTGACTTATATTTTAGAAACCCAAGCTGGGCCCGGTGGTGCAGGTCTGTAATCCCAGTGACTTGGGAGGCTGAGGCAGGAGAATCTCAAGTTCAAAGCCAGCCTCAGCAAGTTAGTGAGGCTGTAAGCAACTCAGTGAGACCCTGTATCTAAATAAAACATAAAACAGGGCTGGGGATGTGGCTTAGTGGTTAAGTGCCCCTGAGTTCAGTCTCCAGTATCCTCCAAAAATTAAATTAAAAAAACCCCAAATGTGCTAATAACCAAGAAGGTGGCGTAAGTATCTGTCTAAGAAAACAGAAACTACCTCTGTATTTTAATAGAGAGGTTTTAATATGGGGAAATAATTATAAAGGTACTGGAGGGATGAAACAACAAAAGGAAGATCTGAGGTCATGTGAGCATAATAGCTATAAGAAGAAGCTACCACCCTTAGGGTGGGGAAACAAGAAGGAAAAGGCTGGCTTGCATTACTCAAATCTAAGATCTCAGAAGAGAGGCCCTGCAAAGTTGATGCTCAGACTTTTGAAGAGTTGCCCTACCCAACTGCTGCTGGGGTCCTTATGCTCAGAGCTGGTACTCAGACTTCTGAGGAAGGCTGTCATATTGCAGTTGCTGCTGCTGCTGCATCTTAGGGGATAGCATGCAGATGGTTCTGAGAGTACCAAAAGGAGCTGCAGGCTGGAGGCACTTCTGTTGCTGGAGTGAACCACGACTGCTGAGGACATCTGAGAGGAACAACAGAAAAGGCAAAGGAAGTCCATCTGCCCTCAGCTTACCTTCTGATTTCCCTCTATTCTTCCTATTACCAGACTTGACAGGGAGCTGGCTGGCCAAGGAATCTGGAAAAAGTAGTTTGCAGAGTTCCAGTGCCCCAACATTTTCCTTTTTTTTTTTTTTTTTTTTGGTACTGGGGGTTGAACCCAGGGGCACTTAACCACTGAGCCACCTCTCAGCCATTTTTTGTGTCATATTGGTTTGATAAATAGAATCCATCAATACATTAAAAGAATGAAACCCAACAATTGAACAATGTTTCATGTAGAAATTTAAGAATGGTTTAATACTAGGAAGCCTACTAATCTAATATGTCATGCTAACTGATAAAAAGAGAAAACCCAAGAAATCATCTCAGTAGTTGCTATCAAGGCATTTGATTTAAATCATTCCTGATTTAAAGAACTGTTAGTAATTGGGTGCAGAGACACATGCCTTTGACCTATCCCAGCAACTGTGGAGGCTGAGGCAGGATTGCAAGTTTGAGGCCAACCTTGGCAACTTAGTGAGATCCTGTCTCAAAATGAAAAAATAAAATAAAAAGGATGGGGAATGTAGCTCAGTGGTAGAGCAACCTGGGTTCAATCCTTAGTACTGCAAAACAAGAAAACAAAGCATAAAACAAAACAAAACAAAACAAAAAAGACAGAATAATAACAAATAAGAACCCAAATCCTGTCAGTATATTGTAGGACATATTTGCTTATCAGAAATCAAAACTTAACTCATGCATCCAGCCAATATTTAATAAGTGCTTCATGTATCAGACCCTGTACTAAGTTTGGGGTATATAGCAATTAGCAAAACAGGCAAGAAGCCTATCTTCTTATATCCTATTTGGGGAAAGCCAATAAACAAATACACAAATTAATAAAGATAATTACAGACTGCAAGGAATACTACAAGGATATCAACAGGATAATGGGATCTGCATTAACACTAGGGGGATTTGTCTTAGAGTGATTAGAGACAAGAACAAGTTAGCCATACATAAAACGACAAGAGGACAGCAGGCTAAGGCAAGGTTTCAGATAGGTTTAGGACTTCATGACTAATTAGATGTGAAGAATGAAGGAGAGGGAAGTGTGCAGGATGATTTCTGAGTTTCTGGCTTGATAGTGAGGCCCTTTCATAAGAAAGTAATAGTGAACGGGAGCACGTTTGTTGAAAGCATAGTTTGGGATATGTTGAGTGTGAGATATCTGGGAGGCATCAATATGGAGAAGTGGGCGAGTTGTAGAATCTATAGACCGGAAGCTAAGGTGAAGGGGAGGGGTTTTGGCTAGTGACACATATATTTTTTAAACTTTAAATTTGTTCTGTTTAGATATACATGGCAGTAAATTGTATTTTAACATATTCTACATACATGAAGTATAACTTCCCATTCTTGTGGTTGTACATGATGTGGAGTTTCACTGGTCAGGTATTCATACTGTCTTTCCTCTTCCCATTCCCTTTCCTTTCTTCCAATTCCCCTTTGTCTATCCAATGAACTTCTATTCTTCTCTCCTCCTCTTATTGTTGAGTTAGCATCCACGTATCAGAGAGAACATTTGGCCTTTGGCTTTTTGAGATTGGCTTATTTCACTTAGCATGATAGTCTCCAGTTCCATCCATTTACCAACAAATGCCATAATTTTATTCTTCTTTAAGGCTGAGTAATATTCCATTGTGTATATATCTCCATTTTCTTTATCCCTTCATCTGTTGAAGGACACCTAGGCTGGTTCCATAACCTAGCTACTGTGAATTAAGCTGCTATAAAAATTGATGTGTCTGTTCGTGACACATATTTTTGAGTCAACCACAGATAAATGATATTTGACACCATCAGTGGCTGAGATTGCCCAAGGCCAAAGTAAAAGGTAAGAAGAAAACAGTGTGTAAGAGAGAGTCCTTAGGGTCTAGCAATGGAGACTGAGGAGGAGAAAGGAGAAAAACTGGAAGGGAGAGGGGATATATGAAGCTAAGGAAAGAGCCCTTTCAATGTAGAGGTGATCAACAATGTCAAATGCTGAGAGTGTCAAGAATTATGAGAATTAAAAGTGGATTTGCAACAGGAACAGTGATTAGTAACATCAGCAAGAGCAATTTCTGTGGAGCACTGGCACTGGAAGCCAGGGTGGGGTGGGCTGAAGATTAAATGGGAGGGTGCAGAGGATGCAGGGAGGCTGATAAAGGACAGAGAGACAGTGGATGAGGTGATCAGGGATGCTCATGGTTGGTGGTGTATTTTTATACTCAAAGCCTTTTTTAGTCCATTACATCCTTTTGGGAACTAGAATTTGGGGCAACACTTTAAAAGAAATACTTGATTCAGACTCCAATATCTCATCATCTATTTTCTTTCTTTCTTGTTTTGTTTCTTTCTTTCTTTCTTTCTTTCTTTCTTTCTTTCTTTCTTTCTTTCTTTCTCTTTTTTTTTTGGTACTAGGGATTGAACTCAGGGGCGCTTAACCACTGAGCCACATCCCCAGCCTTTTTATTTTTTTTATTTTTATTTAGAGACAGGGTCTCACTGAGTTGCTTAGGGCCTTGCTAAGTTGCTCAGGCTGGCCTTGAACCTGTGATCCTTCTGCTTCAGCATCCTGAAAGATCCCTTCTTGCTGTCTAATAGATATTTCAAAATGAACATGTTAAAAAGTGAATTTTTATTACCACATTCATTCCACTGTATTTTCTATTGCTACCCCTCCTCCTTTCCCTTCACTCTCCTTTGTCTAATCCAATGAATGAATGAGTTCCCCCACCTCTTCATTGTATGTTAGCATCCACATATCAGAGAGATCATTCAACCATTGGATTTTGGGGATTGGCTGTACATCCACTAGACTGGATTCCAATTAGAATAAGTTATGTTCCATGCTTATATAATAATGTCAAAATGGACTCTACCGTCATGTATAACTAAAAAGAACCAATAAAATAAAATAAAAGGGAGAACAGTGGAGGAACGGGACCAAGGGATTGAAGCAGGGAGGGAGGGGAAAGAGCTGGGGAGTGATATTGGCCAAATTCTCTCATTGTATTATGTGCATGTAAGAATATGTAACAAAATCCAACACTATGTACAACTATAAGGCACCAATAAAAAAAATGTGAAAAAAGAAAGAAAAGTGAATTCTTGACCTTCTCAAACATGCTATACTATCAGTCCTTTGCCTCTCAGTAATGCCTATCTTTTTCTATTTTCAGTCATTTGGCTTGATTCTCTACTTTATCTCACCTCTAACTAAAATTTCAGCAACTTTGATTTGTTCAGCCTTCAAAATATACACAAAACCACAACCACTTGTCACCATCATCACTTTTGTCTAAACAACTTTCATTTCTCTCCTGGATTATTGCACATCTAAGTTTCTACCTTTATTCCTCTAAAGTCTGTTGTCAACCTGGAGAACAACACAGGGCTCCTTTAAAATGCAAATCAAATAATGTCATGCCTTAGCTCAGAACACGCTAATGAAATATCTTTCCCCAGTAAAATTTGTCTTTAAAATAGCTTACAGGTCTCTACATGATCTGATCTCAATGCTTCTCTGACCTCATGTCCTAAACACCCTTCTCCACTCTATCTGCTCCAGACACATTAGCCTCTTTCCCAATCTGAACATGTTTGTGCCTTTGGCCTTTGCACTGGCCACTTTCTCTGTGTGGCCTGCTCTTTCCTCAGATATCTTCCTGGTTGACTTCCTCTCCAATTTATGAGTTCTTTCTAAATTACTCGTTCTTCAAATACCATTTTTCTAAGCCTACATAGTTGGAGAGATTCAAATGATAAGTGGTACAAATATTCACCTTATGTATAATCAGGATTTGTGGATTGTTTATGAATATGTGCTGACATGAAAAACATAGTAAGAGGCTTGACAAGAAAGAAGAAAAGAATGACAAAACATTACATAGCTCCAAAATTTGCAAGTTGGAAAAAGTTTATGATCCCAAGTATTGTTTTACACTAGGCAAGATAGATGAAGTACAAAAAAAGTATTTTCAATCACAATTCTCGTTTATGGCCTTATGATACATACTAATACAATACGCAGCGAGAAAGTCATGCAACACATTCATATTTACTATCATGTGCTTGTTATTCTCCAAGGTGCACACTTCATTTTTAAAGCTACAAGGTGAGGAAACTGAGGTTTACAGAGAGTAGGTGATTCCTCTGACACTACAGCCTTAAAAATGGCAGAGAGAATATTTACAGGAGGTGGGGGTGACAAAGGATAATCCTGACTCCAGACGTTTTGCTTTTTTTTGTTACAGTAGGTGGTCTGTCATCCCTACTCAAGTAAATAGAATACCCATTAGAGAAAATTGATTTCAACCTAATTTTGATATTATAACAAATGTACTCAGCTGCTTCTATGGCCTTTATAGGAATGTAGTAATAATTGCAGAATTGTCCCTTTGCTTAGCAATAAGTGGTGAGGCTTTTTTTCTGTTTTGTCAATTTATTATATCACCTTCCGTAGTATCTTGTAGGTGAATGTGAACTCCTAAAACACCTTGCTTTTTTGAGTAGATGACAGAGAATTCCAGAATCATTAGGGACTTGGAAGTATATTACATTTCCACCAGGCATTCTTCCCATTTCAATTTCTGGTCCTGTAGGAGAGAAGCGAAGCAAGGAGAAGAGAAGTCAGGAAAGAGAAATTGTCTGAAGAATACCACAGAGTGTGAGAAGATAGGCAAGTGAATGCCTTATAGCTAAATAAAGAGAAAACAAAAATTTGAATAAACATTACATTAGGTAGTTATAACGCAAGCACTCTTATTTTCCAACCATGGAATAATTATAAAAATGGTGCAAAGAAATGTGATGTATGTGAACCAATTGATTGAACCTATGAAAGGTCTGGTCCCTTCAAGAGGTCAAGAACAACATTTATGAAAGTAGCTGAACTGGTCATTTATTTTATTTTATTTTATTTTATTTTATTTTATTTTAATTTGTTTCAATTGGTTATACATGACATGCATTTCAATGCATTATACACAAGTGGAGCACAACTTTTCATTTCTCTGGTTATACATGATGCAGTCACATCAATCATGTAATCTTACATGTACATATGGTAATAATGTCTGTTTCATCCCACCACCTTTCCCACATCCATCCCCCTCCCCTCCTCTCATTCCCCTCTGCCCAATCTAAAGTTCCTCCATTCTTCCCTTGCCCACCCCATTATGTATCATCATCCACTCATCAGAGAAAACATTTGGCCTTTGGTTTTTTTTTTGGGGGAGGGGGGATTGGCTTATTTCACTTAGCATGATATTCTCCAACTCCATCCATTTACCTGCAAATGCCATAATTTTATTCTTTATGGCTGAATAATATTTCATTGTGTAAATACACCACAGTTTCTTTATCCATTCGTCAACTGAAGGGCATCCAGGTTGGTTCCACAATCTAGCTATTATGAATTGAGCTGCTATGAACATTGATGTGGCTGTGTCACTGTAGTATGCTGATTTTATTTTGGGTATAAACCAAGGAGTGGGATAGTTGGATCAAATGGTGGTTCCATTCCAAGTTTTCTGAGGGATCTCCACACTGCTTTCCAGAGTGGCTGCACCAATTTGCAGTCCCGCCAGCAGTGTATGAGTCGAACTGGCCATTTCATAGCCTCCAACTTCTTCATCTTGGATATAACAAGTGGAATGTACAGTCTGAGATTAAACAGCAAGAAGAAGATAGAATGGAATGAACAAACACTGAACCTATACTCAGAATTTCTTAATTTAATATTTCATAGACTCCCAAGAATCTTCAATTTGGAATATTCTGGATCCTGCATTGAAAACCCAATGATTCAGATAATTTCTTTCTGGTGAACAAGGAGATTAAACAACAAAGATGTATTTTAATATCTGGCTATGCTGCTTTTTTTCCCCTTTTACTCAACAGACATTTTGCTAAATAAACCAAGTTTGTTTTTTCTAAAATCCAAGATCTAATTACAATGTGAATAGCCTCAGCACTTCCATTTACATTTGTTAATAGTTTAAATCAGGACTGGAAAGATATTTGAATCTGTCCAGCAGAAAGCAAAGGGTCATTTCTATGGATACCATGCAATCCCAAATAAATATTTACAACAAATATTACTGAACAAACTCCATGCTACAAATACTTTACACTTGCAGCCAAGGTAATCAACCACTTTGCACAAAATGAAATTACACAAGATACTCTGTGTCTTGAAGATGGAAGACAGAAGTTTTTAGTTTAATACTTTGCCAGAAACAAAATAATAATTTTAGCAAAGATTGAGGTGCCTACTAAAGGTGTACCCATAAATTTACTTCCAAATTTCTACTAATTGTGAAATCACTTAGGAAACAAGGAAATTGACCATGTGCCCCAGTTGGATTTTGGACTGCCCAGGACTAATGTTGATCTGAAGTCCAGTATTTGCAGTCCAAATTGGTAATCTTTGTACTGCAGCCTGGTTGAAAGAATATATAGATAAATACACCTGGTTGAAAGAATATATAGATAAATAATATATCCCTGGCCTGATCTAAGTTTGTAGAGAGATTCAGAACTCCACTTATATGATCTTTTCTATCTATAGGATTGGAAGTACAGAATTCACAAAAAGGGTAGTAGACATCAGGTTTCCAGATATTTCAAATAGATCTGGCCAGGCAGTGGTGAATGCCTATAATCCCAGCAGCTTGGAAGGCTGAGGCAGGAGGATTGCAAGTTCAAGGTCAAGCCTCAGCAATTTAGTGAGGCCCTAAGCAATTTAGTGAGACTCTCTTTCAAAAATTAAAAAGGGCTGGGGATGTGGCTCAGTGGTGAAGCACCCCTGGTTTCAATCTCCAGTACCAAAATAAATAAAATAAACTAGATCAGCATAACAGAGGTGAATATCCATATATAAATGTGCTGTATAATTGTTATGGAGTAAGCAGTGGCGACCTAATACTGCCGGGGGAAAGAGGTTATGCCACATCACTTGCTGCTCCAGAAATATTGGGAGTCAAATTGGTAGGAAAATAGCTTTTATTCAAAGCCAGCTTTGAAGGAAGATAGAAGAAAGTCATCTTTTCAAAAATGTCATCTTTAGAATCTCTGAGGGCAAGAAAAGCTTTTAAAAGAGAAGAGGCAGCAAAGTGAGACAAAAGACAGGAAATACACATGTGCCGATTTAGTTAGCCTGTGCTACACAGGCTGGGGGACATGGTGATCTCCACTCTGTTTCCTTGGCACCCACAAGGGGGTGGGGTTGTAACCCTTCAGCCTGTACTGTCAGCATAAAGAAGTTTTTGTCAAGTTTAGAGGTGCCCAAACTTCAGTCTGTTTCACAATGAACATGTAAAAACACTAGTAAGGGGGGATTATAGAAAAACACCATTTTTACAGAATCACCATCAAGAATATCATCTCTCCAAGAACAAGACATGGGAATCCCTAACATTGTCCTTCTTAAATTATAGTTGACGAAGGCGGAGAGCAAGAACTGTGGCTTTTGCCCTAAGCAGCCAAAATTTAGAGGGCTTACTGATTTTCTGCTGCTACTTGAGTTCACAAATGTTTTTATCCCCCTGAATACTGAGAGCATTTAATTCCACATCAGATAACTGGATCAGATTGTTGACTTTCTCTTTTTGCCCTCCCCAAGGATTTTGTATGAGTGGAATTTCAAAAAAATGTATCCAAGTATAATTTATATACAGAAAAATTTTCAATCATAAGTGTTAGCTTCACAAATTTTCACAAAGTGAGCATATTTGGGTAACCTATCACCCAGATGAAGAAACAGAACATTGTAGAACATACTACTTTAAATGAGATGTTAAATTTAATTTTTGCTTGAAAAACTCTTTTTGGTTCAATCCACCACAGGGATCGAACCCAGCCATGTCTAACCACTGAGTCACATTCCTACAACTTTTTATTTTGAGAGAGGGTCTCCCTGAGTTGCTTAGGGTCTTGATAAATTGATGAGCTGACTTTTAACTTTGATCTTCCTGTCTCAACCTCTTGAGCTGCTGGAATAATAGGCATGAGCCACCACACCCAGCTAATTTTGCTTGAATTTTAAGTACTAACTGAAGTGTACTGAAAGAAATACAGAACTTTTAAAGCGATTCTTTGCTACAGAATATATCAGTTCTTCAAAGATCACTCTAAGTCAAGAAAAAATATATTGAGAAGTGTTAAGGTGTTAGTGTCTTCATTTTTTAAATTGCATAATTTGGTTTTAGACATCACTGACTCATCTGCTGTAATAAAAGCTGATTAGCTCTGCCACTATTTATTCCCCCATCTTCCAATTTTGTTGCTTACATTAATTTTTCATTGTTGGGGTTTTAAATATTTACATTCTGTTCTGCAACCATAGTGTCCACACTGTTTAATCTTATTTCTATATTTAAATGGATTCAAGCCCACTATGAATCTCTTCATTGGAATTTTTTTATTTCTCACTTTTTAAAAGTTTTGACTCATTATTTTTGGTGGAAAGATTTTACCACTGAGTAAATTTTTCAAGAAAGTTCTGAGTTCATGTTTGAGAATGTCTATCTATTGTCTTTTTACTTGAGAGATATAATATTCTTGAATAAAATATTCTTTCGTACAGCTTCACTATCTCCTTCAACGAATGTTCTTGTAAAGCTGCCTTGATTCTCCCCCTCCCCTGCACCTACTATCCTTTTGGTGACTTTGTTTCCTGCTTGGTGTGTGAAGACTTCTTTCTTAAAGTTGAAAATATAACTAGCTGTTTTTCCAATTGTTCTGAATAATTTTACCTGCTTATACAGTGCATCTACCAGACCTGCAGATAAACAAATTTTTTTTTTTTTTTTGCGGTGCTGGGGATTGAACCCAGGGTCTTATGCTTGCAAGGCAAGCACTCTACCCACTGAGCTATATCCCCAGCCCCAAACAAAATTTTTAAAAATATTTTCAGACACAATACCTTTATTTTATTTATTGTAGTGGTGCTGAGGATCAAACCCAGTAGCCCACACATGCAAGGCAATCGCTCTACCACACCACAACCACAGTCCCCAATACTTTGGGGGGTACCAGGGAGTGAACTCAGAGACACTTGAACAAGGAGCCACATCCCCAGCCCTATTTCGTATTTTATTTAGAGACAGGGTCTCATCGAGTTGCGTGGTGCCTCACTATTGCAGAGGCTGGCTTTGAACTCACAATCCTCCTGCCTCAGCTTCTGGAGCCACCGGGATTACTGGTCTACCCCACAGTGCCTGGTGATAAACATATTTTGTCAAGGGAAATTTTCCATATAACATCTAATTTTTTTTCTATTTGACTTGTTAAAATCTCTTCTTCAGTGACATGGATTATACTTAGATTGCACTGTCTTCGTCTTCTATATTCAGCATTTCCTTTAACTCTTGTGTCCATGTGTAATTTGAACCCTTCACTGTATGCCTTAATTTAATTCTGGCACGCCTGTTTTGTTCCTTGGTGTTTCTAGTTCATTTATCAGCTTTCTAGTGATGTTTTGGTTCAAAATTTGTTTCCTTTGCTCAACAATTTCATTTTTCAAATCTTCCCAATGGTTTATTATCTTTGCTTGACTTATCAGTCTTCAATAGCTAGAAGGACTTTGAGTTGTATTTGCTTCCAGACCTATCTTTCATATGTTATCATTTTTTGGCTTTAGTTGGTCATAGTATTTCTGTTCTTGTTCATAATTATGAGATTAGCTTACATGCTCTGTAGAATCTTGTATAATATAGGTGAATTCTCATGGATTTCGATTTTACCTGGGGCTAGTTTCTTTTACCATTAGGGTGAAAAGAATAATTATAAAAGACTTGGACATGGAAATTGTTCATCAGATAATATTTTATTTATGACACTGAGGCCACAACAAAATGCATATGCATGTATATGTGGAGGGGTAAGACTTGAGCATATGAAGGATCAATAATTATATCTTTTCTCCCTGTGCTAATTCAGTGTTATATGTTATAAATGCTAAACTTAATTTCACCAGTTAAGCTAACTAAATTGACCACATTTAAACAGGATAGAGTAAAGGAGGAATATTCTCATTATTTCTATGAAGGTGATGATACAAGAAGGTCCTGGCATTCTAATAAATGCAGGAACAACCAAATTAAAAAGTTCTTGAATGGTAAGAAAACCTGAAATGAGTCATGCCCTTTCCTATCTGTCATCCCCAAATAGAACATGTCATTAAGGAAGGTTAAACACACACACACACACACACACACACACACACACACACACACAAATTATGACAAAATGCCAACTCCAACATAGTCAGACATTCCAATACCTGAAGGTAGAAATTTTGAAGCTGGCAGATTCACTACTGCATGTTTCTGGGTTTAGGCCTCATTCCATTTACCTTCTTTCAGCTAAATCTGCTTGGTGTTTCCTGTAAGGACAATAGCAATGAATTTCACAACCCTGCCCAACATTAACTCAGAATATGAGAATGTTATTTCTTCTTTTGGGGGGTATCATGTGATAGTGGTTTCTAACATATGACAAAAATGTTCTCCTTGACTCCTTAGGAAGAACATGGCCATTAACTTGGGACTTCAGTAAGGCCTTTAGCAAGGTGTCTTATAATGTCCTGTGCTCAAAAAGAAAAACCCAGGCTGGATGGAGTACAGTTAACATGATTAATAGCTGGTTGAAACAATATATGCCAAAAGGTGCTAATGAATGGACTGATATCAAGCTGAAGATACTCTCTGGTTGTTCTGCAGCTTTCACCCTTTGCCCACTGGTGGTACCTATTATCAACCTTGAATGAATATATATATATAATAGTTATCAAATGTATAATCCAAGTGTCTTAGAGCACAGAATCATAACCCAAAATATGAAAACAGGTTGCAGTAGTAGGCCAGATCTGAAGAGTTAAATTTAAGTGGGATAATACAAAGTTCTGAATATTCCTCCAGAAAGATTCCCACTACTCAAGAATAGAATGCAAAAATTTTGTTATATGGATAACAACACAGGGATGTACCTTTTAAAATTGGTCAAGCGTTACGCAGCATTGTAAGAAACAGTTATCTATCAGGGAGCAGAAAGAACATTGGATTGGGTATCAGAAAATTGGGTCAAGCCCCAATTCTGCTACTTTGGCTCTTCAACACTTTCACTCTTACTTTCTTCTCAGGGTTTTTGTGAAGTTAAAATGAGTTATCACATCTAAGTTCTAAGTACTGCTCAATAAACATGACCTAGAAAAGTTACCATTCACTAATAAAACAGATGGCTTTGCCACTCCATTTTATCCCAGAAAGGATGGTACTTGGAAGAGTTTCAGATGCTATACTCAAAAGCAAAGTAGAGCTACTACCAAAGACAGCCACTGAGACAGATTGAACAACTCCAAGGAAAAAGTGAAGAACTGCTTCATGAACCCAGGATAACTGACTTGAAGACTAGTGGATTTAAGGAAGGCCATACCTATCCTCAAACATCTGATTGGGTGCTTCATGGCTTTCTGGAAATCTCCAAAATAGTAGAACTAATATTGGAGAATGAAAAACAAAAGAATGTGGGTCAGGGCAGCCACTTGGTGGAGATGTTGTGAGCCATTTCAAGACAAGTGGATGGTTGGACTACATGGCCTTTAACAGGACAGTTTGATTGTCATATTTCCAGGACACTTTTCATGAAGTTCTGTATCAAAGTAATCCAGTGTCTCCACTATCTTGGGTTGTGCTAGTTTCTAACCTTAAAATACCACCTTCTTTCTAACTCTAGGCCAGACCTCTTATTTTTAAGCTCTGCCTTCTCCCACCAGTTTGTTCTTGCACATTACTTTCTTTAGGGATTTCTGGTCACCTTTATAAGACTATCTTTTCCCAGACTATTCAAAAGACACAGCAGAAGGGACAATTTGTGGACTTTTTGGGAGATGAGCCAGTCAAACATGATTTCTTGGTTGTTGAAGTAAGAAGGTAGAGTAGGAATAAGAACCAGGATTTAAGAACTCTGGAATTCAAGTTATGTACCAAGAAATGCAGTAGGTGTACAACCTCAGATCAGGTTTATTTATTTATTGGTGCTGGAGATGGAACCCAGGACCTCATGCATGCTAGGCAAGTGCTCCACCACTGAGCTACACCCTCAGCTCTCAGACCAGACTTTTAATGGGAATTTGGATATTGTTCAGGAAGTAAGGGACCCAGACCCTTTGCCTTGAATCTGTTGACTTACTAAAAGTATACAAAAGTTATTCGTTCAAAGGATGACTTCCCCTGTTTTCTGGAGGCAAAAAGAGTCCTGGGCAGGTTGCTCAACACCTTCAGACCATCCAGATCGCAATAGCGAAGGTATCTGGAGAAACCAGAGAGGCTGTCCGCTTTCTGAAGGGCCTGGTCCATCCCGTTCTGCTCCCACGTTACCCTAGGGAACCGTTTTTATTTTTTTACCGCCTCGCGGGCGGGGCTGGGGCGAGGGGTTGGCTGCAGGGCGGTTACCAGGGACGCGGCCGCCAGTGCGGCGGGGCTAGGGTGAAAGAGGACGCTGACGGGGGAGGGGTCCGTGGTTTCTGACTGGCTGGGTTGCAAAGACTCATTTGCATAACATTCTCTGACGTTTTCTGATTGGCCGAAGCCAGAGGGGTGGCGGTGGGGTGATTCCAAGGGCCGGGAGCTCTGGCCCGAGGACCTTTTCGTTCCGGAGTTACCCCGGTGGGTGTGAGTTGTTGCGTGGGCCCAAGGGAGCTGGGTGGCCCGGTTTGGGAAGTTTTTCAGGCAGGTGCATGAGCCATCTTTCTCTGATAGGGTTTAAGAAATGTGCAAGAACAGTGGCCGGGAGTCAAGAAACTGGGAGATCCAGATCAGACAGAAGGAAGGAAACGGATCAAGGGAAGGGTGGAGGGCAAAGGGAAGGAGTTAGGAGTTTCTCTCAAGCTGGACTTTTTTCGGGATGGGATCCCTTTGCTAGGTCACTTGGTTTTCCGTCAGTTATTAACCACACTGTATTGGAACTGGATAGAAGAAAAAAGGAGGCAGGATTCCAACATTTAATAACTCAAATCTGAATGCTGAGTTTTCAAGCGGACGCATTCCTAACTTAAAATATCAAAAGGTTTTGGAATGGGGGACAAAGGACATTTTAATTTATGAGAAGATCAACTACTGAAACTGGATATTTGTTTTTCTCGAGTTTTCCTCTTACAACGCATGCTCTTTCCATCTCTGGGCATAAGAGTTTAAAACCATCTTGAGCTATTTTATACTCTTGTGCTGCCTAAGCACTTGGGGGAAGGATCTGTGGCTCATCATGGCCCATTTCTACATTTTGTGAGGAATAAACAAAGCTACACTATGAGGTCCTATACTAAATACAATTAATCTTTGTATAGTACTTAATAATTTACTTAATGATTTTTGCATCCATTATTTTACTTAACCAAAATCCTTGGTACAGCCTATGGGAGAAGCTCTGATTTTATTGACAAGGAAACAGGCTGGAAAGTTTCTGCGTTCCCATGTGTGCAAAAAGGAAGGGTGAGATTATTTTAATACTTAAATTTTATATAATGCTTCTTTCCCTTCTACATTCTTCTTTTCATCGATCTCTTAAAATAGGTCGACAAGCAAGTAACAACTCAGTTTTACAGATTAGAACGATCTAGAGCTAATAAGTTAGGAAGGGGGTCTCCCAGACTGGGTTCCAGGAGTCATCAACGACTTTTCATTCTGTTCTTTGCACCAAGTCAGCTTTCATTCAAAATACAATTAGAAAAATGGTTTGTCATGGAGAATACTTAAGTATAGGTCACTTAAGTATAGGTGTTTAAAGTGAGAGAAAGAAATCCTTTGATAATGTACTTGTTTTTGATACTTTGGGTCCTGTGGGAAAATACTGTACTTACTAATGTCTCCTCCCTCCAAGATTTTAGAAGCAAGGGATTTAAAGTTAGAAGCCTCAGTCAAAATTATCTGTAGCACTGTAAGAGAAGACTGGTGAATAAGGGACGTGGCAAGGGTGTGAGATGGGAAAACGAAAATGAGTTATGGTTTGGACATCCCAAAGTGAAATTTAAGGTGCAAGGCTCTTGAAAGTTACATCCATAAGTTAGCTTATGCCCTATTAAATGACCCTGTGCTGAAGACCTATCTTGAAAACACGTCACACACACGCTCTCAAAAAAATTATTGGATAAATCTCCACATTTCTGTTAAATGATGAGAGACACCCAACACCAGGCCTAAGTACTGTGACTCCCTCCTAGCTTTTGGCAGCCAAAAGGTCACATGGGCCCCATGGGCTTTCCAACATCATTTCTCTCCATTGCCATGTTCTGATCTCTCGGAAAAAAAGTAGGCTGCTCTTCATTCCTGGCAGCAGTTGTTGAAGGAAAGATTGGGAAAGACCCTGCCAGGAGGGTGGCAAAAGCCTCTGACCTCCCCTCCCACAACAGCTGACCAAGTCCAGGGCCATGGCGGGAGCACCGCTAGTCCACGTGCACCCGGCATGTCCAGTCGCCCCTCTTACATAAGAGTCCCAGGTTGGAGTTGGGGCAGCTGCGGGTCCCTGTTCCCAGGTGGCTAATAATAAACCGAGGCATCAGTTTCCAGGCTGCAGTCACTGTAGATTCGGGGTTGAGGGGCTCACTTTGCAACCCCGACCCGTGCATACCCGTCCTCCCACCCGGCGAGCACGCGTCAGGCCCGCCCAGCACCAGAGCACCAGCCAGCCCTCCCGACGGTCGCGACTCCAGAGCTTTCGCTGCTGTGCCTGGCTCTCCCCCAGCCGGCTTGCCCTGGGCTTGGTGCTGGCGAGGCGCGGCTGCTCCATCCCGCTCGGCCCTGCCTTGCCCTGCCCTGCCCTGGCGCCCTCCCTCAGCTGGGGTATCAGGCGAGAGGCGGAGCCGGCCCGGCGCGCCCCGCCCCCACTGTAGAAAGAGCCGGGCCAGTGTTACTCGCGGTCATCCCAGCTGGGGCCTTTTATCTGGGCGCTCCTGGGGGAGGCAGGAGGAGGAGACACCGGGGGTGGCACTGGACGCCGGCGACACCTTTCCTGGACTATAAATTGAGCACCTGGGATGGGTAGGGGGCCGACACAGTCGCCGCCTCCTACAGTCACAGTCAGGCCACTGACCGAAGCAGCGCCCTTGGGCAGCAGCTGCCCGCAGCGAAAACACTGAGCTGCCAAGGAGAGGGGGATCTCGAGGCACAAGAGAAGGTGGGTGGGTGCCCTCGCCCCATCGTTGCCCCCGGACAGAATGGACGCTTGAGGTCGGATTTTTCGGAGAGAGAAGCAGGGAAGAGGGGTAGATCCCTTCTCTCCATGACCCTCAACTAGCCGGCGAAGAGGTGGGACCATCTGGTCGCGGGGAGCCACCCTGGCGCCGTCCCGGGCTAGCAGTTGCCAGGGAGGGGAGGAGCGCGCGGGCAGGGGCTCTGAGCGCGCTAACCGGGTGAATAATCTTCCTGTTCTTTGGTCCCTGTCTCCCAATCAGGCAAGGCTCGACCCATCGACCACCCACCGCCATCGAGAGCTTCCGGACGCCAAAGCAAGGACAAGCCGCGCAACGAGCAGGGCCGGGCTGCGAGAGAAAGGAGAGTTGGAGAGGGCGGAGGAGGAGCTGGGAATCCCGCCTCACCGGCTATAGCTCGTTCCTCTGTGCGGGCCTCGGAGAGCGCTTGAAAGCTGCCACCCCCTTGCCCGTGCCGACCATTCCTGTGCCCCTGCGTTTCGACTCCCGCGCGGCCACCATGATGCAAATCTGCGACACCTATAACCAGAAGCACTCGCTCTTTAACGCCATGAACCGCTTCATCGGCGCCGTGAACAACATGGACCAGACGGTGATGGTGCCCAGCCTGCTGCGCGACGTGCCCCTGGCGGAGCCCGGGCTAGACAACGACGTCGGCGTGGAGGTAGGCGGCAGTGGCAGCTGCCTGGAGGAGCGCACAACCCCGACCCCCAGCCCGGGCAGCGCCAACGGCAGCTTTTTCGCGCCCTCCCGGGACATGTACAGCCACTACGTGCTGCTCAAGTCCATCCGCAACGACATCGAATGGGGAGTCCTGCACCAGCCGCCGCCCTCGCCATCAGGGAGTGAGGAGAGCACCGCCTGGAAGTCCAAGGACATCCTGGTGGACCTGAGCCACTTGGAGAGCGCGGACGCCGGTGAGGAAGACCTGGAGCAGCAGTTCCACTACCACCTTCGCGGTCTGCACACTGTTCTCTCCAAACTCACCCGCAAAGCCAACATCCTCACCAATAGATACAAGCAGGAGATCGGCTTCGGCAATTGGGGCCACTGAGGCGGGGCGCCATGGCTACCCTGCACCCACTCGGTCCCCATCTCTCACCCTCTCTTTCCTTAAAAGCTGTTTTCTTCCTGGTTGTGGGGCGCGAAGGGCAGACTGCAAAGTTGGGCTGTGTACGTGCAGGGGGTTGGTGGGGCTGTATGGAGATGAGGGTCCCCTTGGGGAGCGGAGAGGAAAATGGTGGCAGGACAGGGGCTCAAGGACCCCCCAGGAGGGGGTCTGCCTTCTACGTTGGTGGGAATGGAACTGGGCTGACGCCCCACATTCAGCCTGTGCCTTTCCTGGGGTTTCTTTTCTGTTCTTTCCAGAGGAAAAGGGCCTGAAAAGGGGCCATGCCAGGGTGCGGTGCTGGGTTGCCACACTTGGGAACGCAAGCCGGAGCTGGGTGCCGGGGAAGGCGGGGCGCGCAAACTCCCGCCCGCCCTGCCGTTGAGCCGGTGGAGGCCCTGGCGTTGCTAGGATTGCATCAGTTTTCCTGTTTGCACTATTTCTTTTTGTAACAGGGCCCTGTCTTAAGTATTTCAGATCCCCTCCTTGCTCTGAAACTTAAGCGATTCCATTGTGATAAGCGCACAAACAGCACTGTTGGTAACCGGTACTACTTTATTAATGATTTTCTGTTACACTGTACAGTAGTCCTGTGGCACCCCACCCCATCCTTTTCACGCTACCCCGCCCCCATCCCAGTGTGTGTAAACTGGTAGTGCACCAGCTCGAATGAAGCTTGCCACTCAGCCAGTGAAATTAATAACATGAGAAAGTGGATTTATCCCAAATGGAACCAACTGACATTCTATCTATATTGTACATAGAATGATGAAGGGTTCCATAGTTGTTATATGTTTTAAGTTTATTTAAAACTTTTTTTTAATCCAGATGTAGACTATATTCTAAAAAATAAAAAAGCAAATGTGTTGACTAAACTGGACAAGTGTGTTGCTCTTTAATCTGCCAGTGAGTGGCTTAGTCGTTAAATAAAAATAAATTGATTTTTTTGTATAGCAAAAGTAAACTTTATTTTCTCTCTGGTATTTCAAGGTGGTGGATACTCATCTCTGCAAGTATTTAGTTTTGTTTGGAGAGTAGCAACTGACTAAGATTTACTTCCAAGCTTTATTGCTAATTCAGTACACAAGTAGGATCCTACATCTCAACAAAGAGTCAAATATTCAGTGTTTGGGAAGGTACATGTATCTTTCAACCAATTTGGCTAGCTTACTGGAGTGCTTAATTAACATTTTGAATTCTTAAGATTCTCAGCTCCAGCTGAAGTGGTTTAAGGCATAAAAAGTCATTCTTAAGTCTGAAATTTGACTATGGACAATGGAAGATTTACAAAGAAACACCAACCAATACTTGTGTGTCCACCTTAGCAGGTCTTTATTTACAAGTCTCTTATGTTGATATTAGGTATGTACATGTATTAAAACATAAGCAATGCCCTTTTTCGGTAGTTCCTAATGGAGTGCTAAGCCTTGTTGATCAGTGTGCCTAGCATTGCTTCCAGGTTTTTAGTGACCCAGTCTGCAATCAAGACAGCATATCTGCTCAAGGCTGCTGTGGGCCCCTTAGGAATATTTTTTAGATGCCCCTAAGGGAATGGTGGGACAGGTAAACAGCACTCTGCATTTTATTTCATTATTTGTGTTGAGGGGATAAGTATGAGATCAACTTCAGTTTTCAATCTTGAAGTCATGAGGCATTCTTTAAACAAATAAGGCTTGAATTTAAAATGCATATAATTTTACAATTTGGGAAAAACTATTGCAGGCAGGCACAGCTCAAGTCTATTATCAGTTTTTAGCAGCAGTGGAAAAAAGGGGGAAGTCTCCAGACAGCGTTGCCTGCCAGTTGCCAGAGAAAGTTAATCGTTAATATATAAAGATAAGCTGGGTAGCACCCAAAGTAAGGTGTATGGCCTCTTGTGTTCCTTTTTAAGTACAAGCAAAAAATTCAAAGGAAGGAAACTACTCGGCCACATGGTAGGAAAAAACACAAAGACTTTGGAGCCAGAAAATTGTGCATATAAATGCTCGTTACTACTTATTAGTTTTGTGTATTTAGCTTTCATAGCCTGTTGCTACATTTGAAGTCAGACATAATCATTTAAATGCTTGTTTCTTGGAGTTGCAATGAAAATTAAGTGTGATGGTATGTGTGTAGAGATAGTTTCACACTTAAGTTTCCTCAGGCACTGCTGAAATACCTTACAGGTTTCTTTCTTCCTAGATTGGTTCATATATCCATTTCTTCCCCCTCCCCTGCTGAAATACCTTACAGGTGTCTTTCTTCCTAGATTGGTTCATATATCCATTTCTTCCCCCTCCCCTCCATGAAAATACGAGGCTTTGGACAGTATGTGTACTTTAAGGAAATGCATAATTTCAACTACATATATGAAAGTCTTATTAAACTATTTCTTCCAAGTCATGAGAGGGAGTCCAAATTAAAACTGAACAGTCATAGCGATGGCAAGAACTTTATGTGCTGTTTGTTAGGAGCAATTTGTTTTCAGAAAATTCTGGTGGTATATAGAATACAGAAAAGTACATGCAGCTAGTAAAACTAAATACGGATGTATCAATTATGAGTTTTATTTTTGAAAACACTGCTGCATGTGTGTTTTTATACATAAATAGTGATTCTGGCTGAGGAGTAATGATGTTTACTGCTAAAGAGCATTGGATTTTTTATGAACCAATAAGGTTTCCCAGGCCCATTAAGTACTATTCCACTGAGCATTTTATTCAAGATCGGTTTATGAAATAAAAACCAGGACACATCGCCAATAAGATTCACCTGGTAAAACTTCTCAAGTTATTTACAAGTTTGCTCAATTTCCAAGGTAAAGTGATAAGTGACTTTCATCTCTGCAGAAGGTCTTTGCATATTTGCAAACATTGTGAGGCACCTTCCTCAGAGGTGGGAGAGAAAAACTATCCCACAGTGCCCCTTTCCATATCATCTTATGACTGAAGGGAAGATATGGTTAGATGAACTGGACAGAAAGCGACAGCTCACATTGGAATTGATTACCCTCCAAACATTAACATTTGAGAAGAATTTTCTACATCAAAACCTCAACACTGCAGCCTTTGAGAAAACCTGGATTTATGTCTCAAAAACAGTTTTCTGCTTTGCTCACCTCAGGATTTTCACTTTTTGTGTTTACACAGCATTCCTTAGTGGTTTGGGCTAACTTAAGTTTCTCTGTACCTGAGCCCAATTTGTTGGAGAATATGGCATGGCAGCCGGGTTTCTTATTATTTGGACCAATTGAAAACTGAAACTGATTTACTGTTGATGATTTTTTTTAAAAGAAAGTTATTTTCGTTTATGTATGCCTCATTGTGTCCCCTTATTTCTAGTTACTGAAAAAAGTCATTTGGGAAATATTGTCTCTTTCTCTCTCTGTGTGTCCTTCTCTTTCTTCCTTTTTGTCTGTCTCTCCTTTATTTTACATTGCCAATGGTTCTTAGATGTTAGCACATTGGACATAGTTTCAATACACTTAGGGTTCAAACCTTATACTGTATATCTTTAAAAAATAAGGCACTTGCTGGTTACAAATTCCTGAATACACATGTAATCCCAGCTATTTAGGAGGCTGAGGCAGGAGGATCACATACTGGAGGCCAGTCTGGGTAATTTAGGGTGACCCTGACTCAAGAACAAAGGGCTGAGGATGTAGTTCAATGGTAGAGAGCTCCTGGATTCAATCCCTCCCAAACAAACAAAATAACCAACAAAGCATTTTATCATTTTTATGGGGCATCTAGTACATTTTTTACCAATCATTGCATCTTTATGTCATTTATTTTAAAGAGTTCTGGATAAAGTAATGCCAGAAGGAATGTTTTCTTTAAAAATTTGGAAGTGAATTTTTTGCCCCCAACTAATAAAAAAGCTTATTTGGAAAGTTTTGGAAACTTTAAATGTGGGATATTGGATTGGTCTTTTAAAATTAAATATTAGGTTTTTTTAAAATATTAGTATTTTAAAGTTTAAAATTGATATAGCTCTGCCAAGGATAAATTGCTTTAATTAGCAAGGTAATTTAAGCAGAATATTATTTTTTTCTTTTAAGTAGATGTCCATCTTTTTAAATAACTCAAGAGAATTTAAAGGTTGTTCTTTAGATACTCAAAACACTTGACTTCGCCTCTAGTTCATTTAGACTTGTGTAGAGCTTTCTGTTAGTGGGTGGACGTGATAGTCTACTACCAATAACAGTTTCTTTATCTGGAAGTCAGTACCATCCTTTGACTCAACATTCATGTTTCCTGCCTTGGAACTCCCAATGTAGAAGGCCCTCACTCTGTCCTAAGGCCTTGCCATGCCCCATGGAGTAATGAGTCCTCAGAGCTGACATAATGCGCAGAGCTTGTGCCCCTACTTCTTGACCGTACTCTGGGCATGTGAATTCCCAGGGTTCCCTGTCTAAATGACCCAAATGGTCCAGTCCAAGAACTTCATAGGTGGCTAGCTTGGGTTTGTTTTCTCCAGTGGTTGATGAACTAGCGGGGTGTGCAGCCCTAGACCAGAGGTTTAGATATGGACACCAGGTTTTCCATAAGTTTGCATGCAAGACCCTTTTCAGTGCAAAATGGAGTTTGAGTGGGAAGGTAAGGAGGCAGAACGTAGGCTAGGAGTCCTATTCCTCTGTCCTGCCTCCTTGGCTGTCCAGATGAACAAAGGGTGTGAAGCCAACAGAAAGGGAATAAAAGGTGAAAGCAGCTGAAGCTTTAAAGTCTCTTCTGAGTTCAACTAATGAGGATTCCATGGCTTTTCTCCCAACCTTCCACATTCCTCACCCTCCTCAGGAGTCTCTTTACTCCATTGAAGAGTGGTATTTAATTAATGAAATATAGGGTAAGGAAAAGGAAAACCACATTGTACGCAGAACATTCCCAGCTGCTTGCTCTTCAGTGCTACAATGGTGGCAAATGTAGTAAAGACAGCTACTCCAGACCCAAACAGATACATCTCCCACGAAGCAGTGAAGATTTCACCTCCCCAAAAATTCCTCCATCTTTTTTAAATTTGGTAGCTTTTTTCTTTTTAATGTCAATGTTCTTAGTCAAGTTTAAAGTAGAAAACATATAGTTGTGCATCTGTCTAAATGAGGCCGACTAAAACCACAACCATCTTGTCAGTCCTTCCTGTTTTGGTATTCTCTGTTTTTAAGAAGAACATTTTTGTTTGTATCTTTCCAAGCTTTTTCTTATGTTCTGTTACCACTCTCTAGTCTTTCCGAGTCCTCTGCCTAGCAGTTTTTAAAATATTATCTGTTCAATGTGCCCAACCTGAAGCTGGTAAGGATTTGGATCACAGAATGTTCTTATTGCCAGTTATGAACAGGGTTATAGATGGTAAGTTTCTGATCTTGAACTGTCTAGAGAAAGTGGTTTCCACAGTAGATAAGAGTAGTAGGAAAATACTAGCAAAACATAGAGCCTAGTTCTTTATTTTAACTAGTACAATAAACAATGGTGGGGGTGGAGCATTTTCTAGAATCTATTTTACTTTTCAATATCAGTCTTACTAGTGTTTATATGTGCACTTTTATCAACCAGCGTTCAGTTTGCAGGATGAAACTGGACATGATTCATTTGATGTTTTCAAAGGTAGAAACTAACTTTGTAGTTTTTTTTTTCCCCCCTTTTGAATACCACACTGCTGAGGTAAAGAATGTTGTAGCTTGTGGGTGAGCTCAATAGGGCCAATTAAAGCCTGACTACTCTTCCACCATGTTGAAATACCTGACAGAACTTGCTGTGTCCTTGGATAATGGCCTTTTTTTTCCTTCATGGCAGATATCTAATTGAGGAGATTTCCTGTTTGGTAGTCAAGGAAAGATGAAAATGAAAGTACCATGTTGTTGGTTCTGACCAAGGTATTTAAATTTTTCCAGTTGTTCACATGCAATATTAATTTTAAGCACTGCTTTTTAAAAAGTAAAATATACATCTTGTGAAAGAACATTTATATGTTCCAGAGTAGCCAAAGTATGTGCAGAATGCAAAGAGTGTAGTTAGTGTAGATTAGTCATTCAAAAGAAGGTGTAGTATTTTATGGTATCTAATTGACATTGCAGCTTGTAACTCATGGATGCTTTGGGAGTATAATTTGTTTCTGTTGTGCTAAGTACTTGTTGACAATTCCTTCGTAGCTTAAGTGTTTGGAGAGACAGTGCCAGAAATGTAGATGGTTAACCCTGGTGTTAGAGTCTGGGAGGAATCTCAGAAATCTAGTGGGTTTGGGAGCTGAAGAAAATGTCTGCTCCTCACAGCCACGTTGGTCCCATGTGGAAAAAGGGAAGTGCCAAGATAAGACTACCTAATTTAGGCTTTCAGAATTTACCAGATGTCACCCCACCATCCCTGGGTTGGTGTGAATAAGGGAAGTGAAAAATCATTTTCTCTTGGGAGCAGGCTGTGGTACCTTTTTCTCTGACTGGAAAGGCAGCAGTTTTAAGTTGAAGCCATTTTTGTAGGTCCCAAGTGGTGAATAATCCCTGATTTCAGCAGTTAGGTGCCCCTCTTGTGGAGGTGCTGAAGTCCTTTTCCACCACCTTATGAAACTATTGTTTGCCAAGTCAGGATTGTCCTAATCTTGAGGTAGAAAGGGTTTGGGACAAAAATATGACCAAAGGGAAGGAGCAATTATATAAAGGAGACACATAGAGTAGAAGAAATGGAAGGAGACAAGAATGAAGAGAGAAGATAGAACAAAGGCAGGGAAACTGTGGCAAATCATATTTTCCAAACAGGGCTGTCCTTATTTCTGGTCCTACATGCTGTCTCACAACTTTGCCACCTTCCATCACGAGGTATAATCTCCAACTCCTCCCCTTAAATTTAGAAGGGTCATTGTGACTTCTTGGACTACATGAAGGTGGCTGTCACTTCCAAGGCCAAGCCACAAAAGGAGATACATCTTCCTCTTATATGAAATACATGCCTGTCTCTTGAGATGCTGGTCCTTGGAACCCAGTTGCCATACTGGGAGGAAGCCCAAGTCACATGGAGTGACTATGTGTAGGTATTCCAGCTGACAGCACAAATGAGGACCCAGATAACAGCCACCGTCAACCCCCAAACATGTGAGTGTGCCATCAAATGATTCCAGCTCCCAGCCTTTGAGCCACTCCAGCTGATGCCAAGTGCAGTAGAGACAAGCTGTCCCCGTTGAGCCCTGCCCAGATTTCAGATTTGTGTGCAAAATATTTTCATTCTTTTAAGCCACAAAGTGGTTTGTTACACAGTAATAGATAAGTGAAACAGAGGCTTTTTTCCAAATTTCAGAGGATTGTCTAACTAAATGAAAACAATTCAAAGTCAAATGTAATTTATGGCAGGGAGTCTGTTTTATCACATTTACCTGAGTGGTCATGATGAACCAGGAACTTTTGGAAACATTCATCTGATGACTGATTCAGAGAACAGAAGGATTAGAAATAGTATATGGGTGGACAGATGCTATAAATAATGTTTTATACTTGTGTTAAAGTTTAGCAGAGTAAGCAGAACAATGATACCCTCAAATAAGCCCATGCCCAACTCACCAGAACTTGTGAATATATTAACTTGCATGGTAAGGGGTAATTAAAGGTGCAGATGGAAATGAAGTCATCTGGCCTTCAGATGGGGCAAATCATCTTGGATTATCTGGATGGGCCCAATGTAATCACAAGAGTCTTTAAATGATGGAAGTAGAAGGCATAAAAGTCAGAGTGAGAGGGATACAGTGTGAGGAAAACAACTTGTCATTGTTGGCTGTGAAGATAGATGGGAGCAGGAGCCACTAGCCAAGAAATGTAGGTAGCTTCTACTATCACAGCTGGAAAAGGCCAGGAAACAGAATCTTCCCCGAATCCTCCAGAAAGCATGCAGCCCCATCAATGCCTTCTTTTTAGCCCAGGGAGACCCATTTTGGGCCTCTGACCTCCAGAACTGTAAGGCGATAATGCTGTATTGTTTTAAGTCCCTGACTTTGTGGGAATTTTGTACAGAAGCAATAGAAACTAAAATACATGCTTTCTAGCGTATAGCTAGGAAATGAAAAGGTTACACACTCTTGGTACCTAATCTATTTGTTGCCTTTGGGCTGGTTAAAATAGAATTTCTAAGCACCACCTGAAAATGCTATCAAAAGGTTCTTTTTGTCTTGCTTTGTGAAAGACACTTGATTTTCCTTTTAGGCTTTAATATTGGTGACTGTGGCCCTGCATAAGAAGACACTATTTATGGAATTGCCATCATATTACTAAATAAGCTTGCTTTGAATATAGTGGCATCATTTATTATTGTATTTGTACTTAGGTTCTTACACCCATCCTTTTTCTTTTCTTTTCTTCTTTTCTCTTTTTTCTTTTTCTTTCTTTTTTTCTTTTTCTTTTTCTTTTTTTTTTTTTTTTGAGAATCAAACCCAGGAACACCATCATTGGGCTACATACCTAGACACTTTTAATTTCATTTTAAGGGCCTTGCTACATTGCCCAAGTGTGATCTTCCTGCCTCAGCCTCCTGAGTAGCTGGGATTATAGGCATGTACCACTGTACCTGACCCTTCTCCTTTTTGCTCCATTTTCATTTCTTTCCCTTCCAAAATATTTTGTGATTTTAACATAGTGCTTTCTATTTCATTATTATTTTTGCTCTGTCTCTGCATACAATTACATGTACTAAAACACACAGATATTAAGTATACAGTTCATTTAATTTTGACAAGTACATACAGCCATAATCAACATATCAATCAAGGTACAGAACATAACCATCAACTTAGAAAGTTATCTCATCTTCATTTCTGATCTATGACCATTTCTATCCCCTCCACTCTAAAGCAAACACTATTCTGACTTCTACTCTCATATAATTAGTTTTGCCTGTTTTCAAACTTGGTTGAAAGAGAATTACACAGTATGTACTCTTTTGTGGCTCCTTTCACTCAACATTGTATTTCTGAGCTTCACCTACTCTCTTGATTGGGTAGTCATTCCTTATTATTACTGAACAGTATTCTGTGGTATACATTTCTATGATTTGTTTATCTATTGTCTTTTTGATGGACATTGAGGTTGTTTTCATTTTATGTATTTATTTTAGCTATTATGAATAAAAGAACATTCTAGTCTAATCCTTTTAAAAAAGACCATAAATAACAAATGCATAGGAGTAAGAGTGCTGCTTCATAGGATAGGTATATATTTAATTTTATCAGAAGCTGCCCCAAGTGTTTTCCACAGTGATTACATTTACCCTCTTGCCAACAATGTATGAGAGATCCAGTTGTCCTAGGTCCTTTTGATTGATGGTGTCCTCACCATTGGTACTTAACACTCTTAGGTCTCATTGAATGGTAATGAGTTAGTGGAATAGTGCAGCATAAAAGATTTGCAATGGAGAGAAGTATATTAGGTGTCAACTCTGGGAACACAAAGGTCATACATAATAAGAGAGGTGGTTGTGGCAAGGTGAAATAGAGAGAAAGGTGGCACCCAGTAGTGAAAGAAAAATCATGACTTGGAATCAAATAATCTGGCATTAGCCCCAGTTCTGTCAATTTGTTCTGTTTCCTCAGGGAGTTAATTAGCTTCTTGGATCCTTAGTTTTCTCTTTTGCAAAATGGAGATACTACGTTAAATAGCAATAAACTATCCCTCAATATGCACTTATGGTGTGTACTTCCTTCCTGATAGGTTTCTTGCTAGGACTGCTACAAATCTCATTTATTCCTCCTAAGGACCCAGTGAAGCAGGTACAAATATTCTTAGTTTAAAGATGAGTAAATTGTGTCAAAGATTTTTGTTTATGCTGGACACAGTGATGCATGCCTGTAATCCCAGTGACTCTGGAGGCTGAGACAAGAGGATCACAAACTCGAGGCCAGCCTCAGGGCAAATTACAAAGGCCCTAACCAATTTAGTAAGACCCTGTCTTAAAATAAACATAAAAGGGCTGGAGATGTGGCTCTGTGTTAAATTGCCCCCGGTTAAATTCCTGGTACCAAAAGAAAAAAAGAAAGATTGTTGTTTACCAACACCTGTTCTTCCCTTCTTCCCCTATGTGTTACCTTGATATTGATCACACCAGATAAATAGATAATTCTCAGCATTCCTTGCAGCTAGAAGTGAGCATGCAACAATGTTTTTTTTGTTGTTGTTGTTCCAAGGATTGAACCCAGGGGCACTTGACCAGTGAGTCACATCCCCAGACTTTTTTTATATTTTATTTAGAGAGAGGGTCTTGCTAAGTTGATTAGGCCCTTACTAAGTTGCTGTGGCTGACTTTGAACTCACCATCCTCCTGCCTCAGCCTCCTGAGTTGCTGGGATTACAGGCATGTGCCACATGCCTGACAGTGAAAGTGTGATTTATGACTTCCAGATATCTTTAAAGGGTGAGAAAATCCCTTTAACTCCTTTCTCTTTCTTACTGGATGGAATGACATGGAATGGCTGGAGCTTCTTGACCACTGGACAATGCAATGTAGCAACATGTTGATAATAGCAGAGAAACAAGAGAAGGAACTGAATTTCCAATTGTCATGGATGGCTGACTTCTAGACTTTCTTACAAAATCCAGAAACTTCTATGTTTTCTAAGTCCCTGTCATTTCAGTTGCTCATTGACAAATATAATCCTAAATAATACTAAAACAAGGGCCTACAGAAGTTGTTAGAAGGCAAACTGACTCTTAAAGATATTATGAAGATTACATTATAACTTGCAAAATCTTGGAGTAAGTATCTGCTAGTTGTTAATTAAATATGAGGGCCAGGAAAGGAAGAAGAAAAAGGAACTCTTTGAGAAAGGAGCTTTTTTTTCTTTCACCCGACTTATTCTTTCAAGCTTTATAAAACAAACCAAATTCTGATTTATTATTCAATCTGCACATTTCCCAGGTCTCTTTCTTTTCCTTTTTCTTCTTTCATCCACTTCATTGCTTATTAATATATCCACCAATGAGAATTCACACTGGAAGCTTTAGATTCTTGTTGATAATTCTCATAAAGATTTGTAAAGAGCATAAACTCAAATTCAAAGCATTCATTCCTGAATTTGGGCCTCCAGGGAATGGAAAGCACCCCCCGCAAGGAACTAGACTGGTTCCCATCCCCCACCCCTCCCCACTGTGAAATTGGGAGGCAGAATAAACAGGAAGTGGGCTTTGAGGGGGGAGGAGTAGCTGGGAGAGACATTCCAAAACAGTCTGCACCTGCTCAATACAAACTCAGAAGGAACAAAGTTCTAAAACAAAGGCTCACTCCCACCTCTCCCTCCCCTCTTCTCTCTTTTCTTCCTTTCTCAGTTTATGTTAAGATGCAGCCGTATCAAAGAAAGAGCTTACAAGTGGTTCCAGGATTTTCCAGGCTCCCAACAAAGGCCAAATGTAGACAATCTAGCAAAACCATAGGGAGAATGGAGTTATGAAGAGCTCTAGGAACGTGCAGAAGAAAGCTTGCAGAAGTGGTGCTCATTCAGGAAAATGTTGGGGTACCTACTGTGTATCAGGCATTGGGCTATGTGCTGGTAATGATAACATTACATAGTCATTGCCCTCTGATGCTTATAATCCATATGAGGCTAAAAACAACTAAAGAGGTAATTACAATATAGCTTAAGAAGTGCTGTGATAGCTGGGTGCATGGTGCTATGCAAGCTCACAGGAGGGTCCCTAAATCAGGCCTGGGCATTAAGGAAAAAATTTTTGGACAAGATGACCTTTGTGAGATTTTAGAGAACAGTATGGATTAGCTAGGTGACAATGGGGCTGGTATGAATTTATGGGGCTATGTTTGAGAGCCTTGGATCTGGATGTGCAGAAGGTGAGAAATAACCAGGAGCAACATTAGGAAGAGAGTCTAAAAACATGCTAAGGATCTGCTTCCTGATACGGTGTGATGAGAAGGATACACCATTTCTCTGCTATTCCTGCCAAACATGTACAACCTAAATAGAAAACATTAGGCAGATCCCTATGGAAGGACATTCTACAAAATAACTGACCTATACTTTTAATAAGTGTCAAGGTTATGAAAGGTAATGATGGAGGAAACTATTCTAGGATAAAAGACACTTAGAGACTGAAAAACAATGCAGCATGTGATTTGGGAACTGAAACTTTAACATATATATGTACACATAGTGTCTTTTGCTATAAAAGACACAATTTACTTAATTGGAGAAATCTGAATAAAATCAATATATTAAATAACTATACTGCACCAATGTTATTTTATGATTATGATAGTTGTAAGTTATTGTTAAGTTATTCCTAGGAAGATAAAATCTGAAGTACTTTTGGGCAAAGGGTACTGTGTATACAATTTATATTCAAATGATTCAGAAAAAGAGAAGCAAAATGGCATATCTGGACAAGGAGTATATAAAAACATTTTTTGTATAGTTCCTGAAACTTCTCTGTAAATTATTTTACAACAAACTGTTTCACTAAGTTGCTTTGAGTCTTACTAGGTTGCTGAGGCTGGCCTCAAACTTGCAATCCACTTGTTCAGATTCCCAAATTACTGGGATTACAGGCCTATGCCACTGTGCATGGTTTGAAACAATGCAAAGTTTTAGCAAACCACCCTGAGCACTTTGGACTCTATCTAAGAATAATAGGCAATGGTGGACCATGGGAGGCTGTAATGCCTTTGAATAGTTGCCCATTTGGTAGTTATTTGAATAACTACCTCATTCCATAGTGCAGTGAATAGTTCAGTCCAGGGAGTACTCATTGCAAGTTTGGAGGCTCTTGTAATAATGCAGGTAAGAGAGGATGGTGGCCTCAAATAAAGTGGTGGCAGTAGATAAAGAGAGAAGTAGGTACATGCAATATTTAGGAAATAGAAATCAGAGGATCTGATGAGATGTTATAGAGTGAAGGAATGAAGGGTGGCCTTTGGTAATCTTCCTTGGGTGACTAAGTAGATCTGTGCCAAATGTCTGAGGTAGCACCAGAGGCAAAGGAGCAGGCTTTAAAGGGAAAGATGATTTTGGTTTTATACAATACCTCCAAGCTAGCTTCAGCTAGTAAGTTGATAACAACTCCAACTTTTCAGTTGCCCAGGCCCAAAATTTTGGAGGTGCCCTTGATTCCTCTTTTTCTCTCACTATCCACATATCAGGAAAGCTTATTGCCTCTGCCTTTAGAAAATATCAAATATGTGACACTCCTCTCCACCTCCATTTATATTATGCAAGTTCAAGTCCCCATGATGTTGCCTTTGGATTACTGCAGTAGCTTCCTAACAGGTGTGACTGCATCTATGCTTTCCCTCTCCAGTGGGGGCCAGATGGATGTCAACAAAACAAAGGTCACATGTCTCTCCTCTGATCTAAACCATGCAATGACTCCTCCTATTTCTTGGTGTAAAAGTCTTCCAAAGGCCATTCAAGATCCTGCATGGAATGACTTCCAGTACTTCTCTGATCTCACCTTCTCCTTGGTCACTCACTCTGTAACACTCTGTAACAGCTACTTTGATGTTCCTTAAACTTTCCAGTATGCTTTAACTCTGGGGTTCTTTCTCTTGCTGCTCTCTCTTCTAGAACATTCTTTCTCCAGATAATGTAACAGAAAAACCAGAAACAATACAGACTTAAATGAAACAAAATCATGTCTCACTCTTGCATAAAGGAAATGTGAAGGTAAGGCATCCAGAAACACTGTTGTGTCCCATCAGTGTGCCATTGGGCACAAGGCTCAGAAGTTTCTACTCTGTTGCCTGAGTGTCCCTCTTTAAGGATACTTCATGATACAAGGTGGATGCCAGAGCTCCAAATATCATGTTGTTTTCAAGCTTGCAGCAGGAAGGCAGGCAAAAAGAAGCAGAGGAGTACTAAGTGGTTGCTTTCAACTGAGTCATTTCCATTATAAGCCCCAACCCCAGTCCTTCCGCATATATTGTTCTGTGTATAGATCTTTGCTTACAATTTACTCACAACTTACGACTTGAAGGCTTCAGAAAGACTTTTGCTTTTACATTAACAGACTTTATTTAGTTGCTAGGAAGGCTGGAAAAATGTGGTTTCTCTCAGGTGGCAACAAGCCCAACTAAAAATTAGAGTTCTGTTACTAAGGAGAAAAGAGAGAGTGGATATTGGCGTCAGTAGCTAGCACTCTTTGCCGCAGACCTTTTCTTTCTGATGTTAATGATCTCACCATTCCCCTTATCCTCTGCCAGAGTGACCACAGGGCCTGGTGCCACATAGCTCATCTTTTGTGTGGGAGATGGGTGGTAGGGAGCCCAGGTTTTGAGACATACTGATGAGACGCTAGAAAAGGAAGGACAGGCTGGGAAAGAGGGTGTGGGAATCCTGGACATAGGAAAGGGGAGGAGAAATAAATGTAGGAATCAGGGTTCTTGTCCTTGATGAATCTAAAAGTAAACTGAAGCTCTGAGCTTCCTGTTGGTGTTTATTCTTGTTCTCTTTGCTCTGTAACCCTGTAACCCTAAACACGCAGGGTGGTCTCTGTGTGATCTGGCATGACAAGACCTAGTTATTCTACTGAATCTGGATGTGAAATGTGTCCTTGCTCAGAGTTTCTCATATTTCCATTCTTTGTTCATGTTCATTGCAGGGCAGGACAGTTGGTAATGCTTTCTAGCCAAGCATGATATTATCAAGTGCAACTTGTAGGAAAAGGCCCAAATATCAATGAGGTTTTGCTACATAGAGGTAAAAATAACTTTCAATTACAGTAAATTGCAATAATGTATTTTCTGAGGTATAAACTTCTTAGGGGCATGAATGTGTATTAAAATAATCGAAATCATCTATTTTAATAAACTAGCAGAATTAAGGGGCTGCAGGAGTTAAAAAAAATTAAACCCAGGGGATCATTTCCTAGAATTTGACATGTCCACAGATATTTTTAACAAACAAGGCAGGCAAAATATCCACATTACAATATATTCCCTAGGAAAATATCTTTAGGGGTATCTAATATTTTCCAATCACTATGTATCTGTGCCTGAGAAACAGGATAAATTTTATTTTCATCATTATTTTTTAAAATTATTGGTTTGTATTTTTATGTACATTTAAAAAATTTACCTGAAACCCCACCCTCAAAATCCAAGGCGGGTCATATAGCCAAGGGATGGCAAATATTGCTCAGTGAGGAGGCTGCTGACATGTATGTAAATGCTTTTGTGTGACACAAGCGGTGCAGCCTGTGGCACTGTGGCAGTGGCACGTGTTTTGGAGGTGGGGGGAGCATTTGCTTACACCAACTCCTGAGTTACCAAGAAACTGTGTTCTAACTTGGCACAAATCAAGGTTCCTTTGAGGAGGTGTGGTGTGCTTGAATAGTTTCCCATTCTGATGTAGGGATGATGACTAAGCAGGAGGCCCCTGTGTTTGCTTTGTTAAGAAACCAGGACACAATAATCAGATCCTAGCCAACACAAATGATGTGTTCTGCTTGTCTCTCTCTCTCTCCCTCTCTCTCTCTCTCTCTCTCTCTTTCTTTTTTTTCTCCTTCCTTTTTTTACTCTTTCTCTTTTGGGTTTCCAGGATTGAACCCAGGGATACTTTACCACTGAGCTACATCTCCAGTCCTTTTTATTTTTTATTTGGAGACAGGGCCTTGCTAAATTGCTGAGGCTGACCTTGACCCTGCAATCCTCCTGCTTTAGTTTCCTGAATTGCTGGAATTACAGGGTGCTCCACTGTGCCCAGCTACAAATGATTTGTTCTAACATATCCAACTCATATGGAGATTTACCATACAAATGCCTAGTTTGAGGAAGACTAGGGGGAAGGATTGGGATCTTTTAGGTGTGAAACACAGGGAAATGAAGATTGTTCCAAATTTTTAAGCCAACAATGATGAGGACCCTTGGCAAAGCATCTAAATGTATGTTGAGTATTTAGCAAAAGGGAAAGGTAGAGGATGGGGCCTTAGATACTGAATCTTGAAGAAATGGAGACTGAGATGAGATGGCATGATCAGCATAGACAGTGACTCTCACAACAGTAAAGAGACTGCTAGGATCCCAGGATAGCTGATCACGACAAACCTGCTGAGGAGGAGAGGGGCAGAGTCACAACACAAAGTGAGAGCCAAGGTCTGTGAGAATGGAGGATGTGAGTGAGTCAATGTCACTGTCATTTTTCTGGAAGATGCCTTTAAGAAAGGTAGAAGTAAAGATCTTCATATCTGTCTTTTTTTTGGTAAGATCAAACACATTTCTACCTCAGCAAGCTAAGTCTTTCTCCAAAGATGTGTTTGTAATTTTGCAGGAACGGCCTAGTTCTATGATGTAGTACCTGGTAGGAATTCTAGACTTTTCTTGATAAAGGTCAATTTCTCACCAACAATTCTTTTCTTATTGAGACAGAGATCTGATGATCATTCCATGATAAAATAACTGTCTACTCTCGTTGACTCAAAGAAAATATTTCTTCTATTGAGAAGATGATTTTATCTAAAAAAGTGTAAGTTCTTATTTGTAGTAGAAATTTCCCTTCCAAGATGAGCCCATGTTGCTGTTTATTCATGGATACCACATCTTCGTAGGTCATGGCAGCATGAGCATCATTGTCATATAAGAAAGAAGCCCTTTGATTAGATTTTATTCCTTCACTCAGGTAATTATGTAATCTTTATGTCTGTGGTGGGGCAATTTATTTATTTTGTCCATTTTAACAACATAATTATCTCTACTCATTCTGTATACCGGGATTTTCCAAATATGGTTCATTCACATTTGCAGCTATTCTATTTAGAGTTTGCTCAATTCAAAAGGGCAGTGTCTTTTGATTTTGAGCATGAACGTTAAAACACAGAAAAATAAGCCACTGTGTTATTTGACTCTGATATTTTAATCACCTAAGCCAAAGAAGTCAACGTTCCATTTTTATGGTAAATATAATTTGTAGATGACCTTAGTGTTCATTTCCATCTGCTCCTAGGGTGAATTAGGGGTTTTACCAAAATCTTTTGGTTTTACCAGAATAGTTACTGTGGTTTAGATTATTTGAGTGACATCAGAAATGTTCCTCCTATAGCTTTTTTTCTTCCAGTTGAAAAGCAGATGGGTTTATGACCTTAAAATGATCACCTGAATAAGGGATGCATCTCACTGAAGGATATTGTGAGGGAAGAGATGTGTCAAATACTGAAAACTCAGATAAAAAGGAGTAATGTGATACATGAAATGGCAAAAAATGATAATCTTGAGTGTATGAAAAGGAATGACCCAAGATGTGACCTTATTTAGCCCTTAGGATGAGAATCGATGTGGTCTGCTAGAAGCTTGCACTAACAATAGTTATACCCCTTCCCAGCTTCTCGTGATGGTTTCAGATTAAAGTGGCATATATTTCCTTCAGCGTTAACTCCATTTGTACATACTTCCTTCACAAAGCAATTGCTTCCCATTTAAATAATCCAGACTGACTTTAAAAAATCTCCTCTGAGAATTAACTTGCATATGCTACTTAACCACTTAGTAAACATTAAAGTGTCATGTGAATGCTTAATCTTACAACAGTGGGACATAAATCTACCAGAAAATAAAGAGGTGACAGGTCACGCTACATCTTCATCAGATCATAACTAAAATAATAACAATGAAGACATTTTAGTAGTATAATTCTAATAAATTGAGTAATAATTCTACATAAAAATAATTTAACAAATCCTTCTAATCTAATGTTCTCCCTCCCCAGGATCACTTTGAAGTGAGTTAAAGTAATTGTGATGAAAAAGTTGCTTATATAAATACATGTCTATTATTTATGTGTATTTTGAAAATCAGACAATGGAATTCATAAAGGTTTAGATCTGAAATGAACCTTAATGATCAACTAGTATATGTTCCTTCAATTCATGTGTGACAGAGGCAAGACTAGAATTTAGGTCTCTCAACTTCTAGGTCTTTGTTCATTTCATTGCACTGAGTTATTTGTTGTCCTTATTTAAATTGTTTGATTAGTTCAGAAAATCAATAATTTTACCAATGCTTTTAAAAACAATTTTATCCCTAGAGGTTAATTTCTAACATTTTTGGAATATCACTTACTAGCTTCTATGGAAAGGAATCATTTCATAATGTATATTATAAGTAATTTTTAAGACTAAGGAATATTTTTCTCTATATCAAACATCTGTTAGAAATGCTTACTAACAGGATAGGTCTCTCTTTTTTACCTTGAGAAGATTTTGTTTTCCTTTTATGAATTTTGTAAACTTTTTCTTCCTTGATGGCCATTTTGAGCCCCTATGTAATCCAAGATGAAATTCCCAAATCATTGTAGGAACATAAATGTTCAAAGTTTTGGTAGTGCAACTTTAAGGAAAATCTAGAGTCCTTTCTTTGTTGTTGTCTCATTCAGATCATAATAAATATTTCATCCCCAATCTAATGGATTTGGCTTGAAGGTACCTTACATAGCCATATTGTGATGTTAGGGTTTGGTTTGTTTTAAAAATTTATAGCAGTTCCTAGCAGAAGTTAGATCTGTTCTCACAACTGCCAATACCGCAGGCCATTTTCTATAAACATCTTCTCAAAGAAAATCAAACACACATTACCCACAGAACCAGAGACACAGCTGTTTCTGGTTCTGATCTTAAGAGACATCAACTTTTGCTTGGCAAAGTGCAAGTGAGAGAGGAATTGATGAAGTCTGATCACCTCTTCCAAGAAGTTCTGCCTGGGGATGGAAAGAATGGAAGAGGATGTCTCTGACATCACTTTCTTATTTAATTCGAAACTTATTTCCCAGCTGAGAAAGTAGAAGTAGTGAGAACATCCATATAATCCAAAATCAGATAAAGCACTGTTTATTTTGTCTTTCTTACATTTAAAAATGTAAACCCTTTGAGTTAAATGTATACTTACCATATGACCCAGCAATTCCATTTCTAGGTATTCATCCAAGAGAACTAAAAACACATGTCCATATAAAATCTTTCTACACAGTTTTCATTTTTTTTCCTAAAATTTCCAAACTGGAACCATCCCAAATGTCAAATAATAAAGTATAGTATAGCATACAGTTGAATAACAGTCAATAAAGAAAGGAACAAACTATGGGTATGTAAAACAACACTGATGAATCTCAACATTATGTGGAGCAAAATAAGTGAGAGATAAAAGAAGGAATAAAATATTATTCCACTTTTATGAAGTTCCAAACAGCCAGAACTACCCTATGGTACAAAAATGTCAGAATAGTGGTTTTCAGAGACAGGTAGTGAGGAGCACAAAAGACTTTTGTGGGGAGGAGCAGTCACATCATCATATCAGGGTCTCAACAATGGAACTACTGACATTTTGGACTGGATAATTCTTTCCTGTGAAGGGCTGTCCTATGTATTATAGGATGTTTACCCACTAGATGATGGTAGTTTCCATCTCCCCTTCTCTCAGTTATGGCAACCAAAAATGTCTCCAGACATTGCTGGATGTTCTCTGGGTGGTCAAATCACTCCTAGTTGAGAAGCACTGATGTGGTCCATCAGTCCTCATCAAAGTATATGCTTAAGATGGCACACTCTTATTGTTTGTAAATTATACCTCAATAAAATGAATAAAACTCAACACTTTGCTGTAAAAAAGAAAAGAGTAAATTTACACTGGAGAAATCTAACAAATACTACCTCAGTCATGGTCAAAGTCAACAATAACAATGGTCATTCACAGGTAAGATACCTGTGATGTCATGAGAATGATACTTCACCTCTATGGGTCTTCCTCCCCAAAACACATAGTCCCCAGTCTAATCATTAGAAAAACAGACAAATTCCAGTAGAGCGACTTTCTATAAGATGTAAGATCAGCAATTCTCAAAACTGTCAAGGTCATGAAAGACAAAGCCAGTTTGAGAAACTGTCACAGCCAAGAGGAGCCTTAAGGAGACAAGATGACTAAATGTAATGAGGTGTCCTGGATGAGATCCTAGAGCAGAAAAAGAACATTAGGTAAAACCAAAAAAATCTGAATAAAGACTGGACTTGAGTTACCAATATTGCTTCATAAATTGTGACAAATGTGTCACACTAACATAAGATGCTAATAATAGGAGAAACTGCATGAACTATGTTTGGAAACTCTGTACTATCTCTGCAATTTAGCTGTAAATCAAAAATTGTTCTTTTTATTGAATTGGATTAAATCCTACTCAGCAGGTTTTAAGGTCATCTATCAGATCAAAATATTAGAGGTGGGATGGCAATAAAAATGCCTTTTTAATAAATGCCATTTTAATAAAATTCCTTTATCATGTTTGTGGTTAGCAGTATTAAGAATAGAGAAAAACAACAAAGCAGACAACAGAAATACGTATATTTCTGAATGTTACATAAGCTCAGTGTCAATTCTAAAAGGGTTCATAAGAGAATTTAATTCAATTCAATGTAAATTTATTGAGTATTTACTGTATCCCAGGCACTGAACTTGTTAGGGACATGAAGATGGAGTTCTCAGCTCTCTAGGATGTCAGTCTTGAAGTAGGGCACTGTCAGGTGTAATGGAAGAGTTATTTATTATAGGAACATCAAGGTGTTATATATTATTTTATAATGGAAGAGCATTTCTTTTTCTCTCACAAAACTGATTCTAGTGATTCTGGCTAAGAGAAGACCCAAGCCTGATTTAGGTTGTAAAGAATCATTTCTCTCTCTCTTTTTAACTGATGCCCATTAATTATACAAAATGGTGGATTTCACTGTGATATATTGGTACATGCATGTAACATTATTTGATCAATACCACTCCCCAATAACCCCTTACCTTCTTCTCCTCCCTCTCCCTGGTTCCCTTCCTCTACATTATTGGTCTCCCTTCTACTTTCATGACATCCTTTTAAAATTTTTTTCCCCACTAGTTTCCACATAAGAGAAAAAAACATATAATACTTATCTTTTGGGGTCTGACTTATTTTGCTTAACATGATGCTTTCCAGTCCTATCCATTTTCCTGTATATTACATAATTTTGTTCTTTATGGCCGAGTAAAATTCCACTGTATACGTATACCACATTTTCTTTATCCATTCATCTGTTGGCAGACACCTAGGCTGATTCCATCACTTGGTTATTGTGAATTGTGCTGCCATAAACATGGGTATGCATGTATCTTTGAAGCATGCTGACTTTAATTCTTTTGGAAAAATACCAAGGACTGGTATAGTTGGATCATAGGATAGTTCTATTTTTAGTTTTGTGAGGAACTTCCGTATTGATTTCCAAAGTGGATATACTAATTTACGTTCCCATCAACAGTGTGTATACGAGTTCCTTTCCCCCTGTATTCTCACCAGAATTTATTGTTATTTGTATTTTTGGTACTTGAAATTCTGATTGGAGTGGGATGGAATTTCAGTGTAGTTTTAATTTGAATTTCCCCGATGGCTTAAAGATGTCGAACATTTTTTTCTTACTGTTGGCCATTTGTATTTCATCTTTTGAGAAGTGTCTATTCAGTTCTTTGGCCTATATATCGATTGGGTTATTTGGGGTTGTTTGTTTTGATGTTGAATTTTTCGAATTCTTCTCATATCCTGGATATTATTCCTCTATCAGAAGAGTAGCTGGTGAAGATTTTCTTTCATTCTGCAGGCTCTCTCTTCATGCTCTTGTTTTCTCTGCTGTGTGGAAGCTTTTTAATTTGATGCCATCCCATTTATTGATTCTTGCTATTATTTCCTGAGCTGTAGTAATCAGGTTCAGGAAGGTGTTGCCTGTGTCTATATGGTGAAGTGTTTCATCTACATTTTCTTCTGGTCTTATTCTAAGGTCTTTGATACTCTTTAATGTTGACTTTCATGCAGATTGAGAGATAGGTATCTAGTTTCATTTTTCTACGTGTGAATATCCAGTTTTCCTGGCACCATTTGTTAGAGAGGCTATCTTTTCTCCAAAGTATGTTTTTGGCATATTTGTGAACAATCAGATGACTGTAGCTGTGTGGGAGTGTTTCTGTATCTTCTGTTCCCTAACATTGGTCTGTGTGTCTGTTTTTATGCTAGTACTATGCAGTTTTTGTTACTATAGCTTTGCAGTATAATTTGAAATCAGGTATTGTGATGCCCCTAGCATTGTTTTTTTTTTTTTTTTTTTTTGCTTAAAACTTCTTTGGTTATTCTGGGTCTTTTACTCTTATAAATGAATTTTAGGAAGGCTTTTTTCTGGTTCTGTGAGGAAAGGCATTGGTATTTTGATGGGGATTGCACTGAATCTGTGGATTGCTTTTGGCAATATGGCCACTTCAATAACATTAATTCTGCCTATGGATACACATGGGGTATCTTTCCATCTTTTAGTGTCTTCTTCAATTTCTTTTTTCAGTGTTTTATAATTTTCACTGTAGAGCTCTTTCACCTCCTTCATTAAGTTTATTCACAGGACTCTTTGTGTGTGTGGGGGGGGTGAAGCTATCATTAATAAATTGGTTTCCTGATTTTTTTCCCAGTGAATTTGTTATTGGCATATAGAAAACCTGATTTTTTATATTGATTTTGTATTCTGTTTCTTTGTCGAATTTGTTTATTAGCTCTAGAAGTTTTCTGGTGGAGGTTTTTGGATCTTCTAATTGTAGGATCATTTCATCTGCGCAGAGGGATGATTTGCCTTCTTTCCCATTACCCCTTTTATTTCCATATCTAGTCTAATTGCTTTGGCTAGAGTCTCAAGTACTATATTGAATAAGGGTGGTGAGAGTGGGCATCTTTGTCTTATTTTTGATTTTAGAGGAAATACTTTCAGTTTTTTCCATTCAATATGATGTTTACTTTGGGTTTCTCATACATAGCCTTTATTTTGTGGAGGTAACTTTCTTCTGTCTCTAGTTTCTTCAAGGTTTTTTTATCATGAATGGATGGTGAATTTTGTCAAAGATTTTTTTCTGCATCTATTGAGATGATCATGTTACCATAGTACCTTTGAAGTCCATTGTGGTAGCCAACTGACCACAATACCCCATCAATTCCCACATTTTGTTATTTACATCCTTGTGTAGGATTTTTCCAAATGAATAGGGAGGACTTGGTTATCCAATAGGATAGGGTGTTTCCTGAGGAGTGTGACTTATGAAGCTAAATCATAAAAATTATTGTAGCCTCCATCTTGCTTGTAGCTTCCATTGCACAGCAATTAGCTCTGGGAAAAGAGAGCTGCCATGTTGTGAAAACACTCAAGCAGCCTTCTGGAGACATCCACATGATGAGGAATGAGGTTTCTTGTCAACAACCGGCACTGACATGCCAGTGATGTGAGGGAACCATTTTGTCAGTGGACCCTGGAGTCTCCGTCAGGCCTTCAGATGAATGCAGCCCTTGCTTCTGACATCTCATTGCACTCTCAATATGAACCAGAACTACCCAGTCAAGGTGCTTCTAGATTCACAAACCACAGAAAGTGTCAAGACAATAAATATTAATTTAAAGTTTTAGAGCAATGTATCATATAGCAATAACTAGTATAGTCACGATCTCAATCCACACTGTATTTGTTTTTGTTTCTTTGCTATTTTGTTGCTGTATTTGCTTTGGGGGACATAGCCTATGTTTGGGACTCAGAGCTTTAACAACGAAATTGTTTCCTATGTAGTGTGTTAGAAAACTAAATTCTGCTTTATTGATCTTCTCTTATTCCTTTAAGGGTAGGTAGCCACCTACCTTGCCATATGCCTTTTTTAAGCTAGGCTCTTAGAGGTGGTGATACTCATAAGCCAGCTCAAACTTATGAATGAATTGAAAGCCTAATGAATCCACGTTACTTGAAACACATTACTAATATTCTTATTTTACCTGTAAGCAGCTATGTATGTGTGTTTATGTGTATGTGTGTTTGTGTGTGTGTATTAACAAAAGCATTTTTTTTGTATAGGGAAATACATGCTGAGTCCTAACTAGGCCATACATACATACAGAATATGACATGCATGTGTATGTACAGATCCATAAAGAAGAAGGAAGACAGAGGAGTGAGAAAATGAGAAACTTTTATCTGTAGAAACTCCTGATATTGTGACTTGAGTTCTGATTTCTTTGCCTTCTTCCCAGAATTCTGGCAGTAATACCAGAAACATCTCATGTAGGTTTTCTTAGGAAAAGTTACTTTCCTAGATGAATGACTCTTCAAGTTTTGGAATTTATCCAGAGCAGGGACAGTTGTCCACTCCTTAATGTGAACTTTCTCACTCCATCTGTACATCTGGCTGTGCTTTCAAAAGTTGAGCATGGACAGTCTTTCTCTCTGAAGTTGGCTTGGGTTTTCCCTTGAATGTGTATTTTTTATTCCTCCGAAATATGTCTTCCCTGAAATAGCTCACAGTATTCCTTGAATGTGTATATCTCCTTTCATAAATAAATTTGTGTCTCTAAAATAAAAAAAAACATTGTGCACAGTTTAAAATATATAAAGGGGTCAAGAAGTGGTAGACAGGAGTCTTAAAAAGGTTCTGCTCCACTTTTATGGGGCGTCAACAAAGAACAGACATTTTGAACACAGGGGATTGTTTCACCAAGTATGAGGCCACTTGTCATCAAGAATACAGACAGTAATAAATGCTGGAGAGTATGTGGAGGAAAAGGAACATCTTTATATTGTTGGTGGGATCATAAATTAGTACAACCACTATGGAAATCAGTATAGAGAATCCTTGTAAAACTAGGCATGGGACTACCATATGACCCAGCTATACCACTTCTGGATATTTAGCCCAAAGAACTAAAATTAGCATAGTATAGTGATACAGCCACCTCAATGTTTACCATGATTTACAATAGCCAACTTATGGAACCAGCCTAGGCGTCCATCCATACATGATTGCATAAAGAATATGTGATATATGTGACATCTATATCTCTATCTACACACACACACACACACAATAGATTTCTACTCAGCCACAAAGAAGAATGAAATTGTGTCATTTGCTGGTAAACGGATGAAACTGGAGAACCTTATATTAAGCGAAATAAATCAAACTCAGAAGGTCAAGGGTCATATGTTTTCTTTCATATGTGGAAGGTAGAGACAAAAAAAGAAAAGGAAGGTGGGGGAATCTCATGGAAATTCAAGATAGATCAGTAGAATAGAGGAAAGGGACTAGAGGGAGGAAAGAGGAGATAGAAAGGGGATATACTAAGAAATGATATTAGGCAAATTATATTGTTATATTGTGTGCATTACAAATTTGTAACAACAAATCTCACCATTATGCACAACTCTAATGCACCAAAATAAAACTGTGGAAAAAAATCAACTAAAAAAGTTATAAGGACTGCATGTCAGCTGGGGTCAGAGAACCCAAGGATCGTTTTCTGAACAAGAAGTGTGTTACCATTCCAAAAGTATCTCAAAAGAAAAATTTGCAAGGATCTCACCTGAATGGTTTACATGTCTTGTCCATAAGTAGGACACTGATACTGGATCACATGACTTCAACCATATTTTGTCCACCTGTAAGATTTCATGAAAAGTCCACTTCTTCTATATGACATATTGCTTCCCATTTTTAAAAATGAGAACCAAGGAGATTTAATAGCTTCTGTCTTTATTTTTGTTGTCTTGTGTGGATGTGATTATAGAAATGTAAGATTCTTTCTCTTCCTACAGTTTTGTAAAGCAGATCTGTTCCCAATTTGAATATCTCATGAATATGTAGAAAAACAGTAGTTAACTATGTTTGCATCAAATAATTCAATAAGGCTGAGCAGGAGCAGCAATAGAGGTTAAAAGTAACTCCAATTCATGGACTAGGAACAGGATGAGAAGTGAGATAATTTATAGCCAACTGGCAGCTGGAAAGGTAGTGAATTGATAAGGCCACAGTCACAGACCTTTAATTGATGGCTCTACCATCTGTATAGAAACCTTGTGTAAATAAGAATGAATAGTTTGAGCACAGAGCTCAGTGTGTGTGATCAAGTCACAGAAAAAGAGATGGTAAAAAAAATCAATTTAATCCCCAGAGTTTATGTTGCTCAGGCTCCAACTAGTTGAAAATGTTTTCTCTGCCATGGCTTAATGAATGCCTTATCTTTATGACTCAAGTGGAGAAGCTTCTATAACAACGTGGTAACCACAGGACCACAAACCTCAACCTAACAATTATCCCTTGCCGGCATGTTCAGGTCAAGTTTCTGAAGCAACCAAGAAAATAACAATCATAAAAATGATCTGTATGCATTTGTATGGATGTGGCTTCATCATGTGGCTCAGGCAGGATTCAGGGCGCAGGTGTCAAAGTTCCCTGTATTTTCAGGTATCTTCCATGTGACATGCCTGTGGTGATTCAGACTAAGGATTATGATCTGATTTGACCCTGTTGTTCAGGTCACCATGTGGATCTCTGACAGGTGATGACTGGAGAAGGTTGAGCAGCTTCACCAGCACCAGAAGGTTTGTGACACCTGTTAGTTAGAAAGAATGAAGAGGAGGCATCTGTTCTCTTATAACCCACACAATAAAAAAGCAGGGTTACACAAAAAAATCCACCTTGATCCATTCACATCGTGCTATGCTCATAGATGTAGATATAGAAATGAAAACACAGAATCATACATTACTTTCTGATCCAGCAAAGTAAACGTGATGGTGCTCTCAGGGACAGACTGGAAAGCAGGCAAAGAATCTTTACTGCTGTGTAAGTTGATGTTTGTCTTGGTGGGACATGGATACCTCCCAAAACTCATATCCGTTTGTCCTTTTTTCTTTTTTTTTAATTATGCAATATTAACTGCAAGACTTTGTTTTTTACTCAACAACATTTCTGCTTTTCTCTTTATAAGAACAATATGTTAGCTTTAGTAAAAAGTAAGGAAAAATGCCTAAATTCTAAAGTAGAAAATAATAGTTACCCAGAGATTAACCCCTTAGAAATAACCACTGTTAATATTTGGTGCATTTCATGAAAAACCTGTTTTTCCAGTGTGTGCCAGTGTGTATTTCAAAATTCAAATTATATGTACAATTTTCTATCCTGTTTTCATTCAACAGGAAACTTTTGCCCTGCCATTGAAAGATAATTTTAATTCATAGTATTTTACCATATAGAGGTGCATCATGAGTAAGCGCCTTGGAGTCAATCAGATCCCAGTTTGGTTTCTGATTCCTTCAGTTTCCAGCTCTGTGAATGGGCAACAACCTCAGTTTCATCATCTATAAAATGGATATACTATTAGCTACTTCATAAAGTTTATGTAGGGACTGAATGAGATAATACCTATAAACCCTTATATTGTTCCTGTATATAATAGATGTGAAGTATTCTTCACCAGTCTGAATCATTGCCCAATGTTTGAAATGGAGTCTGTTTCCAATATTTTTGCTGTTTATAATGTTTTGTGTTTGCCTACATTTAAAATTATTTCCTTAGGATAAATTCTTAGCGGTGGAACAAAGGGCATAAACATTTTTAAGGCTTGATTGAAATGCCTCTCTAGACTGGCTTTATTTATTTATTTAATTATTGGTACCAGGGATTGAACCCAGGGGCACTTTACCGCTGAGCCACATCCCCAACCCTTTTAATATTTTATTTAGAGGCAGGGTCTCATTGAATTGCTTAGGGCCTCACTAAGTTACTGAGGCTGACTTTGAATTCACCATCCTCCTCTTCAGCCTCCCCAGTCACTGGGATTGCAGGAGTGCACCACCAAGCCCAGCTCTAGACTGGTTTTATCTATTTTATTCTCTCCCAGTAATGTTGTATAACTGGTCGTCTGGTTCCACCTTTGAGAGCACCATGTCTTATCTTTGGTAACTTTGCTAATGTAATAGGCAAATACTGATATCTCATTTAAATATTGATTTTGATGCTTTCCTACTGACACTAAATATTATTTCATACATTTGCTTCTTTGGGGAATTAATTGCCCATCAATTGACATATACCATTGGGTATCACTTTTGTGCCACTCTAATAGATATATGACAGGAAACATGTTTGGGTCAAGGTAGAAGTGACCCAAGATGTGATAATACACCATTTTAAGAGGGTGTGTCTCATGTAAAACACTGAGCTAAATGATTAACTTGATGATAATGCTAAACATTTGGGATTTCTGATGAAAAATAAGACTTCTTTGGCTAGTCTGAAGCCTGTTTCTCATTTTGGTCACATTCTTCAGAGTTGAAGATGCTATGTTATACATTCAGGATAAATAAACTGTTATAGTTATAGTATGAATTTAAATTTCACATATATGCATGAAACTGTGATAGGTGGATGGACTTACTATAAAGAATGCAAAAATGAGACCAATAGTGATAAATTAATATCATTTGAGTAACCATAAATAGCTGAAGAATGGACAGACCATACTAAACAATTTTAACATATATAAAACTGGTATGCTTCATTCAAACTAAGGTGGTGTTCTTTAAGTTCTGATTGAGAAGCCTGTCCTATATTTGGCTACTTAATTGTAGGAAACTGTGGTAACCACCCACCTATCTGCATACCCATTGTCCAGTTACATCACAGATTTAAAGGTCAACTTTAATTTGACAACTGTATAGTGCTAGCTACAGCATTTGTGTAGATGAGTTAGAACAGTCCAATGACTGGTATAGGTGGAACAGTTTCTCTTCTAGTGGTAGGGATAGGATGCTTCAACATTGTACAGCAGTTTCAGGAGTTGCTATTCATAGGGGTGTTTACATCTCCTTCTGGTGCATTGACATCTTCTGATTTAGCAGGTTATTGTTTATTGCCCTCTGCAAAGATGTCACACAGAAAAGACGAGAGACTAGCTCATGGTCATTTCATGTTTTTATTGAAATTCATAGCATTCATCAGATTTTCATACATATCAGCACAGTGATTCTGGCAGGCATTGAAAGCTGGCACTCCAAACACAGTGTGATGAGAAAAAGCTAAATTTGTTGGTTTGACATTGTCTCAGAGAGGGAAAGGTAAGGGTTTGCTGAGAATTGGAACTTTGGTTTAAGGTGGGTCTTTAGATGCAGGGAGACTTGATTAGGATTGGGTAGGAATCATCATACCACAGTCCAGGACTGGTGGAAAGAGCACAACAAGATTTTCAGATGAGGGATTTTAAGGTGCAAACTATCTATTAATGTTTTCCATTGGAGAGTTGATAGGCCTCTTAGTAAAATCCTCAAATAAACAAGCAAACTATGTGCTTGGGCATGACAGGCCCAGAAACATGAGGTCATAGAAATGAAGACAGTGGAATTGTGAAGACATGCTGGTGTAGCTGATAAGGTGTGGTTTGAATTCTCAGTGGCCAGGCTGAGCCTGAGGTACATGGTTTTGGTTCTCAGAGGAAACATGGTCATATCCCCATTTTACACATGAGGAAATTGAGGTTCAAGAAGATGAAGTGAATTTCCAAGATCAAACCTCTAATTAGTTTTGGAGAGTGAATTAGCCCTGAACTCTTTTCCATCTTGTCCACTAAGAACTTTTCCTTCCTTTATGGTTGTTCATCTTGCCCTTTATCTCTAGTCCTTCTGGGCACTGATATGTTATTAGAACAAGGGGGAGTTTCCAATTGATTTTAAGGTTTAAGTCACATAGTCTTACTTGGACTGATGATAAAATGCTTTGTTGAGAATGGGTTTGTCGAATGCAACTAAGGGCCCTCTATGTTTCAGTGATAACTTGTGGAGAAGAAAAGGGATTTGTGTCTCTACTAGAAGTTTGATATGACAAAATTAATCATTCACATGGCCCTGGCTGTTGTATTAATGGTATGCAGGTGATGGAAATATTTCACTGCTTTTTCTCTAAGTTTTTTTTAATAAGAGTATCTTTAAGTAGAAGTAGGAAAGAGCCAGGGATGTTGGACATGGTGTGGCACACCTGTAATCTCAGTGACTCAGGAAGCTGAGGCAGGAGGATCACAAGTTCAAGACCAGACTCAGCAACTTAGTGAGGCCCTAAAAAACTTAGGGAGACCCTGTCTCACAATAAAACATACAAATGGGTGGGATGTGGGTCAGTGGTATGTACTCCTGGGTTCAATCGCTGGTACATAAAAAGAAAGAGAGAAAGAAAGAAAGAGAGAGAGAAAGAGAAAGAAACAAAGAGAGAGAAAGAGAGAGAGAGAAAAAGAAAGAAAGAAAGAAAGAAAGAAAGAAAGAAAGAAAGAAAGAAAGAAAGAAAGAAAGAAAGAAAGAAAGAAAGAAAGAGAGATAGGGAGAAATAGAGAGTAGGAAAAAACTAAGAGAATATGGGTCTCTTTCTCCCTCTCATTTCTGAAATGTACATCTGGATTGTCTTCAGTTCACTTTCACCTACTGGGTTCCTCTGTCTTCTTAAGCCACACCCTCTATCTGACCCCTACCTCATACATGCTGCTTCTGTGGGTATATCCCATGAAAGTAAAATACTCCCAAGGCAAAAGGACTATTAAGAGAAATGGGGTACTGTTGTTAGTTTGTTAGTTGGAATTCAAGTCTTATTGAGTTAAATGGGACACAATATATTTTTATAAGCCTACTGGAACGTAAGCTCAGTTGTTCACAGGTAGAGTTGCTTTATTACTGGATTTCAGTGCTAAGAGCACACAGTAGATACTCAAAAATATTTGCTGAAAGGAAACATTAACAAACAAGGGGATACCTGTAACCTCTTGATTTGGAGGTCAGACCCAGGTCCATTTTTTTTGTTTTTTTTTTAACCTTGGTTCCAGACATGCTAATTATCCTAATGTCAACAGTAAGTGAATCAGGTCACATGTAGGCAAATGGTGAGGAACTTGGGTGATGCCTTTGTTGCTGAGGTTGCTAAGAGTTTGAGCTGGACATATCTCCTGAAAATCAAAGGGAGATCAGTAGAGGAAAGGGACCAAGAGTTGGGTGGTGGGATGAATGGGCAAGTGCTGGGTGGGTGATATTGACCAAATTATATTTTATATTGTGTGCATATAGGAATATGTAACAACAACTCCCACCATCATGTACAATTATGATGCCCAAATTAAAAAATGTGGAAAGAAAAGAAGCCCAGATTAATTCAAGAATAAATAGTTTAGCAGAAACTAGAGGGAGAAGCATGAAGAGATGGGGGTGACTCTGGGAAAGCAGAGCGAGTATGATTGGAAACGGAATGGATTTTTGGCAGGTTAGCTAGTTCTAAGCTTTCCTATGAAATATGCTTTAATGTTGTTCTCCATGAAATAAAATGAATTCCTGAAATCCCAGATCAGAGACAGCATCAGGGCTCAGTTGCTTGTACAGTATAACTATAACTTCTTGTTTTAAAATTTTGCCTACAGGTATGTGTAGAAATATAGATTTCATTAAAATCATTAGCCTCTCAAGTGATCTAACAAGTATTGAAAATCTTTAACAGTAGGATATTGTGTATTTTGATGTATAGCTATCTCTCTCATTTACCTCCATGCATATGTTGTACTAAAGACAATTGCACTTCATGTTGTCTGCATGAAAGAACAATTTTCCAGTTGGTTGTACTTCTGTTTATTTATCTGTTCAATAATTAGATCCTAGATCTAATTATTAATTTAAGGGCACATCACTCAGGATATGAGTAAGTGAAAGTATCTGTTGAGTCTAGTTAATTTTAACAGTTATGGGGCACCAAATTAAATATGAAATGCAAATATATACAAAATGCAAATACATGAACAAAATGATAAAATTGCTAATTGCTTTGCCTTTAAAAAAAACTACTGAGTGGCAAGTGTATATGAGAAGATATTGCAACCGGTTATAACATTTCTTTGTTCCAGGCTTGATGCAAACAGATTAGGGATATAATCTACCACATATACACATGAAAAGGTGGATTTTTGGAAACAATGACTGCAGTGAGTATTTTTATTTACCCATCTCTCTGATATTTATATAGTTAAAAAGTGAATTATTTTCATATCCTTTTTAAAATGACAGTCCCAAGATTGACAGAACAACGGAATGACTGCTGGAATAGTATGATTTGAACCACTGTTTGGTAGTCAATATGTCTTTGTGGGAAATAGAAAAGTAAAGTCTACAGATAATTCTGTTGGGAAGTTTCATGGCACTCGCATACATTAGATCTGTGTCAACTTAGAATGAAGTGTTTTGTAGTGGTTTCAAGACCTTTAGCCTTTATCTTCTAGTTTTCTCACTTTTATCAGCTGTTTGAAAGAAGACCCCAAAGACACATGAATCAAATTAAAGCTGGGAGAGATGTTTAGGCTGGAGTTTTGGGCAATATGTTAGATGACAAAATGCAGATTCCAAGAATATGTCCTAGATTGGAATTAGGAAACAAAAGCAACAAGATTGAAACTAACAGAGGTAAATGCAAATTTCTCCTTGAGGGTTTATAATTTAATTACATGAGCATGAGTTGGAGGAGATCTCAGAAATTCTTATGAAAATGACCTGGGGGATTTAATTGGTCCCAAGTTTAATATAAACCAGGAAGTATACAAAGCTGTCTAAAAGCTATGATTCCTTTGGCTATATAAATTACTGAAGGAGGAATAACCTATTTTCCTTCCTCCCTTCAGTCTGTGGCAGGGATGAGTATTGTTTTGGATTCATCAGATTCTGGGACATAATTATGCTACATTTCCCAGTGGGCACAGTCAGTGTGTGTTACCAGGTCAGCATTTGGGTGTGGCTTTCTTGCTACTCTCCCAGAAATGCTGCTGAAGTGCAAAGGTTAAGGATCTATTCCCTATGGGAGACTCTCTTCCTCTCCTTTCTCAACCATCCAATGGCAGAAATGATCAGCAACTCAAGGCCTATTCTCTTGCAGCATATCCAACCAACTAACTTCCTTTTCTTTTTTCTTTATGTGGGGCTGAAGTATGGTAAAATCCAAAATTGGGAGTTGGGTGAAACAACAGGCCTCACTCACAACCTGCTTTGACCTGAAGGCATTTAAGCTAAATAACCTGGGAAAAAAGAGTGTGCACCACGTGGCCCAGCCTGCACATTGGAATATATTTTAGGGGCTTAACATCTATACTCAGGCTGGTGGGACATGGTGGCACATGCCTGTAGTCCCAGTGACTTGGGATTCTGAGGTAGGAGGACCATGAGTTCAAAGCCAACCTCAGCAACCTAGTGAGGTCCTCAGCACTTTATTGAGACCCCATCTCTAAATAAAATATAAAAAAGGGCTGGGGATGTGGCTCAGTGGTTAAGTGCCTCTGGGGTTCAATCCCCAGCACCAAAAAAAAAAAAAAAAAAAAAAAAAAAGGAAAGAAAAAAGTTCTATACTCAGGAAGTGATAGGGATTTACTTTTTTTCCTTTCCCATTATTTTTTTTGTGCACATCTGTATCTTTCTCATGAACCTTCCAGTGGAGGATGGCTACAGTGAGACATACATTTATTTTCTTGGATTCTCAGGCCATAACACCATTCAAGAGCATAGCACCCTAATTCCTCCACTGTCTCTAATAGCTGAACTGATAGGAAAGTATAAGGGTTAATGTTCCTCTGTACTCTAGACAATTTTGTCTCTATCATATATCTTTATTGGGATGTCCCATAGATGCCACTAGAATTTATTTTCAAAATTTAACTTATCTCTTTGCACTCTCTTCCCTTGACTCTCCACCCCACCACCAATTTATAAATGCACTTCAGCTGTGGTTCAAATATTCCCTGTTCATTGGAGATATCACCATCCTCTTGTTGCCTGATTCCTTCAACTTCCACATTTAGTTGGTCATCAAACTCTGTCATTTCAAAGGTCGTTAGAACATGTCTATTCTTGTTCTCACCTAGTTTGCCATTACTATCTGTCACCTGCATGGATTTCAGTCAAAGCCTATGTTTTCTTTCCTGTTCTAATGCTTGGTACCACAGTTATTGACTGACTATGGAAAATAGACCTTCTATGTTTATCTTCAAATTTTAATGGAACACTTTTGAGAGACGATAAGTTTATTTTTGGTTGCTTCAGATATCAAGGAGGAAATTTGTCATTAATGGAATATGAAACAGATTGACTTTATGGAGTAAACCATTTCATGAATCCTTGAGCTCTTTATCACTGAAAGTATTCAAGAAGGGGACTGTCAAAAGGATTCTGACTTTGTTAAAATGTCAGACAATGTAATCTCTAGGGTCCTTTCAAGTATAAGATTTGATTAATTTAATTATATATTAGTTGAAGAGGTTTATGCAAAGTCCAAAGTATTAAAAAAAATTGTTCTGACTAATATGATCAGTGATAAATTTAATTTTCAACTTATGGTGCTGCTTTATTTTAAAAGTTTTCTGAAATAGAACTGCATTACTCTCAAAATAAGAAAACAAATCATTGTGAAGTAAGCAAAAAGATGGTAGACTTCTATTGGGTATAATTAATATGCACCAGTAAAGAAAAAAAAAGGAAGAACATTTTGATCTCCTTTGAATGTGAAAACAACCTTTTATTATGTATATTAAAGAAATATTTATGTTATCATATGTATGTCAACTGTTAGTCTGCTCTAGGTCTGACTGAATGTAACAGTGGCTTAAACAAGCTAGAAGTCTGAATCTCCTTTATGTAAAAGAAGTTTGGATGGACACAACCAGAGGTGGTATGGTGGCTTCACAATGTCAGGTACCAACACTCCTTTATCTTGTTCAGCTGTGTGTGGGTTCAATTCCTGAGGTCATTTATGATCCAAAATGCCCACTGAATACCAGTATTACAAATAAGTTCTGAACATTAGGAAAGAGGAAGAAGAATAGGGGCATGCCTCCTTCGTTTTAAAGATCTTCCCAGAAATACAAGACAACACTATTATATAAATTTCAATTCTGAGAACTTAGCCATAAAGTCATACAAAATTGCAAGGAATTCTCTCGGTGTGGTGGGGGAGGAATCAGAGTTTTGTTTCTAATGAAGAAGAAGAGAATGGATATTGGGAAGCTAATAGCTGTCCCTGTTATTGACTAAAGGCAAGCATAATTCAGAATCATTAAGGAAATGTCACTGACCACGGCTTCTTTGCTAATAGTTTTAGGAACTTTCTTTTGGGCTTCATTTATTTAGATTAGTCAACAATTATTTACTACAAACTGGCTATTTGCATTATTTTTTCTGCAAAATGGAGCTGCATCTTTTCTTTGGGATTGTAGTAAGTATTAAATGAGATAATATGTGCAAAACACTTGGAAAAACACCTGCTATATATTCCAGGCTCAATACACATTAGTTGTTACTCTGATTAATATTACTACTTGTGAAAGAATTCAAGTGAGATTGAAGGCATAGTTTTTGCCTTAAGTCCTTCCTTTTCTGGCAGAGAAGAGAAGAGAAATAACTTCAGGAAAAGTGTGCAAATTGAGAGTCAGATGTTCTGAAACAGACTGTATAAGATATTAACTTTTAAAAAATAATAGCTATTTTAAAAACCAAAAAAAAAAAGACTGAAAAAGTCCTTGTGTGTGTGTGTGTGTGTGTGTGTGTGTGTGTGTGTGTGTGAGAGAGAGAGAGAGAGAGAGAGAGAGAGAGAGAGAGAGAGAGAGAGAGAGAGAGAGAAGGAGAGTTTGGTCCTGAATACCTGAGGCTTTAGTTTTCTTGATGATGTCTTAATTCCTTTGAATGGTCATATAATTTGATTACATCTCTCAGAGAGGCTGATCACTAGCCTGTACCATCTCAGGATGGTAAGGGTCTTTCTGATTCTTAAAATTTACAGTGGAGGGGCACAGGCTCCCCAATTTTCTTTGATGCACATTTGTGAAATTATCAGTATTAGCTTTTTTAGGGTAAAAGCTTGTGAATTAAAGTAAAATTTTTCCTAGTTTAAGAATATGGTACCTATTTAAAATTGCATCAATTGAGGGAACAACAACACAGGTAAGGGTGAAAATGGATAACCTATTAGAACAGATATTGCCTGCTATTTTTTTTTTTTTGAGAAGGGAAGTCCTTCCTAGAATTGCATTCTATTTTATGCAATACATTTGCTAAGAGAATTCAAAAGAAGAGATCGGACCCATTGTCCTTCATTCCAGCAGTATTGAAGGCCCAATTTTGTCTTTTGAGGCTCTTAAGGAGCATACTACATAAAAAGGAATGGACTGCTTGCTATTCAACCATAGCTGGAATAGCAATACCAATCATTATACTGTTATCTATTTGAAAAATGTGGATTTTACTTGGAGATGGTATTTATTGAAGCCTGCAAGAAATCCGTTTTCTATCTACCTGGCAAGAGCAATTTGAAATGGAAAATTCAAGCTCAGAAATCCAGTTGAAATTTGACCTTCTCTATATTGCCATGGATTTTGGTATGATGATATATGCAGGAGTGGGGGTGGGGGTGTCCATTGGCTTCCAGTCCTGCGCTGTGTTTGTCTCCTGCTGCACAATAGGGCAATCTAAGAGAAACCTTCTCCAGCTTTATTAAAACGGGGAGGGCGTGGGATAGTGGGGCTGATGCACTTAAAATGCGCTTTGAAGCATCATGGAAATTTTGCAAAAGACTTTTTATGTAGCAACAATTCTATTGATAGAGTCAATGAGAGTTTTGTCTGTGCAAGAACTGCAGGATGGGACCCTAAGTCACATGCATTCAAAATTATTCTCCCTTTGTTGGATATCACAAAGGATATTTTCCCATGAAAACAAGATCTTTTGTTTCTTATGAATTCATTCTAATTGTGAAGCTGGCTGATAGGGTTACTGCATGTTCTTCTCTTGAGCTGGCAGGTGGCCTGGGGGAGATGGTGAAATGGGACCAATCATCTATTAAGGCTTTTCCTGGTCTTAATGTCATTCACTTCTCATCTAAAACCATAGTCCTTGATGTTCATTTCCAAAGGAGATAACAGCGAGGTCACAGAGACTGATTTGCTCCTGTTTGGTTTGAAAAGGTAGCAGGCAAGATATCCCTGCCTTTTGGGTTTCCCTATCTTTTGCAAATGTGTATGACTAACGAAAAACACATAGAAACTATAGACAGTAAGTGAAAACTGAGACAGGCTAGAGCACCCATTTTCAAAAGAACATGTTAAATACTCCATTGCATGCACTGGGTTCTATGCAGGAAATAAAACTGAGAAGGTTCCCTCTTTTTTGAGGACTCACACTTAAGCCAGTCACTGTGCTATATGAAGACTTTTAACGGCAATCTGGCAAACACTTGTGCAAATGGTCTGTGCTAAATACTGAAGATTCAAGACAGGTAAGGCCTAGGCTCTGCCCTTGAGAAACTCATGCAGAAAATGCTATGTAATGATGTGGCACAGCTCCAGCAAAAAGATGAATTTGAAAGTGCAACAGGAACTGAGATGAAATGAAATTCAGCTTATAAACATGAAAGACTGTGGTGAAAAAAGTCCACAATATATTAAGCTTGTATAATATATATTATATATATTGTAATATATATAATACATATGTATATATATGTAATATATACATGTAATGTATATATGTAAAACATATATTTAATTTCATGTGTGACCTGTTATGGAAAGCTTTTCCACTGACATGTTTAGTTAGCCATGTTATATGCATGTATGGATAGGACACAATGAAGCTTACTAATTTTATAATTTTATAATTTTTAAAAAGAAGTGAGAGGGTACAGGCTGAATTGCCAGATGGGGACTCAAGACAGGGACTTCTCTTACTAGTCATAGTGATCTGAGGACTGCGCCCACCCATGCACACACATGCAACCACATGACTGCCAAACTTCTGGAGAACAGTTATGTGGCGCTAAAGAGGGTGAGAGGAGGGGGTCTCATCTGCTTATTTTGTATCTTGCATCTTGAAGACATTTTTTTGTGCCTTTTGTTTGTTGGATCCCCAAGCAGCATGAGTTATTTCATGCATCTTAGAAACTGAACTGGCTTTTGAGGTCCAGCATAGCTCATCTATGGTGGCTTTTAGGGGACAGGAGAAGCAAGATATCATTGTAGGTAGATATAACTGGAGAATATTGCACATGAATAATGATACATGGTGTCATCTTTGGATCCAGAAAAGAGGCCTTTGGGGGAAAGTGGGATGTGAATTGTTTACTTGGTTAGAAGAAAGAGGTTTTCCCCCTTTCTGGAAGGGATAACAAAGGAAACCCTGGTTAACAGGAATGAGAAAGGAAAGGAAAGAAAGTGCTCTTGGCTTTAGTATAGGGGTCAGGTAGAACCTATAACTAAAGGGCAACAGGAACATTTGGGCATCATTATGCCTGTTTGATTGCAAGTCATTCAAGGACAGGGATCCACCATTTTGAGGGAGAGAGCGCTGCTGTGTGACCTGATACAGTGGCATCATGGCCATGATGTTGCATTGGAAACAGTCATGTGATATGATGAGAGACTATATCCAAAGAGGAAGAGAAAGAGAAGGGCAAAGTAATCATGGTGATGAAATAACCAGATAGGTTGTATTCAAAATAGGACTTCTAGTAATGTCTGGTTTGCACAGAGAGAACACTGCTTTATGTCTATCTAGCAGCATTGCCATTGAGACGGTCAAGGCCCTTGGATTGCATTAGATGTTTGTTATTGCTTCATCAGACTTCAGAAAGCCCTGGTTCCACACTAACCTATAAATACACAAAAGCCAAATTCTGTGATTGGTATGGTGAAAGAAGGTTTTCTGTTTCATGAGCTGTTTTGAAGAGAGTGTAACAAACTCAAGTGACTCTTCCATGCAGCCCTTTAATAGAAAAGGACTCGCAACTGAAGGAGGATCTTTAGTACTTTTCTTCCCTATTCATATTCCCTTCTCCTCTACTCCCCAACTCTAAACACCTTTAAGAAAAGCAACTAAAAATATAACATAAAAGCAGCCAGGAAGAAATGTCAGTTTTGAATGCTCTTTGTTAAAACCGTCAGCATTAAGTGAACCAAGGCCTTTTGGAAACAACTCTTGCTTGCTCAAGTGTCTGAGGATTTTTCTCTGGACCATTTCTTTGGAAATTTCCTCAAAATAGCTCTGGTGTATCTTCTTTGTCTTACCTGACTGCAACTCTTCCTGATCCTTATTTTGTTGTGGGAACTAGTGGATTCATTTTCCAAATTCTAGTAGTTTGGATTAGTATCTGCATAAATGGGCTAATATGAATTTCATAAAAGACAGAACTCACAGAATCACAGAACTCAAGGCCTAAAATTTCAGAAGACCATGTCTATCACACTTTCTTCTGAAGCTCCCACTTATACAAACTATGGCCCTCAATTGCATAGTCACCAGCTAGAGAAGGGACAAAGAATCTTTTGGAAATGCAAATCTAGTAGTGGGCAACACAGAATGGGTCCTCAGTGTTTGATTGACTGGATGTACTATTATCTGAGAGCTTTTTGGCCTTAAAATCTTGCAAATGAAAAGGTACATTGCTGGTGGGACTGAAAATTGGTGCGACCACTCTGGAAAGCAGTATGGAGATTCCTCAGAAAACTTGGAATGACCACCATTTGAACCAGCTATCCCATTCCTCTGTACATACCCAAAGGACTTAAAATCAGCATACTACAGAGATACAGCCACATCAATGTTCATAGCTGCTCAATTCACAATAGCTAAACTATGGAATCAACTTAGGTGCCCTTTAACAGAAATGGATAAAGAAAATGTGGTACATATACACAATGAAATATTACTCAGCCATAAAGAAAAAATGAAATTAGGGCATGTGTTGGTAAATGAATGGAACTGGAGACTATCATGCCAAGTGAAATAAGCCAATCCCCCAAAACCAAAGGCTGAATGTTCTCTCTGATAAGCAGATGCTAACTCACAATTAGCCAGGGGTGGGGGCGGTTAGGGAAGAATAGAAGTTCATTGGATTAGACCAAAGTGAATGAAGGGAAGGGAGGGGGGATGGGAATGGGAATGACAGTAGAATAAATTGGACATAACTTTCCTGTTTTCATATATGAATACACAACCAGTGAAACTCCACATCATGTATAACCACAAGAATGGGAAGTCATCCTCCATGTGTGTATGATATGTCAAAATACACTTTACTGCCATGTATATCTAAAAAGAATAAATAAAAAATAAAAAACAAATAAATAATTAAAGGTACTATTAAAAAATTTTGCAAACTGCCTGGTTGTTACAATACTGTAGAAGACAGTTCAATAAAGGGTTTCACTGATTTGTTGATAGACTACCACTTGCTTGTGCTTTCAGCCTCATGCTGGAGCTGGCTCATACTGGCTATTAAGGGCCATTTGTTAAATTTTTGAAAGAAACCTGAAATTGGCAATGATGGGAATATCTACATTATAAAAATTAGCAAATGACACAAATCAGGTATTTTTTTTCCTCCAGGGAGCTGGTAAACATTTACAGGCATACCACTGGCTTGACTTCATTCATGGAAACTTCTGACTAATGAAAAACTACAGGAACAACATGGATGAATCTGAAGACATTATTCTGAGGCCAGGAGCAAACTATTCCATACTGTGGGATCCCTTTCATATGAAGTTCTAGAACTGCCAAAAGAAATTGGAGAAAATAGAATCAAGGTAGGGTTACCTCTAAAGGAGGAATTTACTGTGAAGGAGCATGAAGAATTCTTTGGGGTGATGGAAATATTTTAAAATCTTGATATGAGTATGGGTTACATAGGTATATGTATTTGTCAAAACTCACCTAATTGTGCATTCTTTTTTAAGTTTATAACTGTATTTTATTTGTTTATTTTTTATGTTGTGTTCAGGATCAAACCCAGTGCCTCACACATGCTAGACAAGAGCTCTACCACCGAGCCACAACCCCAGCCCCTTAAAACTCACCTAATTGAGTACTGAAGATCATTTCAGTTTATTGCATACAAAGTTTATCTAAAAAGAAAAAAAAAATACTGCAAACAAGTATTGGACTTTACCTAGTAGATTTGTTTTGGGTAATTGTAAGGGTTAGCTATTGGAATTATTTGGGCATTCTAGGTTTGAGCAAATTACTAAAATATTAAAGATAATATGAACCAGGCTGCTCACTATTGGAGAAAAAAGCCTGCAGGTAGGGAACCAAGAATAGAACCAACATTGTGGCAAAATAATTTGACTGTATTACAAATGTATGAAAAAAATCTTACTAGGAGAGTGGGGGAAGGTTACAAAAGTAACCTAGGAAATGATTGGATTCCATAAGAAAAGGGCACTGCACATAGGCATTATATCTGCAGGGGTCCAGATTAGCAATTCTGATTCTGGTACATATGCATATTGGAATCACACAATTTAGTGCATGGATGGTGGAAACCAGATTTCTCATTGTTTGAGTGGAACACTATAGGAAAACAAAGGGAGGAACCTAGAATCACTCATGTAGTCATGCATTAGAGTTGGTGATGCCAATATGAACTCATGTTTAGCTTAATATATAGACATATGATTACCTATTGAAATATTTATAGGTATGTGTATATACACAGGTTAATGCATTAATGTTTTTTGCCCTGTCAGTTGAGAGGGGCTTGAAGCAATGATACCCCAGTAGCCAAATCCCACCTAGTGTCAAGATCTTAATTTCTAATAGAATCCTTAAAAAAAAATAAAAAAGGAGCAAACTGTTCATTTTAGGACTGGGACAGAGAATATAGAAGAAGAACATGGCACCTTAGTGCCAAAATGATAATGAAATGCTTAAAAGTACAGTGAGTCAGGTGCAGCAACACACGCCTGTAATCTCAGCTACTTGGGAGACTGAGGCAGGAGAACTCAAAGTTTTAGGCCAGCCTGGGTAAGTTAGTGAGACCCTGTCTCAAAAATAAACCTTAAGCTGGGCACTGTGGTATACTCCTGTAATCCCAGCAGTTTGGGAGGCTGAGGCAGGAGGATCATGAGTTCCAAGTCAGCCTTGGCAACTTAGCGAGACCCTAAGCAACTTAGGAAGACACAGTCTCTAAATAAAATACAAAATAGGACTCGGGATGTGGTTCAATCCCTGGTACCAAAATAATACTAATAATAATGCAACAAACAAATAAATAAATAAATAAAACGTACAGAAGGTCCGGGGGTATAGTTCAGTGGTAGAATGGCCCTGGGTTTACTCCTTAGCATTGAAAGAAAAGAAAATGCATTCATGGGAGTATGTCAGAGAGATAAGAGGGCAACTGAAAGAGCTCCCAGTAGACAAAGCTGGAAAAATTTGAGCAACAGAGTAAGTAATATTGATTAGAATCAAAAGTATGAAATAAATATCCATGAGTCTATACTGATATAAATAAGTAATTGGGTAAATAAATAAATGGGAGGGAAGAGACAAATCAGTGGAGATGAATCCACAATGATTTATGTGGGTACTCTGCCCTCAAGGAGATGGAAAGAAATTCCCTTCTCCTTAAGTGTGGGCTGCATGTAATGATTTTCTTGCAAAGAGCACATTATGGAAAAGGGGGTAAAGAGTAACTTTCCAGCGAAGAAACCTGACAAAAGTTACCTCATCCAGGTGATCCAGGTCAACACCCACAGTGATCAGTCATGCTACCCTTAATGTGATGTGTGGCGCTTCACCTGAGGTCTTCCTTCCAAAGCACATAGCCCCAGTCTAATCCTGAGAAAGGCATCAGAGAAATTCCAGTAGAGGGGCATTCTACAAATATGTAACCAGTACTCTTCAAAACTGTCAAGGTCAGGAAAAACAAGGCAAATCTGAGAAACTGTCACAACCAAGAGGAGCCTAAGAAGACATGATGCATGATGACTAATTGTAATGAGGGGTCCTGGAACAGAAAAAGGAAATATGAAGAAAGTATTGACTCCAATTAATAATAATGTGTCAACATTGATTCATTAACTGTAACCACACAAATGTACCACACTAATGGAAGGTGTTAACAATAGAGGAAACTGGGTGTGGGATGCATTGTCGCAATTCAGTAGCTATGATTTTTCTGTAAATCTAAAAGAGTTGCAGAATAAAGTCTATCAAAAAATCTCAAAGCTCCCAGATACAGGTTGCTGGCAGTCAGCAGCTCTGGGAATGCAGAGGAGCGTGCAGTTGGGATAAGGGCATTGGCACCACCTGATATCTACAGGTATGAATGGGCAGGGCAGTCATAGGTATCCTTTGGGGGGATTTTGAAAGATCTCTGTTATGATGGTCTTCTCTTGGAGAATCTGTCCTACATACCTCAAAGGTGCTGACATTGAATGGGCTCTGATTAGAGCCCATGGAGGCCTAGCAGGTTTGGAGTCCCACCAGACCATGAAAGCCATCCAAGGTAGAGTGTGTGCCAAGTTCTAAAAACCCAGTGGGTAGAGCAGCTTCCATGTACGTATGGACTTATCTTTGTTTCTGGGAAATGTATGGATGTAGTCCCTCTCCCTGGGCTATTTTTTGGGTTGGGGCTTTGCAAGAACCTAGTTGGGATGAGCTAAGTGTGCTTTGAGGGTTTCATTGTAACTCCTCATATGCCATGATCTGGCAATTTCAGTTGATAAAATCCCCGAACTACAAAACTGACAAAACGTCTCAGCTCTGTAGATCTTTACCAGTCTGTGGTTATTTGTTAAATTTGAATATCTAGGCCAACGATGATGGTGCTGATGACTTAGTTTCTAGGAAAATCAGGAAAGAAAAAGTGTCTGTATTTGAACTCCCCAGGTGACCAAGAGCAAAGACTTCTCTGCCCATGACTGTCTGGTGTGTTTTGATCAAGACAACTAAGTGATTGTCCATCCATGACTCCTGGGAAGCAAGGTGATTGACCTCAGCCTGATTAGTATGCCTCAAAGCAGCCATATTAAGTATAAGGTCTACTGCATGCTCCATGGTACAGGTCACATATGCTCACCAGTCAATACATTTGAGAATGACGTATATGTCCAGATTTCTTCAATTTCCCTTTTGAATTTAAAAATGGGGAGCCTATTGTATCATGGGCAGAAGGTGAGGTGTTGGATGGCAACATTAGTTTTGGAACATTAGTTTTGTTGGATTTCCACATTAGTTTTTGGAAAAATACTATTGAATTATGCACTGGTCCTGCATATGACCAGCATAAAACTAGGGTAATTAAGATAGAAACAAAGCATTAACAATGAACATTAGTGCCTTCTGTTTTGCCACATAGGGAGTTCTGTCAAAACAGAGCTGGCCAAGGAGGCCTAGGGGAAAATTTTTTTCTTTCTGACTCTTCGTCTAGTCCATCATGGTAAGCAGATATCATCAATAAAACTTCATCCTTAACCGACTTTGCTCCAGGCTTTTGTATACACACAAGTAAGCCCAGAAGAGGAGTTGATAAGGGATGCCAGTCTGCACCTATTGATCTAAGATTGGGATTTACTGCTGCCTGGAAAGTTCTACCCAATTTCAGCTTCTGCAGTGTATCCAGCAGAGGGAATGATAAATACCACTGCACCATTGGGGCTGTCACTTTAGAGAGTGGCATGAATGATGATAAAAGACAAACACAAATTCCAGAAAAAACTTGGATTGGCTTTCCTGTCAGTGCTACTGAAACGGGAGATGGGATACTATTGATAGAAAGCACCGAATGTCCCTGATGTGATGTTATATAACAATGACTATGCTGTGCAAAGGTACCTTTCACTGTCTCTGGAGAAACAGGAATAAGTCTTCCTGCAGAGCCTGCTTTTAGAAAAGATTCTTGTACTTTCCTTCCAAGGGAAACCAAAGAAGTAAGAGAATAGAATTCGAAAAGTTTCAGAGAAAGTTTAGAACACCATCACACTGTAAGATTATGCATGGGAAATTCTCAGCCTTCTCTATCCTCCTCACTACTAGAAAGAGGTGACTTCACCTGGGCTTTGAGAAAGTGGCCAGGGCTCTTTTGACCCATCTCATGGGTGACTTGATGACTTGCTTTCCCTGTTGCCTGAAGTAGTCAGCAATACTAAAATACCTTCAGGACAGCTAGTGGGACATGTAATAAAGTCAAAGGTAGTGAATTAATTATTATCTGGAAAGTGTTTAGAATAGTGCCTGAAACATATTAAGTATTCCATAAATAATGGCTATCACACTAAATGCTGTTGATGTGTTACCACACATCCCTTGGCCTAGCTCTGAGTTCCTGTGCATATCAACAAGTTTCCATTTTTTTTTTGGTACTGGAAATTGAACCCAGGGGTACTTAACCATGGAGCCACATCCCCAGCCCTTTTTACTTTTTATTTTGAGACAGGTCTTCCTGAGTTGTTTAGGGCCTCAGTAAGTTGCTGAGACTGGCTTCAAACTCATGATCCTCCTGCCCCAGCCTCCTGAACTAATGGGATTACAGGAGTGCAACACCATGCCCTGCAACACATGTCCAGTTTGAGTACTGGGCTTCCTTGACCGCTCTTCTCAAAGGTCTCCTCCAGTACTGTGAGCATGTATACTTCTTGGCAGGAGAGCCTAGAAATGCTGGGGATGAAGGACCCTGGGAGCAATCCTCAGCTGGCAGAAATGGGAGTTGATAGACAAGAACCCCAGCTTCCATGTTCTTGGCTGGATCAATTCTGAGACCTGTTCTATAATTTACCTCACCGGATTCCAAGTAGAATTGAGCTCCAATTGCCTATAGGGGAAGTCCATTAATTAAAGAACCCTTTTCTTATCTCACTTTCTCCATTCTCTCAATTGTGCTTCCTGGGTTTACCTCCATATAAACTTCCTGAACCTAAATCTTTTCTCTGGGTCTTTTTTTTTTTTTTTTTTTTTTTTTTTTTTTTTTGGTACCATTGATTGAACCCAGTGGCACTTAACCACCAAACCACATCCCCAACTCTTTTTATTTTTTATTTAGAGACAGGGTCTCCCTAAGTCGCTAAGGGCCTTGTAGCTTGCCCAGGCTGACCTTGAACTTGTGATCCTCCTGCCTCAGCCTCCTGAGCAGCTGTGATTATAAGCATGCACAACTGCACCTGGCTCAGGGTTCACTTTTTGGGAAACAGAACTAAGAAAAGTATTGTTGACATTAACTGCTGCTGAGCATGGGCCCGTGGGCCATAAAAAGTTGTGGTACAAAAATTCATTATTTATCATGATTTATCACGTGAAGATAAATAGGGACATGCCAGTTTTTGGAAATATAGAAAGTGACCACAAATTAGTGATGTGATAAGGAACAGGATTTTGGAATAGTGACAGTAGCTTGAAACAAACAAACAAAATTCATATATACTAAAATATAGGAAGAAACAGTGACTGCACAGTAACATGCACAGCAACTCCTGTGCTCACGGGCCATGAGCTTTATCGTGTTGCAATATGAACAGCAAAGCATGTACAGTGTGCATGCTCAGTGGCCTGCACAACTGCATGGTGAGAAAAGCTGTTCAAAGCTTTTAGTTCAGTGTAAATTCATTCCACTAAAGGAAAATGCCATCCTAAACATTTTTTACTTGCAAAACAATCTTCAAGCTATAGAGCAATTTATTTCACATGACATTTACAGAAAATCAACAGAAGTAGCTTTTATAACGTGTGAATCCACAAATCACGTTTCCTCGCTGTGGTTATGCATTGAAATCTCTTGAGGTCTCTTCTGGTGCTGCCCCTGGGAGAGAGCCTTTAGAGATGATTGTTTCTGTTCACATAAGTATCCTTTTCTCAATGGAAAATTTATATTATTCCCTACTGGGGCACCACTGCTTTCTTCATTCCCAGGCCTACAAAGACAGTCATTGACAAGCACTGTTCCATTCTGCCTTAATGCTTCCATTGTCTCCAACATTTCATATGGTGCTTTACTTGAAACAAACAACAAAATTGAAAATTGAAATTAGAAAAAGGAGAACTGAAGTGGATTCATGCTGTATTAATAGAATGTAATTGAACTGATACAAAAATAATTGAAATATTGAAATACGGGTGAGTTCAATGACTATGGTGATAACAGAATCCATTGAAATTCAGTGATGGCATTAGCACCCAACTTTAGCACATCATTATTCAAAATGGCCTTTTTCCCCTTTCCACTCATTCCCTTCACTATGTGAAGGGCAGAGGGTCCATAATGTCAACTGGGTTCAGGGTAGTGTGGGGCTCCCACTTAGTGAAGTGTAATCACAGCATCGACCCTCCAGCCGGAGCTCTTGCAATATACCATTTTGTGCTGGCCAGCAGAAGACAAATGGTAAGTAATCACTTTTTATTGGCTTATTCAGAAATAATCATTGTATTTAATATTTTAATTTATTGTTATCTTTGTTTTTACTAATTAAGCTTAGATCTTGGATCTGAAGGGCTTATAGATTTTGAACTAGGACACAATCCTGGCCAAAACGAGGAAAAACGAAAACATAATACAGGGGTAAGTTTTCAGAAGAATGAGGTGATATTAAAAGGGCAGAGGATGTGCTGTTGATGAAATCTAAGGGAACACAGAGTTTAGTTGTGATTGGCAGTTTGTCTACAGTAAGCAAGGCATTTGGATAATGCTCAATATGAAAGATATCCCCAGAATTTTTATTCAAAGTCCACTAACTCAAAGAAAATCAGGATCTCACCAGATTCTCACACACCAGCTAAACTTTCTGATGTTATTAACAGCATTTAACACACAAAGCCATCCTATGCAAGTGAACTGAGACAGCTTGAGGTTTCTTTTGAAGAACTTGGTGGTAAGAATTACGCAGGAACCTTCAAACTGGAACTAGAGGGAAGAAAAGTTTCATGGTAACCACAGAGACCTTCCAAAGAGGGTGGGTCTCATTAAATCAGGATTTTTTTTATTGTGGTAAATTCACATAAAGAATTCATCACGTCAAACCAGGGCTGCTTCTTTCTTTTTACTGGTGCATTATAATTACTTGAAATAATGGGATTCATTGTGATATATTCATTCATGCACAGCACATAATTTGGTCAATTTCATTGCCCAGTATCTCCCCTTTCCATTCCCTCCTCCCTCCCCACATCCCCATCCTCCTTTGGTCTCCCTTTTGTTTTCATGAAACCGTTTTTATTCCTTTTTTCTCTCTAGTTTTCACATATGGGAGAAAATATCAGACCCTTGACTTTCTGGTTCTGACTTATTTCACTTAGCATGATGTTCTCCAGTTTCATCCATTTACCAGCAATGCCATAATTTCATTCTTCTTTAAGGCTGAGTAAAACTCCACTGAGTATATATATACCACATTTTCTTTATTCAATCATTGGTTGATGGGCACCTTGGATGTTTCCATAACTCGGCTATTGTGAATTGTGCTGTTATAAAATTGGTATGCATGTATCACTATAGTATGCTGATTTTAGTTTAGCATTTTTTTCTTTTTGGATAAATACTGAGGGATAGCTAAAGTAAGTCTTCAAAATCTTTTTTGTCTTTGTTCCCTTTGGCACTATGGTAAAATCTACAGACCTTTTCTCCTTTTCTCAGCATCGTATTTTCAGTTGCATAAAATAAAATGCATAGATTCTCAAAGGAAGTCAATTACTTTGAAACATTGTTATCAAAATTTTAAGAACCCACTATGTGAAACAGTGATATATATGCTTCTTAATGAATGTATTAACGACTAGATCTGGCAGGCAAGACTAATCGCTAGCATAATTTTAAAGCGGTGATTAACACAGAAGATATTTTGATTTTGCAGCAACAATTGTTGAGGTGAATATATGCGTGACTTCTCTTGGTGCCAAGGGTCTCATATATTGGTTACAGTGATGTGGATTGTTGCCTTGATTCACAATAGAAGAAAATACTAAATTTTAGTTACAGGTTAGTAACTTGGCTTTTTCTATCTAAGTTTATGGATCCCCTGCTCTCTTAGCTCCAGATTAAGAATCTCTCCATAAAATACGAGCCTCTATTTTTTTCTAGTTAGGGTTAGAAGTAGATTCTTCTGCGTAATAGAGGAAAGGCAAAACAGTTGAAGGTGAAGCAGAAAGGTGAAGCTCAGCCTGGAATGGACAAGGTGAGGTCAATGCCACTGAGGTGGGCAAGGAGGCCACAGGACACTTTGAAGGTGACGATGTCTGCTCTAACTTAGAAAGTTGTTTTTTCTTTTTTTCTTTTCTTTTCTTTTTTTTTTTTTTGCGGTGCTGGGGATCGAACCCAGGGCCTTGTGCTTGCAAGGCAAGCACTCTACCAACTGAGCTATCTCCCTAGCCCAGAAAGTTGTTTTTAGCATATGATGTCAACAACTTCTCTGCCTTCTGCTGAAATTTTCAGTAAAATCCAATATGTTCTGGAATACATTATAGGAGTGGACTTCCTATGGCTCCAGAGAAAGGATGTGATTCACATACTCAAGAGGCAAAACCTGCTAATCACCCTGGCGGCAGCACCATCCTTGAGAAACTTGGGACCCTGAGGAACCATCAAAGTCCTGGAGAGGGTTTTGAACTTCTTTTTCATGTTGACCTAGGAACTTGGGTTGACCCAGACCCCCAAGAAAGAGAGGGCCCAGGTTATACTTGGCTTATCTGGAACAGATAAAATTACCGGAGGTGTGAGACAGATCCAGTGAGTCTCTGAGACTCAGTGCCCTCCCTCCTCCTTCAGCGAACATCTGAAGTCTGGAGGCAGCTGTTCTGTAGCATAGTGGAGGGGTAGATACCAGGTTTCTGGCTAACCGAGAAGCATCATCTTGCCTGCTTTGATCCTATTCAGAAGTTACCACTGTTTGCGTATTGTTCCCTGTCACCATGTCTCAGAAATGCCTGGGTATAAGAAAGATGGTGACACCATGAACAAGGCAGTGCCATGAGTGAGTGGTGAGGTGTAACGGTCCTAGAGCTTATGCTGTGGAATCTGATCTGAGTTTGATCGTTGGCTCTGCTACTTCCCTTGGCCATGTTCCTCTGCAAGTAACAATTCTGTCCTGTGTAAAACTCAGGGTGGGGAGACAGCAATTCATAGAGCTTTGTGCGGATTAAACCCAATGATGTCTGTAAAGTCTTGTGGTTTGTTGTGCATAGTAGGGATTCAATAATGTAGCCATTATTATTATTGTTATTGTTGCATTAAGTTTTCCCTTATAGGAGAGGTTAGTCCTAGATTTTTGTTTGATCTTAGTAAAAGCTCAAAAAATTCTCACATAAAGACTTTTAAATGTCTACAGTAATGCCTTCTCTCAGATTCTTTATCCATGTAGATCACTATGGTTTCACTTCCTCATCTCATTTCTCCTCTTCACTGTCCTTTGGAATGATGAAGCTTAAATTGTTTTATGTTTTTATTTTTGGTACCAGGAATTGAACCCAGGGGCCTTAACCACTCAGCAACATCCCCAGCTTTTTTCTATTTTATTTAGAGACAGGGTCTCACTGAGTTGCTTAGGACCTCGCTAAGTTGCTGAGGCTGGCTTTGAACTCACCATCCTCCTGCCTCAGCCTCCTGAGCTGCTGGGATTACAAGTATGCACCACTGCACCTGGCTGACAAAGGTTATATTTTTTCAGAAGAATATAAGGTTGTTAGAGAAGGTGTCTTTATTCTTTGTCCCCCCTTTCTACTACTGTAAATACATGCAAACATGTGTATATGTACATACAAATACATGTATATGGCACACACAGACTCATGCACACACCACACAGCACACACATATATGCACACACACATGCATGTGTGCCTGTATGCACATGTGTGCATGTGTACACACACTATTCTCTTTCTTCCTGCAGTAAAAGAATCAAATCCAGGCTTCCTGCCTGGAACTGCAGAACATTACCGTCAGGCTGGTCCATTAAATATCATTTGAAAGTCAATTTTATCCCAGAGTGGTAAGTAGTATGCGTGCTTATGTCTTCATCTACCTTAATTAGGAAAAGCAATTTGCTGCACATTTCTTTTAAAAAGAGGGGGAAAAAGCTGATCAAATTTGAGCTCCTGATAGATTGAAATGCAGCCTATGTTGTGGTGGTGGTACAAAGATGTGAAACCACTTCCCACATCTAAATTATGGCTTGGTCTAAAAACAGTCCAGCCTTATGACTCGCATGTTTTCTAAGTAACTTGTGCAATTACCCATAATTATGGAAATAGGGGCCGTCTCCTGAAAGCTAGCCCCTCCTCATTTTGTTTCTCAAACCCAGAATAGAAAACTCCATTTTTGAGTCTATCATTGGAGACGTTTCCGTCTCCATCATATTTTCTGTGATTCCATACCATTAACAATATCAAGACCATTTTCCCCATCTCCTTTTGCCAAAATGGTTGGAGTGACTGGGAAGCTACAGCTCTGTTGAACGCAGGTCTCTGCTTTTCTTATTTGTTTCTTTTAACTAGGCCAGACCAATTTGAACTCACATGGCTGCCTCTGACTTGAGTCCTACTGATACTCAGGCAGGGTGCCCATGGCAACTTAACTGGCTCTCTGACGGACTTGGGGTGTCTGGAGGGATACAGGAACAAACCAGATGGGTCTCTGTGCTTGAAGAACAAGAAGCCTCCTAGGGAGGCACAAGCCCCAGAAGAAGGCTGAGCCAGAGAGGAAGTAGCCAGGCCTAAGGAATATGATCTGGTAAGAGAGTTTTGGACCTTAGAAGGGATATGTGATAATAAGTATATGCCCTATGGTCATTGGCACTCTAAACTGACCCCTGTGCTGTATCTTAACTCATGCTGCGTTCTGATGAGAGATGACTTCTCATTTTTGCCCACCCCCTGTATTCCATTTCCCATGCCACAGCCAAAGTTCTTCTCAAATCATAAATCACATCACTCCTCTGCTTAAAAACCTCTATGGATTTCCACTTCTCTTAGAAGCCAATGAAACTCCCCTTCTGAGAGTCTGCTTCTCCCACCTCATCTTATACTTTTCTCCTCTTTGCTCTGGTTTTCAACCACAGGATCTGCCTTTGTTTGGTTTCCCTTTCAGAAGAGTCTGAGACCAGGGTGTGGTGTGGGTTCTGTATGTTGGAATATAGAACTGCTCTAAGTCTTACAGAAATAAGGGGATTTGATAAAGGAATCAGAGCTTATGTAAATACAGGTGGACATAAGGGAGTGCAGGTCAAAGAGATAGAAGCTGGAAGGTTAGGTAAATAGCCACTGATGGCCTCAGTCTGGCCTGGAACAAAGCACAGAATGGTTGGTTCTCAAAACTTCTCTGGGAAATTGTGTCACATCTGGTCTCCATACTTCCTCAGAATAATGGCCTCCTGGCCACTCCTAACTTCTACCTTTCCAGCTTTGCTTAGGTTCCTCTCTCTGGAAAATTCCAATTTGTAACTAGATAGGCAAATTGGGTTGACAGCTGCATTTAGCTCTTTGTTGCAGCCATGCTTGGATCACAAAAGAGGCTGCATGGATATGAGGTGCTTGACACAGGGATACTGCCTTTGATGGTTATTTTTAGATGTCAACTTGACTGGATTCAAGAGTACCTAGAAACTTGTTAAAGCATCGTTTTGGGTGTGTCTGTGAGGATGTTTCCAGAAGAGATTAGTGTATGAGTCTGAGTGGACTAGGTGGGGAAGTTCTGCCCTCATTGTGGGCAGGCATCATTCAATCGGCCAGGGTCCCAGAGAGAACAATAGCAGAGAAAAGGCAAAAATGTCTTTTTTAGTCAACGTTTTTGCTACTGCAACTAAAAGACCCAATCGGCACCACTATACAGGAGGAAAGGTTAATTTGGGGGCCCATGGTTTCAGAGGTCTATCATGGGCAACTGACTCCATTCCTCAGGGTTCAAGTGAGACACAAAATGTATACCCCATAGCCATGCCCCCAATTCCCACCTCCTCCAGCCACACTCCACCTGCCTCCAGTTACCACTCAGTTAATCCCATCAGGGATTAAGTCACTGATTGGGTTAAGACTCTCACAATCTGATCATTTCTCCTCTGAACCTTCTTGCATTATCTCACATATGAACTTTTGGAGGACACCTCACATCCAAACCATAACAATGCCTATCCCCTAAGCAAGGGTACACTCTTCCTCTTTTGGCCTTGGACATCAAAACTCCAGGATGCCTGACTTTTGGACTCCAATACTTATGTAAGTGATCTCTTGGTTTCTAAAGTTTTGGCCTTGGACTGAGAATTACACCATTGGACTGAGAGTTACATCATTGGTTGTCCCAGTTTCTGAGGTTTTTGGACTTGGAGTGAGCAATGCTACCACATGCCAGGGCTTCCAGTTTACAGATGATCTATTTTGAGAATCCTCAACCTCTATAATCACATGAGCTAATTCCCCTAATAAGTCTCCTCTTTTCTCTTTATCTCTGCCCTGCCCCCTCTTTCCTAATGGTTCTGTCTCTATAGAGAACCCTGACTAACATCCTGCCCAGATTTCCATTTCTCTGATCCAAACACTGGAATAGTGCCTGGCATACCATAGATGCTCAATAAGTGTTTGCTGAATGACCGAGTCGCAAAAGGGCTATAAGTAAAACTAACAGAGTTATGTTGTTCATTTAGGGAACCCACAAGCATACAAAGCATATTGCTATGCAACCCCTTCAAACAGAGGGTATCTCAGAAATCTGAGAGGGCTTCTCTCAGTGGTTCCACACAGCTGAGCTCTGTAAGCTCTTCAAGTTTCCAGGCTTTAATGGTGTTGCTCAGTGGAAAGTAATAGAACAAATATGGCTCCCAGTGAGGGGTGGTGGATAGATACAGAGATATCAGAGCAAACTTGTTCATGAGCATGTGTGAAACACCACTGGAGTCTCCTAGAACTACTATAGATAGATGCAGGGGTGAGTGGAACATCTGCTATTATTTGTGACATAAGTCCACCAGGACCACTGGTTTGGGCAGGGAAAACTCATGTAATAACTGTATGTGTGAGAAAATGTGGGGTGAACATAGCACCCAGAGATAGGGCACATTGCTTAAAAGTTCATAAACTCCTTGAATAGGTTGACTACCTATGGGATTCCATTAATTAGTGAGAAATTGTACTGGCTAGGAGAAGGAAGGAGGGCATGTGTTTATTTTAACAGTGTTGTTTCTGCATCTCTTGATAATGTGGCCATGGAAGACAGCATGAATCCAGAGGCCTGGGGCCTGAAAGAAATCAAGTGATAGAAAGATGAATTAGAATTTAAATCAAACAAGCAAACCAAAGCACGAGTGGCGTACAGGGCAGAGCATTAAAAACCCCTGTACCTCTGTGCAGTAAGTATGAGCCTGCTGAGGTCTGGGGATTAGTTGATAAGATAGATAAGTGTTGTTCCATGAATTCCATAATGGAAATAGATGCTGTCCCAGAAGTTATTTTGATAAGATGTTTATAAACATCTATGTAGTATATAGGTAGTTTTATTCTCAGCTTTTATTTGAGTCCTCTTGGGCATGAAGATAGCTCTGCATAACATTGAACATGCTATTTCTATGTTTATTTATTCAACAAATATTTATTGAGACCTTATTATGTGCCAGGTAATGAGCTAATATGTATTTATTTAAAAGAAATGAAAGCATTGTTGCACACAAGGACTTGTATATACCTGTTCATAGCAGCTTTGCTCATCAGAGACACAAACAACCCAAATGTTCATCAATTGGAGAATGAATCAACTAGCTGTGATACATCCTTATAATGGAACACTACCTAGAACCAAAAAGGAACACATTATTGATAAATGTAATCACATGGATGAAAATACTTAAAAAGTATTATGCTAAATGAAAAAAGGCAGACATAATATACATATTGTATTATTTCATTTATGGGACATCATCCTGAAAAAGGCAATATTAAGAAACCTAACTTTAAAAAATTGAACAGTTTATACTGTAGTCAAGGAACAGATTTTAGTGACTCTATATATCAGGTGAAGCATACACACTTGTGCCCCACAACACTTCCTTTCAGGCATTTATAACTTTACTTGCTGCTGCAGGGGAGATTGGCCTCCAAACTCGTGCTCACTTCATGTTCAAGACTCCTCTCTTCAAGTGCACACTTCATACTTTTTCACTTTCTGCTCTGGGGCTTCTCCAAAACCGTGGGTCTGTTTAACCCACAGATAAGTGTGTTCTGGATGTGTGGATGTGTTAACTATCATGGCACTTTGGGTCAAAAGTTCTAGAAACATTCTGTATGCTTTACAGGAGGTCTCAGTGGAACAGAGTGCATGTGGCCCAAGTGGCAATCTTATTAAATCACCCTTATATTATCTTTAATTCCTTCCCTGTTCCTCTCCCCATATCCTCACTTCTGCTACATGAATTATCTCCCCAAATAAACAAACCACACTGTATCCCTTGTCTCAGGTTCTATTTTAAGGGAACCCAAACTGAGATATAATGTAATTTCAGATGACAGGGAAAAATTAAATGAAGGGGTTAGAGAGATATGAGTGCTGTCACAGAAAAGGTCAGGGAAGATTTTGACGAAATGGGAAACTCTGAGTAGAAACCTAAGTTCAGCAAAAGAATGGGCCATGTGGCTATTTAGGGGAAGAGTATTTGGGGCTGAGAAAACAGTAAGCCTAAATATGGAACGTTCTAGAAATGGCAAGGAGTTCACCATAACTAGAGCTAGTGAGCAATGATTAGACCTAGAGGTAGTAGGGTAATGTCATGTAGGATCTCATTAGTCACAGAAGGGACATTGAACTTCTTTTTGAATGAACTTCAAACAATAGTGGGTTTGAACAGAGATTTTCAAAAGAAATATGTGGCTCTTGTGTCGAGAGGAGATTGTAGTGGCAGTGGTGGAAGTAAGGAAGTAGGGAGAATAGCCAGAGCCTATTAAAATAGTGTTGGAAAAAAAAAGATGGTGGGAAAGATGGTGGGTTGAATTCTGGCGATAGTGGTAATTTTTTCTCAGAAGTGGTTAGATGTTAAATATACTTTGCAGTTATAACTGACAGAATTTGCTGATCATTTGAATGAAGAAGTAAGAATAAGGAGAAGATTCAGGATTAACCCCCCAAATTTTGTCCAGAGCTATTTGGAGAATGGTACTATTTATTGAAGTGGGAAGATCCCAGGAGGAACAGACTTGGGTAAGGGAGTAAACATTCAGGTTTAAGACAAGTTAAGTTTGAGGAGCCTAATCTATATCCCAGTAGAGATGTTGAATCAATTGTATATAGAGCCTGGAGGTCAGGAGAGTTGTCAAGGCTGGAAAGGAATTTGGGAGCTGTGGCACATGGATGATATTGAAAGTTGGGAAATCCAAAATGAGATCAACTAGGAAGTGTAAGCATAGACAGAGAAAGAAGTCCAAGGACTGAATGCTACTTTACTCCAACATTTAGAGCTCAGGAAGATGAGAGGTAACCAGCAAATATTGAGAAGGAACATCAACATGGGTAGTAGAATATTATGGTTTGCATCTAGATTATCTCCCAAAGGCTCATGTGTTGAAAAGTTGGTCTCTAAAGCAGCTGTGTTCAGAGGTGGGGCTTTTGGGAAGTGATTGTGATTATTAGTGAGGGTTCTAACCCCATCAGTGAATTAATCCATTAAGTGAATAATGAAGTGAACTAATGGGAAATGGTGAGGACTGTAGGAGGAAGTGGGTCACTAGAGCCCATTTAGAGGAAACAGGCCACTGGAGGTGTGCCCTAACAAGATATATCTTGTCCTCAGACCCTTCCTTGCTCTCTCCCTTTCTCTTTCTCTCTCTCTCTGCTTCCTGGCTGCCATGAGGTGAGCAGTTCTCCTCCACTATGACCTTCTACTGTGTTGTTTCTGCCCCACAACAGGCCTAAAAGCAATGGAACCAGCTTACCATGGACTGAAACCTCCAAAATTGTGAGCCAAAATACATTTTGCCTCCCTTAAGTTGCTTTTCTCAATCATTTTGTCACAGACACAAAAAGCTGCGTACTACAGAGGAGATCCCCAGGGGGGAGGTATTTGCAAAGTCTGGAGAAGGAAAGGTTTCCACAATGAGTGATGGTGTCAATGGGTCAAGTTAGGGTGATTTTTGAAATTTGGTCTAGGGTTTAATTGTAGGGGTCATTGGTGATGTTAGGAGAGCAGTTTCACTGGGATGGTGAGGATGAAAGCCTTATTAGAATACTCAAGGAAGAGAAGAAAGAAAACAGAGAAAGAAGGGAGAAACAACTCTTGAGTTTTGCTGTTGTGGGGAGTGGAGAAACAAGACAGTACATGGAGAAAAATGTGTGATCAAGAGCTTTTTGTTTAGATTCATGATATAGAAGATGGTGGAGATGTTCTAGTGGGTAGGCTAACTTAATGAGGCAGGAGGGGGAAGGAGGGAAGTCTTGAGTGTTGTGAGAAGATAGGATTGAGAGAGCATTCAGCTTTGGCTTATAAGAGAGCATGAACAATTCATCTTATATGACAGGAGAGAACATGGAATATGTGATCACAGAGTGAGAGAGGCTGGGTCATTTGCTGGGGGATTATGGAAGTTGTTTTCTGATTGCTTCTGTTTTCACAGTGAAATAAGCATGATCATCAGCCAGAGGGAGGATAAAGGGAGTATTAGCAATTTGCAGAGGGAAGAGAATGGGGGAAAGAGTTGTTTTGGAGATTGAGAACATAGACTGATCAAGAAAGTACTGAAGGACTCGAAAGACCTATGTGAATTTCATGGTCATGAGTGAGACCAGTCCACCAGAGCCTCATCTCCTTGAGTGCAGGTGCCAAGGAGGTGGAGAGGTGGATTTAAACAGCATTGAGGTATGAAGTGAATGGAAAAGGTGAAGGATTCCCAGTAGTTGGAGTGATGGGAATAGGAGCAAGTATTATGATGGGATCCAAACTAGGTAAGGAGGGAAGAAAGGCGACCAGGGGGATTAAGAGCAATAAAAGCTGGTAGGATCAGTGAATAAGAACTACCCAAAAGATCCAAGAATCATTGGATTTGGGTAAAGGAAACTCATGTGAAACTGTAGGAGGTGGTAGTTGGAAAATGGAACACTTAAACTTGAGATTATGTTAGGGATGCAGTGAATGGTAATGACAAAATCTATGGTGTGACCACTGGAATGAATGACTGAGGTAGGGCAGAGACCTACCAATCATTGGAGGAGAAAAGGTCAAGATCTGAGAAGCTAGAGAGTTGGAAGGACCAACTATGTTAGATATCAAAATTACTAAGAATCCTGACAGTGAAGGAGGGAGAGGTGAGGCAGGTGCTTAAATCTTTAAGAAATGAGAAGTGGGCAAATGGGAGATGTGTAACTGGAAGCAATGAGGTGTTTGTGTACTCCACCTGTGCTGTTCACTCTTTTAATGACTACATATTGTTTCTGTTCAACTCCTTTCCACCCTGTTTCCAACTACATTATGCACTCATGGAAGGAAGAGTCTATATTTTCTTTCTTGTAGCTAAGTGAGTGCTTAACCTAGAAGTGTTGGTTACTGATTGACAGAGAAAGCAGAGCCTTCTTTCCTCTGTTCTTTTTCCAGAATTTCTAAAATGGCAAACAATATGGAGTTTCCTCAAACTGTTAAAAATAGAACTATCATATGATTATGCAATCCCACTATTGGGTATATACCCAAAGGAAATGAAATCAGTATGTCAAAGAGACATCTGCACTCCCATGTTTACTGAAGCAGTATTCACAATAGTCAAGAAATGGAAACAACCCAAGTGTCCATCAACTGATGAATGGATAAAGAAAATGTGGTGCATATACACAGTGGAATACAATTCAGTCATAAAAAGAAGGAAATTCTACCATCTGTGACAACGAGGATGAACCTGGAAGACATTATGTTAATTGAAATAAGCCAGGCACAGAAAGACAAGTACCACATGATCTCACTTATGTCTGAAATCTAGGAAAGTTAATCTTATAGAAGCTGAGAGTAAGGATGATGGTTACTAGAGACTGAGGTAGTTAGGGGAGATGCAGGTTTGGGTAGATCATAGTCAAAGGATACATAATTACTATGAGGTAGAAGGAATAAAGTTCAAGAGACTTACTGTTCAGCAAGGTGACTCTAGTTAGTGACAACATGCTGTGTTCTTGAAAAATGTAAAAAGTGAATGTTGAGTGCTCTTACCACAAAAAAATGATAGCTATATGAAGCAATGCATTCATTAATTAGCTAGATTTAACCATTCCACAGTGTATGTGTACTTTAAAACAACATGTTGTATATAATAAAAGCATACAATGCTATCTGTCAATTAAAAAAGAAATTAAAAAGAATGCCAGCTGTCTGTTCAGATAAACTTCAGCCCCTGTAGCAATCACACTTCTAAAGATAGCAAGAGTCAATTACATGCTACCAGTTATTTTCGGTGCTCAATCAATGCAAGTCTCCAAGTCGAGGGATACTTTCTACAAGTCTAGATGGTTATGAGCCAAAGGTTAGGCTTTAGTAAACTGTGAAGCAGTTATTGTTTTGGATGCCTTTTAATCACACATGTATACAGATTGTAGCACCCAGTTCCCTACTCCTAGGATATGAACACTGCAATACCTCGTTTCATTTCTGCTAAGGCAGAGCATTTCAAAAGTAAGTCAATTAGAATGATCTGAGGAGCTGTGAAAACTGGCAATACTTGGTCTTCACAGTGATTAATTTAAACTACAATCACTGAGGGCAAAGCCTAGGAGTCAGAATTTTTTCAATTCTTGTCAAGCATTTAAGAGGACCAAGTTTGAGGAGCAAGGTTGGACCTATCCCAGGTATCTTCATATTTTCATAATGCTATGGTTTGGATTTGGAATGCCCCCTGAAGTTTCATGTGTGAAGTGTTGGTCCCTAAGGCAGCCATTTTCAGAGGTGGGCTTTTGGAAAGTGAATGAATCATGAGCACTCTGACATCATCATTACATTATATTCATTGATTGCTGAATGGCCTATTGGGAGGTGGAGGAAACTGTAGGCAAGTGGAGTGTGGTCGGAGGAATAGGTCACTCAGGGTGTACTTGGGAACAATATCTTGTCCCTGGCCCCTTCTTCTCTCTCTCTCTTTCTCCTTCTCTGATGCCATAAGCTGAGCAGCTTATTTCTACCACACCCTTCTGCCATGATATTCTGCCTCATCGCAGTTGCCAAGCAACAGAGTCAGTCCACCATAGACTGAAACCTCTGAAACCATGAGCCAAAATAAACCTTTCCTTCTTTTAAGTTGTTTATGTTTGCTATTTTTGTCACAGTAATGAAAAGCTGACTAATACTCAGTGACCTCTTTCAGGGGACAGCACTCTCAAGTCCAAGGGAACAGATCTCTAATGGTGGAATTGGGGAATCTGTCAGGATACTACTAAGAAACATAGAGCTTTGGTCTACAGAAATTAAAATTTTCAAGTCAAGAGTAAGGTGGAGGGCTGGGGTTGTGGCTCAGTGGTAGAGCACTTGCCTAGCCTGTGTGAGGCACTGGGTTCGATTCTCAGCACCACATACAAATACATGAATAAAGAAAAGGTCCACCAACACATAAAAACAAATATTTTTTAAAAGAGGGTAAGGTGGAGAAAGAGATATACCAGATGTAATCAGATTTTAATGGCATAATGGTTCTCAGCACACGATCCTTTGGAGCAGAAGCTGCAGCAACTTCACCTGGGAAGTCATTAAAAATGCATATTCTTGGGCCTGTTGAATCAAACACTTGGGTGGGGCCCCCACTCTGTTTTCACAAATTGGGATTCTGACATCTGTTTGAGTTTCAAAACTACTGTTCTTCAAACCTACAAGCCCCATTCATGGGATGCCCCTTCCCACATGACTGATCTCAATGTAGATCGATCTGAATTTACTCTGAGGATCCAGTGGTTCCCAATGCTTGCTACTCTGGGAGTGTTCTGAGTATGGCAGGTATATTGTTCTGATTACTATGCTAGGCCATATGGCAGCAATGGGGTTATGTCTTCTCTGACACCACTCAGACAGGAAATAGGGCAAAGATATATGTATAGAGGATAGCTCTTCCTCTTCCTCCAAAGCTCTGAGGTCATTTCTGTGAACGTCACCTATGTTTAGTCTCAAAACAGAACTAGGGTCACACATTTTGATATGGGTTTTGACAAAAGAGGGTCGCCTTTTGATGAGCTTCACGAACACTTCACTGTTGGCTTGGAAGCCAATGCTAAAAGCCATAGGCTAATGCCTCCCATGTATTGCCTAGGCTACTCCACCATGGCTGTCCTTTTCTTAAAGAATGGTACTTATTTCAACAGACACTTAAGTAACATCAAAGTAGGAATGTCCATCTTATGCAAAGTCACATACAAATGATTTGGAATTACCTCCTTCACTACCTTCTTTATTAGTCCAGAAAATAAGGGTCCAATTGAATTATACAGGAATCTTACATTGGCTGTTGATTATTTTTAAACTCATTCTATTATTTAAAAGTAATAGAGATTGCACAGTTTTATATGATCTGATTTTTATTCAGGTTTGAAAGTCATTCACATCAAATTAAAATTCCTTTGGGCCCTTTAAAATGCCTTGAATTAAAGTTTATGATTTAATAACTAAAGGGTACAGAGGGAATGCAAACTGACTTTTTGAATCTTCAGTGATATGGAAATTTCCAGAAGATTCACAGCCTCTCCAAATTAATGTTTCTTCTACTTAGGAGACAGGATGGTGATGGGGGAGGATCCGAACTGTCAGCCAAGATACCTGGGATTCTGCCTAGGCTTTACTGAAGGTGGATATGCAAAGAAAAGAACTAGAATATTTGTCCATTGCCCTTGTAGGACCTAGAAAACCAGAGGACAAATATAGAGGAGAAAAGAGAAAAAGAAAATGTGTGTGAAAGGCTGGTCGTGCCAAGCCAGCCACAGTGAACACAAACTGAGGTACTAACACAAATGATGTCTAGTTCTAATGTAAAGATCTTTCCTTCCTTCCTTTTCACTTCCTTCCTTTTCTCCTCCCTCCTTCCTCCCTTTATCCCCTTTTTCTCCTTCTTAACTCTCTCTCTCCTCTGTTCCCATCCTTTTATAAACCATTTATACAACCGAATAAGAGTTCATTAAATCTTGGTTTCCAGAGGTGTGAGAAGTACTAGCTCTCATGAGACCTGGGTTGGAGAGACCTCTGCCCTGGCTCCTAGAACTTCTGACACATTGCTACTCATAGTGTGGTCCATGAACCAACAGCAGAAGCATCACCTGGGAGTTTGTTAGAATTGCAGACTTTTGAGTGCCTCTACAGATTTAAGGAATCAGAATCTGCATTTTAATAAGATCCAACGTGATCAATATTCACATTAAGGTTTGAAAAGTTCTGTTTTAGGGGCCCTCTCCTCTGCTCACACCACATTGCATCAAGCAAGATTAGGAAAGATCAATGAGATGTGCCCACTCAGAACTTGCCCATCTCCTGAACACCTTCTGGGTTCCTGGATTCAACCCAAAGGTCCTGAGCCTGCTTCCAGGGCATACACCAGACTGATGGTACAGTTAGTACTCAGTCCTCTAGGCCTAAAAGGAACCAGGTGTTTGGAGGGCAGAAGCAGAGAGATCTATGGAAGCAGCTTGGTGAGGTGGCTGAAAGATCCACATACATGGGCCCAGGGGTTCCTCAGTGTGGGAGGGACCTGTGGGGGTTGGGGAGACAGAAATGGCAGGATGCCAGAATGCCAGCTCTCTTTGCTCTTCCAAATTCCAGTATGGGACTCCAAGGAGCCCACAGACTCTAAATTCACACCTGGCCTTCTACGTTGTTATGACAGTTTGTTTGTCAAGATAGAAGGAAAGGGCCTTTTTTTATTTAAACATTTGTTAGCTTGATATATAACTTTTAAACATTCAGACATATGGTATGTGGGCCTCTGTTTGTACTCTTGGCTCAGTCCTGCAGATGTTCAGGGGGAGCCTGCTTGTGATGAGATGCAAAGACATCTGAGGTTTTCCAGCACAGCATGTCCCCCTTTGTCTACAGGAGACCTAAAGTTGGAGTGGCAGGGCTACCTAGCTCTCTCCCTAAAGCTGCGTTCCTTTGTGTTCTGGAAACTCTTCCTAAACATAGTGGTCATTTAGGTGATTTCCTTCAAGATTTCCCTAAAGCAGTTATTAATCCATCCCTTAAAAGAACTTTCCTCTGTCTTCTCTCAATTTTTTCATATTGCTCTTTTTGGGTCCAAGTTCATAATAGAGGTAACATTCTATCCTAAGCACTTTCCCAATGCAAAATACTGAGCCTAGATCCTCCAACTTAGCATCTGAAATCCTGGACCCTATTTCTGAAATTCTGATTTGCTAAAGGTGAGGTTGAGGGATCTGCTATTTGAGCAAACACCCTGGTGATTCTGATGCTGATGGTTGGTGGATCACACCTGGAGAAATCTTAGTCTGAAGAGAAGGTAGCTTCAGCATCCCTGTGTGGCCAAATTTCCAGTGATAGCCCAGGTCATGACTGCCAATTATTTGTCAGACAGTGGTGACTCACAAGTGGCTTGGAGGTCATGAGATCCTCTGCATTCAACTTAACTAACATTTATTAGACATCCACTCTTTGTGGAATAATGTAATGGCTACTGAAACTGACTAAAGTATATGACACCAGTCCAGTCACGAGGAAATTGGACTCCTTTTCTCTCTATTTACACTAAATAGGAATGTCATTAATATAACATAGGAATAGCTATTTTGTGGGTAAATTGCCATGTTATAGGCAAAGGACAAAATACAGATGAATGATGTAGTATCCACTAGTTAAGGACAATGTATTGAAAGAACCTATAGTTATAAAATAAAATATTCTAATAATCCCAGTTGCAATGACATTAAATCTGTTAGTCGAAAACTATCAATTTAAAATGTAAAATTTAAAATTTAAAAATTAAGCCACTAAAAATGGAACTTCTGATTTCATGTGAAAGAATTTTTTAAAGACTCTCAAGGAGCTATTACTAAGTCTATATAGTCAGAAGTGATAATGAGTAAAGTATCTATTTAGGTTGTGTTATCTGAGTAAAGGAGAAAAACCTTTTTTGTTTCTGTTTAGCCTGGAATTACTCAACTTGATTAGCTGTGTTATTCCCCAAATTCAGACTAATCTCTTGGCCTTAGCTTTCTTTGATATAGCTTGGGTGTGGAATTAGAGATATAAGCAGTATTCTTTTTGCTAAATTCCATGCATTACTTCTGAGGCTGACATCCCTGGACAGAGCATGTAAAAACCCTTGGACACTGTTGTCAAGGTTTCTCTCATGTAGTTCACTGAGGCAGTTATGAGCCTGAGAGGAAGAATTTGTTAATTAAATGCCTTTTTGTCATAAGGATTATTGATACCACTTTAAATTATGTTTGGGGAATAAATATAATATCTATTTTCTTTAAACACTCTGCACCCCTACACAAACATCCTGACTTATATCTCAGAAAAAAAAAAAAAACAAAATTGTCTTTGCGATTTAATATCAAACTGGAGCGAATGATTAAAAACCCCTTCTAGGCTGAGTCTGGGAGGGAAGAATCATGCCCATGTGCACTTAGAGGGGGAGAATAAAATTTTCACTTACAGAAATCCCCTGAACTGTGAAAGATCTTCTACCTTACTTTTCTCATCTCTATTCAACACTCAGCAGAGACTGAAACAGACTTAAATTATAATTCTGAGCCCCCAAAGCAGATTTCAGAAATGGGCATCATCATGCTTTGGGGATTGTGAAATGAAGTCACACTGGACTCCCATGAAGAGGGTCCTTCTTTTGAACTCTCTTTGCAAGGCACTAATCAAATTGTCCAGGATTTCAAGTGTGAGGACTAAGAGCAGTTTCAAGCCTGGTATTTCTAAAAGGAAATAATGGTTGTGCCAGAGCTTTCTAGCTAAGACAACCCATTCTCAGGCCACCTGGCTTGTTGTGTGAGTTCCTGGCACATCTGGAGACTGACTCAGGATGTGGTGGGGCTGGTCAGCACATCACACCACAAGCAGCTTTTCCCAGTCCATACCTGCCAAGAAGACAGCCCAGAGTGTGCTTTAGGAAGTAGAGAAAAGATGAAAAGGCAGCAGGGTGAGCCTGTTTTCCCAGCTCACCTCTTTTTCCTGTCCCTGATGACTTGCATCTTTGCCCAGACAGCCACCATTTTGTTCTCCCAGTCACTTGCAGGATCAAAGTACCTGGCTTTGGGCAGAGGTAACTTCTTAGAATGTCAGAAGTGAGGGGTGAAACAGAATGAACTTGATCTTCTCCCCACCTTCCTCTTGCTAGTTAAGAGCGCGTTCCTCATGCTGACAGTGCAGGCTGAAGGGCTGCAACCCAGCCGCAACCTGCACTAAGGAAACTGGAAAAAGAGACGCCCCCTGCCCCCACCTCTCTAGCACACTTAATCTGCATATGCATTTCTTGCCTTTCGCCCCATTTTGCTGCCTCTTCAGAGCAACCGAATCTACATATGTATGCCACATGGCTTTGGTTTCTGTAAGTTGTAACTGCTTCTGTGGGACTGGAGAAACAATCTAGCTGCTTCTTCTGTTTGATCAGATTGCGTAAAGTTCACTTTTGCTTCTCCCATCGTCTTCTGCCTGTTTCTTATACAGGGGGGCGAGTGAATTCAGACAGCGGGGATCCAGGCAGACTTCCTGGGCTGGGCTGCTGGTAACAAGGGGAATAAAAACGATGCTGGTAGGAAATGCTGCCTGCCCAAGAAGGAACCCAATCATGTGGCGAGTAGGTGGGGGAAGGGTGGGAATTAGGGGAAGGGGAGGACCCAATCTAAAGTCAACACAAATTCAGTATTTCCTCTGAAATTCGGTATATGCTCTCTTGTGCGTTCCCAGACTGCTGTACCCCATCCCTCACACACACACACACACACACACACACACACACACACACACACACACGCTTTCCTAATGCAGAATTCTCTACACATTGGCCCTTATTGATGGCTCTCTAGACCCTCCTTACATGCTTCCGATGATGGGACTCTTACTCTCTTTCATGGGTTACCCATGGAAGTCCACTACGGAAATATCCCAGATACCCCTGGTATGTAATAGGTTTAATACCTTGAACTCAGCCAAATTAGTCCTAAGGACCACTGGCTTGAACCAAAACAGCTTTGGCCTTTAAGATGAAATCAGGAATTCTCTCGTGTTCACGTACAGGTTCACCACTCCCTGACCTTGGATAATTGTTAATTCCCAGGAAGCCTAATGGCAGAACCTTTGCATATGTAATGTAAACAAAACCACTGTGGGTTTTCGTTTTTGTTTCTTCTGTGGACAGTGGTTTGGACCTAGGATCTGGCACATGCTAGGCAAGCCCTTTATCACTGAGTTGTACTCCCAGCTCTTCCCTTGTGTTTTTGAATTCTATTATAGTCACCTTTGCTTCTTCTCTTTGGTGAATGTGGTCTTCTGCCACTTTGGGGGGTTCCAACTACCCTGTAGGTAGAAAATCTTTAAGTAACTGAATAAAAAGATGACCTTTCAAGTGAAATGGAAGCAGATAGAAGTTGGAGCCAGATAAAAGACAATTTAGTTGAATTTTTCCAGAGATACTTAGAGACTAGAATATCTGTTGGTCATGTTTCACATTGAACTTTTCTTGGACATTTGTTTTGCTTCCTTTGCCTATGAGCTCTCTCAGCTGTTTTTACTAACAGACATTTCTGTAGCAAGAAATTATCAGCTAGGACTCTTACCATGTGTTTAACAAATGAACTCCTACTGTCTTGAGGGAAAATTAGAAAAAGTAGTGCTTTAATGGAATATTACTCAGCCATAAATAAGAATGAAATTATGGCATTTGTTGGTAAATGGATGGAGCTGCAGACTATCATGCTAAGTGAAATAAACCGATCCCCAAAACCAAAGGCTGAATGTTCTCTCTGAAATATAGATGTTGATGCACAATAAGGGTGGGGGAATAGAAGTTCATTGGACTAGACAAAGGGAAATGGGGTTGGGGGATGGGAATGGGAAAGAGTGGAATGAATCAGACAGACCAGTGAAACTCCACATCATGTACAACCACAAGAATGGGATCCTAATTAGAATAAGTTACACTCCATGTGTGTATAATATGTCAAAATCCACTCTACTGTCATGTATACCTAAAAAGCACAAATTAAAAAAAAAAAGAAAAAGGAAAGGTGCTACTGAGAATTTCACACTTGAGGGAGGCTAGCTTTAGGTATGGCTTGATTGACATGCTGTAGTGCTGTCACCAAGACCCAGTTCCCTCTATCTGAAAGCGCAGCTGCGTTCTCCTCTATCCATTGACTTTATTCTAAGACTTCGCAAGGTAATAGGACACTGGCAGTGACTTTTCTCTATTTTCTCACTTCCAGATCTTGTTAATCGAATCACAGGGAAGCTTTGACAGGAGCTATGAGAAATTGATTCCCGGTCTCCTTCACTCTTTTACATCCTGGTGTGAGAGGTGGAGCTCTACTTAGGCCATTTGAACTCAAGTTTGGAGGGATCTATGCCCAGATAGAAATTTGGGCTGTTGCTGGAACAGAGGGTAACAGGTACTGGGAGGCAAATAGAACGTCCATAAAACAGACAGCTGTCTAGTTTCTTTTGGATGCTTCCCCTCCTTCAGAGGGTCTCACAGGTACATAAACATTGGAAACCACCAATACTGGCAGCTGCTGACTCAAACACAAGTGATAAAGGAGAATTCCTAGAGTAGAACACCAAGAAGAATTTTGAAGTCAGTGACAAAAGTAGGAGGGTAATGGAGGGAATATCAATCTGGGGAGAGACTGGGAGAAATGAAGAAAATCAGAGGACACAGCATCAAAGTCATTTGGCTACAATATGCTCCAAAACTATATGATAATAATAATAGTAATAATAATAATACTGCTTTGCCATAATGTATATGAAGCATGAGTCTAGATGTTATCTTGGCTTTTTATATATGCATCAACATATTTAATTCTCACAATCACTTAAAAATGTCAAAATAATTATTATCACCATCATTCTCACTTTACATATGTGAAATCAAGGACCAGAGAAGTTGAGCAAGTTCACAGAACTACTCAGCAATAGAACTGGAATTTAAACCCTGGTGGCTCTTAACCCCCACATTATAGCATTTCCAATGTATGAAATGAAGTCACAGAAATGACAATATTTCCATGACCCTAGAGGAGGGAAAATGGCTGAGGGAGTGACTAAGGCATTTTCTAGAGCTGGCCTCGTCAAGGACCTAGAAGGAACAAGAGAATGAAATCTTCATTCTTCGTGGCAGAGGTGAAAGGGCATAATTACATCCCACACTATGTAGTGAAGTATAAAGGTTGCAGTACAATAGCTGAAGTGTAGGGTATGGATTAACAATGAGAGGCCCTGGGTTTTTTGCCAGACTAACCACTAACTTGCAGTGTGACTGTGTACAAGTCACTTAACCTCTCTGAGCCTCAGTTTCTTCTGCTAATAAGGATGACTGCTATCTTACCTTTCTTTTTGCATCATTATGGAGATTAGACAGAATTATGTGAGATGAAACACTTTGTATAGAAAACTCCCAGTCATAATTGTGCTTGCTATAGGCACTTAAAAGCTTATTTGCTGTAATTTACGATGTCACCATTGAGACACTTTTATTAAAGGAAAGTCTGTGTTTCTAAAGAGTATTACACAATTACATTTTCAATGTAGATAATTTGAAAAACAAAGAAACAGAGAAGTAAACAAAGAAATTATGCAGAAAAGTGTAACTCAAAACTTCAGTTTTTTCCAGTTGGTTTGCAATGTCTGTTTATACCTTTTTTGTTAATAGTGTTTCAATCTAGTATTTTATCTTACATAGACTTAAAAAAAAGCACAATCCACTTTTGCAATCCACTTTTCCCCATTTAATGTCTTATGTATATACTTCTTTGTCCTTATTCTTTTACAACAGTGATTTCCAAATTTTCTGACCACGAGGTACAGTAAAAAATTATTTACATTGCAACCCAGTAAACACACTCTGTCACACACACACACACACATACATACACACATACACAATTCACCCAATACTTGCCCTTCCAATGTATGGAATACTTTGCTATTTTCTATTCTATTTTATAATAAAATAATTTATAACAGAATACACCATTTCATGATTTGCTAATAAGTGATAAGAGCTACATACAGATCATAATTTGTGTTTTGAAAATCATTAATAAATTTTATTGGTTAGATGGTAGTCCACTGTAGAGATTTAACATAATTATTTAACAAATCTCCAGTTGTTGAACTTTTATATTTTTTGTTATATTTTTCCTTTGTATTGAATGCCTGTTACATGCTAGGCACTGTTCGAGATGTTAGGAACCTAGAGGTGAACTAAACAGATTTGCTCCTTAGTGTTAATGCAATTGCATTCTGTGGTACACATGTGGCAGTACACACATCTAGAGACCAGAAAATTCAAGGATACTGTGATAGGAATTGTTGGGGTGAGGCTACTTTAGCTGCTGATCAAGAAAGTCTTCTTTAGGGGCTGGCACTTAAGCTGGTACTTTAGTAATAAGAAGATACTGGTGAATCACTTCCTGAGAAAAATCTAGGGAAAGAGAATCCAGGCCGGGAGAGCATCCAGCAGCCAGGTCCTATGGTCATCTAGACTCTAGCATGTTTGAGAATCAGAAGATGGCCAGTGTGACCCGAGAACAATGGGCAAAGTGGGAGGGAGGTCATACGATGATTTTAACAGATGAGATCTGGCCATCATCCAGTGAATAAGATAGAATAAATGGTCACACAATCAGGGTAATGTGCCTAATTAAGGTGTTCTTTTTTTTCCCCCAAATGTACAGACCACTCCATGAAAATGATCTGTAGAAACATTCCAAACTTTCCAGCGAAACTTTTGTCCTTTTGAGAGTGGGGGCATGAAAGTGGGGGTGGACCTGAATGGAGGTTATAGGAAAGTTCAAACTCAAGAGCTAAAAGGGCATGGACTAGAAGGTCACGGGCTGAGCCAATAGACTTGGTACTTTTCCAATACCTATTTAGCATGGATTTTGACCAATAACCTTGGAATTTTTCCAGTCCTTGTTTAACATGGATTTTGATCAATGCCCCATCCAGAAGCCACATAAGTCCCTAGACTAGTACCTTTAAGTGGTAAACTGCAGTCAGATTCCCTCACAGGTATTGAGGGCTCTACTTCTTTTTCTCACTTAAAATAAAGCCTACTCCTATCACTCTTTCCTTCAGTTGTTTTCTGTGGATGTCATTCTTTGAATTTGCCAGACAAGAACACAGAAAGAAATTGGCAGTAAGCTACAAGGGTTGACCATCAAGAGCTGCAACATGCCACTTGATAGAAGTGGGGAATCTGGCTTTGCCGGCTGTGACCCTTGGGGCTGACACCAGCAGGCATCTCTGGCTGTGATTAGCTGCTAACATCAAATGTGCTTTCTCAACTGCAGAGGCCTGCAGCTTACATAGACTCCATTTCCACCAGCAGAGGTAGAGAATCTAGTTTCATCTCAAACTCTGGTTTCACTAGGACCTTCTGTGACAAACACACCCATCTTTGCTTATAGGCACAGTTACATTGTGGGGACAAAGTTTGAGCAGGGGGTCCGGAGCAGCAGGTGCCAAGGGTGGGGAATGGTTGGTGGCAGTAAGACTGAGAAGTTGCCATGTTTTCCTGGATGAAGGCCTCTGTGTTAGGGAGGATCCAAGCTTTGTTGGAGAACTATGATCCTAGGACAGCACTTTGTACTGCTCCAAATATATCCTTCCTGAGGGATTTAAACTTCCGGTGGATAAGTTCTTTGTCTGATTCACTCTTTTCCTCAGCACCTTGCTGATGCTTGACACATAGTAGGTGTTCAAGAAACACTTATGAAGCAAACAAATAAATATAGATACACCCAGACCTATAGGTAAAGGACATAGGTAATTTCTGAAAAATCATTACTGTACATTCACATTTTCTCAAATATGATTCTCTATCCTCATGCTAACAGAAGAGAAAGGCCTTTCATGGGGTGAAGGGGAAAATATTTCTTTCAGCTCCTCTTTGGTAAAGTCACAAATAATCTCTCAGAAGCCATTATGTATTTTACTTGGTCTTTTTTTAAAAATGAAATGGCATGACGACTCACCAGCTGCTTTTTTGCAGTGAAAAAAGAGAACACATTGCTATTGCCAGAAACAGATGTTGAAGAGGCCTAGAAATCTGATTTTTCCACATCAGGGACCCTGTTGTGTATTGAAATAAATTGACGGGGTTACTGGAAGCTAGATTGCTGGTTTCTTTGAGGTTGCTCATTGCCTTGAAGGAGAGAGCATGGGGAATGCAGTCAGAATGGATGGGCCCTGGAGGAGCCTCCAAAGGAAGGCCTCGCCTGTCAGGGCCTCCCTGCGGCTTTGCCATGGGCTTTCATAACACACAGCTTTCCCCTGCTCTGCTCGCTCATCCTCATCATAAACCCGTGCCCTGGGTAAACACCAGCAGGCGGGACAGAGACATTTTTTTCTGCTAGTTAATGAAGGCCTCTCTCGACTATTTTCCAGTTTCTGAGTAAATGGCCTAGGCCTTGAGATTTGGGATACAGCAAACATTCCAGTGATCAGTGTAGGGCAGAGTATGAGGAACAAAGTGAGGTCTCTGAGAGATCAACTAAATATCTCCCTCAGGAATTTGAACTCACAAGTATAGTCACGGGATAAAAAACGAGTTTGGTCTTCATTGAAATGATTTTCCTTGTATATGGGGGATGAGGAGATAGCTTGTTTATGTGGGGAGACAAGAGAAAATTAACACAATTGCCCTCTATACTTTCTTGAGATTTTTAATGAAGTATAATGTCTATACTGGAAGTGCAAAAATCATAAGTATACTTTCAGTGAATTGCATAAAATCAAACACCTGTGAAGCTGGTACCTGGATCATGAAACAGAACATAATTGACAGTATGAAGACCCCTCATGCTCTCTTCTGGTCACCTCCCCCACAATTGATTAGTTTTGTGTGTTTTTATAAATTTTATTTTTGATTCATTTTTTATTGGTGCACTACAATTTTACATTGTATTGTATAGTTATACATAATAGTGGGATTCATTATGCCATATTTGTACATGCAGATGACACAATTTGATTAATCTCATTCCCCTTCCCCTTCCCTGCTCGCTTCCCCTGATCTGCCTGCTGTAGAGTTACTGGTATTCTTTCTATTGTTATTGTTTTAATTAATGTATTATGATTATGTATAAAATTGGGATTCATTTTGATATGAGCATGTGTGGACATAGCATAATTGGGTTAATTGGGTAGATTTTGCTTCCCAGTACTGTTTTTGAACTTCATGTAAATGAAATCACATAATATAGGCTCGATTGTGTCTGGCTTCTTTCATTGAACATCGTGTTTGTGAAATTCTTCCATAGTTTAAAGTATGGTAGTAATTCAGTTGCTCTCATTGCCAGAGTCTTCTTTGTGTATAAATATACTATAGTTCATTTATCTTTTCTACTTTTGACAGGCATTGGGGTAGTTTCTAGCTTTTTCCTGATATAGCCGATACTGCCTAACATTTCTTTTGGTGAACCTAGGCCTGCATTTCTGTTGCCCTGTTCCACTCGCTATGAGTGCAATTGCCAGGTTATAGATTTGTGTATGTCCCACTTTAGATGCTGCAGTTTTGCAATGTGTTCTACCAGTTGCCACTCCTATTAGTGCACATGACTCTGGTCTCTTATCACCATGCTGCTGTTTCATCCTTCTCTGTCCCCCTACCTTGGCTAACTCTTGGTAGACACCACTGTGAATATCTGTGTGTGCTTTGACAGGGCTTCAGTTGACAAAGGCTGTACTCTGAAGCTGTCTTTCCTCCTTTCTCTTAAGTAGAATGCTTTCTGTAGCCACAGCAGTGCCGATCGCTCAGCATCTGCTCAAGTATGAAATTAATCTTTACATAATGCTGCCTGGGATTGGGGGAGGTGCAACTGGAAGAAACCATTCTGGTATTGAGATATTGTTTTCCAGGACCAGAGCTTTCAAATGTCCCTGGTTCCCTGGATATTAAAAGCTGTCAGAGGGCATGATGAGGGTTAAACTTGCTTTCTGAAAAGGAACAGAATCAGGTGTTAAGAGAGTTATAAGAATCAGTAAGAATTGTAGTTGAGGGTTGAACCTCGTAGGTTTAAGCTGTGGCTCCATCACTCACTGTGTGACATGGGACAAATTACTTGACGTCTCTGTGCTTCAGTTGTATCAGCTGCCAAGCAGAGATGATATTAATATCTAGCTCATATGGGTAGATTTGTGAGGACTCAATGAGTTGCTACATTCTCCTGGAGAGTGCCTTTCACATGCCAAGTGCTCTGTGAGTGTTAGCTGTATTACTGCCTATCTTAAGGCTTGAACCCTTCTAGAAGGAGAATCTCTAGATGGAGATTCTTGTTCAAGTTCAACTGAAAGAATACTATCAGGAAGGGGAGGGCAGGAAGCAGGACAGGACAGGGGAAGGGGTTAAGCAAGAATGAGTTTTAACTGGCGTCTAGTTTGAGCTGGATCCTACTGGTGGTTCTAGGAATATGAATGGCACCAGAGCAGTCCTGCCTTGAAATAAGGGCATGGGCATTTGATGCCCCATGTCAGTCAGTCATTGGCTGTGGGCTGCTGTGACAGGACGCTCTTGGACTGGGTACAATCCTCTAGAGAATGCTGCAGCTGTAAGCTCTTAACAGCCAGCAGCGCACAGCAGCTGAGAGCAGGCTGCACCTGTCACAAAGGGGATCTGGGCAGGGCACCAACCCTATCTACTTTTCCTAGCCAGGATTTTATTTATAGTCAAGTCAGAAGAGCTGCAAGACCCATGATAAAGAAAGTCTTTGTTAGGAACTAGAACATGCATCTGTGAACTTGAGCAGTTTGTACCTGCAGTTGACTTGATGTAGGCTGAAAGCATTACTACCCACCCTGTAACGATGTCCTTTCCACTCAACCTGACTCTTAGACCTGCTTCTTGGGATACTTACTATTCTAGACCACCATCTTTAACTTCTTTTCGGTCTTCTGGCCATCTCTGTGCCTTTGGGAGAAATGGAAAGAAATGTATAGGAGGTGTCATCTATTTAAGGCTCCTCGGATCCTCAGTCTATTTGCTTGACAGTGAAATGTTGCCAGACCAAGAGCTCATGATTGAATCAGTATTTAGGTCATCTGCCCCTCTTTTTGGGAGATGGAAGCAAATGAGTTCTGCCAAGTATGTGTTTGATTTCTAGGTGGCTCTGCTTCCTGGCTACTCTGTCACCAGTACAGATCTCCACCAGGACAGGTCAAGGTAACATTAAAGCAAGATGAGTCATCATGTGGACAAATAGGAAGCTACTTGCTTTCTTGTCTTTATTTCTGGGGAATGCTGGAGGAGCCTGTGAATGTCCCAGTCCCCAGTGGGGCAGGGGCTGAGAGTACATGTGGGAGCCAATCTTGCAATAATGTGTGTATTTCCTAATTCCAATTCAATAAAGTGAGAGAGGTGCATCTCAGCTTGCCTGGAAGGTAAAATCTTGGAAAGGAAATCAGAATGTACAGTAACACTAAGCTGTAATCTGCAACACGTACCATCTCTAAGCATTGGTTTGTTAGGTTGTACATGGTTCACTTGCTCATTCATTCATTCACTCATCCAGTTGGTATGCAGTAAATAACCTCTATGTACTAGTTTTGGCACTCTGTGATGAACTGGTAAAGGAAATCATCCACAAGATAGATAACTATAATTGGAATGTCACAAAAGTCCAAACTGAGCAAAAATTGAGAGCTCTAGCACTTTCCACACTACTACCAGGAGCAGAGTAGGGAAGGTTTCCTAGCATAGAGATGACTGCTTCTGACACACATGAAATCCTGTGGACCTGACAGAAGACCAAAGTCTAAACAACTAAAAAATTATATTTCGTAGGCTGTAGTTGTGGCTCAGTGGTAGAGTGCTTGCCTAGCATGTGTGAGGCAGTGGGTTCGATCCTCAGCACCACTTAAAAATAAATAAAATAAAGGTATTGTATCCATCTACAACTAAAAAAGATTTACATTTTGTGTCTCAGGGCTTTGGATGCAATTAAAGACTACACAAAAGCCTGCAGGTTCATTTACACAAACATTTCACAAACATCTGAACGTAAACATCAGGACACACCACCTGGACTCAGTTTTGATTCTCCAAGTAGTTACATTTTTGTATTCCTTTTTTCTATTTAAGCTGCTGTGTTCAGATATATCTGAAGACCAGCTAGGTTAGATGAGCAGTCCAAAGGAAAATCTGATAGAAGAATGAAAGGATTCCATCAAGAAAAATTGCTAATTGTGGTTCCTGAATCTCCCCCCAGCACCCCTGAGAAAGTTTGGAAGCAGGTGGTACGTTCTCATGTCTGTTTTAGTTTATGTCTTTACCCCTGATGAGAGCTGGCCAATGTGCATGTGATTGTTGGTCATGACGTGAATCAGTGGTCAACAAAACCCATGGGACCTGACCCCTGAGGCTGGTGCTTCACCATCTGCTGTAACTTCCTCATTTCCTTGTATGGCTGGTGAACTTGGCTTTTTAGACTATCATTTCATGAAGTTAGCACAGTCATCAGTTCAGTGTCAGAGCTAAATGAAGGCAGTGTAGGCCAGATAGGCAATGTAATATAGCAACACAACAGCAGCAGGAATAATAGGAATACTAGTAATAGGAGCAGTAACTATTTAGTGTCAAGTACTGTACTTTGCACTTGTCTGCATTATTAATTCTCTCAACAGTCCTAGGATATATGTTTTAGCATTAGTGTCCAATAGAGATTGGCTCCTTAGACCAGGGTCATGATGGTTTAAGTGACAGACCCAGAACTGGAATCAAGGTTTCTCTTCCTGAAAATTCCATTCTCTTAATTATTTTGCTTGATCATCTTTCAAAAAAGTGAGCTTTGACAGAAAATAAAATTAAACTGCTAGTGAAAGTTCTATGACCCTAGTGAGGCTATTTAAAAACTTGGTCCTTTGGCTTTTCTTCTCTGAGGAATGAAAATAGCTCAAAGGGGTTGTGAAGATGAAGTGGGTTAATTAGAAATCTCTGGCACACAGTAGGCACTCAGTAAGTGATAGTTACCTTCCTATCTGAGAATATCACTTGGATTCCTTTGCAAGGTGAAAATCAAGAAATCATTAGTTCAAATTGAAGTTTTCCAGAAGTTTCCAAATTGAAACTCACACTGCGTGAGTTTTTCCAGCTCAGGAAGGAGGCTAGTAAAATATCCCAGTCTCAGCCAGGTGCTCTCTTCCCAAGTTAAATCCTGATGAGAAAGACTGGTAGATTACTTCTTTTATATGGAGTAACCAATATGGAAATAGAAGCCATTATCTTACCTCCAAAGATTTAGTCCAGAACCATGGGATGCTGTTGTAACTTTTAAAGAAGAGAATCATCTAAAGCATAGGCCAGTGAAACTCTTTACCTTTTTGGTAAAGAGTTCCTGGCAGTTTGAGATTCCATGCCTGATTGATGGCTGAAGCTCCCGAAAGTAAGCCCAGTGACTCCTTATCTCCTGTGTAATGATTTGCCACTGAGTCACACTCCCAACCCCATCCCTGGCTGCTATGACACCCCAGCTGGCTTTCCTACAGTCTTTCCAAACCAAGGAAGAGTCATACTTCTTGAAAATCTGCTTAGGGCTTCCTGTGACAAAGAGTTGGTCAAGGTGTGAGTTTAAGTCATGGTTTTGCTTCAATCTAGGTGAAACTCACACCAGTCTTGCCCATTTTCTTAAACTTTTTGAAGAACTAACTTTGGACTTTGTTGAGTTTCTGTATTGTACTTTCATGTTCTTTTGCCTATCTTTATTATTTCCTTTCTTTTACTTTCTTTGACCTTAATTTCTTGTTTTTTGTTTTTGCTTCTTGGATTGAGCAATGAGGTCACTGACTTTTAGCTGTATTTTAGGCAATTTTATCACCGTGTGAACATCATAGGATATACTTACATAAACCTAGATGATATTGGTTAATCACTTGATGAGGCTTCTTGATGCAATTGGTAAACATGAGATGTACGAGGCTGCTGCCAGTGTAACACAGCGTACTATTTTATGATAAACATTTTTATAAATAGAAGTACACTCTAAAACAAATGCTAAATAGTGTGGTAAATACATATACCAATAACACAGTTGTTTATTATCATTATCAAATAGTAATACCTGATTGTATGTGCTACATACAATTGTATGTACATAATTGTATGTACTACACTTTTAAACAACTGGTAACACAGTAGGTTTGTTTACGCCAGTCGTACCACAAGCACCTGAGTAATGTATTGCCCTATGATGTTATGACAACTTGATATCATTAGGTGATAGCAATTTTTCAGCTCCATTATAATCTTATGGGACCACCATCAATATGCTGTCCATCACTGAGTAAAATAGCAGTATGCCTGACTGTGTTTTCATTGTTTTTCAGTTAAATTATTTTCTTATTTCTACTGGATTTTTTTTAACCTAGGGATTATTTGAAAGTATAATATCAAATTCACAAATATTTGAGAATTTTCTAGCTATATGTATTTTGCAATTGCTTTTTAGCTTACTACACTCTGAGTGATTTCAATTGTTTGAAATTCATTCCTATTTGCTATATGGCCCAATCATATATTTAATTTTGCTAAGTGTTTCATGTACACTTGAAATGTATAAGTGTGTGTGTGTGTGTGTGTGTATGTGTGTGTGTACATATACATATATATATATATGCCAGTTAAGTCAAATTTGTTATTTGTAGCACTCAGATCCTCCATATTCCTGATTTTTTTTTCCTGTTTTTTTCCTCTATTACTTGAGAGGGAAATAAATAACAAGGCAGAAATTATGACAATGATTCAGATCTTGGATTGAAGTACATGTACCTTCATTTTCCATTCCTTGGAGGAACTGCTTTATATAAATTCTTGTTTTCCAGAAAGATGTAAATTTGGGACAGAGTGGTCTTGGATTTTCAAAAATTGGGGAAATACATCAAAACTCTCCACTGTGTTTCTTATTTCTTTTAATCAATTTTTACTTTATATTTTGAGGCTCTATTATTTTATACATATAGGATTGTTCTATCTACTTGGAAGACTGACCTTTTTTTTTATCAAATGTCATTCTTTATCTCTTATAATTCTTCTTACTTTGAAGTCTACTTTGTTTGCTATTCTTATATCCACACCAGCTTTCTTTTGATTAACATTCATATGGCATAACTTATTATATCTTTTTTCTTTCAACCTTGCTGTGTCTTTATACAGAAGGAAACAACATTATGTCAAATGCCAAGAATGTTGGGGTCCCTTCAATGTTTTCTATTCTCTCTGAGATTTTGGTCCCTGTAGTTTCTGGTCTCTGCATAACTCCAAACTCCAAGTGTTGTCTCTCCATGTGGTGAGACTTCCAAAAGCTCTATTTGGCTTTCTAATGTCTTAAAAACCACATTCCACTTGCCTTCTTAGAATCTTGACTCCAAAACTTTTATGAATCGGCACATTCCTCAAGGAGAAGATTGGGTGCTGGATGCCAGATTCTCCTCAGTGCATTGCCTTTCTCTCTAGGGCCCTGACCTTTCAAGTCCCTGCTGCTTTGGAAGTTCCTTGAGACCTTCAACCATGTTCTTTGTATTTTGGTCCCACTCTTCTACTTGTTCTCTGTGGGAGGACTAATCTGCAAAAAACGACTCTAATCATATCAGAAGTGAATGTCTAGGTGAATATTTTGGATGATCACTTAAACTGGGTAAGTCTTAGTTTCCTCATTAGTAAAATGGGAACATACGAGACACATCTTATGGGTTGTTTTGAGGCTTAAATATATGTTAAATGAACTTTATAAGCCTAAAATGTATTTGAATACAAGCTGCTAATAAGTATTTACATGTTTGAAACTCCTGAAGAAAAACTGCTGAGTGTCCATACAGGGCAGTAGATTCATATGGGCAGTCTGCCTGGGGATGTGACTGGAAGTTGCTTCTGCTGGGAACTTGTTTGTTATTACTGTTGAATTTATCACTTGTTAGTGAAACAGATTATCTTCTGTAGTGGTAGAAAGTTTCAGAACACTGTACCAAAGACTTTGATGTCTCACTTTTGAAACCCCAAGGCCATCAGTAAGACTTGGGACCACCCTTTCCCAAAGACATATCTTTCTGGCAAGCAGAGGTTTATTTAAAAAAGTTGGAAGGAATGGAAAATACCAGTACATGTGCTTCATTCTGATATCTGAGCTATTGTGGTCATTTCTGCCTTGCTAGTTACAATCTTAGAGTTTACCTCTGACTTCTCCCCTGAGTAAATCCTGCTCAGATCAGGTGATATGAAAGTTGTACAACTTGTTGGCCTTTTCTGAGTCAATATTTGTTTCAGCTTCAGTTCTTTTTCATACCGTCCTGACATTTCTACATTTGTCCACAAGTTGTAGCACTCTCTGGCTTTTTCTCCTGGTGCAAGGTCAGCAGCATCTTTGCAACACAAAGCTGCATTTGTCCATCACTAGAGTGGTCTTTTTGAGACCACTTTACCTCTCCCCTGTCAAGTAGTGAATAAATCCTGCTTCTAGTTTATTGTGCCTTTGAAGTATCAACTTTTTATACCCATTATCAGCCCATTGTTTTAGGAGTCTCAGAATCCTCATGTCATTTTGACTATAGGAAACCCACCATAATTCGAATCTGCTATTAAGATCTAAACAACCACTGATCAGTCTTCAAACACTATGTTTTTTTGTACAGGGGATTGATCTCAGGGGCCCTTGACCACTGAACCACATCCCAAGCCCTATTTTGTATTTTATTTGGGGACAGGACCTTAATGAGTTGCTTAGGGCCTTGTTAAGTTACTGGGGCTGGCTTTGAGCTTGTAATCCTCTTGCCTCATCTTCAGACCACTGGGATTACAGGTGTGCACCACCGCACCTGGCTTCCAAACACTCTTGTACTATAGACATTAGCTTAGAGGGATATTACTGTGATTCAGGATCACCCCATTTATCGGAGTTCCAACCAGCCTTTTGAATTGGCCTAACAAGCTCATTGCTTTCCCTGATAGAACACCAGACATTGTAAGGGGGAATGAGAGGGAAAGCTCTAGATGCTAAAGTCATGGTTCTCATTTGAAGGGTGTGCAAGTGGGGAAAACACTCTCAAAATGCAAATGCCAGACTATACCTTAGGACTACTGAATCAGAACTCAGGGTAGAGGCAACTCTTCCCCTCTCTCTTTCCTTTTCCTTTACAAAGAAAGCCATGTGCCAAAGCATGGGGAAGGGTCTAGATGTCTATGTGCCAGGGTCATCAAGAAAGTACCGGCAACTATGTGCAATAAGTTTGCCACCATTTTGTGTCAGGGCTCAACAGACAGTCAAGAATTAAATTATTGGACAATAAAATTCCTAGTTTCAGGAGACCTGGTCCTGATCAACTATGTATTTGCTTTGCATCTGGAAGTAATTGACCGGATCTCTTCAACAAGATTTTCTTAAATAGAAAATGGGCTAATGAGATAAGTTTGGTAAATTTTACTGCTTGACAAGTTGGTTTTTGTTTTTGATGTTATCAATGAAAAGATGAAGAATTGGATGTTATTATCCACAGTTCCTTTTGAATTTCCAGATGAAAACTGTCTAGTTTCAAGGATAATTTAAACCAAACACATCCTCATTATGTTAACCAGACATCTCATGGCCAAGTTGATTTCCCCTATTCCTAATCTCAAAACCTTAGGAATGCACGTTTACAATTTTTAAAACTCTTTTGGAAAGAAGTTTGGCGATATGTATTAATAGGCTTTAAATGTTCCTTTGAAGGACCAAGAAAAATTTTATACAGCTATTCCAAAATAATACCCAAACTTATAAAATTGTTTTGGTATCTACACTAAAATAATATTTCTCAACACTAAATATTATTTGGATGAAGTCAGAGGTATTCTTTTGTTCACCATTAAATTCTCAGGACCCAGTACAATGACTGGCACAGAGAAGGTGCTCAATATATATTTGTTAAATGAATGAATTGATAATTAAATGCTACCTACTAGCATGCCTGTAATCCTAGTGACCTGGGAGGCTGAGGCAGGAGGATCTCGAGTTCAAAGCCAGTCTCTGCAGAAGTGAGACACTAAACAACTAAGTGAGACCCTGTCTCTAAATACAGTACAAAATAGGGCTGGGGATGTGGCTCAAAGGTTAAGAGCCCCTGAGTTCAATCCCCAGTACACCCCCCCCCAAAAAAAAATTCTCGTGGATAAAGGTCAGGGAAGAAGTTTCAGGGGGTGCCCACAGACGTAGATTTGTTCCATTCAGTAAAGCATCATAGTTAAATGAATGGACTTTGGTATCAGACAGCCCTGAGTTCACATGCCAACTCTGCCATTTACCAATTATATGACCTTTGACAGGTTCTCTCTCTTGGTCTGGGGTTCTTCATCTACAAAACAGGATTTGTGTAAGAATAGCTACCTTTTAGGGTTGTTTTGAGTATTTAATGAGATTAAATAGGTCTAGGTCATTGCATTGAACTAATTAGTGCTTAAGAAAAGAAACCTTTAGTGTGCTGTGGTCACTGGAGATTTAGAACTTGATGTGGTTTGGGGAATCACTGTAGAGACTCAGAAATGTGGGCTGTGATCACATGGACAATAGTGAGTATTTCTGTGGGAAATCTAAAGTTGCATGGCCTAGATCCCCCTCCACGGAAAGACTATGTGTGCTCTGTCAGAGTTTGCATCAGCTGCAGAGGCCAGCTCAGCTAAGAGTGCATGCAGGCTTGCCTTTGCCAATACTGATGAAAGGGTGGGAGGATAAAAGGTCTATCATTTCAGCCTAATCCAGGAGGACTCCAGAGGCCCCAAGGGAGGCATGAGCTAGTGGAGACTTTGTCCAGTTTGCACTGCAGTTTGATTTCTCCCTCTGTCCAACCCTACTTCTGCATCCTCCTGCCTTCTATAGGTGTTGATCCCTCATAAACAGACTTCACCGCGGATCCCATTTCAGGGGCTGCTCCAGAGAGTCCACCCTGTAACAAAATCTGAAAGCACAATTAAAGGGGAACTCTTCAGATGCCACCCTCTAGAACCCCCCCCCCCCACTTCCTTTGTTCATCCTTTTATCTTTCCATCTTATCCTTCTGTGTTTCATACTCTCCATATTCAGAGCATTGAGTTTTAATAGCCTGTTGTACACAGCTTGTCCACGAGCTGTCAGGTCAAGGCAGAAGCCTATTCAGAGAAGTTGTCAGGTAGAACAAGAGGAGAAAAAAATCCTAAATCAATGTGTTTTCACATGCGATCACACGTGGGCTAATTTATCTGCAGCCACGTTCTACCCTGCCAGTTTGGCATAAGGGTCTTCAGACAAGGGGGCTGCAAGTTGGCTGATTAACAGAGCGATTTTTATTGGTAGAAGAACAACACAATTGTTTTATGGTAATTATCACCATTTGAACCTGTGCACACGCTCATGGGGGAGATTAAAGAAAAGGCTCTGTGCGGATGATGAAGCAGCTGGAAACCTGTGCAGGCCAGAGGGCTAGAACTATTTAGAATAGTAACATCCTCTGCAGAGTATAAAGCCTCTGGGATGGGACAGATTGGCTACCTTTTCAAATAGCCCTTGCACCTTATCTGTGGGACTGAAGCAAGGGTGTTCAGCTTTTGGAGTTGGGAAACGGCAGGGTAGATTACTAGGGTGACTTGCTTAGAGATAACAGCCAAGTCCATTTCAAGGCTACAAACAGAGACAGTCATTCTGGAGGTGCTAAACTAGGCCATTAAACATCTTCCCTTACATTTCACAAAAACAAAACCAACAAAAGCACACAAAACCAAAACACCAGAAAATTTGACCTCCCACCAAAAACACGCACACATGCACGTTTGTGTGTGCACACTCACGAATAAATATGTTTTAGAGAGTTTTGTTGCTCTGGTAGTTTTAAACTTGAAAGGCCACAAACTACAAAACACATTCTGGGTGAATTGAAAACTCCAACTGGGGAAAACACAGACTTTGGTATTTTCTTCTTTGATATTTGATAATTCTCTTTGCATCTTTGTCCATTCCTACTGTCACATCTGAGTTTAGGACAAGGACAGAGCAAGATAAGTCTGTCACCGCAAGGCAAAACAGACGAGTGGAAAACTGTAAAAATGGTTTGCAGACTGGAAATGGCTGTTTTAAAGCTTTGTGGTATATGATTAACTTAAAAGAATCTTGCTTAAATTGTTAAGAAGAATTCCTTTGGGTGTGCAGCTGTATCTGTGGCTAGAATTAGAAACACACGCCAATGGGGGCTATGACTTTTGGAGATCTTCCCACTTCTACTACTCTCGGCTTTTCATTTTTATTCCCTTTACAAGTAAGGATCATTAAATGATACCTCTATCCTCATGGCTGGAGCACGAGAGTGGAAGGCCACAGAGAAGGGGCAATTCTGACAATCATTTTGTTAAGAAAACCCAAGATCGGAAATCAAAACAGCTCTCTTTTCCCCAAACCGAGAAGATAGATAAAAGTCTAGGCATTCTGGAACTCCCACCCAATTGAGAAATGCTTGGCCGAGAATGGAGCATTAGAAAGTTGAGCTGTTGGGTGCATTTAAAACAGTTCCTGCAGTCAGGCTTCCACTCTGCTGCCATTTCTAGAATGTGTTGGAAAGACAGATTTTATAATTGAAAATCAAAACATTTGACATGCGAATGTAAGGGTTTATCTTCCCCTTTGTAAGTCCACTGAAAATTTTGCAGAGGGAGAGAAAATCAATTCTCCATTAAAAGAAGATGCTCAAATTAAACACGGCATTATCATGGGTTTCCTAGTGATGGATTTGCAAGAATAAACCTGGCAATGGGGTATGGAACCAGACGTCTATCAGCTATAATTTCACATGTGAACTGTTTCTGTTGTTGTTTGTTTTTGGGTTTTGAACCAACCATCATCTGGTTTCTTTCAGTTTGCTAGAATTTGCTAGAAAACAAGCTTTGGTCTATGCTTTAGTCAACTTTTTTTGCTCCTGTGACTAAAAGACTCAGCTAGCACAACTGTAGAGGAGGAAAAGTTTATTTGGGGGCTCATGATTTCAGAGGTCTCAGTTCACAGACAGCAGGCTCCATTCCTTGGGTCTCGAGGTGAGGCAGGACATCATGGTGGAAGAGTGTGGCAGAGGGAAGCAGCTCATATGATGATCAGAAAGCAGAGAGAGGGGTCTCCACTTGCCAGATACAAATATATACCCCAAAGTTACACTCCCCATGACCCACCTCCTCCAGCCATACCCTACCTGCCTTCAGTGACCATTCAATTAATTCTCATCAGGAAATTAATTCACTAATTAGGTCAAGGCTCTCATAACCCAATCATTTCTCCTCTGAACCTTCTTTCATTGTCTCACTTGTGAGCTTTTGGGGAACTCCTCACATCCAAACCATAACAGTCTACATTTATTTTTTTCAAAATCACAGAATACAATTTATTCACCAACTTATGTGGTATGGTCAGAAAGAATCAGGCACTGAGCTAAAATGTGTGATCCTTGCTCTGAAATTACACACAGTCTAATGGAGAAATGGACAAAATGATTTAGATTAGAGATGGTGGGAGTAATGAGAGCACACGTAGAGTGTACTTCCTTTTAGGCATTAAACTGAGTGCTTACATGTATTAAGTCGTCAAATTCTCACAACAACTTTATCATGTAGGTTAGTAAAGGCACAGACATGTCATATGCCAAAGGTCACACAGCTAGTCATTTGAAGAGTCAGAATTCAAACCTAGGCCATCTGGTGCAAAATATGTGTTCTTCACCTTGACAGTGGAGATGTGACAGCCAACTGGGGTTAGAAAGGATTGAGGTGGGGTTAGGATGGGGAAGAATCATTAGATGAGATGAAACAATAGCCTTGAAGTTAACTTCCTTGGCCATGGGAGAATGTGTGTGTATGTAAACCTAACCAGTGTGTGAATCAGAAAGGTAGAATAAGGAGACAGATTTTGCAGAACACAGCTCCATGGAAGAAGGGTCCTCACTGCCCTAGGATGGTGGTGCTGTTGGGCAGTTGGACTGTTACTGCTCCCAGAGACCAGAGTAGGAAGTCTGCAAAACAGAAATCCAGGATGAAGTGAATTTGGGAAATACTGGGATTCAATAAGTTTCTTTACCTCTGAATTTGCAAAGACCTTTAACATGTGATGCACACTGCGAAGTTCAATGAAGAGAATAGAATTTGCCCACAGATTCTCTTTTAACAGAAAGATCTCAAAGAACAAGAGTCCCAGGGAACACAATCTGGGAAATGCTGTCTTCCAGGCAGCATGGAAGGGTTCAGTCTGTCTTGAACTCTGAGGCTGTTCTACCCTTTGTTTAGATGGTCAGTCCAACATGGTCTTTAGAGGCCAGCAGGCATTGGATGGTGGATGGTGGGTTGGTGCTTAGTGTCTTTTTACCTATTAGTGCCCTTGGTCCTGTCCAATTACTTAGACACTTTCCCTGGACCGGTTTGGTCCCCATTTTCCTTCTACGGGTTATAGACTCTGGCTTTAGTTCTCCTGCCAGGCCCTGTGAAGCCAGCCTGTTACTCTAGCACTGGCCAGCTGACTTTGCCAGATTGGAACTTTGTATAGGAGGAAGCTGTTAGCCTTATCCTTCAAGTTGACTTAGCTTCTGCTCCTTTCTCCTGACTATACCTGTCTTGTCCCTTCTGTTCCTTCCCTTTCTTCCTTCCATTCATACTTCCATCGCCTGATATTTGTTATGTGCATTCCGTGAGAACCACAGAATTGTTAAATTTAGTACAGTTGTTCACAAGTTACCATTCATATCAAAGTCTTGGAGAAAGTTGCCAAACTAAGACATGTACCTGCCCGCTAGTTGGTGGATTAAGGGGACATAATTATTATGAGGAGTATGTGTGAGGGACCTTGTGAAGACTTGAAAACTACCCATGTCTTTCACATGTTTTTCAAATGCATGTAGATTCTATTGTGATTAATAAAACATTGTGTGTATATACTACTGAGATTCACAAAATAGACATTAATTTATACTGAATTACCATTGTTTTTGTCATTATGTGCTTTTAAATTAATATGTACTACAAAGACTATTGTGTTTTTGGTGTATAGGGGGTTCTTGTTGCCATCCAAACCTCAGTCTTTGAAATCAGCCAGACTTGGATTCAAATTGGCCTTCTGTCATAGATTAACTGGGTAACTTGGGGAAAGTTACTCAACTTTAAAAACCTTAATTTCCTTACTTGAAAATGAGAATCAATATACTTGCCTCATGGATTTCTGTGGTCATTAAATGAAATGATGAATGTAAATCATCTAACAAATTTCATGGTTGTTTAATAAATGATTATTAATGTTGTTATGAAAGAATGTAAACAAGGTGGAAAAAGAGGACCAGGGTAGCACAATGACGTTAGCCATGAGTTAGTCAGAGATCACTGGTGCTGGAGGTACCAAGGGAGATTAAAAACACATCTACCATTGCACATCTCCTTATCTGTGGTTCTTCTGAGGTTTAGCAGAAAGCCCCTAACTGAATAAATGATCAACATTCTGCCAAGTGGGCTGATCAGTGAGCGCTACAAGACCCTTGCTGTATTTTGGTGACTTCGTACCTGAGTCCCTTTCCTGTATTACTGAGTGGAGCTTGGTGGGAGACAAGGAGGTTTGTGGTATGCATTGCTTAACTGTGACCATTCCAGTGCTAGTGGCAGTGTTCAGAGTTAGTATTTGGAGGTGGCAGTGCCTGGACTACTCTAATCAGCCTGGCCTTGCAGCATGACCTCATCTGTATTGGTGGCTTGCAGTTCATCTTCTTGTTTGCCAAGCCTGTGAGCTAACCCAGGACCTACCAACAAATTTGTCTTCAGCTCACATGATGCAGGATGAATTTCTATTGTTTGTGACCAAGAGCTGCTACATCTCTGGTGTAGACCAATCTCATTTGACTTATCTTAGATGTGTAGACTCCAGCTCTGATAGCCAGTACCAGACACTGTGCACAGCCTCATTCACATGGCAGAGAATTTGTGGGTGACATGCTCTCCTGATACAACAGCCTGCCTGCCAGAGTAGTTGGTGGCAAAAGAACCCATTGTACCACATTTCTTCTCTGCCCCTCCACGTCTGACTCTTTTGGCTGTTAGACTAGAAGTGCAGTGGGAGGAACAACTGCCAAGGTTGCTTGTAACAATATACAGCCAGGTTCTGACTATTTATCCTACTGCCGAATTATCTTTGCATGGCTACTTCACTCCAGCAAAGATAAAAGCAGCTAAACCCATGCATGAGTTGGAGGATAAGGCTGACTTTTGTCTCCTCTGCCCTCTCTCCCTGCTTCCTACGTGCTGTACCCCAGGGATAAGCCCTCCAGGTTCTACACTCACTACCAGGGACCTATGGATGTCCTGACCCCAGCTCCCACTGTTGTTATTGTGAAAAAGTACAAGGTAAGGATGAGTACTGCTCAAAACTCCCAGACTTCCTGAAAATGCTCTACAGAACCCAGACACGTACAAAGCGCTCTCGTTTTGTTTTCAAATTTCAGATGTTAATTATAAGGAAGAGAATTAGGCATATAAAACAAATTACATTGGCAGCGTTTGCTTCACTTGTGCACCACGGGGCCCAGGCTCCCCTAATGAGATGTGACTACAGATCATTGTGCTTCCTGCAAACAGCCAATTGCTTCTAATGTGGCAGAGTCTTCCTTGAGTTGCCTGAGAATTAACCACAGGTGTAGCGTTGACTTTGGCGGGCATCACCATCCCAGGGAAGTGTGGTTAGGTCAAAGGCAGGAAGAGGAAGCAGGAGGGAGAGGGTTTCAGAGCTTCCTTATAATTTCCATTAGCTGCCTCTTCTCTGACCAACACAGTCACTCCAAACAAATGTGTAATCTAAGGGAAAAAAAACAGTGTGTCTATATCTTTTCTATAGAAAGTAATTCTGCAGCTGTCACAGGATGCAGGCAATGAACGCTGTCTTTTATCAGTGTTTAATAATATTAATGTCTCCAGGAAAGAACAAACATGCACTCTACCATGGGTCGAAAACTGTTTGTGGGCTAATTGGAAAACATTACTTAATGTTTTTCTTAATTAGAATTAATTACAAGACCCTAGTGAAGAAATAAGTCCATATGTGAGATTCTAAGACTTCACACTGGGATGTTAAATTTCCCTAAGAGAGCTGGCCCCTATTCTATCATACCCTCTAAACTGAAAGGGCTTGCCTCATCAGAAGTGCTTTTGGCAACCTTTCAGAATCTGTGGAACTAATGTCTCTGTATTCTTTGTGAGCATGAATCCACCAACAGTGCTGAGCTCAGCACAAATAAAATTGGCTTATTGGTTAACAAAAAGGGAAAACATGATACTGGGAGTGAAGGGTGTAGAGGAAGGGTCTGATATCTTAAACTGCCCAGTCATTAAATGGCTATGAGATCTTGAACTTCGGTTCTCCCATCTGTAAGTCAAGAGGCTGGGACTAGAGGTCTCTGAAGCTCTTTGAACTCAAACCCTCTGATTTTGCTCATTTTCCCAGTCCTAGAATTCTTCTTGAAACTGCTAACTGTAAGCCACCAGAAGTGAATGAAAAGGCAAGCTTTTTGAAAATAAGAATGGACAGTCCCAGAGAAACGATCTTGATAGGATCTTTAACTTTGTTTAAGGATAGTAAATGTATGAAGCTACAGAAACGGATTTTGTTGGAGGAGCAACAAAGGAACTATTGAGCTAAGTCAAATGTGCTATTATTTTAAAAATGACCAGTTAGCAACTCATGACTAAATATCAGTTGAGATGAACGAGACTAAATTCTGCAAAACCATGTTCGTTTGCATGTAGATATAACCATCAGTTATGGGAAGAGTTTCCCAAACCATGTTCTGGTGAATAGAAGTGTTTCTGATGTATAAGTATGGGTTCAGTGGGCAAAGAGGGGAAGTCTCCTGTTAAATAAGCTTTGGAAATGCTGACTCAGATAAAGTTATATAAGATTTCTCCACAATAGGATCCTCAGAGCATTTATCATACTGAGAGGCTTTGTGACTTTCCTGGGACTTACAGTTGACAGTGTTGGCTCTTATTTCACCTTGGAACCCTTACTACTATGTCAACAATTCTTGAAAGACCTGTGTTCTATAGAACCTATTGAGAATAATATGCTGCTAGAATCTGACCATTTGTGTCCTTCCCAAAAATTCATATGTTGAAACTTAATCACCAAAATGATATTAGAATGTGGAGTCTTAAGGACACAATTATGTCATGAGAGTTCAAGGTTCCTGAATGGGATCAGTGCCCTTGCATAGGAGGCCCCAGAGAGTCCCTTTTGCCTTTCCTCCATTTGAGGACACATAGAAGGTAACACTTATGAGGCCCTCAACAGACAACAAATCTGCTGATATCTTGATTTTGGACTCCCCAGCTGCAAGCAATGTATTTCTGTTGCTTATAAATTACCGAGTGTTAGTATCTTTATAGCAGCCTCACAAGACTTATGCTGTACTATTAGAACAGTTTACTTCACTATTTCAACTGAAAGTTCAAGAAAAACAAACTTAGATGAAATAATAAACTTGAAAAATATTGAATAATGGCAGACTTTCATAAATTTCCTTAGTGATAGATTTCAAATAAGTAAATGAGTTTGCCTTTAAGAATCATAATAATTAAGTTAAATTGAGTACAATTGAATGATTTTTTATAAGTGCCAAGTGCACGACCAATGTTATATTAAATAAGTTTGATTTCTTGAAAAGAGGTATAATTTTACTTTGTTTTTGAACTAAGATTTTCATGTTGTGTGATTTAGAAGGTGATAGAAGAGACAGAAGATGGTGATCCTGATTTTATTTTTCTGCTTTAGTAGTTATTAAGTCAAACTCTATTAATTTACACAAGAAATCCTATTTTCTTTGCACTAAGAAAACAATAACAGGTAAATTTTGAAGTGTCACAAAGGGGATTGTGAATGTAAAGTTGTTGTTATTACTAATGTCTGCTATATGTGAGATAGTCAAAGAAAATCTATTTTATAAATGATCATTAAATAACACTTTCTCTAGAGAATAAAGATGACCCCTGGAGTGTACTTAGCAACATAAAAAATAAAGGTGCAAGAATCAGAATTTCCCAGAATGAGCAGATTGAGGATATTTTGTATGGGTGGTATATTAATTTTCTCCCAAGCCATACAATATGTCTATCAATAGGACAGTCACCTTAGGGAGATGTCTTAAGGTGAGTAAAGGATTTCATTCTGAGGATAAAGAGTTTTTGTGCTTATTTCTTAGAAATGCCATACAAAACTCAATTTATTATTTTTGATTTTGTTTAACAATAATGTCTTTGTTCCTCTTGCTTCTTCCCCTTCCCATGTTGCTTAGCACCCATTATCAGTGATGTCAAAAGATGGCAGGAGGGAGAAAAAGGATTTAAAAAACACCACGGAATAATTTATCAGGAGTCCTTCTTGAATGCACTGTAATTTTGTTCTCAAGTAGGAATTTTAAACCTTCACAGAGTGCATCTTTGTCTCTTGGGTAAAGGAGATTTCCCTTCCTGGGTCGGTCAGACCCATCCGCCTCACACCATTCCTCATCATAAATGTGACTGTTATGCTTCTAGTTGAAAAGACACTGGATTTATGCTGTGCAGCATGCGCAAATGGGACACTGGACTGTAAAGTTTGATTGATCGGATTCGCAGGAGGCCATCGGAATGCCACATGAGGCGTGAGGCTGGTGTCCCCTAGTCCCTGAAGCAAGCTGCAGTGCTGGGAATGGGCTTGGCCACGTCAGGCAGGCTACACTTTTCAATCTCACTCAGTTCAGCTGCGGTGACACAGGCCAGGGGCATCTCAAGCTGTTTGGGGCTGTGCACTAACCACGTGTGACAGACACCTTTGCCACAGGCTCCTGCTTCCCAGCAGTAGAATCTTAACTAGAAATGGTGGGAAAAACCACTCTTCTACTTGAGAGGAGACTGCAGAGGTGAGGCCTGACTTGTATTTCATATTATAATGAAAGGATGGTTACACGCCAGCAGGATATTAAAACCATAAATATTACAAAAGATGAGTTCGCAAACATTGTTCCCTCAGAGAAATCTTTTCTTATGCTTCAGACTTAGGTGAAGGGCCTCTGTTATATAATGCCCTGAATTCTTTTTATGTGGCACTCACTGTCATTGTTGTGAATCAATCCATTATTTGAGGAATCACTTGTTTCTTATTGGTCGTCAAATATTTAATGTTAATTCCATAAGTATAAAGACCCCTCTGTCTTCTCCATAGTACCCAGGGAAATATGGGATTATAGGCCTTCCCTTCTGTTCCTTTACCCCCCTTCCATTCTCTTCGTGAATAATTTAATCCTAAAGCCATTAGGTTAGGCAAAATGACCTAAGTGTCCACAGAGAAAAGGGGAAGGAGTATGGAGGTCCAGATGTGGTTGTCAAGAGCCCCAGCAGGGTGAAGAGGGCCATCAATGCTCTCATATAACCCAAGGACAGGCTCATTTAACTTGTGTCCCATGGTAGGAAACTCTTGGCCTATTCAGCCATTTTGGGGGGTGGGCATCGAATTATGAATGCAATTAGATAAAAACACATTTGTTAGATTGATTTTTTTCATTGTTTCCAACAGTTCTTGTGGCATTGTAGGGATAAATCACTGATTAATTTACTACGCTAACCAGTAGTATCTGTGGTAATTGAATTTTTGACTGGATGTTTGGGAGTCATAAAAAGATGTGTATATTTGTGTGTGTGTGTGTGTGTGTGTGTGTGTGTGCATGTGTGTGTGAGAGTGTATATGTGATATGTAGCAGAAAGACCATGGTCTTTGAAATCAGACAGATTCTGCCTCAAGCCTCAGTTACCTCATTCAGAAAACGGGCTTGGTAATAAATTTACTGGTGGGATTGTAGTGGTTATTGAAATAAACTGTCTATGTTCATTCTTTATGGACTCGACATAGATGTTCAAAGACAGGGGTACATCCTACTGAATTTGTGTACACATGCGCATGCATGCACACACTATGGACATGGCAGTCTGGTGAGGCCAGTGGATTCTGTCTTAAAATAGTGTTTAAAAAATGCACCAAAATACACAGGGCTAAAAAATGAACCAATTATATTGAAACAGTCATAAAAATACTAGTAAATATATTTGTGCTACATTAATTTGTGTTTTATTGATATGTTCAATATGAACCAGTGATGGATCTAATAACTGCCATAATTTTGAAGCAAAGATGAGTATAAATGATATATTGAGTCATTATGAACAACCATACTGTGATGTGAACAAACCTGTGACATCTTTTGGTGGCAAAAACACAGGTTCAACTAATAAACTGTGGTCAGTTTCCCACATTCATAAACAAAGAAAATGCTAAATGTTAACAAGAAGTTAAGACAAAAATGCCAATCTTTTCCCCTTTAAGTTCACAGACCTTTGGATCACTTCCTTCAAATCCCTGAGTGGAGCCCAGGTTAAAAACCCCCTATGATAACATTGCCTCAGACAAATATTTCTGCTTCTCCTACCTTCTCTAAGAGTAATGAAATTTTGTCTCTTAGGATGACTGTGGAACTTTCTGCCCTCTAGGCACCGTGATGGGCTTGCCCTCAGGTTGGAATTCTGGGAGAAGCACGTAGGGTTACCTGTATCACCCTCTGCCATGTATTTGGTGTCTACTGGCATGAAATAGAGGAGCCTGTACGTGCTTAGACATGGAGAGACTTTTGAAATGTCCAAAAGGCATTTCCTCTGTTGGCATATGGAGGATGCATGTGTGTGCCCAGAATCCCTTCCAGTTCGTCATTTCCATCCCTAACCATGCTGGGCAGACTTGCTTGTGAGGAAACTTGAATGTAGCCACAGCCACTTGTGTTAAAAAATGATCTCCCTTGCCTCCAGCAAGCTATTTGTCCTCTGAACTTTATTTATAAACACCCCCACAGTTAAGGCATCTGTTTCTTCATGTTAATTTCTCTGTCTCCAGTCATCCTAGCCTGGAAGGAGAGTTTCAACCTGCAGGTAGGCCAAGAGAGGGAAGCAGGTAGTATGAGAGCTAACCTGGAAAAGAAAGGCTCCCCACAGGCCCCATGGAACAGGCAGATGGAAATGCAGGGGGAGGCACCATTTCATTCCTGACCTCCCCTGGAGGTTTGGGGGACAGCAAAGCTGGGAAGCTCTGAAATGAGCACAGGCGTGATTGTGACTCTGCTCAGGCTACAGAAACGAATGAGGTCAACAAATGAAGGATCCAGAATGAACATAAAAGCCATTTTGACGTGGGGGGGAAAATAATCTGCAAAAGTTGGAACGAAATGTCTTCTTGCTTTTCTAACTGAAAAGGGTAAACAATATGTGTGGCTTTTTCTGCTGGGAAGCTGGCCTCTCCTGTCATCTCAGAAGGAATCATTAAGAAACAACAGGAATCTGGGAACTTTGTTTACTGTTGCTGGTCTGGCTGTGTCTATCCACTTGCTGGACTCTTTACAAACTCCCTGACGCCTCTTTGGGGTTGAAGTGTGGAGGAAACTAGGTCGCTGGGAGGCTAAAACAAAGGAAAGGAGAGAAGAATGGAAGGAGTTTTGTGCAGGCTTTTGAGGCGAGCTGGAAATTACCAATGAGATGCCTGAGTAAGGACCCCCTGAGGTGGTTCCTTGATGTATCGCGTTCAGACTGGAAATTGTCCACTGAGAGAGCAGAGAGGGCTGTTTGCAGGTAAAAGAGGGAAAAAATGGTGTGCTAGGTTGCTACCATAACTGTCTGAGGAAAGGATTCCCCCTGTAAGGCACCAAGAACTTGTAGCAGTCTGAGGTCCCTGGTTAGAAGGGAGCAGAAGGATAATTAAAAATCCAGGTTGTCATTGAAAAAGTCAAATGAGTAATAACAAAACCTATCAGCCTTCTTGGCAGAAGATGAATTACACTAAATAGTAGGAACCAAAGTTAAGGGCCCTATCAGGCTAGTGTGTTCTTCAAAATTCTTGTACTCATACTTGAACTTGGCTAAAATCTTACACCCGATTTGTGCTATACAGTACATGCAAGTCTCAGGCCTTTGGAAATATGGCAGTGAGTTATTTGTGAAATGTATCTTCCCTAACAATCAGTTATAGCTCCACTTGTTCAAGGACACATTTATGTAGCAGAAGTGTGGGCCTTCTGAGATAGAAAAATGGAGGGACAGATTCTGCACCCCTGCCCCTTGGAGCTTGCCTTGACTTCTGTTTCTTTAAGTAATATTGTTCTTCTCTGTAAATAAACATCCTATATCCTCATTGTAGAATCTTAAGTATATAAAGAAAAGAAGAGAGGAGAAAAATTAGCTTATAATTTTAGCACCCAGAGCCATCCTGTGGTTAACATCTTATCTTCTTTATTTCTTCTCTTTCCATTTCATCTGTAAAATCATATATCAGACTAGATTCGTTTAATAGCCTTTTGTTATAAGGGAGAGAAGCTGACGGAGGCCAAGCTGGGGGTCTCAATTGGTCACTGTTCAATGTCTCACTCCATATTGTCACTTGGCTACTGGCCTGCCCTTCGTTATTGAACTCATTGCTCCAACAGTTAGATCCTCCTTTTTGGTGCCTGCTCACCATCTTACACGCCCCCCTCTTTTTTTGCATTTTCATGTTCTTTTTAGTTATACATGGCAGTGGAGTGTATTTTGACAGATTTATACAACCATGGAGTACGTCTTATTCTAATTAAGATCCCAGTCTTGTGGATGTACATGATGGTGAGATTCACTGTGGTGTATTAATTTATGTATACTGGAGAGTTATGTTACTTTTATTCTACAGTCTTTCCTATTCCTGTCCCACTCCTCTTTGTGTAATCTACTGAACTTGCATTCTTTCCCTCCCCACATTGTTGGGTGTTAGCATCCACATATCAGAAAGAACATTTAATTTTGTTTTTTTTTTTTTTTTTTTGAGATAGGCTTATTTCACTTAGCATGATAGTCTTCAGATCCATCCATTTACCAATGAATGTCACAAAGTCATTCTTCTTTATGGCTGAGTAATAATCCACTGTATGTATATATATATATATATATATATATATATATGTACATATGCACCTATGTACACACATATATACATTGTATATATATAGTATATATATGTGTGTGTGTGTGTGTGTGTGTGTGTGTGTGTATCACATTTTCTTTATCAATTCATCTGCTGAAGGGCACATCATTTGCAGCTATTGTGAATTTAACTGTACATACCCCCCTCTTATCACATTATGAGTTCCATAAGTTGAGCACTCAGTGCTATTTCTTTTCCAATGATTATTCTCTTCACAGTTTTGAATGCCTGCTTTGTATCAGGTTCACTTCCAGGTACTTTTAACATCTAGAATCTCATTTACTAGGTCTGGGTTTAGCACCCGGAATGCAGAAGTTTGGGTAGGAAGGTATTTTAGAAGGTGAAACCTGGAGCTAAAGTAGATTGGATTCCAGCCATTCTGTCCAGTTGTGTGACCTTGGGACAGGGATTTACCCTCTCTAAATAATGCTCTCATTTGTAAGATGGATATAATAAATCTTCCATAGAGGCTTGTAAAACATATATAAAATTATGATCTATACCATGTGTTCCAAATGTATGAAGTAAGTGAATGAATGAAAACTGAATGACTAGAGTCCAATAAAGCAATTCAAGGGCTTCTGTGGGTGTTCCAGTGGGAAAGGAGAATGAACATGAACTGTGACTCAACTTTCTGGCCCCAGGGTCTTCATTCTCACCCTTCAAACCTGGACTCAGAAGTCTTAACATGAGAGTGCATTTCACATGTGAGTTTAAGTTGACATGCTCCCTCTCTGAGAAACATTTACATTTTAAGTCAATTTTGCACAGGAATGGTTTAAACTATATTTTATATAATCCCAGAGAATTCACAGCTATCCCTGAAGTCCATCTGTGAACCCTGTGTTACCCATTAGGGACACTTTATGATGCCATAAATATTGATTGAGAGATCACAAAGATAATGATAAGAGACTTGTTGGGTCAGACGCATTTTACCTGGAAGCAAGTCAGGATACAATTTTAGTAATTGAGACTTAAAGTTATAATTGTCTGAACTCTAGTGGCACCAGTATGAATGGAGAGGAAAAACAGATTCCAGAGATTTTAAATGATGATGATTGAATATTATGTACCCAGCCTGATGTGGGGAAAATAAAGAACAATTCAGAGATGCTCCAAGTTTTGAGCCTGAGCAACTAAGGTAATGACACTTCCCTTGGGAACCATAAGGCAACATAGAGGGGAGCTGGATCTCTGGGGAACAGAGGACACATTTGATTTTAATCACAGTAAATTTAGGGTGGTCAGGAAGCAGTCAGGGTGGGGGGAAGTCTACCAGGCAGTTAGAGATACAAACTTCTGAAGAAAAACTGTTCCTTCCAGAATCAACCTCATGATTCTCTGATGATTAGGGAAACAAACTGGGGTCAGAACTTTGATTCAGGGATCTTCAACTTGGATGTAAGTTTGGGGGAGTCAGGAAGGTAGATGAATTGTCTGAGGGGAAAATATAGAGAAAAATGGTAGAGGACCAAGTACCAGATCTTGAAATGAGCCCATGTTTAGGGAGAGAGGGAGGAGGGAGAGAGAGAGAGAGAGGGAGAGAGAGAGAGAGAGAAAGAGAGAGAGAGAACAATGTCATCCAGGGGGACATCTCAGCAGAGAATGGACAGCCCAGCCAGCCAGAGAATGAGGACATTGGCACATCTCGAAAGACTTAGACAGATGGAGACCAAGAGGGAGGCACCTCTTCTACTGATACCCAGACAGCATTGGATAAGACGCAAGCTGAGCTCCAGCCCAGGAGGAGAAGGGGCAGCTTAGGGAATTCAGAGTTTGTTTGAGCTTCAATCTGGATGACTGAGAAAATCACTGAAGTGTCTGACAGCCTATTAGAGATCAGACTATGTTTTCTGCATCAGACAGATGGGAGTTCCAGATAGAATTTAAGTCCAGTTTCTAGGAAATTTTTTTAAATTAAAATTTTGTATACTCAAGTTTGTGACTATAAAATTCTTACTGTCTGAACCAGAATAGCTCAAATGTACAAGGAATTTATCATCTTCTCTCTTGACAGGTGTATTAATAAAGCACTGTAAAGTCTTTGAAGCTCTTCCCCCTTCATAATCTTATTTAATTCTCCTCAAGAGGCAGCTAAGACAGGCACTGTAGTTCTCATTTTACAGATGAAGAAACTGAGGCTTGGGGAAATAAAGAAATACTTCCAAAGTGTTTGTAAATGGCCGTGCAAGAACTCTAACCCAGGACGTTGGACTCCTCATTCAGTGTTTCCATAGCAGAACTTCTTCTGAGGACAGGCTCATAAGTTCCTATCATCCTCTTAGGAGTCTGTTTTGGTTTTTATCTTCCAGGTCATATAACCCAAGTTATGGAATCTAATCAGTCCTTTGGGTTAATGTGTTGTTAGTTTTACTTACTTATTGTAGTGAGATAGGAGTTGCGTGCGTGCGCCTGTGCATATGCATTGGGGAAGGGACAATTCAAAGATCATTTTGAAGGATAGCACTTTCAGCAACTCTCAAAATACAGAATAGTATACTGGCCAAAAGCACTGGCTCACTGTATACTTTTGGACAAGTTTCCTGCCTTCTCATTGCCTTAATTCTTTACCTGTAAAGTGAGGGCGATGATATCTGTTTTGGAGGGAAGCTAAGAAGATTAAATGGGGTCATCTTTGTAAAGCACCTGACTCTCTGATCTTTTGCTTTAAGTGTACAACAAATGGACACTGTCACCAACACAAATAGTACCTATCCTGTGGAAGCTGCCCAAAATGACTGCTCTAATTCCATGTTCCAGATAATGTCAGAGATACTAGAACTGCCCTGAAACTTGACTTGTTGCCCCTTATGCAGCCTTAAGGAAATGCCAATCAGGGCAAAATAGGAAAGAATGGGCATAATGCAGGACTTGAGAAAGTTATGTGGGTATGTCCTAATGGTGGGACAACCCTCACAAGAAGATTATTCTTGAATATTTGGTTGCTGTCTCTGAATAAAGAAAGTAATCGGGGCTGGGAACTCCAGTTCATTAGGCTGACCCTTTCCAAGTAGTGGTTACCATTCTCATTCAGTGTACCTGTAAGGACAAAGAGCAAAGGGAGACCCCTGAGCTGCTAAAGAAGAGACCTGGATGTTAGCATCCAGGGCAAATGTTAGCAATGGGCAAAGTTACTCCAATCCTGGAAAGATTGATGAGAATGGAAGGCCCTCTAGGAACTGAAGGTATTCAAAGAAGCTGGAAGGGAGACATATGGGAGGAGGGATCAGATGGACGAGTATCAGAAGATGGGAAAAGTGATAGCATTTCCATCCACTTCAGATAAAATACAACAGATTTTCCTGCCTGGCCCTAAATTTGGTCTAGGAGGCAGTTTTTAAAAGATGAGCTTGGAAAACAATTTGAGTAAAGTGAGGGATATTTACCAAAGAGATACACACAGGAATGAGTTAGTTTCTGAACTTCTGTCAAGTTGTCATCCTGGTTATATTTAGGTTATATCATGGCAGGATCTCAATAAATAATTGTTCGTTGAACCACTAAATTATACACACTCCTTACACTAGCCCTTGGCAGATAAAACTTTGCTTTGGTTCACAGGTGGAATTAAAGACTGGGCCAATCTTGCCAATTCTGCTTGAGCTAAACGAAAACAGGTCCCAAGAAAAAAGTTACTTAGGAAAATATAAACCATTACCATGACATTCATGTTGCAACTCTTGAGTGCATTATGTCTCCCAGCAACCATGATCTCCATTAGGGGCAGGAACTAGGAGAGCCAACTCCTCTGGATGCTAAATATTTCCTAGGCTTTTGGTGGAGTAAAACTAACAGCCTGATAGTGCTCTGTTTTATCAAAGTTCCCTTTGCAGAAGGACTAAGCTTTTATAATCACATGGGTTATTGTCAATTTATATATATATATACGCTTCCTCTGGAAGTGTGTATATATTTCAGCATGTTTGGTGTTCTCTACTAAAGAGATTTCTGGTATCAGAGGGTAGGTTTGAGAGGTTTTAGTGAGGAACCTGGAAGCTCCTGGAGTCTTGGAGGGTGGGCTACTGCTGTCTGCTGTACCCCCCGTTACAGTGAGTCCTGGTTAGCTTAGCATGACTACTAGGACCTAAAAATAAGTCCTATTTCTCCTGTTTCCTCAGCCTCTGGTGCACCATATTCCTCATGGCTACTTCCTTTATCTCTTATTTAGTGGAGTCTACAATCTACACCAATGATCCTCAAGCCTGGGTATACAACAGACTTGTGAAGAAATATATAAAATATAGGTAATAGTAGTTCATACTTATTATATGCTGGACATTATTCTAAGGCGTTTGTGCATATAAACTCATTACAACAACCTTGTGAGCTAGGGGCATAATTATTATCCCCAGCTTAAAGATTAGAACACAGGTTCAGAGTAGTGCAGTCACCTGCCCATTATAGCCATATAGTTATGGCGTGGTCAAGATTCCACCTGAGAGTATGGCTCCAGAGTCCATGCTCCCAACCATGACAATAAACACTGAAGAGTATATTTTTCAAAGTCCCAACTGGGACAACCAGGAACTCTTTGGGGGTAGATTCTTGTTTTTTTTTAAAGCTCCATAGGAGATTTTGTAGTAAATCAAAATATAAGTATCATCACTAATTAGATAAATTAGAATCATTTATACACTTGGCTAGGGAGAAATGTGTGGAGTTCTCCAGGAAACTGGTAAAGTTCCCACCCACTCCTTCTTCTTTTGTAAGCAGGTAACATAAGAACCCTTGGTTCATTTGTTCATTCAACACTCAACAAAGTTAATAGAAGCCTACTGTGTGTCAGTTGGTGATCTAGATGCTGGGGAACATGGGATTTATATTCTGTATATGGGAGACAGTCAAGAAACAAGTTGGTAGATAACATGCCAAGTAGTGATAAGTACCATAAAAATAAAATCCAGGATGGATGATGGGGTTGGATAGACTGAGGATGAATAGGTAACTTAGGGAGGTTTGGGAAGCTCTCCCTGGTAAGGTGAACACAGAAGTAAATCAAGCAAGGAAGGAGAAAATTAGACGTCAGGGGAAGAGTGTTTGAGGTAGGGAAAATGGCACCTGTGAAGGCCCTGAGGTGGGATCCACTTGGCAGGTTGAAAGACCATCAAGGAAGTTAGAGCAGCTGGAGCCCAATAATGATAGGGAGGTTGGTGGGAGAGAAGTCCCAGAGAAAACCAGGGAAGTGTCATGCTGGAATTTACAGGCCTAGGTACAGGCCTTGTATTTCAAGGTTTGTGAGATGGAACAACTTGGTGAGATTATGAGTAGAGAAGCAAAGTGATCTGACTTGCCTTTTATTTATTTATTGTTTTTGTGGTGCTGGGGATTAAACTCAGGGCCTTGTGCTTTCGAGGCAAGCACTCTACCAGCTGAGCTATCTCCCCAGCCCCTGACTTGCCTTTTAAAAAGAGTAATTTAAAAGAGAAAAGACCAGTAGGACAAGGATGGAAGCTACTGAAATAATCCAGGTGAGAGAAGATTGGGACTTGGGCCAGGATGGTAACATAGAGATAGCAAGAAGTAGTTGAATTTTGAATTTTTAAAAATGTCCTGGTGGATAATATTTAAAGCTGCAAGCTCAGATGAGCTCACCTAGGCAAGATGTATAACTAGAGTGGATGAGAGTTTTAAAGAATGTTCAAGGGTATTTCAAAATTTAGAATTGGGAAAAAGGAGGTGTATTCAGGGAGGAAACAGAGAAGGAACAGTCAGTGAGGTGAGAGCTAAGTCAGATGCTGCTAAGAAACTGAGGCAAATGAGATGAAATACAGGCTATTGTGTTTGACAACATGGAAGTTGCTGGTAACCTGGAGAAGGATAATTTTGGTGGAGTGGATGGGGCTGGAAACCAGATTGGAAAGGGATTCCAGGAGACTAGAAGAAAAGAAAGTAGAGGCAACAAGCTTAGATATATGTCATTTGGGTTTAACTATAAAATGGACCAGGCAAGTGGAGTGATAGATGGAGCCAGGGATGAGTTTATGAAAGAGTGTTCAAGGAGGGCAAAATGCAAGATGTCTCTGTGCAGATGGCACTCCCCATTTGGGAGGGGAAACACAATGGCGGGAGGGGGTATCATTGAGGGGGTGAGAAAAGATGGGATTCTGGACATGAGGGAAAGTGCTGACTTAGAGGCATTGGGGGGACATCTTGCAGAAGGGAATGCAGAGTGGAAAGTGGAGAAGCAGGGAGCTGAGGATAGTTAGTGATGGGCTCCTGTGGGGATTCACTTCTGATGACTTCCATTTTCTCAGTAAATGAGAAGGAAAGCTGTGAACTGAGTGAGGAGGGGAGTCTTCCACCTTATTCTACTTCATTGAACAGCAAAGAAGTTTAATTTAAAAATTGCCCTTGCAGGTCTTTCTTTTAGAAACCTTAGTTATCACTATAACATATGTATATGACTTTTCAAGCACAGTTTTCCTGGGGTGGGGGACTCAGGAATTTCAGGCATGCATGATCTTTGAGGATGCTCTCTTCATACTTGAAACACTAGGTAGTGGTCTTAATTGACGACACACACAGTTTTTTGACTGAAAATTGACCCCTTACATCAATTATGGTCCTGTTACCATTATGCTAATTTTAAAAATGTATTCTTATTTTCCTTTAGTCTAAGACCATTTTCCTTGTTAAGGTTTTGCTGGTATTCATTTATTTTATTTTATTTTTTTAGTCGTAGATGGACACAAGACCTTTCTTTTATTTATTTATTTTTATGTGATGCTGAGGATCGGACCCAGTGCCTCACATGTGGTAGGCAAGTGCTCTACCACTGAGCTACCCCAGCCACAAAGGTATTCATTTCATTCTTTTTATTTTTTGATGTTATGCTTTTATTAGTGCATTATAGATAGATATACACAACAGTAGGGTTCATTTTGACATATTCATATATGCATATAACAATTTGCTCCACTTCATTCCCTAGTACTTCCTCTTTAATTTCATTCCAGAAAGACTATTATGAGAAGTGACTATGACTCCCAATATTTCTGTCCCACTCGCTTACACATTTAAAAAAAACTTCTCTTTCAAGTGATCTTTGGTGAATATCCTTGCCTTGTTTTTTCTAATATAGTGATCATCAAACTTGAATAGGCATCAGAATTCCCTTGAAGAATTGTTAAGATCCAGAGTGCTCAGATCCTCTGCAGAGTATCTGATTCCATAGGTGTGGGATGAAAACTGAAAACTTGCATTTCTTCAAAGTGCTGCTGCTGCTGCTGCTGCATTGGGGCCCACACTTTGAGAACCATTGCCCTACTAGGTTCTATAGTCTACTCATAGTTTTGGAGGGAGGACCAGGCAGCAGCAAGGCCTCTCTGGCCCTGCAGGAGTGATGGGGAGAGTGATACAGAGGAAAACGGCTTGCCAGCTGGCTCCACCTCTCTCTCTTGCCCATAGAAGCTCCTGCACTACCCCTGACAGAGGAGACCCTGGGCTGGGTGGACCTTTGGTCTTCCCTGCACAGCATCTCTGATCATTCTTGTGTCTGTCCTTGTCCGAAAACAGTCGTGACTGCAGCATCCCCAGGGTGCTTTCACGTTTCAAGTCTTGATCCCTTGTGCCCCTTCCCACCCTCCTCTCACCCAAATCGCCTTTCCCTGCTCAGATCCCTGATCTCTGGCTTTCCCCTGTCTGCTGCCAGTTGCTCCCAGCGAGCTCTTGGTACAGGATGGATGGGCCTTCATAATAACCCTGGCAGGCTGCTGTGGGCCAGGGCCTCCCCTTTGAGTGTGCTGTGTCTTTGATTTCTAGACAGATTAGCAGCACACAGAAGCAAAGCCCGTGTAAAAGGCTGGAGTGAAAGGACCAGCTCTCCACATGACACATGCCTATAGTACACCGTGACTGGCAGGTAAGGGGAAAATCTATTTGCAGTGCCCAGCAAGCTAGACGTTCCTTCTGAAGAGCCTGCTTAGCCTAAAAATATCACAAAGGGTGCGAACAAGAGAAAGGAAACTTTAGCATGGAATATTTTCAAAAAATTAAAAATAGAAAGGCCTTTGGTAAATGAGAATCACCAGTTGCTGTCCTGCTCACCACCTACGGGGCTTTTAGGATTCTCAGCAGCCAGCCAGTAGCCAGTGTGACAGGAACAGTGACATTATTTCCGGAAACGGAGTCAGGCCACCAATAGATAGATAGCAGAAGCAAGTGTGGAGAGAGGAATATGCCACGTGGTGTGCTGAATTGATTGGGATTGACAATAAACTGGTCTGGGAATTAATGAGATCCAATAGATGTGGGGTTTGCCTCCACATCTGATGAACCACTTTGTCAGGCTTGCTTAACCTCAGTTTCAAATCAGTGAGACTGTGCAGTGTGCCACAGGACACTGATTCTGCTCTTCTTGTTAGGTTGCTTGGAGGTTGCTTCTTTTACCTCCTCCTGCCCCTCCCATCCTCCCACAGCCTCTTCATCCATTCTAAGCTCTGTCAGGTAAATGGGTTAGATTAGTTCTATTCTTACTGACACTGTTAGAAATGCCTGGATTTGTGAAATACACAAATACCTTTCCCATGGATGACTTGCCTCAATCAAAGACCTCATAAGTAAATAGATGTGGCCCAAAGCCAGCAAGCTCTTGGGGCAAGGGAAGCTGTGTCATGTTAGCAGTGTGCAGAAGTTTTACCTTGACCCTCTAGCCAGTTCTGGCAGAAAAACTGAACCTGAGAAAAGATGAGGATTATATGTAGGAAGAAACTCAATTTCTGTTCTCTAAGGGGCTCAACAATTCAATCTGTCAGGGTGTGCTCAGTTGGGAGGGGTTTAGAATGGATGCATGCATTCTCAAAAAAAAAAAAAAAACAGCAAACACAGGGCAAAAATGTAGACTGCAGGTTCTGAAGGTGATCTGATCATTTTCTAGTTCCTCTATAACCACTGGAGTAGGCTCCTCCGTAAATGTTTGTTGGTTGAATTAGTGGGTGACAGACTGGATTGGCATTCGTGCCGAACTATGGCACTTACCATCAAGAATGTTGTATTTGGCTGGAGATTTTTCACTGAGGGGTGCAATGAACTGTTTTAGGGCACTCTGAAGACTGACTGGTTATCCCCTCAACTGTGTTACACATTCCTAGCTGTCAAGTTACCAACTGCATGCCAGGGGTCAGGGCCAGCTCTACCCAGAGAGACAGTTGGCAGGGCCACTGTGTCAACAACGTCACGTACCCAAGCATGACCTTAAGCTGCCCTCATAGTCTGGTCCTGTCCTGCTCAGCCTGTGAGCATATTACTAGGCCTGTGCATGTTTGAAAATGCTTCCTCTCACAAATTATGTTGATGAACACTAAAGGTTACTGAATTTCCATGACATTCTCAATTTCAGAAGACTTCACATCATGCACATTCTTTTTTTTTTTTTGTACCAGGGATTGAGCCCAGGGCTGCCCAACCACTGAGCCACATCCCCAGCTCTTTTGGATATTTTATTTAGAGACTGGATTTTACTGAGTTGCTCAGTGCCCCACTAAGTTGCTGAGTCTGTTTTGAATTTGCCATCCTCCTGCATTAGCCTCCCGAGCTGCTGGGATTACAGGTGTACACCACTGTGCCCCACTCATGAATAATCTTAAGATGCAAAATGTTACATTATATACAAAGCACCAAAAGCTGCTAGGGGTATATGGAGATACTTAGATAAACAGCTAAGTAGACAAAAAAAAAAAAAAAAAAAAAAAAAAAAAAAAAAAAAAAAAACTGCCTCTAATGGAATTGACTCTGGATATGGAAGACTGGGGGACTTTCTTTTTTTTTGATACTGGGAACCCAGGGGCACTTAACCACTGAGCCATATCCCCAGTCCTTTTTCATTTTTTCTTTAGAGACAGATTCTCACTAAGTTGCTTAGGGCCTCGCTAAGTTGCTGAGGCTGGCTTTGAACTTGCAATCCTCTTGCCTCAGCCTCCCAAGCCATTGGGATTTCAGGTGTGTGTCACCATGCCCAGCTGATTGGGGGACTTTCTAGAGTTCTATGAGAAGCTTTGCTAATGAGGAATCATAAGAAATCTTGGTATCCTGGGGATAGGTTTTTTCAGGTACACCTAAGACTAGGAAGCATCTAACTCAATATATAAGGTTCAGAGAACTTAAGTTACTATCTCAAGGGTCACCGTTATTTCAGGGCCTCACAATGTTAAAATAAGTAATCTGGGTTTAGAATGGAAGACAGTCTCATAGATCATTCCATGGAACTGTACTGCAGTTCCTCTTCATGTCGGGTATCCATGATTTCAAGAACAACAATGGTTAGGAACATTAGATAAGAAAATGTTATTGAGCATCTTTTGTGGGTATTGCATGGTGCCCTGTACTTCATATATGTGAACACAACTTATTCTTTAAATATTCCTTTCAAATGGCTATTAAAAGCTAGGTTTTGCATTTAAGGAAAACAAAGTTTGAAGAAGTGACTAGACCAGCCCACTGATTTTGGATATGTGAATTTGACTACAAAAACTGTGTTTGGTCTACATAATTCCACACCAGACTGCCAACCAGATTAGCCCAGAGAGCTCAGTGGATATGCCAGACCCTGCTCTTATCCACTGCCAAGAGTACAAGGGCACTGAGTTAGGAGAAGGGAGATGTCACAGTAGCTTTGATACATAATAGAAAGCTACACATTCCTTCTGTGATGATCAGTGAAGCCATAACAAAATTACAATAGCAAAGTTCTAGTAAGGAATCACAAATTATAAAACCCAAGACATGAAACAGTGCTTGCCCTTCCCTAAATTCCTAGCTTCTACTAGGACCCTATCTTTTCAAAATTCATCTTTGGAATGAGGACAGCAGTACTGAAAGGGCTTCTGTAATGTTTGCAGAATGGCTGAACAGAATAAAACACAGAATTATTTTTAGGTATCCTGATGAATCAATAGATGGAAACTGAAAGAAAGCAGCTTCAAGCTAGAAGGATATAAGAACATTCTAGCAAGTGCATCACTATGGTATGACTATGGTATGAGTTGCTTCAGAATCAACTAAATTCACATCCCTGGATGCACTTAAACAGGGGTTTGGAAATACTTTGGAGTTTGGATATATTTTGTATTGGATGATCTCCAAGGGCCTCAAAGGATCTGCACTTTCCTGGCATGTGGCATGAACAGTGAGATGATCCACAGTTAACTGGATTCTTCTAACTTTTCTAACCTGTCACCATGTAACACCTTTGCTTAGTTTGCACATCACCTCCATCAACATTGAAGGAAGTTGCAGTGGGTCTTTATCCATGTTCAGTTGGAATAGATTCTGCTCTTATTTGAGCCAACTACAGCTATTATTCCATGCCAGAAGAAGGATGTGGGGGTGAGACATAGCCAAACAAGTATGTATAGTCCTACTTGAGGCATGGGAGTCATAAAGGGAAGAATGGGTGGAAGCCACAAGGAGGTATTACTGTCCTGGTCCTCTGGAGTTAGTGACTACTGTTTGCTGAAGGTGGCCCTGCTCATGTCAGCTATGAATGGAGCTGTGAAGGGACATAGAATCATGTGGGAGGTCAGATCATTGCATCTTTAAGGCCCCTTCCAATCAAGACTATGCTTTTAAAAAATTTGTTCTAATTAATTATACATGACAGTAGAATGCATTTTGACATATCATATATAAATGGGGTAGTAGAAAGTATTTTGACATAGCATATGCACATGGAGTGTGTATGATATATATAACCACCCATTCTTGTGGTTGTACATGAGATATAGTTACACTGGTCCTATATTCATATATGAACATAGGAAGACTTGTTTTTAATGAGGAACAATTTAGCAACAAGAGCTCAGCTCTCTGTCACTCTTTTCAGATGAGGGAAACCACTAACACTTTCTCCCAAGTAATGCATCTATTACAACCAAAATTGCCAGTCCTATGACCTAGTTCACTTCTGGGTATGGACCCAATAGAAATGAGAATTTTGTATCCACCAAAAGACATGTTTAAGACGATTCATGGTAGTTTTATTATTAATAGCCCCAGATTGGAAAGAATCTATAATTTCCCTCAACAGTAGAACAGTACATAAATTGTGGTGTATTCATACAATGGAATTCCATACGGTAATGAAAAAGCAGTGGTTACTTTATGAAGCAACATGGATGGGGCTCATCCTCTTAATACTGAGTGAAAGAAGTTAGACACCTTGAAAATAGATACTATATAATCCCACTTATATGAATTCCCCAAATAGAAAAATAATCTATGGCAAGAGAAATATGAATAGTGATTATCTTTTTGTTCGCCCAACTTTCTTTTATTTGTAGACACACAGGTAAAGGGGGCAAGACCCGGAGGAGCTTCTTCTGTGATGGACAGGATAGAGCAGAGTTAGGGGAACCATTTTCTTAGGAGAACTAGACAGGGGACCGTCTGATTCTGCTAGATAAGGATGGCTTACCACATCTCCCCCTTTTTAGTATTTTTAAATGCAAATGATGGGCAGTTATTTTGAGGTTCTGAATCTTGGTTCTGAGGGTATGGCAACCTGATTGCTCAATAGAGCTATCATGACTACAAACATTGTGATTAGAGATTTAACTTCTCCTTGTTGTTCAATCATCCTTTCAGCCTGTTGAATCAGATTCCTCATTTGTCCCCACAATGGCAGGTGGAGTGTTTGGTTCATTTGGTTCTTCTTCCTTCTTCTCCTCATTGACTTCCTGTTCTCCCTGGAGGTCAGGGCTGATGTCTCTGGTTCGATCTTGAACTGTTTGAACCTTGGCTCCTGGTTGCTTGATGCTTGATGGCATGTTCAGGTACCCAAATAGGGCAGAATGCTCCTTCTGAAAAGGCACAAGCGTGGCCTCTACCCCCACTATCTGGTTCCAAGTAATTTCCTCTTCTTAAGTTAGAGACTTTCTCTGAATTCCTGATCAGGATCTTTTCTTCCCAGGATTCTAAACTTTTGCACCCATCTCAGCCAAGTTAGTTCTCAGTCTCATCTGACTATCTTTTAGGGGGAGAATGTTGACTAAGATGGGGCATGAAGATAAGTTTGGGATTGCTGGAAATGTTCTGTTATCTTGAGTTGTTGGTGAATAGATGCAGAAGTTCATGGAGCTGTGATTGTTTTTCATTTTATTATATGTAAGTTTTATTTCAATTTGAAAATAAAAACTAAAAAGGAAAAAATTAGATGGTAGTTTCCTTCCCATGGATACTGCATTATGTTCTGGATTCTGCCAGCATTCCATATTAAGGGAAATATCCTATCCTGTTGCCTTGATAAACTGGTTCTTAAACAAAAGAAATTATTGTACTGATACTAGTGTAACCACTAATTAGGGAAGATACTTCACATAACATATTATTATATGGATTTCAAAATGCCCTGAATCAAAATTTGGCTCCCAAATCTGACCTCTACTTCCAGGTTCATTGACTAACTAGTTGCTTTCATCTTTTGGAGCTTTGATTTTCTCCTGAATGAAATGGGGAGTCATACATCTATTCACTCATTCAACAGATAATGTATTGAGTGCCTATGTGCAAGGCAGAGTTAGGCATTTGTGGGCAACAGATAAATTGATGTCTCATGGATTTGAAAGGTTTGACTGAGTTCATACATGTGAGATAACAGGAAAGGATTGAAGGAACCCAAGAATTTGTTGTTGAGACATGACAATTATAGTCAGTGCCACGTTCAACACAAGGTAATTCTTTGCCCCAGAAAATTAATACTTTTGCCAAAATATTATTTTGTCTTCTGTGAATATGAACATTTGCATCTAATTGGAAAATTAACTCCGTACTGAGATTTTCAATTTCAAAAGTCTCTTTAGATGTTAACATGTGATGAACTGAGAAAGACTTAACATATAGCTTAGTGAGTTGGACATAATTCAGTTGTTCACTATTTGGAAACCAAATGTGTTTTATGCTTGGTTACTTTTTCATGTGCTAGAAAACTACAAAATAACTCAATAAGTAACAAATTCAAAAACCAAGTATAGTATGACATCATTTTTATAGGATTTTAAAACATGCAAATGAATAATCTTATTGTCTCTGAGTCTATGCAAGTGCATATGATCAAAGTGACAAAAGTAACAAACCATGCATGCCTGTAAGCAATGTAAAATTATAGGACAGTGTGTCTTTGGGTGTTCCCACAGTAAAGCCTGAAACCAGAACTTTGGTGCATAGTGGGAGTGGGGTGCTATCCCAGGGATCAGGGAGAAGGAGACAAGTAAAGGGAAAAATGCCAAGAAAGGATGTTTTGTTGAGGTCACTATTGTAGACAAAAGGACTCAGCTCCCCTGGGAACTCTGAGAATTGTCTGTCTTAAGGACCTTTATACACACAGTTGGTCTTCTGTGCATGAGGGTTCTGCATCCAAGGATTCAGCCAGGTTCAGAGAGAAAATACTCAGAAAAGAGTTCCAGAAAGTTCCAAAGAGCAAAGCTTGAATTTGTTATGTGCCAAGCACTATGCTGAATCCATGCAAATGAAGTGATCTGTAGGCACACCCCGCTGTAGTCTCCAGCCAATTCACAGACCCCCCAGTCTCTCTCTAGCACTTATTAGAGCCTTATTTGCCTCAAGTCTTATTCATGTACTATGCATTTAGTATTTATTTACTATAATGTTTGCATTTGTACTGAACATATACAGACATTTTTTTCTTGTCATTATCCCCTAAACAATACAGTATGACAACTATTTACATAACATTTACATTGCATTAGGTTTTTAGAAGTCATCTAGAGATGATCACAAGTAAACAGAAAGATGTGCATAGGTTATATGCTAATATTATAGAGTTTTATATGAAATGAGAACATTGTGGATTTTAGTATCTGTGTATGGGGGTTCTAGAACCAACAAGACATAACTGTATGCTGGCTCTGTCCCCATAGAATGAGGTTCTTCTGAGAGATGTCAATTCCCCTCTACTTCCTTGATATGCTTGTGAGAGTTGAATGGACCCTCAAAGTTTATGGAAAGTCTTTGCAAAGTCTTGACTTGGGCCCTGGAGGTGAGCTAACTGTCAGCATGTTCGAAACCAGAGTGGGGCTGAGGGCATGTGACATGAGATGCTAATCATGTCTGTTCTAAGTTCTTACTCCTGGGAAAAGAGGAAAAGGAATGGGATGAGGAAGGACTATAAAAGGAGTTTCATGTGGATCTTAAATGTTTTATTTCTCAAGAAAATGTGTGAAGAAAATAAGGTAAAAGTGAATGTTCAACAAAGCTGGATGGCAGGTGTATGGTTGTTCATTATATTATTCTTGATAACTTTTCTGTATTCTTGAACTATTTCAAATTTAAAAAAATTAGGTTGCATCAGCATTAATTTGTTTCGGGGGAACTCTGATTGAATAATTATGCAGAGCAGTTATGTGTCAAATAGTAATATAATTTGCCACTAGTTCTTAAATTAAGTTAATGTACCTAAGTATAATTTCAATGGAATTTGACTAACAAAATATTGAGTTTTATTCAAAATGTCATGGTTTAATTTTTATTCTAGTTGAGAGATCTCACTTGATAAACTTTTGATTATATTTCCAGTTGTCTTACCAGAGCACTCTGTAAACAAGGGTGATTTATCCATTTTCTGGTTGGGAAAACTGTAACTCTGAGGAATTTATTAATTCATTTGAGATCAGTCAGCAGTAGAAAAGCACAGAGCTCTGCCCTCTCATTTTAATCTGTGATCTCCTTCCTGTTTTACCCAAATCTTCCAAAAAAAATGGTCAGCGGAACATTCTAGGGTAGAATCTGGAGTACATATGCATGCATTTGGGTCAGTGCAATTTGGGGTAGGGTGGCATAGGGATTATAATCTCTACCCTCAAGGGTTTCGTAATCTAGATATGAATAAACATCTCAGTCATATCAGCCCATCCGGCTTTCCCAAGTCTGAGGAAATGGCCACAGCGGGTTTTGTCTACAGAATATCAGCGGCAGCTGCAACCACGCTGCTGTTTACCAAGTGTCCACTGTGTGCAGGGGCTGCTGTTTGCATTGCTCCTTTACACACTACGCCAAGGTTACCAAGTTCCTCTTAACCTTTCCTTTGATGTGTGTACACTGTGTTTTTTTCCCTGAGGTCGACAGCTCCTTGTTCAAGGGCAATTTGTTTGTGGCAAGAGGTGTTTTGAAGAGCAGGCAACTCGAACCTGACTACCACAGTAACAACCACAAAAACCAATACAGCCCAACCTTGAGGAAACCCTCCTTTTGTAAGGTCACTCTTGGGACTTCATGGCTCCACTCAAGTTAAACATTTCAAGTGGCTGAACTTGCAACTTGGATGTAGAAACTTGTTTTCCGGAATGAACTTTCATCAGCTGTTTAAATGGTCAACGAGTGAATACAGCAGAATAACAGCTGCAGACCTCTGGGCTTTTGACACTTATGACTGATGGAAAATACCATTTGCACCCCCTGATTTACATGGAAAAAGCTCAGTGCCAAATTACAGCTGAAGGTTTTGTTTCTCTTTCTGCCTCTTCTAGCTGAGTGGCATTTTAATTGAGGTATTCTTGTGGCACAAAGGCAAGTGGCCTGGCCTCTGCTATATACTTTCCAGACCCATCACTGAACCCATGAATGATTAAATAGTCCCTTCCATCCTGGCCCTCAGAGAGCTGCACCCTAATTTCCCAAACTGCTCTTCAACAGTTGGCATAAACAATGGTCTTTACTTGCTCTTGGAGTTGTCAGAGTAGGCAGTATCAGAACTGGAGAGCTCAGAATGTCTACAAGAAAGCAAAGTTCACTGACAGCAGTCAGTTTCTCAGTGGATCTAGTGGGGACATTTGTGTGTCTGGACCAGTTAGCACACTTGCCATGGTTTTGATTTTGTTTCTTGTGTCTCATCACTGTTGAACTTCTCCCTCTGCCCCATCTTGCTTCCTTCCCTTCTATCCAATAAGTATCAGTCCCAAAGGCACTTCCCAATGAACTTATGGCATACTAGTCTCCAAATCAGAACCTACTTCTTGGGGCATTTGATCTGTGACATCTTCCAGGAATCATTTCTGCCTCCTTTCTTTCCTTACCTGTCCCTAAAGAAGGAATCATTCAGTCCAAACAAATTTGAGTCTTGGTGGCTGTGACTTTGTAACATCTCTTGAATCCATCCATTGTTTTCCACTTTGTTCTTATTATCTCTTTTCAGTTATGATCCAGATGTCTATGACATCCTCCTAGCTGCTCCCTTACTACTTGTTCTTCTCAAACATATTCCGTCCTTTGAAAAAGAACAATCTTCCTGACATAACTTTCCTATGTATGTATATAAATACACCACAACGAATCTCACCATTGTGCACATCCACAAGACTGGGATCCTAATTAGAATAAGATATACTCCATGTTTGTAAAAATATGTCAAAATACACTCTACTGTCATGTATATCTAGAAAGAACAACAACAACAACATAAAGAACAATCTTTCTAAGTAGCAAATCTGGTCTTTTCACCAATAGCTCACTGTTGTACTAAAGATGAAGTTCTTAATGAGACTGTGACCTTCAGAACCTTTATACCCTTAGGACGACTCCAGCCTATCTCCTTGTGTTCTGCCATTCGCATGCTATGCTTCAGCTAAAATGAACTACTTGCCCCAATTGACCACAACTTGACACACGCTAGCATTGCTCTTTTTTAGGTTTCTCTGACCGCAGTGCCTCTCCCGGGGCCTCCTCAGCCCCATTTGGTGTTTCATAATTAGAGCTTATCTTATGTTGGATTGCCCAGAAGAAGACCCTGGAATTAAGATTCCTAGGAAAGTAATTCACTAGGAAATATTTCCAGGAATAGCCAGTAGCATAGGGAGATAGAAGGCAGAAGGGGAGGAAGCAGAGCTAGGGTATGTTATTAAGCTAAGTCTACCAGAGGGTAGGTAACTTTGATTTAGTCCCAGAGAGGAGCTCTGGAGACAGTGAAGGCTGCACCTCAGTATTGTCCCCCACAAAGATGGAGCATTTCTACTTCATACTTAGTAGTATATTTACACACCCATCAATCATTCTTAAGGGGAGAAGAGGGGCTGGCGATGTGGCTTGGTGGTAGAATGCTTGCCTAGCGTGCACAAGGTCTTCGATTTGATTCTCAACACTACAATAAAATAAAATAAAAAAAAAAGTGTATTAAGGGGAGGAGAAAGCCCTCTGTCAAAGAGATTAGAGTGATCTCTGTGATGGTGAACATGTCTTGTGGTTAGACTCACAGGAAACTGGAAAAGAGGTTCCATGGAGTGGGGGTGGGGACTGGTTCCTACCACTCCAGGCTTTATTGACCTGATAATTGCCAGTAACCTTCCTGCCCCACAAGGCAGTGGGCTCCTGGCCAGCAGGACATATGTGTTTACCATGGGAAACCTAGCATGGAACAGGGGCTCAGAGATGTTTGCTATGTTTGTCAAATGAATGAACGAAAAGTGGCTGAATAACATCCACCTTCTAAACAGTAGCCTTTGAAATTGGGAACGTCTATACTATACAACAGACAGGTACACTTTTCTTATGTGTGAAAATAGGTTGTCCTTTTTGCCAGAGAGATTGCACACTTACTTGGGAAAGAGGATCCTTTTTCGTAAGCACTGGGGACCAGTAGGGTTCATGCCTCATACCAACCACATGATTAGCAGAAGTCTAGATTTCCCATTTTAAGAGTTCTGATGGCAGCAGGAACATCAGGCTTCATGATGACAAAGCAATGGGTAGCTCTGGATGTCATCAAGTCTGAGAGCAGCCAGGAGTCATGACCTGTTAACCTTGGAAGGGACTGTTAGAATGAAATCCACTGCCCTCACCATTGCATTTAACATTAAGAAGAAAAGGAGTTAATTTCCTTGCCCAAAGCCTCAGAGGCTGGCTGAAGGTCTGAGAATGGCAAATGGTAGAGCCAGGATCACCCAGGGCTGGAAGCTCCTGCCAATTTTCTCCTTCTTTTACCCCACCCCCACCACTTACTGTGCCTATTTGCCAAATCTCCTTATGTGTACTCTCTCAATTTCTGACTTTTCTCTAAATTCTTTTTTCAAAGCCAACTTTACTATATATTTACGTATGATAGGCATAAAGTAAAATGTGTCCACGTTAAACCTCCAGTTCAAAGGTTTTTGTCAAATTTGCATCCTTACAAGTGCTGTGTATTACCACTGCAATCAACACACACGACATTCCTATTACCAACCTAATTTCCCTCATGCCCATTGGCAGCCACCCTTAATCCAAGTTCCAGCCCCAGATAGCCACTGATTTACTTTCTTTCACTATAGATTAGTTTTGTTTGCATTCAAATGTTAAGTAAATGGAATTGAATAGTGAGTACTCTGTGCTCTGGCTTCCTTCATTCAGCATAAGTATTTTGAGATTCATCTATGGTGTTACAGGCCTCAGTAGTTTGTTCCTTTTTATTGCCATGTGGTATTTCATTGCATGAAGGTATCAACATTTGTTCATCCATTATCCTGTTAATGGACATTTAGGTTGTTGTTAGACTTTAGCTATTATAAATAAAGCTATGATAGATATTCCTCTACAAGTCTTTGTATGGATGTATATTTTAATTTCTTTTGAGCAAATTCCTGGAAGTAGCATGACTCAGTCTTTTGGTAAGGATATATTTAATTTTAGAAGAAACTGTCGAACTGGTTTTTAAAATGGCTTTACCATTTCAGTCTCTCACCAGCAATGCTTGCTCTGTATCCATGTTGACACTTGAAACTATCAGACTTTTCAGTTTTAGCCTTTCTATAATGTATGTTTAGTCTCTACTAGTGGCTTTCATTTGCACTTCAACCAATGATGTTGAACACTTTCCCATATGCTTGTCGGATGTTTGTTATTGTTTTTCTTTGAGGATATCTTATAAATATTTTGCCAATTTTAAAATGGTTTTACTTATATTATTATTGAGTTGTAAGAATTCTATATTCTGGATGCAAATTCTTTGTCAAATGTACATATTACAATTATTTTTCTTGGTTTGTGGCTTCCTTTATCCATTTCTTTAAAAAATTGGTTTTTAAAGAACTGAAGATTTACATTTTGATGCATACCAATTTTTTTTTTCTTTTACAACCTGTGCTTCATTTTGTTGTTGCAGTCTAGGAATCTTAGCCTACCCCAGTATCACAAAGATGTCTTTTCTTCTAACATATTATATTATTTTAGCTTTTATATTTGAGTCTGTGCTCCATTCTCAAAGTCCTTGAGCCTCCCAAAATTCAAAGAGGCATTCCATGCTGATGGCTGAAGTGAGCTGATTCTGTAGACTGAAGGTTCTGGGAAGAACCAATAGGGTTTGCCAATAGGGTTTATCTCCTTTTAGGTCTTCAGTGCACCTTGGGTCAACATCCAGTAACACAAATATCATAGCCCTGGAAATGTAGACGTACAGAGTGATATTTAATTAAGTGCTTTCAGAAGCCATGGGGATCATTGGCTATGTAAATTCAGGGTCACCTTTGACTTTTCTGGGGCTCTTTTTCTTTTTATCTGTAAAATGGGGATAATAAAATCTCCCCTACAGGATTGTTGCCAGAATGAAATGAGAGGGTGTATGTAAGAAATCATGTAGCAGATTTTCACCCACTGGAGGCTCTCCTAAGCAGATGTCTCTGTTATTGCCACTGCTGCCATATCGCCTTAGCATTATTTGGATGCCACGCAGATGGCCTGACCTGCTTTTTTTAAAAAGCTGGATGGCAGGAGTTGCTGACCTTCTGCAAGCTCACTTGAACCTTTTTAAAAATAGGGCTCCTGTTATATTTGGTAGGCCACTGCTCTGGCATGAAGGGACTTTCAGAGCCATGCTGATGAAGCATGGCTCAGGGGTGGCCACCCGTCAGTGATGAGTCAGGACATCTTTGGCATGCTTCTTGCAAGTGTTTTAAGGCTGAGTCCATGTGGGAACTTTCTGTTTATTCTCAGGAGCAGGAACAGATGGGAATTATGGGAAGATCTAGTTTTTGCTATGACAGCTTATGTGGTCATACCATGTCCTCCCAAACCTACCACAAAATTGGAGACTATGCCCCTAAATAAAATTCAGTGGAGAACATGGGACAGAGATGCATATGCATATATATTAAGGCTTTTAGTTTTATGCTTTGGGCTCACTTTCCTATTAAACTTTACCTGTACAGCTGAATATACTTTCATTCCAAAATTGCTTCTGGCAGGTGATGTTTTAAATACTAGGAACTCTGATTAGGTGCCTGGTCATTTGGTCCTATGTATACAGTGATGACCCATTTGTCAGGTTATGCTACTCTCTGTATCTCAATTTTTCCTCATCCATAAAATGGGAATAATATCTTATGCATTTGCTGTCAAGGTTAAAGTGATCACTACAAATGTGTTTTGAAAAGTGCCAGGTACAGAGTAGTAAGCACTGTAAGTACTGTTTGTCAATTACTATTGTCTCATTCTGCTTGAAGTTGCCTTTTTTCCTGTCAGTGTGTGAGCATGCACATTGGGTAACTGGTGAGTGTTTGTTAAGGTCTTATCTGTGCTTCACATTTTTCCTTTGATCTATTGAGTGTCTATTTTGGAAGTCCTGAAGTAGTAGGCGATTAGTAATTAACAATAACCGGGAGTACTTCTGACTTTTATCTAAAGTACTGAAATTCTTCTTGCTTCAAGAACATTTTGTGACTTCTACTGTCCCCTCTGCCCCTGGCCTCCAGACAATTTCTTCAGAGATTCAGGAAGTTTTTGTTTGAACCTACCAGAAGAGCATTAATTCCTGGTCCCTTCAAGAGTTGAGAAGCACCACTCCAGCTCCAGCACACTCAGTGCTGCTTGTTCTCCCACTGTGTGCTTCCCTCCCTCCCTTGCTCCGTTCCCTAGATCTGGTCACCCCAACCTACTCTCCTCTTCATCTACCATCCAGTCAAAGTGATACCAGTTCCCCTGGTGTTGAAGATTAAACACCAGAGAAACCCTGAGGCAAGCATAGAAAACAAGTTTTATTTAAGAGAAGGACAGAGACAGCAGACTTCTCGAGAGAGAAGGGGACCCAGAGCTGGTGCCTGTGGTTTCCTTTCCTCCCCGCTTCCTATCTTGCCTAGTGGCCAAAAGGCAGGAAAAGAGCCATCCAGGGGGTACTCTTTGCAGCTCCTTGTGTTGGGAGGAGTGATTCCCTGGGGGTGTTGGTAAGTTTGGTAACCAGTTGAAGGGGATGCTTTAGAGGTGTTAGCATTTTATTTCCTTTTCTTTGAATTAGCCCTCATCTTTCCAACCCAATCTTTTTTTTTTTTTTTTTTTTTTTTGTATGCTATCTGTCCTTTGTCTCATCTCAAAAGTAGTTGGGGCAGGGAATCCATTGTTTTGGTTATTGGTTATCATTCCTCCTGCCCCAGTACAGTGCCCAGCTTCTCAAAAACTATTGTAGCTCAATCACTATCACTGCATGTGTATGGATGGGAGAAAATAGACAGGCTTCTTCGGCAGCACACATGAGTCAGTGCCATGGGAACCTCCCCAGCAGAACCTGGGGATGGGGGTGCGTATTCAGGGGCACTAATTCTAACAATTTGGTTGGAGCAGGCCTGCGTTCTAATATTTAGTATAAGGTGCCATCTTTCTTGAAGTCACAAGCTAACAAAGGCCTGTGACACACATTATAATTTATGTTTTACTTATATCTCAACTTGGGTGGGAATGTAAGAAGAAACTAATTCATTCTTCCTCACATTGCCTTATCAAACATGATTCCTCAGATAGCTCTTTTTCACTCCTGGATGAAATCTCAGGCAGGTCCCGTAGGTTTTCAATCCCCTTTAGTCTCAAGTGCAATCTAATTTCAGTAAATAAAATGTCCCATCTAGTCTAACCTGAAAACTTCAATCTTTTATTCAATTTCTAGCACCTTCCCATCCCCCACTCCAGCCTGCCTCTGACTGGGATGTGTGCAGGGGGAGAGAAAGAGAAAGGCACAGTTGATGTCTTCTGTCCTCTCTTCTTTACCCCTTTCACTGCCTTTCCTGGTCTCTAGCTGCCATTTTTAGGCCTTCCACGGTTGGTGCATTGGACAGAATAGAGGGCAGGACAGAGAACCTCTCCTCTCACTAGACCAGTGTATTTGTTACTGGACAGGGAATTTGCCAGTGCAGAGAATGACCAAAAACGACTCTTACTTGGATACCTCTCATGGTGCCTGAGGGATATGGATGATTATTCTCTGACTAGCTTTTCCCTCAGCCCTTAGCTTTCAGGAAGTCTATCCCTTAATGGAGCTTATGCCCCTAAGTGAAATCCAATGCTATGTAAGTGCCTTTCTTAGACACAGCCCAGATGGGGCTACTCAGTTCTGATGGCTTCCAGAGTCCACATGTGTCTTCAGGGAAATGTGCCTATATACTGAAGTTTCCAACACTGGAAGTGCTGGTGGTTCCCAGGGTAGTCATCTCTCCTCACACTGCTTCCAGAGCAGCTGCTCAGCTGTAGACTTGCACCTTTGCACTTCCCGGAGGAAGTCTGAGGGCTGCCATTACATTTCTTCAGCTCTGGGGAGAATAGATCAGGCTCCAGTGGTTCCACTAAAGCCCTAATCACCTAATTTAAGTAAAGAAGTACCCTATTCCCTTCAGTCGTGGTGGAGGGAGTGCCAGCATGCTTATCCCTATCTTCAACTTTGAATGAATTACTTGACTTTCTTATATGATATAGAGCTGGGTAATAGACATAGTGACCTTATAATTTATCTGTTTCTTTTTACTTTTATATAAACATTTTTATTGAAGTGTAACCTTCATACAACAAAGTGAATGAACCTTAAATTTCACAATATTAGAATGTCCATGTCACCAATACTTAGATAAAAAAACCAGAACATTCTCAGCACTCTAGATACCCTCTCATACTCTTAACACTTCCAATTGCTCAAGAGGAAACACTGTACTGAGTGCTAATACAACAGATTTATTTTTCAAATCAGAAATACTTTGAGGGTAAAAGGGGGCACATGGTACTTGTCTCATGAAATGGACACTGTCATTTTCTTTTCATTCTGCAAACACATGCTATGGTTCCAATTTAGCGGTGGTAGACATTTCTACACCCCATTCAATCTGGGCTAATATCTGACTACTTTGGCCAATAGAATATTGTAGGTATGTGACCCTTTGCCAGTTATGGTGCAGTCTTGACCCTGAGCCTCTATGTAGAAAGTTTAGGCTACTCTGCCAGAAAAAAATGGCTATGTGGGAGGAATACTTAGGTTCCACAATTCTGAATGAAGAAATCAATCTTGAATATTCATCTTACTGGAACCTTCAGATGACTGCTGCTCCAGCTGCCATTTGACTACAAATTCTGCTGAGATTCTTACCCTTAAGCAGAAAGTCTCTTTGGTCTTCAGTTTCTATAACCCATCCAAATGCAGGCCATGTTACCACCTAGAGGAGAAATACTAACTTTTTGTCATTCTCCTAGATGTTTTCTTCCTCCTCAAATATGCCTTGACTCATTTGATCTGCAGACATTGGCATGGAGACCATTCTGTTTCTCCTGTGCAGCAAAAAGGCAAGACATGATGATTAATGGCAATTAACCATAATGAAAATGCCTCGGTCATTATATGGATATTGAACATAAGATATCATCTGCTTAGAAGCAAAGTCATACAAATGACAGACTGCAGTATGAAGCTCAGTGATGCCAGGTTCTGTACAGAGACCCAGGGGTAGCTCTTATGAGGTTAGGTATAATGTCATGCCTGCTGACTCTGCCCTGGCCCCTTCCTGCTTCCCTTCCACCTTCCTAAGGCAAATAACTGATGGGCTGCCAGAAAATTGCCCATCCAGAATGCTCAAGGACAGAGGAAACTAAAAAAGGCTTAGCCAAAGCTGGACGGGAACCAAAGGTAGAATCATTTCTGCTCATACCTTGGAGAAGAGCCATTTCTCCTTTTTGCACACTAAGAGGGTATCTTTTGCTCATAGGCCTTGGTATGAGACAGCAATGTCTTTAGGTTTAACTGTCAGTTATTCTCTTGGAATTGAGCCTTCTTCTTGTAAATCTATTTTTTTCAAAATAATGTAAAAATGCAGGCTAATTGTATGAGAAATAGGCAAACCAGAGATAGGATATCAGTATTTATTGGGATTTATCATTCCATGCTGTCAGGGATGAGATGTTGTATCAATTACTATTCACTTGTATTATTGGAATTCTGAATTCATGACTGTACTGCTTAGAACTTTTCTGTTATTTGAACTACAGAATTATCATTTATCAATATTTAAATGCCTGCAATATGTGGCTATAACAGGTTATATCCTAAAAAGGGAGCCATCCACACCCAAAGTTCACTTGGTATTTTATCATTGGTTATATTTTCTAGAAGGGAAATAAATACTTTGCTCATAATGCATCAGGGATTTGAAATATAGTGACTTATCAGCATGCTTGTCATATCATATATATTTGTGTGCTATGATACTTCTTCTAGTTTGGATGTTGAAAGTCCCCCAAAAGCCCATATATTGAAAGCTTTGTCCTCAGTGTGGCACAATTGGGAGGTGGTGGAACATTTATGAGGTAGGATCTAGTGGAAAGTCCTTAGGCCATTGGGAGTCTACTCGATTGTGGACTAGAACCTCTAAAACTATGACCCGCAACAAACGTTGCTCTGTATAAGTTGTTAACTCTCAGGTATTTTGTTATAGTGATGGAAAGCTAACATAATATTTATTTTCCTGTAATCTGAAGTTCATCTTAATTTTATCTGGAAAACATGCCATAAATATGAACAACATAGAAGAAAAGGGAATTTAATAAAATATCTTCCAATTATATGTTACTCTAAAAAGACTACTATAAAACATTTTGTCTTAAAATAACAATGATGTATTTTATTTCATGGCTCTTTAGATTAACTGGACTTAGGTGAACAGTTCTTCAGCTCTACATATTTTTGGGTGAAGTCACTTGTGGCTGCATCTAGCTCATAGTACAGCTGGAGATGTTAGTTTGGGAACTTTGATTCTTTTCCACATGGTCTCATTGTGTTATTAGCTTGGAATTTCTTGCAGCATGGTGGTCTTTAGGCTCCAAGAACTTGAAAATAGGTGGTGCCATGCCTCTTAAAATGTAGGTCCAGTTCTTTGGAATTAAACTATGTTAATTCTGCAGCATATTATTGCTCAAACAAAGCATATCATAAAGGCTACACACAGCCAATGTTAGGGGAAATAGATTCCATTTCTATTAGCAACAGCATGTCTAAGTAGAATGAGAAGAATAGTTTATGTCCATCTTTAGTAGCAATTTACCAATGTTAAGAGGATGATATCAGGAAATGTTGAGGAAAATTAAACAATAACAGCACAAAAATTGAAAGAAATGCAAAAATATAATAGGATAATTCTTCAAATATTTACTCATTCCAGTGTATGTCCCCAACATTTAGGGCAGTGTCTGGCATAAAAAAGGTTCTTAATGTTTGTTAAATGAATGTTTCTGTGGCAGAGACTGACTACTAACCAGACTGATTCTTCTTCTTCCTGGGCACATAGACTACAGTTTCTAGCCTTCCTTTTGGTTAGCAGTAGCCTGTGAGTTATAACTGATGAGAAGTGAATTGAAGTACCATTTCATGCTGATCCACAGGATCCTCTCATTTGTTATTCTTTCTCTTCTCTCTTCCCTCTGAATTCCTGGAATGGAGACAATCTCCAAGGTGAGCTCGGAGGCCACTTTGAAAATGGTTGAACAACAACATGGGAGAAGCCTGGGTCCCTGAATCATCATTTTAATAAGACTCACTTGATCAGAAACACTCACACCAAATAGTTGTATTAGCAATACATAATCTCATTTGTATGGAATAAGTGAACTTTGGGGATTTATTTGTTATAGCAGCCAGTGTTATCTGAATTAACACATTTGCATTTGTCAATCCTCCCACAGTCTCAAGGACTACAAAAGAGTTCAGATTTCTTAGAACTGATGGTAAGCTCTAGTTGTTATAGGGCAAAGTGTATTTGGAACCATATTGTGGTAGGCATAGTTTTGAGTGGCTTTCAATGATTCTTATCCTATCTCTTGGAATTCACATCTCTGTATAATCCCCCATCAAGAGCGTGGACCGGACCTAATGACTTGTTGCTATTTAATAGAATATAACAAAGAGGATGGCAGGTCACTTCCATGATTAAACTTCAGAAGATTGCCTTTCCTTTGTTAGTCTCTCTTGGTGGCTTTGATGAAGCAAGCTGTTTTGTTGGAGAGGTCCAAATCGCAAGGAATTGAGGATAGCCTCCAATCAACAGCCAGTATGGAACTGATATGCTCAGTCCAGTATCCCTCAAGGAACTGAAGTCTGCCAACAACTACATAAATTAGTTTGGAGATGGACCTTTCCCCCGTTGAACTTTGATAAGACTGTGGTATTAGCCAGTACCTTGATTGCAGGTGGTGAGAGATCCTAAAACAGAGTATTCAACTAAATTGTGCTCAGATTCCTGACCCGAAGAAACTGTGAGAAAACAAGTGTGTTATTTTTAGCTTCTAAAAGTTGAAACAATTGGTAATACAGCAATGGACAATTAATATATCCCCAAATCTGTCTTTTTTTTTTGTTGTTTGTTTTTTTGTTTTTTTTTTTTTATTTATTTTTATTTTTTATTTTTTATTGTAAACAAATGGGATACATGTTGTTTCTCTGTTTGTACATGGCGTAAAGGCATACCATTTGTGTAATCATAAATTTACATAGAGTAATGTTGTTTGATTCATTCTGTTATTTTTTCCTTTCCTCCCACCCCTCCCACCCCTCTTTACCCTCTATACAGTGCTTCCTTCCTCCATACTTGCCCCCCTCCCTAACCCTAACTCTAACCCTAACACTAACCCTTCCCTCCCCCCCATTATGTGTCATCTGTCTTTTAATCTGGGTTTTATCTACAATGTATTGACTCTGGCAACCTTCTAGTTTCAAGAAGATAATATTAAAGATAAATACGTGGTGAAATATTTGTGGCACCCAAATGTATTTTTAAACCAGGGATTTCTTGAAAAAAACTTCTCTATCACACCCTTCTGATTACTTAATCCGTTATTTACTGTGATGAAACCATTACATCATTGTTTAAGGTCTGTTTGGTTTGATGTTTGAAATTATTGCCGAGAAAAAGTGTGCAAGAAAAGAAACAGGGAGAGGCAGACAGAACTAAAACAGGAGTGTTGTACGCCAGATGTCCTGGGTTAGAAAAACCTGGAAATTTCTCCATCCATCAGTAAAATAGAAAAACAGATGCTCAGCGTAACAAAGAAGCTCTAGAAAAGGTGTCTATTCCTTCATCATGATCAATAACCCAGGGTCAGGAGATGAATTAGAATGAGTGAAAAGAGTGTGAAGCCTGTTGATGAAAGAAAGGAAAAGAGGATTAAATCCATTTGGAAGGTGTGACACCAATGGCTCCCAGTTCTTCATGTCAACTACTGACTGAAGCTGGGAAGCTGAATTCTCTGGGTACAGCATGTCCGGTGAGATGTTCAAATAGCTCCCTACTGACCCCTAACAACAAAGCTATATCTCAGTCATCATCTCTTATTCTTCATATGAGAGTTTTTTTTCATCAGAGCTACAAATATCCTTTCTATGTTGTTATTGGGTGGTGTGTGTGTGTGTGTGTGCGTGCGCGCACACATGTGCAAATGCATGTATGAAGGAAGCTATAACACAAAGATCATGCAATTTCAAGGAAAGTGAAAGGGGGCATATTTCATAGAAGAAGTGAAAAATTAGATGTTTAAAAAGAATATTCAAGGCTTCCTGTGCCCAGTGATGTTACCTATTTTGCCCTCAAAAGCATTTGATTGGGCAATTCTGAATTAACCTCTCTGAACTTAATACATTTATCTAAACAGAGATTAAGCTGGTTGTACTCTAAGGTCTATGATGCCCTAAAGTTTTGTGACTCAACGATTCTTATGGCGAAAATTTCAGTTCTGATGGAAAATTCTTTAGAAGGTTTCATTTAATAGGAGAAAGATAGCTTATAGGAGAAAAAAATTATAATTAACTTGACTGATGATACTGTAGGGCAAGCTAAAATTATTCTAGATGATGATTTACTTTAACTATGCTTTTAATATAACCCTGATATCATTCTTGCTTGGCTAAGCCAAAGGGAATTTTCCCTGTTCTGACAGCTGAACCGAGTCCTAAGAAAAGATAAATGCAATCAGCCTCTTCCCCAGTGATTTGGCATTTCTCAAGTGCTGAGTCACTTGGAAGACACTGAGGATGCTGAAAATATCTAGTGCACTAGACTTTGATATATCAAAAGTACCTTGTTAATTTGACACTCATCTATGAGCGGATCTCAACATGAGCTGTCCTTCCAAAGGAATTTTGTTCAAGTGACTGTTGGATCTCTTTATATTACAACATTACCAATATTCCTTAAAATAAACTAATGCTCACACTATTTTGTTTTCTCAACTTTGGTTTTTACCTTTCCAAACAGCTCACATTCACTGGGTATTTAGATATATGAACATCCTTCGGTGTCTAATTCAGCCGGTCAACAAGTATCAAACTTTTGATGTTCCTCAAAGAGTCATTCCTCTTTATCTTCTCTTTCATTGGGCATACTTTCCAGGACTCATTTTATTCCATGGTTTTATTTACAAAATATACACATATTTTTTCTAACTGGATGTCTCCTGTGACATATGTTAAACTACACCACCACGTTAATCTACTCCAGGCTTCTCAATCTCAAAGCTCCCCAAAGTGGAATCCAACATCTTCCCATTCAAGCTCTTTATGGTGGTTTGCATCTTAAATGTTCACCAAAGACCATGTGTTGAAGACTTGGTCACCAAGCTGTGGTTCTATTGGGAGGTAGTGGAATCTTTACGAGGTAGAGTCTAGTGGAAGGAAGTTGTGTCATTGGAGGTGTGACCTTGAAAGGAATATTGGGACCAGTGACTCTTCCCCTTTATCTCTCTCTGCTGATGACCATGAGGTGAGCACCTTTGCTCTACCTCATGCTTCCTACTGTGATATACTGCCTCACTGCAGGCCCAAAACAATGGGTCCAAGTGAACATGGATGGAAACTTCTGAAACTGTAAGCCAAAATGCATCTTCCTCCTTTAAATTGTTTATCTCAGGTATTTTGTCACCATGACAGAAAAGTAGCACACGTCTTTTCCTGACTTCTCAGTTTTGGGTAATGACACCAACATTGACTAGGATGTCACCTGAGACTCTTGCTGTTTTCTTACTATCTACACCCAGTTTCCATACACTGGCACTTTTTATTTTAATCATTTCTTGGATTGGTTTTCTACATTTTCTTTGCTCCAACCCTTATAATCTCTGACCTATATTATTTCACTGGACCCATGGACATCCCCAGGCCACATATCCCAGGGCGAGAGTACAAATCAGCACCACAAAATTGTCACAAAACTACCTTTCCTTTGTTATGCCCCCAACTGTCTGTTAGAATTTCAACGTCCCTAAAATGGGTTCCATATGGTTTTGGCATTCTCCAGAGGGTGTTTCATATGTGACTCAAACCTTCCTAGCTTCTTTTTGGCTTCTACACAAGAGTTGTCACTTCCCTATTCCCCTATTTTGACGTTCTACAATGATATACATTGTCATTGTTGGCAAAAACAGTCGATATGTCACTGTTGCTGTACCCCAATGCACAAGGCCTAGTCCACTAAGTTCATTGAGGTGAAGTCATTGCTACTACTGCCGGAACCAAAGGCATTGCTCCCCATTCCTGTGGAGATTAAGGATACCAGTGCTACTGAAAGGTTCAGTTCTTTCTGACACATAGGTATTTTAGTGACCTAGATCCTTTTTAGGATTTTTATTTGTTTCTTAATGTAGCCCTCTCCCTTTAGGACTTGGGTGTGAATCCATGAAGTCTGGGCCAGAAGGCAACCTGAGTAATAGAATGATCTTTTGTCAGAATCATTTCCCTCCATTTTTCTCTTGAATGAACTTGGAACATTTATTCTTTTTTTTTCTCTTAGGAGTTATCTCCCAGGATGTATTTCATCCCTCAAAATTACCCTAGGTTGAGCAGTCCCAACCTCTTCAAAGCCTTTCAGGAAATCAGGCCTGACCATTGGAAGAACATGGTGTATTCTCAACCTGGGAGGTTTTGGAAAGCCAGATCATTCTTCACAGTTCTGACAGAGTCAGTGTTCTAAAGAACAAAACAGCCTATGTTTAAAACTTCCCTGATTAAAATGTACCCAGATTAAAAGCATTGGTGCCTTCCCAAAGTTTAAAGTCTTCAACAAAACAAAGTGCATAAAAACTCTTCACAACCCAGTCTTAGCCTTCTTCTCCAACACGGCCCATGAAACCAGAAATTGTGACCTAAACATTACAAATTCCTAATAATCATTGTGTGTTTGTCCATCAACCACCTGCAGTATCTCAAAAATTTTAGGAGCTATAGGTTCAGACACATGAATATCAAGTTCTGTGATTTTTTTTATAGGGAATTTTTTTTTATTTCAATTAAAAATCATAAATTTACATAGGGCAATGTTGTTTGATTCATTCTGTTATTTTTTCACTTCCCCCCTCCCCTCCCACCCCTCTTTTCCCTCTATACATTCCTCTCTTCCTCCATTCTTACCACCCTCCTTATCCCTAACCCTAAACCTAACCCTAACCCTAACACTAACCCCTCCTACCCCCCCATATGTCCTCATCCGCTTATCAGCGAGATCATTCGTCCTTTAGTTTTTTTGAGATTGGCTTATCTCACTTAGCATGATATCCTCCAATTTCATCCATTTGCCTGCAAATGCCATAATTTTGTCATTCCTCATGGCGGAGTAATATTCCATTGTGTATATATGCCACAGTTTCTTTATCCATTCATCAACTGAAGGGCATCTGGGTTGGTTCCACAATCTGGCTATGGTGAATTGAGCAGCTATGAACATTGATGTGGCTGTATCTCTGTAGTATGCTGATTTTAAGTCCTTTGGGTATAGGCCAAGGAGTGGGATAGCTGGGTCAAATGGTGGTTCCATTCCAAGATTTCTGAGGAATTTCCATACTGCTTTCCAGAGTGGCGGCACTAGTTTGCAACCCCACCAGCAATGTATGAGTGTACCTTTTTCCCCACATCCTCGCCAACACCTATTGTTGCTTGTGTTCTTGATAATCGCCATTCTAATTGGGGTGAGATGAAATCTTAGGGTAGTTTTGATTTGCATTTCTCTTATTACTAAAGATGTTGAACATTTTTTCATATATCTGTTGATTGCTTGTACATCTTCTTCTGTGAAGTGTCTGTTCATTTCCTTAGCCCATTTGTTGATTGGATTATTTGTACTCTTGGTGTAGAGCTTTTTGAGTTCTTTATAGATACGTGATATTAGCGCTCTATCTGAAGTATGAGTGGCAAAGATATTCTCCCACTCTGTAGGCTCTCTTCATATTATTGATAGTTTCCTTTGCTGAGAGAAAGCTTTTTAGTTTGAATCTATCCCAGTTATTGATTCTTGCTTTTATTTCTTGGGCTATGGGAGTCCTGTTAAGGAAGTCTGATCCTAAGCCAACAAGTTGAAGGTTTGGACCTACTTTTTCTTCTATAAGATGCAGGGTCTCTGGTCTGATTCCGAGGTCCTTGATTCATTGTGAGTTGAGTTTTGTGCACGGTGAGAGATAGGGGTTTAATTTCATTCTGTTGCGTATGGTTTTCCAGTTTTCCCAGCACCAGTTGTTGAAGAGGCTATCTTTTCTCCATTGCATATTTTTGGCCCCTTTGTCTAGTATGAGAAAATTGTACTTATTTGGGTTTGTGTCTGTGTCCTCTATTCTGTACCATTGATCTACCTGTCTATTTTGGTACCAATACCATGCCGTTTTTGTTACTATTGCTTTGTAATAGAGTTGAAGATCTGGTATTGCAATACCCCCTGCTTCGCTCTTTCTACTGAGGATTGCTTTAGCTATTCTGGGTTTCTTATTCTTCCAGATGAATTTCATAATTGCTTGCTCTATTTCTGTAAGGTACATCATTGGGATTTTAATTGGAATTGCATTGAATCTATATAGTACTTTTGGTAGTATGGCCATTTTGACAATATTAATTCTTCCTATCCATGAACATGGGAGATCTTTCCATCTTCTAAGGTTTTCTTTAATTTCTTTCTTTAGTGTTCTGTAGTTCTCATTGTAGAGGTCTTTCACCTCTTTTGTGAGATTGATTCCCAAGTATTTTATTTTTTTTGATGCTATTGTGAATGGGGTAGTTTTCCTAATTTCTCTTTCTGAAGATTCATCACTTACGTATAGAAATGCATTGGATTTATGAGCATTGATCTTGTAACCTGCTACTTTACTGAATTCACTTATGAGTTCTAAGAATTTTCTGGTGGAATTTCCAAGTTCCTCTAAATATATAATCACGTCATCAGTGAACAGGGATAGTTTGAATTCTTCTTTTCCAATTCGTATCCCTTTAATTTCTTTGGTTTGTCTAATTGCTCTGGCTAGAGTCTCAAGAACGATGATGAATAGAAGTGGTGAAAGAGGGCATCCCTGCCTTGTTCCAGTTTTTAGGGGGAATGCTTTCAGTTTTTCACCATTTAGAATGATATTGGCCATGGGCATAGCATAGATGGCCTTCACAATATTAAGGAATGATCCCACTACCCCAAATTTTTCTAGTGTTTTGAGCATGAAGGGATGCTGTATTTTATCGAATGCTTTTTCTGCATCTATTGAAATAATCATGTGATTCTTAACTTTTAGTCTGTCGATATGGTGAAGGACATTTATTGATTTCCGGATGTTGAACCAACCTTGCATCCCTGGGATAAAACCCACTTGATTGTGGTACACTATCTTTTAAATATATTTTTGTATGCAATTTGCTAAAATTTTGTTGAGAATTTTTGTGTTGATGTTCATTAAGGATATTGGTCTGAAATTTTCTTTCCTTGATGTATCTCTGTCTGATTTAGGTATCAGGGTGATATTGGCTTCATAGAATGAGTTTGGGAGGGTTCCCTCCTCGTCTATTTTATGGAATACTTTGAGAAGTATTGGAATGAGCTCTTCTTTGAAGGTTTTGTAGAACTCGGCTGAGAACCCATCTGGTCCCGGACTTTTCTTTGTTGGTAGGCTTTTGATGACCTCTTCTTTTCATTGCTTGAAATTGATTTATTTAAGTTGTGTATGTCCTCCTCATTCAGTTTAGGTAATTCATATGTCTCTAGAAATGTGTTGATGTCTTCGAGGTTTTCTGTTTTGTTGGAGTATAGATTTTCAAAATAGCTTCTTATTATGTTTTGTATTTCAGTCGTGTCTGTTGTGATATTTCCTTGTTCATTCTGAATTTTAGTAATTTGAGTTTTCTCCCTCTTTCTCTTTGTTAGCGTGGCTAAGGGTTTATCAATTTTGTTTATTTTTTCAAAGAACCAACTATTTATTTTGTTAATTTTTCCTATTGTTTCTTTTGTTTCAATTTCGTTGATTTCAGCTCTGATTTTAACTATTTCCTGTCTTCTACTCCTTTTGGTGTTGGTCTGCTCTTCTTTTTCTAGGGCTTTGAGCTGTAATGTTAAGTCATTTATTTTTGATTTCTACTTCTTTTGTTGAATGCGCCCCATGAAATAAATCTTACTCTCAGTACTGCTTTCATAGTGTCCCAGAGATTTTGATATGATGTGTCTTTGTTCTCATTTACTTCTAAGAATTTTTTAATTTCCCTCCTGATGTCTTCTGTTATCCATTCATCGTATAATAGTGTATTATTTAATCTCCAAGTATTGGAGAAGTTTCTCTTTTTTATTCTGTCATTTATTTCTAATTTCAGTCCATTATGATCTGATAGAGTACAAGGTAGTATCTCTATTCTTGTATTTGCTAACAGTAGCTTTGTGGCATAAAACATGGTCTATTTTTGAGAAGGATCCATGTGCTGCTGAGAAGAAAGTGTATTCGTTCTTTGTTGGATGATATATTCTATATAAGTCGGTTAAGTCTAAATTTTTGATTGTGTTATTGAGATCTATGGTTTCTTTATTCAATTTTTGTTTGGACGATCTATCCAGCGGTGAGAGAGGTGTGCTAAAATCACCTAGTATTATTGTGTTGTGGTCTATTTGATTTCTGGAATTGAGAAGGATTTGTTTGACGTACATGGATGAGCCAATGTTCGGGGCATAGATATTTATGATTGTTATGTCTTGCTGATTTATGCTTCCCTTAAGCAGTATGTAATGTCCTTCTTTATCCCTTCTGACTAGTTTTGGCTTGAAGTCCACATTATCTGAAATGAGGATGGATACTCCAGCTTTTTTGCTGTGTCCGTGTGCATGGTATGTTTTTTCCCATCCTTTCACCTTTAGTCTATGGGTATCTCTTTCTATGAGATGGGTCTCTTGCAGGCAGCATATTGTTGGTTTTTTCTTTTTAATCCAATCTGCCAATCTATGTCTCTTGATTGATGAGTTCAGGCCATTAACATTCACAGTTATTATTGTGATATGATTTGTATTCCTATTCATTGTACTCATTTTTGTTTTTTGACATGATTTGGTTTCTCCTTTATTTGGCTATTCGTTTAGTCTAGTTCCTCCCATTGCTGATTTGCATCGTTGTTTTTCATCTCTTCCTCATGGAATATTTTGTTGAGAATGTTCTGTAATGCTGGCTTTCTTTTTGTAAATTCCTTTAGCTTTTGTTTATCAATGAAGGATCTTATCTCATCGTAAAATCTGAAAGTAGGTTTTTCTGGGTATAAAATTCTTGGTTGGCATCCATTTTCTTTCAGGGCTTGGTAAATGTTGTTCCAGGCCCTTCTATCTTTTAGGGTCTGGATTGAAAAGTCTGCTGATATTCTTATTGGTTTCCCCCTGAATGTAATCTGATTCTTTTCTCTCGCAGCCTTTAAAATTCTGTCTTTATTTTGAATGTTAGGTATTTTCATAATAATGTGCCTTGGTGTAGGTCTGTTGTAATTTTGCGTATTTGAGTCCTATAAGCCTCTTGTACTTGGTTTTCCATTTCATTCTTCAGATTTGGAAAATTTTCTGATATTATTTCATTGAATAGATTGTTCATTCCTTTGGTTTGTTTCTCTAAGCCTTCCTCAATCCCCATAATTCTTAAATTTGGCCTCTTCATGATATCCCATAATTCTTGTAGATTTTGTTCATGACTTGTTACCATCTTCTCTGTTTCTTCAACCTTGTTTTCAAGATTAAATATTTTGTCTTTAATATCTGAGGTTCTGTCTTCCAGGTGATCTATCCTATTGGCTATGCTTTCTATGGCGTTTTTAACTTGGTTTATTGTTTCCTTCATTTCAAGGATTTCTGTTTGGTTTTTTTTCAGTATCTCTAACTCTTTATTGAAATGCTCTTTTGCTTCTCTTATTTGCTCTTTTAATTGTTGATTGGTGCGTTCATTTAATGCCTGCATTTGTTCTTTCATCTCCTCGTTTGCTTCCCTGATTGTTTTAATTATGTACATTCTGAACTTCCTTTCTGACATTTTTTCTGCTGTGCTGTCATTGGGTTTTATTGATATAGTATCTAGGTTTGTTTGGCACATTTTCTTCCCTTGTTTTCTCATATTGGTCAGATGTCAGTGGGACTCTGTGATATTGTAGATTTCCTCTATTGGCTTATAGTGTCCCTGTAGATTTCCAGTGTATCACCTACCAGCCTTCAGTAGCCAGAAGTCTTGAATTAATTTGATAATGCAGTGCTTCTGAAGAACGCTGCCCCTAGCCCACTACTGGTTCCAGGGAGAGAGACCTGGAGAGGTCTCTTGCTGCCCAGCCCTGGTCCCAGAGGCTGGTTGTAGGTCGGAGGTCTCCACTGGCTTGGGGACTTGTGACTGGCTCTGTGTAGACAGGCTCTCACTGGGTGGTTTGCCCCGAGAAGCTAGCCTAGAGAGGCGCTTCCCGCCGGAGGGGGCTGGGCTGCTTGGGGAAGTCCCTGACGCCCTGTGCTGGTCACTGAAGCAACCTGTGGGTGGGCCGGAGCTGGCCGGGGCGGGCCGGAGCTGGCCACGCTGCTTCTGTGCAGAAGGGCTCTCACTGGGGGGCCTGTTCCACGAGGCTGGAGGATCTGTCCCTGTGGGAGGAGCCCACCGCCAGACTGCACAGAGCGGCCTGGGGGAGATGCTATCTGCCCTGTCCTACTCTAATAAGCCACTCGAATCCGGGCCTGCTGCCCAGCTGAGCTTCTCTGGGTGGGGGAGACTCACCCCGTGGTTCTATTTTAGTCCGAGTCTCTCAGTGCCTCCCCTTCTTGAATCCTGGGTTCTGGGGCGACTGGAGATGCAGTCACCCTCTAGTCCACCATCTTGGATCCAAGTTCTGTGATTTTTAAGAAAGTTCCATAACCTCTTTGAACCTTAATTTACAAGTCTGAAAAATGAAGATAATAATAATTTATATAATGGGATTGTGGTCAGGAATAAATAAAATTGAAATAAACACATATAAGGGTACTTATACATAAAACTTATAAGGGCCTGATACATAAAACCACATATGCAATAAATAATGAATAGCATAATTACCTGAAATACTATACTATTTTAATCTTCCTCAACTGCTAAGCAATTATTATTCAAGATCCAGTTGATCAATTTTATCCACAGTAGTTAGCATGTAGAAACAGCCCAAGTGTCTATCAATGAGTAAACAAAATATGGCATATCCATAATTGGAATATTACTCATCCATATGAAGGAATAAAGTACTGATATATGCTATAACATAGAGGAAAACATTATGCTAAGTAAAAGAAGCCGGACCCAAAGGCCACATATTTTATGATTCACTTTATATGAAATGTCCAGGAAAGGCTAATCCTAAAGTAGATTAATGTTTACCAGGGCCTACAAGAAGAGAATGGGGAGTGACTGCTAATGGGTGCAGGTTTCTTTTGTGGATAGTAAAAATGTTCTGGAACTTGATAGAGGTGAGGATTGTACTATTTCGTACTTAAAAACCGCTGCATTGAATATCTTAAAAGGGTAAATTATATGGAATGTGCATTTTATCTCAGTTTTTAAAAAACAAAAAATAGTCAACTGAAATGCCATTTTCTTTTTGAAGTCTTCCCTAGACATAGTCACTAATCCTTCTGTGTTGCCAAGGAACTTGGTACTTACCCTTTCTCAGGGTGTCCTTGGTTTGCATGACTGTTACCTTCATTAAATTGAAGTTCCCTAAGGACAGTGGTGCTGCATATCTGAATTTTTTGTCTGCTTAGTATACTCATTCCTTTTGGGGACTGTCTTTTCCCCACCTGGTGGTCTGCTAGCCTACTTGATTTCTCTAAACCACTGACCATAGTAATTGACTTAGGAATGAACATCTGACTCAAACCAGGCCAATCAGAGTCATCTATGCAATTTAATTAGGAGGGTTAACCATTTAGAACCATGTAAATCTACTGTGCAAGTGACTATTTCTGCATCTTTGTTGATACATCTGTATACAGATGAAGCTAGTATGGAGGAAGGCAGGGATAAGCCACTGAGACTAGTATTCTACCCCCAGATTTTTTAGTCATTGAAGACAATTATTCCCAATTTTTTTAATTGAAATAGTTTGAATTGGGGCTTAGTTACTGGAAACTGAAGAAGTTTTGACAATGTGACAGCTATTGTGCCTTAGTGTTCAGCAAAGCTATCTTGTTACCTGTGAGTTGGCTCTCAAATGATATTTTTGGATAAGTATAGGATGTTATTCTCAAGCACCCTTGGCCCCTTACTATAAGAAGGTTGGGGAAGTGTTTAGTAGCAATGATGCTTTCTGACTTTTATTTTCTTTTGTTCACTCATAACAGTCCCTGACACAGGGAAAACAGAAAAGACAACACACTATTTCTCAAAGATCTTAGCATCATTTAGTGTCTTCCAATGACAGAAGTCAGAGAAGCACACTTGTCTTTCTCTGCTCATTGCCCTTTGCTCTCCCTGTTCAGACTCTTCTGTCCAAACCCAGCTGTTGTTGGAGAGATAGGAAATTTGCTTCTTTTATAAGAGGCAAGCAAAGAAAATGTTACTCAAAGTCTGGGATTTACTATTCTTACAGTTTACTAATGCTGTGCCCTCTTTTTATTGCATCCTATGGTAGATAACCATTCAGGTGTCCTCCGAAATCTAATAGCATCTACTAAGGACAGCTTTGGAAAGTGGTCCCACAAATCCCAAGGATTCCAACCACCAAACAGACTAAGAGTGAACGTTAATCTACTCTCTATATATAAGGCTTACTCTCCAGGACTCCTATTTTCTTCTGTGTCACCAATAAAATAAATAATATTTATAAGTATTTTAAATGTCTTTCTCCTACAGCCATATAGGAGGGAAGCCTCCATTACTTATTTGACTCCTGAGGCCTCTGTCAACCACTTACAGTAAGAAGGTATAGAGAGGAGAATGGCAGCAGTATTTCTGAGAACAGTGGAGGTGGGAAGAATGAGACAAAGTATTATGGGTTTGGATGCTAGAACAGAAATGGGGAGGAAAATACGAAATGACAAATTTTCCAAAGATCAGTGTGTGGATTAGATTTTAATTAGCCTTCCTGTATGTTTCATATAGAATTCCCCCATCACCATCATCTCAAGAGATCACTGGTGCTTTTAAAGGCTCTTGGTAATTAGATTTTGGTTTCTTTTTGGATATATCACTGTGCTGAGATGAAGATTGGCCTCAAGGCAGCCCAATTTTATTTGGGTTACACTTAAAACAATCAGGTTACCAAGGACTACAGGGTAAATGACCAGTTTCTCTCCAGAGAAAACAAATTGTAATTGAGATGACTATAATTCATATAATTTTTTCTTTCAACAACTTCAGAAGTTATCTTTATCTTTTAATTTAAGAATCCAAAACAGAAAAGAATTCAGGATTAAAGCCAGGGTATCTGTGTTAACATCCTCAGTCTTCTACTTAGTAGTACTAAAAGGTTGAGCAAAGTTTTCAAACTCTGTGCCTCAAAATCTTTATCTGTAAAATGAAAAAATAATATATCCCATACTTGCTATTGGAATAAAATGAGTTCTTATGTGTGAAGATCTGAGATGATTTCTTGACACATAGTAAGCACTCCGTAAATGTTAGCTATTATGTTAATTTTGGCTATTTTCCAAAACACATAACTCACTTCAGAGCATAAAAAGTCATTTAAAAAGCACATATTTATACTTATATGTATAAATATGATTATATACACATCTCTATGTATATACATATATGCATTTGTACACATATGCAGAGAGTGAAAAAGAGAGAGAGATTTACTTTAGTAATTCCCCAAGAAGTATTTCCAACATTTATTTATTCATTCATTCAATAGATATTTGTAGCACAACTACCATGAGCCCAGCTAAAATGGGAATACTAGCGATGTGCACACCATGTGTTGCAGTTGCTGAAGTCAGCACCCTCTCAGAGCTTAGGAAACACTTCATGATGTTAACAGAAACACAAAGAAAGATCTGGGGAGAGGATGAGGCAAGATTTTCCCAGACTTGTATGTTCTACCAGCACAATTTTGAATCCAGCAGGTCAATCCACTAGTCCTTTATTCTCTCTGCTTTTCTACCTGTGCAATGGAAATCATCACAGCAGCTTCATAAAGGGATTGGGGGGATTTGTGAATTAAATATGAACTCTTGCTGGCTCAAGGATCATCCTCCACATTCCCTAAAATAACCTTGATTTGAAGGCACAGGGATAATGGCAGAGGGCGCATTTTCTACGTGCTTTGCATAGGTGTTTTAGTCACGTCCCATTTTCTATTAGCACTTGTTCTGGAGTGCCCTTGGAACTCCTCTGCTTGCTCTGTGGTTGAGGTGGGCTCTGTCAGTGGGGTAGAAAGCTACAGTGAAAACTCAAGGGTGAGCATAAAAAAACAGAGACCAACATTCTGCAAACACTGTATGTGTTGAAGGCCAGCTGCTTTAAAAATATATACATGAAGGGAAAGGAGGAGGATGGGAATAGGAAAGACAGAATGAATGGGACATAACTTTCCTACATTCATATATGAATACACGACCAGTGAAATATCACATCATGTACAACCACGAGAATGGGATCCTAATTAGCATAAGTTATACTCCATGTATGTATTATATATCAAAATACACCCTACTGTCATGTATACCTAAAAAGAACAAATAAAAAAATTAAATATATATATATATATATATATATATATATATATATATATACATATGGAAGAAACCAAATCAGTAATCCTTTTGTTTATCAGCATCCTATTTCTTGGTATATTTGTGATAATATGTGAGACCCTTGTATACTCAGAAGTCACTTCTGCATGGATAGGGCTAGGGTAGCTCCCAGTTCCGATTCATCAGAATCAGGTTCAATTCTATGATAGAGAAGATGGAGGGCCAAAACTAAGAACTACCTTTATAAAGTCTTGATGGTGGCATACTCCTGAAAAGACTGCGTGCAGGAAAGCACAACCAACACTGCTTTTGCAATTTCATACCTGTAATGGGTATGTTGTATGGGAAAGGACAGCAGGGGCATTGTTTGCCTTCAGCTGATATTGACAGTGAAACTAACCCAGGGTCTCTCCCTGCTTTCAATCAAGCGCCCCGCTGTTGCCACTTGTCTTCCTAAAACGAAAATCTCATCTGTGTCATGGACTTGTATATGAACCTCTGATGGTTCCCTTTTGCTTTTGAATGAGAACAGCTTCATATGGTTTAGCATGGCCTACCCTTCCAGTGTCATCTCCTGCCATGCCCCTTCTTACTCCCTGCGTTCACCCAGCCAGGACAACTTGGGAATTCATTGAGACAGTCCCCACTGTGGCTCGGATTGTAGGTTTTGGAACCAGATACTCCTGGTTTGAATCTAGGATCTCACTAGTTGTGAGTTTCAGATGAATTACTGATTCTCTGTGCTTTGGGTTCCCTGTAAAGTGGGGAAAATGATACTATTATAAGGCTGATATGAAGAGTAAATGAATTCATGCACATAAAGTGTTTAGAATAGTGCCTGACATATAGCAAGCATCTTAGAAGATTAAATATCATTGATATTATTTATAATTACCAAAATTTGGCATCTCTTGACACCTCTGCATCTTTGCACATCCAGTTTCCAAAACCTATAACTCACTCTTCCTCTTATATGCCCAGACGTTAACTTACTTTCAACACATGTTTCAAATGATGACTTCACTGCTGCTCTCTGCATAACCCTTCATTTGGCACTTATCACAGCAGATTCTCACAATTTTTCAAAAACATGTCTTTCTTCTTTAAAAGATTGTGACTTTCTTGAGAGCAATGATTATCCTCATTTGGGGTCTCTAGGTCCCAGAAGTTTTGGTGTAGAACAGGTCTCAAAGATTGAGCCATACAAAAATTTGTACACAAATGGTTACAGCACCATTATTATAATAGCACGAATATCTAAACAATCCAAATGTCCACCAACAATGCCCAGCACGGTGGCACATGCCTGTAATCCCAGCTACTTGGTTGGCTGAGGCAGGAGGATTGCAAGTACAAGGCCAAACTCAACAATGTAGCAAAGCCCTGACTAAAAACAAAAAGTTAAAAGGGCTAGGGATGGAGTTCAGTGGTAGAGCACCTCTGGGTTCAATTCCCTGTACAAATGATGAACAAACAAATATCCATGAACAGATGAATGAATCAATAAAGTATGATGCATTCACGCAAGGGGATATTATTCTCTTAATAATATGATTAAAGTACTGACACATGCTACAACACAGATGAACCTTGAAGACTTTATGTTAATGGAAACAGGCATTTCACAAAAGGCCATGTATTATAAGATTGCATTCATACATTATATGAAATGTCCAGAACAGGCAAATCTAGATAGACAGAAATTGGATTTGTGATTGCTTAGTGCTGGGAGAGAGAATGGGAGAGAGGGGAGTTTCAGTTAGAGTACAAAGTTTCTTGTGACTGTGGTGATGGTCGCACCACTCTGAATTCATGACAAACCATTGAGTTGTATACTTTAAGTGGATGAATTATATGGTATGTGAATTTTATCTTAATAAAATTACCAAAAAGAAGAAGGTAATGATTGATCAAATGGGCACATGAGCAAGCATGGTTTTGTGTTTTTGTTGAGTATGAACATGTCTACAAGCTGCCGCCTCCCTGAGGAGGGCCCAAGGCTGGCCTTTCTTTCCTGTTGCTGTTTCCCTTTTGTCAAAGCCTTGCTTCTCTGCTTTCTTGGACCCTTGTTCCCTTTCAGCCTCTCCTTTTCTTTCCTTCTTAGATTTTCTTTTCCTCCTTCATGTACAATCAACCCCTCAGGACAGTTTGCTTGAAGAACATGAAGAGGATAAGAACTTCTTTGGGAAAGTACAACACGAGAGTCCAAAGGGACCTTCGATACACCCTTTCATGGGAACACTTTGCTTTACAGATAAATAATTGGGGAGTCAGAAAGATAGAGATTTTTTTTCTTCCATAGTTGGGATTGAACCCAGGGGTGATTTAACACTGAGTTACATCCCCAGCCTATTTATTTATTTATTTATTTATTTATCTCACTAAATTGCTGAGGACTGACCTGAAACTTGGGATGCCCCTCAGGCTCCCAAATAACTGGGATTACAGGCATGCACGCTCAGCCCAAAGGTTTTGAAATCTCATATATTGAATGTATGCCAGAACTGAAATTAATCCAGGTCTTTTATCTTGGTGGTACAATTCCTATCACACTATCTCCCTTCCTTACCTCTTGTGTATCGACCTCCATTCAGCCTGGAATGATCTGAAAGTCCAAACAGATGGAACTATGGGGATCTCATGTCACATTTTGAATGACCCACTACATATCAGGTAATTTCTGTTCGTTCTCATCCAAGAATATTCCAGATACAGATACCATCTCATCACACTGAATTCCAAGAGGTTCTTATAATTTCAGTTTTTTTAGACTTTAGTTTTGTTAATACAGAATACATGATATAGTAGAAGGAACACAGGATGAGGAGTCTGAAGATGTGGACCCCAGTCCCACTCAGTCACTAACTAGCTGTGAGACTTGTACAAGGCATTTAATGAAACTGAGTCTCATTTCCTCCCTGTAATGTTAGGGGTTGAATTAGATTACTTCTTTGCTTCCTTCCACCTCTTTTTGACTCCATAATTTGATTACTATAGGCCGAAATAAAGAGATTATCAGCTAAGACTTAGGGGTCTTTTCAATGTAAAAATTTTCTTCCAGAAGTAGTTGTGGTAATTGATCCTGACCAGTATGAACAGTGGCATGTGAACACAGGAATAATTCAGGAAGCATTTTTTTTTTGTTCAATCTGAGTATCATTATGCTATTTTAGGACACAGCTGTAAAATAATAAGGGAATTAGAACCAAGACACACTGAAATGAAGGCAAGAGATTATGCCAGACACCTTCATTTCTCATTTTAACTCTAACAACATTAGAAGGAAAAGAACATTCACCCACTGCATAGATATGAAAAGTGAGGATTAGAAGCTAACCTAACTTACTCAGAGTCATAGTGAATTATGGGTGCCACAGGATGTGGCATTAGGTTTGATTGCTGCCCTTGAGTTGCATTTTTTTCCTGCATATTGGCCTTCCAGAATAGCAAATTTGTAAATAATGGACCCAGGATGGAAAAGGCCTCTATTTTGGAGTGTGGATCCCTGCCACACTCATTGCTTCTAATGCTTCAGTCCCGATAAGATCCTTAATCGATTAGGTATGTTCTTGGTCCCAGTTAATTTCTAATTTGAGATAACCTCTCTGTGGCATTGATTGACCTAGTTTGGCAAGGCAGAGTTTGTGGTTTAAATGGGAGTTGGAAGAAACTAACCAGATGTAATCAAGAATTAGTGTCAGGAATACTTGGAGCCACTTGAGGCTATTGGTCTGGCTTCCATTGTAGACCTAATATGAGAACTGTTAGTGAGAGCTCACCTTGTTAAGAAAAGACCCTTTCCTGGGAAATTTTCTAAAATTTGAATTTTTTTCTGAAAGTGTCAAAAAAATCACCACCCACATGTTTTGAGTAGTTCTTGTCATCTTGTAGCTTAATACTGGACCCATCAAGAGGTATCAGATGACTTGTAAGGCTCTTGAAATAGTATACACTATTTTGTGCATAAGAGTTTATTTTGGGTGAGGGGGGAGAGAATCCATGGTTTTCATTAGGCTTTTAAAGGGTTCCCTCAATCTAGAAAAGCTAAAGCTTCCTGACTGGCAAAAACTTTCCAGGGCCCTATCTCTTAGGGACATTCTTTTTTCAGAGTATGTGACTTCTTTCCCCACAGGGCAGGAAGACCCAGCCTCCATCAGCCATGGTCCTCCTAGAGGCAGTCTGATGAAGAAGTAAGTTTGAAGTCAGACAGATACATACTCCAGTCCCCAGTGAACCACTTCCTTTTGCGTCTGTGGACAAGTTGATTAGCTCAGGGTTCATGGTCAGCACATAAACATGGGTCTACTCTCACTGACTGCTAAAACATTGAAATTCTTGGGCTTTTCCATCCTTGTGGGGTACCTTGGCTCCTCCCAAGACCCTCTCTTAATTCCATCACTAAGAGAATTTTGTAATTCCAGTCAGATCCTAAGTGGGGCTCAAAAGAACATTACTGTTGCACTAGACAAATGGATGTCTTCATAACATGGAACCTAATTTTTAGCAGTTTTCTTATTGACGTATGTATTTAACTCTGCACTTTATAATACCATTGGCAGCTGACCTATGTCTCCTTAGCACATGGCATCTTACTGTATGTGCCAGAGTTGCACTACCCAAATGCTTTCTCTCAGGCCCTGCTCCTGGGGCAGACTGGAAGTGCTGGGAAGCTAGCATTCCTGAGAATATTCTTCAGTCAACATAGGATGGAAATTCATCCTAAGTACTGCATCTTCTCTCCTCTTGGGTAGAACAATCTTCCATAGCATCTGTAACAGGCCAAGCCCTGGTTTCCCACTGTGGTAAAAGATGAGCCCTGTATTGCCTTCATTCCCCTCCCCAATTCACTCCTCCACTTCTCAACCACTGCATCATTGCTTCTTGGGATCACCTCCCAAATAAACTACCTGCATCCAAATCCTTGTCTCAGGGTCAGCTTTTGGGGGCACCCAGTCTAAGACATATTGAAAAATAAATATTTACACATATGTTAATGTGCACATAATATTTTATAAATGTTGGGAGAAGAAAATTTTTCATATACAACCTCCTCCCCAACATCAATAAAAAGGCAAATTGAGAAATGTGAGATTTAATATTCCACAGTAGGCTGTCAGCAATTTCAAAGCCCAAAGATGTCTGATAAAACATATAATTTATTCAACCTCATTTCCTATGATCCTCCAATATTTGCTTAACTGTATTAATACTGCAGGACTCATCTGCCTTAGTTGGAAACCCTCTCCTTAAATTCTTTTTTTAAATTAACTAACAAAAACTTCTAACAAAAATTGCTGCCCCTGAAATATATATCATCCTATATTGTTCCATGCTCTGGAAAGAACATGGAAGGTAGAGTCCCATATTCCTTATACTGTGTGGCAAATTTTCCTTACCACTATTCCTACCATCTTGCCGGCCCTTCTGCCCTTTGGAAATCTCCCAAGCTTTTCCTTACCATTTATCTACTTAGCAGGAGAGAAATATAACTTAATTTTTCTTTTTTTTTTGGTCCATGGCTTGTGTTCCAAATTACCCATGGTTGCAGGATACTTTTCAAAATTTGGGAACTGTCTCCTAAACCAGATCCCTTCCCCTGGGATATCTATCTCTAGCTTTTTATGGTTGATGGGGTTGGTATGACTATATTAGAGTTAGCACCACACATGTACTCTTCTAAAGGGGCCAATGATTTTAAAACACAAAAACAAAGAGAGCTGTGAATTGAATGAGTTTTAGTACTCCATCCCTTATTTTTTTATCTAACAATATCCATAAGAGGTTAATGCATGGGTCTCACATTGCCCCAACACAATCCAAACAAAAGTCTTGTTTATAAGGATTGGAAATGGTAAGAATTCCTATAACTCTTCTTCGTAGAATGTGCTTATGTACTTAGTTGTTTTAGTCAGCTTTTCCATAGCTGTGACCAGTATACTTGAAAAGAACAATGGAGAGGAGGAAAAGTTTATTTTGGCTTAGAATTTCAGAGGTTTAGTCCATGGTTGACCAACTCCATAGCTCTGGGCCCCAGGTGAGGCAGAACATGGTGGAAGAACCTAGCAGTGAAAGCAGCTCAGGACAGGGCAATGAAGAAGTAGAGAGAGTTCTTCTCACCAGGGACAAATACAAACCCCAAAAGCATGCCTCCAGTGACCTATTTCCTTCAGCCACACTCTCCTTGCCTACATTATCTCCACATTAATTCATATCAGTAGATTAATCCATTTTATAATGAGGTTAAAGCTCACAATCTATTTATTTCACCTTTGAATATTTTGCATTGTCTCACACATGAGCTTTTGGGTATTGCCTCACATCTAAATCATAACATTAGTGAGGAAGTGTGGGGAAGAGAAGGCTGGCCGGAAACAGCCACAATAGGGCTGTGGTTTGGTTTATCCCTGTTGCATCCAACATGACCCATCTCAGGCAGTTATAGCCACAATTCTGCATAAAAAATCACCCCCAAACTCAGTGGCTTAAAATAATCATTTATTTCTGGCTCCACTGTATGTAGGTTGGCTAGACATTATCTGATCCAGGCTAGATTCATGTGGGTTTGGTTCCAGGATGTGGGTTAGATTCGAGTCTGCTCCTCTCACTTCTCATCCTTCTTAGACCTGCAAAATATATGTGTTATTGTCTTTTCATGGCAATGATACGCACAAGAGGGCAAGCTCATTTCAAGTCCCTGCTTTATGTGACATTTGTTAATCTCATTGGCTCAAGCTGGTCACATAACTAAACCCAAATCCAGGACCAGGCAAGTATTCTACCCACAATTAAAGCTATGCCAAGGGTGCACATGTAGGTGTATAATGACAATGAACTGAAAAATTGGGGCCGAAATTTCCATCTACCAAATCTCCTTATCCAGGCATCCTGGCATTTTGAATAGTACCATTAGAATGGTGTGAGTCCAGTGTGAGCACATGGATGTGCTCAATAAGTGGGGTCTTCTGAAGAGAAGAGAACGGAATTCAGATAACCCAAGAAAAGCCTTATCAAAGTGTCTTTAATCTACCCACTAGATATTTCCCCTGAATACAGTATGCATAAAGTACCTACACGTTTCATTGGACTCTTCTTACATTCACAGTGAGATGCAATTTTAAATCATCTATCAACTAATCTTTCTTTTAAACATGAGATATTTGAATGGCAACATAAAAGAGTCATTGTCAGTGTTGACTTTCCCAGTCTAATCTCATTGTTCAATTTGGACCCCAATTCTCTTTTTATTCCCATTCAGTAAGAACTATCATTCTTTACTCCTTAACGTCATAATTATGTAGTTTATCGTTTTTCTTTTCTTTTTTCCAACTCTGATCATTTCAAATTTGTTTCTAAACCATACACCATTATATCTATCCCAGACAGCTTGGGTACCTAGTTCAATGATTACCTGTAATTCATCCACTCCCATCTATATTGTTTTGCATAATCCACATACCTTTAATACTGTAATCGCTGCATTTAGAAGAACTGATTACATAGCAGGCAACTGAGTTCTATCATATGCATTATCCCAATGTGTGATGAGAAGGCTGAGGATAGCATGTGCTGGGGACTTCTTCCAGCCAGAGCGATGTTTTCAGGCCTTGGCCATCTTATTCCAAGCCCACACCTTTAACAACTACATAACATTGTCATTAGCTCTTTGATTTCCAGTGTTGGCAAGGGTATGGATCATGAGACAGGAGACTTCAATTCATGTTCTTCCCCCTATCTGATTCCCTTTGTGACCCTAGAAAGGTACTGGACCTTTGTGAGCCTTGTTTTTTTCCTTTGTAAGTAGAGGCTTACTTACCATGCAAGGGAGTTGGGTATAGAAAGACCTTAGAAATGTAGCATCTCCCTTAAATCCTTTATTATATTCTCTTCTGGTGTCCCCTAAACTCCTGTACTGCCCATCATTCCATCAGCAGTGAACTTAATTCTTTGTTTCCTCTTCATATTTACTGACAAGGCACATTTGGTCTTCTGTCCTGAGAAATTTCATTTCCCTTGAGCCTTCCTATTTGTTTGTTGAACAAACCACACATCACTAGCCATGTCATATTCCCAGGCTTTCTCAATATTTCTTGATTAATTTCCCCCTTGTCCTTGTGACTTTGCTGTTTTCCCAGGCTCTCTCTTCAGAAAAGCTGCAGACTGTGTCTGATTGTATCTATACTTGCCGAAAGCCAAATGGGAATTTGAGAGTTTCAGGTTTTAAAAAAGTTGGTATTTTATCTAATTAGTCCAAAATATTTGATTATTTTAAGAAGATAGTAGATTAATAAAAAAAAAATAGCCTTATGGTTTCTGTCTCCATTTCTCACTTCCTGGGGATATAATGGTGAGATCAAATAAACATACTTCCTGCCCTCTATTTTACAGTCTCACTCGTGTGTGTGCGCGTGCGCGCATGTGCGTGCGTGTGTGTGTGTGTGTGTGTGTGTGTGTGTGTGTCTGAATTGGTGCTAAGTCTTTTCACTTAACTTGTCTTGGCCTAATAAGAAAATCGCAAAGACAGACATTATATGTAAATGAAGTATTTGTGCTGAATGCACATTGCTTGAGCTAAGGTTTCCTAGTAATTTGAAAATAATTTGCAAAGAACTGGGAAAATTAAACCATTGTTTGACCTATGGTTGTGTAGGCATAATGTCCCTTCTTCATACTTGTAGCGCCAGTTGCAGTTTAGTTTCAGCAAAACAATATCATCCATTATTTTAAGTGAATGTTGTTCATTAGAATTGTACTCGTGTACCATTCTATTTATGTTAATTTGTAAATGTTTAAGGGCTTCAAAGATGAAGGCAGTCAAGCTACAATATAAGGAATTCATGACCTTATGTTTACATGTCATAAACAATATTTTCATTAAATGTTTTTTATTTAAGTGTTAACTTTCAAGACAAAAATTTTTCTTTGAAAAGGTCTGTACATTATTCAAACATGAAAGCTTCAGATTTTTCTTTGAGCCATCACCTATAGAGGATAACAACAAAGTTATCTCCCCCCTCCTGTCTGCTGTCACCTCAGTGGGTTTGGAGACATGATTTGAATGTAAACTTAAAGTATCTTTGAAATCTCTGGTCATATCTCAAAAGTTGTTTTTGGCCAGGTGTGGAGGTGCATGTCTATAATCCCAGTGACTCAGGAGGCTGAGGCAGGAAGATCACAAGTTTGAGGCCAGCCTCAGCAACTTAGGGAGGTCCTAAGCAATTTAGCAAGATCCTGTCTCAAATAAATAGATAGATAGATGATAGATAGATAGATAGATAGATAGATAGATAGATAGATAGATAGATAGATAGACAGAAGAACCAGGGATATGGTTCAGTGGTAAAGCATCCCCGGGTTAAATGCAAAAAACAAAACAAACAAAAAAATTGTTTTTTGGAAAAGTTCTTCTTCCTGTATGACGGAATCACATTATACATTCATTTAAATTCATTTAAATTATTTGAGCTTGTATATTAGACATCTCTACCTGGAGAAGTAAAAGAGAGGGGCAGACACACACATACCCAGGCGCACACCGAGAGAGAGATTACCATCTGGGCATAACATTAATTCAAGGACACCTCCTGCATGCTATTTCAAATTCCTCTCTGGCCCCACGTCTTGCTCATCTGCTACAACAACCAGTGCCATGCTGATTTTGACTGACTTTAAGCAGATGCACTGAGACAGTGCCTCTCTCCTCCTGGGATCACAAAGTGTACCTGTCTCAGGCTTCCTCTGATACTGGGTTGTGGGACATTTGTGAGTACCCACTCATGCATGCACTGTGAGGAAATGCCCTTAGATTACCCTTGATCCGACAGGGCAGAGCCCAAATGATGAATGCTTCCTTCTTTGTCTCTTAGGCGGGCAGTTGTGAGGTGTATATGTCATAAGACTCTAAAGAAAGTCCAGTACTTCTCACCTGTCATGGTTGCCAACTCTAATGCATCCTTATTAAGGCTCACCTGCCTTCCTGATTTGATTCCATTTTCTCTCTATTCCTGCTTTCAAAAAACTTACCTGCATGCAAACCATTGCTCAGGCTTTGCTTCCTAAGGCTAAGGCATTTGCTAAAAACAAGTCAGCCACTTAATCTGGTGCTCAACTGAAGAAAAGAGTTTTAAGTATTATATGTTTGTTCTTTTTAAAAATTTTTATTGGTTCTTTTTAGTTATACATGACAGTAGAATCCATTTATTCTTTTATTATTTGATCTCTACTTTTTACTATATACACTTATATTGTATACAATACGGTTATGTATTGCTATAAATAATATACAAGTACACATGCATATTATTGAATGTACAATATACATGCATACCCATACATTATAGAGTTGCAAATTCAAAAACATGTGTATGGTACTTTAGGGGATCTCTTAAGAGATTTTTCATAGGAAATTGAATATTGCTTGCATACTGGATTTAGAAACCCCAAACATGTTGTGGCTCAACTCCATTTGCATTTAATATAAATTTGGCTAGTGGGAATGTAAAGTGGTTGAATCACTTCAGCCATTTTTTATAAAATGAAACTTAGATTTACCACAAGACCTAGCAATCCCTCTCCAAGAAATTTACCCAAGAGAAATGAAAATGTGTAAGCCAGGTGTGGTGTCACACTCCTTTAATCCCAGAGGCTTGGGAGGCTGATGCAGGAGGAGCAAGAGTTCAAAGACAGCCTCAGTAACTGAATGAGGCCCTAAGCAACTGAATGAGACCCTGTCTCTAAATAAAATATGAAGTAGGGCTGGGGATATGGCTTAGTGGTTAAGTGCTCCTGAGTTCAATCCCAGGTACCCCAGGTACCAAAAAAAAAAAAAAAAAAAAAAAAATGCTCGAGAGGCTTAATAATAGCCCAAACTGGAAGCAACCTAAGGATTCACCAAGAGAGAATGGTTTAAAAATTAATACAATAAAATACTATGTAGCAATAAAAAAGAAAGAATTGATGCAACAAACAACATAAATGAATGTCAAAGCCATTACAGCTAAAGAAGCCAGGCCCAAAAGAGCACATACTGCATGATTACATTTAAATGGACCTCTAAAACCAAAGACAAATCTGCCTTACATTGACAGTAAGCAACTCAGTGACCACTTGGGGCTCAAGGAGGTATTAACTGTAAAGGGGCAGAAGTAAAATTTGAAGGATGAGGAAAATATTCTTTTTATGTAATTTTTAAAACTTTTGTTTGTTATTTTTAGATATACATGATACTAGAATGCGTTTTGATATATTATAAATACATGGAATATGACTTAGGCTAATTAGTATCCTGTTCTTGTGGTAATATTCTTAATCTTGATTGCATAGTCTTTGTACACACATATACATTTGCTAAAATTCAGTGCTTCCAAAGTTTTGTTTTGTATCTCACAAAGGTGATTTTTTAAATGAAAAATTTTCTAAATTATTAAGGGACAATATTTAAAGTAGTTATTATAAAGATCAGTGGTTTGGCAGGATGTGTGGTGCTTATCCGTTCATTCCACTGCCTTTCCTTGTTTCAGAAACAGGACTACTGCTTACCTATATCTTCCCAAGTGACAAAACTAGTAACCAAGCTCCTAGGTCCTCTATCCTTTTGCTGCCAATTTACTTCCTGGATTTCTCATTGCCATCTTTGGAACTGATTTAACAGAACACAGATCTTTAACCGGTTGCCTTGGGGACTGAAGTTAAAAACTTCATTTCATTTCAGAGTCAGAACTGAAAGGGTTTATACATGTATTGGTACCAGGAATCAAACCCTGGGGCACATAATCACTGAGCCACATCCTCTGCCCTTTTTTTTTTTAACATTTTATTTACAGACAGGGTCTGGCTGGGTTGCTCAGGTCTTGCTAAGTTGCTGAGGCTGGCTTTGAACTTGCTATCCTCCTGCCTCAGCCTCCTGAGTATACCTACATTTTTAAACCCAGACTTCATGACTAATCTGGATTAATCTTAATCAATTTCCTAAAATTGTCATTCTATGCCAGTGGTATTTCATGGGAGTCCTCAAACCCAGAGTACCTTATTCTTGTGCTCTTTGCTGTTTTCTGCAAAGACTGCTGACAGCCGCCGGCTGCCTCATTAGAATTCACTGGGTGAGCTGATTCTCCATTTAACTGATGAGGGAATTCTTGTACCAAGGGGCCTGGGGAGAGTTTCATTCTGTCAGAAAGCTGCTTTCTACTTGGCTTTTTTTTTCACTATTGGGTGGAGGGATGGCTGGTACCCAATCCAAAATGACTTGTACAGGAGGCACCAGGAAACCCCAAACGACTCTCCTACCAATAAACAGGAAAAATAATTTCCAAGGTCTGCTTATTTTGGCCTGTCACACACACCAAATCTTCCTTTTAAAAAATGACAACTACACTTTATTCTTCTTGGAATACAAAGTCTTATGTCAAGTTTGCCCTTTTTTCCTCCTAGGAGCTCCTTACACTTAGGAATTTTGGTACTTTGCTAAAAGGAATGGAGGAAGGAGAGAATGTTCCTTTAGGTCACATTGAAACCTTGACATTTGTCTCTGATCCACCATAGAAAACTCCTTCCACTGCTGATTTGCCTGATAGTTGCAAGCAAGACCTGGGCTTCTCTTCTAGCTTCATGCATTAAATTTCAAAACTACAAGAGGTTTTCAAGACCATCAAGTCAAAGTCTTTTGTTTTGTGGAGCCAGAAGCCAACAGATAATATGCCATGTCCTCCAGTCAGAGAACAGAAGTTTCCCTGAGCTCCCTTCTGATCCAAGATCCTGAAGACCACATTCCTTCTCGGGAAGATTGAACTTTCCCAGTGATTCCTGGTTCTAGACTCTAAAGCAATTGCTTCCCTTTGCTTGTTTGTGTTCAGCAAGGTTTGAGTCAAATTGGTTTATGACGATGGCATGGCATATTGTACACGGGGATGTGTACAGAATGATTTATCAGCCTCCAAGGAGATGGAGCTCGGGTCTCAGAATCTCTGAAAAGCTTCACCCTGTATTTGCAGCTGTTTAGAACAGGATCTATTTTCCATGAAATGACAGGAGGCATCACATGATGGTTTTCTTCAGAAGAGAAAGCTGAGTAGTCTATTAAATCCAAGTGAAGGAAAGAGTGAGGGAAGGTTGGTGGAGAGGCTAGGGATATGAAGAGTGCAGGAGATGCCCTTTCTAAAAAGGCTTTTGTCTCCTCTATGTTCCTCTTTCATTGTTTTCTTTTTGTTTCCAAACGAAAAGAGACGTGTTGGTTATAAAAAAAAACACATAATAAAAATGCTAGTAATTTTTCTTTACTAGTTGTATATCACTATGTAAAAAACCTCCCCATACTTAGCAGCTTAAGAAAAAAATGAATTTTGCTTTTGAATCTGTGATTTAGGTGTGACTGGGCAGGGACAACATGACTCTCCTTGAGGTGCCTGGGAATGACCAAAGGTTTGGGAGCTGGTTGGACACTTCTTGCTCCTTTCATCATATGGTCTCAAGGTCTTTTCATATGGTCACTTTTAGTGTTCTCTCCTGTGGTGTCATAGCCTGTGGGCAGTCAGACTCATTACATGGTAACTGGCTTCCCCCAAAACAAGCATCCTAAAGACCTGAGCAGAAGCTTCAAAGTGTCTCATGACCTACACTTGGAAATTCCAGAATGTTGCCTCCACTGCATGCTATGGGTCAAGCAAGTCACTAAGGTGAGCCCAAATGCAACAAATACGGCATTAGACTTCACCTGTTGGAGAAGTAGTAAATAATTTTTGATCATCTTCAAAGTACCATAAGGTCATACCTGCAAATGCTTAATCACATGTATTAGAGGTGACCTCTGATAACATCATGGTGTGTATTTGAGCATTTGTACCCTCCAAAAGTGGAGATACCATTATTCCACATATAGAAATCTATGCATTTGGATCTGGGTTATATTTCATTTTTGTTTTGTTGGGCTGTGGTAAGAATTAGGGAGGGACACATACAGTCCATTCTGAAATTTTGCTGCAGACTATGTACTCTCCATTCCTAAAGATATATTCCAGTGGTATGGTTCCCATTATCAGTAGCTATGCACTACAAAATCTACAGTGAGTGTTCATAGTGCTTATGATGTTCTAACTCACTCGGAAAGCAACAATCACATACATTATCTCATTTTGTTTTCTGTTACCCCATGACACTAGTACAGTAGAATTGCATTATACCAACTAAGGCAAATTCAATTGAAAATACTTTTATCCTTATTTTTCAGGTAAGTTCAGAGAGGTTAGGTAACTTACCAAGGTCACTTGGCTAGTGGCTAAAAAGCCCAGCTTCAAATCCTAATCAGCCCGGTACTCAAATCCATGCCCTGCACCCCTTCCAGTCATCATAATTTTATAAAAGATAAAAACTAAAGGTCAGAAAGTCATCTGTCATGTTTCATTTCCCAGAGTAGTTGCAACAGGCACAGAAACATGACCATCCAGTTCCCATATTCTGGAGTGTTAATCTCTCATGAAGTGTTTGTGTTGCCTATAGCAACTAAGTTTATTGTTGCTTCCACTTACAGGAACTACTTCCACAGACTTAGCATCTTGAGTAATATAAGAGCAGTGAGTGGAGAGGGCTGGGAAAAAATCCAGTGGGTTTTCCAGTACCCTAAAAGATAAACTGAGACAACTGGATCCCTAAATTGGAAACATGATTTCAAACCACAATGACAAGGTGGATTTTTCTATTAATTGCAACACCCTTCACATTAGAGTTATAAAGAAGCTACAGATACATCATTGGGTTGATTCTGGAACAGGTCCCCTTTATCTCTTGTCATCTGTTTCTGCGTTTGCCTTTGGCTCTATTTAACATTCTTATGTCACTCATCTCATCCATATAGAACCTGAACTGGTCATAGTCCTACTGACAATTTGAGCCATTGAGATCAGGTACTTTCTGGCCCTTAATTAAAAATGGTGAGATGCCCAGAGCACAGATACTCTGTTTTATTCTGCATGAAAGTTTCCAAATGTTTATCTATTGTCCTAGATCTTTCTGTTCCCCTGGACTGTTGCTTAAATCCATGTAGGGCTGGAGTGTAGCTCTCAGTGCAACCACAGTCTACAAAGGCAATGAACTCAGCTGGAACCTGTGGAAAAATACTTTCTAGAAAAATGTCCATTGCCTCTGGATGTCTATAAATGGCCTTGACCCATGAATGCCTATCTGTGCTAAGATGGAATGAAATTTGGTAGATATCTTGGGCTTTAAGAGAGAAAAGAAAAAAACCTTACTCCAGAATGCTGTCTTGGAGGGCTTTCACCATTAACCTTTTTACCTATAGCTTCTTCTTTTGTTACTGCATTCATTCAACAAGTATTGTTTTGAGGTCTTCTGTTCCAGGAATTGGCTAGACATGCAAGGATATTCAAGGTCAAACAGAAATTGGTACTGGATCTATTCCCTGGAAGCTGAGCTTTTAGGTGTTCTTTTTTTTTTTTCTTTTCTTTTTTTTTTTTTTTTTGCGGTACTGGGGATCGAACTCAGGGCCTTGTGCTTGCGAGGTAAGCACTCTACCAGCTGAGCTATCTCCCCAGCCCCTAGGTGTTCTTTTATCTTTTTCTCTCCTAGTTTCTTCCTGCTACACATTTTACAGAAGTTGCTTTACTTAGGTTTTGCTGCTAAAATATTAAATTCACTCTAAATTTCAATGATTACTCTTTCAAGTTATAACTATAAGTTTATTCTTATTTCAAATCAGCTTGTTCTTAAATTCATATTATCTTTTAAGTTCATTATGGTGTCTACTTATTCTTTATTTTCTCTTCAATCATCTTCAGGATCTTTATTTCATATTCTCCTTCCAAATTCTCTATTATTTCCTGTGGTCAGCTTGTATTCTTCCTGTGTTGTGCATTTGATAACTATCCCTTATGGTATTGCATTTCCTTGTGTATCTAGCAATTCCTTTTATTATGAGCTTACCTTTGACTTTTGTTTTATTCTGGGGGAGTCCCTCTGGTCCTCAGATTTCACATTGGTTTTGCCAAGACCCTAGGGTTTCCCAGGTTCTAGACCAGTTTTTATAGTAATATCTCCACTGGAATTTTCTGTACACATGGGAAGTGTTAACTGGGACTTCACATATATAAGAAATAGAATTTTTTAAAAAAATATAGGTTTTAAAAAATTTATCTGCTTAAGTCTCTACAGAAAATATCATTATTGCTTCCCTGAGACAGTGGAAAGAATAATTCTGTACCCCTTTTGTGAACAGGATATTTCTGAGTCTCCAAGCTCTCTGTAGTTGACTTCATTAGCTCTCACTTTGCATGGGCCTAAGGCCACTTCTGCTGTGTGTGGAGGGGTGTCAAAATCCTTTTTTCATTCCCTTCCCGTGCTGAAATCCCTGAGGGATACCATGACACCTGTATATATTTTTTGTTTTGCCTTTCATTTTCTTCTTCTCATCCAGAATTTCTGGCATTTCCCTTTATTTTAAGGCAAACATTGTGCTTTTGTTTTTAAATTTGATGTGGGTAAATATTATATTTTATCCTGATCTTCCATGTGTCCTAACAGGAAACTTTTATTTAGTTCTTAATATTTTTAAAACATATTTTGAGTATCTATATCATTTCAGGTATTGTGGTCACTTATATATTATCTCTCTTGAAGCCTATGTACTTTTTCAAAATGTGTCATTAGAAACAAATTAGGAGGTACAGTGGCTAGTATTTCTTTTAATAGATATAATGACACCAATAAATAGAGCTAAACTCTGATAACAGGAAAGAGATAGAAGAAAGCTGCTAATAATAGAGACACTCAAAAAACTTGATGTTCTGGGGCCAAATAGTGTGAACAAACTTACTGGCACACCTATATCACATGGTAACCTCGCTGTATTACATCACAGAATAATAACTGATACTCACATGTGAAGAAATCGTCCCCTAGTGGAAACTGGAGCTGCTGTTGACATCATCTGTTTAAACCTTTTGATATTTTATATCAGGCATTTAGGACTATGAGAGTACATATGACTAGGGATGTGGGGATGGGGATTGTGCATGGCAGTCAGTGGTGGGGAAATGTGATTGAGTCACCAGGGAGAATATGGGTGGGAGATGATTTGTTGATCATTCATTGGGCTTGGGTTGTGTTAGTCATATCTGTCCTGCAAATAAACTGAGATCTAGATGTTTCCCATTGCCTGGAAACTGGAATTGAGTGAGAGGTTCAAAAGAAACACCAGTTTTAAAATGGAAGAGACGCAATTGGAGGTTGTCATGAATACTGTTGTAAAAGTTGCTGAGGGAAGTCTCACAAATTCTACAGAACATGGCAAAACTTCCATTAAAAGACCCAAACTGTAGATGGGTGTGGTGGTACACACCTGTAATCCCAACAACTTGAGAGGATGACACAGGAGGATCGAAAGTTCCAGGCCAACCTCAGCAATTTGGTGAGGCTCTAAGCAACTTAGTGAGACCCTATCTCAATATTAGAAAAAAATCTAAAACTATCTCAATATCAGAAAAATTTTAAAAAGGGAGGCTGGGAAATATGGCTCAGTGGTAAAATGCCTCTTGGTTCAACATCTAGTACCAAACAAAAACAAATAAACAAAAACCAGGCCATCAACAAGCCTGGACTTTTAGCTTAAAATAATAAGCAAGATGTTTACCTTCACCTGAGGCCCTAAAACAACCTTAGTCATTTGCAAGCAAATTAAACAATGCAGACAGAGGAGTCACTAGGCAAGACTTCCAGAGGTCAAAGGACCATTGTCCTTTATGGGAGCAAATATGATACCTGCCCAGGCATTGGCAGTCAGCTTGGATAGTGCCTTCTTTGGTTGGGACAAGGACTAGAGGAAGACACTCCAGTTCTACACTGCTACAGAAGACATGTGTGGTACTCTTCTGAGACTGAGAGGAAGCTGAGGGGTGTGCCAATCTCTCATGGAGAGAGAAGGGGAGAGAAAGCAGCCCTAGGACCTGAGCTGGTGATCAGGCTGGGTTGGCTCTAGGTGAACTTTTAAAGTGGTTAAATCTTATTTCCAGTAACTTCCTTTCTTACACCTCTTTCCATCCCTTGGGGCCCTTTCTTCCTATCCTTAGCTCAAGCCCTCAATTTCTCTCTGGCTGTGTTGAACTCATCCCAACACCACCACTTCACTGTCTCAGAAGTAGATGTCAAATCCAGAAAAAATGTTGCAGTGCCCATTTTATTTAACATTGTGTTGAAATTGGCAGTGGACCTTCAGCGAGTTGATGGGAGAATGGGAGGTGAGAGTGTGGAGATGACAAAGATATTTTATGTATTTTTGAGAGGACAGAAGAAGTTTCTTCTGCCAACAATTGGAGAGCTGGGACCACGTAGTGTCCCTAGCTGGGACACTAGGTCCTGAATTTAGCTTGACTTCACATGGGACTGCTTCCTTCCCTAAATATCCTGTCTTAGTGGACAACTGAGAAATATAGTAGCATAGAACTAACTTTTCCTCTTGAGGAGGACATGACCCAGAGACCACAAAGATGTGTGTTCTCCTCTTCTGGGCACTAGGTTTCATTACATGCTAATTATTTACCCTTTATGTAAATAAATTATGTTTTTATGTCTAATGAAGCAACAAATTGATATACATATTGAATGTGAGTCATTTTAGATTGCAGATTGTTTTGTATTTCAACTCTAAACTCTGCCACTTAAAATAAGCCACTTGAAAGGGTTTACCACATAATAATAAAATATAGAATTCATGGGGCTGGGGAGATAGCTCAGTTGGTGGCGTGCTTATCTCCTAAGCACAAGGCCCTGGGTTCCATCCCCAACTCCGCAAAAAAAAAAAAAAAAAAAAAAAAAAAAAAAAAAAAAAATAGAATTCATGAGTTGACATGTATATTTTGGTTTTTTTTTTAATTTTATTTTATTGTAAACAAATGGGATACATGTTGTTTCTCTGTTTGTACATGGCATAAAGGCATAGCATTTGTGTAATCATAAATTTACATAGAGTAATGTTGTTTGATTCATTCTGTTATTTTTTCCCTTCCCCCCACCCCTCCCACCCCTCTTTACCCTCTATACAGTACTTCGTTCCTCCATACTTGCCCCCCTCCCTAACCCTAACTCTAACCCTAACATTAACCCTTCCCTCCCCCCCATTATGTGTCATCCTCCACTTATTAGCGATATCATTCTTCCTTTGGCTTTTTGAGATTGGCTTATCTCACTTAGCATGATATTCTCCAATTCCATCCATTTGCCTGCAAATGCCATAATTTTATCATTCTTTATGGCTGAGTAATATTCCATTGTATATATATATATATATATATATATATATATATATATATATATATCACAGTTTCTTTATCCACTCATCAATTGAAGGGCATCTAGGTTGGTTCCACAGTCTGGCTATTGTGAATTGAGCAGCTATGAACATTGATGTGGCTGTATCTCTGTAGTATGCTGATTTTAAGGCCTTTGGGTATAGGCCAAGGAGTGGGATAGCTGGGTCAAATGGAGGGTCCATTCCAAGTTTTCTAGGGAATCTCCACACTGCTTTCCAGAGTGGCTGCACTAATTTGCAGTCCCACCAGCAATGTATGAGTGTACCTTTTTCCCCACATCCTCGCCAACACCTGTTGTGTTCGTATTCTTGATAATCGCCATTCTAATTGGGGTGAGATGGAATCTTAGGGTGGTTTTGATTTGCATTTCTCTTATTACTAGAGATGTTGAACATTTTTCCATCTGTTTGTTGATTGCTTGTAGATCTTCTTCTGTGAAGTGTCTATTCATTTCCTTAGCCCATTTGTCGACTGCATTATTTGAATTCCTGGAGTAGAGTTTTTTGAGTTCTTTATAGATTCTGGAGATTAGTGCTCTATCTGAAGTATGATTGGCAAAGATATTCTCCCACTCTGTAGGCTCTTTCTTCGCATTGCTGATAGTTTCCTTTGCTGAGAGAAAGCTTTTTAGTTTGAATCTATCCCAGTTATTGATTCTTGCTTTTATTTCTTGGGCTATGGGAGTCCTGTTAAGGAAGTCTGGTCCTAAGCTGACATGTTGAAGATCTGGACCTACTTTTTCTTCTATAAGATGCAGGGTCTCTGGTCTGATTCCGAGGTCCTTGATTCATTGTGAGTTGAGTTTTGTGCACGGTGAGAGATAGGGGTTTAATTTCATTCTGTTGCCTATGGTTTTCCAGTTTTCCCAGCACCATTTGTTGAAGAGGCTATCTTTTCTCCATTGCATATTTTTGGCCCCTTTGTCTAGTATGAGAAAATTGTACTTATTTGGGTTTGTGTCCGTGTCCTCTATTCTGTACCATTGATCTACCTGTCTATTTTGGTACCAATACCATGCCGTTTTTGTTACTATTGCTTTGTAATAGAGTTGAAGATCTGGTATTGCAATACCCCCTGCTTCGCTCTTTCTACTGAGGATTGCTTTAGCTATTCTGGGTTTCTTATTCTTCCAGATGAATTTCATAATTGCTTGCTCTATTTCTGTAAGGTACATCATTGGGATTTAATTGGAATTGCATTGAATCTATATAGTACTTTTGGTAGTATGGCCATTTTGACAATATTAATTCTTCCTATCCATGAACATGGGAGATCTTTCCATCTTCTAAGGTTTTCTTTAATTTCTTTCTTTAGTGTTCTGTAGTTCTCATTGTAGAGGTCTTTCACCTCTTTTGTGAGATTGATTCCCAAGTATTTTATTTTTTTTGATGCTATTGTGAATGGGGTAGTTTTCCTAATTTCTCTTTCTGAAGATTCATCACTTACGTATAGAAATGCATTGGATTTATGAGCATTGATCTTGTAACCTGCTACTTTACTGAATTCCCTTATGAGTTCTAAGAATTTTCTGGTGGAATTTCCAAGTTCCTCTAAATATATAATCACGTCATCAGTGAACAGGGATAGTTTGAGTTCTTCTTTTCCAATTCGTATCCCTTTAATTTCTTTGGTTTGTCTAATTGCTCTGGCTAGAGTCTCAAGAACGATGATGAATAGAAGTGGTGAAAGAGGGCATCCCTGCCTTGTTCCAGTTTTTAGGGGGAATGCTTTCAGTTTTTTGCCATTTAGAATGATATTAGCCATGGGCTTAGCATAAATGGCCTTTACAATGTTAAGGAATGTTTCCACTATCCCTATTTTTTCTAGTGTTTTGAGCATGAAGGGGTGCTGTATTTTATCAAATGCTTTTTCTGCATCTATTGAAATAATCATGTGATTCTTGACTTTAAGTCTATTGATATGGTGAATGACATTTATTGATTTCCTGTTGTTGAAACAACCTTGCATCCCTGGGATGAAACCCACTTGATCATGTTGCACTATCTTTTTAATATGTTTTTGTATGCGATTTGCTAAAATTTTGTTGAGAATTTTTGTGTTGATGTTCATTAAGAATATTGGTCTGAAATTTTCTCTCCTTGATGAGTCTCTGTCTGGTTTAGGTATCAGTGTGATATTGGCTTCATAGAATGAGTTTGGGAGGGTTCCCTCCTCTTCTACTTTATGTATATTTTGCTTGTGCCTATCAATTAATATATTTACATCAATCTAAAATTACTCATGATATTTCAAAAGGAATCAACAACAACAGTTGGAAACAGCTGAAATATCCATTAGCAGATGACTAGTTAAGCAAAGTGTGATCTTTCATACAATGGAATACTATTCAACAAAAAGAAGGAATGAGCTACTATTGCTATATACAATGTTTAACTCTAAGGGTTAGGGACAGGGATTTCCAGAGAAGGAACATGATGGAATTTTTCTGGGTGATGTTCTTTATATAAATAGGAATTTCAGTTGTGTTTTATGTCTTTGTGTGATTCATCAAATGGCATACTTAAAATGTATGTGTTGAAGGGCATCTAGGTTGGTTCCACAATCTAGCTATTATGAATTGAGCTGTTATAAACATTGATGTGACTGCGTTACTGTAGTATGCCAATTTTAAGTCCTTTCAGTATAAACTGAGGAATGGGAAAACTGGGTCAAAAGGTGGGTCCATTCCAAATGTTCTGAGGATTCTCCACACTGCTTTCCAGAGTGGCTGCACCAATTTGCAACTACGCCAGCAATGTAAAAGTGTGCCACACAATGGAATATTATTCAGCCATCAAGAAGAATAATATTATTGCATTTGCAGATAAATGGATGGAATTAGAGGATATCATGCTAAGTGAAATAAGCAAATTCCAAAAAACCAAAGGCCAAATGTTTTCCCTGATAAGTGGATGATGATATATAATGGGGGTGGGGGGTGAGGGGGAGAAAAGAATGGAGGAACTTTAGATTATGTAGAGGGAAATGAGAGGGAGTGGGGTATGAACAATGGTGGAATGAGACAGACATCATTACCCTATGTACATGTATGATTACACAAATGGTATGAATCCACATTGTGCACAACCATAGAAATGAAATGATGTACCCCATTTGTGTACAATGAATCAAAATGCGGTCTGTAAAAATGAAAAAATAAATTAATTAATTAAAAAACTTATGTGTGCATATATGTATGATGTATGTAAGTGTATATATCATTAACTTCAGTTAATGATATGCAGGCAGATTTTTTGGGGGGAAGTGAATTAATGTTTGTAACTCACCTTGGGAGGCATCCAAAATAAGATGAAGTGGTGGATGGAGAGATGAAGGGCTACTTACAGAAGAAAGCAACTGTAGAAAAATGTTTATTATAGAATCTGGGTGTTGGGTATGTGAGCATTCACACTGTAAAACTTCTTGAATTTTCTATATACTTGAAAATTTTTCATAGTAAAGGGAGAAAAGTTAAACCAATTCAAAATGAGCCTCACTCAGGGACAGTTGGTGTCTGGAATGTGAACTCATCCATGACTTAGTGGCCGTCATTGCTAGGCCTCAATGTTGGCCACCTCCTCTTCCTGGCTGTCATCCTCAGAGTCCAGGATATTCTTTTCAACCACCTAGGGAAGCTATTTAAGCCGGTTTTTAACATCAGGCCTGCCTGGGGTCATCTTTCATGTGTACTCTTTGTCTAGTGGAACTATAGATAACTTACAAATATACACTGTTGAATGGAAATTATTGGGAAGCTACTTATGATTACAAATATTTCCTTGGAAGCTCACTGTGATTACTCTTGATTGCATAACCAGAGAGATACAGGGACTTTGAGCTTGACAAACTCCCCTCCTTCCCTAACCTCTCTCCTGAACTTTCTTGAATTTGTCATGACACGATCTCTTACCTCTCAAATTGTAATGTAAAATGTTTGCTGGAATTGACATTCCCATTTCACAACCTCATTTGACCAGAGACTCAGCTGCCATTTGCCTGCAGGTTCACACTCCCTTATGTGAGCTGGGCTGACACCACATGACCTGCCCACCATTGCAATCTCTTACACATGTACATTACATAAAATGCCATGTATAGGCTAAAAAAAGGCTGCCAAGAAAACATTTTTAAAAATCTTACTTCTTCTCCATGCTTGTTAGCTTGGAAGCAAAATGCTGCATTTGATGGTTTTCCATTGCTGTCTAAAACCTTTTGTGCGGGGCAAGGAGGCATAAATAAATGAACACATGAGTTAAACCTTTATTTTGAAACAGGAAATTGTCTAAGTTGACTCTTGCCGTAATAGGTAAAGTTGTTTCTATCAAACAATTTTGTTGAGATGGAGGAAACTAATTTATTTGATCTCATCTAGGCCAAGGTCACTTGGAGAGAAAGCTGAAGGACCACATTTCACTTTCTAAGGTAATCAGAAAGTATTCGTGGTGACGGTTAAGGTGTGACCTGGAGTGCCTCTTTTCCTGACCCTCAGAGTAAGTCTTAAAAAGACAGCTGGGTCATCAGCAAGGAGGGCCAAATACATTTGCATTAAGACCTAAGTACAGACATGAAGCCCTGTTTCTGTGGCTGGGTGGCTTTGTATTCATTTATGTAACAAATGTTTATTGAACATCTGCTATGTACTGGACATGATTCTTAGGCTCTCAAGTCCTTGTGTGTGGTCCTTTATCTGGCTCTGTTCTTTCCATGTAGTTCAGCTCTTTTGACAGGTTTTTGCACTTTTGGTTAGGATTTGTTTTATTCACCCCAACAACTTTTCCACCTGTTTGTCTCTCTGGATGAGTTGGCATGCTTATCATGGTTGGTTAAATGTAGATGTTCTGTGACTATGAGCAGAGCAAAGAAATGACCCTATGACAGACCCTGGGAACATGGCAGGAACTACAGCAGTGGTCTTGTGTTCCTGCTATCTGGCAGCTGCCAACTCCCTCTTGCAAAGTCAAGTGGGACTTGGTATCAATGCAAGAGATGTAAAGCTCTGGGAAGATGTGAACTTTCTTTGCTATAACTTTGGATTTTGAATAGCTATTACAGTTGGCCAATCAGGTGGCATCCCTTACACACACATTGTTGGTTTACTTAGATGGTGTTTAGTGTCCTTTATGCCTGCTATCCTAGATGAAGTGCCTCAAGTTGACTTTCTGAAAGCAGCTGGCTGAGGCTGTGAGACTGTGGCCCCTTATTTAAGCCTGGAATCTGAGAATGATCAGACTCCCAAGGTGAGAAACTTTTATACCTTCTTATTATTTTACCATCTTCTTTCTTTGCTTGTCTACTCCAGACTTCCCCACAAAAGCCAGTCAACAATGATGCAAAGAACAACCATTAACTGGCTGCAAACTAAAATCAGAGATGCTTGAAATCCATCCTTGAGGACCTAGATCCCTTCAATTCCAACTCCACATACTCAAAAAAGTTTGATAAAATTCAGTGTCCTTCATTAGCTCTGAGCTTAATTCAAAGCATTCATAAACTTCTGTGTACATTGGTGTATTTTTTGGTGTGTGCATGAAGAATGACTTTTCAAGGTTATAAATGAAAAAGAAGAGTAATTCAGCATAAAATCATTGTAGCCATGAAACATCAAAGGCAATGATGTGGAATGTTGCTGTTTGTATCAGTTAGCTTTTGGTGTGTAACAAATCAATTCAGAATTTAGTGACTTAAAGAAACAATCAGTTATTTGCTTAAGATTCTGTAGCTTCTGCTGTGAACTAACGTAGCTGGGACTGGATGATCTAGGATAGCTTCACTCAAATATCTGGAGCTGCACTGAGGTTGGCTGGACTAATAGGATTGCCAGGGCCTCTCTTTCCACATAGCATCTTATTCTTTAGTAGTCCATTCTGGGCTTCTTCACATGGTAGAGAAAAATTTCCAGCAGGAAGAAAGGGTTAGCCCAATGTACAAGTATTTCTCAAGTCTGTGTTGATATTATATTTGCTGATGTCTCACTGACCAAAACAAATGGCCAGGTTTGGGATTCAGTGGGTAAAGAAAAGGCTCAAACTGATAGTGGGGAAGTTACAATGTATTTGTGGTCATTTATTTATAATCTACTACACTGTGGATGACAACATAGGGAGTAAGGTCAAGTTTTAGGGATGGAAGGCACAATCAGATAACAGTGCATCTGTTTAGCAGACAAGTGACCTTAGGCAATCATCTACCTAATTCTGAATTTCAGTTTTCTCTTCTGGATATAAGAAAACTATACCTCATTCACTGTATGAAATGAAAAACACAGGATTTTTGCAGTAAGTATGTACCAGGTGCAGATTCTGCCAGGCAGAGGATATAGTAGTGATTATCATGATCTCATCCTCATGCAAATAAGGAGGTGGACATTATTTATGAAAGTATTTAGAAAACTATAAATCATGGCACAAATTGTCAGTACTATGTATTATATCTTGCTTTATTCATTTTTCCTTTGTGACATTTACTCTGTCACCATGCCTAGTAAACTCTGTGTGACCATAAGGGCCTATCTTTCCCTAGGAGACAGTAGCTCCATGTCACAGGGCTGTGGATCAAGTGTACTGACCCCACACTGCTTTTGTGAGATGATTCATCCTTTATTATTGTGCATGGGAGGTGAACACTTCATTAAGTCTGCCTAGGAAAATCACCATAAAACACTGAAAATTGAGTAGACAACAGATATGATCTAGTCCAATTTATTCAAGTTCCAGAGCAACCCGTTCCCAGTGTATGAAAACTGTCCCCAAGTGCCATGAGACTGAAGAAAAAAAAAAGCCTATAGATTCAGGATTTCACAGGGTACAATTTATAGGGGACTTAATGACAGAAGTGTGTTCCTGGGTAGTAACCAGACCAGGTGGATCCTTGTATTTTGGTTCAGAAGATAGGGCCTTATAATGTGGTCAGGAACAAAGGGACTTCATCCAAGCTTGAATGTACCTGGTTTATCTCAAGCTAATATCAGAGTCAGGAAAATTCCTGACACTGGAGTCTGGCTGCAAACTCCACATGCCACTCTAATGGTTTTCTTATTTATTTATTTTAAAAAATTTTAAATTTGTTCTCATTAGTTGTACATGACAGTAGAATACGTGGTTTTGTTTACTTATAACATGATAGGAAACTATGTGAGAAAAACTGACCAGGGTTACTCCAGAGCAAACACAGCGGTTATGATTCAAGATGGCTTTGGTTATGTCAAGCTGAATCCATACAATTCATTTTATAGTTGAGGAAACTTAAGCTCGAGATAGGCCATGACTTATACAAGGTCACACAGCTAGTTGGTGTTGATCCAAGATTCCTAATAATATTGATCTCAGTTTTACATTTGTGTGTACCTCCCTTTTACACTTCTACTTTCTTTTTTTTCAATTTTTCTTTCTTACTACTAGGTGTTTAATAGAAAAGGATAATGAATGGACATGTTCCCCTCATGTTCTTTCTATGATAGCAAATGCTGACCACTTTAAACTAGCATCATGTCTTTGGAAATGGCAAATATCACTTTTAGAACACATAATAGGGAACTTAGCTTAGCACATATCTAACAGCACAGATAGACAATCACCTCTTGGAAAAGAGGCCCCTGATGATGGGTCCTAAAACAAGACATTGCCTCCCACAATCCCATTCAGCATTTCTCAGATTCTTATATGCTCACAAATTGCCTGGAGGCCTTGTTAAAATGCTGACCCTGAATTCATGGATCTGACTGAGGCCTGGGATTCTGCATTTCTCTCAAGCTCCCAGGTGATGTTGGTGTAGCTGTTCCATGCACCATGCTTTCAATAGCAAAACATTAGTAAACCTCCACATGCTTCTGTTAACATTATCTAGGCCTCAGTTTCCTCCTGTATAAAGTAGAATTAGTAATATTCCCCTCAAAGGACTGTAGTATATTAAAATCAGTAAAGTACTTAAAACAGAGATTTCCATATGTAAGCTTACTTACTATGATTAGTTTTATTTTATGCCTTCAGCTTTTGTTATTTTGAATTTTGTACCAGTTTACTCTCTATAATCTTTTCATTAATTGTAGTTTTAATTTATCTTCTTCCCCCTCCCCTTCCTCCTCCTCCTCTTCCTCCTCCTCCTTCTCCTTCTTCTTAATTTTTTTATTTTTAGAGAGGGTCTTGCTGAGTTGCACAGGCTGGCCTTGAACTTGCAATCTTCCTGCCTCAAGTCTCACAAGCAGTTGGATAACAGGCAAGCACCATCACACCTGGCTTCTAATGATATCCTACTTGTGTAGCAAGCCTTACTAGGTTGCTAGTAATCCCTGTCTTCCTAACTAGCTGTAACTCCTTCCCACATGTTCATGGGCTCATAGAACCTTAGGGTTAGTATGAGTTTGGGTGGACTACAGTTAATCTCACTTAACAGGAAGGGGCTCATGCTATACTTACCACCTTAATCAAGCACCTGGGCATAGGAAGGGAGGGACAGTCAACTTTCCATCACTGTGACAAAATACCTGATAAAATCGACTTAAAAGAGGAAGGAAAGGTTTATTTTGGCTTCCAGTTTGAGTTATTTCAATTCAAGATCAGGAGACTCCATTGCTTTGGGCCTGAGGAAAGACAGAACATCATGGTGGGGAGGGTATAGCACAGCAAACTGCTCATCTCATAGTGGCAGGAAGTGAGAGAGGGAAAGTGAGAGTGAGTGAGAGAGGAACTTACTCTCCAGGGACAAGATACAGTCAACCAACAGTATATCCCCAGGCACCTACTCCCTCCAACTAGTACCACTTCCTACAGTTTTTACCATTTCCCAGTAGTCTATTCAGCTACCAATGGGCTACCCATTGGTAATTGATCTGGGCACTGATCAAAACTTTGGAGCAGGAGTTTTCAGAGTGGGGTATAAAATGGGCAGGGGGCAATGAAATGGTCTACTGGCAGTAGAAGTGGGAAATAATGAAACATATCTTTTGTTTCTTTACTAAAATATGAAGAAATCAAACATAACTAAATATCTAATACCTAGATTTTCATGCATATGATTTCTATATAAATATGCATCCACTGGTGTAAGGGCCTAAAATATTTTTGTATTGGTAGTGAATAATGCAAAATACTTACTGATCATGTCTAGACACTACAAATTTCACCCCTTCATGGACAAGAAGATAAAGTTCCTCTGTGACAGAAATAATCTTGGTGTCTATGTCCTTTTCATTTTCTTTCCAGGAAATCAGAAAGTGTCTTTTTCAGCCCTCTTGCATTGGCATGGTGTCATAAAACTAGTTTTGGCTAGTAAAATGTGGGAGCACATGCTTCACATGGCTTCCAGACTTGACCTTCAAATAACTTATGAGATCCTCTACTTGTACTAAGAATTCTCTGGTTAGCTGAAGGGGAGATGCAGATCACGTGAAGGTGGAATCATCAGTGGAAGGTTCCTGAGTCTTATCTAGGTAGGAAGTGTGCTACCCTGAAAAAGCAGCCCATCCAGAAAAACTTGTGCTGGATTTTGTGGAGCAGGCAATAAATATTCATTGTTTCAAGGGTGCTATGGTTTGTATATCGCTTGAATGTGTCCCTCAAAAGTTGCTGTGCTGGAAGCTTGGTCCCAACATGGTGATACAGAGAAGTGGTACAACCTTCAAGAGGTGGGGCATAACGAATGATGTGTAGGTAGATCGTTGGGGTTCTCGCCATCATAAGGCTTTAATGGTAGTTCTCATAGCATCTGGGTTAGTTCCTGTGACAGCAAGTTGCTACAAAAAGAGCAAGTGATTTGCCTCCACATGCACTCCTGCCATTGTGATGCCATCTGCCATGAGTTCACCAGAGACCAAACAGATGAGGCCACCCAATCTTAGAAATTCAGCCACCAAAATAAAGCCTTTTTTAAAAAAAAGTATCCAGCTTCATACATTTTGTTATAGCAATAGAAAACGGAGTAATAGCTTTTTCTACACAGAGCCAGTCACAAGTCCCCAAGCCAGCAGAGACCTCCGACCCGCAAGCAGCCTCTGGGACCAGGCAGGGCAGCCAGAGGCCTCTCCAGGTGGACCTGCCCCCTCCGGCCGCAGGCTTTTTCCACACGGCGATCCAAGATGGCGGACTAGAGGGTGACTGCATCTCCAGTTGCTCCAGAACTCAGGATTCAAGAAGGAGAGGCATTGAGAGACTCAGACTAAAATAGAGCCACAGGGTGAGTCTCCCTCACCTGGTGAAGCTTGGCCCGGGCCGCAGGCCCGGATTACGGCAGCTTATTAGAGGAGGGCAGGGCAGCTAGAGTCTTCCCCAGGCAGCCCTGCACACTCCTGTGGGAGGCGGTGGGCTCCTCCCACACGGCCATCTTCTCGGACCAGGGCCCCCAGTGAGAGCCTTTCCATACAGAGCCAGCTCCAAGCCCTGGAACCAGTAGCGGGCTGGGGCAGCTTTCTTCGGAAGCACTGCATTATCAAGTTACTCCAAGACTTCAGGCTACTGAAGGCTGGGAGGTGATACACTGGAAATCCACAGGGACACTATAAGCCAACAGAGGAAATCTGTAATATCACAGAGTTCCACTGATATCTGACCAATATGAGAAAACAAGGGAAGAAAATGTCCGAAACAAACCTAGATACTATATCAATAAAACCCAATGACAGCACAGCAGAAGAAATGTCAGAAAGGGAGTTCAGAATGAACATAATTAAAACAATCAGGGAAGCAAACGAGGAGATGAAAGAGCAAATGCAGGCATTGAAGGAGGAGATGAAAGAGCAAATGCAGGCATTAAATGATCGCATCAATCAACAGTTAAAAGAGCAAATACGGGAAGCAAGAGATTATTTCAATAAAGAGTAACAGATACTGAAAAAAAAAAAAAAAAACAAACAGAAATCCTTGAAATGAAGGAAACAATAAACCAAGTTAAAACTCCAGAGAAAGCATAACCAACAGGATAGAACACCGGAAGACAGAACCTCAGACATTGAAGACAAAATATTTAATCTTTTTTTTTTTTTTTTTTAATTTTTTATTTTATTTTATTTTATTTTATTGTAAACAAATGGGATACATGTTGCCTCTCTCTTTGTACATGGCACAAAGGCATACCATTTGTGTAATCATAAATCCACATACAATAATGTTGTTTGATTCATTCTGTTATTTTTTCCCCTTCCCCCCACCCCTCCCATCCCTCTTTACCCTCTATACAGTACTTTCTTCCTCCATACTTGCCCCCCTCCCTAACCCTAACTCTAACCCTAACACTAACCCTTCCCTCCCCCCCATTATGTGTCATCCTCCACTTATTAGCGATATCATTCGTCCCTTGTCTTTTTGAGATTGGCTTATCTCACTTAGCATGATATTCTCCAATTTCATCCATTTGCCTGCAAATGCCATAATTTTGTCATTCTTTATGGCTGAGTAATATTCCATTGTGTATATATACCACAGTTTCTTTATCCACTCGTCAATTGAAGGGCATCTAGGTTGGTTCCATAGTCTGGCTATTGTGAATTGAGCAGCTATGAACATTGATGTGGCTGTATCTCTGTAGTATGCTGATTTTAGATCCTTTGGGTATAGGCCAAGGAGTGGGATAGCTGGGTCAAATGGAGGGTCCATTCCAAGTTTTCTAAGGAATCTCCACACTGCTCTCCAGAGTGGCTGCACTAATTTGCAGCCCCACCAGCAATGTATGAGTGTACCTTTCTCCCCACATCCTCGCCAACACCTGTTGCTTGTATTTTTGATAATCGCCATTCTAATTGGGGTGAGATGGAATCTTAGGGTGGTTTTGATTTGCATTTCTCTTATTACTAGAGATGTTGAACATTTTTTCATATGTTTATTGATTGCTTGTACATCTTCTTCTGTGAAGTGTCTGTTCATTTCCTTAGCCCATTTGTCGATTGGATTATTTGTATTCTTGGTGTAGAGTTTTTTGAGTTCTTTATAGATTCTGGAGATTAGTGCTCTATCTGAAGTATGATTGGCAAAGATATTCTCCCACTCTGTAGGCTCTTTCTTCACATTACTGATAGTTTCCTTTGCTGAGAGAAAGCTTTTTAGTTTGAATCTATCCCAGTTATTGATTCTTGCTTTTATTTCTTGTGCTATGGGAGTCCTGTTGAGGAAGTCTGGTCCTAGGCCGACATGTTGAAGATCGGGACCTACTTTTTCTTCTATAATCTGCAGAGTCTCTGGTCTGATTCCAAGGTCCTTAATCCATTTTGAGTTGAGTTTTGTGCAGGGTGAGAGATATGGGTTTAGTTTCATTCTGTTGCATATGGATTTCCAATTCTCCCAGCACCATTTGTTGAAGAGGCTATCTTTTCTCCATTGCATATTTTTGGCACCTTTGTCTAGTATTAGAAAGTTGTATTTATTTGGGTTTGTGTCCGTGTCCTCTATTCTGTACCATTGATCTACCTGTCTATTTTGGTACCAGTACCATGCCGTCTTTGTTACTATTGCTTTGTAATAAAGTTGAAGTTCGGGTATTGCGATACCCCCTGCTTCATTTTTCCTGTGAAGGATTGCTTTAGCTATTCTGGGTTTCTTATTCTTCCAGATGAATTTCATGGTTGCTTGCTCTATTTCTGTAAGGTACGTCATTGGGATTTTAATTGGGATTGCATTGAATCTATATAGCACTTTTGGTAGTATGGCCATTTTGACAATATTAATTCGGCCTATCCAAGAACATGGGAGATCTTTCCATCTTCTAAGGTTTTCTTCAATTTCTTTCTTTAGTGTTCTGTAGTTCTCATTGTAGAGGTCTTTTACCTCTTTTGTGAGATTGATTCCCAAGTATTTTATTTTTTTCGATGCTATGGTGAATGGGGTGGTTTTCATAATTTCTCTTTCTGAGGATTCCTCACTTATGTATAAAAATGCATTGGATTTATGAGCATTGATCTTGTAACCTGCCACTTTACTGAATTCACTTATGAGTTCTAACAGTTTTCTGGTGGAATTTCCTGGTTCCTCTAAGTATATAATCATATCATCCGCAAATAGGGATAGTTTGAGTTCTTCTTTTCCTATTCGTATTCCTTTAATTTCCTTGGTCTGTCTAATTGCTCTGGCTAGAGTCTCAAGAACGATGTTGAATAGAAGTGGTGAAAGAGGGCATCCCTGTCTTGTTCCAGTTTTTAGGGGGAATGCTTTCAGTTTTTCACTGTTTAGAATGATATTAGCCATGGGCTTAGCATAGATGGCCTTTACAATGTTAAGGAATGTTCCCACTATCCCTATTTTTTCTAGTGTTTTCAGCATGAAGGGGTGTTGTATTTTATCAAATGCTTTTTCTGCATCTATTGAAATAATCATGTGGTTCTTGACTTTAAGTCTATTGATACGGTGAATTACATTTATTGATTTCCGGATGTTGAACCAACCTTGCATCCCTGGGATAAAACCCACTTGATCGTGGTGCACTATCTTTTTAATATATTTTTGTATGTGATTTGCTAAAATTTTATTGAGAATTTTTGCGTCAATGTTCATTAATGATATTGGTCTGAAATTTTCTTTCCTCGATTTATCTCTGTCTGGCTTGGGTATCAAGGTAATATTGGTTTCATAGAATGAGTTTGGGAGGGTACCCTCCTCTTCTATTTCATGGAATACTTTGAGAAGTATTGGAATGAGCTCTTCTTTAAAGATTTTGTAGAACTCAGCTGAGAACCCGTCTGGTCCTGGACTTTTCTTTGTTGGTAGGCTTTTGATGACCTCTTCTACTTCATTACTTGAAATTGATCTATTTAAATTTTGTATGTCCTCCTCGCTCAATTTAGGCAATTCATATGTCTCTAGAAACCTGTTGATGTCTTCGAAATTTTCTATTTGGTTAGAATATAGATTTTCAAAATAGCTTCTAATTATGTTTTGTATTTCAATCGTGTCTGTTGTGATATTTCCTTGTTCATTCCGAATTTTGGTGATTTGGGTTTTCTCTCGTCTTCTCTTTGTTAGAGTGGCTAAGGGTTTATCAATTTTGTTTATTTTTTCAAAGAACCAACTATTTATTTTGTCAATTTTTTGTATAGTTTCTTTTGTTTCAATTTCGTTGATTTCAGCTCTGAGTTTAACTATTTCCTGTCTTCTACTACTTTTGGTGTTGGTCTGTTCTTCTTTTTCTAGGGCTTTGAGCTGAAGTGTTAGGTTGTTTATTTGTTGATTTTTACTTCTTTTATTGAATGTGCTCCATGAAATAAATTTTCCTCTAAGTACTGCTTTCATAGTGTCCCAAAGATTTTGATATGATGTTTCTTTGTTCTCATTTACCTCTAGGAATTTTTTAATTTCCTTCCTAATATCTTCTGTTATCCATTCATCATGTAATAGCAAATTGTTTAATCTCCAGGTGTTGGAGTAGCTTCTGTTTTTTACTCTTTCATTTATTTCTAACTTCAAACCATTATGATCTGATAGAATACAAGGTAGTGTCTCTATCTTCTTGTATTTGCTTACATTAGCTTTGTGGCATAATATATGGTCTATTTTAGAGAAGGATCCATGTGCTGCTGAGAAGAAAGTGTATTCGCTCTTGGTTGGATGGTATATTCTATAAATGTCCGTTAAGTCTAAATTATTGATTGTGTTATTGAGATCTATGGTTTCTTTGTTCAATTTTTGTTTGGAAGATCTGTCCAGTGGTGAGAGAATCGTGTTAAAATCACCTAGTATTATTGTGTTATGGTCTATTTGGTTTCTGAAATTGAGAAGGATTTGTTTGACATACATGGATGAGCCGCTGTTTGGGGCATAGATGTTTATGATTGTTATGTCTTGCTGATTTATGGTTCCCTTAAGCAGTATGTAATGTCCTTCTTTATCCCTTTTGACTAGTTTTGACTTGAAGTCCACCTTATCTGTAATGAGGATGGATACCCCAGCTTTTTTGCTGAGTCCATGTGCATGATATGTTTTCCCCCATCCTTTCACCTTTAGTCTATGTGTATCTCTTTCTACGAGGTGAGTCTCTTGCAGGCAACATATTGTTGGATCTTTCTTTTTGATCCAATCTGCCAGTCTATGTCTTTTGATTGATGAGTTCAGGCCATTAATATTCAGGGTTATTATTGAGATATGATTAGTATTCCCGGTCATTTGGTTCATTTTATTTATTTATTTATTTATTTATTTATTTATTTATTTTGAGACGACTTGGTTCTTCCTTTATTTGACAATTCCTTTAGGATGGTTCCTCCCATTGCTGATTTGTTTCTTTGTTTTTCTCTCTTCCTCATGGAATATTTTGCTGAGAATGTTCTGTAATGCTGGCTTTCTTTTTGTAAATTCTTTTAGCTTTTGTTTATCATGGAAGGATCTTATTTCATCATCAAATCTGAAAGTAAGTTTTGCTGGGTATAAGATTCTTGGTTGGCATCCATTTTCTTTCAGGGCTTGAAAAATGTTGTTCCAGGCCCTTCTAGCTTTTAGGGTCTGGATTGAAAAATCTGCTGATATCCGTATTGGTTTCCCCCTGAATGTAATTTGATTCCTCTCTCTTGCGGCCTTTAAAATTCTGTCTTTATTTTGTATGTTGGGCATTTTCATTATAATGTGCCTTGGTGTGGGTCTGTTGTAATTTTGTATATTTGGAGTCCTATAAGCCTCTTGTACTTGATCTTCCATTTCATTCTTCAGATTTGGGAAATTTTCTGATAGTATTTCATTGAATAGATTGTTCATTCCTTTGGTCTGTTTCTCTAAGCCTTCCTCAATTCCAATAATTCTCAAATTTGGTCTCTTCATGATATCCCATAGTTCTTGGAGATTCTGTTCATGATTTCTTACCATCTTCTCTGTTTGTTCAACTTTGTTTTCAAGGTTAAATATTTTATCTTCAATGTCTGATGTTCTGTCTTCCAGGTGTTCTATTCTATTGGTTATGCTTTCTATGGAGTTCTTAATTTGGTTTATTGTTTCCTTCATTTCAAGGATTTCTGTTTGGTTTTTTTTCAATATCTCTAACTCTTTATTGAAGTGATCTTTTGCTTCCTGTATTTGCTCTTTTAACTGTCGATTGGTGCGATCATTCAGTGCCTGCATTTGCTCTTGCATCTCGTCATTTGCTTCCCTGAGCATTTTAATTATGTACATTCTGAACTCCCTTTCTGTCATTTCTTCTGCCATGCTGTCGTTGGGTTTCATTGATGTAACATTTAGATTTGTTTGCAACATTTTCTTTCCTTGTTTTCTCATATTGTTCAGGTATCAGTTGACCGCTGTGATATTGCAGATTTCCTCTATTGTCTTATAATATCCCTGAAGATTTCTATTATATCCCCTCTTAGTCTTCAGTAGCCTGAAATCTTGGAGGAAGTTGATAATGCAGTGCTCCACAAGGGAGCTGACTCCCTAGGGGTGGTGGCCTTCTGGTGGGGTATATTCCCTGCTAGTGGGCAGAGGTACCTTCACTTGCTGATGAATGGTCATCCAGAAGGGAAGTAGGTTGTGGGCTGATGCAAGACCAGTTTGGGCCTGTGTCTCTGATTTTACGGTCCTTTTGGGAGAACCTCACCCAACAGGGAGGAGTCACCCGGTGGGGAGGTCTCGCTGGTCGGTTTTCCTCCCAGAGGTTCCGTTCAATTCACAACTACCGCCTGGGCTGGGCAGCCTTCTTCTGCAATGATCCCAGGGACCCGGACCTACCTCCTGGGCCTGGAAGCCTCACCCTTCACAAACGAATCTCCTTCGGCTGCCTCTCCTCAGAGAAGCTGCCTGCAGTCCTGGAGCCTTTGCTCCGCCCCTCAGTTTGTCTGTGGGGCCCTTCCACCAAGAAGCCATCTAGGACCCTGCTCTGCACTTTTCGCCTGGCTATGCGGCCCCTCCTCTGAGCAGCCACCTGGAGCCCCTTACAATTGCTCCGAGTCCCAGTGAGCCGCCACACGCCTTTTCCTCCAGCAGCCACCTGTTGTTCCGTGCCGTCGCTCTAAGACCAAGTGACCCACCACGCACCACTTTCTCCACCAGGCAGTTACCCAGAGATCTGGTGCGTCACGAGTCCCAAGAACTCACTGTGCACCTTCTTGTCCCGACTGCCTCCTGTAGCCCTGGTGCAGTCACTTCGAGCCCAAGCACCCCGCCGCGCTCCTCCTCCTTCTCCAGACAACCCCCCTATGTTCAGGAGCGGATGCTCTGGGACCAAATCACTCACCACGCTGTTCCACCGGATAGCCGCCCAGAGCCCTGGCGCAGCTGCTCCAATTCCAAGCGACGTGCCGAGCCCGTATTTCTCCTTCTCCTCTGGGCAGCCCCCTGTGTTCAGGGGTGGTCACGTTCAGTCCAAACAGCTCACCAAGCACCTTCTCCTTTGGGCAGCCTCCCAGAGCGCGGGTGGGTTGCGCCGAGTCCAAGCGCTGTGGTGAACAGCCACCTCTCCAATGCTCCCAGCTGTCTGCGATCACTGCTCCGGCGGGGGGAGGGGCGCCTCGCCGGCAGTTCTACTTTGCAAAGATCCCTGCTTTCGGGGCTACCGCCCTGTCCGGGGGCTACCGCCCCGTCCGCCTGCCCAGTGGGAAACACTCACCCGGCTACTTTGAGTTGGTCCCAAGTCTCTCAATATCTCCTTTTCTTGAGTCCTGAGTCCACGCTGCTCCTCCGGATAGCCGCCCGGAGCCCTGGCGCAGCTGATCCAATTCCAAGCGACGTGCCGAGCCCGTATTTCTCCTTCTCCTCTGGGCAGCCCCCTGTGTTCAGGGATGGTCGCTTTCAGTCCAAACAGCTCACCGAGCACCTTCTCCTTTGGGCAGCCTCCCAGAGCCCGGGTGGGTTGTGCCGAGTCCAAGCACTGTGGTGAACAGCCACCTCTCCAATGCTCCCAGCTGTCTGCGATCACTGCTCCGGCGGGGGGAGGGGCGCCTCGCGGCCGTTCTACTTTGCAAAGATCCCTGCTTTTGGGGCTACCGCCCCGTCCAGGGCTCCTGCCCCGTCCGGGACGTCTGCCCAGTGGAAGATTCTCGCCCGGCTGCTTTGAGTTGGTCCCAAGGCTCTCTATATCTCCTCTTCTTGAGTCCTGAGTCCTGGAGCAACACGAAACGCAGCCACCCTCTAGTCCGCCATCTTGAATCCCTCAAAATATTTAATCTTGAAAACAAATTTGACCAAACAGAAAAGATAGTAAGAAATCATGAACAGAATCTACAAGAATTATGGGATATCATGAAAAGGCCAAATTTAAGAATTATTGGGATTGAGGAAGGCTTAGAGAAACAAACCAAAGGAATGAACAATCTATTCAATGAAATAATTTCAGAAAATTTCCCAAATCTGAAGAATGAAATGGAAAACCAAGTACAAGAGGCTTATAGGACTCCAAATATACAAAATTACAACAGACCGACACCAAGGCACATTATTATGAAAATACCTAACATTCAAAATAAAGACAGAATTTTAAAGGCCACGAGAGAAAAGTATCAAATTACATTCAGGGTGAAACCAATAAGAATATCAGCAGACTTTTCAATCAAGACCCTAAAAGATAGAATGGCCTGGAACAACATTTACCAAGCCCTGAAACAAAACGGATGCCAACCAAGAATCTTATACCCAGCAAAACTTACTTTCAGATTTGATGATGAAATAAGATCCTTCCATGATAAACAAAAGCTAAAGGAATTTACAAAAAGAAAGCCAGCATTACAGAACATTCTCAGCAAAATATTCCATGAGGAAGAGATGAAAAACAACGATGCAAATCAGCAACAGGAGGAACTAGCCTAAAAGAATAGCCAAATAAAGGAGAAACCAAATCATGTCAAAAAAAAAAATGAGTGAAATGACTGGAAATACAAATCATATCACAATAATAACCCTGAATGTTAATGGCCTGAACTCATCAATCAAAAGACATAGACTGGCAGATTGGATTAAAAAGAAAAATCCATCAATTTGCTGCCTGCAAGAGACTCATCTCATAGAAAGGGATACCCACAGACTAAAGGTGAAAGGATGGGAAAAAATATACCATGCACACGGACACAGCAAAAAAGCTGGAGTATCCATCCTCATTTCAGATAATGTGGACTTCAAGCCAAAACTAGTCAGAAGGGATAAAGAAGGACATTACATACTGCTTAAGGGAACCATAAATCAGGAAGAAATAACAATCATAAATATTTATACCCCAAACAATGGTGCATCCATCGTTCTCAATAACAGGAATCAAATAGACCAAAACACAATAATTCCAGGTGACTTTAGCACACTGCTGTCACCACTGGATAGATCTTCCAAAAAAAATTGAATAAAGAAACCATAGATCTCAATAACACAATCAACAATTTAGACTTAACCAACTTATATAGAATATACCATTCAACAAAGAACGAATACACTTTCTTCTCAGCAGCACATGGATCCTTCTCTAAAATAGACCATGTTTCATGCCACAAAGCTACTGTTAGCAAATACAAGAAGACAGAGATACTACCTTGTACTCTATCAGATCATAATGGATTGAAATTAGAAATAAATGACAGAATGAAAAACAGAAACTTCTCCAATACCTAAAAATCCTAAATAATACACTATTATATGATGAATGGATAACAGAAGACATCAGGAGGGAAGTTAAAAAATTCTTAGAAGTAAACGAGAACAAAGACACATCATATCAAAATCTCTGGGACACTATGAAAGCAGTACTTAGAGGAAGATTTATTTCATGGGGCGCATTCAACAAAAGAAGTAGAAATCAACAAATAAACGACTTAACACTGCAGCTCAAAGCCCTAGAACAAGAAGAGTAGACCAAAACCAAAAGTAGTAGAAGACAGGAAATAGTTAAAATCAGAGCCAAAATCAAAGAAATTGAAACAAAAAAATAATCGGAAAAATTAACAAAATAAATAGTAGGTTCTTTGAAAAAATAAACAAAATTGATAAACCCTTAGCCACACTAACAAAGAGAAAGAGGGAGAAAACTCAAATTACTAAAATTCGGAATGAACAAGGAAATATCACAACAGACACGAATGAAATACAAAACATAATAAGAAGCTATTTTGAAAATCTATACTCCAACAAAACAGAAAACCTTGAAGACATCAACACGTTTCTAGAGAGATATGAATTACCTAAACTGAATGAGGAGGACATACACAACTTAAATAAATCAATTTCAAGCAATGAAACAGAAGAGGTCATCAAAAGCCTACCAACAAAGAAAAGTCCGAGACCAGATGGGTTCTCAGCCGAGTTCTACAAATCCTTTAAAGAAGAGCTCATTCCAATACTTCTCAAAGTATTCCATGAAATAGAAGAGGAGGGAACCCTCCCAAACTCATTCTATGAAGCCAATATCACCCTGATACCTAAACCAGACAGAGACACTTCGAGGAAGGAAAATTTCAGACCAATATCCTTAATGAACATCGATGCAAAAATTCTCAACAAAATTTTAGCAGATCGCATACAAAAATATATTAAAAAGATAGTGCACCACGATCAAGTGGGTTTTGTCCCAGGGATGCAAGTTTGGTTCAACATCCGGAAATCAATGAATGTCATTCACCATATCAACAGACTAAAAGTTAAGAATCACATGATTATTTCAATAGATGGAGAAAAAGCATTTGATAAAATACAGCATCCCTTCATGCTCAAAACACTAGAGAAAATTGGGGTAGTGGGAACATTCCTTAACATTGTAAAGGCCATCTACACTAAGCCCATGGCCAATATCATTCTAAATGGTGAAAAACTGAAAGCATTCCCCCTAAAAACTGGAACAAGGCAGGGATGCCCTCTTTCACCACTTCTATTCAACATTGTTCTTGAGACTCTAGCCAGAGCAATTAGATAAACCAAAGGAATTAAAGGGATACGAATTGGAAAAGAAGAACTCAAACTATCCCTGTTCACTGATGACATGATTATATATTTAGAGGAACCTGGAAATTCCACCAGAAAACTCTTAGAACTCATAAGTGAATTCAGTAAAGTAGCAGGTTACAAGATCAATGCTCATAAATCCAATGCATTTTTATACATAAGTGATGAATCTTCAGAAAGAGAAATTAGGAAAGCTACCCCATTCACAATAGCATCAAAAAAAATAAAATACTTGGGAATCAATCTCACAAAAGAGGTGAAAGACCTCTACAATATGAACTACAGAACACTAAAGAAAGAAATTAAAGTAAACCTTAGAAGATGGGAAGATCTCCCATGTTCTTGGATAGGCAGAATTAATATTGTCAAAGTGGTCATACTACCAAAAGTGCTATACAGATTCAATGCAATTCCAATTAAAATCCCAATGATGTACCTTACAGAAATAGAGCATGCAATTATGAAATTCATCTGGAAGAATAAGAAACCCAGAATAGCTAAAGCAATCCTCAGTAGAAAGAGCGAAGCAGGGGGTATCGCAATACCAGATCTTCAACTCTATTACAAAGCAATAGTAACAAAAACAGCATGGTATTGGTACCAAAATAGACAGGGAGATCAATGGTACAGAATAGAGGACACGGACACAAACCCAAATAAATACAATTTTCTCATACTAGACAAAGGGGCCAAAAATATGCAATGGAGAAAAGATAGCCTCTTCAACAACTGGTGCTGGGAAAACTGGAAAACCATATGCAACAGAATGAAATTAAACTCCTATCTCTCACCCTGCACAAAACTCAACTCAAAATGGATCAAGGACCTCAGAATCAGACCAGAGACCCTGCATCTTATAGAAGAAAAAGTAGGTCCACACCTTCAACTTGTTGGCTTAGGATCAGACTTCCTTAACAGGACTCCCATAGCCCAAGAAATAAAAGCAAGAATCAACAACTGGGATAGATTCAAACTAAAAAGCTTTCTCTCAGCAAAGGAAACTATCAGTAATGTGAAGAGAGAGCCTACAGAGTGGGAGAATATCTTTGCCACTCATACTTCAGATAGAGCGCTAATTTCCAGAATCTATAAAGAACTCAAAAAACTCTACACCAAGAGTACAAACAATCCAATCAACAAATGGGCTAAGGAAATGAACAGACACTTCACAGAAGAAGATGTACAAGCAATCAACAGATATATGAAAAAATGTTCAACATCTCTAGTAATAAGAGAAATGCAAATCAAAACTACCCTAAGATTTCATCTCACCCCAATTAAAATGGTGATTATCAAGAACATAAGCAACAATAGGTATTGCCGAGGATGTGGGGAAAAGGGTACACTCATACATTGCTAGTGGGGTTGCAAACTAGTGCTGCCACTCTGGAAAGCAGTATGGAGATTCCTCAGAAATCTTGGAATGGAACCACCATTTGACCCAGCTATCCCACTCCTTGGCCTATACCCAAAGGCTTTAAAATCAGCATACTACAGAGATACAGCCAAATCATTGTTCATAGCTATTCAATTCACCATAGCCAGATTGTGGAACCTACCTAGATGCCCTTCAGTTGATGAATGGATAAAGAAACTGTGGCATATATATACAATGGAATATTACTCCGCCATGATGAATGATAAAATTATGGCATTTGCAGGCAAATGGATGAAATTGGAGGATATCATGCTAAGTGAGATAAGCCAATCTCAAAAAACTAAAGGACGAATGATCTCGCTGATAAGTGGATGAGGACATATAATGGGGATTAGGAGGGTTTAGTGTTAGGGTTAGGGTTAGGTTTAGGGTTAGGGATAAGGAGGGTGGTAAGAATGGAGGAAGGAAGGGCTGTATAGAGGGAAAAGAGGGGTGGGAGGGGTGGGGGCAAGGGAAAAATAACAGAATGAATCAAACAACATTGCCCTATGCAAATTTATGATTTTTAATTAAAAAAATTATTAAACATGGATTTTTAAAGATTCCATAGATACAATTAAAAAGCAAAAAGAAAAAAGAAAAGAAAACGGAGCAATACAAAAAGCATTGAGATTTCAGGATTTTTTCTTGTTACTGCACTATATCCTAGCCTATCCTAACTAATATAATTTCTTCCATAACTCACATCTTCCCCTAACTTCATTGCTTGGGTATTTCATCAACCCCAGCAAGAGAACTTTTGAATCTTGAATATTTACCCTCTTAAGTTCTTTTAGTAGCAGGGAGCTACTGTGGAGGATACAGGATTTCAAACTTTGAAGTCGGGCTACTGGATTCAACTCTCAGATCCAACATTTATTAATGGTATAATGTTTTGAGAATCCATTTATTCTCTTTCTCATTTCATTTCCTTAACCAAACTAAAATACAATATTATGGTTTTTGTGAGGTTGTTAGAAGAATTAAAGGAGAAAATACTTTCAAGTCAAGTTAACACTGTGGCTGGCACATAGTAAATGCTTAATAACTTCACTTTTAGTATTGGTATTATTACAACTGAAGGTTACCTTCTTTCTCCAGCTATCTATCATGAACAGTATCCTCCTGCCTATGTCACACTCTTATTATTGTTGTCCCTAAAACTCCAGACTTTAGTAATGTGGAAAGATGGAAGTAGTCTATCAGGAATGCCCCCACCCCAAACCACCTTCAGTCACTTATCTTGTACACCAGAAATCAATAGGGAATTCATGAAGGACTTTCACTTTTCTGTCTCTGTCTCTTGACTGGATTGATAATACAATAATCAAGGCATTAAATCCCAATGGAGACCTGATGAGAGGTTACTCTGCTTCTCATGGAACCTGTAGGACTTCAAAGAATTCAGTGGGACAGCCTCTGTGCTAGGGTCTGCATGATTGTGTCTCCTCTATCTTAATATTATGAAACCTGAACACCCAAGTTGATAGCGTTTGGAGGTGTGGTCTTTGGGAGATTATTAGGCCATGAGAGTAGAACTTTCATGAATGAGTTTAGTGTCCTTATTAAAGAGACTCCAGAGAGCTCTATTACCTTTTCCCACCATGTGTGGACACAGTAATAAGGTGCCACCTATGAACCAGAAAGCAGGCCACCACTAGGCATCAAACATGCCAGCATCTTAATCTTAGACTTCTTAGTCTCGTGAACTGTGAGAGAAAAATTTCTGCTGTTTATGTACTGGTCAATCTATGGTTGTTATTACAGCAGCCTGAATTTACTAAGTCACTCAACCCTCATTGTGGTAAACCCATGAGGAATTTTTTGTACACTAAAAGGGAAACTATCTCTTTCTTAACTCAGAATAGACTTACTATTAGTCTAAGGCTGTCAAACTGGATTGGGGAGCCTGTTCACACAGAGTTCGGGGTCCAACCCCAGATTTTCTGACTTGGTAGGTCTGGGGTAGAACATGAGTTCTTAGTGATGAGGGTGCAGCTTGTCTGTGGACCACACTTTGAGTAGGTCTGTGTTACTCCATTTGGCCATCTTTTGGCTATTTAAAGACAATGAGTTGGTCCCACACTGCTTTCTCAGTCACCTCTTCTCCAGATTAAACATGTTAGGGTCTTCACTTTATCTTATCCTGAATCAGGTTTCTTTCTCTCTCTCTCTCTCTCTCTCTCTCTCTCTCTCTCTCTCTCTCTCTCTCTCTCTCTCTCTCTCTCTCTCTCTCTCTCTCTCTCTCCCCTTCCTCTGTCTCTCTCTGTCTCTGTCTCTGTCTCTGTCTCTCTCTCTCTTGTCATGGATATCCAAAGATAAAAGCCTTTAGACCCTGTCCTCATGAAGCTTATGGTTCTGTGGGAAAAAGAAAGAAAAAGGATATACTACAATGTGGCAACAATAAATGTTTAGTTTGTTTCAAGTATGTATTGTGACCACCCCAAAGGCTGGTGAGTCAACAGCCAGCAAGATAGCATAGCTCTTACCTCATGAAGCCCTCAAGCAAGTGGGGAGATTGACCAGTGAACAGGAAATGGCATTCTGGTGTGATAAGGGTGTGGAAAGGAAAAGCCAGAGAGCTCTGGGATCACAGAGAAAGAACCTCAAACCCCAACGTCATGGCTGGAAAGTTGGGGCAATCTTGCTGGAGGAGGTGATGACTAGGATAGGACAAGTAAGATAAACAGGCATTAAGCAGGTGTGGGAAGGGTGGAAGAGTTAGGCAGATAAAAGGGCTGCATAGGAGCTAATAAAACTTAGGACTGATGGGAAGTGCTATATGGTTGAAATAAAACTGTAGATCAGGGTCCTGTGATTTGGGTAGGTCAAAGAACCCATGTACATGACATGTAAAATGGTCTCCCTCCTAACTCCTAGGGTTATTCTTAACCCTACCATTAGTGATTGGTGAGAAATGAGGGGAGAGGGGAGGGTACTGCCACTTCCTACCCAGTTATAAGTGGACCCTGCCTTCCCTGAAAGCAGTTAATATTTTCCCTGAAGCTATAGATCCAGACCCCATGTTAGTTCTTTCTTCATTTGAGGGATGGAAGGTCATTTTCCCCCATGTTATATTGACACCTGGAGGCATGACATGAGGTAGGTAGGGCTGGGTTTTTATTAAACATTGTCCAGAGCCCACAGAAGGACAGGTGTGACCTGAGGATCTCCTCCCTGTATTAGGACCCAGTGTATTGCAGTGGGTAAAAGGGAGTGCTATGGTGTGTGAGCAGGAAAGGTGGGGTGACACATAGGAAGAGCATCAAAGGGAATTTTATGAACAAAAGCAAGAAGGGAGTAGCAAAGAAGAAGTAAATACAGAATTCAAGATATCCCATGGATGATCTAGGTAAGTGAGGCAGCCTGAGTGCCTGGGGCAAAGTGTAGAAATATGGAGGATGGGGGAGAGGGAGGAAGACAGAAAAGAGAGGGGAGGGGCATAGTGGGGTAGGGGAGGAGAGTTAAAGGGAAGGGGAGAAGAGGAGATGGAAGGAGAGGAAGAGGAAGGGAGGAAGGGAAGGGAATGGAGTGGAGAGGAGAGTAGAGAAGCAGTCTTCTCAGAGGTAGAGCTGAAGATCTGACTCTATTGGTTAGATGAAGGAACACTTCACCAGGGTTTTGAATTGAAATATTTTTAAAGGAAGTGATCTTAAAGATTGGAAGAACCTGACCTGGCCTTGAGACTCATTTCTTGCATAAATTTTCAAAGCATAGAATTTAAGAAAATTGCTTAAATTCTCTCTGCTTACAGTCCTCATCCAGGAGAGGAGATAATGAAAGCCAATTCCCAATGCTGTTGGGAGACTTAAAGAAGGTTCATATGTGCAGCTCCTGCCACTTAACTGGCACTTAGGAAATGTATGTCCCTGTGCCATGTCCTTCCCTATAAGCCAGGGAGAACCCAGTTATGACCCCTGTGCAGCTGGGAAGGTCAACTTGATGAACTACAATTCCAAGGTTGCAAGAGCATTGATGGCAGAAATTTTCTCATACTTTAAATCTATGCCAAGTTCAGTGTGTAAATGTTCCATGTCCCCATGAGCTGACTGTGTACCAGTGAGAGAAGAATGGCTGGAACCCAGGAACAAACTTAGTTGGAGAAAGAACAAAGCAGATTCACCAGTAGGAAGATAGGGCTCTAGGCCTTATACTCAGCTGGATAATTAAAATGTTTCTATTGTTATCTTATTTTGTAGGCTACACTGCAAAGGTGGGTGTGTCATAGCACAACACAGACTTCAGATAATAATTAGCACATCATTTTTATAGTTTTGAAACAATTCTTTGACATCATTTGCTTGGTTATCCAACATTTAGTGCCTAGGTTGTGTCAGATAGTCATTGTATCAGATATTCTCTAGTAGGACTTTTAAGTTGATTCTCTTTCAGGGATTCTCCTTGCCTTCTATTCATAGGAGTAACTAAGAGTGATCCTAATTTCTTCTCTACTTCAGCCAGGTCTGAGGAAACTTCCATTTGCATTCCTTCCCTTTGGCAATGCCCAAGTGGTTAACTAACAGTGGATAGTCAATCCTGTTGGTTAATGAACTGAGCAAAGAGGTTAGGTCACGGTTTTGATTCACATGGGCTGATTTCCTCTCTACTTGTGTACACTGTCCTTTCTCTACCTCCGATGTGTATGATTCCTTCTACCTTAAGGACTTTGTTCAATTTCATTCTACCCATAGTCATCTCATTTTATCCTCTAATCATTGAAATTTAATGTCATTTCCTTAACCAAGTCTTCTGTACCTCCCAGACCTGGTCAGATGCCTCAGTTTATATCCCCATGGTGCCCTGGACTTCTCTACACTGGTGTTTATTGGTACTTATAATTATACATTGTTTTGCTATTATTTGAGTAATGAAAGTCTCCTTGTGTCAGTTAGGATAGGGTTGAACTGCAAGTAGAAGAAAACTTGGCCGATTATAGTTTATGTGCATGGGATTTATTTATTTCCTGTAACAACGTAGGCATTCAAACATATGTCTAGCAGCTCCCTGATTCCATACGGGGTTTAGATTATCTTTTCTCTTCTTTCTCTGCTGATTATAACAAGTATATTTAATTTTCCTGTTTATAAGATGACTGCTGCTATTCCAGGCATAGCATCTGTATTCCAGTCAGAAAAAAGAGAGAAGAGGAAAAAGTGAGCATCAACTGACTATTGCTTATGGCTCATTGGCCAGAACTTGTTCATGTGATCACACCTAATGGCAAGATAGTTCAAAATATTAAGTTGCTTTTGACGTTTTCTTTTTATTTAGTTTTACAACATATGGAGTGGGGGTAAGCCAAAGATAAATGGTAAAACAACTGAAGTGTACCAACCTATAGTGCCCATGACCAAACTTTCATATCCAAGATGGAAGGAATCATGTTTCTTTGGTTCACCATCACAAGCCCACCTCACACAATGTCTGTTTCCTTGTAGGTTCCCTGTAAGCATATTGTTGAATGTAAATGAATGAATAAATGAATGCTTACGAAAAGCATCTCACAGTTTAGGTCTTAAGAGACATTAGAAGAGGCTAAATTGATCAGTGTTGTCTTGACACCACAGGTAGGAAGACTTTAAGATAAATACCATCAAAGTCCTCTCTATCATTTACATTGTCTTTATATGAATTAGGAAGAGGCACCCACCCCTTCCTTAAGACATGTTACTGCCATCTACTGGAAAATTATCTTAATAAAATTAGAAATCTATTGTATCTATGATGTGAATGATGCCTCTTAGATGGAGTGAGGTCATGTGCCACAAAAACCTGTGCAGCCTCATGTGGCTACCTTGTATGTTGGATGAGACCAATGAAGAAGCTATCAGATCTGTCTTCTGAAGCTGAGGAAGTGTGTACATTTTACCAGAGCCTGTAGGTAAAGACTTATTTTGAGGCAGCAGGAGTGTGGTGAGCAGAAAACCAGAAAGTGTTTTTGACTCTTTCTTCCTCCATAATACTGTGAGAATCACTTACTTTTTCTAAATTTCACCTTCCTTATCTCTTAATTGAGGACAAGAACACCTCTCCAAATATGTGTCAAATATCCAATAAAATAGTGTACATGAAAGAATTGGGAATCTGTATTAGTCAGCTTTTTCACTGCTGTGACCAAAAAGACCTGAAAAGAACAATTTTAAGGAGGAAAAGTTTATTTGGGGCTCACAGTTTCAGAAGTCTCAATCCATTGAGTGCTTACTCCATTCCTCTGGACCTGAAATAAGGCAGAACATCATGGCAGAAGTGTATGGCAGAAGGAAGCAGCTGGGAACATGGTACTAAGAAGCAGAGAGAAAGTGACTTCCTTCACCATGGAAAAAATGTATATCCCAAAGGCATGCCCCCATTACCCACCTCCTATAGCCACACCCCACCTGCGTACACCTACCACTCAGTTAATCCTATCAGAGGATTCATTCACTGACTGGGTTAAGGCTCTCATAACTGTATCATTTTGCCTCTAAACTTTCATGCATGGACACCTCACATCTAAACCATAACACTGCTAAACATTAGAAAAATGTAAGCTATCATTAGTAGCAAAGGCTAACAGAAAATATTAAGTGTGTGTTCAAATCTTATCTCTACCACTCTTCAGCTACATGACCTTGGATGTGTTACTTAGTTTCTCTGGACCTCAGTCTTCTCTATAAAGCAGATATGACGATATTAGAACTTTTGTCAGGAAAGTTCAGAGGATGAAAATAGTAAGTGTTCAATAAATGTTAACCACTAACTTTAAGGCACTTGTGCTTGCATTGCACTCTGCATTTTGTATCCAGTACGATGTTGAAATACTTTTAAATCACGTTTGACTTTGTGAAAAGAAAAAAAAACCAGTGAAATAAAGCAAAGTAATTCTAGACCTTTTCGTGAAGAGAGTCGACACTGAGAAAAAAAGCAAGTGACTGAGTACATTTCTTTGACTCTGGATCTGTTGTGATGTCTCTGAGGAGTCCCTTCTCCTTCCCTCCCCATCTCATGCTGCTCCCAAACACTCTGGGCTGAATTGTGATGCTGATCCTTTTGAGTTATAGCTGGGATTGTTCACAACATGGCTGGTGACACTTATTTCATCCAGGAGTCACGTGATTTACAGAGCAAAAAGGAACCAAAGGAATGAAAAGACCAGGCACTCAGGCAAGGTGGGGCAGATTAACCAACCAGAATCTTGGTTCCCATGGGCTCTGGATTCCCCTTCCACTCAACTCCTCCCTGCAGTCCCTCTGGGTATGGGACCCTGAAAAAAAATTCTCTTCAGATTCTGGAGCAACAAAACAAGTGGACAGAGGGGTTTGAAGAAGCAAGCGACAGACCATTTATTCAACTGCAAATAGCCCACCTTCTCATACAGTCTGCCAGAGCCTGATTGGCCTAACTGCCTAGTAACAAGATTTGGTCCTGTCTTCTTTTCCATGTATCTACTCATCATCACCACCACATCCCTCCCCCAAATATCTTCAGGGTATAGTTGTGCAGGAAACAAGATGTTTTCCCTTCATTTCTCACATCAAATTTGACTAGAGTAAACAGCACTTCATTTTCCTTCCTTCTGCCCCACCAAAGCCATTTTAGGGAAACTGTGCTGAATGCCCCAAATTCCTGGGCTTGGTTGCTATGTGGCCTGAAGCTGACATCTTTTGTGCACATCATGGTTTATGGCAGAGTGGTTAAAAATCAGCTCCCATTCTGGTGACTAAATTTTATTGACTTTTCCAGGGCCTGTGGTGGGACTGACATGTCCCCTATTTAATTACTTCCCCCTTCTTGACAGCAGATTGAGTTAACCAGAGGACACACAGGTGGCTCCAGGGCCAGAGAACTTGGAGTGGCCTTGGCTCCGCAGCTGAGAGGGGCTGAGGCGAGCACAGGCCTGGGGATGTAACAACCCTGCTGGCAGTTGTGAGCTGTAGTTTTATGGCTACACTGGGGGCAATAACTGAACAGTGGGGCCTTTGGACTAATTTGAAGAATGCTTTGCATAAATCCCAGCTGTTCACCATATGTCCGACCCTTGTAGAGGGGAGGGTGTGTTTCCCTCAGCTCTTGTTTCCTTCCCTGGAAGTCAAGACTAACCAAACCTTTAAATGCCCAGCTGGGGGTCTTTGGGGGAGAAGGATGGGTCACAAAAGCTTGAGTAAATTTAATCATAACCTAAATTTACGTTATGTTGTATCAGATTTTCCCTTCTGATGGCATCGTGTCATTTGGTCCTCACAAAACCCCATTATATAGGCCAAGTAGGAATTCTCCATTTACAGATGAGAAGACTGAGACCCAGAGAGATCCTGACCAATAATGAAGCAAAAATTTTGAGCTTACTCTGTGTCAGGCCCTCTTCTAAGGATTGAAAAGATAATAATTTATTTCATAGTTGCATCAGTCCTACCAGGCAGGCATCATCTTTATACCTAATTCATTGATGAAGGAGATGAGCTCAGAGATATTTTTCAACTTGCCTGAGGTCACACAGCTAGTTAGTAGTGGAGCTGGGTTTCAAACCCAAGCAGCCTGGCCTGGGAGTCTGTATAATCACTATACATGCTGTTAACCAGCTTGGCATTGATGGAGGTGGGATCCACACATAGGTACTCACACTCCAAGTTTGGGTTTTCCCCTATGCCATACCACTCATCTTAAATTTACTCCTTAAAGATCCCTTATTCCTGGAAGCATTAGCCACAGCAATTTAGATTTGGACTCTTTTCATCTGGTATTGCAAAGTCTTTCACTTAAATTTATTTAATTACTCCCTCTTTACCTACTTACTGTGAAGTCAGAGGCCTACCAGTCCAAAGGAGCTATAAAGTGTTAGGAAATTGCTCCCAGATCAAGGCTTTGGAAAAATACAGGTATCTAGGTGTCAGAAGTTGCTAAAGCTTAGCAGCCCGATGCCTGGAACAAGTATTTTCCCTGCCCATTTCCTGGGAAGAATGGGCGTGGTTCTCACTGGCTGGCTGATTTTATGAGCATGCGCCCTCCAATGTTTTACAAGTCCAGAGAGTTGGTCTCTCCAACTCCCCTGACAATTATGGGTCTCTTAGCTAAGTTGGTCTTTCAGACTGTGGCAAGTGTGAACAAATCAGGTACAAGCCAGGGAGATCTTTGAATGTGCAAGTAATCTCCAGCTGCTCAGGCTAACTTTCTCACAAGAGAAAACCACTAAAACCCTTCCTCCACATTTACTGATGTCCCAAAGAAAAACGTCTGGGTGTGTCCAGATTATTGTATTTCATAGCCAAAGTCAAATGTAGGACAAATCCAAATTAGAATTTGTGATTATGGCCAAAAAGCAGAAATATGACTCCCATATTCAGTTCTGAATAGCCATTTTCTTTCCTCATTTGCAAATTAATACTGAAGTCAGGCATTAGGTAACATGCAGAACAACTTTGGCTGAGAAACCACAAAAGGCATATATTAGAAGGGGAAGAACAAAATGGTCTGAGTTATAAGAATCATGTTTTTGGCAACTATTTCTCTAGGTTGATTTTATGGTTTGAATGTGTAGGGTCCCCCCAAAGTTTCATGTGTTGAAGGCTTGGTCCCCAGGGTAACAATGTTCAGAGGTGGAGTTTTGGGGAAGTGATTGAACCATTAGAGTTCTAACCTCATCACTGAACTAATCCATTGATGTCTGGATGGACTACTGGGAATTGAGACCTTGGAGGAAGTAGATCACTGGGGGTGTGCCCTAGAAGGGTGTTTATTGTCCCTAGTCCCTTCCTCTCTCTCTCTCTCTGCTTCCTGGATGCCATGAACTGACTGCTTTCCTCTTCCGCACCCTTCCTCCATGATGTTTCTGCCTCACCTCATGCCCAGAGCAATGGAGCCAGCCAACTATGGACCAAAACCTCTTAACCCATGAGCCAAAATAAATCTTTCCTCCTTTTTAAGTTGTTTATGTCAGGTGTTTTGTTCATAGCAATGAAAAGTTGACTAACACAGTTGGAATCTCCCAGAAGTGGACTCTGTGGCAACAATTTGGATATGACTAGCTCATTTGAGAACTTATTCCAAAAATATCATTAGGGTGGGCTGGGGATGTAGCTCAGAAGTAGAGCACTTGCCTAGCATGCACAAGGCCCTGGGTTCTATTCCCAGCACTGAAAACAAATAAGGCATCATTAGGGAGTAGAGAAGTGATTTCAGGGAAAAAAGAAAATCAATTCAGTGTCAAAGCAGGTTACCATCCACATATCAGAGAGAATATTTGGCCTTTAGTTTTTTGAGATTGGCTTATTTCACTTTGCATGATAGTCTTCAGATCCATCCATTTACTACAAAAGTCATAAAGTCATTCTTTTTTTTTTAACAGCTGAGTAATATTCTATTGTGTCAAAATATACTCTACTGTCTAAAATGAGCAATGACAAAAAAAAATAGATTACCATTCTGGGTGAAAACTGAAACTCTCCTACTGGGGTCCTCAGGTAGATGGTATGGAACATAGCATCAAGTCTTAGTTGAAGGATGAGGAAGCTGTACTATTTATTCACCATGTCCTGTTATTGATTTAGAGTTGCCTCTACATATATTAACTCACTAACAATCTGGCCTCTCCATTTGCTTATAGTAAGAATGTATTAGGGTACATAGGGACAGTGAGTATCAAGGGGATATGGACAGGACATTCACATCATCTGCCCCTCTCTGCTTAAGAGCCAAACCAGTTTACAAAGAAGGAAGATATGAGTAAAGATGATATATTATGATTAGAATTCTTTTACTTGCCAATGATAAAAATCGCAACTCAGTCTAGCTTAAGAAAAAATAAGTAATGTAAGTCAGTTATAACACTGAAAATCCCAGGGCTAAGTGGTCTCAGGCATAGCCAACTTCTGTTTGTCATTGGTTTAGGGATTCCCCTTATGCGTGTTGTCACTAGCACTCCGGCTTCTTCCACCTGAGGGCATGAAATGAATGCACAATGCTATCAGGGCTTTGTCTTCTGTCCAGTTCTCATTCTGCTCTCTTGTGTGTTGGCTTTGGTATCTGGCTGACTGAAAAGACATTAGAAAAATGGCACCTCTAGGCTTATGTGATCATTTATCCTTCTGATTTATGAGGATTTTTCTAAAAATCAGAAATGACTTTTCTAATTATTTTAAACCATGGAGAACAAAGGAAACGAAATTGGTATGGTGCAGAAATAACTATATGTTCATGTTCATTGGAGCATCATTCACAATAGTCAAGATATGGATTCAATAGTGTCCATTAATGGATGAATTGATACACAAAAAAATGTGGTGCATATATATGTTATAATACTATTAAGCCTTTAAAAAAGAAGGAAATCCTGCCATTTGCAACAACATGGATGGAACTGGAGGACTTGAGTGAAATAAACCAGACATAGGAAGACAAACACCACATGATCGCAATTATGTGTGCAATTTGAAAACTTTGAACTCATAGAAGGTGGAGAGAAGAGTGGTGGATATAAGCAGCTGGCAGGAGAGAAGGGTTGGGGAAATGTTGGTCAGAGGATGCAAAAGATCTACAATATAACATAGTGACTACCCTTAATAGTAATGTATTGTTTTCCTGAAAACTGCTACAGGAGCAGATTTGAAGTGTTCTCACCAATAAAAAAGAAAAAAAAGATAAGCATGTAGGTAATGCATATGTTAATTAGCTTGACTTTCTAGGCATTGAGGTAGGCCTAGGAAATTGGTATAGAATACCTCTGGGTGTGTCTGAGTATGCTTCCAGAAGGTTGGGTCAGAAAGCGGCAGGGAAGAGCTGTCATGAATGTATATTGAACCATCCAATAGTTTTGGTTTGAAAAAAAAAAAAAAAAACAGAAATGGAAGCTATCACCAGGTTGTGCTCCAAGTTTCTTGAATGGGAGCATTTTTCTGATGGTGTCACCTATGAACATCTGACTTCAGATTCTTCAAATGTGAACTGGAACCATTGGCTCTACGGGGGTCTTTTATTTAATTCATACTTGTTCCTTTTAGATGGACATGACAGTAGAGTAGATTTTGACATATTGTACATACATGGAGTATAACTTATTCTAATTAGGATCCCATTCTTGGGGTTGTACATGATGTGGAGTTTCACTGGTCATGTATTCATATATGAACATAGGAAAGTTATCATTCCACAGTGTATATGTATTTCAAAACACATTGTATATGATAAATATGTACAATTTTTAATTTGTCAGTTAAATAAAAATTTTTTTAAATATGAAAGTAAAAACATGTTAGGGAAGGCTTTGATTGGCTTCTTGTGTGCCATATGCCCATCCCTGTCCCAACTGGTGTGGCGGAGAGAATTGAACAAATAGAATTGGCTAGACTCAGGTCATGTGTTGGATTAAAGAGGATGGTGTTATCCTACCCAAACATCCTACCTAAGAAGCAGAATTTCTGGACTGGAAGGAGGGATGATTCTAGTATAGTTGTTCTCCATTATCTGCTGAGAATATATTCCAAGATTCTTAGAGGATGCCTGAAACCATGGATAGTACTGAAACTGAAGTATGTTTTTCCCTAAACCTATACACTTATGATGAAGTTTAATGTATAAATTAGGTAAGAGATTAACAATAATGACTAAAAATAAAGAGTGATTCTAATAATATATAATGATAAAAGTTATGTGAAATATTTTCTGTCTCAAAATACCTTATAGTACTTTTAGATTTTGCTTCAAAGAAGCACTTTACAGGATCTCTTTGGCATTTCCAAATTGTCAGCATCATTTCTCTTGTACTTTGAGGTCATTATTAATTAAAAAATGTTATTTGAACACAAGCACTGTGATACTGTGACAGTCAGTCTGATAACTGAGACGGCTACTAAATGACTAACAGACACAGTGTGTACAGCATGGGTACATATTGGACAAAAGGATGATTCATGTTCTGGATGAAATAGAGGTTTCATCATGCTACTTATAATGATGTGCGATGTAAAATTTGTGAATTGTTTATTTCTGGAATTTTCCATTTAATAGTTTCAGTCTGTGGTTGAATGTGGGTAAGTGAAAGCATGGAAAGTGAAACTCTGGATAATGGAAAGCTATAGTACTGGTCTTAGAAATGGGCTTTGAAACAACTTTTTTTGTTGTTGCTGATTTCCATCCATGGTTTAGGCATTTCCACCATGGCTTATTTAATGAGCCATGCGTGATGTCACCAAACATGGATTCTGTGTGCACGTCAGTCCTCATGCACCTATCTGAATTAGCCCCAGAACACTGTTGGGTGATTTCCCATGAAGAGGGACCCTGGAAGACTGTGTGGCCCCTGTAACTGTATGAGAAAGACAAGCTCTATCCTGGGAAGACTTGGTAGCCATGAAGGCTCCAATCAGGAACTTGACAGGACAGCTTGCTTTGTTTGGCATGTATGATTCTTGGAATGGACTGCTGTGTTGAAACAAGTGGTCTGCCTTTTCCACACTTCTCATCTTGCAAGCACCTCCAGGAAATATTCAACTGACACTTTGATGAGTTCAAAATAATATTTAGCAACATTTATTCCACTGCTGTGTAAGCTCCATGAGAGCAGGGATTTTTCCTGATTTGTTCAGTGCCTTATCCCCAGAGGCTAGGAGAGAGCTCAGGAAAACACACGGACAGTTGATATTTGCAACACGAATGCAAGAATGACTGTAAGTCCACAGAAGTAAATTCCCCAGTAATTACAAATGTGCACACTTTGTGAGTGACTCACCTCACACATTACATTCAAGGTATGCAGACCTCACTTTGGATCTTGCAGTTGTCATCACAGGCCTTTCAAACTTTCTCATCCTAAGCCTGGGAGGGAACCCAATTGATGACGGATGTTCTGAATCCATAGGCCAACACTGATTATTGGGGTAAGAAAACTGCAATTCTGGCCCTTTATCCTGCAATTGCCACTCTGCTTTCTTTGCTTCTCAGTTCATCCAAACTGATGGTGCTTGTTGTGTTTGCAGAAGTGGCTCTTCCTTCCTGCATTGAGGTTCAGCCACTGTCACACAGGGACAGACCAAGATGGCATTTCCTCATTAAGTCACCAGAGCCTGCCGGGGCTTGTCTGATTAGAGTCTCCTTACATATCGGGGACAGAGAACTTTCTGCCTTTGCAGTTCTTTTGTTTCAGAATAAAAAAGCAGAGCAAGGGAGCTGCAAGGTTGGAAAGTTGTTAAACACACACACACACACACACACACACACACACACACACATATACTCACACCAAATCAGATTTGCTGATAACAGGAGAACGGGAAGGCCTGAAGCTGAGGGAGCGTTTCAAGGTCACAGGCAAGCAGGGGCCTGCGGTGGTGATGATGGAAAAGATGAATAGACAACAGTTGAATGCATTATTTAGTGTGTTCCACATCGCAAAGCCAAGAATGGTTCCTTCGCACCAGAAGATTTGATGTATCTGGCTGCCTGTCTCCTCAGAGGACCCCCCACCCTCCCACCCCCGGTCTCCTCTTGAGTTCATGGAGACATGGTTGTCTAGGTGACAACTGTCAGGCAAGAAGCTGCAAGCTGAAGAATAAAATCGCCTTAGCTAATAGACCGGCATGCTATTATGTACCTGAAGGTTTAACTGCTATATTACCCTGAAAGAATCATTTGGAGGGGAGGAAGGAGCTCGCTTTTCCCTGGGCTACATCAGTGAATTCAATTTCTATTGAAGAGAGACTAGCATTTTAAAAACCACTGTGTGTGGAGCTTCGAGTCCTTTTCTTCTTTCGGTGAGAAATGATTTAATAATGAACTTACAACTGCAGGGCCTCCAGTCAGCCCCCTGGAGCCCTGGAAGAGGGAAGAGGCGGTGTGCAGGGGCCAGGGGCTGGCAGGCTCCATCCTGTTCTGTCCCTGCTCGGGCCCGGGCTCTGTGACTGAGGTTATCCCAGAGCAACTTGGTTCAGATGCATGTAGAGTCGGAGCAATAATTTTCCTCCCTCACAAGATTGCCGGGTGCCTCTAATTAACGGTTGTGAATTCCTTAGATGGGGTTGTTATCAGATGGAAAGGGGCTAATTGTACCGGTCACAATAGTTAACCTTTTCCAGAAGGAAGGGTGTGTGTGTGTGTGTGTGTGTGTGTGTGTGTACGCATGCACTCCTTGGTTCTTTCTGCAAATGAGGCAGAAAAGCTTGAGAATTATCAAAATTCTTTGGCATCGAGACACCAGAAAATGAAAGACTGCATTCAATGAGACTTTTCCACCAAGCCAACAGTGGCCTACATTTACTGGGCTCTTTCTAGCACTAAGCACTAAACAATTTACCAGTTGGATCATGCTTAACTCTCAGCATTTCTGACTGTTCAACATGATGATTTTCATCATGATCTACAAATGGGGAAACTAAGGCTTAGCAGGCTAAAGAGACTTCCAAGGCCTCACCCTTTTACAAGTGAGGGACTTATAAATTCAGAAGATTCCCCTGAAGACTGAGAATCGAGCAAGAATACAGGCTCTTCCTGCGTTAAAAAGCAACTAGAAGCCCTTATGCAATGGTGTGGAAAACTTTGCCAGGGCTGTCCCACCCTCTGGGCACCAGGGTAACCTCCTGCCTTACCTTTTGCCCCAATTTGTGGCTCTGCCCTGTGTTTTCTTTGGCTCCTTTCTTGGGTTACAAATAGTATCTCTGTTCCATTTCCCTGTGACTCAAGTCTTGCCTTCCAATTGCCTACACCCCTTCAGAGGCAAACCTAAAAGGACACACCTATGTTAGTCTCCCACTATGTTCTGGGTGGTGTTGGGTAATTGAAGAGACACAGATAAGTGGCATCGAGACCCTACTTTGGGTCCAGCATGGTGACGCATGCCTGCAATCCCAGCAGTTCTAGAGGCTGAGGCAGAAGGATTACAAGTTTAAAGTGAGCCTCAGTGACTGAGCAAGGCCCTAAGCAACTTAGTGTACCCTATCTCTAAATAAAATATGAAGAAGGACTGGGGATGTGGTTCAATGGTAAAGTGCTCCTGGGTTCAATCCCAGTACCAACAAACCAACAAATAAACAAAAACAAAACAAACCAAAACTTGTTTTGAAGAAATTCAGCCAGGAGAAGGAATGAGATGAAAACACATGGTCAACATGACATGACCAGTACAATGATACTAAGGAAAACAACTATTTTCTGAGTGCTTCCTATGTGCCAGGTCTTCTGCTGAGCACTGGAAACAAGTCCATGAGAAAGGTAGTGTTATTTCTATTCCAGAACTGAGAAAACCAAGGTATAAGGAGGTTAGGACACTTTCCCAAGATTGTACAGGTAGTAAGCGGCAAAGCAGAAATTAGAACTAAGGTACTATGTCTTCAGAGTGGATTCTATTAATCACTATACTATATTGCACATATATAGACCAGTATAGAAGCATGCATATATTACATGGGAAGCCCAGATGACAGGTCGTAAATTCCCTCCTAAGTAGAATGGTTCACAGAAAGAGACAGTAAAAAGGTATAAAGAAGAGGGGGAATAAGCTTGCACATTTTATTTTATTTATTTTTAATTCATTATTTATTTTCTTTTTTAGTATCAATGTTTATTTGGTTAAGTATTTGCTAGGAGAGACAAAGGAGTTCTGTACTATGAGTTCAAACACATTGCATATGAAAGTACACAGAATCAACAACCCAGAGGACACAGTGGAGACACTGGGTTCCTGATTTTGGCCTTATGGCATATATCTAAGTTTGCACAGTAAACTATTTCAAAGCTTTGTGGCTTGTAAAAATTATGATAATTATTGATTATCTTTCATGGTTTCTGTGGGTTCAGGATTCAGGAGTGACCCAGATGGGTGTTTTTTTGACTTGGAGTCTGACATGAGATTGCACTTATATTTCACCTGGGTTGCAGCCATTTCATATGGCTCACTCACCTGGCAGCTAAGTTAGTGCTAGCAACTGGCCAGGGAGCTAAGTTCTTCTCAATATGGGCATCATTCCACAGTACTGTTCGAATGTCCTCATGATGTAGCAGCTGGCTTCCCTAGGGTAGGGAATCCAACAGACTGAGGTAGAAGATGTAATATCTTTATGACTTAAATGGAGTCATGCAACAGCCCTGATTCGATAGGGGAGAAGACTACAAAAGGACATGAATGCCTGGAGATGGAAATCATTAAGGACCATCTCGTAGTTCACCAACTTGAGCTTAAAGTTTCTATACGTAAAAGGCAAAAATCCCCATGGCCTCCCCCCATTTGCCTAAGGTTTGCTGTTTCAAGCTACAGGTCTTTGGGATCAGGGACACCAGTGCTTTATGAGGATATGGGGTGTTTGACACCTCAGAAACTCTGTGGTTCTGAACAAAATGGCAGTTTTGATGAGGATGGAGGAGGTGAACTCAAATTAATAGGGAGGCTTGGAAGAGAGGCTGGAACTGGGGACACCTTTAGGCATCTTGGCAACTAATCCAAATTGCTAAATACCAATCTACTATTATTTAAATATTTGACCAGGCCCATGTTCTAGGCTATGTATCTTATGGGAACATAATATAGTCAACCAGAGCTTCCTGCTTCCAGCCATGCTAGATACTGGGGAAAAGTTGTAAGCAAAGAAGGTATGGCCCCTACTCCTATGGTGCCATATGGAATGTATTAGAAAGTCTATTGAGAAACAGATATTTATCAGATAACAATAAAAGTAAATGTGTACTTATAAAGTGAGATAAGCACCATAAAGGAAAAGATGTGGCATCAGGAGATTAAAGACAGGAAACACTAAGGAAGTGAGCCTTGAGCTGAGATCTGAAAGATGAATAGGTAAACAAAAAACAGGGACAAGCAATCCAAGTAAAGGGAACAGCATGTGCATAAATGAGTTGTTGCAACTGAAAGGACCCTAGTGTGACTGAGGCCTAGGATGTGTGTGTGGGGAGGCAGTCAAGTATAAGAGGAGGGTAGAGAGGACCAGATCATGCCAGACCTTATAGCTATGTTAAGGCTGTTGTCTAATAATGAGAATGCACTGAAAGGTTTTACAGTAATACAACTGCATGATCAGATTTGTGCTTTGGAAATATCCATGTCTGACTTATGGAGACTGGACTAAAGAGGGAAAAACTGGAGGTAGGGAGATCAGTTAGGGATTACAGAAGAAAGATGTTGGTTTAGATCATGATGCTGGTAGTGGAGAGAGTGAGAAGATAGTGGAATGGAAATATATTTAGGATGTAGAACTGACAAGTTATTGTGAGCTGGAAAGTAAAAAAACAAGCATCAAACTCAAGGGTAAGGTAAGACTATGAAGGGAAAATGGGAAGTCAGAATGGACTTTTACCTCTAAAAGGTAAAAGGAATAGGGTGATGTATGAAAGACAGGCTGGCTAGAGAAAGCTAGCACTTAGTCTAAGGAGAAGGGTTGTATAGTGCCCTGGGTGTTTGAGTAGCAGTCTTTGTTGCTGAGAAATTGGCTATTCCTATGTATGGTTCTGGAGTATAACAACCTGTGGAGGTATAAATAATAATGCTATAATGATCACTGTTGCTATTCTGTCAGACAGCAGCCTTGTCATGTCACCAAGTGCTCCTTGGTATCCTTCATTGAGTAGAACAATTCTACTTTGGGGGGTATAGCTTGTACCGGTCACAATAGTGTCTCTGAGGAGACAACCAGCCAGATATATCAAATCTTGTAAAACAGCGTAGTCTGTGTCAAAGATACATTTCCAAACATAGAGGGATGTAAAAGTAGTTAGTTCTTGCCCGGTGGGATAGTGCACACCTGTAATCTCAGTGGTTCAGGAGGCTGAGGCAGGAGGATTGTGAATTCAAAGCCAGCCTCAGCAACTTACCAAGGCCCTAAGCAAACTCAATGAGACCCGGTCTCTAAATAAAATATAAAAAAGGCTGGGGATGTGGCTCAGTGGTTAAGTAGCCCTGGGTTCAATCCCTGGTACAAAAAAAAAATCAGCCGTCAAGAATAACTTTAGACTGCACATCTGAAATGATAATTTAATTTAAAAATACAGGTAATTTTAAAATATTGTCAGCTTGGGCTGTTATAACAAAGTACCATAGATTGGATTGCTTAACCAACATAAATTTGTTTCTCACAGCTCTGAAAGGTAAAAAGTCCAAGTCCAAGATGCTAATGTTCAGTGCTATAGAGGGTCATCTTCCTGGCTTGTAGACTCCTGTCATCTGGCTGTGTATTAGCACTCTCTCTTCTTTGTACTCACTGAGAGAGAAAGCTCTGGTCTCACTTCCATTAGTTATAAAGACAGTAATCCTATTGTGGGAACTCCACCCTCATGACCTCATCTAAACCTAATTAATCTCCCGAAGGCTTTACTTCCTGTTGCCCCATCACACAGGGGTTAGGATTTCAACATATGAATTTAGATGGGACACATTCACTCAAAAATAGTAGATGTTTAAATAGGGAGACCCATGACCAATGGAATGTATTAGAAAGTCGGAATCAAATAAATAAAGGAATATGGTTATAACAGTGGTATCTCCAACTAGTCTGGAAAATGATGGACTGATTAAAAACTAATGTCAGGACAACTATTTAGTGATCAGGATAAAATAAAAAAGAATTGAATACTCATATTAGGAGATATTACAAATTTGATCCAAGATTCAAACCCAAAAAGATGTAATCTTAAAAAGTGTTAGATGAAAATGTGGAAGAATTCTTGTATAACTTTGGAGTAAGCAAGACCTTTCCAAGTATGACTTAACCATCAAAACCTATGAAAGTTAAATAAATAAATCTAGCTACATAAAAATCAGACTAGACTTTCTGTCTGAAAATAATACAAAGTACAATAAACAAAGCTGAACAACAATAAGATGCAAATAAGTGTAAACTAGAAGAATGGTTACCACTTATGTCATGAGATACAAATCTTGCTGGAAAAGTCTATAGGAAGAACAGTAACTTAATATAAAAAAGGATGAAGAATGTAAACAGATAGATTTCATAAAATAAATATAAATGGTTGTGAAAAGTTATGAAAAGATGCTCAATTACACTCACGATGAGAAATATGCAATAAAACTACTGATCTACCATTTATTTTTACGTATTAGGCTTGTAAAACAACACAACAGCAACAAACATCCTACTACCTATTGGCAGAAGTACAAGGAACAACAACAATCACACAGTAATTGTGGGAGAGTAATTCCATATGACCCCCTCATGGAAGAAAATTTGTCAATGTTCGTCCAAATTACAAATACCTATTCTATTTTATCCAACTTTTAATTTTAGGATTTTGTCCTACAGAAATACTTGCTGTCTTATGCACTGTTTTACACACAAGGTTATTCATATAGCATTATTTGAAATAGCACCAGATTGGGAACAATGAAAACGTACCACAATAGAAGACTGGTTAAGTAAATTATATTTTTTCTGATCACTGTAAACATAAATGAGGGAGATCTACTACTGATATGGTAAGGTCTCCAAGATATACTTTAATTGGAAAAAGCAACAAGCAAACCATTATATTCTTGTTGCTACTTGAAGCAGGTATAACTGATATCTGTACTGATATTTGCTTGAATAAATTAGGGAATAATTCTATAATATGCATTTTTCACATTTTAACAACTGCAAAATAGGAATATCTTTCATTATGTGGCACTTTAGAATTATAATTAGCCATATTATTTTCTTTCTTCGTGGTACATAAAATAATGGTGCATCTTACAATTGATGATATCTTAGATTTGATGGAATACAGTAATAACAGTGGTTACCTATTGTGAAGGGAGATTGGGAAAGGGATGAGGAAGAGTCTCTTAGTTTATGTGCTTTGTGGTTTTCATTTGTGCCATGTGAAGTTATTGCTTACCCCCAAATTGAATAAATAATAATATTAATAAAAATGAACTAATAGGAGTTAATATATATGGTGGGCAATAGATCAGTTCCTAGGGTATATATACTCCTAGAGTGATGTTCCAAGTAATACAGTCAGTTCAGAAGAGATTAAAATGGGACACAAACTGACCTACACTTGGCACATGCTTTGATGGGACACAACAGTGTGCTATGAAGACCTAGGTCCTCCTGGGAGGGAGGCTGTTGGCTTCTCAGCATCATGCTTGATTTGGCCAGTAGGCAGGGCATGTGATTTTTCTGCATTAGGTTAATACATCTTTGGTTTGAGAAGAAGAAAGACATTGCATTATCATAAAGCCCTAGGAAAGGTGAAGACCCACAGTCAAGGCATCGCCTATGACCTAGTAGAAATTTTTAGAGCTCTTAGGCAAAAGTCAATGCTTGGGCAAACACAGAACTGAACCAGGACCTTGCTCTTAGCCTTTTCTCTCTTCAGTAGAATAGATGGACTCTGATTAGATAGGTTTTCTTTTTGGCATTTTTTTAGTGTTGAGAATAATTGGTTCTCTTACCCTCCTTCCCACTCCCATAAACCTTTATCAGCCTCATCTGGGTTAAATATAGTTTAGAGGTGTTATAGTTTGGATTTTAAGTGTCCCTCAGAATCCCATGCGTTAAAGGTTGGGTCCCCAGAGTGGCGCTTTTGGAAAATGGTGGAAACTTTAAGAGGTGGGAACTAGCGAGCGAGAGGTTTTAGGACACTGGAGGTTATACCATTGAAGGGAACTGAGGCACCTTGGTCTCTTCTCTTTATCTTTTTCACTTCCTGGCCTCCATGAAGTGAGCAACTTTGTTCTGCCATACACACCTGCCATGGCATACTGCCTCACCATAGGGCCAAAACAACAGGTAAATCAATCATGGTTTGGAACCTCCAGCTTTGTAAACCAAAATAAATCTTTTCTCTTTATAAGTTGATTTATCTCAGTTATCTGTTATAGTAGCAAAGCTAACACATTAGATAAGATGTTGACAAGAAGCAGGGGAACAAGTTTCATGGGATGGGCCAGATATAGTATTCTGAGTTGTGTTCCAAAGGTTTTTAATGAAGAGTAGAGCTGGGAGAAATTCTAGCAAGTCCTTCTTTTTGTGGGTGGAAAACTTTGTAACTTTATGGAACACCAGTTTAGGTTCAAGAAATCAGGATTTTAGTTCCTCAGTTAACAGCTGGATGATTTCTGAATAGTCTTTTAGTGGCTCTTCTCCTTAGTTTTATGGATGTGATAATACCTTTTCTTCTTTCCTTAAAGGACTGTAGTGAGAATAAATGACAGTGTTTGTGAAGACATTGAAACACAAGTCTATCAAAGTGCTACAGGTAGAAGTAAGGTTCTATTTTTGCCATCATTTAAAGGGGAAGCAGAATTTTTTTGCATGTTCACTTGAAAGAGACAGTCATACCTCAGATAGAAAGTCTTCTTTCCCAACTGCACCATGATAGTTAGGAAACATCTCTGAACAATGACAATTAGGAGCAAAGAGGGACTAGTTGTATCACCACTTGGTGAAGGAAAAAACACTAATAACCAAATATCCTTCACAAAGTACTTTCACACCCTTTATCCACATCATTCTTCCAACATCTTTGGGGGTAGGTATCAACATTACTCTTCTTGTATTATAGAGAGAGAATCTGATATAGGGAGCTGAGCTAAAACTTGGACCTGGGTTTCTCTAGCCCCCAAATTTGCTCTCTTCCACAATGCTGTCTTTTCCACTCTCCTGTATTCTCTGATCTCAGCAATGTATTGCAGATACCAAAAACATCTGGGGCTTGGGCTGCCAAGGGGACCAGAGATAAAGAATGGGGGGCATGGAAACTTTTTTACTTCTAACACAAGCTATTATCACATGTATACTAGGACATATGGTGACCATCTGGAACTGAAGTCACTTAGGTCATTGCTGAAATTCAGTCTAAGAACAATATATTCAGGTTAGGTAGAATTACAATGCCCTACTCTTCTAAAAGTTTGTCTTCAGGGAGAATGCCTTTGGAAAATGGTGAATAAGAGTAGCAGTAATCTGTTGACTAACAAAATAAAATGTCAGTTGATATATGGAGTCGATATATGGTACTGGTTGACCTTAAATGTCTTCAGGCAGGTTGAATCCTAATCTTACCATAGATGTCACTGTTAATGATCTGGCCATGCAAGATTACACAAACAAAAGGGGCACCTACAAAGGGATCTAAGTCAGTTCCATTAATCAAGTGCCCCTAATGAAGAAGCAGATAAACAGTTCCAGCTGGAAGCAGGAAGGGTCAGAACAGACACAGGCAAAATCTGGCCCCAACCTATTTTTGTAAATAAAGTTTTATTTGAACATGACCATGCTTATTTATTCGTGTATTGTTTGGTTTTGTGCTACAATGGCACAACTGAGTGGTCACAAGAGAGGCTGTATGGTCTGCAGTGCTGAAAATATTTATTATCTAGCCCTTTATGGAAAACATTTGCTGACTTCTGTTCTAGTCAATGAATATGTAGGTGAGCTTGGACTTGTGAGCACTGCCCAGAACTCTGGGGCATGTCTTTTCAATGTAAAAGACATTGAAAAGAACAATAGGAATCTCTGTAACAATAATGATGTCCAAGAGAGACGCTTCCAGGGGCCTTGTTCCACCTGAAAGGGGGCAATAATCCTATTGTGTCAAACACCAGGGATCCCTAAGCTATGTATATGTAATCTATCTGTTTGTGGTCTGAAGAGTCTCAGAGATCTGGACATCCATTCCATTGACTGCATTCTCTACTAAATTCCTTGATGCTTGATCAAAACTGAGACAGAGAGAGCCCTTGTTAGAAAACTACTGTGAGGATTTCCCTTGGATATTTGAATCTTCTCTTGGAAAATTAAGTGACTTGACAGGCAATTTTCAAGGGCTAGTAGAGAATGCAGTGACAGCAGTGAATCAGGCTCTCGTAGATGGTTTTTGAACTAGGAAACCAACTGAGTAGATCTTGAGGGAACCTCAGTGACCATATAAGCCAAAAGAATGGAATGGCTTATTCAGGAACTCACTATGAAGCAAATGGTAAATTCTTCTTCATCCCATTCAAGTATTTCTCACCATGCCTTGAAATCTAACATCAATATATAGAACATTGTCTCAAGTATTCAATGAACCAGTGGAGTGTTTATAGGTTCAATTATGGGCTGCCCTTTATGATCTGGACCTCCAAGCATAGATGGCTATTTGAAGGAAACCATAAACCTATGGCCATCCCTGAAGCTCGGTTTCTTCAAGAGTTAAGGGGGTTGGGAAGGAGGATTTGAGAAAACTTAAGTGGGCTCCTGGAAGAGGAAGAATGAGGTATCTGCAATAGTTGATATATGGCTCTTTCATAAATGACTGAAATAGTAACCTGGGTCAGAGACAATGGCATGGGAGGTAGCAAAAGTAGACAAAAAAAAAAAAAAAAAAAAAAGGAAAGAAAAGAAAGGAAGCACATCCCAGGAATATTGCTAGGGTCTACACCCTTGCATAGGAAATCATTCAGACTGAATCTGCATCCAAAGCCGTGGTAACTAAGGAGAAATAAAGGCAACTCAGGCAAGGGAAAGAATTCCATATAATATGCTAGAGCAGTATAGACACACTAAGTCATAACAATAGTGTGAGACATATAGAATAAGATTCCATGTGCTGATAACATACCGACTCTCATATAATAGCAATTGCAGTGTAGGTTCACAGGGTTCCAGAAAGCCATTGTTATTTTGTAGTTGGCTCTGTAAAAACCTGGAATAAATGAGTGTAAACCTGGTTTACATGATGACCACTATTGTTCTAAATATGTAAACGGATAAACAATCATAAACACAGAGTGCCCAGGTTGAGATGGTTGCATAATTGAGTGTCATGTCTGTTTAGAGAGATCCCAGGCACCCACAAACAAGCATAAGGCCAGACCAGTGGAGGACCTCAGTAGCATGGTGAACCAAAAACTTAAAAAGTAGAATAAGGACCTTGAAAATTATTGTTTGGAGGTGTCCCATTGAGTGTGGAGTTCTAAACACTGCTTTCCTCACCATAAGTCAGTTCGAAAATCTGGCCACCCCTTTAGATCATGGGCCTTTGAGTAAAAGAGAGAGGATGTATATGTTTGGAAATGAAATCCCTAATAAACTGTTATGGTGATAATCAGTTGAGTTTGTTTTTTGACATTTGTCCCAAGACAGTTGAAAAATTTATTGCATAGCTGTGGGCACTAAACTGTGTAAAAAGTAATAGGGATCTGAATCCATACAGCCACCCCTATCTAAAGACTTCTTGCTTAATAGGGGAAACCAACACATAAACAGATAATTTTCAAACAATTTATTAAGATCCAGATAGTTAAGGGAACACAGAGGAGAATCTTATAGTTCAACAGAAGATGTTTTGAAAGGTTCTGGAAGGAGAAAATACTTGGTTCCCCCAAGGGGCCAGTAATGGGAGAGGGAAGCAGAAAGAAAATCAGGGGACCTAGAAACAAGAGACTGGAGTGATTCAAGAAGTAATGAAAATGCAGCAGTGTCAAATACAAAAGATAGGGACCAAAAACCTTTATGTTGGATTTGGAAATGAGGAGGTCATTGGTGATCTTAAATATGGCTGTTTTCATATGGTGGTAGAGGAGCCAAGAGCTAATGCTGAAGAATGAATGGAAATAGCAGCATAGGCTACCCTCTGAAGCGTTGGGGAATAATAGTCAGTGGTTGGAGAAGATTAAAGGAAGGGGTCTGTGTGTGCATGTGTGTGTGTGTCTTGCATTTTTAGTTTAATTTTCAGCTTGATATTTATCATGTCTATAGACTGAGAAGAAAGTAAGTATAAAGAGTGAAATAGCAAAGAAAAGAAGGGGCACCACCAACAGAACTGTGAGGGAGAAGCTGGCCTTGAACAAGAAGGCTACTCCCATTCTTTCAGATTATGGGAAGGCCTGATGAGGAGTGGGTACCATACAGTTAAGTCAGTAGATGGGATAGGGCACAGGTAATGGAAGCTTCCATGGCTTCGATTTTCTTAGATTATAGAGGCACTGGTATCATCAGAGAGTCCAGGTTATGGAGGCTAGGCAGGAAGCCAGAGGAAAGCAGTACAGGCCTGAAGTGTTCCTGAGAGGACTGGACAAAGCACTGAGTAGGGACCAGCTCAAAACTTGTTGGGGTCCCAACCACTATGGTATAAAAGTTTCAATGCTTCACATATTTCCTTCTCTGTCGAGTTCATCCCATGACATATTTCTTTGATGCTGTGGTCATGGATTTGATTTTGCAGTAATTGGTTCCATGTTTTTTTGCAGAAGAAGAACATTTCTAAATCCTTGGAAAAACTGGGAGGCAGGCCAGTAGGGCAGAAGATGGAATTGGTGGAGGTGTTATGACACCCTACAATTGAAGTTGAACACCTGATTGATCCTGCTGTTCCCCAAAATAGCTCTGCTTTTCCTTTAAAGCATTTATTCCAGACCATGCAGCGAATCAGAGCAGGAGTCCTGCATGGCGTAGAGGCCTCTTCAGCAGCCACTGTCTCCTATGGCAGCTCAGTTATGCCCATCCCTCCCAGCTTAATAACTGACAGGAGCCATCTGTCATCTTCCCTGTCCATCCCTAAACACTGTGAAACTGCCCACATATGGTTCAGTCTCAACTCCCCATGACCTCAGGTTCAGATCTCTTGGCCACCCCACTCCCTAGCTCCATCCCTGTTCCAAATGAACTTCACTGGAATGCATGCTATTATAGTCATCCTTGTTTAAACCACTTGCTTGGCATTTATTATCTACCACTTTATTATTGCTAGTTTTCCATGTAAATTTATCTTATCCCCTTTCTGGCTGAATGAATCAATAGCCTTCTTGAAGACAGGATGGAACCTTGCATATTTGGTTTCAGTGGTACTCAGCACCAACCCCCAGTTGCTGCTAAGAAAATACTGGTTTACTTGTCTAAATGGATGGATAAAGCAGGTCTAAGATACATTCTGACTTGGACAAGGTGATTCTTTTCTGACCCCTGGAATACTATGCATTTGAGAGTAAATGCATAGTATTTTGGCTTTGGGGTAAAGCCAGGAAGAAAGTTACCAATAAATATGACTTTCTTATTGAAAAGTGTGTGAATGGTGATTAGCAGCTGCCAGTTAGTATTTACTGATTGTCTGGAACATGTTACAGGAGGGCATTTGAAAAAGCATGTGGAATGGAAACTTGTACCCTCTGTGGCCCTCAGGACTCCTGCAACCCACAGTCACCCTCTCCTCCCTTATCCTGACCTTGTTTCCAAACACTCATTCCTGTTGGATAGGCCTGCCAGTCATATAAGTGTCCCCATAAAGCAGAGGGCGTAGTCCAAGCACTGTGCTTGCACTTAATTTGTTTTGCTGCAAAGGTGAAATAGGACTTTCTTTTATTCCATCTGATTTATGGAGCAAGAACAAAAAAAAGATTGTGTAAGTAAGAAGCACAGAGATAACTACTATTCCTTCTTGTGCTTCATGAACTTGAGCCTTGCCTGCTAAATCAGATGCTCCTGGTTTTAGGGTTGAACCATGGAGTTGGGAGACTGAATTCTTTAAGTGTTCTTCTAAAGAAAACCCTATCTGGAATATTCCTGTGGTGGAATATTCCTGGATGAGTAATGATCTTGAGCATCCTTATTAGATAAGATGTTTGGATTTGGTGTTAAAAATGGAAAAAATCAAAGGCCATTTCATTGCTTCTTGTGGCTAGATATGAATTAAAATCATGGATTTTCTAATTCACTCAAGGCCAGACTATCTTTCATTTTAAGCCCTGATGTTTTTGCATTTATCTTCATTTTTTTGTTTTTTTTCCCCTCACACCACAAAGGACAACATAACACTTGAGCACTGCAAAAAAGGTTTCAAGGCATTTCATTATAAAACTTAAAATTCCCTTTGTTTGTCCTAGCTACATTCCAGGCCACATGCCAGGTATCCTTTACATTATTCCTGGAACAAGCCTCTATGCCACCTTTCCAAATCTTTAAAGCATAAAGTTATGTATTTAAAATAACGAAGGAACACCTGAAGGTTAGGTATGATGATATGCTTATCTTAACCACCTGCTGTGGTTTGAATGCATCTCCCAAAGTTTATGTGTCAGACACAATCTCCAAGCAACAGTGTTGACGGGTGGAAACTTCAAGAGCTATTGGGAATGGATTAAGGCTGTTGTTGCAGAAGTGGATCACTTATTGAAAAATGTGTTCCTGATAAAAGGATGGGTTTGATCCCCTCTCACTCTGTCTTTATGTGATCTCTCACCATGTGACACCTTCTGCCATGTGATGACTAATTAAGAAGGCCCTCACTAGATGCAGACCCTTAATCTTGGACTTCTCGGCCTTCATAACTGTAAGAAATAAATCTCTGTTCTTTATAAATTATCCAGCCTCGGGTATTTTGTTATCATAGACCCAAACAGACTAAGACACCACCTAAATTGCTTGATATCCTAACATTGAACTTGGTGGATTCCAAAGCATTGATTTAGTCCTGTGATGACTGGTTCCAAGAATTAAATTTGCTTCTCTATCTTCTCAGAAGTCGATGGGTTCTCTTTACTTCAGACTAAACCCAACTTCCTGGTTCACCATGGAATCTCTTGTGTGGCAGTTTCTGGTCTTTCTGTAACCACAGAAACCTATTTTGCAAATGAGACAGTCTTCATGCCACAGATCCTGTTCTATTGTCTCCATAAATATGCTCATACTTGTCATGTCATGTGTCCCATATTTGATTTGCAATATCTGGCCATCTATAGTCTATGACAGAAACAAAGCCACAATGTTTAGTGAGCTATAATACACAGCAGTGATTCTCAAATTTGAAGGCATCTGCAAACCACCTAGGGTTCTTGTTAAAATGAGGATTCTGATTCAGTAGATCTGGGGAAGGCCCTGAGACTTTGCATTTCTAACAAGCACCCAAGGGAAGCCACACATTGATTTAGTCTCCTGTAAGGTAAGTACATGTTAAAGACTAAATATATATTTTAAATTTGGCAGAGTAAAACCACCTGAAGGCATTTGGCTTTTGATCTAGTCTTACAGACCCTTCTTTTTAACTCTCAGTTCATCTGCTTCTGACCCATTAGGACTTGAATTATTTGACTTCTAATTTGAGAAGACAGAAACCTTTGGGATCTGCTTATGATTAGGGTTTGATGAATGCTGTTTGCTCATAAAGAAACTGATTATAAGTGTCTTTTGAATGTTAGTTCTAAATCAGTCTTGCAAACATAATGGCACCTGACTTATTTTGGTCATGTTTTACTTCCATTCTACTGGACACCCCCAGCCCCAGACCTTTTGTTAGGCTACACTATTTACTTAGCTTTGATATAACTAGTATCTGTATATGCTGAAACCTTATTCTGTAACTCACTTGCTTCTCTAATTCAGACAGGCTCTCCCCACTTAATCCACAGTAGAATCATAGTAAGTCAAAGGCAAAAGGCACTTTTGGAGGCCAGGGCCTACACAGAACAATTGTAGATAGACCATTCTTGAACTTTCTTCTGAGTTCTTCAGGAGACCCAGTATGCCTCATGAAGAAGCTTGTTTCATGGTTGTGATGCTCTGACTTAGAATTCTTCAGTATCTTCAGACACTTTCTTCTCTGTAGTTTTGACTGTGATTTTGCCTTCAAGAACTAACCCTAAACCCCTCTTTTACAATGTGGTTCTTTAACCAATTAAAAGCTATCCTTGCAACTCCGTTTTTTTCTATATATAATATAGAAATTATTATATACCTATAATAATTTAATAATAGTAATTATTATATACCTATAATATAGGTATAAATGTCTAATTTCTTCAGTTATTTTTTCTGTTTAGAAGTTTCCAGTCCTCTCACCCTTCTGGACTTTGGGCTCTGACATGTTCCACTTCAGCAGTGTCTTTCTTTCCCTGCTAGGATGTAATCAAGCCTGGTACTGGGCATCCATAATGTCAGCCATGTATTGCTGCTGACTCACTTCAAGGCAAAACATAGTCTTTGCAGCTTCAACATTGGAGATGAAACATAAAATGCTGATCACTGTAACCTTTCTCTCAATTTGTTTGCCATTTCTAAAACCCTCATCCATGATAGTCTACTTGTCATCAGGTCACTTATAACCTATTGGGTGTTCCTGATCCTAGGTCAACTTCCAGGTTAACTTCACATTCTCTATTCTCCTTTCTATCTGCTTTCCTTATAAAATGAAAGGCAAGATCCTGGTACTTAGAAGAAAAGAGATTAGGGATTCGGGGTAACAAAATGCAATGAGATCTTCAGTGGAGAAGTGAAAAGGGAGAGAGAGGTGAGGAAGGAAGAGAGAGAGAGAGAAAGAAAGAGAAAGAAAGAGAGAGAGACACAGAGAGAGATATATGGAAAGGGGAGTGCAATTCTATACAGAGAAGGCTGGGAGAAAAGGGGACCCTTTGCCCTTTGACCTCTTGGCTGTTAGGAACTACTAGTATGACTGGTCAGATATGGCTGAATATATTTGGATGTGTATAAATTGGACATGCTTGTATAACAAGTATGCAGACAAGCATAGCCTTGCATATGAACAAAACAAGACTTGGTTGCTTGACTTTCTTCAAGGAGGGCACTCTTTCCCCAAACCTGACAACACACTGATCAGATCTCATTTCCATTCATTGGTAGGTACTAGATTGTTGTGTTTACTTCAAGTCACAACTGAGTAGTTAGAATGTCCCCTTTAACATATCCTAAGTCAAAACTCCACGCTTGGCTTAACTACTCTTTGACCAGCTCAGGTGTCGTTTAGACTCAAAGTCTGCAATGGGAAGATTAGGTAAAGCGAGGTGAAACTTCTCTCTCTTCACCCAACTCCTCCCCCATTTATTAGCTGTCATTTGGCTATAGCTACTTTTGAAGCTGGATGCAGGAAAGAGGTCAGGAGGTAGATAGCTCCAACTTGATAGAATTACATTGTTTGTTCTTTCTGGACTTGATTTTTCAGATGATTAAAATGGGACATCGGTTTGTACTCCTGGATGACTAAAGGAGATGAATAAAGTTAACTTTCCTCTTGAGCTATTCTCCTGGCCCTTTCAGAGACTCTCATGGCAGGAAAACCCTCTCCTACTGTTTTCTTGACATCTGTCTGTTATATCTCCATAAAGGGTGGTAGTTCGAGGTTGCTCCTTAGCTCGACATCTGGCAGAACAACTCCATCTTTTTTCTGCTGAGATCCCCTTGCACTGCTGCTCAGGGCCCAAGCTGACTCCACTTCAACTCTTTCTCCTTCATAGCCACTTTTGTCCTACAGACCATATTTAAGAATCCTTTGTCCCAACACACACTTGGAGTTGAGGGTCAAAAAGGGATTCTTCTTTTCTGGCTTGGTCATCACAGTATTTAATGACTGTTTCCTCTCTCCTAGTTAGCCCCAGGCTGGAGGCAAATCCAAGCCCACAGCCTGCTATAGCTTTTCTGGAATGAATGAGGTCCCCTGTGACTTTCAACTGCAGAGAATGTGTTGTAAAGCATCTGGAAGGCCCCTAACTGGGCTTGGAGTTCAAGTGCAACACTCCAACATCTTCCTTAAAAGCAGTAGGAGGGTGTATTCACTTCAGAGCCTTAGCTCTGTGTCAATTTCCTCATATACAATCCTCTTTGCCCACATTCTGTCCCCTTTTTGTTCTCAAAATGGTGGAAGGGACTCAAGAGTTCTTGAAGACTGCTGTTTAAGAAAGCAGTTTGGTGTTACCACCTAAAAGTTAATAATTCACATACCTAAGAGAAACTCTGGTAGACCCAGTAGTAGCCATATACAGGATGTTCATAGAAGCTCTGCTCCCAACCTAAGTTTGCCAGACATAATATAGGATGTACAGTTAAAATTGAGTTTCAGACAAAGAAGTAGCAAGATTTTTTATTTATATGTCCCAAAGATTGCATGAGAAAAGAATGTTATCATCTATCTGAAATCCAAATTTGGGCACCATTTTTTTATTTGCTAAGCCAGACCACCCTATGCCAAACCCAATGCCCATAAAAAGATGCATGGAAGAATACATTGTGGTGTATGAACACAATGGAAATGATGCAGTAGTCTAAATGAATGGAAAAGAGTTACACAGAAAAAAATATGGATGAATCTTAACAATACAAACTCTGAAAAAAGATTCCAAAAGTTTACATACAGTTCTTTTGTTAAAGCTAGAAAAAACTGAGGTAAGATATTTGTATATTTTTAAAGGAATGTGTCTAGTTATAATTACATCCAAAGAAAAGGGAAAGATGAATTTATGATGTAAGATGATAACTTTTCTAGAATGGGAGGCAAGGACACAAGTTGACTAGGTGATGAGATATAGGCGATTATGAAAGTTCTAGTTTTTGTTGGCTTTGCTTCTAGTACTTATGGAGGATACATGGAGCAATGATGAGAATGTATCATTAGCCAAGGCAGTAGTCCCTCCTTGGCCACAGTTTCACTTTCCACTGTCTCAGTTACCTAAAGTTGACTGTGGTACATCACAATGCCTAGGTCATTTACCTTGCTTCATCCCATCATGTTGGCATTATGTCATCTCACATCACCACAAGAAGGGTGAGTACAGTACAATAAGGTATTTTGAGAGAGACCACATTCACATATCTTTTATCATAACATATTGTTATAATTGTTCTATTTAACATTATTAGTGCCATTAATTTCTTACTATGCCAAATTTATCAATTCAATTTATCATAGGTATGCATGTATGGGGAAAAACACAGTATGTGTAGAGTTCGGTCTCAGGTACCACTGAAGGTCTTGGAAGCTTCCCTGCAGATAAGGGAGAACTACTATACTTATGAATAATCCAGTATTCTGGATCTCATATCCCAAACTAAACTAAACTAAAATTTAAAAGGGAGGAAAAAGAAAATCAGGGGTAGAGAGAATCCTGTTATAGATGCATATGATATTTTTTCAGGTTTTGGGGAAAGAAAACCAGCAGAGATGATCCCTATGAGGGGCTACCAGCTGAAATGGACTTTGAAGGATGATTAGAAGTTCTCTAGATGAAGGAGGAGGGGAAAGCATTCCAGGAACAGAGCCTGGCCTGTAGAGAGAACAGGAGAGAAGCTCAGGGTGATCACAATCAAAGTTGGGTGACAATAGTGAGAACTGAAGCTGGAAAGGTAAGAAGAAGGCCACTGTATGGAAGACCCTATGACTCCTGTCAATAGGTATGGAACTTACCCTAGGGCCTCTCAGGAAGGGCAAACAGCAAATGGGTTATGCAGGAGGCTGTTATTGTGGACCCCTAGAAAATTCTTGTACCAAAATGGAGAGTGTCTTGATTGATTAGTCTATTGTATATGGTGGAGGGGAGAGAGAGCTGGCAAAGGCGAATGCTAAAACTACAGTCTTATGGGATTTATGAATGCTGAGTAAAAAATAGGCAAGGGATGGACTTCAATTTTGGTTCAAAATCATAGATACAGAATGACTGACAGTTCTGAGAATAGAGATGGTTATTTATTTGATGGGAAAGGGGAGGGGTAGCAGGAAAGGTTGGCTAATTCTCCAAAGGCAATTCCAAGAAAAATAAAAACCATTAATAAAGAAATATTAGTAAATTCCCTTGGTGATGCTTCTGGATTTCTTGTGTTGCCTGCATCAGCCTCTCCTCCCTATCAAATTGATAGAATTTGTTCTCTCGATTCATTCTTCTGCAGTTAGCAAAGTCTACCGTGCACCTACTCCTCATGTCAGGTAGTATGTTGGGTGTTAGAAATACCAGGATGAACAAATAACAACACATGACCTTACTGAGGTTATAGTGGAGCAGGAACACTAACCATCAGCAAATATCTGTGCTGTATGGAATGTACTAGAATAGATACAAGTTACTACAGGAACAGAGAAGTGGGGGCAGTTGGAGAGTCAGAGATGGGTGACATTTAAGTTGGGTAGTAAAGACTGAGCAGAAATTGAACAAGCAGTTGGTGCGGGGGCAGTACCATGAAGAGCAGAGAGAATAGCCAGAGGAAAAGCCTGAAGGTGAGGCATCCAATATAGACTGGAGCCAGGTCACCCTAGATCTTGTAGATTTTTCTGAGGTGTTTGAACTTTGTTCTACATGCCATGGCTCTTGGGTAAGGTGGAGTCAGAAGCAGATGTGGGTCTTTGGAACAAGACTACTGGACACGTAGGGAGGATGAAATGGAGAGGGCCAAGACTGAGGTCGCAGAGACCTGCCACAGTCACTTCCTATGGTTCGCTATGAGCCTACAGGGGCAGTATGGGGATGGACAGTCAATGAGGCCAGGACCAGAAAAGGCCTCCATGAGATAGGTAGCTCCCCTCTCTGCAAGCCACATGGGTGGACTGCATGTCAGGGACATTGGCCTTTGAGGAGGCTGAGGGAGGGAGTGGATTTGGGAAGGGCCACAGGGACAGGAAGGGTGTTTCCACTGTACACCTGCCAAAAGAAACCTGTGACTCAGTGGATGGCATGTCTGACTGCCCAGAAGATTTTACAGTCCCAAGTTATCCTGGTTCCTATCTACTTCCGTAATTCCACACTGCTTCAGAGGCAGATGACAGCCAAGGGGTGGGGTCTGCCTTACCTTCTTTTTTTCAAATGTAAATAATGTCTACTGCAGCCAGGAGCCCATTGCAGGGAGTGCCTTGGTAGGAGGCACATACCATGGAAAGACTGATAAAGAGCAGGAAAAACACCTTTTTTTAATACCTGGCAGTTCTCACCCCCATTAGAGTGACCTTGTTTGTGTAAGAATTGAGTGTCGTCAATCCCAGGTGATAGCGAAGCAACTCTTGTCAAGAGAGCGCCCGCTATGTGCTGGGAGCTGGGCTGGACATGTTTTCTCATTATCTGATTTATTCTCCAGTAAAAGCATCACACAAGATGAGTATTCCTAGTTCCATTGTACAGGTGGACAAGGAAGGCTAAGAGTCCTTATGGGTTGGTCATCAGATGGACTGCAGAAATAGTCTCCCTATTCAAACTAGTGATGGGATTGCTTGTAATCTGACCAGTATATCGTTTTCTTTGTTAATGAGCGGAATGCTGATGGCAGTCACACTAGATGAAAAAACTCTCCCTCCCACGCTACAAAGTACTTCTCTCCAGCACAATCATTCTGAGAGAGAGCCATGTTTAGTTGCAAAGTCTTTTAAAAAACCAGCCGCCATGGGAATTGTGTGAGTGAAAGAGTAGGGCTGCGATGGCATTCAACAATGCCTGATATTCTGTTTGCTTCAGCTGATACTTAACAGTCCAGTGGTTAGAAGATAGAAAATAATCATTCAGTCTAGCTGGGAGATTGGGTGATAAAAGGGAACTTTAGGCTGCTGATTAAATTGTTTATTTAAGCACAAGCTCAGATATGTCTTCAGCATAATGTGCTATAGGAAGAAGATAGGGATCTGTTCTCGCAGAGAGACAGCGGCAGGGGCGGCAAAAATCCCCACCTTTGCTCACTCCCACAGTGGCTTCTCTGTAGCGTGCCTTGTCTTTGTTTCCTGTTTGGCTCTGGATTCTAAGACATTTTGAGGCTAGCATTGGGCAGAATGACAGAATGGTAGTGCTCTTTGTCTAAGCTCTGTATTTTGCAGAAAAAGAAGCCAAGGTCAGGGAGATGTTGTAACAGTGCTGCCAGAGAATGTTCTGGAGTCTGGGTCCCCTGATTTCTAGTCCCTTGTTCTCTACATTTTCTCATGTTCATCCAAATGTGTGCCACCTTTGCAAGACATATTTTGCCTTTACCCCTTCTGGATCTTTCCTGCATTCTTCTTCCCCAAGTTCACGAAAGAAAAAAAAACAGCTTTCTTCATGGTTTTCCTGTATTTTGTTCTTCCTTCTCTGTGTTAGAACATGTATAGTTTGTAAACCCTTAGTTTGCCTGTGTTTTGAGCATATGCAAGCCCAACTCTATAGGAGAGTACTCAATATTGAATCAACAAACTACAGACCACAGACCATGTCCAACCTGCACCTATTTTGTCAAATAAAGTTTTATTGGAACATGGTCACCCTCACTCATTTACATACTACCTAGAGCTGCTTTCATGCTACAGTGGCAGAGATGAGTATCTGCAACAAAGACCGGCTCACAAAGCCTAATATATTTAGGATCTTTACAGAAAATATTTGTCAACCCCTGCACTAGACAGATATTACAAACTCGATTCTAATTTGGGCCATTTCTGCACCCAGCAAGCTGAGGTCTAACTTATGTGCCTGCAGAATAAGGGAAGACCTGCTTCCACTGAACCATCACGAGCATGAGAATTCAGCAAGAATGTCATGAGTCACCAAGTTAGCACTGAGTTTCTAAATTTTAATTGTTGATATTTCAAACACCAAGGAAACTCAAATTCAGTTTCTTTTCCACATTTATGTCTTCAATGCCTCCTTTTTCAAGCTCTGTGGCACAGATTCTCACAGCCATGCCAAACACTTCACCTGACTATATAAGTGGGGGACTGATGGCTCGGGTCTGAGCCACCTTGCTCCATTCGAGACATGAATTTGCTCCAGCCATACACTTCACAGGGCAGAATTCCAGATTGTGAAATTTTAGGGCTACAGTTTCATTCAGAGCTATACCAGCTCCATCCCACATTGAAAGGAAGTTATTTTTTTCCCCCAGAAATGCTCCGAATGAAGGCATTTCTTCTGGCACTTTCTTTGCATCTTGCATATGCTGATATGGGATCCTCTAGCTTGCCTTAGACTCTGTTGATGTTCTCATAAACTCATGGAATTTCAGAGTAGATCAGTAAACCCAGCCTTCCTTCCACCATGACAAAGCTGAGGCCCATGGTAAGGTACTTTTTGATAAGCTATCTCTTTTCACTCCTCATTTCTCTGGTCATAAATGAGAGATTAACTTTTTTTTCTTTCTACACAATTTATTTCTCCAATTCCTTTTCTACACACACATCTCTTTGTCTTTTATTTTCTTTCCCCTTCAGGATACCTAAGAGCAGAGTTTGCACAGAGCATATTTTGCAGAAAGCTCTCCACAGATTATGATGTTCACATTTATTTGCTCAGAAAGATTTTCCATAGGTTTTATTAGTGTTTTCTGGAATCATCTAGAAGGTGAACCCCTAGTAAAAATGTTTGGGTCAAGATTGTTAATTGAACTGTGGACAGGCTCCAGATCTTTCTGCAACCTCCTGGAACTTCCCAGCCTGATTGCTAGAGATGAGCATGGACTTTTGCCATGCTGCCACCACCTCACCAAGTGACCAGTACCAATAGCATGATGGATGTAAGGTTTACCACTTAGGAAGATAGATCGTAACATCTCTTTCCTACTGACCCAGATGAGGACAATGTGTGCATTCTTAGAAAGTAGAGTTTATAAAAGCTAAGATGGAGTCTTTCCAGGCAGTGGTGACTCCCAAAGATGTAACAGCATCTGAGCTCTTGTGGAATGTTGGCATACAAGATAAGTTGACCTGGTGCAATGAGTTGTCTTTGCTGTCTTGCTAACAAGGGAGAAAAGAAACTTCTCTTATAAAATAGTCGCTCCCAACAATTTCCTTCAGGCAACCACTAGATGTTGGAGGAAACTAAGGCCTGAGGTCAAAGTCACTGTGGTGGCTTTGTATAGTAGTTGCTAAACTAGAACTACATTTCCAAAATAACTTTCTTTTTCTTCTCTCCTTGGGGTTGGCCAGAAAAGAAGTTAACATGTTTTGAGGTTGGAAGTGAAGGAGCCATCATTTCTCTGCTGTGACAATCAGGAAGAGGTCTAGTGGGCATTGTCTCAGTCACATGAATTGTCACTGATCTGTGGGCTCACCTTTTTGGCATGGGCAGCAACTGGGCCTCTCCAGTTCCCACCAGGCCTCCTCCCTAGGCTTCTTGGAGTCCAGGGGTTGGTGTATGTGCAGCCACGTGGTAGAGGACATGGGTTTAGCCTGCAGTTTACTCGTATGCTTGAAGCTGGAGATGATGAGAAACCAATACAGTTCCTGTCTGTCCACATGGTTACTAGTTTGTCCTTATTCTCCCCCAACTGCCATCCATCTTTCCTTGCCAATTACCAACCTCACTGTCTTCAGGCTCAATCCAAGATGCCAATCAACAACACATAGATGACATAATCAGCATCCATTACTGTGGAAGGTTCAATATCAAGCCCTCATTCTAGTATCTTGTAGTGGTTTCTGTTTCTCTGATCAAACCCTGATTGATACAGTCACTCATATAGTGGAACCCAGGTCCCAAGGCTTCCAGGACATTAAGCTTCCCACTACCAATATCACCAAACTTAGAGGTGCCGTCTGTGTGGTACATTGTGCTAGTGTTAGTAAATACTGAAAAGCAAATGGGGAGGTTCTGGTAGAGGAAATCATCAGGGTCCCCAGCTGAGAACTCATAATTAGAATGCTCAGGTCACCAACATTTCATTTTGTGCAGGACAGATACTGCTTGTATTATTGTGTGTGTGTGTGTGTGTGTGTGTGTGTGTGTGTTGCTGGAGATGAAACCCAGGATCTAGTGCATGTTATGCAAGTATTCTACCACCACACTATGCCCACAGCCCTTGTATTATTCTTTGAGCATTTGAGTACATAAAGGTGACAGACACTGAACCAAAACTAGGTGCCTGGGCAAGAGAGTTTGAGCAAAATCGGATGAGTTCATGAAGTAGTTCATTCTGTCCAGAAGCTTCTCCATTTTCTGTGTAGGAAAAGGTGGTAGGGGAGAGTCAGGCAAACTTTTATTCAATCACTCTGCGTGTGGTGAAATAGAATAGAGACAGTGTCACCTCTGCAGTGAGACGGGGGAAGTTGGTGACAGATATCTTTTATCTTTTTATCCTTTTTCCACACAATTTCATGCCTGCAGCCACAGATTCACCATTGGGAGACTTGATAAGATGATAATGACAGGGGTCTGGTGGAAGATCCTGTGGTCTTAGGTCCCTAGCACTCAGAACAGGGAGAATTCAGCAGCTCCTGGGTCTCTTCAGGCACTCTACTATTGCTGTTTGAGATCCAAAGCCTGCCTAGTCTTTTGAGTCACCCTCGTTGAACTGTATGTGATCCAGAGAACCACAGGGTTGGGGCATCGCCCCTAGTTGGTCATCAATCAAACAGGACCATATCAGAGACTAGGTGTTAGTGAATGGATAACCAGTGCCATGGGGCCCTGAGAGGTGACTACTGAGATTCCAGCCCAGCAGAACAGGTCAATGGGGAAGTGGGGAGGAGGGACTGCTGTAATATTCTGTCATTCTCCACCACACTCAGAACCTGTGGAATCACCCTCAGTTTCTCCCCTCCAGCTCCACTGGCTCCCATGGTACATGTTGACTCTGCTAAACACAGTCCTACCTCAGGACATCTGCACTGTCACCTCCACCTGGGTCTCCTGGCAAGGCCCACTGTCTCACCTATTCCTGCTTTTGCCCATCACATCAAATCAATGAGGCCTTCTCTGACCACCTCACTATAGATTAAGATCCTCTCCACCTTGATCTGTCTTCCTCTGTTGTATTCTTACTGTAGTGACATCACCTTCTAATATGCTATGTAACTGAACAATGAGAGTGGAGTTTCACTGGGGCCCAGATTTGCTCTGTCTGTACTCTGGTGTATCCAACCGGTGGCATATAGTGAGCCCTTGTGGAGACCTTGGTCTTGCTTCACTCCACAGGGCACCATTAGCTACGTATTCCCAGCTGTATGACACCTTGGAACACAACTCTGCAGACTTTGATGAGCACAGCGCCCCCTAGAGTTGTGCAACTCGGAGGTCCAGAGCCCAATATTTGTTGAAAGGAGGCCAAATGTCCGTATCCTCCCTCTGCTTCCTTCTTGATCCACTGACCTCTCTAAAATCCTTTCCATGACTTCTAATTCTAAGCCTTTCCTGTGTTAGAATGGGGAAGCTGGCATGAAAAGCTGCGCTGATTTTGTTTGTAGTTTCTGTTCAAACTTGAACATCTTATTTCCGAGAGATGTGAGAATGTGCTGGATAAGCTGTCCGCAGCAGTTTCTCCTAAGGGGTCCTGCCAAAAACTGCGTGGGATTTCGGGGTCTGGTTTGCTTCGCCTCCTTCAGGTAAGCTTGTTTATAAAAAGGAAACATTTGTGCCGCTCAGCAGATTTGAGAGACCCAGTGGGAATGGCTGTTTATTTGTCTTTTGATCACAAAGCCTGGGGTTTGGCTCCAAGGCTGAAGGTCTTGAGGCCTCTTTATCTCCTCCCCCTGAGACTTTAATCTCTCTTCTGACATTCCTTTGGCTCACAGGGTGCCTGGGGAGTTGAGGGAAGAGGAGGCTTGCAGGTGGACAAAGATTCCTGGGCCTCATCAGAGTTTCTGTCCTTAGTGTGACCTCCCACCAGGGACTGTGGTTCCTTTTGAGATCAGTTCCAGAGCCTAACCTCTCCCTCCCCTTTGTCCTACAAACAACCAAAAGGAAGGGAAAACAAAGCCACCCACCCTCCCCAAACCCCAGGAAGCGTTTATTTTGAGGAGTGAATCTCTTATGTTTGAAGCCACATCTTATCACCCGCCTTTTATGGAATCTGAGAGACGAAGTGAGGTGAAGGGTCAGGCGTGCAGTTCACTCATTTTATAGATGAGGACGCAGCAATCCTGCAATCCACAGGGATTCTGGGGTCTGTCTGAAGCGCACAGCTTCTCTGTAAAGGTTGCTGGACTGGTCCCCTGTTGTGTGACCCCCTCAGGTGATTTTCAGGGCACCCCACACCCGACTGTGTACAGTATGAGTTGTTCATGGCCAGCCCTAAACCCCAGCAAGCAGAGACAATTTTCTTTGAATCAGCATGCACACCACGTAGTGCTCCCCACAGGGGGACATATTGAGAAAATGAAATTCAAATCACCCCTCTGGTACGCTTTGCACTCCCTTTTCTGATTACACACACAGAGAAGCCGATTCTGTAGGTGACCAGGTGGGCGTTTATAGGGCCAGGCAGTGAAGCCTGCAAGAAGGACACCCAGATTCTTTCCTGTCTCCAGCTGCTTCTGACAGGAGCCCCAGAGCACAGCCTGGGGCTGAGAACAAGTTGAGTCTCCTTTCAGGGACTTTGATCCCTGACTGGTGTCCTGCTTCCCTAAGGTGCTGAACAACCTTTCAGAGTATGTGGCTGCACCCATACCCCACCCCCTCCCTTGGCCCTAGGCCTAATGAACACCTGGGTGTTGAGTGACCTCAAGAGATTGTGAATCCATTTCGAACCTTATTCCTCGAGTCATTCAGCTTCGCGGTAGATTGTGTGAAGTCTCTCTTTAAAAAATAAATAAAAAGTCCTTAGCTCAGTGAAGTGCTTTTACTCATGCAGAAAAATATAAAGGTAAAAGATGAAACTCCGAGAGCAAACCTTTGTGCTCTCCGGGTCTCCTGGTAAAAGAGGGCAGGCAGGGCTTGTACACACGAGGCAGGATCTGCTTGTGCAGAAATGGAAATGCTCCCCCGTCTTTGCTTCCACACTAAGTTGCTTCATTATATTTTCAGGCGAGCGAGTCATGGGGTCCTGGTGCGCGGTGCTGTCTTTTTCAATTAATGCTTTTCACAGAAGTTCAGGTTTTAAACATCTCCCCCTCTCTTCCCAGGTCTGTTACATTTCCCAGAATGGTTCCCAGCGCTGGAGATAATTCCTTTTCGGAGAACCTACATTTCTCACCTGCTGATTGCAATTAGCCACTGCCAGCTGGGGCCTGGTGTGCAGCTGAAAAGCTAACAAGAAGTGGAGACCACGCGGAACCCAGACAGGGCATAGGAGGTGCATGAATAAGGAATGGTGCCCATGTTTATGAGATGCTCCTGTGAATTCAAGGCTTCCCAACCCTTTGCAAAGCCCTCCCTCTTGCAGCCCTGTGCCACCCACCCCTCCCTAATTTTTTTTTTCTTTTGGTCTCTGGGTTCGTACCCTACACTTAACATCACAGTCACGAATTTACCACTAAGTACATTTTGTTAGGCAATAAACAGCCTTGGAAGAAAAATGAAATGCGACTAGGACTTCTGTTTCAATAATGTTTGTGAGCTGTGGTGGATTCAAGCAGGTCCCACATGCAGTCTTCAAGCTGACCTTCACCATGTGGGTTGGCAGGGTTTACAGAAGTCTTGGGAACCCTTACTCTGACTCCCTCCTTTTGTGGATGAAGACAACGAATCCCAGAAGGGGAATGTGGCTCATCCCAAGTTTCAGGACTTGGTGAAGTCCATGTAGCCTGACATCCAGCTCTAGGCTCTAGCTAATGAACAGCCTTGCCTTTGACTACTCTGGTCTGTGAGGAAAACACCAAGAAGATTGCCCAGAATTAGAAGGCAGTCTCTTGGGCAATGTGGTCACCAACCCAAGGCAACCTTGTTTCTGTCCTCATGGGTCAGTCCTGGCCCCTGGACCAGTAAATATACCCCTGGGCATTTTCACTCAGGGTTGATACCCTGTTTCTGTGGCTCACAGTTGCTGACCTCAGTCCTCTGACTGCCTCCTAAGGGGAGTGTTCTCCCACTCTGGGGCTAGCTTGGCATTGGACCTCAGGCAACTGTGGGAGGTGATGCCTAGATAGGGGGAAAGGGCAGATGTCCCTGGTAGCTCTGCAATGTAAATGGAGGGAGATCAACGTGGTCACGTCTGTGGCTTCTGGTACAACCACATTTGTTTGGTGGGTTTGATCTAAATCTTTCCACTCAGAGGGTGCAACATTCTCTGCCCTACTCACGTTCCTCTAGGAGAGCCTGATTATAAGATTTGGGTTCAGGGAGTTGGATAGGTTTCTAGGCAGCATATGTAATGAAAAAACCTGGACTTTGAACTCCATTGCCAGCTCTGTTTTGTGGTAGGCATAACTCCCAGCCTGTTTTCTCATCTATAACACAGAGACTCATGATACCTATTAGTCCATTTCCATTACTATAACAAAATAAACACTGGGTACTTTATGAAGAAAACAGCTTTATTTAGCTCACAGTTCTGAAGCTTCAAGAGCATAGTGCTGGCTTCTGCTCAACTCTGATAAAAGCATCATGGTGGGCAGATCAAAATGGTGGGAACGTGTGGAATGGGTCTCATGGCAAGGTAAAAGCAGAGAGGGGCAAGTCTTGCTCTTTTATAACAACTCACTTTTGAGAGACCAGGGTCCCATGGAAACTACATTAATCGCTTCTGAGGGAAGTATCCCAATGATCTAATCATCCTCCACTTGGCCCCACCTCTTAAAGTTTCCACCACCATATCACTATAGTGGGGGCCAAACCCCGAGAACATGAACCTTTGGGGGACAAACCACATCAAAACCATAGCATAATGTGTGGCTTATTGTCAGTTTTCTTCCTCTAGTTCTAACTCTCCATTTTACTGATGAAGAAAATCAAGGTCAAGAGAAATAAAGTTAGTCTCCCAAAGCCACAGCCTCTTCCATTGCCTCCACTCACCTACTTTGCCTCCTGTGAGGCACTCAGGGAAGAAACCACAATGAGCTTTACTAATACAAAGTTCATTCTCCAAACGGAAGTGATTCCACATGCTGGGAAATGTTTAACAAGTAGCTGAGAGTTTGGGAGAGGGAAGGTGAGGAGAAAGTTCTGATTTGTAATGTTGATTGTTATTTTAAGATAATCATAGAGATTCACGTGAGATTGCAAAAAAAGTATACAGGAAGATCCTCTCTCTCCTTGATCCAGCTTCCTCCAATGGTAGCATCCTGCAAAATTGTAGAACAATGTCACAACCAGTATATTGACATGATATAAATCATTAATATTTATATTTTTCCCAGTTTTGTTTTTGTACTCATTTGTGTGTGTGTGTGTGTGTGTGTAGTTGTAAGTAATTTTATCACAATGTATAGGTTCCCATGATCACGACCAGTCAAGATACAGAATAGTTTGTTACCACAAGGACCACTCTGTTGCAGTCCTCATCTCCTGCCTTGTCCTATCTTGCCCTGATCTTCATCCCTGGCAACCTCTAATCGGCCCCTTATGTCTAAATTTTTTTTCATTTTAAAATTCCATTCTGTGTATAATTCATACAACATGTAACTTTTGGAAAGTAGACTTTTTTTTCACACAACATAATTTTATCAAATTTCATTCAAGTTGTGCACATCAATTGTTCATTCATTTTTATTGTTGAGTAATAGTCCATGGTGTGACTATACCATAATTTGTTCAACTATTCACCTGTTGAAGGGTATTGGTTTATTTGCATATTTAGGCTAGTATGTAAATGCTACTGTGATAATTCATACACAAGATTTTCTGGTGAAAAACTGCCTGCTCCTCCCCTATGATTGGGAACAAAGTTTATGCTTATCACACAAATCACCAGACTATCAAAAGTTCTAATCAGTGCAGTAGGCAAGAAAAAGAAACGAGAGATGTAAGTATCAGAAAAAAGAAAAAGAAAAAATTTCTCCATTGCAGAGGATGTGATTGTGTATGGAGAAAATCTCACTCCCATTTCTTTGGAAATTGTGCACTCTGCCCAAGAATGCAATTTTGCTGCATCCTATGGTTAGTTTTATAAGATAAAAAAATGCCAAATTGTTTTCCAGAGTGACTGTACCATTTGACATTGTCATAATCAGCATATGAGAGATCCAGTTTGTCTGCATCTTTGCTGGCATTAATTATTTCACTATTCTTTATTTTAGCAATTCTGCTAGAATCACTACATATGCCATGTATCATTGTGATTTTAGTTTGCATTTTTCTAACAGCTAATGAAGCCAAACATCTTTTCTTGGACTTATTTGTCACGTGTATAACCTTTTTGTTGAAATGTCTTTTGATGACTTTTGTCCATGTTCTAACCACTATTTGTTTTTTACCGATCATTTTTGAGAGTTCTTTATCTTCTAAATACTAGTCCTTTGTGTCAAATATGTGGTTTGCAGATATTTTCTTCCAGTCCGTACATTCTCTTTTCAGCCTCAAAATAGGGTATTTCACAAAGCAAAAGTTGTTTTGATGAAATCTAATTTATTAGTTTTTCACTTTGTTGTGTTTTGGGTGTAAATTCTAGTAATTTTTAGCCTATTTATATATCACAAGTATTTTCTCCTGTTTTTCAAATGTTTAAATTATAGTTTTATATTTTACACTTAAGTAACTTCTTGATCCATTTTTCTGTGTTTTTTTTTTTTTTTTTTTTGAGGTGCTGGGGATTGAACCCAGGGTCTTACTCATGCTAGGAAAGTTATGTCCCACTGAGCTACTTCTCCAGTTCTTCATGTTCTATTTTGAGTTAATTTATCTAGAAGGTGTGGCATTTAGATCAAGGTTCATTCCTTTCCTTTCATTTCTTTTCCTTTTGTTCTTCTCTCTTCTTTTTGGCCTATGGATGTCCAATTGTTTTAGCATCATTTGTTGAAAAGGCTATTTTTTTCTCATAAAATTATTTTTGCACCTCAGTCAAAAACTTGGGTTTATTTTTCTGGGTTCTTTGTTCCCTTACTCTGTCTCTATTTCTCTACCAATTTGACTTTCATTTCTTACCATAGAATATATAGCAAAACCAGTCTTACAAGGGGGGCAATTAGAAAGGAAGCAATTAAAAACCTCAGGAAAACATAGAAGTATGTCAGAAAATTAATATATATACTGAGTTTTTAAATTTTAGTTATGTTTATGGTATTTTAGGTGTCTTCGATTTAATAATTTAAAAAATATTTTTAGCTGTAGATGCACACAATATGGCTATTTTATTTATCTTTTATATGTGGTGCTGAGAATTGAGCCCAGTGCCTCACACAGGCTAGGTGAGCGCTTTACCACTAAACCACATCTCCAGCCCCAAATTTAAAAATTTATTGTGATTTCTTTATCACCCTAAATAAATGTTAATTTTAGTACTTACAATTAATAGTAAGTCTTAATATTGGGTAGATTGATTCCTCCCACTTTATTCATCTTAAGATTGAGTTGGCTATTCTAGGGTTTGTGTTTTTCCATATAAATTGTAGAATAATTTTATCTATGTCTACCAAAAGTCTTCCTGAGATTTTATTTGGAATTGTATTAAAGCTATATATTGATCTGGGAAGAAATGACATCCTTACTATGCCAAGACTTCTCAACTTACAAAGTCTTTTTAAAATTTCTCTTATCAATATTTTGTAATTTTCAGCATATAATATAGCATACTATAAATATTTCATTAAGAATATACTTAAGTATTTCTTGCAGTACACAGATCCTACAAATATTTTGTTCAGTGCATACTTAAAATAGTATTTACAATCACTTGATGGTAAATGGCATTATGTTTTTAATTTTGGCTTCCACATGTTTGTTCACTGTAAGTATGTAAAATGTGTTGACCTCATATCCTGAAAGATTGCTAGACTCATTTGTTAGTTCCAGGATTTGGAATTTCTGCATTAAAAAAAAATCACATTTTCTGCAAATGGGAAAATATTTCTTTCTTTTTGATATTGATGCCTTTTATTTCTTCTTATTTTCTTCTGCACCAGCTAGAACTTTCCATACTCTGAAATGTGCAGTGAGAATGAACGTTGTTTCCAAATTCATGGAGAGAGCAGACAGTCTTTCATTAGTCAGTTTGATGATACAGCTTTGGATTTCCTTTATGTGTTATTTATTGCTGTAGTTCTCTTCCATTTATAACCTACTGAGAGTATTTTTTTTACCATAGAGTACTTAATTTTCAAATTAACTAATTCCTCTGATATAATAATATGATTTTTCTTTTTTGACTTGTTGATATGATTGTTAAGATTGATTGATTTTCCAAAGTCTGCTTTTCACACTTAGAATAAATCCCACTTGATCATGGCATATTATTATTTGTACACATTGTTGGATTATGTTTAGTAATATTTTATTGAGGATATTTGCTTCTAAACTTGAGTTGGTATTGGGCTATATTTTTTATATTGTCATCTTCTACTTTTAGTATCAATATTTTGGGTCTTACCAAATGAGTGGGAAAATATGACCCCATCTCCTATTTCCTGGAAGAGATTGGGTAAAATTGGCATTAATTATGACTGCTAAAATTTTGCATCTCTCTGGTCCTTGGAATTTCTTTTTGGGAAGTACTAAATTACAAATTCAATTTCTTTAATGGTTGTGGTAATATTCTAATTGTCTATTTCATCTTGATTGTGGTTTGCAGGATCATGGGTTTGAACAAATTGGTCCATTTCTTCCAAGTTGTCAAATTTCTGAAAATAAAGTTGTTCATTGTATTCCTTTATTATCCTTCTTATTTTTATTTTTTTAAGTGCAGATACAATCTTTTATTATTATTATTATTTATTTTTTTAATTAAAAATCATAAATTTACATAGGGCAATGTTGTTTGATTCATTCTGTTATTTTTTCCCTTCCCCCCTACCCCTCCCACCCCTCTTTTCCCTCTATACAGTCTTTCCTTCCTCCATTCTTACCACCCTCCTTATCCCTAACCCTAACCCTAACCCTAACGCTAACCCCTCCTACCCCCCATTATATGTCCTCATCTGCTTATCAGCGAGATCATTCGTCCTTTAGTTTTTTGAGATTGGCTTATCTCACTTAGCATGATATTCTCCAATTTCATCCATTTGCCTGCAAATGCCATAATTTTATCATTCTTCATGGCAGGTAATATTCCATTGTATATATATGCCACAGTTTTTTTATCCATTCATCAACTGAAGGGCATCTAGGTTGGTTCCACAATCTGGCTATGGTGAATTGAGCAGCTATGAACATTGATGTGGCTGTATCTCTGTAGTATGCTGATTTTAAGTCCTTTGGGTATAGGCCAAGGAGTGGGATAGCTGGGTCAAATGGTGGTTCCATTCCAAGATTTCTGAGGAATCTCCACACTGCTTTCCAGAGTGGCTGCACTAATTTGCAGCCCCACCAGCAATGTATGAGTGTACCTTTTTCCCCACATCCTCGCCAACACCTATTGTTGCTTGTGTTCTTGATAATCGCCATTCTAATTGGGGTGAGATGGAATCTTAGGGTAGTTTTGATTTGCATTTCTCTTATTACTAGAGATGCTGTATATGTGTTACTTTTGCTGGGGCTTTGTCAAATTTTTCCAAGTACCAACTTTTTGTTTCATTGATTTTTTTCAGGGTGTGTTTCCTGTTCTCTGCTCTTATACATTATTATTTCACATCATTTATCTGTTTGGGTTTTATTTCACTCTTCCTTTTCTTGATTTTTGAGGAATGAATGTACATTATTGGTTTGAGGTCTTTTCTCTTTCCTAATAAATAATGTTCTATGCTATAAATTTCCCTTCCATCAATGCTTTAGCTGCATCCCACAGATTTTAATATGTTTTATTTTCATTTAAACTAAGTTATATGCATTTAAATTTTTTTTGAAACTTTATTTTGGGCCCATGGATTGGTTAGAAATATGTTGTTTCATTTCCAATTTTTGAAGATTTTCTTGTATTTCTATTAAAGATTTCTACCTTGATTTCATTATCATTTAGAACATAATATGTATTATTTCAATGTTTTGAAATGTTTGGGGATCAGTTTTATAATCAATCTTGAAGGATGTCCCAGCGATGTTTTAAAAGAATGTGCATTATACTGTTGATAAGTCTTTAAGAAATGTCAATTTGTTCCAGTTATTCCATGCACTATTCAGTTTCTCTGTGTCTTGGCTAATTTTTGTCTAGTGGTTCTATAAATTACTGAGTGAGGGATTGAAAAATCCGACCATAATTATGGATCTTTCTATTTTTTATTTCAGCTCTGTAAGTTTTTGTTTCATGCATTTTGTAGCTCTGTTGATTGGTATGTATGCATTTAGGATCACTATGTCTACTATGTCTTCTTGGGGGAATCAATCTTCTTGTAATAATGTGATGAACTTCTTTCTCCAGGTAAATTATTTGCTCTGAAGTATACTTCATCCAATATTAATATAATTAGATTTATTTGTAAAAATAATGTTTGCACTATATATAATTTTTAATTCTTTTACTTTCAGCATACCTATGTCATTGCGTTTTCAGTGAGTTTATTTTAGACAATATAGTTGGGTCTTTACATTTTATCTACTCTGCCAATTATATTTTTAGTTGGTATATTTGACCACTTCCATTTAAAATAGCTATTAATCTGATAGACTTAAGTCTGCCATTTTATCATTTGCTTTTTTCTGTTTCTTGTTTCTTTGTTTTTCTTTTTTTTCCTCCCTGTGGGTTACCTGAATCTATTTTAGGAGTCCATCAGATTTTAGTTTTACTATTTTTTAGTATATACTTTGTATAATTTCCTCACTGGTGTTGCAATGTGTATATGTAACTTATAATGGCCTGCTGGGATCAGTGTCTTACTGGTTTGAATGAAGAATTAAATTTTACTTCTTTTTATGTCTCTTTACCTTCCCCACTTATAAAATATAATTGTTTCAAATACTTTCTCTACATTCATTAAGAATTACAGAAATGTTATAAAGTTTTGCTTCAACCATTAAATATGACTGAAGAAACTTGTGGGAAGGACTAAACGTTCTTATACTTGCTCTTATTTTTACCCATTGCATTATTTCTTTTTCTTTCTGAAGTTCTAATCCTTCTGGTTTAGTTTCTTTTCCATTCAGAGAGCTTCCTTTAGCAATTCTTTATGTATAAATGTCCTAGGAATATGTCCTCTTACTTTTTCTGATTAATTTCTTCTTCATTCCTAGAGGATAACTTCACAAGATATAGAATTCACACTTCACAGTTCTTTCCTTTCAGCACTTGAAAAATGGTGTGCCACTTCCTTCTGACCTCCATGGTGTTTGAGCAGAAATCAGCTGTCATTTGGGTAGCTGTTCCCTCTAGATAATGATTTGTTTCTCTCTGGTTGCTTTTTAGGTTTTTTTGTCTTTAGTTTTCAAATGTTTAATTATTGTCTATTTTTTTTTTTTCGGTACTGGGGATCAAACTCAGGGCCTTGTGCTTGCAAGGCAAGCACTCTACCAGCTGAGCTATCTCCCCAGCCCCTAATTATTGTCTTCTTATGAATTTTTTTGAGTTGACCTATGTGAGATCTACTCAACTTCTTGACTCTGTATGTTTAGGAGTTTCGCCAAATTTAGGATTTTTTCAGCCATTATTTCTTCAAAGTGAGGAAGCCTACATTCTTTTCAGACCTATTCTTTCCTACCCCTTTTTGAAATGCTAATGATATTAATTTATGTTTTTTGTTATTGTCCAAAGGTCCCTTAGGTTTTCTTTATTCAGTCTGTTTTCTCTGTTATTCAGATTGAGTAAATTTTATTACGTTTTAAAAATCAAATCCAGTGACTCTCTCTTTTGTCATCTCCACTCTACTACGAGCCCATCTCATAAGTATTTTTTTTTAAATTCAGTTGTTATATTTTTCAATTCTATAATTTCCATTTGGCACTTTTTTGATATAACTTTGTTTTTCTTTGCTGTATTCTTTTTATTTCAAAGAAATTCATGATTGTTGAAGCAAGTTTATGGTGACTGCTTTAAAATCTTTGTCAGATGTTTTAAAATCTGATTCATTGTGTTATTGACATCAGTTGATATCTTTCTGGTTATATTATGATTTTTTTCTAGTTCTGAGTATAATGAGTATTTTTATTATATCTTTGACATTTTGGATATTATTTAGGAGGCTCATTATTTAGATCTTCTATCTTAGGAGGCATTTCCCTGTTTACATTTAGCTTGTAGGTTTTATACTACATTTTGGGGTTATAGTTCCAGTGACAATTTAGTATTCTAGAACTATGTGATAATATTCTGTTCTGCTTTACTCATCTTGCGCTGTTTGAGCTTTTGTTAGACCCCAGCCACTTGTAAGAGTGTGAGGTAGTTCCCTGAGCATCTCAATATTGTTAGATGTGGATTGGGAGATGCCAGATATACAAGAAGTAGAGAATTTCCTGTTCACTCTCATCTGGTGATGTTTGGCTTCCCACTCTATTTCCACAGATACTTCTGGGGAGTAAAGAACCTTCCTGAATGCCTTATGCCCCAGAGTGGAGGACCAGGAGCCATAGGGAATTTGTGACTGACATTAGATCTAGAGTCTGAAAACAGTAGTCCTGTGTCAACTTCTACATCTGGGTCAATGGATAAGAAACTTGGAATTTTCTATTTCTACTGATACTTGCATTGAGACTCACTTGTTGCTGGCTTGATATGGGGTATAGGTGGACTATTTCACTCAGGACCTACTCCTACCCACTGCTATTTTTGGTTGTGGGTCAAGGGATTGGTTTACTTCCTGAGTTCTCCTTATACCACTGCTGTGAGTAGATCGTCCTACCACTGTCACTGGGTGTGGGTCTCCCTGCTAAGTCTCTGCTGGGTTTCCCTCTTCCTCGTAAAGGATGAAAGATAAGAAAGAAAACCTAGAGAAGTCACTGCTTACCATGTTGTTGCTCTTAAAGTCTTGAGATATTTAGTCAATTCATTTTCTTCTATCCAGCATTTAGACACTTTTTTCCATTTCCTGTTGAATTATTTCCAGGGTATTCCATTGTGTTGAAAGTGAAAGGACAAGTGAAATTGATTCTATTCTATTTTGTCTCTGAACTGGAAGCCATTATTTTAAATTAAAATTATTGCTCAGATATCAGTATTTTCTGGGTGATGGATACATCAGTATTCATTTTATATTATTCTCTATACAGTTTTGTAGATTTGATATACCAAAAATGTTTCCATGTAAGGTCATGCCACATATAAGGTACTCTCCCATTATAATTGCAGTCTTTCCTACTTTGGTTTATTCTATTTTATATGTATTCTATTCTAATTTATTTATATCTATTCTATTCTATTTTGGTCAACAAAATATGTGCATGGTCAAGTCTCATTAGCCAGAAATGATTTCAATCAATGCTAGTTTTGGATGATCATCTGAGAGAATGGATTAAAAATGAGGCAAAGAAATCTAATGCAAATTTAGTCATTATGCCTGGGGATGTGAGCCTCACAGTTGCAGGAGTTAGATGTTGATACAAGCTAGTCTTTTAAATATCACTTTAAAAAGCAATGCAATAAATGGCTGCTTTTGGAGACAGTAAATATAAATCTATAGGATGATATTTTTAAAATTGTCTTAATGTGAGAATGGAAACTTGAAACTTCAGATATTTCTACTGACATTATCATACATAGATTAAGGTGTTCTATATCTCAACTTTGAGGGTAATAAAGATGATGTGACCTGGAGAACTGCAATAGCTAGCTCAAGCATGTCTCTATGAAACATGTCCTTAAAAAGTCACTGATGTCAAAGGTTAATGATTAGTTTAAGTACAATTGTTTCATAAGAAAAAGAATATTACTTCTAAATCAATATTTTGTTTTATTTAAAACATGGTTTTAAATATACATATGTAGCTTTATTAGGAAATTAAATATTATATAGACTTATTCTATTTCTTTGAAAGCTTGTGTATTTGAGGTGACTAAAGAATCTTTTTAAAAGGTCGTCTAATTTAGAAATTTGGAGGTTATGTTATATTTGCTATATACTTATATATAATTATTTTGATACTTCAAATATCCAAAAAACTGCAGCTGTGAATCCATTACCTGTGTTATAATTTGGATCTAAAATGTCCACCAAAGCCTCATGTGTTGAAGGCTTGGCTCCCAATGTAGCAATGTTCAAAAGTGGGGCTCTTGGGAAAAAAATTGGATCCTGAGGGCTCTGATCTCATCAATTGGTCAATTCACTGATGGCATCATAATTGAATAGACTACTGGGAGGAGGCAGAAACTGTATGAATGTCCAGGTATATCTTGTCCCCAGCTGCCTGTTGCTTGCGTTGCTGTTTCTCCTCCTCCTCTGCCTCTTCCTCGGCCTCCTCCTTCCTCTCCTCTCTTCTCCACCTCCCCTCCTCCTCCTCATCATCATCCCTCTCCTCCTTCTTCTCCTCCTCCTTCTCTCTCTTTCTTTTTCTCTCTGTCATTCATGGTTGCCATGAAATAAGCAACCTCTGCCACATGCTCCCACCACAGTATACTGCCTTGTCTCACACCCTAAGCAATAGTCTGCCAACCTTGTACTGAAACATCTGAAATCAAGAGCCAAAGTAAACCCTTCTTCCTCTAAGTTGATCTTCTCAGCTATTTTGTCACAGAGATGGAAAGCTAATGAGCACAACTCAGATTGATGAAATATTAATTTCTTGTCATATTTACCACATAATTTTTAAAGGAAATAAACAATGCAAAGACCTCTATTTCCCCGGCTTCCATCCCTTTCCATCCTTCCTTCCTCTGGGTAGTCACCATTTTCATGCATGTCTAATGAGATCAGCACATAGTTACATGTCTGAAAAGAAGTCATGGAACTTTTTTGAGTTTCAAAATATTATATAAATTTTAAGATCCTGCATAAATCATTCTGCATTATTGATATGTGTTTTCTGATTCCCATGCTTTTTGTTCTTTCCAGGCTCTGATGGATTGAAAAATATGTCCTTTCCCCCACTGCTAGTTTGAAGCTATATATCATATTTCTACCTTGTTTTACTAGTTATCCCTTTATTTTTAATGTACATATTTAATTATAAATGACTTTCAATGTCTAAAGCTATTTGGTATACCTATTATCCTCCCAACCTTTAACTACATTTTTATAATCTTATTTTACTTATTATTTTATTTAAAATTTTAGTTCTGCCTTTTTAACCACATAATTTATAGGTTTTGTTTCTTAAATAGTCAATAGTCAATTAAATTTACTATTCAATATTGTGCATGTATTTCTTAACTCATCATATTTTCTGGTAGCTCACTCCTTCTCCCTGGGTTCACTTTTTCTAATTTAGTTCATTTACTGAATATCTATGGATCTTTCATTTTTAAAATGTCTTTATTTGTCCTTACTGCTAAATGATATTTCAGCTGAAAATGAAAATCTAGTTTGACAATTATTTTCCCTTAGCAGTTTGAAGATTCTACCATCTCTGGAATCTATTGTAGATGAAAAATATGTTGTAAGCTTAATGCTTTTTCTTATGAGGATAATTTGCTTTTGAATTCTAGCAGATTTAAAATTTTGCTCTCTTTATCCTTGATATTCTGATGTTTCAATACAATATGTCTAATTTTTGACTCATTTTTATTCCTACTATTTAGCATTTGGGGCAACTTGTATTTAATTGCTTCCTGAACTTCTCTAATTGCCCTAATGCTGGAAATTCCCTTCTGGACTCCCATTAGATGTATGTTGTAGATTTCTCTCAGTCTCACCCTAACTGTGCTTTCATTGAATTTTTTTATGTCTTTGTACTGTTTTATAAGATCTATCTTTCTATTCATTAATTTTCTCTTTGACCGAGTCCAACACAGAACTGACCTCATTCATTCATTTGTTTCCATAATATTTTAATTTCTAACATTGTAAAATGGTTCTTTTTTGCATTTCCACTTGTTCTTATTTCACCTGACACACTAGGGCCCCAGATAATACATAGCTTGTTCCAAGTTTCTATCTTATGGTGACATTTGAATGTCACTAATCCAGTCTCAGAGCTATGAGTAGCTTCAAAAATGTCTGTCTTACAGGGCAGTCGTACTCTAAAATGTACTTGCTGAACCTTGCCTCTTTCCGTCAACTTAAACCTGATTCCTCATTCTGGTCTATTGCCAAAGAGGCCCATAGTGTTTGTATAATTACTGCTTTGAGTTTCTGCTACATATCTGTTTCTTTAGGACAATTTTATGATTTTTTTATCTTGGCTGGGATTTTAAATTTTATCTTAAAATATTTGATTTATCATCCTGTTGATCTATTGGAAAAGAAAGAGGTATCATTTTGATTTAATTTATTTGCCTTAATTTTCCCTTGGCTTGATTTTTGCATTTATTTAGATTAACTTACTATTTCAAATGTATTTGTAAAAGTGATTGTCAGTCTTTCCTGGTTTATTCAAGAGTATAAATGAATAAGTATAGAAAGATACATAAATAATACAATCACATTTCTTCTACAAATGATTGCAGTTGGTAAGGCATTAGATCTTCACTTCAGTTCTATATGTTTACTTGCCAGAACCAGATCTTCAGATAACCATGCAAAAGTGATTCTTGCTTCATTACTTCCCACCCAGATCTAGTCCTGGGATTTTCTGTTGGCTGTGGAGTCCCAAATTATCAGTTCATGCCCAAGATATACATAAAATCATGATTTTGGTATTACTATTTCAACTATATGAAAGGAAAATAATGATTATTCTGTCAACAAATATTTGTTGGGTGATTTGTTAGTGTCAGGTACAATGGTAGACCTTGTGTTTGTACAGATGAATGAAATAAATTTCTGCTTTGGTTGAGTCCCAGATCTAGTCAGGGAGAGAAGCAAGTTCATAAGCAATTTCATATGGTGTCTTAAGTTTTATAACAAACTTATGGTGTTCTCTAAGTGTTGGAAATTAAAAAGGGCAGTCTTAGGTAAAAGTTATCCAAACTAAGCCTTGCAGGCCAGGTAGACTATTTTTACAAAGAAAAAACATACCACGTAGAATAGGAACTCCTGTGTCTGTTAGTAGCTGAAGAGGAGGCATGAGGAGATCTAAAGGGAAGAGTGAGAGATGAGATTACAGGGATGGGCAGGGATTTGATCATTTGTCTATTCTATTCTTGTATGTGAACCTTCTCCTGCAAGTAGTAGGGAACCTTTTCAAAATTTCAAGCATAGAAATGACATGCTTAGATATGGATTTTAAGAATATTAGCCTGGATTGCAGGAGCTTGGAGCTTGATAAGGAAGTGATGAGGATATGTTTTCTGGAAGCAACTAGGGGGCTTTGAGAAGATACAGAAGGAGAGATGCTTAGGAGGCCACTATGATTTTTTTTTACTTAGGAGGTTATATGGGAATGATAATAAGTAGAGTAGGAGCATGTTAAACTTACTTAGGAAGTTATATGGGAATGATAATAACTAGAGTAGGGGCATGTTAAATTTGAGGAGTTTTGGATCTTTCAGATGGAGATGTGCAATAATAAGCACACATGAAGACCTGAAACTCATAGAGTGCTGTTAGAAGAACAGTTTGAGAGTGATCATTAGAATCAATAGCCAAAGCCCTAAGTGTGGATTGGGTCTCCATGGAAGATCCTAAAAATGGACATTAGGAGAAGGTTTTTTATAATGTCAATCTCTTTTGACTATCCACAAGTTGTTAGAATCAACTCAGTGATAGAAGTGATTTAACTGTTTTCCATTCATCATCCTTTTAACAAGCAAAGTTCCTAAATTCCCAAAAATGCCAATAAAAGAAGGCGATAGGACCTGGAATCATTGTTCTAAGGAAGAGAACACTTGGGACAGTCTTCCCATCTTTCGTGGAGTACCGTGAGATTCCACTGTTGTATCAGGCCCCTCCTTATTTAAACTACCACATGGATCAAAATGCTTGACATTTGTCAAGGTAACATATAACACAGGGGTCTTACCTATGCACCCTAACCTTTTCCACAGCATGGAAAAAACATAGATAACAGTAACCACTGTGTTTCTGGTCCCCTTAACAAACAAATATATACAATTGGGTTAAAGAGACTTAGGTAAGACTCAAAAAGAATCTTCCATGAGAATCCTGGCTTAATGTGAGATTGTTTTACTCAAAGTGTCAGGGAATCTTCTTCCTTAAACACTTTTAAGAATATAGTGAACATTCATTTCATTGGAAAAATTTAAAAGACGTTCAGTAAAAGCATACATTTTTTTTTGGTAACTCTTCCACTGCCCTCAAGATGAAATACGAAATATCAACAGGGCTTACCCAGCCCATCATGATTGCTTCCCTGTTGCTCTCTTCCCTCTATATCCAAATCTGTTGAATTTTCGTTTGCATTCCCTGTGAAGATTCATGTTTCCTTCCTGGGTCTTTTCTGTATCTGGAAGCCTCTCCCTTCTGCTTTATATACCTCTGTCACATCTGATACATCTTTCAAGTGTCACCTTAGATGCTACTTCCTTTGGGAATTTTTTATAATCTTCTTGTTCTTTTTCCTGGGTGCACATTTAAATAAAATAATCAAGAAACGCTTTTAATGGCCTACTATGTGTCAGGTACCTTGTTAAATTTTGACAAAATAATCTATTCCAATAGAATCCATTGGGGAAAGGAGACAGTCAACCAAAAATATTAATTAGTGCAGAAAATTAACTGCTATACTAAAATATACAGCAATAATGTAGCATAAAGAAATAAGCAATCTACTTCTATTTAATGAAAATGGAGGTAAGTGTTCCAGTCAATAGGAATCTAGACTTCATGCAGCTGTACATGAGACCAGGCCAAAAGTGGCTCTGCCTTCTTCTAAACATGGTCTCCAAAGTCATTCTAGTCCAATACCATCCAATAAAATATTCTATGATGATGGAAATGGACTATCTATATCTTTATTTTCCAACATAGTAAGTACCAGTCATCTGTGACTCTTGAACAACTGAATTGTGACTAGTACAACTGGGAACCTGAATTTTGCATTTTAATTAATAGAAATTTAAACTTCAGTAGCTCTGTGTGGCTAGTGAGTGGCTACCATATTGAACAGTGCAGCTTTGCTGCCACTCCAGTCAGTGGATTGGGAGAAAAAGGTAAATTCTGAGGTGAGGGATTTCCTATTAAGCAAATGAGACTGTCGTTGCTTCCATGGCTTCTGCTAACATTTTATTGGACCTACCATACTTCATTGCATTTAATTTGCTATCAATTGTAAAGTGGACTATATTTTACATGCCACAGAGAATATAGAAATGATACAGACTAAACTGCTTTAATGCTTTTGAAAAATCATGGAATCTTTTAATTTTATACATATTGAAAAAAACTTTTTAGTTATCCTGAGTACTCATACATGAAAAGGAAACTACAAGTGAGATAAACTCCTGAAACTTCTCTGTGTGAAGTCTAAACTACTTTTTCAATTCAGAATTATCAATGTCTGTGGTTTTTCCATAGAAGATCTTCCTCTATGCTTCCAAGTACGTCAGTGATGGGGAATTTCTTGTTTCATGTTTTTATTAGAGCATTATAGGTTTACATAATAGTGGGTTCATTTTTACATAATCACACACGCATGGAATATAATTTGCTCCACTTCAGACCCTAGTGCTTACTCTTTCCCATGCCTTCTTCCTCCCCATGTTTCCCTTCTTACTTTTTATTAATCTTCCTTTTATTTATTGTTCTTTTTTAAAAGTGGTGCTTCATAGGCATACAAATGGAATTGACTGTGGAATATTCATATATGTGCATAGGATAATTTGGTCAATTGCATTCTGCACTTCTTCTCCTTTCTTATCTCCCTTGCTTCCCTCTCAATACCCTTCCCCTCTCTTCTATTGTCATGCCCCCTTTTTTCCCCTTAAATAACTCTGCATATGAGAGAAAACATTAGACCCCTGACTTTCTGACTTATTTCACTCAGCATGATGTTCTCCATTTTCATCCATTTACCAGAAAATGCCATAATTTCATTTTTTTTATAGCTGAGTAAAACTCCATTGTGTATATATACCACATTTTCTTGATCCATTCATCTGTTGATGGGCACTTGGGCTGGTTCCATAACTTGGCTATTATGAATTGCGCTGCTATAAACATTGATGTGCCTGTAAGTGATGTGGAAATTCTTAAAAGTGCTCTACAAATGTTTTCAGGTTCTTCCAAGATGCTCACACCCCTTTGATAAGTTTAGATTCTGATGCTTTACCATTTCACCACATCCCTTGTATTATTTTCCCCTCAATTGAAACAAATGTTGCTAGAAGTTGAGCAGTCTATGATAAACAGATGCTCACTGTATTAACAATGGTCCTGCTTGATACAGGAATTGGTCACATCAGCTTCTTGTGGCTTCGAAATTTTCTTTGTCTGTTCTGAAGGATTTGGCAATTTCTCTGCTTTCAATTGCATTGTTCGACATGAGATAAGGCAATCCTTTTGCTCGTATGTCAGAAGCAAAATATAACATAGCTTCATCTACTTGTAGATGTCTTCCTTTCTTAGTTCTTGTAAAGTGCTTTGTTGTTGCTTTGGAAGAAAATATGAAATTGCTGCCATTCCTCCAATGATGAATATTTGCTTTGCTAATATCAAATTTATGCCCCATTGCTCTGTTTACATGCCTTTCTGTGTACATGATACCTTTTCATTTCAATGCTAAATCATAGTATAATCTTTCTGAAGACATTTTAAACAACAATTCAATTTAGCATGTGTAGCACCAGCAATGCACAGATCTCAATTGAAGCGATGACAACGTGAATAGCTATGACCAACTTTGCATATACAAGGGCAACGACAACTATTTCATGACTGCCATCTAGCCAACAGCAGTGGTAAGAAGCTGTTGATCAGGGGGCAGAAGTCAGTGTCAGGACAAACCACGCCAGAGCCATATCAGTTAGAGCCGAACTAAAGAGGATCCAGACTACGGAAAAAAGAAAAGAAGAAGCAGGTAGAAGCAAAAGTGAGAGCCCATGACAGCCTTGGGAGAGAGGAAGAAGGAAGGAAGGGAGAGAGGGAGGACAGTTTTTTTTTTTTTTTTCCTGAAAATTCTCAGCTTTAGGACAGTGATAACTACATGAGTATATAGTATGCACACATACATACGTGCCTGTGTGTTTTAGGTTTTTGTTTATATCTATTTTTGGTAGCAGGGATTGAACTCAGGGGCACTTGGCCACTGAGCCACATCCCCAGCCCTATTTGTATTTTATTTAGAGACAGGGTCTCACTGAAGTTGTTTGGGCCTCGCTGTTGCTGAGGAGCTTCTGTGTTTTAATCAGCCAGTTTTTACTTGGGCTAGTTCAGCTGGGTTTCTGTGCTTGTGAAGAAACAAAGACTCCAATGCTCGTCTTTTAAGATCTGTTTCAGTTCAAGGACTGACCTTGAGAAAAAGTCCAAAGAAGCTCATCTGAACCACAAAGGCAGCTGCACTGGTTGGGTCAGTTTGAGGGATTCTGACTAAAGAAGAAACATGAATTTCATGCAGCTTAATACGAAGTGACACTCAAGCATATACCCTCTATAGGATTTCACCCATGACTAACAAGCCTTTTAATCATGGCAAGAAGACACGGAGATTTCGCAAACATGCTTTTGCAGCACCCGCATTTGGTGTTCCTGACCCTGTTTTCTTGCCAGATTGTGAGAAGCACCTGCTCCTTTTCAAGCAGTTGTCAGATCAATATTTAATCAATTGCCTTTTGATATTTGGTAGCGCTGAATAAATGGGATGCCAATATTTCTGCTCAGAGCTGTTCCTCTGGTGTACCTCATTCCACTTCTGTGAAAGCCTTCAGGAACCTCTGAACACTAAGCGGCGTGTCCTCCGAGTTCTGTGGCATCCCCCCCTCTGCTGCACAGGGGCTCTGTGGCTCGAGGAAATGCAGGATGCTGGTGCCTGTGCCACTCTTATTAAAGCGATGTCCAAACCAAGTCATGAAAGCAGGAGAGCAGAGCCGCATTCGGGACACTGGGGGGCTTTGCCAGGTGAGGGCTATTTAATAGACCAGCCACATTAAAGAAAGGCAATGATGTAGTGAAAGGAGCCTAATGAGCAGAAGTGAGGCTACCGTATCTAAAGAGAAAAAATAATGAGCTGCGAAATATCCCCCAAGGCGAGATTGCCAGCCTTCTGCAAGGAGGTCTCAGCCTATAGGTAGAAAAGGCTCATGTGGTCCCTTATTCTTGCATGGTAAACACAAGTTCTGCGGGCAATTAAGGGCTGAGCTGAATGTGAGATTTGAAAACTGAAAATTATGTCACCAGCTCTTTGGAGATTTCCACGCCCAAGACCCCAGCTTTAATTCCCAAAGGAAACAAGGAACATACTCAACCTGTGAATAAAAACGAGGAACATCATATCATCAAAAGCAACACTCTCAGTGTCTGTGCAGCAGATGGACATCTGAAATCTCTGGGACTGGCACTACAGAATCTTTATAAAGCTGTCCTTCCGGGCCATGCCATGGGGCTGCCTTGAGGGCAAATCCACCTTCTAATGAGACCCTCTTGGTCTTTCCGTAATGACCCCTCCTAGAAGGATCCAAGCTGGCCATGCCCTACCCATTATCCCATTTCTTTTATAGTTGGCGTGGGAATGGTAGGCCAGATTTGGGTACATGTGGGTAGAAAAAAAATGTAAACACGAAGTTTCACTACATTCCTAATGTGAAGGAAATAAAGAAAGGAAAGATTAGATTTCTGTCCTCAAGAAAGGTACAAACATCTACCACATAGACAGTGAATCATTTACAGAGACACTCTTGAAGTTCTCACAGTAGGAAAGAGAATGGCACCTGTGTTTCCCAGGTGACAAAGGAAACAGAACAATGAAATACATATAATGAAACTGTAAAAATAATTCAGCTTTTTGATATAGATCCTTGTCATTTATAAAGTGCTTCCTTTTTCATTTTCTGAATGGGTGTTTACAGTGACAACAAGCAGGTTGATATTAGTTTTCCATCTTATAGGAGAGAAACTGAAGCTCAGAGGGCTTGAGTCAGAGGTTCCTAATCTTTGAGCCATGGATGGAAGGGGCACAAGGACCAGTGGAATTCATACACGGATGCTCTTTCATGGCTATATCCAAATGTAGAAGCAATTGATGTCTCTGTGGTAAACAAATATTACACACTTTGGTTTTTTGCAAGCTGAGGAAAGGATAGGCATTGAATCCATGAAAATTTTACAAATTTGTGAATAATAAAGCCAGTCATTTAAAAAATAGCAAAATATTTTTAGGAAAAGAGCATGGAGAAAGATGACCAATTGGGGTTCATATGATCACTATAGTATTTGAAATCAATCCAGCAAATCATAGAACCATTCATAGGCCAGCGATTATAGTGTATGTTCCACTAAAATTGCTATATAAAATTTTAAACCAAAATTTAGCTTTATAAAATGGCAATTTATTTTATTAATTGTACATGTGAATGGAGTTCAGTGTGATACTTTAATATGTGCATACAGTGTGCACTAATCAAATCATCCTCCCTTTATCCACCCTCCTCCCCACTTTCCAAACTCCAGTGATCACTATTCTATATTCGGTTTAGTTCGATTTTTTAAAAAAACTTTCACTTATGAGAGAGAACATGTGGCTTTCTTGTCTTTGTGTGTTTGGCTTATTTCACTTAACATAATATCTTCTAGTGCCATCCATATATACATGACATCATGTATATATACCACATTTTCTTTATCTAGTCACCCATTGATGGACACTTAGGGTGATTCCACATCTTAGCTATTGTGACTAGTGCTGTAATAAACACCGCCGTGCAGGTACCTCTTTGGAATGACGATTTCATTTCTTGTAGATCTATAACCAAAAGTAGAATAACTGGATCTCATAATAGGTCTCTTTTTACCTTTTTTTAGGAACATCCATAGTTTTCTCTATAATGGTTGTACTAATTTACATTCCCACCAAAAGTGTATGAGATTTCCTTTTTCTTTACATCCTTGCCAGCATTTGTTAATTTTCAGTTTTTGAAAATGGCCACTCTAACCATAGTTTTGATTTGCATTTCCTGATGGCTAGTGATATTAAGCATTTTTCATATATCTGTTGCTCATGTGTATGTATTCTTCTGAGAACTATCTATACACATCATTTGCCAATTTTTAATTGGTTTACTTTTATGTTGTTATTTTTTAGTTTGTTACATATTCTAGATATTAATATTGTCAGGCAAATAGTTGAGAAAATTTTCTCCCATTTTGTAGTTTGTCTCTTCTGTTTATTGTTTCCTTTGCTATGTAGAATAGTTTTAGTTTGATATAATCCCATTTGTCTGTTTTTCTGTTTTTATTTCATTTACTGTGTTTTGGGGATCACATCCAAAAAATCATTACATGTACCAGTGTCTCAAAGTGTTTCTCCTGTTTTCTTCTAGTGGTTTTGGAGTTTTAGATCTTACATTTAAGTCTATGATTCTTTTTGAATTGATTTTTGTACAGGGTGAGAGGGGTCAAGTTTCAACCTTCTGCATATGGATATCCAGTTTACCCAGCACCATTTATTGAAGAGATTGTCTCTTCTCCAATGTATGTTTTTGGAGCCATTGTTGAAAATCAATTGGCTGTAGATGTATGGGATTATTTCTGGGATCTATCTTCTGTTTCACTAGTATATGTGTCTCTTTTTATGGCAGTAACATGCTGCTTTGTCTACCATGGCTCTGTAATATGTCTTGAAACCAGATTTTGTAATGCCTCCAGTTTTGATATTTTTGTTCAGGTCACTTTGAATATCTGGAATATTTTGCGCTTCTATATGAATTTATTGTCCTTTACTGTGCTTGTGGGTGATTCTGTGATTCTGGCTTTAGATCTTTCAGAGGTTGCAATCAGATAGTGGCCAGAGCAGGAATATCCAAAGTCTTTCTTGTCATGTAGCCTCAGGCTTCTCTGTGTGGTCTTGTTGTGTGGGTTAGCTGGGTTTCCTTATAGCATAGCAGTTAAGGGTGCCTGCCTGGGTATTCTAAGAGCAAGGCAGAAGTTGCATCACCTTTACCAACCTGATCTCATTATATTGGCCACAACTGAGTCACAGTCCCACCTAATTTCAATGGGAGGAGACGGAGATTCTGCCTTTCTAGTGGAGGAGTTTCTAGGTCATATTGTTGATCAGAATGTGAGAAGGAGATATTGCAGCCACTTTTAGAATATAAAGTCCACCAGAGGATATCTTGAAGTAAGGATTACAATTAGTTGAATTTTGTGCCTCTGAGATCTGATACGAGATGAAAATATAGAGCCGATCAAATTTTCTTTAATGGAACTTATTTTTGGACAAGTGAGTCTTGAAGTTTTCTGCCACTCTATAGGTAAATTTAATAAGGCAGTAAGCATGGAAACTGAAGAAAAAAATATAAACAAATCTTATTTTATTGTTACTATAACAAAAATAGAATTTATAGAGTATTAACATCTTATTATAAACCTGAAGAGCATTTTACAATTTTACTTGTTTTATCACTTTGCCTTTTTATTTGGAAGTTAACTGTTGTATCAAAGACAGAAATGTGCCTGGAACCATTTTTGCTCCTGTACAGTATAGAAGCACCACTTTTCTTTGTCTTTTGTTTCCTTGCAGTTTTATTATTAAAAATGTATTATTGTGTGAGATTTAAGGGGAAATGAAACTAATTGTAGAATCACAATTCATGGGCACTCTAAAAATCTATTATCATAATAACTAGTACTATTGGATTAGTAACTAACTGTCTGATTTGACTGAGCAGTTTAAGAGTTTCACAAACTTTTCCATTCCAGGACCTGTGTCAGCCAAGGAGGAAAAACATGGAACCCTGAACCTTTGGAGACATTACTCCAAGCAGCTAATCACTCCAAGTCTAAGGGTGATCTTGAAAATTCATACACATTTTACCTTCTCTTCCAAAAAGTATTAGTTTTATTATTTTAATATAAAAAGGATATTTTAGATACCACCCCTTAATATTGAATGCCATATCTATCACATGACTTTAAGTTCCCCAGCACATCCCCTTTTTTCTGTTCAAAAGGCAATGAATACATCATGTTCAGTCCTCATGATGCTGGCTATAATTTCCCTAACATGCTCGCTCTTCCTTGAGAAAACACATTGTAACTCAGGAAAATAACAATGATATAATTATTAGCTTTAGTTTGAATTTATCCTAATTTATGTATTTTAAATTGCTTTCAAACTTCAGTACTTGACAATTGTCGTTAACTATTTACTTTGTGCACACCTCACAGTGATTGTGACACCCTAGAATATTCTGGGCACCTCTGCTAAGAATTTCTGGGATTAGTGACTAACTCAAGGTCATGTGGTTAATTAATAACAGTGCTTGTGTTTGAACTCTATCTCTGGACTCCTTATCTTGTGTTTTCTCTCTCTGTTTTAGAGTCATAAAAACTGCTAACAGAAATCCACATTCTCACTAAAGCTGAGGACCCAGGGTGGGTGTAAAATAACATTTTGCAATGGAAGTAAATTTAGTGACTTATGCTATTATTTCTGCATTCAATTACTTATTTATTCCTGAAAAGATGAGAGGAGAAATGAGTGGTGCTGAAAAGTCTCTGTTTTTTATACCACACCAAAGCCAGAGTCTGTGATCTCCATCAGACCTGTGGTGTGGCAGCAGAGTTATTCTTGTCCCCATACTCTATGCCAAAGGCTATGCTGGCACTAGTAATGAAAGAACTCCACCAACCCTTAATACAATGAAACAGAAAAGCCATATCAGTGGTCTTGCAAAATTAGGTGTGTGGAATGCAGCTTTATGGCAAGGTTGCTTGAGCTACAGATTTTTGTAGGCTTCAGTGTTATGATTACTCTAGTTCCCAATGTGGGGAGGCACTTCCTGATGGGGAGGGAGTCAGGATTTTACCACATTTGCCATCATGTCTTCATGTTGTACCTAGAATCCACCCTTTACCTCAGAGTCTTAAGCCCTCCTATTGAATGGGCATCTCTTTTTTCTTCATGGGAAATTTCTTCTCAGGCACTTTGTTCCCTTCCATGACATGTTGCTTCAGCCACAAACCTTCAAGTTGAATATTATATATATTTAAGTGTGTAAGGCACATGCATGTGTGTGTGTGTGGGTATGTGTATTTCCCTCCAGAAAACTCTTAGTGTACTCATCATAAGTCTCACCTTTGTACCCTCTAATACAGCTTGTTGCACTGGAAAATACAAAGTTTTGGGAAGGTCCTTGGCCACAGGGTCTAAGAAAGAGAGAGATACCTTGATGTGAAGTCAGAATTGCTAAACTAGGTTATTGTATGCACTTGAATTCACCACAAATACTAAACAAAAAATGTGGAATATCGGCTACCTGGGTATTATTGTGGTTGTTATCATTCTTTTCCTCCATATTTGTTTTATGATACTTGAGGTATTTAAAAAATCCTAGAAGGCCCAGGTCTGAGTGATAAGTCCATATTCTCCTTAATTGACCTGGCTAATCCCTTTCTTTTCTTGAACCTTGATCCTCGTGTTTCCTGGAGAATGAGACTAGATGGTCTTTATTGACTCCCCAGTTGTGGTTCCATGAACCTGTGAATTCTTCAGCATGATCCTAGTTGTGACATTCAAGTACACTTGCCCCCAGAAAAGTCCCCTGTACACTCCAAAGGAGAGGTAGTTGACAAATTGGGAAATTGACTCATGTGTAAAGTACACTGGGCTCTGAGTCTCTCATGAGTCTGAATCCTGGAACTTGGTCCTTTGTTTTCATGTCCTTTCATAAGGATTGATAGAGAAAAGCATAAATAAATAGCTGGGCTTCTGCTACCTTCAAAAAGTATGTAAAGAAAAAGATATAGGCAACCTTAAGGATGTGAGAGCTTATTTTCCAAAAATGAAAGTCCCTGAAAATAAGTTTGAAGAAAACAGCAGTTGTTTTGAATCCTTTGCAGAGTCAATAGGCTGAATCAAATGCCTTCTTGGCACAGGTTTTATTGAAATTGTCAACAGGGTAAGATAGCAATGCAGTGGGTTTCCAAGGAAAGACCTGCTCACCTTCCTCCTAGAACCAGGCCTCCAGAGGATTCAACTCCAGTTCAATGCTAGATCTCTAGCAGGTGAGAGTCAGCTGGTATAAGAGAAGGTGAAAGGGCTCACTCTGGTCTTGAGTGATCCCACTCTGGGCTGACAGGGCTTAAGGGAGACTCACCAGTTACAGTGCAGGGATCAGCCCTTTCTTTAGGAATTTAGGGCTTTTACCTCAGGAAAGGACTTTCCAATGTCACTAGAGACAAGATCCCAGTCCCTAAGTAGCATCAAACTCATCTAAGTCTTCCAGGTCTGACGTAAGAAAGCTAGTATTTCTGAGTCCTTTCTCCATTTTTCTACTTGATCACTTTCCATTTATCCCCTGATACCCAGCTCAAGGTCACATTCCCCTAGAATTTCCAGATGCCCCAGATATGAAGAGGAATTCTCTTATATTCTCTCCAATCAGAACACTGAAATCTTATCATAACCCACTACTTTGTTATAGGACACATCACGTTATGTTGTAAATAGTTCCTTTTATTTTCATCTCAGTATTTTTTTTTAATTTCAAGTTTTCCAAAACAAAACAAAACAAAACAAAGAAACTGGCTTAAACCAAAAGGAGAACTTAATGGTTTATGTCACTGGGAATTCCACCTTCAGCAGCCCAGGAATATCTCCCAGATCTTTCTAGGTGAGTTCCTTTTTCAAGTTTCCTGTGTTCTCTGACTTTGTATATTGTTCCTCAGGAGTTTCAAGCTTAAATTATCTCAGAACTCCTGCCAAGAAGACAAAGAGACTCTTTTTCCTGAACTAGAACTACACACAAGTCTTCTTGATTCTGATTGGCCTGACTTGCACCATGTACTCATCTCTAACCAATCATTGTGGTCTAGAGAATAGAAGTCTCTTGAAAGAGGTCATGTGCCTCACTTATGGAGTCCAGAAATGGAGATGAATTGCCTGAGGCTTGGGGGCTGAGAGGCAAAGAGGTAGTTATTATTACAAATAAAGTGAGTGTTGGAACTGCAACAAACGTTTCCATCCCAGCACTGTGAGCTCCTCAACGTAACCTTGTTTCTGGTACACGGTAGACACTTCATAAATGATGGTGGAATTTGTGAATAAAGATGAGAATAAATCCATCTTGGCCATTCCCCTTCTCTCATCCCTACTTTTATCCATTACACAGCTCTGGCTCCTGGAAATCATCACAATTCCAGGGACTGGAGCTTAAACACTTGACATCCTTCTATATTTTTCTATCTCCTACAATTCTACTCAACATGACTTTGATGGGTCATGATTGAATTGATTTTATTCAGAAGCCACAGAAGTGATTTCTTGCTAATATTCTTGAAAGAATTTTCACAGTGTGATTAGATTATTGCTAATCTAATAAGACACCATATTAATGATGATATTAATAAAATTACACATAATTTTTTTCCAGCAATCACATTGCTCACTAAAAGAAAATTTTTGAAATGTTTCTTTCTCGAAAGTTTTAGATATAGATACAATTAGTTGCATTACTCTGCAGCCACTTTATAGCACATTCATAAAACTAGAAAACAAATAAGTACTGATTTTATATTCCTACCAGGGTAGTGGAATGATGTGTTTTATTTCTTTCTTTATGCTCATTTGTATTTTTCACTTTCTTTATAATGATTATTAATCAAGTCATACTTTGGATACTCTTTTTGAGAAGGGAGGGAGAACTTCATACAGATTCTAATCTCATTTACTTAATTATGGCAGTGTCCTTCCAGGCTGAGGTGGATTACATTCAGGACTCTTTGGTGTGTCCCCAGGTTCATGCTCGCTCCTGACACTTGAGTCTGTGTGTTCAAGATTCATCACTGTACTTTGGAAACAGCCCCTCTTTGACTGCCCATCAACTGTGTGGTTCACTTTTGGAAACCTGTGCAGCATCAATTGAGCCTTCCACGTTGTTATAACAGATCTTGCTGTTACCCTATCCATATTCCTTCAACACTCACCATGTCAGTCTTGGCCAACAACATGATTTTGTGAACACCCCAAACTTCACTGAAAGATACTTTGCTGGATCATGGGTAGGCCAGAAGTGTCAAGCACTTCCAAACAGCACTCCCATAAGTAATGGATAGCCCAGTTTCCTCTTCTCTTAAGTGGAATCAGCCTGAGATCTGAGTTCCAGACCTTCTCCAGAGGTATCTAGTGGGGTTGAGTCTCAGTTATCTGTAATCATTCATGATTCATGCACCTTTTCTGGGTTTCCTTCTCTTCCCTGCAATAGTGCTCCACTCCTCTGCATATATTTCTTGAGTTAGTTAACTTGGATATTCCCCTGATGAAATCCATGCAAATAAATTACTTATTCAGCATCTGATTCTGGGGTATACAACTTAAAACATTTCTCTATTTCTAGTCTCATGGACTTTTTTTTTTTTTCTTTTCTTTGGTACTAGGGATTGAACCAAGGAGCACTTAACCACTGATCCACATCCCAGTCCTTTTTATTTTTTACTTAGAGACAGGGTTTCACTAAGTTGCTGAGTCTGCCTTTGGACTTGTGATCCTCCTGCCTCAGCTTCCCGAGCTGCTGAGATTACAGGTGTGCACTACCACACCTGAATTAGTTCCATGGATTTTAATTGCTTATGGTATGTCATGCACTGTTCTCTATACTTTACTATTAGCATCTCAATTTTACAGGCTCAGAAAAACTGAAAAACCTTCCTGAGCTTTCACAACTAGAAAGCAAAAGAAACAGGATTTGAACGAAGTGATCAGACTCCCAAATCCCAATGATTGATGATTGGTCTCTAATTGCATTATGTCATCATAATGCTCATACCTAGTTTGGGCTAAAATTCAAAGAAATGAGCAATTCTGTATATTTGGAACCAGTTTGAGAGCCCAATATACCATTTCCTAGTTTTCTGACCCTCTTCTTTGTATATGGGTGATAATAATATTAGCTACCTTTCAGAGTTGTTCAGGAAGTCAAATGACGTGATATATTCCCAGGGCTTCACACATTGCCAGGCACATGGGATGTACACTATCCACAAGTTTGCTGGCTTCCTGCCTTTCCTCCTCCTTTTCATCAGTCCCCTTGCCTGGATTGACAGGAGGATGGATAATGGCATAGGAGAATGCAGCTTTGAATACTTGTTGTTTCCAGAAAGTATCTGGCTAATTTATTTCAAAAGGTTTTGCTTCTATGAAGTTTAATAGAGTTGATGAGTATTAAAGGAATCATTTAATCTTCATTTGAATGTGAGCAGTAAATGTGTTTTGGAGATTATATTCATTCCCCAGTGACTCTAAGTACTTTCCTATTCCAAAGCTGATTTTCATCCATCAGAGCAAAAGGTTTTCAGCTCTGCGGAGCTGCCTGAATGAAATGCAGTGTCACAGGCAAGGTGACAGAGTTTCCCCCTAGGTATAAGGACACACCCACTGTGTGCAGACATTTGGTTCCTTCTTGATCCATCTATTGCTGTTCTAAGCTGTTTCTGAACATATATAAGGGTTCATGTCTCTGTAAGACAGATCTCAGAAGCACAGAACTTGGCTACTGGGTTTCTCTCTCTCTCCTCTTGCAGTTTTTTGACTCCTCTACTTTGCTGCCCCTAATGTAAGTGCTGCCCATCCACTAAAAGTAGAGCTGCTAAGAACTGTCAGGGGAGGCATTTTACCAAATGAATTTTAATAGCTTGGAATCAAGTTCGACTCATGAAGAAGGAAAGACAGGAAGACTTACTTGGTATCAAATATGCAATACTAAATGTTTACATCCTGTAAGCACTTGGGATGTGCATGTTGTTTCAAGGGCATGAAGAATTTCTGGAGCAATTTAGTCTTTTGCTAGACCCAGTATTATCTGAGGAAGAACTTGAAAGTTAGGGTTTCTTCTCTACTAAGGAAACATTGTCCAATTGGTCAGTGAGTTTGATGGTGTGGTTGACCAAGAAAGATGGCAGCCAAGGGATTCCAATGGGCCTTGTGCCTTCTCACATTGGTTCTCATCCTCAAAAACACCTTCTATAGTGTGCTCCTAAGCACGCATTGAGACTTTTGTCAAATGGGAATATGTAGCCAGAGAGGTGAAAAAATCAAAATCGAATCTAAGTTGGATTGGAACCAAGACCTTTCTGTGGTCAAAGTCTGTGCTCTTTTTTTTCTGACATCGTACCACCTGTTGGGCAACCTAAAGTGTAAGGTCAGGCCTGGCACTCATGTTACCTTGACCAAGTCACTTACTCTGTTGAACAACCAGTTCCATCTACAAAATGAAAATGCATGATAGCATTGTCATGAAGAGCAAATGAGATAATACATGTTTAAGTGTTTTAAAAGAAGTTAAGTGCTATTCAAATATAATGCATTGCCATGGTACTGATGGTACTGATGATAGTCATGTTGGTAATCATTATATTACCAGAGATATCTCATAGAAGAACACTTGTAGTAGGGACCCTCAGAAGCCTAAGAATCTTTATGGAAAAGGCCCTGGGTGTGGTATTTGGAAAGTTGCTGCTGATCAAGTAGAAAGATGAAGCCAGATGCCAGCAATCAGAAGCAGCATGGGCTAGGAGGAAGGTTATGCATGTTTGAGTATTCTGAACTCCAACCAAGAAGAAAGAAATAGGGCAGTAGCTGGGAGGTCAGCAGGGCAAGAGGCCAGCAAGGCAGCAAAGGAGAGGGCAGGGGAGAATTCAGATCAGACTGCAACCCCAAACAGCAGTGAGATCTGAATGTTTGTGTGAACTGTCAGTTTTAGGACATACTTTTAAACAATGAGCAAGTAGCCTTATGCCAAATCATCTGGGCCTGTTCTGGGACAGGCCTCCAGCTTCAAGAGTACATGGAGGTGGAGTCTTAAAATATTTATGAACTTCAGATGCATGGTCCCTGGAGTTTCAGGGAGCGAAAGCACATTCTGGATGCATAAAGGCTGAGTATCCGTATGTGATACACCATAGGAGGCCCTGGTTAAGACATCCCAGTTGAGGCTGGGTTGCTGAAGTTGGAGGCAAGGAGTCTGGGAGCCTCAGGGCAAGCAGGTTACTGGGTGAGCAAACCTGGAGGTGACTCTTCATGTTGATTTTTATATAAATCACACAGAGACATCTTGACTTCAGTTTTTTTAAGGTGCCCATGTTAACATTCTCTTGTGGCAGTATGAATATAACTGTCTAGTGACTCTTTTCCTCTTTGTAGAAGTTGAACTCCTGGGGATGAGAGAAATAGGTTACCCTTGTTCTCAAAGGTGCTAGGACTAATTCTAGCACTTGGTTGGTGTTTGTCACGTGAAAGGCAGCTTGTTCCAAGTGACTGGTGTGGCAGCAATACCTTTGGCTCCAGACAATGGTCTCAAGTCTTTAGGCAGAGGGAGTTTACAAAGGAGTGTCTGTAAGAAAGTATAAAAGGCCACAGCCTGCAGAAGGTGAAGTAAAGGAGGGGAACTTTTGTCCTTTCTGAACCACCTGGGACTTCTCATGTGTGACTGCCCTGCTCATCTTCCCTGCTCTGACTCTGATAAGGCATCCCTTCTCTGCACACATTATCACTCCTTCTTCCACACTAGCCCTTCACAGCTGGAAGAGTAGCAGGGGTCCTGTATAGGCTCTGAGGAGAATGACCACAGAACAGAAATCAGGCATTTGCCATGCAAGTCAACTTCAGCTGCTGGTAGATAAAATGGAGATGAAAGAAGGGCACTGGGGTGGTCAGTTCATTGACAGTGAGGTTTCTCCTCAGGTCAGAAAGGGGAAAATACCCCAGGCAGCTCTTCCCTATGAAGAGAAAGGATAGGATAGATCCTTGAAAGTGCCTATAAACTTAAGCTATTTGAAGCTCTTAAAGGCAGTACCCCTATGCAAAGTGGAACAGAGGTCCCAAAGAAACAAATGATATTTTGGAATCTCAAAACTGAAAATGTTTTCCTGCAATCATAAGAAATATTTGAAACAATGGTGATCTCAGTGAGCCCTGGAGAGTTACTGAGTTAAGTGTGTTTGGTCAACTTGGAGAATGGAGAAAAGAAACCTTGGTCCTCACTATCTAGAACCCAGGCTGTATTTCCATTGCTCCTGCGTGTCTGCTCTATTTTGTGGGGTTCTTTAAAGGATACGTGTAGAAAACTACACAGAAGCCATGATGTTAATATGTGATTATCTTATTAGTTGAATTCATACAATGGAAGTGACTTTAAGAAACTCTTGACAGTGTTCTGCTACTCCAGTTCACAGTCTGTGCACGTTTCTTCCTCCCAGGCTCTGGAAGCTGTGCTCCTACAGTATGTAACATTCATCATCCTTCCAGTGAATTCCTCTCCATGCCAGAGTTGATTTCTGGTGCATCTTGTTGAAGAACCCTAACTGATATTCCCACTTTTGTCACATTCATTCATTGAATCATCATTTATTTAGCACCACTATCTGCCAAACACAGATATAATTGCAGAAAAAGAACATAGCCCCTACCTTTAAGGGCCTCTGAATCTAATGGAGGAACAAAATATACAATCAAGATGAGGGGCTACAATGGCGTTGTTAGATGAGCTCTAGGGAAGACGGGAGGTCCAAGAAGTTTAGGCTTGGTGGAATCCAGGGAGGTTTCCAGAGAAGAGGACATTTGAGTTAAGTTTTGGTGGATGGGTAGAGGCAGTCTTAACAGAGAGAAGGAAAATGATGCATTCCTTCTAAGCAGGAGAACATTGTGCAAATGCCCAAAGGTGTACAGAAGCAGGCCATTTTTGTGGTACTGCTAAGTGATTAGCTGGTACATCCAACAGGCATGGGAATGCAGTGGGAGGGGTAGCCTAAAGAGGTGGGCAGGAGGACAGACCTAGATAAGTGTAGCTGCCCACCCTACACCTTTTCCATGGTTTTGCTTACCACAGTTTCATTTACCTACAGTCAACCACGGTCTGAAAATATTAAATACTAAATTCCAGAAATAAAAATGTCATACTTGTTAATTGTGCACTGTTCTGACTAACCATGATGAAATCTTGCATAGTCCTGCTAGGTACCATCTAAGATGTGAATCATCCCTTTTCCTAATGTATCTACTCTGTATACATTACTAACCCGTTAGTCACTTTAGTTATCAGATTGACTGTCTTGTTATCATGGTGCTTGTGTATTAAGTAATCTTTACTTAATATGTAATTTTTAAATTTCATGGTTAAGCACTATTGTTGATCTCTTATTGGGCCTAACTTATAGTTAAATTTTATTGTAGGTATGTACATATAGGAAAAATCATAGTATAATAGGATTTTAGGCCTCCTTTGGGTGGTTTTAGAATGTATCCCCCATGCATAAAGGGGGACAAGTGTACAGATGATTATCTAAAGAATATTCTCCCAGAGGAGTCATTGAAACATTTTAAACAGGAATGCTTTGTTCATTTGCATTTTGAAAGTTCACTCTGGTCTCAACTAGAGAGTGATTTGGGGACACATTGTTGGAGGAAGGGGAATCAGTCATCCAGGATGCAGGGATTGGGCTCTGAACCAAGTCACTTGTCATGAGGATAAAGGAACTAAGGGTCAGATCAAGGAGAGAAGTATTTAGAAGAGAGACTTTTTATAATATAATTATCTAGATATAGAGATGAGAACAAAGAAAAATCCAGAAGATGGAGTCACACTGTGATCTTCTCTCTCACCTTCTCCATCTAATCTGATCAAATCGTTTTTCTGTTTAAAATCTTTCCATGACTTAGCTTTTAGGAAAAAGTTCAAACTTGTAAGTTAATCAAATAAAACCGTTCTATTCTGGTCCTTGGCAACTTTTGTGCTAGCAGAAGCAGGGTCAAAGTTTGTTTGCTTGTTTCCCCATATTTTCCTCTGAAAATGTTTAAACCTGAAGAAAAATCAAATGAATAGTTCAATTTATAACTCTATGTGATTCTGCTGGGTTCTGCCAGTTGTTACCTTTTGCTGCACTGGCTTAATTTCTGTCTTTCTTTCCCAATCTCTCTCATTATTATTTTCAATGTACAAACATTCACAAACATACATTTTAAGTAGACCATATGTAAGTTGCTGATCTCATAACATCTCCTCTGTAGATATATCAATGTGTATCTCCTAAGACTAAGAATATTCTCCTCCAAAACTCAACACCCAGGACATATAACAGTGATCTAATAATATCACTGAAAACATTGTCTGCACTTAAATTTCCCCAAATATGTGCTAAATGGTTTTTAAAAAATACAGAAGCCAAGGATCATGAATTTCATGTGGCAGTTCTATCTCTTTAGTCTCATTTAATTTGCAACAGTCCCCTGTGCTTTTTTTCTTTTATAACATGACCTTTTTAAAAAAATTAAAAATTTTGTTCTAATTAGTTATGCATGGCAGTAGAATGCATGTCAACACATTGTACAAAATGGAGCACAACTTCTCATTCCTCTGGCTGTACGTGGTTCAGGGTCACACTGGTAGTGTAATCATACATGTATAGGGTAATAATGTCCTTCTCATTCCACTGTCCTTCCCACTTACACACCCCCTTCCTTCCCCTCACTCCCTTCTGCCCAATCCAAAATTCCTTAATTCTTCCTCATTATGGATTGCATCCTCTTATCAGAGAAAACATTCAGACTTTAGTTTTTTGGGTTTGGTTTATTTCACTTGGCATGATATTCTCCAGCTCCATCCATTTACCTGAAAATGCCATAGTTTCATCCTTCTTTAAGTCTGAGCAATATTCCATTATGTATATGTATCACATTTTCTTCATCCATTTATCTGTTGAAGGGCATCTAGATTGGTTCCATAGCTTAGTTGTTGTGAATTGAGCTGCTATAAACATTGATGTGGCTGCGTCCCTGTAGTATGCTGATGTAAGTCCTTTGGGTATAAACTGAGAAGTGGGATAGATGGGTCAAATGGTGGTTCCATTCCAAGTTTTCTGAGGAATCTCCATACTTTTTTCCAGAGTGGTTGCACTGATTTTCAGTACCACCAACAATGTATGAGTGAATCTTTTTCCCCACATCCTCGCCAACAGTTATTGTTGCTTGTATTCTTGATAAATGCCATTCTGACTGGAGTGAGATGAAATCTGAGAGTAGTTGTGATTTTCATTTCTCTAATTTGTAGAGAAGATGGATATTTTTCACATGCTTATTGAAGAAAAAGTAGGCCCAAATCTTCATCATATTGACTTAGGTGCTGACTTTCTTAACAAGACTCCTGAAGCACAAAAAGTAAAATCAAGAATTAATAAATGGGATGATTCAAACTAAAAAGTTTCTTCTCAGCGAATGAAACAATCAAAAACGTGAAGAGAGAGCCTACAGAGTGGGAGAAAATCTTTACAACACACACCTCAGGTAGAGCACTAATCTTCAGGATATATAAAGGACACAACAAACTTAACACCAAAGAAACAAATAACCCAGTCAATAAATGGGCTAAGGAACTGAACAGACACTTCACAGAAGTGAAGAAATACAATGGATTGTCATGACCTTTTTTAAGAGTCCAGGCCAGTTGCCTTGTAGAATGAGCTATGATGTGAGGATTGCTGATTAGATTTAGGTTGCACAGTTTGGGTGAGAATTCTGCATAAATGCTGATGTGTTGCATTGGGAGATACATAATTATTGTTTGTTTTGTTATTGCCCCATTGTTAATGATTCTGTTTGATCTCTCCTATGCAATTAAACAATAAATAAAAGCAATGTCCCCCTATGCAATTAAACAGTAACTGGGGATGATACTATATAACTGGGTAAAATGTCTTCTTCCAAAAAACATTTCACCGAGTACCATCTATTAGTGAGTCTTACCTGAATCAATTATCCTACTGTTGGTTGTAAAATATTGAGTTTTATAAATCTGTCATTTCTAATGTGTTTATTAGCTGGCATATATCTCTAAAGGAGAAATTTCCCATTGTGCTTCCCACCCCTTTCAACATTTTTTTTAAAGTATAACTGTAGACTCCTGGATTTTTTCTATATGTATATACAATGTGTTATAATGAGCTACTATCATCATTTTTTTTTTTTTTACTTTTGGTACCGGGGATTGAACCCAGGGTTGCTTAACCACTGAGCAACCTCCCCAGCCCTATTTTGTATTTTATTTAGAGACAAGGTCTCACTGAGTTGCTTAGGGCTTTGCTAAGTTGCTGAAGCTGGCTTTGAACTTGCGATCCTCCTGCCTCAGTCTCTCGAGTCCCTGGAATTACAGGCGTGAAGGAGCCTGGCTTGAAGCTGTGAATTTAAAGGAATCATCTGGGAAGTGTTTCTAGAATAAGAAGAACAAAGAATCTAGAATAGAAGCATGGAAAACCCTGATCTGGACTTCTTCTGGAGTAGAAGAAAGGAGACTAGGGGAAAGCTAACTAAGAAGCAGGAGAAAAACCTAGGAGAGTGATGTCACCAAAGCACACAGAATGATGGATGTGCCAACAGTTTTGTATACCAGAAAGAGGCTAAGGAAGAGAGACCAGAAATGTGTCCAGTGAATATAGCAATGCAGAGGCTGCTATATTGCTGCCTGATTGCAGTGGCCTGTGAAACAAATGCTAGGAGGCACATAGAAAGTGAGGACAGCTCAATAACTGTGACTGTGAAGGGGACAGATCCAACGCATCCTGGAAGAGTGTGTGGGACTAGCTACCTTGATAGTCACTTTAGCTGTTGTGGCAAATACAACCCAGCTGTGAAATGGGAGTGGTGACAGTATGTGGTGTGGGCTTCTGAGAGACCTGTGAAGTAGTCTAAGTCTTAGAGAAGAACTGCAGATGTCTGCCTTGACATGGCTACAGGGTGAGAGCAGTCCAAGTATATTCTGGGACATGGATTTCAACAGCACAGAGCCAGTCATGGAGTATGTGATCAGTCTGTATTTGCTAAACAACAATGACCTTCAACTCTCCACAGCGGCTGTGCCCAGCCTGAGGTGCCCCAGTGTTATCCCTTACATGACCTATACTGGCCTGGAGCAAAACTGGAACAGCCTCTGTTCTGTCTTAGCACAACCTGTCTTCCATTTGGGATCCTTTCTTGTCCAATTGAAGTGTCACCTTGTTCTGGAACACACAGTCTTATTCTGCACCCCTCTTGGTCCAGTCCATGACTCCTTTTCTGAACAGAGCTGCCATTTTGAACTGCCCTCGTATGCATGCTCCTCCAGCATTGGTTGCTCTTGGGAGTCTTGTTCCCTGTTAGATGTTACTAGGAAAGTAACCCGTGCTGAAAGGCAACCCTGAAATATGCTTGTGGAAAATGCACTTTAGCCCTGCTCAGGTGAGAAGTCACAGAAAGGGCCCATGTGTGCTGGTCAGGGAGGCTTCCATTCTCTTATGCTTCCACTTCCTCCATGGAGGGCCTTGGGCAAGAACTCAAGACCATCAGACCAAGTTTCCTCACCCTTAAAATGGGGAAATTGATAATAATATCTAATCTACTGGTCATTATTAGAATTAAATGAAGTAATCCTGAAGAAGTTCTCAGCATGCATAGTAAATTTGTTCATAAATTCATTTATTCACTAAACACGCATTGAGCATGTACTTTGAGTCGGACAGTTTCCAGGCACTGGGGATATGGCAGAGGGAAGGCAAAAAAAGAACAACTCTTCCTCTCATGAAATTTACATTCCAGTGAAGGGAGAGGGAAAGCAAGCAAATAAATGTACAATACAGTTCAGATAATAATAAGCTCTAAGAAGAAAATTAAAGAGAGGTAGAGCCAAGGGGATGGGTGGGAGGGTGAATTAGGATAGGTGCTGGGAAGAGCTCCCTGAGGAGGTGACCATAATTAGAGACCTAAATGAAGTGAGAGGCCCTATGGTATATGATGATGTGAGCTTGAGTATCTCAGGCAGGGGAAACAGCAAATGTGAGAAATCTCGCACAGGAGCCTGCTGGGACACTATGAATGTGTGTGTGTGTGTGTGTGTGTGTGTGTGTGTGTGTGTGTGTGTGCGGGGGTGGGAAGTAAAAGGAGATGATATCAGACAAGTAAACAGAACACAGATAATTTGAGTCTTGCTGGCCACTGGAAGAATTTTTGGTTGGATTTTATTCTAAAGACGTTAGAAGTCATTGGAGAGTGAAAACAGAGAGATGATTTGTTAAATGATCCCTGTAGTTGCTGTGTTGGGGATGGATTGTCATGTGGTCAAGAACAGAACAGGAAGACCAGTTAGGAGTCTCCCCCAGGCATCTAGCTAGGAGATGCTGGTAACTTAAACCAGAATAGAAACGGTGGACAGGGTTAGAAGTGGTGGGATTCAAAATATGTTTATTCAAGTTAGACATTGACAATATTTGCTGATCCATTGAGAGGAAAGGGTAATGCCAGGGCTTTATTAGGTCTGAGTAGCTAGGCAAATGGTATTTGCTATGGTTTGCAATTGTCCCTCAAAGTTCATGTGTTGGAAACGATCCCCAACACAACAGTGTTGAGAGGTGAGCCCTTATAAGAGATAATTGGGTCATGAGGGCACTGCCCTCATGAATGGATTAATGTCATTGTCCTGGGAGGGAGTTAGTCACCCATTACAAAAGAGGGTTCCTGATAAAAGGTAGAGTTCAGCCATAGAGGAAAGAAGGAACTTAAGGTGGGGATCTCCCCCTCACCCCAAAATGTACTCTGAAGATGTTCCTTCTATAATGTCTGTCCTCAAACCTTGAGGGTATTGTGGGTTTTTATTTTTTTAATAAAGAGGCCTCTTCTCTCCCCTTTAAACAAAAAACCAACAAAAAATATCCTCTTAAGAAAAAAGTCCCTAAAGGTGGGACAGGCCATTTTTCTGGTGCAGCCTGTTTCTCTTCACTCCCACTGGCAGCTTTCAGGAGTGGCTTCTGATGACTCGGGAAGTCTGACCCTCTGATCCTTAGCTTCCTTCAGTGGTCAGCTTACACATTGGTTCCTGTTCCTTAGAATAATGCTTGCTCACAGGTGGGACTCAGGTGCCAAGGAACAACTGGAGAAGCATGAGGTCTGCATTGTCTCTTGAATCGGAGTAGAGTCAAAGAAAACTGCCCTCCCATTCAAAGCTTCCAAGGTGTGTTGCTGCAAGATGGCTTACTCTCTGTGCTCCGGTCAGGGTCTCTGTGACTGACTTGGTGACCCCAAAATGTTCTTAACTCTCTTTAGGGTTCTCTCTCTCTCCTCTACTCTTGTGGTAAGCCACAGGCCATTGGCATTGCTTACATCATGGGCATTTTCCATTTCTCAGTCCGCCTGACTTCCCAGCAGCATTTGGCACCAATGACCAACCGCCATCTTGAAACTGAATTTCCCCTTGCCATCTTTGACCTCCTATCTACTTTGTTTGCTCATTGGCTGCTGGCAGGTACCTTCCACTGTGACCATTTTCTGTAAGTTGTTCTGTGGGGGTATTCTATCCTTGACCCTTTTTCTTTCTCCTCCATTCCTGGGATTTTGACTCCCATCTGTCTATATTCTGATGTATCACCATCTCTACCTTCCAGCCCAGATCCATCCTTTCAGTATAAAATACTACATTTCCCAGGAGTCTCAAGGCCTTCTCAAATACAGCGTGTTAATAATGTGCTTATCTTCTGCATCTGGAAATCTGCTCCTGGCCTTTGCCTCTGATAACAGGGAATTGCTACACCATTCTTTCAGTTTCACATTTCTTTCTGCTTGGGGAAGCAGACCCTTGTGCACTGTCCTCACCTGACCTTGTGTACTACCTCCTTCTCCTCCCCCTTTATCAATCACTCACCTACTTTGTTGAATCTACCTACAAAATGCCATCTAGATCCTTGTACTTACCTCCAACCACATCTACCCCATTCTCACGTTTAATTCCTTTCTCATGCTCTTAGCCCCAGCTATACTGAGGTTCTCTTTTGCCTCCAGGTCTAAAACCAATTCAGGGAGCTACTCTCTCCCCATAACACTTGGACCTATGTCTCAAAACCATTTTCCCTCTTTGTTGGCTAACTCCTCTTACTTCAAATCTCAGTTTTGATGGCAACTGCTCTGGGAAGCCTCCTCTGATCTCCCTGCTTATAGTCCAAGACTGGAGTGAATACCCTGTTCTGGGCTCTCACTGTACCATTAGTGCCTATTTATTTCTTGTGGGGAAGAATGACCTGGCTTCCACTCCAGCTATATGTGTTCAGTCTCATTCACCACAATAGCCCCTAGACTCAGCAGAGTGGCATATAGGGACAAAAAAAATTGAACAAGTCAAAGCAGCTATTTCCTAGCCCACCTTTAAACTATGTCTGAGACTCATCTAGGGCTTGGAACAAGGCAGGTTAAGAGGGTGACCCTTGGGGTAGGGCCAGCAGCAGTTCCCTCTGTGAGCTTTCTATCTGGGTTTTGTCTGGCCTCAGCATAGGTAAAGCAGAAGACCCAAATAAGAACTCCAGGCACCTATCAGCTCCCTTTATCTGAGCAGATGACACTAGCAGCCCCGCGGACAATAACCACCCTCCTGTTACCAAGCATATTGTACATGCACATATACTGATGCAAAATGGTCCCTATTTGGGTCCATAATCATTGACCCATGGGTGAAGTAGGAAAATGGCACCTGTTTCCAAACCTTTTTCTGGGGAACTAGAACCTCCTTTTTCTTATTCCCTGAGCCAGCAGGTCATATATGGCATTTGTCACACTGCTTTGTAATTGTTTCTTTAGGGGAGCTCTTCAACGGTCAGGACCCGATTGATGCGATTTTACTCATCTCTTGGGCCTCAGTTGTTGGCAGGAGCCTGGCACAGACAAGGGGACCACAAGAGTTTGCTGCATGAACATCCCAGGTATATTGTGTTTTGCCATTGTCTGTAAGCCAGGAGTGGGAGAATAAGGTACTGCCAGGGCCACTTTCTGATTCCAGGCACCCCGCCTGCATCTCTCCCTATTGCACATAGGAGGGATGCCATAGGCTCCTTTCAGGGGGTGCTTGTGCCACTAAATAAATAAATAACAGTTCATGATGCAATATATTCCTGGGTCAAAGTGTGATGCAAGGACAACCTTGCAACACCTAGCAACCAGGAAGCGATGTCAGAGGAGACAGGGTGGATGCCCCTGGACCAGCGCCAGAGCTTTAAGAGCTCATGCTTCAGGGAGTCTCTCTGGGTGTCGCTACCTCTGTGAATTTCACAAACCTGTGTGAACTATCGGGAAAGGAACTCAAAACCTGGACCCCTACCCTGTCTATGGCATTGGGGCAGATGTAAAACAGGGCCCAAGGGATTGCCCTTTGCTTTGCCAGAACATAAGTGGATAAACAATGTGGTTTCAGGAAGGAAACTGCCCTCAAACATGCCCCCGCCCACAGAGCCACAATTCCTTTGCCCACGGATGCAGCCCAAAGAAATGAGGCATCTTAGGTTGGGTTTCCTGGGAAGCACAATTTGAGTCATAGATTGGCATGCAAGAAACTTATTAGGAGCACCCATGGGAGCAAGATTTATTAGGAAGGGAGAGCAGCAGGATGGGACAGAGAGCAGCTGAATTGCAATGCTGTTACAAGAGACATCCCAGTGGGTTCTTCCGGTGGCTCCAGAGCTCCGGTGGCCTTGCAGAATTGTCCTGAACAAATGGGCTGGACCTTGGTACTGCCCTCCACCCCCTGAAAAGGAGTGTGACCTTGGGTCAGAAAGCTCCTGTCAGCTGAGAGCAGATTTCAGAGAGGGACTCTGCAGCTGACAGTCCTGGTAGCTGGCAGAAGGAGCGCCTGGGAGAGGACATCTGGACTTCCAAGTATCTGCCACAGGAGGCTGAAACTGCACATAGACCTGTAAAAAGCAACAAGCCGATTTCACTTAGGAGTAAATGACTGATACCAGGGCCATTTTAGAGAAGGCTCAGATAAAGGTCATGGAAGTTGAGATGGACAGAAGCAAGGTCAGAGAAGAAAAGAGGATGTGTGGAGGGACCAGGAAGGGGAGCCTGGGTTCAGACTCTGTAGTGGCATTTCCCGAGCCTGAGGCCTTGGGCAGAAGGCTTTGCCACTTGGCAAAGGAGTAGTGATGCCAACTTCTTCTGAAGGCTTCAGTTTTCAGGGAGAAAAGGGCAAAACCACAAGGAACACACAGATAAAAATGAGCTCTTTTTTCATTTGACATAAGTTTTAAATCATTATCAGAATCTCAGAGGCTGGAAGGGGTAAGTTCAACCCATTCGTTTTACACACAAGGAAACCGACTCAGGGAAAGGAAGTGACTTGCTCAAGGTCACTCAGATTGTTAGTGTAACTGTCAAAAATAGGCCCAAAGTCCTTGATCCCTGGTTCCCAGCTCATTTATAATACGCGACTTCTAAAATCTATCCGAGGCTGCTCAAACTCAGGCAGACTCCAGATTTACTAAACCGGTTTTGTCTAAGGTGTCCCTGTCTGTCGGAAGCTCTTATCCTTCATGGAGCTCTGGCTGCGGCTAGCCGGCGCTAGCACCAGCGGAAGGCCAGCCAGTCAGAGACCTTGGAGACATTTGCATTTGGGTGAAAGGGGCTGACGATCTTGGACTCGCAGCGGAAGGTTTTCTGGGGTGGAAATTAAAGTGGCAGCAGGAAGCAGAATGCGACCTAATTAGCAGTTTGGTCTCGGAGGCTGACCTCCTTTCGGGAAAGCTGGCACTCATAGGAGCGTAAAGCAGCTGTCGCCTCTTGCCTGCCTGGCCAGGTGGGCTCAGAGCAGTGCCAGGCCAGCCGTCACCCCGTGCCAGATGCCCTCCTGGGAAGAAATCGCGCTGCTTCTCCCCCGCCTGCCCCTCCCAACTCTCCATCTATGGCTCCAAGCAGGGCTGTGAAAACAAGCAGTACTCTCAGCACGAAACCCCTTAAAAAGGAGGGAAGAGAGAAGACAAAAGCCTTTCACATCTCTGGGGGGGGGGGGGGGCGGGGGAGGCTTGATGACTTGAATGGAGCTCAGGAGGTGGGGGGAGGGGAGAGCAGAGGGTGGCACTGTGGGCAGTTGATACGTTCACCAACGTCTGGCACCTGTTGTTGTCTGCTGTGACCACACGTGCAGGCGACCCCGGGAGCTCCAGCTAAACAGGCGAGGAGTGTAATTAATCCATTGTTTAGCATTATTGGAGCTCACTGCTGCGCCGATTCTTCCTGGCAGTTCTCCCAGGCGAATGAGGGAGGTTCGTCAGCCTGATGGTGGCGGTGGAGGCAGCAGTTCCCACTAGGAAATAATGTCTATCTGTTTGGCTCCTGCTAAGAAAGCCTGTGTTCTGCTTTGGTCCTCCTTGGTCCGCCTTGGTCCTCAGAGGCTGGCAGAGCTGTGAGCCAGTTCTTATTCCAGTGGAGGCTGCTAAGATCTCTGTCTAGGCTGATGCTGGGTCACTTATGTGGGGTGTGGGATGAAAACGACTGGCCACATACCAGATGAGAAGCCAGGCAACCAGGAAGCAGCCCTGTCTAATGCAGAGACCAGCCCCTGGCCTCTGGGCAAACCATCCACACTTGGCTCACACTTCAGCCAGCCTCTGAGGATCAGGGCAGACTGAGGACGACCAAAACAGAACATGGGCTTTCTTATTAACTACCAGGCACTGTTCTGAGCACTCAACGTATATCTTCCCATTCCATCTTCACAACAACCCTATGAGATAGATGCTATCAATATCTCTGTTTTATAGATGGGGTAAGGGAGGCACAGAGAGGCTAAGTAACTTACCTAAAGCAGCACAGCTAATCCAGGAGGTCAAGGTGGAATTCCATCACAGAATCTGGTTCCAGAGCCTGTGTGCACAATGGTCATACTGTGCAACCTCTTCCTGGGGTGGTGCTCCTCATGTTATGCACCTAACACTCATGGAACAAGAACTTTTTTTGATATCACAGTCCCCACAACCACTTTCCCAGGGGACATTTCCATTTCTGCTCTCCAGATTCAGATTATCCAGTGGAGGGGTGCTGGGGTTTGGATGTGGCTTGGCCCCTCCAAAATTGATGTTGAAATTTGGTCTCCAAAATAATAGTAATGTAAGGCGATGAGACCTTTGAAAGTATTTGGGTCATGGGAGCTTCCACCTCATGAAGGGATTATCCCTTACTGATATTCTTGAGGGACTGAATTACTTCTCAAGAGAGTAAGTGGATAGTTTTTTTTTTTTTTTTTTTTTTTTTTTTTTTTTTCATACCAGGGACTGAACTCAGGGGCACTGAACCACTGAGCCACATCCTCAGTCCTATTTTGTATTTTATTTAGAGACAGGATCTGACTGAGTTGCTTAGTGCCTCCCTTTTGCTGAGGCTAGCTTTGTTCCTCCTGCCTCAGCCTCCTGAGCCACTGGGGTTACAGGTGTACTGGGATTACTGCACCCAGCTGTAAGTACATAGTTATAAAAATGAATTTGACTTTCTGGTCTTTCTTTTGCTTCCTGTCTTGCCATGTGACCCCTTCTGTTTTTCCATCATGAAATGAATCAGCCCAAGGTCCTCCTCAGGTGCTAGGGTCATGATCTTGAACTTCCAAGCTCCTGAACTGTGAGTGAAAATAAATAGTCTGTGGCTTTATTACAGCAACACGAATTGAACTAAGACTTGCTGGCTCCTTTCGTAACTGGCACTTAGCATATCTTTTGTGCTCTAGTGTGTTTGGGAAATTCTGGAGATAGGGGGTTTCTTCAGCTTAGTGGTTCTCAAACTTAGTTGTAAAGAGCAGACACCATTGGAAATACAAGCACTTCCAATTTCTCAAACTCTTGGAACACTCTGCTTTCTGCTGTTAGGCCTTAATGGTTTGCATTTGAGATGTCCCCCAAAGCTCTTCCTAATACAGGAATATACAGAGGTGAAATGATTGGCTCGTGAGAGCTGCAACCTAATCAGTCCACTGATTAGTTTGAATGGACTGACTGGGTGGTAACTCTAGGCAGGTAGGGCATGGCTGGAGGAGGTGGGTCACTGGGGATGTGCCCTAGAAGGGTGCATCTTCTCTGTGGCCCCTAACCCCACCATGAGCTGAGCACTTTCCCTATGGGGGCCCTTCTGTCATAATGCTGCCTCATCTTGGGTTCAGAGCAATGAAGTCAGCCATCCATGGATTGAGAACTCAGAACTCATGATCTCCAAATAAACTTTTCTTCCTCTAACTTGTTCTTATTGGATATTCTGGTCATGCAATGCAATGCAAAAAGTGACTAAAACAGGCCCATCATTGGGGTTTCATCACTGCCCCTCTCTAGTGGGGACAAGAGGACCCAGTCGGCAGCCTCTTCACTCTGTGCCAGTGCCTGCAGCCAGGAACACTAGAGAAGCCTTGTGTGTGTGTGTATGTGTATATATATATATATATATTTGTACCAGGGACTGAACCAGAGGTGCTTCACCACTGAGCCACATCCCCAGCCCTTTTTAAGTTTTTATTTTGAGACAGGATCTCGCTACGTTGATGAGGCTGGCCTTGAACTCTTGATCCTCCTGCCTCAGCCTCATGAGTCACTGGGATTACAGCTATGTACATCTGATTGCACAGCACTGGGCTGAGGCAGCCTTGCAGGGCTCCCTGATTCTCAGAGCAGACAAAGGCAGCCTGAAGGACTGGCTGAAGCTCATGCATGAAGCAGCCTCAGCAGTGGCTGTTCCTTAATTGGATGCTTATTGAATTGCCAGAGCTGGAACTTGTTGGCTCCTTGTTTAACATCACACAGAAACCCTCCTTGAGACAGTGAGGGAAGGCTTTGTGCTTCACTGGACCCTCAAGGACAGCAGACAGTGCTTCCCTGTCTCTCTCAATTCCTGGGAATACATTCCTGGAACTTGACATTGTCAAAGAATAAAATGAGGATTGCCCAAGCTCGTGTGTGAGTGTGTGTGTGTGTGTGTGTGTGTGTGTGTGTGTGTATTTGGCAGGTGAGAGAGCATAGACTGGTGAGTAGTTATCTGAGGAGGCTGGTCAGAAGTGCTATATGCCTTTGGTGGTTATACTAATTTACAATCAAAAACTAGTTTTCTGGACAGGCCCAGTGGTGCACGTGTGTAATCCCAGCAACTCAGGAGGCTGAGGCAGGAGGATCACTAGTTCAAAGCCAACCTCAGCAACTTAGCGAGACCCTCAGCAACTCAGTGACACCCTGTCTCTAAATAAAATACAAAATAGTGATGGGGATGTGACTTAGTGGTCGAGTGCCCTTGAGTTCAATCCCCAATAACCATCTCCCCCCCCAAAAAAAATCTAGTTTTCTGGATTGGATGGAAGATAGCAAGCCTCTGAACGCAGACGGTTAAAGCAAGTATAATTGTTCATTGGTTGGTTAGAAAAGTTTCCTCATCAGATCAGAGGAGTAGACAAGGGGAATGAAGGGAAGGGAAGAAGAATAGGATAGGGAAAGACAGCGGAATGAATCTGATCTAACTTTTGTGTGTACGTATTGAATCTCCCCATCATGTACATCCACAAGACGCTAATTTAAAAGAAACTGTAAATAAATAACAGAAAGATCAGTAGAGGAGAGGGAAGGGAACAGGGGGAGGGAGGAGTGGAGGTGAAGGGAAAATGCTGAGGACTGAATTAGAATAAATTTCATGCTATTATTTCATGCTATTATAATTATGTCAAAATGATCTCTATTGTCATGGATAAAAGGATCAATAAAAATAATAAAATATATAAAAAAGAGAAATGTCTTCGGTTAGCTCCAGTGAGGGGCTGGCATCTTGGGTTCTCTGACCACACAGCATCCTGCATTGATACCTCTTAAGTATGTGCCAGTGTAAGTGCAAAATTGTCCTTTGACAACTTGCCTGGACTACAGATGTTACAGGCACGGAAACACATGCACATCTATTCCCTGAGGTCACTTTGTGTCCTGTATGGGCTGGGTCAGCTGCCAGTAGCCCATCAGAAAGGACAGCTGCTCCTAATCTCTTAAGACCTAGGTTGCTGATTCTTTCGTAGATGGCCCTAGCATAGCCAGCAAGGTGCCCAGGGGACAACATTTAAGGAGGCACGCACTTTGGGGGTCATGCGAGTCCAGAGTTAGCCCTCAAGAGCGAGCATTTCCTTAAATATTGACCTAGTCTTGGCCTAGTTCCTGTTTTTCAAGCAGTAAAGGAGAGCATTTGCAGATTATCGGCCTTCTACTGAACACTCTCTGCATGAACTGTGATTGTATTCTTTCTAGAGACAGGATATTTTTAGTTGCTCTCATTTGCCCCACGCTAGAAATGGATAGGGTATGTTTCCTGGTTCCAAAAAGGGAGAGCAGGAGGAATGAGTCTCAGGATATATCAACTCTTGACCAAGATCTCCCTAGTCTTTTTTACTCATGAGGCCAGACCGCAGTGTTAAAGGCAGTCTGTCCTGTAACAGAGCTGAACTTGGGGTTCTCTCACAGTTCCCCGGTCACAGGCATTTTGTTTGCACAGATGTTCATTTGAAGTTTCAGGCCACATGCAAATGACTCATGTCAGACAGGATTCTTTTTACCTGATTATTCTAAAACAGCATCAACAGGACCAGTGCAGAATGGCATCCTGATTCCAATATCCTCACTGTGGCTCCTCTAGAAATGATTTTCTAGAAAAGCATTTGAGTCCAATACCAGATACATTGATTTACAAATAAATATGGACCTCTGGGGCCTGCACAGCAGCAGAATCATCCATGCCCCTTGCTCTGAGTTAAATTGGGCTTCAGACATTCTGGAGAGATAAAACTTCTATTTTTAATAGCTTCACATGAAGGCAAGTTATAGGTAGGGTAGTTCTGATTGCTGGGCCTACCCCCTGCCCCAACATGTTCCAGACCAAGGCTATCTCATGAGAGCATTGTCAGCTCTGGAAGAAGCAGTCCTTTCTGTGTAAGTTCAATTGTCCCTGTTTGTTTGCCTCATCTTGTGGGTATTTTCAATTGTTTCTTCTTGTTCTGTCCTTCAAAAACACAGGGATGAGCCAGCCACCAACTGCTCAGTAATAACCCCTCATGTGTGGGATCTGAGACACACATGAGGAAGTGCAGGGTTAATGCGAGAGTCACACTGCAATTTATTCATGCAGGAACCTCAGGAAGTTTTGTTGTCGCCTGTTTTTTCCTGAACATCAACTAAGCATAATGAAGTCAGTCCAGGATGGGCTTCAAGCCCAAATCCACTTGCTTTGGGATTCGTCACTCAGGCTCCTATATTAAATTCACCTTGGGGTCTATGGTAAATTTTATGAAATGTTACTTTCCTCTTTACAGCTAGCATAAACATTTATTATACATCCTGTGATATATGTTTCCAGGAAGTAAGGAAATGCTGTTGTGGAAAGATATGATTCCCAACTGATTTGAAATATAGACGAATAGCATGTTTTAGAAAGGGGCCAGGACTTTAATGGAAAAAAAGTAGTTATCAGATTTTTTTTTCTTGTCTTTCTTTGCCTTCTCTTCTGGCACCAGTTAAAGGAACATTTCTCATCCCTTCTCCCCATGCACACAAAAGATGATACCTGATATGAAATGCTGTCAAATCCTGCTTCATTAAAGCCCACAAAAGCTAATGCACAGCTCCCCTCACACTGCCCTAAAATGGGAACAAAGAAGCAGAATAATGTCAAAATAGAACACAAAGGAAAAGAGTTTGTCCTCTGGGCCTGGCAGATGAAAGCTATCAGGAATCATCTGTGAATGTTGGGCTGGGCCAGTGTTTCCAGGACTCATTTCAGAGATCATGGGGGATTGCCAGACTGGGCAACTTGTGTAAACACAGCAAGAGTACAGCTAAGGGCCTTCTACAAGGACCCAAGCCATTCTCCTCTCGTCCATGTAGTCATAGGCAAAAAGAGAGACTCTGCTTCAGGACAGGCAGCTAAAGAATCAGGAAATACGGACTTCCCACTTACTTTCAATGCAACAGAATGCTCCTTAAAGAGGGAAGTACATGAGTTTGGCTTGAGGACCCTTGTGGGTGCACCCAGGAGACAGACAATGCTGAGGAGTGTGCTGGATTCTTAAAGGGAGATAGCTGTTATGGTTTGGATGTGAGGAGTTCCCCAAAAGCTCATGTGAGACAATGCAGGAAGGCTCGGAGGCGAAATGATTGGGTTGTGAGAGCCTTAACCTAATTAGTGAATTAATCCCCTGATGAGATTAACTGAGTGGTAACTGGAGATGGGTAGGGTATGGCTGGAGGAGGTGGTTCATTGGGGGTGTGGCTATGGGGTTTATATTTGTATCTGACCAGTGGAGTCTCTTTCTGCTTCCTGATCATCTTGTGAGCTGCTTCCCTCCTCCACACTCTTCTGCCGTGATGTTCATTCAGCCTCACGTTGAGACCCAAGGAATGGAGCCTGCGTCTATGGACTGAGACCTCTGAAACCATGAGCCCCCCAAAAAACTTTTCCTCCTCTAAAATTGTTCTGGTCAGATCTTTTAGTTGCAGCAGCAAAAAAGCTGACTAAAACAATAGCTGTAAAAATAGCTAGTTCCAGAAAAAGTATGATCACTACTGGTAGCATAAACAATGATGAGGACCAAATCGCTTTGCTTTGTGGCTTCTTAACAGGGCTTAATAAGTCACAGATGGGGCAAATGTTTTTCACTAGGTCAGAATGTGATCTTTTACTGAGGGCCAACTGAGAATGGCTTAAGTGACACCAAAAGGAAATGGCACAGCTAGGACTTGAAATCCACTATTACAGGATGTGATGATGTGACATTATCAACATCCCACTGTGTCTGTTCACTTAGGTTCCTGGCATCTCTGTCGCCCTCTTTCATTGTTCTGTCATCCATACGTAAAGCCACTTGCTGGGATGTTGTCACTGGGCTCCGGGAGGAGAGAGACAGTAAAGGATGGATAGTCACTGTGATCAACTCTTTTTAGTTGGCAAGTCAGGTGTGTCTTACTTGGGCTTACCCAAAGCCAAGCCTGAGACAAGTATTTGAGAACAGATGTTTTGTTTAGAAGAGTCCAAAGAGCAGGAGTTCTGGAGAGAGGAGGGAGTGAGAGACAGGGATGGAGAGAAAATAAACATAAGGGCACATTATCAGGACCCAGTTCAGATTGGACTTCCTAAGAAACATATAAGGAATGCCAATAATCACTAGAAGTGAAAGAGGCAAAGAATAATTCTCTCCTGGAGCTTCCAGAGGAATTCTAACTCTGCTGGCATCTTAATTTTAAACTTCTGGCCTCTAGAAATGCAAGAGGATGAATTTCTGTTGTTTTAAGACACCCAGTTTGTGGTACTTTGTTATGGTAACTGTAGGAAACTTATATACTAGATGTTTGTTAGTCCTTCAAATATGAAGAGAGAACCATTCCCTTGGAGAGAGTGGCACAAAATATTACCTATTTAAAATACTTATTATGTAATAATATCTTTAATGGAAGTGAGTGCAAAGCTACGTGGGAGTGAAAAATGGCTTATACAATGAGATCACACAATAGGTACAGAACCATATAATGATTTAAAGGACTGCCTGGGTTCTATTCCTGGCCTTCTACATGCTCCACTGTAAATATCGTATATCCTGGTTAAGTTGTATAACCTCTCTGGGCCTCCGTTTCCAACTGCAAGGATGCAAGGATGGCAATAATGATATTTTTCATATGGGTTTTTATTGAGAGTTAAATGAGATGATATATTTTAAGTGCTTAGAAAAAATTAATTCCTGATAGGCACTCAGTAGGTACTATTCAGGAGGAACTTCCATGTAATAAGTTATTCTATATCATAGTGTCTCTGATAGTGTACTGCAGAGAGATTCTGATTAAGTTTGGCTGAAAAACTGGAGAGGAGAGGTAAATTTTGTTGATATCATGGAGAAGAAGAATCTTATCAAAAAGATTTCATGAAATTATTAATGAATACCTGGGATTTTCTAAGACCTGTGCATGAATGAATGCAATCTCAAAATCGATATTAATGACATTGAGAAATGAATGAAGTGATAGCCCAATGCGTAAAAGTGCAACATTGGCTATTGGGTTGTGCTCAATTGTGTGGCAAAAGCATTGCAAACAAAACTATCATTGAAACCACAACCTATAGAGAGGGATGGTCAGAACTTGCAGACTGAACACAAGCAGGTCAATTCCTGACGAGATAAACAAACAAAAAAATAGGAACATGCTTCATGTTTCATAAGATATAAACAAGACCCAGAATTTAATAACATAATATTTGATACATCTAGGATACAATACCAAATTGCACAGCATACAAAGAACCATCACATAATGCTGAGAAAGCACAGATGCTAAAATTGTCAGACTAAGATTCAAAAACAGGTTTATTTATTTATTTATTTTTGGCAGTTTTGGAGATTGAACCCAGGGTCTTGCACATGCATGGTAAGTATTCTACTACTGAGCTATACCTCCAGCCCCTTAAAATAGATATTATAAAATTCTCAAAGAAGGTGACCACTCTTGAAACAGAAACAGGAAGAAAGTTGGAAGTCTCGACAACAACAAAATAGGATAGCTATATCTATACATATATAGATATAGATAGAGATAGAGATAGAGAAAGATTCATATATAGATATAGAAAGATATGGGGAGTCCCTACACAGAGCTCCTGTGCTCAAATGGTCAGAAGTGGAATGATTACATTATGAGAGCTATAACCTAACCACTGGATTAACCCATTTGATGGATTAAAAATTTTAAAGGACTACTCTATTGAGTGGTAACTGTAGGCAGGTCTACAGGGGCATGATCTACTGGAGAAAGTAGATCACTGAGGGTGTGCCCTTGGGAATTATATACCATATCCCTGGTTCCTTGTGTTCTCTTTATGCTTCCTGGCCACCAGGAGCTGAGAGTTTTCCTCCACCACACCCTTGTACCACAATGTTCTGCTCACTTCAGGATCAGAGCAATTGAGTTGGCTGACTATGGACTGAACCTCTGAAACCATGAGCCCAAAATAAACTTTTTCTTCTCCAAGTGGTTCTTATCAGATTATTCTGATTATGGTAGTGGAAAGTTGACTAATATAATATACATAAGATATAATATAATATATAATATATCTCAGTAGAAAATTTTAAATTTAAAAAATAAACCTGAAATTTAAAAAAAAATAATAAAATCTCACTGGATGAGCTTAATAACATAATGTGGACAGTGAAAGAGAGGCTCAACAGAAATTAACCAATCTGAGTAAGAGAAAAAATGATGGAAAATATGAACAAACCCTCATGAACCTGTGGGACAATATCAAAAAGTCTGACAATTATGACATCACAGTCCAAAAAGAAGAGGAGAAAGAATTCTAAGCTGAAAACTATTTGAAGAAAGATTGTCTCTAAACTACTCTAATTTGGGAAAATATGTAAATTATAGTTTCAAGAAAATGAGCTAACTTCAATAAGATAAACCTAAAGAAATCCATAGCATAAGAGTCAGGCTAAGAAAAACTAAAAAAGCAGAGGAACAAGAACCTCAAAAATCACCTTTTAAAAGTTCAAAAACAATGCATAACTTATAGGACAACAATGACTTCAATGAGTGTGGATTTCTTCTAAAGAACTGTGAAGGCCAGAAGGAAGGGACACAATATTTTTCAGGTGCTGGGAAAAAGAATGGTTAACCCGGAATTCTATATTCAGTAAAACGTACTCTTCAGAAATAAAAGTAAAATAATGATATTCTCAGATGAAGAAAAATTTCATTGCCAGAAGAACTGTTATAAAATAATTTCTAAAGAAATTTCTTCAAAAAGAAGAAAAATGTTACCAAAAGGAAGCCTGGAACATGGAGGGAAGAGAATCAGGAATGCTAAGTGGCAAATTTTTATTTCCTTCTATTAGAAAATTATTTACTGAGTAAAGTTGTGTGTGGTGGTGTAGCAGCTACTCAGGAGGCAGCAGGATCTATTGAGCTCAGGAACTTGAAACCAGCTTGAGCAACATAGCAAGACTCCATCTCAGGAAAAAAAATTTACTGAATAAACAAAATTAACAATTTTTCTTTACTTGAGTGTTTTTAAAAACGTTTGAAATTAATAAAAAAATCATGATACTTTCCTATGGTATCTGCCATGTTATTAGATATAATATATAAGATAATTGCAATATAAATGTGAGAGTATAAAGAACTCAATGTGGTAGTAAATTTTTACATTCCACTGTGGTCAAATATCAATTCTAAGCAGATTGGGAAAGTATGTATATCCTAATACCTGGAGCATTCAGTCAAAAGTTTATACAAAGAGATATAGTCAACAGAGTAGATTATCTAAAATACAAAAACTATACAAATAATCAAAAGAAGACAGGCTAAAAGAAATAGGAATGAAAAATAGAACAAACATAAAATAACAAAATGGAATATATCATACTGATATTTACATTAAGGAAAAGTGACCCAAACATACCAACTGAAAGACAGAGATTGTCATAATGGATTTTCTAAAATGACCAAACTATATATTGTTAACAAGAAATTCATCTCAAATACATTGATAGAGCAAGGTTAAAAATTGTGGAAAAATATATACACTAATTAAAAGAAAGGTGAAGTGGACAATATCAGACTGGCTTCAGAGCAAAGTAAGTTGCAGAGATCAAGGGAGAAATTACATGATGAAAGAGCCAATTGTTGGAAAAACCAAAGGCTGAATGTTCTTTCTGATGTGTGGATGCTAACACACAAAAAGTGGGGGGGGTGGGGGTGGGAGGAGGGAACAATACAAGGCCAGTGGACTAGACAAAGGGGGATGAAGGGAAGGGGATGGGAATATGAAAGACAGTAGAATGAAAAGGATGTAACTTTCCTATGTACATATATGAATACACCTCAGTGAAACTCCATGTCATGTACAACCACTAGAATGAGAAGTTATACTCCATGTATGTATAATATGTCAAAATACACTCTACTGTCATGTATTTCTGAAAAGAACAAATTAAAAAAAAAGAAAAAAGAACCAATTGTTGAAGACATAATACTAAAAGCATATGTAAATAATAATATAACAATAAATGACTTGAAGCAAAAACTGACTAACCAAAAAAAACAGACAAATCCACAATTATAATCACAGGGTCTAGCACTCCTGTTCAATAGCCAATAGACAAGAACACAGAAAATAAGCAAGAATAGAGAATAAGTGAACTACCCCATCAACTAACTGGATCTAATTGTCAGTTTTAAACTATTTCACCTAAAACCAGCAAAATACATGTTGTTTTCAAGTAAATATGGAATATCAACTAATGTAGACTGTATCCTAGGTCACAAAATGAATTTTAATAGATCTAAAAGATTTGAAATACAAAGTATGTTCTGCGCCCATAATGAGTTATACTATAACTCATTAACAGAAAGATAAAAGGAGAATTCTCAAAAATACTTGAAAAGTGAGCACACACTCCTAAACAATGTCTCAGACAAAAAGCAAGTGCCAAAGAAAATTAGAAATGATTTTAAGCAAAACATAAATGAAAACATAACATTTAAAACCTGTGGGGTATAGCTAAGGCAATGCTTCAAGAGGAATTTATAGCACTAAAAAGAAGGAAGATCAAAATTAATAATCTAGACTTACATCTTAAGAACCTACAAAAAGAATGAAGTAAAGGGAACACAATCAGAAGAAACCAATAGAGATAAAAATCAACAAAAGTGAGAGTAGGAAAACAACAAAGTTAATAAAACTAAATCTGTCCTTTGAAAGGTTTACAAAGTTAATAAACCTATACCAGAATTGACAAAGAAGTTAAAAAAAAGAATTCAAATTACTAATATTAGGAATTAATGAAAGAATATCACTACAAATCCCACCGGTATCAAAAATAATCAGGGAATACTACGAAGAATATACCCACATGGATTTGACAACTTAGATGATATACACCAATTCCTTGCAAACCACAAATTACCAAAATTCACCTAAGTTGAAACAAATAACTTGTGTAACTCATAAACTATCAAATAAATTAAATTCATAGCTAAAAATCTTTCCCCAAACAAAGCCTAGATGGTTTCACTAGAGGATTCTACCATATACAGGAAATAAAACTAATTTAATACAATATCTCCTAGGCTGTAAAAGAGTATGGAACACATCTAAGTTCATTTTGTGAGGCTAACATTATTCTGATACCAAAACCAGATAAAAGTAATACAAGAATAGAAAACTACTGCTATGGTTTAGGTATGACTTGTCCCTCAAATATTTATGTGCAGAAAGCTAGGTTCCAAATGTAGCAATTTTGAGAGGTGGTGGAAACTTTAAGAGGTGTGGCTTAGTGGGAAGTAATTAGGTCATGGGGGCAGCACAATTAAGAGGGATTGATGCCTGTTTCATGAAAGTTGATTAGATCTCATGGGATTGAATTAGTTACTATGAGAGCAGGTTGTCGTAAAGCAAATCCACTCCAAGTGTTTAACCTCTTCCCCACCTGCCTATTGCTACACTCTCAATACTCTCACCAAGTGATGATGCCATCTACCCTATTATGAAGTGGCATAGGCCTTCACCAGAGGTGGCTGCTGGAACATGGACTTTTCATCCTTCAAAATTATGAGCCCAAATAAACGTTTTTCTTTATAAATTTACCAGCCTCAGGTAATTTGTTATAGCAGTAGAAAATGGACTAACACTTCTACATGACAAAGGGGCATAAATATTCTCAAAAAATGTTTTAGAAAATCAAATTCAGTAATAATAATAATAATAATAATAACGAATGCACTGCAACTAAGTGAGTCTGAACCTGGAAATGAAAGCCTTGTTTAATATTCAAAAATCAATCAAATATTCAAAAATAAATCTTATGATCATATGGATTGATGCAGAAAAATATTTGACAAAATTTAAAAATTCATTCATGGTAAAAGATCTCTCCACAGATTAGAAATTAAAGGAAACTTCTTTAGCCTAATAAAGGGTATTTACAAAAAACCTGTAGATAACACCCTTAATGGAGAAAGACTGAATGCTTTTCTGTATGATTGGCAAATAAGCAAGGATGTCCACTGTGATTACTCCTACTCATCACCAAGGTGGAAATCTTAGTAAGTTCAATAAAGCATGACATACAAATGAAGAAGAAAGAAAGAAAACTTCCCCTGTTTGCAGACAATATTATGCTTCATATACAAAAGCTGAAGGAATCAAAACATGTAAAGAAGTGCATGACTTTAGGATAGTTGAAGGGTACATGGATGAAACAAAAATCCAATCATATTTCTATGTATTTGCAATGAATGTTTGGTAATTGAAATGTAAATAATACCATTTCTAACCATTTCTAATGATTCTACAGAAAATGGAACATGTAAGTGAAACTCTCATAAAATTGTACACTTGCATTTAGAGAAACTCTACCATTATACACCAAACCTGGAAACTACCTAAATGGCCTTCAAAAGGTGAATGGATAAACAGATTTTGTCACCTTCAAACAAGGGAATATTATTCAGTGACAAAAAGGATTTTGCTAATGAGAAATAAAACCATTTGTATAACTCTTAAAAGCTGAGTGAGAAAAATCAAGTGTTTGGGTAACATGCCACATGATTCCATTTTATATAACATTCTCTTTAAGAAAAAACTGTTGTGATAGAAAGCAGATCAATGGTTGCCGGGGGATAGAGGACAGGGCAAGAAGTGACTGCAAAGGAATTTCATTAGAGAGATTTTTGGACTAACAATAATGCTCTGGATTTGAATATTGGTGATGGTTACGTGAATCAAAGCATCTGTCAAAAGTCATAGAAATGTGTGTTCCCACAAAATTTATGTTCACTATATGCTAATCTAAAACAATAAAAATAAAAGAGAAAACTAAGAAAGAGGATACTGGAAAGATGACAGAGTAGGAAGCACCAGGAATCTTCTTACACTGGCACGATCTGTCCAAAGTAACTATTTTGGAACTCTGAAATCTATTAAAGACCTTCATCTTTCAGGGAAAGGATTGGACAGTAAATTGTGACTAATTTTGGCTGTTAGCACAGTAGCAGCCACCCATTCCCTACTGGAAATGTTTTCCTGGAACAGCCTGCACACATCTTGCAGGACCCAGGGTGGACAAAAGGGACCCTTCACTCCAAATATAGGAATTTGTGCTCTGATGACCGATGGCAGATTCAAATCATGGAAGTGTGGACAAAGAGGGGGACAGCCGTTGTCGTACCCCCTTCACATTGTTGCAAGTCCTAAGTCTCATCCCCTTGCTGAAGTGATTTCCAAGAGATTTAAAGGGCCGACACCATCTTTTTCTCCCTTCATTTTTTTTCTTTTTCTCCTTTTGAAAACCAGCCATTAAAGACTAGGTGATTCAAAAACTACTACATATTCAGGAGAGATTAGGAAAATGATTGCATTTGCCCAGGGGAAGGTACAGGCTCAGAAAAGAACTGAGAAGACCAAAAGTTTATAGGCTGATCCTTAGCACAGAGATAGCCTAGAACAATATACAAATCAAAAAGAAAAAAATAAGGACCAGCAAAAACTGGGAAAGGAGGAGAATGTGATTTCCAGAGTCATCACATAATTAGATCCAAATGTCCAGTTTTCAATGAAGAAACACCAGGTACAAAGAAACAGTAAGGTATGGACCATTCGAAGAAAAACAAAATCAACAGAAATGCTACCTCGCAACGACCAAGTGGCACACTACTAGACAAAGACCCTAAAACACGATCATAAAGATGCTCAAAGAACAGAAGGAAGATGTGGAGAGAAAGTCAAGAAAATGACGTATGAACAAAATGGAAATATCAGTAGAGAGAAAAACCTAAAAAGAAACTAAGTTGAAAAGTGGAATAGCAAAAGTAAAATTTTCACCAGAAGGATACAAAAGTAGATTTTAGCAAGCAGAAAAGAGACTCATTAGAGTTGAAAATAAGATAATGGAAATTGTTGAGTGTGAAGAACAGAAATGAGATTGAAGACTAGACTCTAAGGGACCTGTGAGAGAACATCAAAAGTGAACTGCCATACATACTGTAGGCTTCCCAATAGGAGAAGAGAGAGAATTAGAGTGAATATTTGAGGGAATAATGGTTGAAACTTCCCAAATCTGATAAAAGACAAGGATATAGCATGCAAGAAATTTAATGAACTCCAGACACCTACACCCAGAGGCATTATAATCAAACTTTTGAAATACAAGAATCTTGAAAATAGCAAGATGGAAATGATTCATCACATGTAAGTGATCCTTAAGTAGACTATGAGCAGAGTGCTCCTCAGAAAATTTGGAGGATAGTAGGCTATGGACCAATAGTGTCAAACTACACAAACAAGCACATCTGTCAACCAACAATACTATATTCAGCAAAACTGTCCTTCAAAAGTGAGGGTAAAAAGTGCGGGACACCATAAAAATGGGCGGGAGATCAGTGGAGTGGAGGAGGTGATTGAAGGCCAAGGGAGAGGGACAGGAAAGGGGAGGATCAGTGGAATGAGTTTGACCAAATTATGCATGTGTGAATGGACGATGGTGAATTCCACCTTTATGTACACATATAAAGTACCAATTTATAAAAGTAATAAATAAGTGGGGAAAAGCCAATAGAGCAGAGGAGGGTGATGTGGAGGACAAGGGGAGGGAGGGAGGAGGTACTGGGATCTGAAATGAAGCCAATTATATTCCATGCATGTGAGAATATATCAAAATGAACCCTACTATTATGTATAACTCATAAATGCCTTGTTTAAAAAGTGAGGGTGATGTGACCATGTCTACAACTGCTAAAGCATATTGTCCTTACAAAAAATCTCAGCCTTGCTGACAAAGGTCAAGCAAAGAGCTAAAATAGACTTTTTTCATTTTGAATTGATTTATCTCACACATTTATCACAGCAATGAAAGTCTGACTAAAACATAAAATGGATACTGAGAAAAAAAAAGTAAAGGTGAAATTAAGGCAGTCCTTAATTGGGGCTGGGGAAGTGGTAGAGCACTTCCCTAGCATGTGTGAGGCACTGGGGTCAATCCTCAGAACCACATATAAATAAACAAATAAAGGTCTATCAATAACTAACAAATATTTTTTAAAAAGAAATCAAGGCAGCCCCAAATAATCAAATTTGAGGAAGTTCATTATCACTAGACTTTCCCAAAAAGAAATGCTCAAGAGACTCCTGCAGGAAAAAAAAATGAAAGGACCCCAGACAGTAACAAAATGCTCTATAAGAAATAAAGATCACAATAAAAGTAAATATCTGGGCAATTATAGAACTAATATTACTGTAGTAGTAGTTTGTAATTCTACTTTTTGTTCCCCTGAGGTTTAAGAGATCAATGCCTTCTGAAAATTATTAGTCTCAAAACTAGTAGTTATTCTAACTTAGGTTTGTAAGTCCAAATTTTGTTTTCTATTTAATTTAAGAAACTAACCATCTAAAGAAATTTAAATTATAGTTTGGGGCACATAATTTATAAGGATATAATTCTGTAGCATCAACAACCAAGAGGTGTGGGAACAGGGCTATTAAAGATCAGAGTTTTGGTATGCTATTAAAGATAAGCAAATTCAAATTAAAGTGTTATTTTGGACGTAAAATTTGACCCCATGGTAATAATTGCAAAGAGCTAGTCACAGAATATATACAAAATGAATGTAAATGTCTCATTACAAAAAGTTAGTGAAACACAGAAGAAGATAGGAATGCAGGGAATGAGGGCCAAAAAGTGATAATGCACATCAAAAACAAAGAGCAGGGGCTGGAGTTGTGGATCAGTGGTAGAGTGCTCATCTGGCATATGTGAAGCATTAAGTTTGATCCTCAGCACCACATAAAATAAATAAAATAAATATATTAACAAATTTAAAAAAGAACAAAGAGCAAAATGACAGAAATAAGTCTCTCTCAGTGATCACTTTACATGTAAATACATTAAACTTTCCAGTGAAGAGACAGAGATTAGCAGAATGAATTTTAAAATGATCCAGTTATAGATTTTCTACAAAATATTTACTGGAAATTCAAAGACACAAATAAATTGAAAGCAAAAGGATGGAGGGAAATATTCCATGCAGACAATACTTAAAATGGAGCAAGAGTGGTTATACTGGCATCAAACAAGATAGATTTTCAATCAAGTAACTTATAAAAAAACAAAGTCATATAGTAATAAAAGTTTCAATGTGGCAAGAATTTATAACAATTCCAATTATTTATACACCTAATAAAAGACCACAGAATTAAAGAGAGAAATAGATAGTACTATAATAATAGTTGGATCCTTCAGTATCACCTTTTCAATAATGGATAAAACAAACACATAGAAAATAAGTCAGGAAATACAGAACTTAGCTGGGCGGGTTGGTGTAACCCTGTAATCCCAGTGACTCGGGAAGCTGAGGCAGGATCATGAGTTCAAAGCCAGTCTCAGCAACTTAGAGAGGTCCTAAGCAATTCAGCAAGACCCTGTCTCTAAATAAAATATTAAAAAGGGTTGGGGATGTGGCTCAGTGGTAAAGCTCCCCTGGGTTCAATCCCTGATACCAAAAAAAAAAAAAAAAAAAAAATAGAGAACTTAAGTGGCACAATAAACCAAGTAGATGTAACAGACATTACAGAACACTCCACTCAATGACAACTTCATACCTATTCTTAAAAGCACATGGGACATTTTCCAAGATAGACCATATGTTAGGCTATAAATTAAGTCTCAATGGACTTAAAAATATAGATAGCCCACAAGGCAGCTTCTCTGACTACAATGGAATGAAGTTAGAAATCAATAGAAAAAGTAAAAGTGAAATGTTCACAAATTTGTGAAAATAGAATACTTGAAGTTATAGCCTGAGAAAATAGGCAAGAAAAAGAAGTAAAACTCATCCAAAGTGGAAAGGAAGAAGTGAAATTCTCTCTGTTTACAAATAAAGTAATCTTATCTGTGGAAAATCCTAAAAATTACTCAAAATCCCTTTCAGAAATAGTAAATGAATTTGGTATAATAGAAGGATACAAAATAAACACACAAAAATTAGCTGCATTTCTATGCACTAATAATTAACAATCTGAAGAGGAAAACATGAAACACTGTTGGTGGGAGTAGAAATGGTAGAACCATTGTAGAAAACAATATGGCAGCCCCTCAGTAAGTTAAAAAGAGAATCACCATCTAATCCAGAAATTCCACTTTTGTGTATATACTCAAAGAACAGAAAGTCAGGCCTCAGATATATCTTTTTATACCCATGTTCATAGTAGCATTTTTCACTCATATGAGTGAAATCATGCACATAAGAAGTAGAATGGTAGTTTACAGGAACTGAAAGGAGGAGGGAATTGGGAGTTATTATTTAAAGGGGATACAGTTTCAATTTTGCAAGATAAAAAAGAGATATGGAGATGAATGGTGGCAATGGCTGCACAGTCATAAACATATCTTAATACTCATGAACTGTACAGTTAAAAATGTCTAAGATGGCAAATTTAATGTGTATTTTACCACAATAAAAAAAAAAACTGAAGAAAAAAGAGAACAACATACTAATCACAACCGTGATATTGGCACCACTTGGTTAGCATTCACTCTATGCTAGGCAATGTTCTAAGGTCTCTCCATGTTATTAACTCACATGTGGAAAATAAGATCCAGTGATTTGCCCAATTTGATATTTCTCAAACTTCACCTGGGGATCTTGTTAAAATGCACATTTAAATGCAGTAGGTATTGGATGGGTCCTGAAATTCTCCATGGGATGCTGAGGCTGCTGGTTCATGTACCACACTTTGAGAAGCCAGGGCCTAATGTTCTACACCTAGTAAGTCAGGACCACGATTCACAATCTGATTGTTAGAGATGGAGGCCAGTGTTCTTTCTATTCCACTGTTGCTATCTCCAGAGATTTTTTTCTCTCCTGCTGCAGTTTGATAGAAGGCAACTCGACAGTTAATTATAGGCTGCCAGTTTCAGAGTGCAGTGCTATGCAGCAGCAGATAGAAAGTACCCTTTTTCCCAGTCAGCTCTCTACTCTACTAGCAGCCCTGGCTATGAGTAGTTGTCTAACCCCCAGTAGATTTGACCATAGACACATATGCTTTAGTATTCAACTTTTAAAAAATATATGTGTTGAGTCTGATAAGCCAGTTGTAAGCATCAGTATGGCTCACAGAGGAGAAAGGAGAGGAGAAGAAAGAAGTGAATAAGCACAGGAAAGAGAGTAAATAGACAATAGAAGAGGGTGGAAGTTGTAGTGGGGAGAGGTCCAAATTCCTTCTGTAGTCTGCTTGGGAATGATTGCCATAATAAGGGAGTCACCAGTGTGCTCCTAATGCTCCCAGTTTGGGAGCAAACCATAGCTGTTCAGGTGGACTCCTCAGTGGGGTCTCTGTTGAAGGAGTGTGCAGATTATTTATTTGCATCACGGATTCCTCATTTTGCAATCTTGGCTGTCTCAGCTAGCCTGTTGACTGGCTGTTCAGACATGGGACCATCTCTGATGATGATAGATTTCTAAGTTAGCTCTATTTTCTTCCTCTGTAGAGTGCTCCTATATCAGCATGCTGTAAAACTGTGTGGGACTATCCTGCTCCCAGAATAACCAAAGACTTAGGGAGAGGCTCCTGTCAGCAGGACATGGCAAGTTGGAGACAGGTACAGGGCTCCTTCATTCCTTCTGAGTTTCAGTTTAAAAGGATATGCTAGATCACATTGACATAGACTTTTTTCTTTTCTTTTTCATTTACCTTTTAAAATGAAGTATAGCTTGATCATAAAATAGGATAAATCTGAAGTGTGCCATTTGAATGACTACATATGTATATATATATATATTCATACTCGTGTTTATATATATAATATATGTATATTATAATACCTTATTACATATATTCACAAAATCTACTATAGGCTTCTGAAGCCATTAAATAATCAGTTCTTATAGACATAATACATCCAATGTTCACAGCACAGTGCATACTAATAGGAATCACCTTTGAAACAATTAATCCAATTTCACTAGTTTTTGTTCTTGTCCCATCACTATTAAAGGACTCTTCTATGGTTGATCCATCAAGAATGCTTTTTATGTGCTTAATTTTTGTCTGCTTTCCAATAAAATGCCCAAGGTAATCAATTCATAAACGGAAAGGTTTATTTTGGCTCATGATTTTGGAGGATTCAGTCTATGCATGGTTGGCTCCATTGCTTTGGACCTCTGGTGAAGCAGTGCATCATGGTGGGAAGTGTGTGGCAAAGTTAAGTGTTTACATCATGACTGGGACATGAAAGAGAAAGAGGATGAAAAAAGGGTCCTACAGTCTCTTTTGAGTGCACATGCCCAGTGGCCTAAAACCTCCCACTAGGCCCCACATCCTGAAGGCTCCACCACCTCCCAATAGTGCCAAGGATTAGAGATAGAACTGTTAATACATGGGCCTTTGGGGGACATTTGAGATTTAAACTGTGGTCCTCTCTTACTGCCTCAGCTTATCTATTTCCACATTATTGGTGTATAATAAATTTACTCAGTTCTCCCTGACATTCAACAGTAATATGTATTTTTTCATGTAACTGGAGGGTTGAATAACCATTGGTTGATCTAGGCTGGACACAGAAGGATAATTCTGATAACTTGACAGAGATTCTTATATTTTTTGAGCTAAAAATCTAATCTGTGTTCAACTACAGTTGTGATTCAACTTTGTTTAATGTATGTCTCATCTTCTTTATGAAACCAATGGCTAGTCCAGTGATGTCTTTCTCATTGCAATGGCAAAATGATCAGAAAGTAGACTTAGAGATGGCACATCATCACTTCTGCATCATTCTATTGACCAAAGTAATCACATGGTTGAACACATAATCAAGGAGAAGTACACGTATGCCTCTTGATAATAGAGAGTGCAGATCCAAGGAAGGAAGAAATACTGAGGTCGTTAATATCATGTACCACTCTTGCTAAGAGACACTGCTCTCCTTTATCAGGCACCAGAATCTCTCACCAGATGACCCTGCTACCCCACACCATGGCCAGATCCATTATGGAGGTACCTGTCTCATGGCAAGGTTCAAGCTGTGGGGAAGGAAGAGTAATTATTGCTCCTCTTTTTGTTTTAATCTGAGAGCTAGATGTTTGTGACCTTCAGTGTTTTAGAAACCCCCAGAAATGGTTTTTACTTTTGGTCCTTCTTTCCCTAGGAACATTTAGAATCAGAATGGGAATGTATTTAACTGCTATGTAGTAGACATGCTCAGAAACCAGTGTTCTCCAAGCATGCCAAACTGGAACCTTTTCCTTTTCTTCCCAGGAGGTGTTCAGGAAATCTCAGAGAAGTTGAACCAAATTTCCTTGCTCCATTAACAGATCTTCAACCATTTCAGCATGATTCAGGCTTGAATTTTTTACTTTTCATAATTACCACTCAATTAATGACTTTTCGTTGTAACAGCTTTTAGAAAGTTATATCACTTTTAGATCAAATTTTTATTCTTCTACTACCTTATTTTATTTTGGTATATCTTTCTCACACCAAAACACTAAATTCACTCTAATAAGTGATATTTTGACATTATAGTTATAAGCAAAGACACATTCACCAAATTAGTTGACATATCAGTTTTTAGTCAGATTATATCTATGGCACAAATTCTTAATACACGTCATGTTTTGGATGAACTCAAAATGTTTTGCCTTGCACATGGAACCTTAGAAAAAAGGATGAAGAAGTAACATCTTTCTCTACAACTTTTCTGTTATGCTCAGGTGCTACTTCCATGTTTCCAAAGTCCTCTTTTGCTTAGTCTGCTTTTACCCTAGCAGTGTTTTTCTATGCTACAACTTTGTTTTTAATCCACTTTGAATGCAATATAATCATGAGTCCAAGTAGGTTGAAAAGTTTCATGAAAAAAAATGATAGAGCTTCCAAATAATGACTTCTTCACAACTCTTCATTACTCGTCACTACTATCAAATTATCTCTTCCTTTGTCAAGAACACTAAATGTTCATGACATGATATGATATTTTGTGTATAAATTATATTTATTTACTTCCACTTATTTAATATTGGTATAAACTTGTATGTGTGATATTTGTATGTCAATTACATTTATTTATTTTCACTTATTTACTTTTGATATAAATTTGTTTTTATTGCCTGATTAAATATATACTATCTCTCTGTGGATATTGCTTCTGTGTCTTAGGTTGAGATGGAACATATAATTTTGCTTCAGCAAAATAAAGGGAACTTTTGGTTTTAGACAAAACAGAGTAAATACATTTCACCTTATTCTTAAAACCCTGGAAAAACTACATGATACCAACATCAGAAGACACTGAAAATTAGACAAAAGAGTGGCCTGCTTAAGATCCTTTGAATTTGAGGAATGAACCTTTTGCCCTCCACATATCTTGTTATTGGTGCCATAGAAGCTCATGAGCCAGAAATATCAGAGAAAAATCAAGTAAAAAAAGGAACAATAAAACATGATAAACCATTTCTATTCATACAAAGGACTGGAAAAGTGGAAATTTCACAGGACAAAATGCTTTTGGCAACACAGGTCCAGCTCCACATGAATGTCTCGCCCAAAAAAACTTGTGCCCTCCCCAAACCACCTGTGCATGGCAGTTAGATGGTTCCTTTGCCTCCTGACAGGAGGGTATCAACAGAGCTTGCAGGTGAGCAGATCACTAACTACCAGTGCAACTCTCAGTCCAATGGTAAAAAGGTAGATTCCCCTCTCAGCAATCGAATACCTGCAGAAAGTGTGTGTTAGCCAAGTCCTTAATTCCGTCCTACTCCAGTAATTATGAGATAGTGTGTCTTCTCCTCCTGACCAGTGGACATCTGCAGAAGCCAAGGATGTGAACAGATCATTGTCTAGCATCATGGAGTGGAAGTAATGAGTAACAAGAAGTAAATAAGAACCAGAGATAGAATATGCATATTTTCCAGGATAAAATTGAAAATTGCCCATCAAGAATTATGAAAAATTTCAATTAGAATGATAAAAGAGAATGAACAGATGCCAACATCAAGATGACACAGATGTTGAAATTATCTGACAGTAATTTTAATACAACTATATTGAAATGCTATGGTGAGTAATTACAAATATTTTGAAACAAATGAAAAAATAAAACATCTCAGCAGAGAAATGGAACACACAAAGGAGAAATTAATAGAAATTCTAGAGCTGAATGAATAATAGAAAAAAAAATTTAAAGGCTCACTGGAGGGGTTCGATGACAGAATGGAAATTACAGAAGAATGAATTGGTGAACTTTAAGCTAGAGCGACAGAAAATTCACAATCTGCACAATAGAGAAAACTGATTGAAAAAATAAACAGATACTTAGGGACTTGTAGCACAATAATAAAAAGATCTAATTGTCATATCATTAGAGCTTCAGAAGCAGAGAAGAAAGAGTGTAAGATTGAAAAACTATTCAAAGAAATAATGATTGAAAATATCCTGACTTTGGCTAAAGATACAACTAAAGACAAAGAAATAATCTCAAAAGCAACTAGAGGGCAATGACTCAGTATCTACAGCGAAAAACTATTCAAATGACTGCATATTTCTTATCAGAAATCATGGAGATAATAACAAAGTGATACAATATTGCCCATGTACTGAAGGTATTCTCTGCCCACAACTCTATATCCAGAGAAAGTAGATTTAGGGATGAACAAAAAATAAAGGCATTCTCAGACAGAGGAAAATTAACAAAATTTGTTGCCAGCACAACTTTTTGCCTTAACAGAAAACCTGAAGAAAAAATTTCAAATAGAAATAAGTGGTAACAAAGGAAACTTTGAACATCAAGAATGAAGGTTTTTTTTTTTAATTAATTTTTTTATTGTAAACAAATGGGATACATGTTGTTTCTCTGTTTGTACATGGCATAAAGGCATACCATTTGTGTAATCATACATTTACATAGAGTAATGATGTTTGATTCATTCCGTTATTTTTTTCCTTACCCCCCACCCCTCGCACCTCTCTTTTCCCTCTATACAGTTCCTCCTTCCTCCATTCTTGTCCCCTTCCCACCCCCCATTAAGTGTCATCATCCGTTTATCAGCGAGATCATTCGTCTTTTGGATTTTTCAGATTGGCTTATCTCACTTAGCATGATATTCTCCAATTTCATCCATTTGCCTGCAACTGCCATAATTTTATCATTCTTTATGGCTGAGTAATATTCCATTGTATATATATGCCACAGTTTCTTTATCCATTCATCAATTGAAGGGCATCTAGGTTGGTTCCATAGTCTGGCTATTGTGAATTGAGCAGCTATGAACATTGATGTGTGGCTGTATCTCTGTAGTATGCTGATTTTAAGGCCTTTGGGTATAGGCCGAGGAGTGGGATAGCTGGGTCAAATGGAGGGTCCATTCCAAGTTTTCTAAGGAATCTCCACACTGCTTTCCAGAGTGGCTGCACTAATTTGCAGCCCCACCAGCAATGTATGAGTGTACCTTTTCCCCCACATCCTCTCCAACACCTATTGTTGCTTGTATTCTTGATAATTGCCATTCTAATTGGGGTGAGATGGAATCTTAGGGTGGTTTTGATTTGCATTTCTCTTATTACTAAAGATGGTGAACATTTTTTCATATGTTTGTTGATTGCTTGTAGATCTTCTTCTGTGAAGTGTCTGTTCATTTCCTTAGCCCATTTGTCGATTGGATTATTTGTATTCTTGGTGTAGAGTTTTTTGAGTTCTTTATAGATTCTGGAAATTAGTGCTCTATCTGAAGTATGAGTGGTAAAGATATTCTCCCACTCTTAGGCCCTCTCTTCACATTGCTGATAGTTTCCTTTGCTGAGAGAAAGCTATTTAGTTTGAATCTAATCCAGTTATTGATTCTTGCTTTTATTTCTTGTGCTATGGGAGTCCTGTTAAGGAAGTCTGATCCTAAGCCAACAAGGTGAAGATTTGGAACTAATTTTTCTTCTATAAGATGCAGGGTCTCTGGTCTGATTTCAAGGTCCTTGATCCATTGTGAGTTGAGTTTTGTGCAGGGTGAGAGATAGGGGTTTAGTTTCATTCTGTTGCATATGGATTTCCAGTTTTCCCATTTGTTGAAGAGGCTATCTTTTCTCCATTGCATATTTTTGGCACCTTTGTCTAGTATTAGAAAATTGTATTTATTTGGGTTTGTGTCCATGTCCTCTATTCTGTACCATTGATCTACCTGTCTATTTTGGTGCCAATACCATGCTGTTTTTGTTACTATTGCTTTGTAGTATAGTTGAAGTTCTGGTATTGCGATACCCCCTGTTTCATTCTTCCTGCTAAGGATTGCTTTAGCTATGCTGGGTTTCTTATTCTTCCAGATGAAATTCATGACTACTTGCTCTATTTCTGTAAGGTACGTCATTGGGATTTTAATTGGAATTGCATTGAATCTGTATAGCACTTTTGGTAGTATGGCCATTTTGACAATATTAATTCTGCCTATCCAAGAACATGGGAGATCTTTCCATCTTCTAAGGTCTTCCTTAATTTCTTTCTTCAATGTTTTGTAGTTTTCATTGTAGAGATCTTTTACCTCTTTGGTTAGACGGATGCCCAAGTATTTTATTTTTTTTATTTTTTTTGAGGCTATTGCAAATGGAGTTGTTTTCCTCATTTCCCTTTCAGCTGTTTTGTCACTTGCATATAAAAATGCTTTAGATTTATGCATGTTGATTTTATAGCCTGCTATTTTGCTGAATTCATTGATGAGGTCTAGAAGTTTTCTGGAGGAGGTTTTTGGATCCTCTAAATATAGAATCATGTCATCTGCAAATAGTGACAGCTTAAGTTCCTCTTTTCCTATTCGTATCCCTTTAATTTCTTTAGTCTGCCTAATTGCTCTGGCTAGTGTTTCGAGGACAATGTTGAATAGAAGTGGTGAAAGAGGACATCCCTGTCTTGTTCCCGTTTTTAAAGGGAATGGTTTCAGTTTTTCTCCATTAAGAATGATGTTGGCCATGGGCTTAGCATAAATAGCCTTTACAATGTTCAGGTATGTTCCTACTATCCCTATTTTTTCTAGTGTTTTGAGCATGAAAGGGTGTTGTATTTTGTCGAACGCTTTTTCTGCGTCAATTGAAATAACCATATAATTCTTATCCTTAAGTCCATTGACATGATGGATTACGTTTATTGATTTATGAATGTTGAACCATCCTTTCATTCCAGGGATGAACCCCACTTGATCATGGTGCACAATTTTCTTAATATGTTTTTGGATACGGTTTGCCAATATTTTGTTAAGGATCTTTGCATCTATATTCATCAAGGATATTGGTCTAAAATTTTCTTTCCTTGATGTGTCTTTTCCTGGTTTGGGTATGAGGGTGATATTAGCTTCATAGAATGAGTTCGGTAGGGTACTCTCCTTTCCTATTTCCTGGAATACTTTGAGAAGTACTGGAATGAGTTCTTCTTTGAAGGTCTTATAGAACTCGGCTGAGAATCCGTCTGGTCCTGGGCTTTTCTTGGATGGTAGATTTTTAATGGCTACTTCTATTTCATTGCTTGATATTGATCTGTTTAAATCGTGTATGTCCTCCTGGTTCAGTTTGGGAGGAGCATATATCTCTAGAAATTTGTCAATGTCTTCGGTACTTTTTATTTTGTTGGAATACAGAATTTCAAAGTAGCTTCTCATTATGTTCTGTATCTCAGTGGTGTGTGTCGTGATATTTCCTTTTGCATTATGTATTTTAGTAATTTGAGTCTTCTCTCTCCTTCTCTTTGTTAGTGTGGCTAAGGGTTTGTCTATTTTGTTTACTTTCTCAGCTTTTTGTTTTGTCAATTTTTTGAATAGTTTCTTTTGTTTCAATTTCATTGACTTCAGCTCTGATTTTAATTATTTCCTGTCTTCTACTACTTTTGCTGTTATTCTGTTCTTCTTTTTCTAGGGCTTTGAGCTGTAATGTTAGGTCATTTAGTTGTTGACTTTTCATTCTTTTCTGGAATGCGCTCCATGCAATGAATTTTCCTCTCAGTACCACTTTCATAGTGTCCCAGAGATTTTGATATGTTGTATCATCATTCTCATTGACCTCTAAGAATTTTTTAATCTCCTCCCTGATGTTTTCTATTATCCATGTTTCATTCAATAGCATATTATTTAGTCTCCAGGTGTTGGAGTAATTTCCCTTTTTTATTTTGTCATTGATTTCTACTCTCAGTCCATTATGATCTGATAGAACACAAGGCAATATCTCTATTTTTTTGCATTTCCTAAGGGCTGCTTTGTGGCATAACATATGGTCTATTTTCGAGAAGGTTCCATGTGCTGCTGAGAAGAAAGTGAATCCGCTCGTTGATGGATGGAATATTCTATATATGTCTACTAAGTCTAGGTTATTGATTGTGTTATTGAGTTCTATGGTTTGTTTGGTTGGATTTTGTTTGGAAGATCTATCTAGTGGTGACAGCGGTGCATTAAAGTCGCCCAGGATTATTGTGTTGTGGTCTATGTGATTCTTGAAATTGAGAAGGATTTGTTTGATGTACAGGGATGCAACCTTGTTTGGGGCATAAATATTTACTATCGTTATGTCTTCCTGATTTATGGTTCCCTTAAGCAGTATGAAATGTCCTTCTTTATCCCTTCTGACTAACTTTGGCTTGAAGTCCACTTTATCTGATATAAGGATGGAAACCCCTGCTTTTTTACTGAGTCCATGTGTGTGGTAGGTTTTTTCCCATCCTTTCACCTTTAGTCTGTGGATGTCTTTTTCTATGAGATGAGTCTCTTGCAGGGAGCATATTGTTGGGTCTTTCTTTTTAATCCATTCTGCCAATCTATGTCTTTAGATTGATGAGTTTAGGCCATTAACGTTAAGGGTTATTATTGAGAAATGATTTGTATTCCCAGTCATTTGGCTTATTTTTGGTTTTTAAGTTGGTTTGGTTTCTCCTTTGAGTGGTTTTTCTCTAAGGTAGTTCCTCCCTTTGCTGACCTCCATTGTTGTTTTTCATTTCCTCCTCATGGAATATTTTGTTGAGAACATTCTGTAGTGCAGGCTTTCTATTTGTAAATTCTTTTAAATTTTGTTTATCATGGAAAGATTTTATTTCATCTTCAAATCTGAAGGTTAGTTTTGCTGGGTATAGGATTCTTGGTTGGCAACCATGTTCTTTCAGAGCTTGAAATATGTTGGTCCAGGCCCTTCTAGCTTTAGAGTCTGGGTTGAGAAGTCTGCTGCTATCCATATTGGTCTCCCCCTATATGTAATCTCATGCTTTTCTCTCGCAGCCTTCAAAATCCTATCTTTATTTTGAATGTTAGGCATTTTCATTATAATGTGCCTTGGTGTGGATCTGTTGCGATTCTGCACACTTGGTGTTCTGTAAGCCTCTCGTATTTGATTTTCCATTTCATTCTTCAGATTTGGGAAATTTTCTGATATTATTTCATTGAATAGGTTGTTCATTCCTTTGGTTTGTATCTCTGTGCCTTCCTCAATCCCAATAATTCTTAAATTTGGTCTTTTCATAATGTCCCATAGTTCTTGGAGATTCTGTTCATGATTTCTTACTATCTTCTCTGTTTAGGCAACTTTATTTTCAAGATTAAATATTTTGTCTTCATTGTCTGAGGTTCTGTCTTCCAAGTGGTCTAGTCTGTTGGTGATGCTTTCCATTGAGTTTTTTATTGGGTTTATTGTCTCCTTCATTTCAAGGATTTCCATTTGGTTTTTTTTTGAGTATCTTTATCACTTTGTTGAAATGATCTTTTGCTTCCTGCAGCTGCTCTTTCAGCTTATTGGTATTATCATTCATTGCCTGCATTTGCTCTCTTATCTCATCCTTTGCTTCACGAATCATCTTAATCATGTATAATCTGAACTCCTTTTCTGACATTTCTTCTAACATACTGTCATTGGATTCTATTACTATAGAATCTAGATTTGTTTGGATCATTTTCTTCCCTGTTTTTTCATGTTGTTCATGTATCTTCCCCTCTAGCAGTGCAGATTTGTGGTATTGCAGATTTCCCCCTATAGGCTTATAGTGGCCCTATAGATTTCCAAAACCCTTTCTTTAAGGGGAGATCAATATTAGCAGTGCCCAAATCAGACACTATGCAATCCTAGACCAAATAGCCCCTATGGGGACAATAACAAAATTGTCATAATAAACAAAGTGAGTTCAAATATTATCTTCGGTAAAACAAACAGGTTTGCAATAAGGTCTGCAGTTTCTGATGGAGGACAAAGAGGATGCAGAGGGATGTAGAATGTGGCTGTTAATGGGATAAGAAAAGAATATACAGAAGTTCTAGAAAATAGAAAGTGTGAGAGTGTAATCAAAAGAAATCAGATGTTAGCGTGCAAAAAAGGGAGAAAGAGACTCTGAGGGAACAGGTAAACAAAAGGAAAAGAGAGCAAGAAAAGTAAAGAAATAAAAACAAATTTTTTTAAACAGGAGAAAAAAGAAAATCTACTGCATAGCAGTCATATACTAATGAAACCTCCCAGTGTTCAGTAGCCTGATGCATGAGAAGTACCTGACAATGAGCTTCAAGCCTCCAGCAGGTGTCTCAGGATGGGATTTGCCCCACCCAAAGATCGGAGCTACGGCTTCCAGGATTATCCAAGATGGCTGCTCTGGCTTCCAAATGTGTTGGCAAATGGGGAGCTGCAGCTCAGGGGTGAACGTGGACAGCTGGAGGTCCTGGAGATGGGATGCAGTTGGTCTGGCTGGGGTCTTGGAGGTCCTGTGTGTTTGGTGTGGTTGTGGGATCCTGGAGGCCGGGTGCAATCAGTCGGTCTGGGTTCCTGGTGATAGGGCGCAGTCAGTTGGTCTGGGGGTCCTGGCAGCAGGGAGCAGTCAGTCGATGTGAGGGCCCCAGAGGCAGGGAGTGATCCGTCGGGCTGAGGGATCCTGGATATGGGGCTCAGTCAATCCAGCCAGGGGTCCTACGAGGCCTGGCTGTTGTCTCAAAATGGCGGCAGCCACATGTAATCAAATCTGCAGGTACTGTAACAGTGAACTTCCAGGCAGCAGCAGGCAGCTGGTTCTCCACTGGCGGTTGGCGATCAGTTTTCTGACTGTTGTCCGACGATCAGGAGGTGAACCTTGAGTGCTGGGTGATGGATAGGAGTAAGGCAGGCGAGAGGCAGGCAAATGGCGGATGATAGACATCTGACAGTGAGCAATCTGCTCTCACAAAAGGCGTTGATGTGCTGGCAGACTGCAGGTCATCACAGCAGACAAATGGGTAAACACCAGGGGATCGATAAGCAGCAAAAACTGCCTCACCGAGAAACAGATATCCTCTGCTTGGATCCGGCGTTAGAGAGCGACAAGGAACGCAGCCTCCCTCTAGTCCGCCATCTTGGACCTCCAAGAATGAAGGTTTTAATGGATGAATACATGGGTAAATGTACTGTACTATCCTTTCTGAGTTTTTAACATTATTAGATGGTTGAAAGCAAAATGCCAAGATTATATATTGTCTCAATATACATAGAGGAAATATTTAAGATAACTGAGTTATAAAAGAGGAAAAATAAAGGGAACAAAAGTTTCCAACATTTAATTTGAAATATCACATCAAAACACTGATACTAATAAACTGTGATATGCTATGTAGGTACACTGTAATCCCTTAAGTAATCATAAAAAAAAATTCTGTAAAGAGATATACATAAACTCTATAAAAAAAACAAAATACATTGCTAAAAAGTAATACAGAAGAAGGCAGGAAAAGAACAAACAAAAATGAAACTAGAAAATACTAGAGTATTAGACTTAACATGTCAGTAATTGTTTTAAATGCAAATGGTGTGAGTAAATCAAGTTTATAGAAATGCAACAATTTTGTATGTTGATTTTGTATTTTACAACTTCGTTGAATTTATTAATTTATTCTAACAGTTTTTAGGTTGAGTCTTTATGGTTTTCTACACATAAGATTTTGTCATATGCAAACAGGACAGTTCTCTTTCTTCCCTTCTGACTTAGATGCCTTTTATTTCTTTTTCTTGCCTAATTGCTCTGGCTAGGACTTCCATTACCATATTGAACAGAAGTGCCTACAATAGTCACTCTTGCTTTGTTCCAGATCTTAGAGAAAAATTATTCCTCTTTTTGTCATAGAGTATGACACCAGCTGTGGGTTTGCCATACAGAGCCTACTTATGTTAAGTAACATTCCTTCTATATCTCATTTCTTGAGTTTTAATCACAATACTATATTAAATTTGGACAAAAACTTACTGCATCTATTGAGATGATCATGTGATTCTTATCCTTGATTTTTATTAATGTAGTACATGACATTTATAGATTTGCATTAGTTGAACCACCCTAACAACACAGAGGTAAATACCACTGGATCATACTGTATTATCCTTTTAATGTGTTTTTAAATTCAATTTGCTAGTTTTTTGTTGAGGGATTTTTTGCATCTATGCTCATCAGGCATATTGGCTTGTAATTTTCTTTTCTTGTAGACTGGCTTAGGTATCATTCTACATCTTTTGATTGGACTGCTTAATCCATTTATACTTGAAGTAATTATTGATCAGAAAGCACTTAATATCACTATGTTGTTAATTGTTTTTGTGTTTCTTGTAGTTATTTTGGCCCTCTTTTCCTCTCTTGCTGCCTTTCCTTCTATTTTGCTGATTTTTATGGGGACATGATTAATTCTTTTATTAATTTTTGTGCATCTTCTATTGTTATTTTTGTGGTTACCATGATGATTACATAAAATATTATATAGTTATACTAATCTATTTTAAGCTGATAACAATTTAATTTCAACCACACACAAAAACTCTACTCCTTTTCATCTCCCCTCCCCTACTTTGTGTTATCAATGTTACAAATTGTGTTCACATTTATAGTTATTTACTTATGCTTTTATCTTTTCAATGATGTCCCTGAATTAAGCGATGTATACAAAAAAATTACAGTATTAAAGGATTCCGTGTTTGTATATTTACCTTTGTTGGAGACATTTATATTTTTTATGCTTTAATGCTGCTGTCTAGTGTCCCTTCATTACAACTTCAAGGGTTTACTTTAGGAAATTTGTACGTCAGGTCCACTGTCATATTTGGTTGTCTGGAAACTTTGTTTCTCCTTTATTTTTAAAGGAGGATGAAGGGTTTTATTGAAATAATATTATTAGTTGACACTTTTTTTTAAATTTCAGCACTGTACATCATCTCATTCTCTTCTGGCCTGTACTGTTTCTTCTGAGAAATCCACTATTAATCTTCTGAGTGCTCCTTTGTACATGAAGAGTTGCTTTTCTCTTCCTGCATTCAAAGTTCTTTTTTTGTTGTTGATTCTTCTAAGTTTGATTATTATGTGTCTTGTTGTGGACCTCTTTGAATGCATTATATTGGAGTCCTTTGAACTTTTTGAACGTGGACACACATTTCTTTCCTCAGATTTAGGCAAGTTTCAGCTTTTCTATTTTCAAATAAATTCTCTGCTTATTTCTCTCTTTCTCCTTCTGGGACTTCCATAATGCCTATATTGGTCTGCTTGATGGTGACCTATAAGTCTGTTAGGATATCTTACTTTTTTAAAGTCCTTTTCTTTTTGTTTCTTTGACTTGATAATTTTAATGATCTGTCTTCAAGTTTACTCTTTGGCTTGATCAAGTATGCTGTTCCTTTATAGTGTATTTCTTAATTCAACTGTCATATTCTTTAGTTACAGAATTTGTTTGCTTTTTAAAATATAGTTTGTATCTCTTTGTTGGTGCTCTAATTTTATTCATGCATTATTTTCTTGATTTCATTTGGCTGTCTACATTTTCTTAGAGTGGATTGAGTTTCCTTAACAGATTCTTTTGAAATTTTTGTCAAATAATTCATATATCTCTCTTTTTCTGATGCAATGGGTTTCTATGAGTTTATTTTGTTCCTTTTATTGGACCATATTTTCCCATTTCCTCATGCACTTTGTTATTTTCTGCTGTGATTTGTGCACTTAGGAAAAAAAAAACCCACCTCTCCTAGTCTTTATAGACTGTCTATAGGGAAAGACCTTCACCCACCTGCCCAGCTAGAGATTTGTTGGTCTCTGAAACCTATTATGGGAATACATGTAATTTTCCAAAGACAGAGGTTTGTCAGTTTCTTTATCAGAAGCTTGTAATCCCTTGTTCCCTTTTCTGTCTGTTTGTGATACTGCACATTCTTTGGTGCTGAGATAAGATGCTGAGTTTCTTTTACTCTCTGTGTCTATGCTAGTTTCCCATCAGCACTCTATATCAGGCAAGACATAACTAGTCCCTTGGGCAACTCCATGAAAATCTGGAATGTCAACCATACATTCCACTCATCTTTCTGTTCATAAGGAGAAGCCACGAGTTGGGTGCTTTCTGCTGATCACATGAAGTGATACCAACTTGGTGAGATTACAAAATCTCTGATGCTGCAACAAGGCATTGAACTGTCTTTTGTTCTTAGCAGCACCCAGGCATCCAGAGTACATCAGTTCTCTGTCAATACTTTGAGGTAGACAAGATAGAAACAATTCCCTTGAACAAACCCAGAAAATGCTAGAACATGTCACATAGGTTCCACTCTTCCCTTTCCCTCCCAAATGAAAAAGTTCATGGGTTGAACTTTTTCTCCAGATGGTATTGAGTTCTGCTGGCTTAGGGAGGGGCTACTTAATGAAATGAAACAGCTTTTCTTACCATTTCAGCACATTCATTATTGGCTTTGAGCTTGTCAGGGGTACTGCCATTTCTAGCTGGTTTCTACAGTCTAACAAAGGATTTTCGGGTCATGTATTACTATTAAATAGTGTGACCCTGGTGTAATGAAATCTGGGGCTTCATATTGTGACATATTGCTAATATCATTCTGAAAGTAAAATCTTTATCTTTTTTTCTTAAAATTAACTGTTTCATTTAAGTTCTAAGATCTAATTGCAGGAATGATCTCACCTTATTATTGTCCACAGGATTAGGGCAGGACATCTTAAGGTCTGTATTAGAGTTCTTCCTATTACATTTCCCTAAAACTTAATGTCTTAGGAAGAACAATCATTTTATTTGCTTATTATTTTGTGGGTCAGCTGGTCAGTTCTCTATCTGAGCTGAATTGGTTGGAGTTTGATGGTGTAGGATGGCCTCATTGACATGTCTGGAGCTTCAGCTGCAATGTCTGGAATGGTTAGATGATTAGGGTACATTTTCTTTCATTCTCTAAGAGGCTACCTCAGTCTACTTCACATGTTGGCAAAAGAGTTCACAGAGGCGAGATAAAGAAAACCCAGTGCACAGCACTTTTCAAGTTTCTAATAGAGTCGTGTTTATTAATGTCCCATTGGCCAAAGCAATTCACATGGCCAAGATCAAATTCAAGGGGTGGAGAAATGGACTCCATCTTTTGATAGGAGGTGTTGTAAAGATTTCATGACCATTTTTTTGCAAGCTACTAAAAAACTTTAACTAATGTAATGGCATATTTATGATCAGTCATATTTCCTTTGGTGAAATCTTCATACACCAAATTTGGGGTAGTCCCTTGAACTTTGTTTAAACGGGATTTGATTGCTATTAATCACTCCCACATAAATTATACAGCAGCAGAGTTTCTGACTTAAAATACCAAGCTAATCATCTTGCTTTTCAACTTCTGTTTGACTGGGGAAGACTTGGCCTCACAACTCATTGGAAATTGTAAGTATATGTGTAAGGGTTTGTCATTTGATTTTATCACACTTATATTTCTTGCCATCTTCTTGACATTAAGACAAACACTTGAAACCACAACAACCAAAAGAGGATAGTAATAAGCAACTCTTTCTGTTTAGAAGAGACAAAATAGTTTCACTTCATTGCACTGGTGGTGAAAAACAACTTTAAAAAGTAACTATTAAAGAAGATGATGTAGTGCCAGCCATGACAAGGAAATTACAAAAAGCATTGAAAACTCTTGGAGCAAAATGTTTCTCTACTCTCAAATGGTAGGAATGGGTTTATGAGACGGTCTTTTGAGGCCAAAAACTATCTTAGGAGCACTAAGAACCTATAAACAATACTAACTGATGCACCTAGATCCTGAGCCAGGACTGAATAAAAGACCCGTATGTTCAATGAATAAAGTATTGTGAGACTGTGTACTCTGATATATACTTGTGTAAATATATAATAATAGCTAATATTTGTTAAATAATTACAATTTCCTAGGCACTGATCTAAGTGCTTTACCAAAATGAACTCATTTAATCTTTATAATACCTCTATGAGATAAAGTATTGCTATTATAAGACAAGGAAATTGAGGCACAGAGAGTTAATTGTTTGACCCAAATTTACACAGGTAAAAAATAGCAGAGCAGGTATTTGAACACAGGCAGTCTGGCTTGAAATTCTGTTCTTGCAACCATTATGTCTTTAGATGTGTGTGTGTTTATAAATCTGGAAAGGCACAGACAAAAAGTCAGGAATCATTCTTTCTAGGTGATGATATTACATATGATTTTATCTTTGTTTCTTTATTTATCTTCATTTTCCAATTTTTCCATAATGTGTACTTCTACTTGTATAATATCATGAAAGAATTTTAAAAATCAGCTAACTTCCTCATCCCATATGCTGCCTCACCTCAAAGAAAAAAAATTCTTCAAGATCTCAGGTCACAGAGTGATGTCATCAATAACACATTTTTTTCTTTGTCTGCTCTACCAAGCTCTGTGTGTTGGCATTTTGCCATCATGTTTGTAGAACCAGACCTGAAAGATGCTTGCTATGGCTCCAAGCATCACAACCTCATTCCAGGACAGGAAGGAAACAATGTTGGGGACCAAACATACCAAATGTCTGTTACATTCAGTGACTTCCTTTTTATCAGAGCAGCCCTCTAAGAGACTCTTCATTTATATTGTCAGTTCAAGCTAGATCACATGTCCATTCCAGATAGAGATGGAAGGTTGAATATGTAGTTTCCAGTTCCTATAGTGGAAGGCAGCAAGGGAGAAGGGTTCAGGAATACCATTGAGTCAGTCAATATCAAGGAGTCTGCTGCATATATGACTAGTAGGAAATATATTCCCTTTCCTGGAGTGACTAAAAAATGGCTCATAAAGAAAAGACAGTCAACACCCTTGTAAAGGATTCAAGAGATCTAGATTCTAGTTCAATCTCTGACACTAATTTGCTTTGAGATTGGAGAAATCACATACTTTCTCTCTGTGGGTCTCAGTTTATTTGACTATAACATGAGGTAAATTGTACTAGTTGATCATAAAAGTACCTCACATTGTGATGCTTGATAATTCTAGAAATCAATAGACCCTGTGAATATTTATATTGTGCAGCAAACCTGCAATAAATCATACTCACCAAAAAGCTTCTGTTTGCCTGCATGGGAAAGAAAGGAAAAAGGCATATACACGTTCCAGAAAGAGCTAGTCCCACGAACACAAACCCTCTGCCCCAAAGCAACAGGTAGGCAGGCTATTTGAGTCACAAGTGAACCTTAACTTTCACAAACTAATGTCAGTGCCCAGCTCCTGAATTTCTGGAGGTGACAAGCCTGCTTAAGAACCACATGCCTATTATAAGATGGTAAATAGTCTTTCCTTTTGCAAGCCACCATTCCCTTTAGAGACATCATTTCTAACATGGTGTTTCTCTGTCTATCTCAGTCTTTCTCTCTCTCTCTCTGTTCTTCCCTCCCTCTCCCTTTGTGTGTGTGTGTGTGGTGGTTCCTGGGTTTGGGTTGTTGGGCTCTTATCCCACTCCTTTTCTTGGCTACCTTTTTATAGTGTGCAGGCTAGAAAACTAAAGCTATATTTTCCTATTTTCCTTGGAAACTTTGATTCTGAATGTGAGTTTGAAGTTCTGCTAATTAGATATGCTCATGTGAATTCTGGAAAACAGGAATGAATGAGGCAGAGATCCTGATCCTGCCATGGGGGTATTTTTCTGCTGATAAGAGCATTTGTAAAAATGGGAGATTCCCATGTCTATGATTCATGCTTCTGGGTTTTGAGTGGCATGGACAGCAATGGGTTCAGAGACAGGGGCACCTTCTAGATTCTAGTTTCCTGGTCCATGGATCCATGGATCATAGTTACATTGCTTTGATTTTGAACTCAATATTCTGGTGGTGGGTTCAAAGTAGTACTACTCTGGTGGGTCAGTACTGTACAGTTCCCTGCCTGAGTACATGGGAGTACAGGTTAGAAGCCACTTCTTTAGGGCTTCCAATAACACCTTAAACCCCCAATCCTTTGTATTACATTTCTTCTTGTGTATAATGCAGAGGTTTCTCCTTCCTTCAATGACTCCTAACTATAACTTCTTCTAAAGTAACTATCAATAAAGCATACTAGCTTACGTCAAAATAAACAAGGCTTTCTTTGGGTGTCAACATAACCAGCATTTTCCTCCTCTACCTGCTTCACTCTGCCATTCTTTTTTTTTCTCCCATCTTTCTAGTCACGATACAATACCAGGATATGCCTTGACTAATCACCAAAGCATGGAACCTAACCTGCTACAATTCAGTCCCCAGCACTTCCCCACCATGACTACCCCACTCTCCTCCCTCCTTCCACTCCACCAACTCTGCCATTCTTTCTGCATCTTTAGCCAAGCAGACCCAAAAGCAGACTGCAAGGACTACAGGGAGAAGTAAGGAATCTCTTATGGGGATCATTTCTTTTGAGCCCCCAGTAAAAGGGGGGTTGTTTAAAAGGAAAATCTTGCTGAGGAAGGATTTTATGGGTTAGAATTTGTTGCCACATTAGGAAATCAGCACCCTCATCTTCTTGCATTGTTAATTTCTTTTGCACAGGTTTTACTGACTGTTTGTTAGGAGAGTCTCTCTGGAGCTCAAGAGGTGCAGTGGACATGGGCCAGTGCTTTGGTTTGGAGACATTTTGAATTCTAGTGTGAAAAACCAAATGCTCACATTCTATTTCCATCTGTGAACTTATTTTCTGTCAGTCTACACATCTCAGCAAATGAATAAAATTCAGCAACATCTAAGATGGAGACTCCATCCAGGTGAGTGGTGTATTTCTATATGCCACAGAAATGTGTGTGGCACACAGACCCACAGGAGTACACGTAGGCTGGGAAGATTTTCAGTAAATGGCAGAGGTCCTTGCTATGAGGACACACAATGGTGAGATAACTTATGAGGAAGTTCTTTTAACATTTTAAACCAAAATACCTCTGGGTAACATTTTTCCATCAGACCTCTTCCTTCAAAGATATTTCATTTTGTGATAAATGGTTTCTAGAGATGATTTTGTGAATTAATGAAAGAACTAAAATATCTCATTAGGCTGGAGCCATAAAAAATGTTGCTCTTGTCTACTATGTTTTTCAAAATCTGTAAAGAAAGGAAAATTATATGAACTATTTTGGGGGTTCTAGAAATAGTTTTCAAGGATTTTGTTTTAAAGCAGACCTTGATAGTGTGAGGAAATGGATATACTTACATACTGTTGGTGAAAGTGTAAATTGGTACAAGATTTCTGGAGGGCAATCTGACAGTATGTATCAAAATTTAAAATGGGCATTTTTTTGATTCAGAAATTTAACTTGTAGACATTTATCCTAAGGAAAGGCTCAGGCAACTGCAAGCAGATGCATGACCAAGGATGTTCACTGAAGGAATCTTTATAAAATATAAAAAGTGGGAAAAATCAAAGGATCTGTTAGTAGATTGGTTTAATAAAATATGATGAGCTTTCAATGCAATATTGTGCTAGGTCAGGGAGATTTATGTGTCTAACATAGCAAGATACCTGTGACAAACTGGGTATTAATAAAAGCTAATTAGGAAGTGTTTCACATATTTTGAACAATTTGTATATTGTGCTACCATTTATATGTGGCTCTTGACAGATGCTTAGTTATATTTAGTGAATTCATTTATGTAAAATTTTTTTATATTTACATATTCATTATACATTCAGAAAGGATACATGCCTATCTGTTAACAATGGTTATTTTTTTCATCATTGAGTGGGGTTGAAGCCCGAGGCCATAGTGGAGATTACTAAAAACAACTTCTACTTTATAATTGTTCTTCTGCATCATTTGAATTATAAAAGAAACGTGTTGTTTTGTAATTTAAAATATATTTCTATTTTGAAACAATACAGAGTTCTCAAATTTTGTATAAGATAAAGCTATACAGAACATGCTAGAATTCCTACAAACCAAATAGGAAAAGGAAAACAATCCAACAGAAGAATGGGCAAACAGTATGAACAGGCTATTCACAGAAATAGCCTGAAAGGGCATGAAACACATGTGAAGATGTGAAAGCAAAATAATGAGATACCATTTCTTAGCCCCTGGACTGGCAAAACTTGAAATTAGACAATAACTTAGGTTTTCAGAAATGTAGGGAAATGGATCTCGGTCACTGTGAATTAGTTACAAGCACTTTGGAGAACACTCGGTGAAACGAAATCTGTGCCCATAATTGCACTAAGTTTCCACCTTAGAGAGAATATCGGTCCTCTGCAGAGATATGCATTAAGTGTCAAATGAGGCCATTTTGATTTATTGTTCTCAGAGAACATTATTATGATTTTCTGAAGGAACTGCTCCCCCTTGAAGCCAGAAAAGGAGCCGGGGAAGCAGCCTAGAGAGCAGGAAGAAGCCAAGTAAGGGTTGATTTCAGGCCAAGGCCAGATAACACCAAATGATGCAAAGGTGAGATTCTGCATTTTCCTTTTTTTGCACTAGTACTTGGCTAAAGACCCCTTGTGAAGGTGTAAATGATCAAACACTATTTTTTCTGTGATAAAGCACTCCAGGAACCCATGGACAATCTCCAGAGTGTTCATTGTAAGCCATTAGACACAAAAGTCCATGAATAAGGACACATGGAACTGGTAGGCAAGTTCCTAAGAGATCTGGATGCAGTAGCTATATCACACACACTAGGATATTGAATAAATTCAAAATTTCCATTGAGAGTTAGGAAATGGAGCAGGACCTAATCAATCTAAAATAATTTATTTTATTTTTTAAAAAGACAAAGTCAATATGAATATAAATAACATGAATAATAGCTAATTTCAAATCATATAAACATTGATAAAAACAGGATACTTTTATACATTTACATTAGGCATCAAACATACCCAACTATGGCTCGTGGAGAGGCAAAGGGACATCTCATGACTTGGTTAGCCATGGGAACTATGGAGTTTTCTGACCATGAACTCCACATGGGCCTTGAGTCTCCAGCACCAGCACAAAAGCCATCACGTAGCAGGTGCATAATGAAGAACTACTGAAGAAAGGAGCTTTGGGCCCCTTTCAAAGATTGTTCCAGGCCTCCTCCCAACACTATGCTTTGCTGAAGACCATGTCTTAGCTTTGGCAGTAAAACTTGGCAAAGATTTCAGAGTGGGAAAGGAGTGGACACGTTCAAACACACCTGGAGGACTCCCTCTGCACACTCCCAGAAATATCTGGAGCATGGAGAGAGGTTTAGGAGGGTAGTTTGTTAGTGGTGATGCACTTCACAGGCAGGCATGGGTTAAAAGTCAGCACTTTGGGGAGTGATGGAAGAATCTCTAATATTAAATTGCAGTGTTGGTTGCACAAATGTAAATATGCTCAAGTTTATAGACTTGCTCACTGAAAACAGATGAATTTTATGTTATGTAGATGATACCACAATCAAGCTATTTATTAAAATTTGTTCTTGAGGAGACCTTAGTAAGTAGTAGGGCTAGGATCCAGGGGGAACATGTGGCTTCCGAGAAAAATCATCTGTGCTTTTGTCTTGTAATTCCTCTGTGACCTTCTATGGAACAGATTCAGAATAGTCATTAATACACTGTTAATACAACTGGCATGCCATATAAGTTACAGATATGATTGGACATTACTGATCCTTACAGCTCTTGGGGCAGCTCCCTGGGGCCTGGGATGCAGAAAATCCTCTCTCAATGGCCTCTGGCCAAGAGTCTCTTCCCCTATTTACCCCAATGGTTCAAAGGAATATTACAAATTTACTTTGGGCCTTGTGATGTGAAAAGGACTAGAAAGCACTGCTCTAGAGAATTGCCATATCTGTCGACCTTTTCTATACAAGTATTTCTTAATGAGAACTTGGGTCTTGCCCAGGTGTGAATGGCACATGACTACTGCTATTGGCAGATTTGGGGCTTTATTAAACCAAAGGAAGTGAGGCAGAGCAGCAAGGAGAGGGCAACCTGGATAAATGTGAGGGCAGCCAGAACCAACCATGGGAATTGACTTGGATGCTTCCTTTACCCCTGCAGAATTATGTTTATTCACCTGGAAAGCAGAAACTGTTGCTAACTGGAGCAGAAAAGTAATTTCCATTTGGATGTGGCAAAAGAAGACCAGAGCATCAAGAAGAGGAACCCTCATATAAAACAGACAGGGTCACCTTTGCCTTCATTTTTGAAGGTACAAACGACAGTCCAGGAGCAACTCCAAGGGTTCTGGAAAGTACCTTGGAGGTACTGGAGATGAAGTAGGGATTCAGAATATTTTAGGCTCATGTTCAGTCAGATTTTAAGAGTCCCTAACTAGGTTCTCTAAGCTTGCCTTACTTCTGTGACTTACCTGTCTTTGGGGAAATTTGGGAAAATACTTCCCTCTTAGATGGCTGAGATTATTACAGATGGAGAACGTTTCCAGTGATATACTAAAATTTGTCACCAGGAGTCCTTTCTGGTCTTAATTTGGGTACTCTAGAAGCTACTTTGAGACAATGACTTGAGGGAAAGTAATTTATTTGGGTGGTGGAGGAAACCAAGGAAGGCCAGGATGTTATCCAGCAAGTTACCACTTTGTATGACAGGAGCCAACCCCACTGGGCACACCTACAATACAATGCAGAGTACACATCTCAAAAACATGCCAGCTAAGAGGCAAGGAGGCCCCTGCTAATTACCCAGTAGTTGAGAGTCACTCCCAGAGGGCATGAATCCCCCAGCATTCTGGACCCATTGCACAGGTGGGCAAAGTAGGGCCTGGGGACAGAGAAAGTGTCAAGGGAAGGTGAGTGCTAGTGGTGGCAAGTTGGGCCTGTGTGTGCTGATACAGTAAGGGAGGAGCTGTGTGTGGACACAAACAACTTCCGTTACACATGGCTAAGATCTACTTGTGTTCTGGGCACTTGCTGCCTCCTCTCTAAAAGTCACAGAAGTGAGTTTCCACCAACCACTTCCTTTCAAAGCAGGGACCCAGGCACCACAGCCTTCTGGACCAGTACAGTGTGAAACTTAAAGCTACAGAGACTGCTCAAGTGTGCTATTGGCTGTTCTGAGGACATCATTTGTGATTTATTCAGAGAAAGGCTGAGGAGGGAGGATCACTCCACTGACCTGTTGGAGACGTAGTTATCCACATCCATGTGCTGTCTGAGGTCACCTGTGTCTCTGACAACAGAAGTCAAAGCCTCCAGTCACAGCTCTTGGATCTGATTTCTGGCCCCTTCTCTCTCTAAGACAGAGGAGACTCGAAGACCAAAAAATTGTTACTCTGAGCTTTTGGCCAATGTTTCTCAGTTGTCATGACAGTGGAGATTTTGGTCCTTGCCATCCCATCCCCCTATACACACTTTAACAAGGCAGTACAGCATTGTGGGTAAGAATGTGTGTGTGTGTGTGTGTGTGTGTGCGTGCGTGCATGCACACACATGGGTGCACTCTGGGATTAAAGTGTCAGCTTCAGACACCACCAGACTTGCTACCTAGGCAAATCACTTAACTTCATTGTGACTTGGTTTCTCTCTCACAGCACCACTTTAGAGGACTCATGTAAGGATGGAATTATAGAAAACATTCAGAAGGTTCTAAGAGTAAGTAGCAAATTCCTAGCAAATATTAACATTTAAAAATTCTGCTTATGAATGAATGAAAACGCTGGAAGTGGGAAGATGCACCCAAGGTCACTGTCTTAGTCCCTTTTCTGTTGCTGTAACGAGTACCGGAGATTGAGAAATTTGTAAAGAACAGAGACTTATTTAGCTTACAGTTCTGATGCTGAGAAGACCAAGAACATGGTGACAACATTCCAACATCTGGTGAGGGATTCCTAGCTACATGGTAACACAATGGAGGCATCACGTGGTAAGAGAGAGTATGGTAGCTCCAGTCTCTCTTCTTCTTATAAAACCATAATGCCTTATGCAGCACCATTCTACTGGCCTCATCTAATCCAAATTACCTCCCAAAGCTCTACCTCAAAATACCATCAACAAGGCTGGGCATGGTGGCACATACCTGCAATCCCAGTGACTTGAGAGGCTGAGGCAGGAGGATTGCAAGCTCAAAGCCAGCCTCAGCAATTTAGTGAGGCCCTAAGCAGCTTAGCATGACTCTGTATCAAAATAAAATATTAAAAGGTCTGGGGATATGGCTGAGTGGTTAAGCTCCCCTGGGTTCAATCCCTAGTACCCCCCCCCCAACCCAAAATACCTTCAACATATGAATTTGAGGATTAAGTTTCCATCACATGAACTTTTGGAGGACACATTCAAACCATAGTATTCACAAAGCAAATTGGATTTATAGCAGAAAAGAATTGTGCCTGGAAGGCCATACCCAGCCTCTAACCAGCCATTTCTCCCCACATTTGGAATTAATTGACATCCTGACTCTCAGGGCTAACTCTAATCCTTGTGACAGCTCCAGTTATAGAACATGGGATTTCAGCTTCAACTTCCTTGCATATGTGGGTCTTGGTCCCAAGTCTGACTGTCCCAGTCTCACCTCCACATGCTCCAATTCCTATGCCTCAGCTTTGCCCATGGAAAAGCTTTCCCTTTGTGCATTCAACACAATGTCTGCCACCAGCTAGGTGTTTGGGTAGGGCACATTGTCTTCAGTAATCTGCCTAGCAAGTGAGTATGAAGATCAATGCCATCATCCCTTCCAAAAACTAAAGTCCTGCCAGTGGCAATTGGCTGCTCCTCACTGCCAGTCCCTTGGTGTATATCTCGTTTGTTTGGATTTCCATACCCAACCCACCATGGGTTTCTGGCCCCCATGCTCAGTGTCAGCTACCTTATCCCAATTATTGGATGTTTGTTTAGATAAAGAAAAGAAGTGGCTGTAACATCTGATGCCAGACTCAGCCTCTAGAACAAACCTCCTCTAGCAGCACCTGCAACTGAGCCTGCACACCCAGAATCCACTTCAGTCTCAAGGGTGGGTCTGCAGCCCCCTCCAAATGCCCCCTCACCTCACCATTCTGGTAGATGATAGGGCTCCTAGTCCAGGAGATTCCCCAGCCCACAATGGCTGCAACATACTCATTTATTTTCCACCTGTGATAAACAAAATGCATCTGGCTTTGGAGTTCAATCCTAGATTCAGAAACTATTTCATCTAATCAGATACTTCTGATCCTGAAGCCACAAAATAAACAGATTAAGTTCAAACTAGTACAATTCTTGAATTCCTGCAACGTATGTCTGCTCAAATTCACCATTAATTTTTTTCATCACCAATTCTATGTGGCAGAGCTACCAAAATTAATAAGTCACATCAGTTATCTCCTGATGGAGAAAGCAGATGTGTAAGCAAATACCTATTATATGAGGTTATAAATGCAATGATAAAAGTATCATTAAAATGCTATGGGAATGTCAATAAAGGGGGAATTAATCCTAGGGGAAAAGGTCAAAGAAAATCTCAAAACAGATGATGTCTGAGCTAAATTTGAAAAGTGAGTGGAACATGTCAGATGGAGAAGGGGAAAGGGCATTAATGTTTCCTTCTTTGTCAACCTGAGGTCAGGAGAGTTTTGTTAGCTCGATCTCTCCATTGCAATCATTGTCTTCATTGGTCCACCACTGGCTCTCCTTTGCTTGTTTTCCTTTCTCTCTAAATGCACAGTTCCCCAGATCCATTCCCTGGCTCTACGGGCACTCTCCTGAAGATGTATAAGCAGTATCTTTAAATACAGTTCTCTATACACTGAGGGAATTGGTGCCAGGAACCCTGAGGATACTAAAATTGTGGATGCTCAAGTCACTTATATAAAATATTGTAGTCTTTGCATATAACCTATGCACATCTTTCCACATACTTTAAATTATCCCTAGACTACTTATAATACCTAAATCAATGCAAATGCTACATAGTTATTACACTGTAGTTTTGAGGAATGACCAAGACAGTTGGTACATATTTAGTGTGGATGCAATTATTCCTGAATATTTTCTATCCACCATTGTTTGAATTCATGGATGGAGAACACACATATACCAAAGGCAACACGCATATGCCAAAGGCCAACTCTATTTCCTATATTTGTATAATACATAGTATTGTTTTATGCATATGTGTTTTTCATTTACATAAATGATATTATGTTCTAATGTCATTCTCCATCTGACATTGTTCACTCAAGACTACTTTGAAACACGCATGCATGGTGGTATATGTACACTTGACTTTTTCTTCTACCCGCAGCATAGTGCTCTATATTGTCCATGCACCTCATTTTTATCCTATTTCTTCTAATAATAGACACCTAGAGTGCTTCTAACTCTCTCCTCTCATAAAGAACATCCTCATATATGTCCCTTTACAGACATGTGCATGAATTTTTCTCAGCTATTCTCCCAGGGGTAGGATTGCTAGGTCACAGGGCATCGCATACTTAATTCCACAAGATATTGCCAAAATGCTTTCAAAATGCATGCCTTCAGCAAAGATTTATTGAACACCAACCACATTCCATGCACTGTTCTAGTCATAGGAGATTTAACAGTGAACAAAGTCCCTGCTCTCAATGAACTTATAGTTGACTGCAATGACTAATAAATACATGATGAGATATTAGGGAATGAAAAGTGCCATGAAGAAAAATAAAACGGGGTAGGGGTCAGAAAGTGACAAAAAGTGCTATTTTAGGTAAAGTCATCAGAGAATACCTTTCTGAGAGATGATATTTGATGAGAGGCCTGAGTGAAGTGAGAGAGGGAACCATATATTGGGCCAGGGGGAGAACACTGCAGAGAGCAGAACAGCAAGGCCTAGAGATGGGGGCAGATGGGGTGGGTGTGAGCAACAGCAAGAGCACAGTGTTGGGGGATTTGAGGCCACGGATTTCAATGAAATGAGAGTGCTGGTAAAAAGCTCAGCACCATGCCAGACAGCATGTCAGCTTTCAATTCTATTACTATCTTTGGAGCACAATGATTAGATTGGAGGTTTGGAAAAGTCTTTTTCATTGCAGAAGGAAGGTGGATGGGGGCATTAGAGGCCAGTGAGAAGAACTAGGGACTGGATTAGGGCAGTAAGGCTTTAGCTGTCATTTAGACAGCCTGAGAAATTGTGTGTGTGTGTGTGTGTGTGTGTGTGTGTGTGTGTGTGTATGTTATGAACAACCCTGACCTGCTTTTGAAACTAGCAATCAAGCTGATGGTTCTCATCCATCCTGATCACCAGAGGTAGTACAACAAGAGTATGGTCCTTACAGAGAAGGAATTTCCCTCAAGGACTGAGGAGGTACTCAGAAGATAAGCTGGCCCAAAGCGCATCCTTTGCTCTTTGGGAGTTTAGAGTGAACAGCATCTTGGCAGGATGTTCCAACTAAATGCCCAAATGATCAGCTAATTACTTGGGTCTGAACACAGCTGAACAAATCCACCTTCCCAAGTCACTGCCAGAGGTTTGAGCAACTTCATTCTGGCTGAATTTCAGCACCACACACCAAGGATCAGATGACTGGGCCAGGAGGGACATTTTTCACTTTCCTTCTTTCATGTAATAGTGCAGTACAATCAGTTTTCTTACCTACAGATTTGATGGGGGCTGTGGAAAATATGAAGAGATATTCAGTCTCACTAGAAAGCAGTATGATGCAATTATAAACAGAAATGAGAAGCCATTTTTCATGTACCAGGTTGGCAAACATCAAAGGGATTGATAACATCCAGTGTTGGGGAGACTGAGAGGGAAATGGGCACTGTTGCACACCATAGTGGGAGTTTTAATTGGCAAAGACATTTTGGAGGGCAATTTGGCAGCTTCTAGCAACATTTAAAATGGTCAGAGCCTTTGGCCTAGCAAGCTCTCTTTCAAGCCAGACGCTAGAAACTATCCCATAGATACACTTGTGCATGCGTCCAAGGTATGTGTGTGTGCATGTATGCATATATATAGGTGTACATACACACACACTATTTATATATATGAAAAATGCAATTGATGTAAATATCCATCTGTAGAGGAATGGTTAAATAAATTATGGTATGTGGACAATTTAGTCCTTAGTGTGTACTGACAAGGAAAGACATAAAAAAATGGATGTAATAGTTCGAATAATATATAGGATAGAATCCCATCATTGTATCTTAAAAAGGAAATCTACATATGTTCATTTAGGTGTGTAAATACTTTTCTAGAATGTCTGAAAGAATACAATTCAACTGTTAACTCCAACTATTCCCTGGGGAGGGAGGTAGAAAAGGGCAAGAGTGATTTGAAAGGATTTCTCTCTACCAACTTCTAATCTAGCGTTCACATAATTATATGAGCATTTAAAGGCGATTTTATAATACAAACAAACTAAAAGACTATATGGCATTTGTACTTAATGCATTTCATCTTCTTCATCCTCACTACCACCGTTATCCTGATCATCTGTTCAAACCCTTGAGCCTTTTCTCCTCCTTGGCACATGACAAACTCTGAATCCTAAGCATGCTCTTACTGTGGCTGATAGCTTTGTCAGCTGTTAATTATTCATGCTAATGGAAGGGGCTGGAGGCACACATAATGCAAAATCAAGAAGAGTAAATCTTTCAGAATCTGCTCTCCTCTCCTCTTAGATCCCCCGGGAACCCTTTGCCTACTGTAGGTATTTACTCAGCAATAAATATTGATTGGTATGGATTGATATTTGTCTCTCCAATTTCAAGTCACCCACATCCTCAGACTCAGATTCATATCCCTGGCCAGTGACTTCCTCAGATCTATACTGACCTGGTCCTGCTATTGGGGGTGCCTGAACTCTGCAAGCGGTTTCCATGAGGATTGTCAGGCTCTGGTCATTATCCACCAAAGAACTATTCATTCTGTGGATAAAGCAGAGATGATGGGAATCCTTGCTGTTATTTGTTTGTTTTTACATAAACAGAACTGGTGGCTTTGCCTCTCTAGTGAGTTTTCAGCCAGCTTATGCTCAAATGGCACAAACAAATTAAAACAAGAATTTCACATCCATTGGAATGGCTAGAACAGAAAAGACTGACAACTGCAGATATTGATGAGGATATGGAGCAATCAGAACACATATATTGCTAGCTGGAGTGTAAAATGTACAAACTCTTTGGAAAATAGGCAATTTCTTATTATCATACATCTAATCGTATTATCCTGCTATTCCATTCCCAGAAATTCCATTTACTCAAGAGAAATGAAAATATAGGTTCATAATGAGACTTACACATGAACATTGATAGCAGCTTTATTTGTGATAACCACAAACAAATGTCCATCCATAGGCAAATGAATTAATAAATTTCAGTATATAAGCACAGTGGTATATGTACAATTTAAAAGAATAAATTGACAATCATGCAACAACATGAATGCATATCAAAAATGTTTCATTGAGAACAAAAAGTCAGACACAAAAAATACGTACTACCCAATTGCACTTTTATGAAGTTCTGGACCAGAAAAACTCTTCTATGGTGATAAAAGTCAGAAAATGGTTGCTTATGGAGCTGGGGGACATTGACTAGACTAGAAAGGATCCTGTAAAATCTTTCTCACAGTTATGGTAGCTAGAAGTCCAAGATCAAGTTGTTGACAGAGTTGAATTCTGCTAAGGCCTCTATCCTTGACTTGCAGATGGCCATCATCTCACTGTGCCCTCATATTGTCATCCCTTTCTGTGTCCTAATCTCTTTTTATAAGGACATCTGTCAAATTGGAGTGGACCCAAAGTAATGTTCTCTTTTTAACTTCATTACCTCTTTAAAGGCCCTATCTTCAAGTACAGTTACATTCTAAGGTACTGGGGGCTAAGATATCAACATAGAAATTTGTGGGAGAGAGGAATCGAGTCCATAAAAATAACTGTGCATCTTATTATATGTAAATTATTTCTTAGTAAAAATAAATAACAGGAAAGTAAATTCCCTCATATTCTTGCTGCACAGGGGAGTTAGACATTGGAAACAGGAGGGAGATCTGTCGTTCAATGTTAAAGTGGCATTGAGACAGTTAAAATATCACAATTTAGTGAGTGGAGTAATTATCATGGATTAACTGATTTAGTCCGCAAAAATTCTATTAAGTATAGGCACCATTACTATCCCCACTTTTAGATGAGGAAGCTATGCCACAGAAGAGGTAAGTAGTTTACTTAAGGTCATAGAATTCTAAAGTGGCCGAGCCACCATTTGAGTCCAAGCAGGCTGTGCCCAGAGCCTGCACAACCTCCACTCAGCCCCACTGGTTAGAGAATACTTCACTGATAGCTGGTGACTGGGAAGGCAGATGTGTCCAGTAACCATGGGTTACTCTTTTTTTAATTTTTTATTTGTTCATTTCTATGTGGTACTGAGGATGGAACCCAGTGCCTCACATGTACTAGGCAAGTGCTCTACCACTGAGCCACAACCCCAGCCCTCATGGGCTACTCTTAAAGGAGAACAAAGGAACTCCAGGTTAGAAATCTAAGGAGAAGTTAGCTGATCACTATGTTGCATAGCACAGTGCTTGGCACATAGTGGGTTTTCAATATTATTTGTCAGTGAGCTTGGCAGGTGTCTCTGCACACGCAGGTCCCCTTCTAAGAGAATCTATCCCACCCATAATCCAGAAGTCCCTAAACATTTGAGTGTTAACTTTCCATTAAAGTATAACATACATAGATAAAAGTGCACAAATGCCTCCCATTCCCCTTTCTTGATACCATTCTTACTACCAAGGGTAACTATGCCCTTACTTTTAGCAGCATGGATTGTTTTGCCCTTCTATATTAGTTTCCCGGAACAGCTATAACAAACAGGGTTGGTGTTTAAACCACCACAAATTGGGTAGCTTAAAATAATAGAAATTTATTGTCTTATAGTTGTAGAGGTTGGAAGTCCCAAAGTCCATGCTATCATCCCACTGAAGCCTATAGAGAAGAATCTCTACTGTCTCTTTCTAGCTTCTGGTGGTTTTCCAGAAATTCTTGGTGTTCCTTAGCTTTGAACTGCAGCTCTTCAATCTTTGCTTTTGTGATCACATGCCATTCTCCCTGTGTGTCTGTACCTCTGTGGTTCTTCTCTTCTTATTGGGATACTAGTCATATCGGATTAAGTTTCCACCCTACTCCAGTATAACATCACTCTAACTGGTTACATCTGTAACCTCTCTACTTCCAAAGAAGTTCACTTTCTCAGGTACTGGGGACTAGAACTTCAACATGCCTTTTTTGGAAATACCATTCAACCCATAACACCACCTAAATGGTAAAAAAAAGAAATCATACAATATGACAATTGCTGTAGCTGGGCCTCTTTCACTCAATGTAATGTTTATGAAATTCCTTCACATTGTGCTACCTAACTGTGTTGCTTTTAATCTCTTTGGATAATATTCCATTTTTTGAAGATACCACCATTTTTCTGTTCTATTGTTGAACATTTAGGTAATTTCCTGTTTGATGCCAATATAAGTAGTACTGATATGGATGTTCAAGTATATGCATTTTGGTGAGCTTCTGTGGGCATTTCTGGTGTATGTATGTGAGAGTGGACTTGTATCCAAAACCCATCAGCTTTAGTAGATCCAGACAATAGCATTCCAAAGGGCTTTTGCCAATTTACCCTCCCACCAGCAGTGTATGAGAGTCCTGGTTCCTCCCCCTCCAGCACTTGGTATTGTCTTTCTTTTTTTTTTTTTTTTTTTTTTCTTTTCTACTTTAGCTATCCTGGTGTGAATGTGTTGACATCACATTATGCTGTGTTTTAAATCTCCTTCTTTTTGTTTTACATTGAAGCTTTCCATCACTTTCTGCTGATCTTATACACTTCCTGGTCTCTTCATCATCCATTACCACAATTAGCATCTCTAAATCCATTGCTTACACTTGGATGCTTTGATCTATAAGGAAACCAATGTCTTTCTCCATTTATCATACTCTTACAGAAAGATTTCATTTGCAACAACTTTGAACTGCCACACTGAACTCACTCATGCTGCAGAAAGATCCATGCTTATTTGTTGATTATTTTGTTTTTCATGCCTTAAGAGCACAACTGGAACAAACATAAAGTTGGAGGGTAAGATGCTTGCCATAACAAATATATAGGGTCTGTAGTGCATGTGAATCTACTGTAACAAACATCCCCAGTTGCTCGATGTTTTACTTACTGGATGATTGTTGAATGCATTTCACAGTGAAGTTATGTTGGAATGTCAGTTCAAATAGAGATAAAGCAACTCCTGAACATGGTGGACACAAGCGAGGAGGCAGTCATTCCTTGCCAAAATCACTTGAGGGAAGAATCAGGTCTCACATGCTAGAAACTAGGATCAGCCCCTGTCCTTTCTCCCATCCGCATTCTCTTCCCAGGAGGTAGTGATCTTCTGTTCACTCTGATTTTACAAGGAGACAAAATGGTATCCTGGAAGGACATGAGATGGTGGGGGACGGGGGAATCTGTTCAAACCCTGTCCTGCCACTCATTGGCTCTGTGAGATTGGGGCAGGGAGCTGGGCAGATGGCACTCTGGAGGAAGCAGGTGTATCAGTGAGAGACCAGAAGCTTGCCCTATGTGGGTCATAGCAGGTTGTTTCCTGGTACACTCTGAACTTGGTCTTTTTTATTCCCTCAAATATTCTGTAAAGACTCTGAAAAAACCAGTCTGCCTGTTATACTGTGTACTGGGTTGGATATTTCAAGAGGTGCCACTCCTCTGTTGCCATCAGGATGCCACATGTTCAGAGCATGCTGCTGTTCTCTCAGTCCAGTTCTTCCCCCATCTTCAAGTGGCCCCTCTCAGAACTGATAGAAAAGAAAGGGCAATTGCTTACCAGCCCTTAGGTTTAAATCTGCAATGGTTCTAGACCGGCCATGAAAGAATCAGAGTCTTGATATTCAGCATTTATTAGAAGTCCTAGTGCACTGGTATGATACAGATTATAAATATATCATAACCTGGCCATATAAAGACCATTTATTGAACATTTATCAAGAACTATAAAGGGAATTCAGAAACTATCCACACCCATCATCACCACAGGGTTGACAAATGAGGACTGCCAAGCTTAAGTAAGTGGAATAGAGACTTTATTCAACAGTCTTGACAAACCAATGCTGGACCATGGCTGTAACATATAGTTCTATTTTTCTGCCATTTTCTTTTTGTTTGGTTTTGTTATCTGGAAACAGTTGGTTTCTGTGATTTTTTGGGGTGGAATTTCCACCAGGCAATGTGATCTTTTATTTACCTTCCAAGGAGCAGAATAACTTCATCCAGTGGAGAAGTTTCATGTGAATCTAGGTGGCCATGGCTTCTTCAGGGAGGAGAGCATAAGCACAGCTCATGGTTTTTATCTGAGGTATCAGACCCAGCAGGGACTGTGAAGTGGCAGACTGAGGAAAGGAGAAACTACTAGGACAAAGTTCACACAGCATTAGAGAACATAGGGTCACTTCCAAAACTCTGCAGATGAAATAGTCACCTAGGGGCCTCCCTCGAAGGGAGGGAATTGTTGGGGACTATTGCTATATTGTGGTCAATATGATAAGGTGGAGAATTGACAAATGGGTGAAGTTCCAGCCTACAGACTGAGCACAGCCCACCTAAGGTTCAAGACAAGCTCATCCCCTGATATCATGAGAAAAAGATAGACAGCTACACTCAAATTGTCAAGATATCAACATTCAAGTTGCCAGAAATCAGTGCAAGTTTTCTTACTGAAACTTTTCTACAATTTACTCAATGATTAGGACATAAACTAAGTTGTAAGAAAATGTATTTTCCTAAACAGGAATAACTGGAGCTATTTTCATTTGAATTAATGCTACCAAGAAGCTTTTCTGGGCTGAGGATGTAGCTCAACTGTAGAGCTCTTGCCTAGCATATATGAAGCCCTTGGTTCAATCCCCAGCACCTCAAAAAAGGTATTTCTTCTCCCTTTTTTTTAAATTTTTAGTCATAGATGAACACAATACCTTTTTTATTTTATTTTATTTTATTTATTTTTGTTTTTAACTTTTTGATGGTGCTGGGGATTGAACCCAGGGTCTCACATGTGCTAAGTGAGCACTCCGACACAGCCACAACCCCAGCTGGGTATTTCTTGTTTCTTAAAACCTCAAGTGACAAGAGTTTGGTCATCACTCTTCTACTCAACTACCAGTTTCTTTGGGTCTCCAATAGGATTCCATAGCAACTCAGAACAATCCCTCCATTTTCTGAGCTTGTCATTGTTCTAAGAGCTTTTGGAGGATTGCATTATTCCCAATTCTTCACCTCCTCCTTGTACCTATACCTTTTGCCATGTAACCTTCCAGTGCCTCCCCTCTCCATTTATATTCAGTTTGGACAGGTGACTTGCTATGGCCAACAGGGGGTGATGAAAACAAAGGTATGAAATGGGCTTATGCTGTTGGACTTGTCCTCTCATACTTGTGCCTTTGCCATGGGAAAAGCTCCCTCTCCCCGCATCAAACATGTGGTAACTGCTGCCCATTTATCCTGACCCCAGAAAGAAATCACATGCAGCAGACCTAAGTGTTCCCTTATAGCTTGGAGCCATGCCCTGCTAGACCTGCAATTTGAAAGTGAGCTGAGTTCAGTTGATCCACAGGCACCCACAGACCCTCAAACATGAGATTAATTGGTTATTTTGTTTACCATTGTATTTGTAGTAATAGTTGACTATTTTTATAACTCCTAAAGCATATTTTAATTTAGCTCAATAATGCTACAAGTGGATACCACTATTATTTCCACTTTAAAGCTTTGGAAATTGATTCATTGAGAAATTAATTAATTTGCTTAGGTTCACAGATCTAGGAAATGTCAGAATTGTAATCCAAACACAGGTGTGTGGGATTCTAAAGCTTGTGCTGTAAACAGCTATGTTTTCCTCTTGGAGTGTAAACCTGGAGGATATAGGGCAAGAAGAAACCGTCTACTTTTTGCAGTTCCTTCACTACTTAAATGCCAGCCTGCTGGCATTCTTGGGTTTGCATCACTGCACAATTTGATATCTTGATAATTTGAACTTCTCATTCCTATCCTTATCAGCAGATGACAGTAAATTAAAGTGTTTTTATCAAAGTTTTGGAAAATTCCTTCGTGATATATTTGCTTATAGAACATGAGCCAGATACTTACTGAGAGAGGCAGGAGCTGAGAAATTTATATCCCCTGGCATTCGAGGGTCAATCTGGAGTGAGGACAAAGAACTTCTGTGGTTTTACTTCAAATCAGTGGAGAAGTAGGATTTTATAATGTTCCCATTTCACTTTAATTTTCCAGGAAGATTGGTAAATATGAAGTTACTTGGCTTTACTTATACTGGCTTAGATGTGGGTTTTAGAAACAGATGACTGAGCCAATAACTAAGTGCTTTGAGCAAGTTATTTAAAATTTTTGTGCCTTGGTTTTTTGCCTCAAAATGGAGAAATTAATAATACTTCATCTGGGGTGTTATGGGACTAAAATGAGATAATGCATATGAAGAACTTAACACAATATCTGATTTTTACATGATTTTAGCTACAAGTGACAGAGATCCTGAATCAAAGTGATTTCAACAACTAGGTAATATATGATCTAACGTATTCCAGTGAGGGAAGAGAGCTCTAGGTGTGACCTAATTGGGACTCTGACCAGAATCTATTAGCCATTCCCTTGACTTGGCCTTCCTTGGGCTGGCTCCCATGGAAGCAAGATGGCTGCTGGCAGCAACTGGGATAGTGAGATTGCTTGCCCATAGCCAGTAAAACAGAAGGCAAACCACTCCCAAATATGGAAATAAATCCCTTTCCTTCAATCTCCTTGAGCCTGTCTGGGTTAATGCCCTCCCCTTGAATCAATAACTGTTATCAAAAAAGTACCCCATGGTGACTAGCTTTATCATGGACCTTTGAACCAATCAGAGCAAAAGAGCAATGGATTGTGGCAACTGAGTCACATAAGTCAGGATTCATCTTTGTCATTGAGGTAGGGGTTACCTTTCCCCTAAATTACATGGGATGGGTGGGAAAGGGACGATTACTTGAATGACATCAAGATCTTGTTAGAAAAGAGGGCAAAGAACATAGATTTGGGAATGACATTCAATAGTGATGACCACAGTTGGTCAAAAGTATTCAAAACTTGCCAGCTTATTTTGCTATTCTATTTTTGCAACCATAGGTTTTTTTTTTTTTTTTAAACAACGAGTGTGGTGTTTTATTATAAGACAACTAATGTCTGGCCTTTATCCACCCCTAAAAGAAAAATTTGGGAACTCAGGGATGACAAAGCATTTGCATTGAAAGCTTCCCTTTCTTCTTCCTTTACCGGGAATTAATCTACCTGAAAAACAAATTCCAAAGACCAATGAAGACTTGGAAGGTTTAAGTTCAATGCTTCATGTCATTGTCACCTTGAAAAACTAAAGTTGATAATACACAGCAACTTTCCCCCTCCTTTGGCCAAGCAGGATTTTGCTGTACTTCAACAATTTCTGCGTAAAATCCTGGCACTATGTGATAGACATCTATTGTTTTTCACCTTTCTCTCCTTTCCACCTAACAGAAACCCTTTTGCCTGTGGCAGACCTGTTCTGTGGGATTTGGATGAGGCTGCCTCATACATATGTACATGTGCATGTATACAAGCCAGGTTGGCCAACCAGAATACATCATCCCTTACTTTGGAGAAAGTAATTAGTTTTAGGATGGGCACATGACTCAAAACCAGTCAATCATCTGTTCTTCTTGAATATTTGAACCTTGAGCTGAATGAACAAGTATCAAAGGAGCCACAGCTGGAATGTTTATATAGCCAGTACCTAGCAAATATACTTTATGCATTCCTATTATTTATGCCCAGAGCTGACTTGTCTTCCATTGGTTCCACATTCTGATCATCTTGATTATTCAGCTCTGTGAGTATTCCAAAATTATTCTAATAACTGATATGGACTGAATTGTCTCCCCCTACAATCTACTGTGTTAAAGCCCCAGCACCCAATGTGACTTTATTTAGAGATAGGCCTTTTAGGGGTTAATTAATGCTAAATGAAGTCATAAGGATGGCATTCTAATCTGATAGGACTAGTAGCTTTACAAAAGAACAGAGACAGAGCCCTATCCATATGCACAAACCAAGGAAAGCCATGCAGGACATAGCAAGATAAGAAGGCAGCCATCTGCAAGCCAGGAAGAGAACCCTCACCACAACTGAACCATACTAGCATCTTGATCTCTAAGGTCCAGCTTCCAGAACTGTTAGAAAATTAATTTACGTTGCTTAATTCACCCAGTCTTTGGTATTCTGTTATGACAGTCTGAGCAGACTAAGAACAATACCAGTCTCCTGTCAAGATAGCCAGCATCAATGTCTATTGCTTCTTAGTCCTCAGTTTGAGGTATCAAAGCAGCTGGTGAAATTGTTACCCTATAACATCTTCAGATACAATTTGCCTACCCATACTAGAACTACTGGGCTTAGTAGGAAAATATCAGGGTGTTGGAGGGGTGGGGGCTGCTTCTTGTAGCTTTCCCCAAGGTCCTATATAAAAGTCTGTTTCATATAGAAGCAAAAAAGGAGAGACCCTTCCTAACGGGGTCAACAACCTCAAATGTCTGAGAAACATAATCAGAGCATTAGTGGTACTGAAAATCTCTATGTTATACCCCAAGCGGAAGTTAGAGCCCACTAAGGCAGGGAGAAGGGAAGCACATGGGAATAAAATCAGTCTCAGAAAGAGATCCATGGAAAATCAGAAATTCTTGGCTCCTTTCAAACATCTCTAGATGGGTTCTCTCCGCTTGACAAAGGTAATAATTATTCTCATTGTATTAAGGCATTCACTTAAATCGAATGGTAGCTTTGAACTTGGAAGCAAGGGGAAGATTAACCAGGCTTCACAACTAGCCTGTTGTTTTTTATTGCCCAAATATGGAGGCCCAAATGGAAGCTGTTAGACTAAGAATGAAGGGTTACTTGATGCACACTGAGACCAATTATGAAAAAAGGAAGCCACAAGGCTGGGTTCCAAGTTCAAGCACTGAAACTCAACAAGGCCTGCAGATTTGATTAGAGTCACCCCTAGATCATGTGGGGACCATGTGCAAGCATTTTATTTTGGAGGGGAGCAGGGGCTATCTATAAAAATGATTTAGTTTTAAGCGTGCTACAAAATTTGTGGGTTTATGTGCACCGTAATGATTTATCAGTGAAGATTCAAAATGAGAGGTATCAAAGAGATACTTAAATATTTGTGTACTACCCAATCAGTGCTTGTGATGATTCTTCATAGTATCCTGGCACTATCTCTTCTTGTTCAGGTCCAGGAACATCTCTCTGTATTCTTTATTGCCAAATGTGTCGTTACTGGATAATTTTTTATCTCTCATTGCAAGGAAAAGGTAGTAATGCTATTATTACTCATGATACCATGGCTCTTTGGAATCTATTTATATTGAAATGCTTTAGATCTTTTTGCTTTTTCTGGTCCCTCATACCACTTATTCCATTTATTCAGGGCGGGATATCTTCCATTATGCTAAAACCATCCAGAGTGCCACCCACGAACACTGGCTTCCAATGACTGTCTCAAAGATTATTACTGTGCTTCATTGATGATGGTCACAAATACAAATCTTATTGAATGTGTGAGAAAATGCAAATGGTAATACATTTTGTGGTCATGTCACATTTACTGTTTAGGATGTTATAGCTTAAATGTAGAACAATGCATCTTCCGCTTGTGTTTCCTCTGGATCTTTAGGCTGTCGTCACTGCATTTCTAGAATTTGATCTCTTTCAATGTTGACCTCACCCCTGCTTTTCACACATCACTGTGAGTGTGGGGAATGGGCTTGGCACTCATGGCTGGTTACAAAAGAGAAGTCTCATTTGGGCAAGGAATGCCCATCCCTTGTCCTGCATGGCTTGAGATCAGCCCAGAAGAACATGATGTTACATCAATGGGAGGAAAGAGAGGACATCCATCAGAGAGGTCCACTGCCATTGTGGAGCAAAAGTCTAGGGAGCCCTTCTGGGCAACAGGCATACCTACCTCTGGAGAACAAGTGATGTGGAGCCTCTGGAGGAGATGGGATGACCACTCTGGGTACCAACTGTAGGAGCCACATGGCACAAAGAGAGCACAGCAGTCAGGACAAGGAGAGGCAGTAGCTTGCCAGATTGCCCTCTGGAACCCAGGCCCAGGAGAATCCTACAGGCAATATTCTTATGGTTCTTTAAAGGATCTGATCAATCCCCCACCCCCAGATTTCTAATCCCTGAGCCAGGTGTGGGCATAGTTCCTTATATCCCAGTCACATCTGCATCAATGTTTCTTAAATTTTTTGTGCTATGAACTCTCTAGCATACCAATGATGCCTATGGATGAACTTCTTCTCAGAATCATGTTTTATGCAAATAAAATGCACTTGATATGCACACAGCAAACATTATAACACAATTCATGATATAGAAATCAATGTACTTCTTTATTAATTCTGGGTTTGGGGTGTAGGAGACCGAAGAGTGACTCAAAGGGGATAAATAAGGACCAGGATCCATGCAGGTCCTGGTCTGTGCACAGGGAGTCCCATCCACCAGGATGGTGCTGCTAGCTCTGGCAGTTCCAAGACACTTGAAGGGAACGTAGAAAATGTTGAGGTAAGTGTATGTAGTAAGCAGGATCCATATGGGACCAGGTTGAGAGGAAAGAAAGCCACATCCAGATGGTGCTGCGAGATTGGTTTGGGCATCAAAGGGGTATTAAGAAAAACTTTAGGAAGACATTGCAAAATACAGGGCCCTTTGGGACATGAAAATCAGGACAAGGGTCCTGTTCACTAAGTCTAATGCCCACACTGGTTTTGATTACTAGTCAGTTCTCTTGTTGAAAAACCTGATGGCTGGCAGCTAATTAAGATTTTTAATGACACAGCATTGCTGAAGTGTCCTCAAAGTTTGGAGGGCAGGGGTCTGTGATTGTTTGGTTCCTAGGCAATTTACAGTCTCTGGCCACTGTCCTGGCAGGCAGTGGATTGCTAAATGAATGCATCTTCTACAACAGAATTCTTTCTTACATCTTGTTTAGGGAAGTCCTTCCAAGACAATGGGCAAAAGAAGTTCTCCCAAGAAGACTTGAATTGAGCCATGTTCTCACTCCACAGAGCATGGAGTCTTGATGTCTTCGTTCAAAAAGATGTACTATGATGTAGGACTCTTTGGATATTGTTTCACTCTCTCCTTTTCCCAAAAGGAAGGGAGCTTTTGTTGTAGTTTTGTTTTCCTTCATCACTGCCTAGGGAGAATATTGTAGGTGATTCAATTTACCATTGATATTTGAGGTCATCTTTATTTTCACTAATATCTAATTAAAATGTAATATTTCCTTCTCATGTCATTGGAGGCATGAGGCTGGAATGGTATCAGCAGTATTGGTCACTGATGAATCACAGATATTTGTATCATGTGAGTTTTGTGGTAAATATATCAAAATGCTATTCACACTCATTGCTTTTGAAACTGCATCAGTTTATGCACTCACTTCTAGATTTTACTATTTAATGCATTTATAAAAAGTACACAGATTTCTATATCATGAATTGTTTGATAATGTTTTGGTTTATGCATTTCAACAGTATTGTATTTTCTGTTGAAAAACATGATTCTGAGAAAGAGTCCATCCAGAGGCATCTCTAGACTGCTAGAGAGGCCATAGTAGAGAAAGTTTAAGAAACCCTGAGGCAGATGTGACTGGGGTATAAAAAACTGTATCCACATCTGGTTCAGAAATCAGAAATCCAGAACTAGGAGTTGAACTTAATACCTGAAAAACACTTTGTTTTCTTTTGTCTTCTGTTCTCTCCCTTCCCTCCCTCCCCCACCCCTCCCTCCTTTCTTTCCTTCTTTTCTTCCTTCCTTCCTTCCTCCATCTCAAGCTGTCATTATTTTTTTTATTTACTTGTTTATTGGTACTGGGGATTGAACCCAGGGACACTTAACCACTGAGCCACATCCCCAGCCCTTTTCTATATTTATTTAGTGACAGGTTCTCACTAATTTGTGTAGGGCCTCACTAAATTGCTGAGGATGCCTTTGAACTCGTGATCTTCCTGCCTCAGTCTCCTGACCACTGGGATTACAGGAGTGTGCCACTGCGCCTCTTCATTACATTTTATCAGCTACCCATTTGCAGAAGGAGTGCAGTCCTTGTTAGCTCAGTCCACCAAGTTATTGAAATATCACATATGTCTCTACCCCAAACTTCCATCCCATTCTTGTAGACTGACTCAGACTACTTTAATTCTGACTTTAAGGCAACCTGAAGAATAGAAATTATAGATTTGATATCAGGAGCGAGATTGGAGAAGGGAGATTCTGTGACTTGGGACTGCCTGGGACAGATTCTGGCCCTGAGATGGTCCATTTAGTCTTGCTCATATCCTGAAAAGCGTTGTGTGTATCAGCTAAATCCTTTCTGTTATGAGAAGCCCTAATTAATGCATGCTCTGATTTGTTCTTCCCTGCTGAGGACTTCAGATTAATGATTACTGGGTACCACACATGTTATCTCTTATGTATCTTTAATAAAAATAACAATGGCTACAATTTACAATGGCCTTACTGTGTTCAGGAGCCCCCGTGCTCAGTCCTTTATATTCATGGTTTCATTTAACCCTCCCGCCACTCTCTGAGGTAACTCTTGAGCATCATTTGCCTCACTGTACAGAGGGAGGAACTAAGGCTCAAAGAATTTCAGTAAATTTCTCAAGGTCACACTGCTAGAAAGAGGTAAGACGAGTTTCACACCAAGACTTGTTTGATTTCATAGCACTTTACCACTTGCCATTGTGCTGTTATGTTTCAATGGCAAAAGGAAGTGAGAAATTGAATAATAGAATTTGGGCAAGGTGGCAAGAAAAATGAGGTAGCATTGTTGCATCACTCTTCTGACTGCCTGTCTTTTGATTCCCTTTACCTTGATGCCTCCAAGGTGCTTGGAATACTGACTGGGCTGGCTGAGCAAAGTAGGGTATGACCAAGAAGGTGGTGGGCTCCTGTCTCCAAGATTGGCCCAGCCAAGTGGGAGGTGGCATTCCTGCCTCAATATCCAGCATCTGCCTCTCAGACTGCTCGAGGGTGTTCCATGGAGGGGAGGAGGGAAGGAAATTGAGTAGGAAGGATCTGGAGCCTTGGCTGGTCTGGTGGGCTAGACCCCAATCAGCTCTGTGATCTTGGGGATGTTCCTTAACCTTTTTGCTTTTACTTTGTGCCACAGAGAGGTTAGGCTACATTTGCAGCAATTTTAGGCAGTCCGTGATGCCATGAAATTTTAAAAATTTTGTGAATTGTAGATGGACACAATACTTTTATTTTATTTATTTGTCTGTATGGGGTGGTGCTGAGGATCAAACCCAGTGCCTCGCATGTGCTAGGAAGTGCCCTACCACTGAACTACAATCCCAGCCTAATGCCATGATTTTTAAGAGAGACAGAGAGAGCTCTTGAGAGACACAGTCTCTGGAATGTTCTGAGTCAGCTACCATGGGTGCTAAGCCCCGACATTGTGTCATTTCTCCTCCAGCTTTCTGACACTGTTTTGTGTGATCATAAGATTCCCCTTCACCCTTAGTTACCAGTTGTCATTTACCCCTAGAGTTTAGCTCCAACATGGTGGCACAGTGCTCTGATGAAGGGGTCAGGCTTCGAGGGCTCGTGTTCTCACTCAGTTACTTTCTGTGCCTTAGTTTCATCATCTGTAAAAAGCAATAATGGTGCTTTTCTCGTGGGATCATCTGAGTACCAAAGGATGCATTCATGTATTGAGCTCTGCTGCTTCACATGCCAGGCACAAGGACCTACTCCTTCAATGTGTGTAATTACTAGCAGCAATTGAACTCTGTCTTAGTCAGCTTTTTCATTGCTGTGACCAAACGATTTGACCAGAACAATTTTAGGGGAGGAAAAGTTTATTGGGGGGCTCATGGTTTCAGAGATCTCAATCCACAGGCAGCTGACTTTCCATTCCTCAGGGCTCAAGGTGAGGTAGAACATCATGGAGGAAGAGTGTTGGCAGAGGGAAGCAGCTCAAATGGTGATCAGGAAGCAGAGAGAGACTCCACTCACCACATACAAAATATACACTCCAAAGCCACGCCCCCAATGAACCACCTCCTCCAGTCACACCCACCTGCCTTCAGTTACCACTCAATTAATCCCATCAGGGAGTAATCCACTAATCAGGTTAAGGCTATAACCCAATCATTTCTCCTCTGAACCTTCTTGCATTGTCTCACATGTGAGCTTTTAGGGGACACCTCACATCCAAACCATAACAGATTCCAATCAGTACACATTTGAAGAGTGCCTCCTCAGAGCAAACCACACAGGTAAGAGCCATGGGGGACATAGAGAGGCACAGTCAAGGCCCCTTAGCCTACAGTTGCATTTATGCTTCCCAGATACAGATGCTGACACACAGCTTGGAGGATGAGATGTCTGTTGAGAATCAATGCCTGTGAAAAGAAGCAGAAGAAAGCAATACTGTACAGAGGAGGACATGGAGCTGTGCATGAAAGTCCCAACAAAGCCTTGGCCAATGTGGCAGGAAGCTCTGGAACAAGACCTCCCCTCAAAGTGTCCCATGTGGAAACAACATGGCCAGGCCTCCATATCCTGGTCTTGTTCACTCACTGGATGTAGGCCATCCTGGTAAGAACATGACCTTGGCAGAGTTCTTGGCAGTTTGGGCGGACCCTGAAGGGACTGGTAACTGGAGGTCACCTGCAGGGTAAGACAGCAAGCTCTTCCTTGAAGAAGGATTTAGGCAGCACAGTGGAATGCCCACCACTCAAAAGAGTTTATAAATGGCATGGGTAGAGACTGAAACAGATGTCAGACTGTCCCTGGAGAAGTTCCAGAGCCTGGCTGAGCTGAGAGGTAATTGACCCAAAGCCACCAAATACAAACTTATTATAGTGAGAAGTCAGGTCCACTAGAGAACGGATGGGAAAGTCTGAAATTTGTGCCCCATGCCACACTGGAGTGTACAGGGTGAAGTCAATTGAGCCCAAGGTCAGAAACCTGAGTGAGGGGTGCTGGGAGAAGAAAAGATGAGGGAAAGCATTCCACAATGGATTTTATCAATTTGGGTTAATCATATGACTTGTGGGGATACAGTGAAAATTTTAGGATGTGAACACATGTTATGACTAATATGGAGGCCATGTCAGAACATGGCATGCTGAGGAGCCTGGTATCCTAAAGACTGGATGGAAGCTCTGTTAGTTAAGCAGGCATTATGAAGGAGAATCCAAAAATCTTCTGTGACCCTTGTAACAGACTTGTAAGTGAAAGTGAAGCCAAATTCTGGATATAGAAAGGAAGACCACAAAATGGCCCCAAACTTTCTCTGATTCCCTACTCAATGTCTCTCATTCACACTTCTTCATCTATTCCTTTTGTGTCATGGTCTTGACCACCATGATAATCTCTACATATTAAAATGGTTCACGTTGGGGGAAAGTGTTGAGTAGGGCTTACAGAGTGGCTTCCCATCTTGGCCCTATTATAACTTTGGAACCACCATCTGGAGACATATTGTGGAGGTCCTGGAAAGTTCAGACAAGAAGGGCATATTTACTTTGGCAAGAATTTGGGAATCCTTGAAAACTTAGCGATCTGGGGAGGGATGGAGAAGTTAGATCTTTAGCAAAATCTATTTGCCAACAATGTTCCAGATGTTCCAGAAGAGTGGGAACTGGAAACTTAATACCTAAGTCCTATTGTTTTAGTCTCTGAGCTGAAGGAAGGGGGACTAAGATGGGGTAGCAGTAAGGGAGAAGAATTGAGTAGGACAAATGATACGAGCCACTCCTCTCTCTGGACTTGGTGACAAGGACAATGGCAAGTCCCTTGAACCACAATAAAGAGATCTAGAGGAGGAGGTGGTTTTGGGGAAAGGGTTGTTGGCTTTCCAAGGGTGCATTTCTTTTGGTCATGAGATATCAATGGGGGGAAAGGAAGAAAGAAGTCAAGTAAGAGGATACTCAGGCAAGTCCCAGCCTCAGCCTGCTCTGCAGGACAGCCCTGGAGAGTAAGCTGTGTTTTTCCAGGTAAGGCAGTTGGGGGTGTTAGGTTCCTGTCCACATGACCCAAAGACTATGGGCCACGATGGAGCTAGGGGAAATCCTAGGTCCTTCCCTATGCATTTGTGCCTGGTAGCTTCTTTCTCTTAATCCAAACACTGTTCTGAAGCAAATTGTGGGTGCAGGAGGTTTGGAAGAAAAGCACAGTGAGGGGAGCAGGGTGTACAACCAGAGGGTCAAAAGGGAGCCAGAGGATCTGGGTGGAGTGCCAACACTGTCAGCTGTCACAGCGAGCAATGTCTTGAGAAAGAAGAGTGGCTTGCCAGCAAAGGTTCTGGCCTGGCTGGTCCTCATCCTTTTCCAGCCATCTGCTGCTTCCAGGAACAGGGTTTGAAATCCTGGTCCAGTGCCTGTTGCAGACTTCACCTTGGATTCCCCCTTTGCCATGGAAAAAATGGAAGCCAGAAAACATTTTTGCAATGGACTGGGTTGTGCCCTGGCTGTTGGCATATCCTTGATGCTCTGGTTTGGGGGTTGAGGGGGAGTGAGAACGCTCAGTCCTGCAAAGGGTTCTTGGTTCCAACTCATCCTCAATTTCAATGTGTGGCTTCCAAGACGAGGCAGCCATTAGTGCTTTGGCTCCCTGGCAGCCCTCTCCAAGATGGCCACTTGTCAGCAGTTGGGACACTGGCTCTCACCCACTGGCTGATGCTCTCAGACCATCAGTCTTGCTGGAAGGCTCAGGAAGCAGAGGACATAAGCAATGCTGTAACCACATGTGAATTGCTTTGGTGCAGAGGATGCTGGGCCTGAACCACAAAGCAGGGAGGGGTGGGGATGATGCCTCTTCCTTCCATGCAAATACATAAATGATGAAAGAACAATGAAAGCAACAGGAATACAGACACTAAAGAGCTTCCCTCTCAGACCTACTGAGTCACCTTCCCATGGTTCAGGTCCAGGCCATGTTGTAAGTGTTGGGTGAAGCTCCAGACCAGGATCTCAGATGAAGCAGTAAAGAGAAGTTCATTCTTGGCATTCAAGCAGCAAACAGAAACACAGTAGACAGCTGGGTGTCAGCTGGAAAACCTGGACACCATCTCTCTGGTTCTCTACCTGCTAGAGAACAGTGTACTTTGTGCTCCAGGGCTGCCATTGCTGGGCTACTTTGCTCCCACTGGGGCTGGTCTGGAGCAAACTTGTCGAGACGGCACCTTCTTCCAGTGTGGACCATGCCAACATCCCTCCGCCAACCCCCTATGCGTTCCCATTCTCTGGTTTTACTCAGGTTTGGCATCCTTCCAATCCCATAGGAATTGAGCTGATAAATGAATTCATACTCAAAGGTTATTGACTTAATTTGTCACCTCCATCCAAGAGCTGTTTGCACTGAAAAGAGATCCACCGGGGAGAGGGCAATGTTTAACTGCAAAGAATGCCTTTCTAATGGTGGGGTTTCAGGCAGAGGGGCCTGTGGGCAGCCTCTGTCAGATCACCACAGGGGTGACCTTTCTCTCTGCAAAGTCTTGCTGCAAAGGATTTCCCAACTTCAGTATGCACAGGAGTGCCCAGGGGTGCTTGTGAAACATTGCAGATTCTTTGACCCTAGAGATTTGATTTAGTGGGTCTGGATGGGGCATGGGAATCTGCATTTTAATCCACTCATCGCTTCCTGATAAAGTGATTCATGGACCATATTTTGGAAAAATACTTTGGCATTGCATTCATTTGGTAGGGATACCATGTAAAATATCACACTGTGGGACAGGAGTCCTTAAAAAACAGACATTAATTTTCTCACAGTCCCAGAGGTTGAAGGCTAAGATTGAGCTGTTGGCAGGGTTGGTTTCTTCTAAGGTCTCTCTTTTCAGCTTGTAGGTGGTAGCCCTCTCCCCATGTCTTCATACAGCCTTTCCTCTGCATTCATACCTCTGGTGTCTCTCTCTGTAAATTTCCTCCCCTTATAAGGACACCAGCCACATAGGACTAAGCCTGTCCTAATGCCCACATAATACTTATCTCGTCAACTACAGTCACATTCTGAAGCTCCAGGGTTAGGGCTTTGTCATATGAAGTTGGGAGGGATTGGCACAATTCTACCCAAGACAGGTTTGCAGAAGCAAATACTAATGTATCCAGGTGAGGTGGCACCTGCCTGTCATCCCAGCAACCTGGGAGACTGAGGCAGTAGGATTGTGAGTTGAAAGCCAAACTTCTCAACTTAGTGAGGCCCCAAGCAACTCAGCTAGACCCTCCAAATGAAAAATAAGAAGGGCCAGGGATGTGACTCAGTGGTTGAGCACCTCCGGGTTCAATCCCAGTACAGAGAGTGACTGAGACAGACAGACATTTATGTAGGCGCAACAGAAAGCACCAAGTTCTCCCCTCTTTTCAGTAAGTGCGAGAGAGAAAAAACACCCAGGTGGGAAAAGATGGTAGAGAATCACTGGTCTCTGTCCACCAACGGGAGGCACAGCGCCCCCTGTTGTCGGCACTGGCGCCGTTCAGGACACCACCTTGCCTCACCCTCTCAATTGCTTTTCCTAGTGTTCTTCCTCCCTGGGGTAGAGAGTCTTTCTTCTTTCAGCTTCCTGGGAGAGAACAGTCTTTGGTGCTGGCACCAGCGTGGTCGCCCAGGCAGCCCTCGCCTCCGCCTTGGAGGATGTTTCTTTCCCCAGAAAAAAGCGAAGACCCTTCACCCTCCCCATTCATCATCACCACGGGCAATCTAATTACAGCCTTGTCTTAAAAGAGGAACTCATTTACAATTGAGACTTCTTCCTTATGAAAATGTAACATCTTGAACTATGTTTTTATGGCCCCCTTTTACAAAAATAAAAAAGGAAATTAATTAATTTCCTTGTACACAGGAAAGACTCATGAGGTCTTGCCGGTTGTGCGCAGAAAGGATGCTTGCTCCTTCTCTCTCCCTCTCTCCCTCTCTCTCTTTCTCTCAGCCTCCCGCTGTGTGACAGTGAAATGCTAAAATGATTTTGGCAGGAGAATATTCTCAAAGGCTGTTTTTATTTCAGCAGCAGAAGAGTATCTCAGAACGCAGGCTGCACCTCTGCCCTGTGGGGCTGTTTCTAATTGTAGGAGGTGAGCTGTGGAAATCCTTCCCCCAGCCGGGTGGGGGGAAAGCGCCAAGAAACCTAAGGAAGATAATCGTGTCTGCCACACTCAGCGCTCACCACTTAAAGGAATTAACTTGTTGGAATAAAATATTTCTATGGGTGCAGAAAACTATGCATTAGAATAATGAGGCTGACCCCTTCCCTCCGCATCGCAATCACTGGGGTTTGTTTCTTCCCTTTCTAATCACAACATGTTATCTTCCCCCTCGCTCACACCTCTGTAGGCAAGACTGGCTGCGAATACTTTAGATTATCACCTTCTCATTTTTCCGTGCGAAATAATTGCCCAAGGATGGAAACTGACAAACAGGAATGTGAATTTCGGAAAGCAGGTCTCTTGTTATTTAGGATCGCCCAAATAAAATGGATTATTTGGGTGGATTACTTCACCCATCCTCACTCTTGCCCCTTTAGAAAGAGACATGTGTTTTCCCAGATCTGGACTGATTTGAAATTTTAAGGACAGCTGGGATACTGATATGTTTAATTAAAAACCTATACTACACAGCAGCAGAAGGGTATGAGGTCCCGGGGGGCTTCATAGCTTTCACTCTTGGTACCATTCACTTACTGGCTGAGTGACCTTGGGGAAATTGCTTAACCTCTCTGTGCCTCCATCTTTTCCTCAAAGAAAATGACACAGTAATAATAATGCTTTATGGGGTGGTGAGATTCAAATGTGTTAGTACATGTAAAGTGCTTAGAAAAATGACTGACGGACATAGTAAACACTCACAAAATATCAGCCGTTCCTATTTATGCCCTTGGAAAGGGAAGAGGAGCTTCTTTCCTGCTCTCCTTTAGTAATCGTGGTTAAGCATTGTCTCAGATACTAGGAGAAGTAACCAAGGACCCTGCCTTCAGGAAGCTTCAGTTTAGCGCATGTACTGGTCATGTAAATGGTTTATTGTAACACAGACTGAAATAAATGCTCAGGGGGATAATGGTGACATAGCGTGGAGGCTATAAGGAGAAGCACTTAATGGGAGAAGATTGAAGATGGCACAATACGAGGGTCTCTGTAAGAAGGGAACAAAGGAAAGGGGTTCCAGGTTGTAGGAGAATGGGGAGTGCAAGGAAAGGGAGAAGCCAGCCAGCACAGGACACCTTAGTGATCTAAGACAAGGACACCAGCCCTGCAGCACGGGACAGAAATGGTAATTAGGGGCTCCTCTGTCCTGCAACAACCCAGCATCCCAATTTGCATTTCCATGTAAAAGAACTGCAAATGATATTGGAGCAATTAACTATTCTCTATATTTTCCCCTTGAAGAATTAAATTTCTTTTTTTTTTTTTTTTTAGTGATGAGCCAAGTCTTATAGTGACCAACTACGATTTAACAGAAAGACTCCCCCAATTCTGTCCATACGGGCCATTTATTACACCCAGAGAACTCTTTGTAGTCACCACAAACGCGCAGCTACCTCTGGGGTACGATGCGGCCGCTATTTAACTGTCACGTAACATGACAATCGAGTGTCCTATTAGAGCTAAAATTTAATTGTGAAGACGGGTACCATATTTAACTGCAATCCTGGGGGGAATTTAGGTTGACAGGCTGTAATTACCCAAACTGGAACCTGGCCAGGACACACCTACTCTTTGCCAAAAGAGCTATGGGGGTTTTAACCACCGCAGGCATGGGAAGCCGGCGGGTCTGTCGGGTGGGAAACGACACTTGCAGCCCCACAGCGCCCCCTAACCAAGCTCCGGGCAAGCGCAGGCTGTCCCGGCAGCAGGCCTTTTTCTGACCCGTTGCACTTGGAGGTTTCCAGCAAAGCCCCTGTCTGCCGGCACCTGGCTCCAATCCATCACGGGTTATCAGAAACTTGCCATTGAAGGTTGTGCAGCTGTGGGGCTTGCAGTCAGGTTCTCACTGGCTCTTATCTGTGTCTGTCTGTCCTGTGTGTCTCCCCTCAGGTCCTGCTGCTTCTCTCTTATCACGACAGAAGTGCCTGTCCTGCTAAAATAATTACCCACCAGAGCACAGTGGTTCTCGTCAGCAGCTGCTGTTTCGACATAGAGATCAATTAGAGGCATATTTTGACTGGGGAAGTAGCCGGTCGGGCCGGTTTACTAAAAACCCCATTAGAATTCTTCCTACGAAATGTACTTTGGTCTTCCAATGCAATTGTCACCAGAAAAAAATAAAAACTGGGTCAAGAAGAGGTGGCAATGTGGCTTGCCGATGTCACTGAAGGGTTAAAAGGGAGAAAGTTCTCGGCGGCAAGAAGCAGTGTGAATAAATGTGGTCTTAATTTAAGGTTATGGATTTTTAAAAAGCCTAGCTTTTTGTCTTCAGAAGTCTTTGCATTCATATCAGTTAAAAAATAATTTAGACAGAAAATAAATGTTGGAGCAAACTCAAATTATTATGTGCATTTTAAATAAACCTGTGTTTTCTGCTGCAGACATAGCATATGAATAATAACATTAATAATGATCACGATAATTTGTCAACTGATGATATTTTCCGTCAGACCTTCCAGGCTGTTGGTTCCTGGCTCTGCTATTTAACTTAGCCGACCTGTCCTTCATGAGGGGAGCTGATGATAGCAGCCTTCACTCCCTCTGCAGAGTGAAAACGTAGAGAAGCTCAGGATCTAGTTCCGGCGCTGCATTAATTAGCTGTGTGACCTTGGGCAGGTTGCTTAACATCTCTGGCCTGCGGTCAAAGATTGAAATGGCCTCAGGGGGAATCGACAGAGCTGTAATGAGAAAAATCAAAAGACTACAGTCATATCACCTGGGATTTTTTTTTCCTTTTTTAAAGAATAAAAGTTCTGTAAAAAGAAGTAGACTCCAAAAGCAGCTTCAACCAAGCAATTATTGGTCAGGGCACAGGAGGAAGTTAGATTAAGACTAATTTTGAAATACATGTGGAAAGGTTTTCCTCTCTGTTTCTAAGGACACACACATATACATGCACACACAGTTTATACATTGGTCAGAGGGGAATCCATTTAAAATGCTCACTTTTCTGCTTTCCTGAAGAGATAGACGGTTACTGCTCTCAAAGGGCAACAATAACATTATCGGAATATGAGTGTCTATTTAATTCTTATAATAGTATAATGCTGTCCAGACACTACCAGTATAACAAAAAATATATAAGGGAGAAGCATATGAAACTGCCATTTTGAGGGATCAGAAAGAATTGAATGTCAGAAATTTTGTACACTTTGAACTATTATTTAATGTACTGTAATTTGGATCTTAAGTGTTCTTCAAAGTTCCATATGCTAAAGGCTTCATAATCAGCCTTTAGTGCTATTGGGAGATGGTAGAACCTTTAGGAGGTGGGGCCTAGTGGAAGGAAGTTAGGTCATTGGGGGCGTGTCCTTGAAGGGGTTATTGGGAATCCATCGCCTTCCTGTGTCTCTCTTTGCTTCCTGCCCTCCATAAACTGAGCAGGTTTGTGTCACCACATGCTCCCCCCATGCTATTCTGCCTCATCACGGGCTCCCAAACAATGGAGCCTAGAGCAGAACCTCTGAAACCCTGATCCAAAATAAACCTTTCCTTCTAAATTGTTTTCCTCAGGCATTTGTCACAGTGATGGAAAACTTAGTAGCACATAATGTATGCAAGGTGTATGTGTGTGTATATACATACATGGCATAATTTTTAATAATACTAGTAATACAACCTAGATAACTGACATTGTTCTGTAATCTTATTTCTCTAACAGAGCTTGGGGGAGGATTAGTAAACCCCTCATATTCTTATCCCAACACTTAGAATACAATGACACAAGACTGAAGAGAAGGTGGGTTTGGTGGTGCACTCCTGTAATCCAAGCGACTGGGAAGGCTGAGGCAGGAGGATCACGAGTTCAAAGCCAGCCTCAGCAACTTAGCGAGGCCCTAAGCAACTCAGCAAGACCCTATCTCAAAATAAAACATAAAAAGGGCTGGGGTTGTGGCTCAGGGGTTAAGCGCCCCTGGGTTCAATCCCTGGTATCAAAATGATTAAAAATTAAAATAATGACACTGAACAGAAAATGCTAGAGTTCCAGATCACATTCCTAATCATTGGAACAGGCCCTATTTGGTCCTACAGGAATATGACCAGAAGCTGCCAAGTGGGAAGATTAGTTTGAAGTGTTGATGGGGCTGTTGGCTTCCATGCAAGGGGAAGGGTGCTATGCACTTCTCAAGAGTGAACACAATGGAGATGGGCTCTGTGAGACCTCTGCACAGTTTCACCTGGAGAACTGAGATTATAATGTAAATTACTGAGGAGAAATTCTTTTTTCATACTAAGAATTTATGAATTTTTTGGCCGTTATTTTTATTAGTGATTTTTTAAAAAATAGAAACACAAGTATACCAAATGATGATTTTAAGGGCAGCTAACACGATAGAATGTTCCAGGATATTTTCAAAAGAAAAAAGGTGGGGCCCTAGGGAAAGGGACCCTTTCATTAAAAAAGTGAGTGGATTTCACAATGAATAAAGAAATGATGATTCCAGATAGGAACAACCAAATTTATCAGTGATTAGATTTTTTACTTCCTGTATGTTATTTCTATATTTTTTAGTTGCTTCTTCCACGTCTGTAAAATGGCCAAACTGACCAGACCAGATGGTCCCTAAAACATAGTTTCAATGATAATTAGACATTTTCAGTGCAAAATAATCAATAAATTATGGGAAAGTATTAAAAAAGAAAATAGCAGGACATGGTCAAGCACTCCTGTAATCTCAGCAGCTTGGGAGACTGAGGCTGGAGGATCATGAGTTCAAAACCAGCCTCAGCAATGGCAAGGTGCTATGTAATTCAGTGAGACCCTGTCTCTAAATAAAATACCAAATAGAACTGGGGATGTGGCTCAGTGGTTAAGTGACCCTGGGTTCAATACCTGCTACCTAAAAAAGGAAAAAAATCAACTGTATTCTCCTCATTCCAAAGATATTGCAGAACAGTTTTACCCAGATGTTTTTACACACACACACACACACACACACACACACACACACACACACACGTGCACAGTTTTAATATGCTCAAAAATCAGATAGTTTCCAATCATTTTTTTTGTGTGTGGGAATGGCAAGTCATGGACACTTTTCCATATCAATAAATGTTAAACTATTCTTTTTTTTAAAGTGAGTACATAGTATTCCACTTTATTTTAAACCAATCAGCTCCCAATGCATATTTAGATTGCTCCCACTTTCCCTACTGTAAACCTCACTGATATAATCTATCTTGTCATACTTTTCTTTGTATATTTCTTTGATTATTCCTTAGGACTCATTCCAATAGGTAGAATCCATAAATCGAAGGACAAGACTTTTGTTGTACATTGCTAAATTAATAGATCACAAGAAAGACTGTACCTACTTACAGTGTCTTTAAAGGAAAGTGAAAAGGCTCATTTCCCCTCACTATACCATCAATGTGTTTAATGTTTGACCACCCGGTCAATGAAAGAGAGTCTACAGTGCTGTTTGATTTGTTATCTCTATGATTTCCAGTGAGATGGAACCGATTCAGTCTTCACAGATAGTAGATTTGTATTTCTTCTTTTGTGGATTTTGTACTCATCCCTCTTGCCCATTTTTCTATTGAATATTCCTCAGTTTCTTATTGATCATAAGAGAACTTTACATATTAAGGATATTATTCTTTCAATCATATCATGTGTAAGACATATTTCCCCACTTTTTCATTTGTCCTTCAATTATTTCTGGATATGTTTTTTTGAATGTCAAAGTTGGAAATTTTTATGTATGGAAGCAATTAACTTTTGCCTTAGCATTTCAGTCTTCAGGGTCACTGTGAAAGGCAGCATATTCATATGTTTTATTTTTTCCAGTCATATTGAGGTCCACTACAATGGCAACTCTCTTTTCCCTCCAAATCATGTTTCTTCTTACTTTTTAAAGGTTCTGGAGTGAAGTCATAAGGGACCTTGGAAACCCCAGCAGAGGAAACATGACCATTAATAGTAACACTTGACATTTCTATTTCCACTGTGCTAAATAATCACTAATCAGTGTCCCTCCTTAGCTTAGCCCTAGGGGGTCAGCCTGCCTGCTCTTCATTCACTCCATAGGACACTGAGGCACAGGAGTGGGAAGGATGTGGCATTCCATTTGGTGGGTGTCACTCTCACTATCCAGAATCTCAGGCTCCTGTTTTCATTGGTGCTTAAACCAAGTTGACACAGTTCCTCTATGTAGGTTGGCAGATTCCAGGATGCAATGAGACCATCAGAATGAGTTCTATAGGTAAAAAGCCACTACTCTCCCTTCCCATTCCCCAGAAAAGGAAAATCATATAGCATATTGAATAGATTACAACCTGGGATCTTCCAACTTGGATAACAGAAGAGATGATACCACTTCTCAATGTACTGTTAAGTTTTGGCAATCAGGATAGGATGCCTACTGCAAGATTTAGGGAAGGCAAGGAAAAAAAGGAGGAAAAGTAGAAGGAAAATGTCCCTGAACTTGGTGAATGGAGAGTGTTCCAGAAGGTGAGCCCATGACCATCTTGCATGACACCAATTTACATCACAAAGTTTTGAAAATGAAGGAGTGGGAGTGCAGCCAGGTGAACCAGAATCAGAACAGGTAAGATCCCAGCGCAGTTCTTCCTATGCTATCTAAGAAGCACTAGGGTCCCTCCACCCCCAACCATGTGTCATGGATCAATACTTACAAATAATTGCAATAAAAAATTGAATTAAACATTTGAAAGAATGCTTAAAATATAAGCCCCATTTTTAAATTAGATTCAAAAGACAAAAATTGCTCTGTAAAAATTGTTACAAAATTTTCTATTCTTCTCAGTTTCTATAATCATCTCTTTGCAGACCAGCAACAGCTCACCTGTTGGGACAGGCACAGCTGGTACAAGTTCACAGCCCATGCTTTCTGAGGAGCCCTGAGCTAGAGCATTCAGGGAAGGAGATGGAGTTGGCAGTGTCAGATGTTTCCAAGGTGTTAAGTAATGAGGTCTGGTAAATGTCTTTTGAATGTAGCAACAAATAGATATTTGCAAAGAGTGGCTTCAATGGTGTGGTTGAGACAGAAGCCAGATCAAATTGGTGGAGGAGGAGTTCTTCAGTGTTCACAGAGACTAAAAAATGTGGAAATGAAGATAAAGTAAAATCATGAAGCACTTCATGCTTTATGCTGCTAAACATCATCTTTGTTTACACAAAAGAGTTAACAAAAAATGTATGTTGTGACATGGAATAGGACCAGATAGCAACAGGATAAAATGTACCGTGTACTAGGCAAGGTGTCAGTCCAAGTTCAGAGGCTTGCGCACTGGGGTGGAGTGAAGTAAAGATAAACCCTGTGACTTTGCTCAAGTCCTTCATCCCCTCTGATCTCCAGTTTCCTTCTCTGCCAGAGGCAGGGGTCGCCCACAATCTCTTCTCTTTGTTTCCAACTTTTGTGTTCTATGACTTGGAGTTTAAACAATCAGTGCAAATATTGGTGCTCCTGGAAATTACCCAACTTATTTGGAGTCCTGGGGTTCTGTTGAATCTGGCTGTACATCTTCAGGCAGATAGCTGCCAGCAAAATCCTCAGTTGGTTATGACTAGTAAGATAAACCTGCCCCTCCCCCTCAAAACATTTAGGAATCAGAAAGCTTATGGTTAAAACCATACATTCAACCTCAAACAGGGATGAAACCCAACTGGATCTCAGAGGTTTTAGAAATGCTGAGAATTCAGCTTCAAAGTCATGTGAGGTGGCCTGTGATCTGTTCAAATTTCTAACACATGATTAGATTGTTTCTGCTGCTGTAGAGAAAAAACTTAGAAACCATGGATCTCATGATCTTGTACCCAAAGAAGCTGGAAGCCAGGTGATCTACAGGAAACTACCAGGGACCTCTGGAGTTGGAGAAAGCCAAGTTCAAAGGCAAATCTTGCATTAAAAAATTGTCGATCTAGGTTCTGTGTGCTACAACTCTAGTGTTCATGTAAATAGTGTAGAATCCGCAGGGTGGCCTGGCTGGGAAGGAGAGGAAAGAATCTAAGGCATCCTTGAGTTGCTCTGGGCTTTGAGAAGGTCAAAAGGAAAGACGATGTGGACTGTAGGCAGGCAGTAACTATATAGTCATGGAGCCAGCTGGAGGGGGCTGAGCAGTCTGCCATGGGGTGGTTTTTTCTTTTCTGCCCAAATCCCTCAGAAGTGTCAGGGATGCTGACTGGATTCTTGGTCCTCATCGTTGTCCTTTCTATAGCTAAGAAATTGACCTGTCAACCTGTCTGTATAGTCCCTGATATCACAGCATCCAAATTCACCATATCATGAAAGGTCACTGCTGGCCTTTCTCATATCCATTATATATTATCTTTGAACATTACTCCTAGCTTTATAGACCTTGCTGTGACTGTCCCCTGTGTTTCTTTTGGGGCAGAGTTAGCAGAACCACCGCGTGCACACATACACACGCATGCACACACACCCGCTTTATTCAGGCAGAGCAGAAGAAAATACTCCATCGGTTCAGGTAAACAATGAATTGCCACATGCTCCTTGCAGAACAGCCCCCTAATAATTGGCAGGGTTGAAAGCAGGAGCTGTTTTCTGTGGGTTCCCTCGTAGCTTCACATTGCCCTCTGCCTTTTAGTGAAACTGGAACAAGCCATTTGGGTGGCTGTGACCAGATCTGGCTGAAGAAGTGCCCAGCTGTTGCTCTTTCCTTTCTCCAGTTTTCAGTCCCCATGATGTGGATTCATTATGGCTGTGATCGTTGCTGATGACATTAATGCACTGTGCTGCTTCTCCACCGCACGTGCCATCTGCTCCCATCAGCCCTGTGGGGTAAGTGGTAGGTAATTGTTTCCCATCGGTAGTCCATTTTCTCAGATAAAGGATGCGAGATTCAAAAATAAACATCCACTCTGAGTCATTGCGACAAGGCTAGTGTGGATCTGGGGGCAGCCACCCCATCTACTGTTAGTAGTGGGCGAGGCTGCTTTCCCAGTAATTCAAGTCGAAGGGCAATTTGATTCATTAACAGTGACTCTGGGGGAGGAGGAGGTTCAGGGAGAGAGCAGAGACAAAAAAAAATTCCTGAGAGTTCTTATAAACCAGCAGGGTCAATGCAAAAGAGAAGGGGAGAGATGGAGAGAGAAATTGGTGATTCATCAGCAAAGGTTGGCTTGTGGATGGGAATGAAAGATAAGAGCCTGTGTGCTTGTAGCTCTGGGAAACAAGCTTGTGCTCCGGGGAGCTGAGCTTTCTCACTAGCTCTGGCCACGGCTGACTCTCCAAGGACGACAGAGTCCAGACCAGAATTGAAATTTCAGCACGAGGGCAGGGGTGGCGGGGCTCGCCCTGAGGGTAGGCAAGCAGAGAGTTCAGGATGGGGTGCTGCCAAAGAGGAACTGAAAGCCCAGCTCCCAGAATTCATCATGGGGGAGAAACATCCTGATTCAGTTACATCTTCCCAGACTCCCAGGGATGACCGATGGGGCTTTTGTTGTTGTTGTTAAGGAAATTGCATCCTGTGGTTCACTTTTAACCTGTTTTCCCTTAAGCATTGCCATTCGTCCTCAATTTGACCTTCACCTCCCCTCAGAGCTCATCCCCACACACATCAGTCATTTATTAAATAAATATTTATTGCAGTCCTGCCAGATGCAAGGCGCCATGCTCACTGGGAGGTTGCTATGGGCTCCTGAAGCTGGGCAGGCCCAGATCTGCCATTCGCTAGCATTGTCCTGTGCAAGGCAGTAATGGCTCTGAAGTTATGTTTCCTCATCCCTACAATGGGATAACTATGAATCCAGAGAATCAAATGACAGAATGTGTGCTGAACTCAGACTGGAAGAAGAAGGGCCCTCCATAAACACAGGGCTGGGATAATGAGCTTCCCTTTGGTGACACACTGGGAACGCCTCCCCACATCTCCTTTCATCTTTGAGGTTCGCTTGTGTCTCCTTGACCAGCTCTGACCTGCTGCCCACATCTGCTGACTCAGGCCCCAACTTCATGCCTCTTCTGCCCTACTGAGGACAGCCCCATCCCTCCTTGGACAGGGTAGAGCAGGGCTTCCCTCACAGAGCCCTCCTTGGAAGCTAAGCTGGGGTGCAGTCAGGGAAGAAGACTCCCTAACACCAGACTTGCTCCAATCACAGCCGGGCCCGCTAATTGATTCACGTTATTTTATTTTCTGTTCTGGTAGTTAGGGCCTCAAGCAATTTTATGCAAATTTATGAACCTTATGCAAATGAGGGCATCCCTAGACTAATTGCACACAAAATGGAAGCTCTGTAGGCACCTCCCCCATTCAACTGTGCCCTGATTCCTTCTCATTCCTTAATTGACTTCCAAACTCCCCTGCATCCACGTGCTCCCAAGATCAACAACCTTTGCTCCCTGAATTCCCATCCACAGGCTTCTCACTGGCCATTGTGGAATGTTTGAGAGACAGTGTCAGCCCCATTTGCAAGGGCTGGCAGCTGCCTGATATCCCAGGAAACCAAAAGTAGCCATGGGGAACATTTTATTTTTATTTTAAGTTATTTGAACTCCGGCCAGCTTCCTCCTTCAATCTTCGCAGGCAACACCAGCCCAGAGCAGTCTGGCACCTGCCTTGGGCTCATGGATCTGGCCTCCATGGTTCTTTTGTTACAGGCAGGAATGTTTGTGGTCCTCCTCCTTCCAAGGGACAGTTTCCATGCCTGTAATCCCAGTGGTTGGGGAGGCTGAGGCAGGAGGATCATGAGTTCAAAGCCAGCCTCAGCAACTTACCAAGGCCCTAAGCAACTCAGCAAGACCCTGTCTCTAAATAAAATTTAAAAAAGGGCTGGGGATGTGGCTCAGTGGTTAAGCACCCCTGGGTTCAATCCCTGGTACAAAATAAAGAAGGTTCTGTCTTAGTTGGGGTGCCCTAGAAACAGAAGGTTAGGTAGGAATTAAGAAGTTAGCTCCAGGAGTATGCAGGGACACACTTAGAGGCAAGGGAGTGAATTTTGATACCCACCCCACCCCCGTTTAGAAGAATTGGTCTCCAGTAGCCCCAAGGAGCAGAGACAGTAGCCTCCCACAGGCTCCCACTCAGCAGCTGGGAGAGGTATGCCGCCCATGTGGGGCACCAGCCACATGTCCTAAAGGCATATTTCTTTGTTGAACTTACCTTTAGCCTGTCTATGAGGCAGGCATTCACATGATCCCCATTTTATAAACGCAGGCCCTCATGCTCAGGGCAGGCTGCTACCTGCTCTCCCAGCGTGCCTGGAGAACCTCCTGGGCGGAGCAGCTGGAATGGCACTCTGAACCTGGACTCGCTCAGTCTCCCACTGGCCTGTCCACACTCTCAGTGGGCTGAATCCTTTGTCTCCACCCACTCCCAGGTCCAAGGACAGGAGGCGTGTCTTGGGAACCCTCTTATACACCTAGCTTGTCTCTACAGCACTCTTTCCCTCTTCTCCTTTTGTATGGAGTCTTCTTACAAAATTCCTCAGAAAGAGTGTGTGTGGGGGGGGGGCGGTGAATGGAGTCACAGGAGACAAGTAGTGTCAAAGACTTTTACCCTCCTGCCCTCTTCCTTTCTGTCCCTGTCCTCTCCCCTCTGACCCACTTCCCTTCCCCCTCCCAATTTCCCCCTCAGCTCTTCCTTTCCCCTTCTTTCCTTCATCTTCTTATTCCCTTCCTTCTTTCTCAACACCTTTATCTCTTCACCCTCTATCCCTGCCTCTTAGAAGACTGCCACCTTCACCTCAGCCTCCAGCCCCAGATGAGCCAAGCTCCGTTCCCAGAGCAGATAGCAAGAGAGCCACATAGTGCAGAGAGCTTGGCGCAGTTGGGGGAGGCGGCCTTTCACACCAGGGCACTGGGTTTCGGGAAAGTGCCCTTGCCCTTCCCTGCCTGCTGAGGGACTGGAGGCAAGAAAGGAGGCCGGGTTGCTGGCTTTCAGAGGCCGGGCTGAGTAGCATGCTGTACTGGGATCCACCTCCAAGTGGCAGTCTTGACGGGACAGGGTGAAAATCAGGAGTTGGGTGGAAGGAGATGGGGTTGGGAGATCCATGGGAACAGCCTGCCGCCAGGCAACCCAACACACAGAATAGAAAAGTAGGCCATGCTGTGCAATGCGGGAGTTTCACAGCCTGAACAGGAAGCAAGGCCCTGGGTCTTCATGCACTTAGGGTCTCCTTTTCCAGAGGAAACCCCTAGCCCAGTGCCCTTTCCAGCTTCCCCTCTGCCCACCCCTCTGGAACTTCTTCATTATTGAGCCCCATCTTTCTTGATTTCCTCCTTCTTTTTGAGAACCCTTTCTTTTGAGTTTTATTTCCTGGTTCCATGGTTGGAACCTGTCTATTCAGAGTTCAATCTTATCTCTAAGAACAGCTTCCATTCCTGAAGCATTGACATTTTAATTGCTTTCATGTGAATTTACTCTGGTACATTATAACTAAGAACAGCCACATAAGGATGTTCAGGTGTGTACTGCACAAGAGCTCTACCTTTAAAGGAACAACTGTTTAAATGGGAAAGATGTGCTAACTCATGAGAGTGCCAAAGCAGATATGGCAATGTTAGACCTCCTGGCCAAATCTAGAAACAGTGAAGGAGATGCCCATTCTCTCCCTACTGAAACCCATGGGACTTTCACACGCTCACAAAAGCATGCATATAACACAAGTAGAGCCTCCAAGGGCACAGGCACAAGTCAGCCTTCTTGTGTGACTGGACTTCCTCATTCTTGCTCTTGCATCTTTGAAAAGCAGCCTGCTGGAGAATGAGATAAGTGAGGTAGAGCTGAATTAGCTCCATTGTTCCAGGAGGCTATCAAAATCACTAAAGCCTCTTAGCTGATGTACAGTTCACCATAGCACAGGAGCAAACTGAGCTGAGTGCAGCATATTGGTAGAACCACATAAGCCACTATACTTTGGAATGTTTGTTACACAGTCTATCTGACTGATGCAGGGAACAATGGGAAGTTTTTACTAGAAAAAGCTAGAAAAAAGTAGCAAAAGGGTTGGATGTCTCAATTTGAACAATAGCTCAACAGAGTAGGGATGGCAAACATGTTCTGGTTGTGCACTGCACAAGAGTTCTGCATTTGAAGGAGGTACTATAAATATGGGAGCTGTGTGCATGGCTCGCTTGAGACTCTCCAGCTTGCAAAGTCCCTTCTTGTTTTTCATAAAACATACCTGGGAAATTGGGTAGGCAGCGATTTTATTCCCATTTGTCAGATGAGAAAACTGAGTCTCGGACACGATTCAGGAATTGCCTGAGAAGCTAGCAAGGAATGAAGCCAAGGCTGCGGCTGGACTGTTTGACCCTGGCCCCATGCTCTATGCTGTAAACAGCATTTGTAGAAATGGGGGTTAAAGGGACAGGTACTGCTGCTTGGGGGCAGGGAGGTAGAACAGAGGGGCAGATGGGAAAGCTCCTAAATGAGCATTCCTGGAACGGACAGGAGGAGCCAAGTAAACCTGAAATGAGGATGTGAATGTCCTGGGGAAACAAGAAGAGGAGAGCATGGACTCTGTAGAACAGAGGGCTAGACCTGCAGGTTCCCTAGGACTTATTCTTAGGCTTCTATTGGCTGCCAGGCAACAGTTGTCCCAGCCTCCTCCTGAGGAATTTTCCCCATTCAGGGAAACTGACCGGAGAGTATAATGTCATCCTTGTGATAGCACCACGTGCCTGGCATTGCATTAACTTTCCCCATTTTACAGATGAGGAAACTGAGGCACACTGAAAATGTGTCCCACAGCTGACAAGTTGTAGAGCCAGGTTTCAAATGCATGGGTTCTGGCTTCAGAATCTGTGCCCTTAACTACCACACTGGCAATGGCTTCTCTGTGCTTAGCGTTTTGCTGTTCAGGATGTTCCGAGAGACTCAAAGGAAGGATGAGAAAAGAGTGTGGGACCAGTATCTAAATCAGTAGCCATGGAGGCAACCCCATTTCCCTGGGGATCCATCAAAGCTGTCAGTTTCTCTCTGCATTTTCCTATATCTCTGGAGGCCCAGTGATTCTGGCCATACCTCCAATGATCAGAAACCAATTTTCCCAGGGCTGGGGGGAAGAACATGCATCTCTTCTTCCTGGTGCATGTCCTGGGAGCCACACCCCCCTACCACCACTGTATTGATCTCATGCATGGTCCTCCCAGCCCTCCCAGCCCTGTGAATGACAGCGCAACCTACAACCACTGTCCCTCGTGGCACCATCACGTCTGTAATAGGACAACTGGGAAGAGCCCCGAGAGGTGTGGCTTTACTGTAAAGGAAAATCATGTCCTTGGTATTTCTCTAAGAGTGGGGCCAAGAACAGACACCTTCCAAGATCCCATCTGCTTTAGGTGACAGTGACAATCACAGCCATTTGTTGAGGCTGTCCTCCATTCCAGACTCTCTTTTCTCAACTGCAAGTTCTTTTAATGTTTCCTTCAAAACACAGCCTGGTTCACTCACAAAACACTATACACCTTTTCTCAACTAGTGCCTCCACCAAGACCACAGGATTATTCTGACACATAAGCCCTTCCTTCCTGCTCCCCACCTCTGGAAACACTTTTTATTATTATTTTGATTCATTGTACCCAAATGGGGTACAACTTTCATTTCTCTGGTTGTACATGAAGTAGAGTCACACCCTTTGCCTAATCATACTTGTACATAGAGTAATGATGTTTGTCACATTCTGTTATCTTTCCTTCCCTCTGCCCACTCCCCCTCTCATTTTCCTCTACACAATCCATCCTTCCTCCATTCTTGCCTCCCCCAACCCCCATTATGTGTCATCATCCACTTATCAGAGAAATCATTACGCCTTTCTTTTTTTGTGATTGACTTACTTCACTTAGCATGATATTCTCCAACTCCATCCATTTTCCTGCAAATGCCATAATTTTATTCTTCTTTATGGCTGAATAATATTCCATTGTATATATATACCACAGTTTCTTTATCCATTCATCTGTTGAAGGGCATCTACGTTGGTTCCACGATCTAGCTATTGTGAATCGAGCAGCTATGAACATTGATGTGGCTGTATCTCTGTAGTAGGCTGATTTTAAGTCCTTTGGGTATAGGCCGAGGAGTGGGATAGCTGGGTCAAATGGTAGGTCCATTCCAAGTTTTCTAAGGAATCTCCACACTACTTTCCAGAGTGGCTGCACTAATTTGCAGCCCCACCAGCAATGTATGAGTGTACCTTTTTCCCCACATCCTCTCCAACACCTATTGTTGCTTGTGTTCTTGATAATCGCCATTCTAATTGGGGTGAGATGGAATCTTAGTGTAGTTTTGATTTGCATTTCTCTTATTACTAGAGCTGTTGAACATTTTTTCATATATCTGTTGATTGCTTGTAGATCTTCTTCTGTGAAGTGTCTGTTCATTTCCTTAGCCCATTTGTTGATTGGGTTATTTGTATTCTTGGTGTAGATTTGTTTGAGTTCTTTATAGATTCTGGAGATTAGTGCTCTATCTGAAGTAAGTGTAGCAAAGATATTCTCCCACTCTTAGGCTCTCTCTTAGCATTGCTGATAGTTTCCTTTGCTGAGAGAAAGCTTTTTAGTTTGAATCTATCCCATTTATTGATTCCTGCTTTTATTTCTTATGCTTTGGGAGTCCTGTTAAAGAAGTCTGGTCCTAAGCTGACAGGATGAAGATTTGCACCTACTTATTCTTCTATAAGATGCAGGGTCTCTGGTCTGATTTCGAGGTCCTTGATCCATTGTGAGTTGAGTTTTGTGCAGGGTGAGAGATAGGGCTTTAATTTCATTTTGCTGCATATGGATTTCCAGTTTTCCCAGCACCATTTGTTGAACAGGCTCTCTTTTCTTCCATTCCAGACTCTTGAAGAACATTTTTGCTCATCTTTGCAGCCCTTCTAAAGGATGAATATCATAATCTTCACTTTAGAGAGAGACAAACTAAGACTTAGAGACGTTAAGTGACCTCCTGGCTTACGGTTCCACAGGAAGTCTACTTGAATCCTGGTTCTCTACTTTCCCCACATCATGGCCCCCTGATGGAGGTCCAAGGGGAATTATGGTGTCTTCCTCTTTGTCACCTCCCACTCTGCTGACCTGATCCTGAACAGAGGCTCCATATCCCCCCACAGCCCTCCACACTGATGTTCCTCTCCATCTCCTGCCCACTTCCTTCCTCGCTTACATTTCCAAAAGCTCCAGCTCCACTTTCTGCTACCACAGGCCCAGCCAAAGCCTAAAGGAGGAACAGTTGGGACAGCAGAGGGAGAGGTCCCACTCCCCAGGCCCCACCTTCCTCCCCACTCTGATTCAATTAGCATTGCCACTGTTGCAACACAAGCAAACTGGAAGAGCCCAGGACGCCTGGACACAGCACATGTGTGGGTGAGTGAGTGAGTGTGTGTGTGCAGCTTGCACGTGAGCATTGACTGTGGAAAGTACATATGTGTGTTCCAATGAGTGTGCCCATACAAGTATGTGTACATAAGAGTGTCCTGTATGTGTGCACGATGGTGAGTGTGCACACTCCTCTCTTGATCAGGGGCCAGAAGAGCTTTTAGAGTCAGAAAACTGGGTGGCTGAGATGTGCGCCCATCCCAGGCTCAAAGGACTTTGTCCAGTCGCTGTCAGGACTGAGCAGTGAGGCTTTGGGACCCTTCACAGTGGAGGTATATTTTGTCCTCTTGGAGTATCAAGAAGGGGTCAGAATGACAGAAAGGCACGGGAGGGTTGCTGGAGGCAGAATTCCACTAGGGGTAACTGGGGGGAGGAAGAGACCATTTTGACCCAGGAGTCATGAGAAATTTGCAATCTTTCCCACCCACATCCCAGGGTGATCCTTGTCACATTTGATTTCTGGGACCTTGGAGAGAGAAGAATGGTGCTGGAGAGGGACATTGCTAAGAGGACATCAAGTAGCAGTCTAAGTTTTTTTATTTCTTTCTTTTTGGTACCACGGATTGAACCCAGTGGTGCTTAACCACTGAGCCACATTCCCAGCCCTTTTTTATATTTTATTTAGAGACAGGGTCTCACTGAGTTGCTTAGGACCTCACAAGGTTGCTGAGGCTGGCCTTGAACCTCCAATCCTCCTGCCTCGGCCTCCTGAGCTGCTGAGATTACAGGTACATGTCACCACTCCTGGCAGCCATCTAAGCTCTTAATGAAGACTTTGACTCTGACCTCCATGTTAGTTGGGTCAGCCTGAAACTGAGAAAAGGCGTGGTGAGAAAGACCAATCATCATGTCCTAGGATGACCCACATGGTATAAGGATTGGTTCCCAAAGGCCGTGCATGGGGGAACCTCTCTGTGTGGTCCAAACCCCAGTGCTACATCCTATTCCTGGTGCATGGGCTGTGTTCTCATAAGGGGTGCCCTCTGCAAAGCAGGGGTGAGGAATCCTGTTCCTGCTGGGGTACTGAGAAATTACAGTCAGGGCATATCAATCTCTTTCCCAGCATACTTATGTGCTAAGAACAGGCAACCTGACTGCCTGGGAGGCAAGGGCTTCCCGAAAACAGAATGAGGCGGACAGACACAGATCTCTCTCTCTCTCTCTCTCTCTCTCTCTCATGCATGTTCTCTTTTCAGGGCTGGGAATTGAACCCAGGGCCTTGAACATGCTAGGCAAGTGCTCTACCACTGAGCTACATCCCCATACTTTTCTTGTTTGTTTGTTTTTGAGACAGGATCTTGCTAAATTGCCAAGGCTAGCCTCAAACTTGCAGTCCTCCTGTGTCAGCCTCCCAAGTCTCTGGGATTGTAGGTGTTCTCCAATGTGCCTGACTTCCCGCTCTTCATCTTCATTCAGCCTCAGCACAAACACTGCAGTTATTAGGGGAGGTATAATAAGATGACTGAGTAGCCTCCACAGGTCCCTTGCTAGAAGAGAAGAAAGTCAGAGACATCTATGAGATTTCCACTCACTCCCTGGGAGTTGGGGCACAGAGTTTCTTTAAGCCAGGAGTACTTCCTGGGGCTCCCCAACACACCCTCTTCTGGCATGTGCAGGAATGCTTTACGAGAAGGGAAACATTCTGAAAGCACCTTCTCAGGCCCTATTCACAGGAAGGATGAGGAATGGAGTTCCAAATGAGCATGCTCCCTGCATCCCCGGAAGTGCTCCTCCAGGAAGGCAGACTCAGACTCTCCCAGGGCCTGCCTCTTTCAGGCCCCTAGAGTCTCCAGCTTCTGAAGGCTTTGGAAGGAAATGCGAATGAGATTGAGGTAATTCAGGTTGAATTCAGGCTACTCCTTGTCCCCCCTTTCTCTCCGGGGACTTTAGAACCCTATCAGAACACCTGTGTGCACATGAGGTGTTCAGGAAGCTTCTGGAAGAGTTTCTTTATCCTTGGTTCTCTGACTGAGGATGCTGTTCTGATTCTGCCCAGAATCCCCAGAACCTCACTGACCATGACTACACCTTTGTGCCTCTGACCTCTGGTGGCCCTGCTTCCTGCTTGCCAGGCCAGGTGGGGCAGTCAACAGGCACTGACCTGCTTGCAGAACTCTGGCCTCAGTCTGTGGGATTCCAGCAAGGCGCCATTTCCATATTCTCTGGCAACAACTAATTAGCGATTATAAAGCTCTTTGAAATATGAAGTGCTGCATGATAATATCTGTAATGAGCCTGATTCTTCCCTTCTGCAAGAGGGAGGGGGAGGAGGTTTTATACCCATTAAGGGGAGTTGACCTGCCTCAGAGTCCTGGTCTGATCAAGTGTCCCTGGGGAAGGGACTTGAGCCCTGACCACTGGCCTGGGAAAGCAGCCCCCTGACAAAGCAGCACTTCCATCTCCTACCCCCATCAGCTACTGATTTGCCCTCCCCGGGGTAGGAAAAGGGGTGAGGATGATGGATGAAAAGGGGAGAAGAGGAAGGTGGAGTTAGGGCGAGGAGAACGCGTTGACTCGTGGTATTCTTAATGTGATTTAGAATTTCATATTAATATATCACCTCGGAAAAAAATTAATGAGAAACGTGAAGAAAATAGGATAATGAATATGATAATATATGGGGAGTGCTTTGGGCTTCTTGGAACAAAGGTGCAAGGAATTATTGCTGTGATTTTCTCACGGTGCATATATATTTTTATTAAACTCTTAAAAAAAATGCCAGTAGATTCACTTCTTTGCAAGGTATTAACGCCCCGCAGAGGAGTCGTTCTTCAATTAGTTCTCTGAGCCTCAGCCCACCTCTTGGCTGTTTTCTCCTGGTTCTTCTGGAGACTTCCAGCTTAAGGGACACAGAGTAGATTAGAACAGTCAGTGGCTTTGCCCAGAGTATCTGTCACACACGTCGTGCCTGAGGAAATTACTTCCTGAGAAAGTGGGGCTCAGGAGGGTGGTGGGCCTGCGTGGGGGAATTGAATGCACAACAGAAAGAAAAGTCAGACCCCGGACGCTTGAAAACTTGGGGTAGCCTGAGGGAAAGAGTACATTTTTGTGTGTTCTGTCTACTGGCTTCTTTCCCCTACCCAAGGGTCCACTCAAGTCAGACATCTTTTTGATGATTTAAATATAATTAAATGTAAGCTCCCAGGTGGAAGGGAACTTTGTGAGGCATCTTGCCAAGGGACCACAGAGAGTGGAACTGAGAAGACAATGACAACCTCAGTCTATCTGTCACTTCCCTGTACAGATGTTCTTCAGCTTAAGGGGTTATATCCCATTAAACTCATTGTCATAAGCTAAAAAGGTTGTAAAATGGATTTTGTCCACCTAACCTGCCACACATCCGGACTTAGTAACACAGCACACTGCCCTGTACGTTGTTTCCCCTCCTGATTGCAGGACTGACTGGGAGCTGTGGTCACTGTCACTGCCTGGCATTGCCAGAGAGATCATATCACATAGTAGTAGCCCAGGGAAAGGTCAAAATTCAGAATTTAAAATATGGTTTCTACTGAATGTATATTGCTTTTGCATCCTGGTTAAAACATAGCAAAGTTGTCAGCAGAACCATCATAAGTCAGGGATGGTCTATACTATCTGGTTCTTGGACAGTAGCATCAGCATCACTGGGAGTGTGTTAGACTTGCATATTCCCAAGTCCCATACCAGCCCCCCACTGAACCTGAAAGTGTGAGTGTGCCATCAGGCAAGTTGTGTTTTAGAAAGTTCTCCAACCCCGTCATGCTGGAGGACACCTGTGCTGGAATGAACAGTCCGTAGGAAGTTACAGATTGTCTTGTTCCAGGAGAAAATAAGGAGAATTATTGCCCTTGGTAAAGATGCATGAACTATGACTGAGGGTATGACTCAGTGGTGGAGCCCTTGCCTAGCCAAGTGTGAGGCCCTGGGTTCCAACCCAGTAATACACATAAAAAAGCAGGACTTGGTGGGCACAGGTGGCGCACGCCTATAATCCTAGCAGCTCAGGAGGCTGAGGCAGGAGGATCTCGAGTTCAAAGCCAGCCTCAGCAAAAGTGAGGTGCTAAGCAACTCAGTGAGACCCTGTCTCTAAATAAAATACAAAATAGGGCTGAGGATGTGGCTCAGTGGCCGAGTGCTCCTGAATTCAATCTCTGGTACCAAAAAAAAAAAAAAAGCAGGAATTATGTGTGCAGAAATTATGTGGCTGGTGGTCTGGAATACTGAATGTCGCAGGTTGGGTTTCCCAGCAAGTGCACTTTGAGACAGAGTTTAGCATGCAGGATGCTTATTGTGGAGTCCTTAAGATCAATGCCTGGGGAAGGCAGGGGAAGGAAGGAGAAGTGGGGAAATGGGCAGTGGAGCTATGGGGTAGGCCTAGGGACAGCCATGACTGTCCCCAGGGAGAGCCCTGGAGTTCTTTGGCCCATCAGAGTTGTAGTGAGTTGAGCCAGGCTGGCTAGACCTTTATACCTGAGTGTAGGATAACCCTGGAGGGCTGTGGACTCGAACGTGGCTCTCTCAGAAGCTGAGACTTTCCCTGCAGGGGCTGAGAGCTGAAGGCTGATTAAGAACGGTGTTCTCTGCAGCTGAGCAGTGAATCCTTTGAAAGAGGATCTGGATGGCACATCTGAGTTCTCGCTACCTTGGCCTATAAAATTTTAGATGCTTTGGGCAAGCAGAGAGCCAGAAGGAATCCCTATCCTCACTCCTAGCCCACATGAGGACCCATGTCTCTCACATCTGACTACATATACCAGCTGCCTTAACTGTGAAAGATGATGCCTTATATCCAGCCAAAACCCCACCAAGAAGCTGCCAAGGACCATGAAGGCTTGGGGTGCAAAGAGCCATGGCCGTCTTTCTTGGCCCTGCTGCAAGCTGAGTGACTTGGTCAAATTTCTCTGCCTCTCTCAGTTGGTTTCTCAGTAGGAACTGCTATATGAGTATTAGATGTGGTTGTTCATAAAGGACCTAGGAAATGATAAATGTTTTAATTCATTCAGTAAATATTCATTAAGGAGCAACAATATGTTAGCCAAGGGATGCTGTCCTTGCCACCCAGGAGTTGAAAGTCTAATGAGGGAAGTAGAAGTTCAATGAAAAATATTTAACTATACATTGCAGTGTTAAGAAGGAACAGAAAAATATGACAAAGATACAAAGGGACCTAATTTAGATGAAGGCAGTGGTGAGGAGATGCCTCTCTCTAGATCTGACATTAAGCTGAAATTCTCAGGATGACGAGTCTTCTGGGAGGTTGTGGGAGATAGAGGGGCCATTTTGAGCAGAGGGAGCAGTAACTGCAAAAGGCCGGAAGGGGATTGGGTGCTATGGAATGAGGGCAGGGATGAGAGAGAAGAGGTAAAGGGTTTGGATTTTATGCATAGTGTGGTGGGAAACCATTGGAAAGTTTTAAGTAGGGGAATGACAAGTTCTCTGGTTCCTATGTGGAAAGTAGATGCGGGTTTAAGAGTGAGAGCAAACCAGGCATGGTGGTACACACCTGTAATTGCAACAGCTTGGGAGGATGAGATAGGAGGATCGCAGGTTCAAAGTCAGCCTCAGCAACTTAGTGAGGCTCTAAGTAACTCAGTGAGACCCTGTGTCTAAATACAAAATAAAAAAAGGGTTGGGAATGTGGCTCAGTGGTTAAGCGACCCTGGGTTCAATCCCTGGTCCAAAAATAAAGTGCAAGCACTGAGGGACCATGGTTTCATTCTGGCAAAAGATGTGGACCAAGTGATGTCATGGAGATAGAGAGGTGTGAACAGGTGCCAGACAGATTCTGGAGGGAGAATGGACAGGACTTAGTGCTTATTTGGAAGTGAGCATGAAGGACAGGAAGGCACCAGCTTCAGTTTCAGTGGAAGCACTGGAGTAGAGGGAGGTACTATTCCAGAAAGTGCCAGAGGATGCCAGAGGAAAGAAGAGAAAGGAGTGGAGCTCAGTAAGTAAAGCTTAACTCTCTCATTCCTTGGTCAAATGAAATACTGCACTGAATCAGGGAGGTTCTAAGGCAACTTAGGGGCTGTGAAACTCAGGCAGCAGAGAATCGGGATGACTGAGAGACCTCACTCATACACGGTGAGAAGAAAAGGGAGGAGGAGAATGAAGGAAAGCAGATGATGCGGCAAATCAACAACAGCTAATATTCACTGAGTACTTACCATGAAACATATGCTATTCTAAGCACTTTATACACATTATTTCATTTACTACTGATAGCTAACTCTATGAAGCATATAAAGATATTATCCTCGGTGAAGATACAGCTCAGTGGCAGAGTGTGTGCTTAGTACATATGACACATTGGTTAGATTCACAGTATGGACAAAAGGTTTTACACACACACACACACACACACACACACACACACACACACATACATATATAAATGGAAGACCAGAGAGGTTATGTAACCTTCCCAAAGTCATAGCCAGGAAGCAGTGGAGCCAGACTTTGAACCAGGCAGTGCAGTTCCAGAGCCTGAACTTGAACACACAATTCTTGCTGTCCCTCATAAAGACCAGCTGATGCTAAACGGGCACCATCTACATGGATCTTGGGAGCAGTTTCCCACGCATGATGTGCCCCGTTCCCCGTTCCCATACCTCTCGTTCCATTGATGGGGAACCTCAGGCTCAGAGGTCCAATAACTCACCCAAGGTAACTCAGCTAGAAAAGGGATAAACCAGCATTCAAACCTGAATCTTTCTGACTCCATGGCCCTCCTGTCACCAGCACCCTGTACCTTTCCCCACAGGCATTCAGACTGTCTTCAAGAATAAGGATATAAGGTGTATTTCTAATGTTTCATTCCAGCTCTTTTTCTTGTGATAACAACAGGGACACACCAGATATTAATCCTCTCCCTGCCCTTGATTCCCTTTCAAAATCTCAAGGTTCAAGTCTTTATCCCTCACCCACCTGTCCATCTTTCAATGTATGCTTCCAACTAGCCAGCATTTCCTGAGAACCAGCCACGTGCTTTGCCCTGCTCTGGGTTCCATGGTACAATGAATATAACACAGTACCCCAACCTTGGAAATCTTACAATCTAGATGGAGAATTATAAGTTGCATTTACAGAGCTCTTTGGGGGCGCTCCTGATACCTTCATGCATCTTTACCACTGATCTTAACCATGGTTTCGCAGATGACGAGACTGAATAACAAGAGCTTGGAAGAGGATCCTGAGCCCCAGAAAGAAAGTCTGATAGACACCTTGAATGCAGCCTTGTGAGACTCTGAACAGAGCACACAGTTAAGCCATGCTCAGACTGCTGATATATGGAAACAGCAAAAATGTTCATCACGGTAAGACACCAAGTCTGTAGTCACTTGTAATGCAGCATAGGAAACTAATTCTGATGGCTGCAGCAACATACCCTATCCCGCACTCTCCCTTTACTGTGTGTTCTTGACATTCCTCCCATTGAAGACTAGTGTCTCATAGCACAGATGAACTTGAGTCTCTTTGACAATAGAGGACAATAGAAGTGACACTGATTTCTAAGACTGGGTCAGAAAAGGCCACATGATTTCCATCTTCTCTCTGTATCATTTGCACTTGGAGCCCTGAGCTGCCATGTAAGAAATCTGCTCCGTCTGGAGCTGCCATGTTGTAAGGAAGCCCAGGCTCCATGGAGAAGCCCTATGTAGGCAGTCTGTTTGTTCTTTCCAGGTTAGCCCAGGCTTTGGACCTGTGAGAAAATCAACCTTCAGATGATCCCAGCTCCAGCCATTGAGTCTTTCTCAGCCTTCTAGTCTTTCCAGTTGAGATTCTAGACATCCTCAAGCAGAGAGAAGCCATCTGTACTGTATCCTGGTCCCATTCTTGAACCAAAGAGACCATGAACATGAAAAAAAAAATGGTGTTTGTTCTACATGACTAAATTTCGAGGCAGTTGGTTATATAATAATAGTAATCAGAAAATATGGTCAACCCCCAAATCTATGAGGTGACATAGCAAATGCTAAGATGGTAAACTTCAAATTCACATCACAGAAGGCATACATATGTAATTCTAATGTAGGAAGGATCTGAAGGATTGGGAGCAATAGCATAGGCTCCTTCTAATCATTTATGTGGAGAATTCCGCTGAGGCCCAGAGAAGTTTCCTGTTTTGTCCATGGTCACACAGCACCTTGATTTTATCAACCCTAACAAGCATCCAGGATCATCTATATCTATGGATTTGCCGGACCCTGAACTAGGACTGGTTGAATGAACTTGACCTGAGAATGACCTTCTCAGTGAAAGAGAAACCGGGTGAATGCAGACCATGAACGATTTCTTTAGCTTTTAAAAGCCCCGGGCTGGTACCTGCTGTAAATGGTTTCACAGTATCAGTATTTATTGGACCTCAGCATCCTATGAGCCTGTTCTGTGGCTGCACACCCATGATAGGTCACCATTTTTTTAAAGATTATAAATGTAACATGCAAAAATCATATTTGTTACATTTATACATATTTATATCATACATTTGCAGTATATAGAAGCACTCAGAATATATATTATTTATAAGCATTGCTGCAGCTCAGGTTTGTTAGAAAGGCTCAGAGTGAGAGTGTGTTTGTAAAGTGCTCCAGGGTCCTCTGGGATGAGGGCAGCTATGTAAGTGTAAGTCATTATCATTAAACTAAACTGCCTTCCTCCGATTACTGACAGCACCGAAGAGGTTCTCCCGCCTCCCTGGCCCTGCACACAGCCTGGTAATGCTGGGATAATATAAAGATAATATTACTGTAATAAGTGCTTTGCAGCATTTATGCCTTTATTAGCTGCAGCCATATTGTAAGAAAAGAAGAGGCCCCCAGAAGTGCTGAGGGTTTGGTACTCAGGGCAGAACACTCAGAGAGGTGGCCATACTATAAAATTCTCACTCCTTATCCCTTCTCACAGAATCTATTTTCAATTTCAGTTGACCCCCAGATTTGCTATTGAGTCCAGCTGGATCTGAGGTGGAATGGGATGCGATTGATCCAGAGAAGCTTCTGGGATTCTAGCTCCAGGGACAACCCACTGCATTTCAGGTGACCTTCAAACCTATAGGAGGCCCCAAATTGATTGCAGAGGCCCTCACTTTGATTGGGGTGTAACTGAGATGGTCACAAAGCCTTGGGCTGCCTACCATGAAATTATCCTTCACGACAAAGCAGTATTATTATTTTCCCTCTGTAACTATGAGGGATCAAAGCAAGAAAGTGCTTCTGATAGTTTCTTATCATTTGCAAAGAGCTGCTCTCCTCTTCTGGTTTTCCGGTTGCATGTGGCTATTCAGGTGTTCACCTGTATGTAACACTTCTTGTATGAGCTACATATATCTTTGTGCCACACGCTTGTGATGGGAGGCCCTCAAAAGAAATGTGTTGATGATAGATCCTATATCTCAGGGAACTGAGATATCTAGGGCACATATATATCCACCATTTCATTTGATCTTTCTAACTTCTTTGCAAAGCTAATCTTATTCTCTCATCCCCATTTTATAGATAAGGAAACTGAGGTTCAGCAGTTTTGAGTGAGTGGACCAAGACAACGTGCCAGGAGAATCAGAACTGGAATCCAGGTCTTTTGATCCAAGATAAATGGCCAAGCAAAGATTTGTACAGCAGAAAAATACTCGGAACTGATTTAGATCAAATTATATTCCATGTTTTTATAATTTTGTCAAAATGACTCTTAATGTTATGTATAACAAAGAAGAACCAATCAAAAGAAAAAAAGAAAGAAAAAGAAAAGGATCCAACTTCCACAATTTTGCTTTGAAGGAAAAAAAATGGAAATGGAGAAAGCCATGGTACTGGCTATCTGACTCTACAACAGATCCCCCCAAACATAATGGGGTAACACAGTAATCATCATTTGTCATGAACTCTCATGGTTCTGGGGTCACAGGGCTCAGCAAGGCAGCTCTTATTTGGGGTTTCTCATGCAGTTGCAGTTGGATGGCTGGAGGTGGGGATATCGCTAAGCCTTCTTCTCTCACATGCCTGATGTTTGGGCTGGGAAGACTGTAACAGCTGGGGCTGCCACAGCTGGGCTCCTGGTCTCTCTGTGTGGTCTCTCCACAGTCCCTCCAGCAGGGCAGCTTCGGGACAGCTGGATTTCTTACATGGCAGCTCAAGGCTCCCAAGGTGAGTGTCCTATGAGAGGGAGCCAGGTGGAAGCTGTATTGCCTTTTATGATCTTGCCTGGGAAATCACACAGTGTCACTTTTTGTTACTTTTATAACTGTTTATTAGAAGTGAGTTATGAAAGTGGGCTCATATTGAAAGGGAGACGAATTAGGCACTGCTTTTTCATGGGGGGAGCTGTCAAAGAAAGTGGAAACATGTTTAAAAACAATCACAACTAGGTTCACACCACTCCTCAGTGAGATTCCTTTTGAAGATCTCAATCAGGACTCAAGCAGAGTTAACCCTCTCACCTGCCTTCTGTCACCAGCCACTGGTGACCTCAGCATGATCTGTGAGGTAACCTGGAAGCTGGTTGATAGCACCATGCTCTAGTACTATGATGCCAAAAGACCATGGCCAGGCGAGGATCATGGGTGACCTGTGTCCTGGTTAAATTGTCACAGCAACTCTTAACCAGAAGCCCCAGAAAGAGCCACTCAGTAGGAGCTGCTCTCTGAGGTGGCAGAATGTAGCCCCTGCAACAGTCCCAGGGCCAGAGCTTCTGAGAAGGTGCATTTGGCTTTGGGCTGAGACACATTAAAACCCCAGCATCTCGGTTTCATTTTGAACCTGACAGATAAAAGGCCGACTTTGACTGAGAATATTAACTTTCTGGCTCCCGCCCAAGAAAGCAGAACAGATGAGGAAATAATATAAAATAAAAGGCGTCTGCAAACACTGATTGTCGGCTGCTTTCCATAAAATACGCCCACTGTTATGTGTAACACTCTCTGAGTCTTTCATTTCTCAGCCCCCTCCCTCTTTTTTTGCTCCTGGTGCTGAAGGAACTGCCTTCTCTTATTTAGGAAAAAAGACAGACAGAAAGGGTGGAAAGGGTGCATGTGCTAAAAACAGCCCCCAGCTCTTCTCCAGGAGGCACCAAACAGGTGCACCCACAGGCTAAAACTTTTGGCTCCTTGAGAAAAGCAGAGGAGGATCCCATTGCCAGACCCAGGAGAACCAGTGTCTCCAACCCCTCCCCTCTCCTGGCACCAAAATGGCTGTCATTAGGCACAGGGGAGCAATGGCTGTTCTGAAGGTGCTTCTAGCCATGAGACCTCCTGCAGGTACTGCGAAGAGGCCCTTGCAGCACTCACACACTGCCCATGGCTGACTCTTGTATTAATCAGTTTGGGCTGCCATAATAAAGTCCCGTGGACTGGGGGACCCAAACAACAGAGATTTATTGGCTACGTTCTGGAAGCTGGAAGTTCGAGATCAGAGTGCCAGCAGAATTGGTTCCTTCTAAAGGTCATGAGGGAAGAATCTGTTCCAGGACTTGACATATAATAGGTAGCTGTCTTCCCTTCTGAGTCTTCATATCATGCTTCCTCTGTGTGTGTCTGTGTCTGAACTTTTTCTCATGTGACAGGTGTCCTCTGTGCAACTTGATCATTTCTGTGAAGAACTTAATACAGTCACATTCTAAGGCACTAGAGGTAAAAACTTCAACATAAAAATTTGGAGGAGGACAGAATGGAGCCCATAGCAACTCTATAGCCCCCAAATAGAAATAATAACAGGTTCCAACACTTAGCTGTGTTCAGAGCAGCATCCTAGACCCAAAACACCTGGCTGATGGACACTTTACATTGTTAGGCACCCTGCCTTGACCTGTCATTGTGCCTCATTGCCTCTGCTCTTTGTTCTCCTTGATTGCCTGGGTCAGTGAAAGTCCAAGCTCACAGGCAGAGATGCAGGCAGCCAGGCAATGGGTTCCTTGAAAAACAGAATCATGGAGGATATCCACTCCCTGTACTACTACTCAGTCACTGCGCAGCTGACCTGGTTCATAAGGAAAGGCCTCTGCACTCTCTAGAAGCAAGAAATGGGAAGTGGTCATCTGTCCCAGGCACTTCCTTTGCATAATCAGGACAATGCACAGAAACTGAAACTCTGCCACCAACTAGATCTGGGATACAGAGTACTTAGCCATAGTTCTGTACATCTAATTTTCTTATCTATAGAATGAAGAAAAGAGCATTTATCCATGTGTGATTCTAAACCCCATTGAACAATTCCAGTCTACCAAAGTTTGGCTCACTCTTTTGATTGAACCCATGAGTCTAGGCTACCTAGCAGGCCCACTAAGGGGACCTGCTTCTTCCACAGATTTCAGGGTAAAAGGTCAGCGGTTTCCAAGAAACCAAGGAGTGCCAAATGGAGCCAGAGTCCACTCCTTGCAACTTTATCAAAAATCAGTTGTCCATACTACTAAGTTTACTTCTGGATGCTTTCCTCTGTTCCATCGATGGGTGTGTATACCCCTTTCACAGCACCACACTGTCTCAGTTACTACAGAGTAAGTCTTAAAATCAAGTAGTGTGATTTGTTTATTTTTTATTATTTTTCAAATTTGTTTTAGTTCTTCTAGTATCTTTGCCTTTCCATGTAAATTTTAGAATCAGTTTGTTTATATATGTTAAAAAATTCTGCTGGGAATCTTGATTGGTATTGCATTCAATCTGTAAATCAGTTTTGCAAGAATTTACTATGTTGAAATTTAGCAATGCATGACCATGGTATATTGCTTGTCCACAATATGCCGCCTTTTCTCCACTTTTTAAAAACTTCTTTGATTCTTTTGTCACTGTTCTGTAGTTTTCATTATACAGATCCTATATCTATTTTGTTACATTTATGCTGGAGTAGTTCATTCTTTTGGAGCTGTTATAAATTGTGTTGCTCTTTTTAAAATTTTGTTTTAGTTTGTATGTTAAACTAATATCTGCATACTTGCTGAACTCAATAGTTCTAGGAGGTTTTGTTTTTGTTTTGTAGGTTCTTTTGGATTTACTATATAGACAATCATGTGGTCTGAAAAGTCACAATTATATATATATATGTATATATATATATACATATATATATATATATATATATATATTTCTTTTTCTTCACTTATTGCACTGCCTAATTCACTAGTGATGAATTTTGGGATGGTGGGGTGATTGTGATCATCCTTGCCTTGTTTCTGTTCATAGGAAGAAAGCATTCAAATTTTTTCCCATTAAGTGTGATGTTAACTGTAGTTTTCTTAGACGCCCCCTTATAGTGTTGAATAAGATCCCTGACAGTTCTATTCTTTCAACATGAATGAATATTGAATTTTATCAAGTATGTTTTCTGCATCAACTGATACAATCTTGTGGCTTTTACTTCCTTTAAACTATCAGTATTGTGCATCATACCTATTCATTTTTGAGTATTGCATTTCTGGGATAGACCCCACTTGGTTGAGTTATTAGTTTAGATATTGATGTGTTCAATTTTCTAATTTTTTGTGAGGATTTTTATGTGTGTTCATGAGAGATATTAGAATGTAGTTTTCTGTGCTTGCAATCTCTATCTTGCTTTGTATCTGGGTACTGTTGGCCTCATAAAATGAACTGGAAAGTGTTCCATCCTCTACTGCATTCCAGAAGAGATTTTGTAGAGTTGATGTTATTTCTCCTTTAAATGTGTAGTAGACTTTTCTATCTAGACCTAGAGATCTCTTTTCTGGAAGGTTTTAAACTATGAATTTAGTTTCTTTTTAGAAAAATAGTTTAATGACTTCTCATTTATTTATTTCATCTTGGGCAAGTTTTTCTGATTTGTGATTTAAAAGGATTTGGACCATTTAATCTAACTTGTCAAATTCATGTTCACAGAGTCATTCATATTGTCCCCTTACTTTCCTTTCAATATTTGTAAGACCTGTAGTGATATTCTCTCTTTCCTTCCTGAGATTAGCAATTTGTGTTCTCCCTCTGTCTCTCTTTCTCTCTCTCTTATCAGTCTCATTAGAGATTTATCAATTCTGTAGATGTTTTCAAAGCACCTGTTTTTGATTTGATTGATTATATCAATTGTTGGTTTTCTATTTCATTAATTTTTGCTTTTTATTACTTCCTTCCTTTTGCTTGATTTGAGTTTATTTAGTTCTTCTTTTTCTAATTTCTTCTAATGGAAGCTGTTTATTATTCAATACCTTTTGCTACTGTAAGCATGTAATGCTATAAATTTCCCTTTAAGCACTGTTGTAGATATATCAGACAAATTTTGATATATTTTAATTCTGTCAAGTTCAAAGTATTTTAAAATTTTCCCTGGTATTCCTTCTTTAATCCATGAATTATTTAAAAGTGCGCTGTTAACCTTCCCACTGTTGGGAACTTCTGCTATCTTTCTTTCTTTATTTCTAGTTTAATTTCATATGATCTGAGAGCAAGTACTGTATAATTACAATTCGTTTAAATTTGTTAAGATTTGTTGTACAATGTCTATTGTGGTGAATGTTTCATGTTCATTTGAAAAAATGTGTATGCATTCTGCTGTTGTTGGGTGGAATGTTCTATAAATGTCAATTAGAGTCAGTTGGTTGACATTATTGTTCAGTTCTTTTATAAGCTTGCTGATTTTCTGTCTACCAGTTCTATTACGGAGAAAGGAGAGTTGAAAAGTTTCTAACCATAATTGTGGATTTGTCTATTTCTCTTTTCAATTCTGTCAATTTTTGATTCACATAGTATAAATTCTTTTGTTAAGTGCAGGCACATGTAAAATTGTTATGTCTTCTTGGTGAATTGATCTTTTCATTGTTATGCAATATCCCATTTGATCCCTAGTGATTTCCCTTGCTCTGAAGTCTTCTTTGTCTGATATCAATAGAGCCACTTCAGCTTTCTTTTGATTAGTGTTTCTACGGTACAACTTTTTCCCCCTTTCACTTTTAACCTACCCATATCATTGTATTTGAAATGAGTTTCTTGTAGACAGCTTATAGTTGGGTCATGTTTTCTTTTATTAATAATTTCTAACCATTGTCCTTTTTGATTGATATGATTACACCATTTAAAGTAATGCAATTATTAATATATTTGGATTGATTTTACCATTTTACTATTTGGGTTGTTCGTTCCCTCTATTTTTGTTCTATTTCTGCTTTCTGGACTATGCATTGGTTATTTGAATTTTTTTAAGTAAACTTTTTGGAAATATTTTAGATGGACAGAAAAGTTGTACTGATAACACAGAGAGTTATTATGTACTTCTCACACAGTTTAACCCAATGTTAGTATCTTATATTACCATGGTATACTTGTTAAAATTAAGAAAATAATTTGGTACATTATTATTTATTACACCAAAACTTTAAATTTGCCAATTTTTCTACTCACCTCATTTTTCTATTCTTAGACTCAATCCAGCATACTGCATTGTTCAGTCATAATGTCATTTCAGAAAGGGAAAGAATTGGGAACTAAATTGGAATATTTGAGTATTTTTAGTATTCAATTTTATCTATTATGATTTTTTTACTACATCTGACATAGTTATTTTAGTGACTATTCTGGGAATTACAAAACACATATTAAACTTTTCATCATCAGTTTAGAATCAATATTTTGCCACTTCAGTTGAAAGGTAGAAAATCTACCACCATTTAGAGTATTTTGCCCTTCCCCTTTGTACTGTTTGTCTATATATTATTACATCTATGTACATTAAAACTTCAGAAGGCAATGCTATATTTTTTTTACCTTCAGTGGTCAAGCATAAATTAAATATCTCAAAATAGGAGAATAATCTTTCATATTTACCTGAATCTAGACTATTTCCATTGCTCTTCCTTTATTTCTGATATTCCAAGTTTCCTTCTGATATCACTTCCCTTTCGTTTGAAAAACATCCTTTAGCAATTCTTTTTAGTGACATTTTGCTTTACTGTGTTCATGATTTGAAATCTAAAGATTTTTTCCATGTATCAATTCTTTTTTCAAAAGAGGGAACTTCTCAAAAGAGATATATGGGCCAAAGAAAATGTAGACTATTGTCAAATCAGAATTTTAGGACTCATCTATTATTTATACCCTGTATATTTTAAAAATTAGTTTAAGGTTATCAAGAGGATATGCCCTCAAAAATCTTCTCCAATAATTTTTTGCATTTGTTCTTAATTAAAGGTTTTTGGTGTCTTATAGTTGTATATAATAGTGGGGTTCATTTTGACATATTCATACATGCATGGAATATAATTTGCTGCATTTCAATTCCTGGTACTTCCATTTTACCTTTCCTCCTCCTTCTCTCTATTCCCCTTCCTCTACTCTACTGGACTTCCTTATATTTACTTACAGTTTCCTTTTTTTAAATTCGTGCTTTATAGATACACATAAACATGGAATTTACTGTGGCATATTCAGATATGTACCTAGCATCATTTGGTCCATTTTATTCCACAGTTCTTCCCTATCCCCATCCATTTACATACAACCACCTTTACCAATTATTTTAGGGCAAATCTGTTGGTTATAAATTCTTTCAGTTTTCTAGCATCTAAGAATATCTTTATTTCCCCTTCGTTCATTCCTAAAGTATATTATTGCTCAATTTAGTATTGTGATGACACATTTTTTTTTCCTTTCTGCACTTTAAAAATATTGTGCCATTTTTTACTGGCCTCCATCATGTCTGATGAGCTATCCACAGTCATTCAAATTGCTGTCTCTCTGCAGATAATGTGTCGTTTTTCTTGGGAAGCTGTTAAGAGATTTTTTTTTCATCTTTACTTTTTACCAGTTTATAATGTGTGTATGCATGGATTTCTTTGGATTTGTTTTATTTGGCATTCACTTGGCTTCTTGAATATTTAGGTTTATATCCTTTGCCAAACTTGGAAAGTGCTATGGTTTGGATCTGGAATGTCCCTCGAAAGTCCATTTATTAATGGCATGGTACAATTTGGTACATTTGGAATGTGCTGGAACCTTTAAGAGGTGGAATATTGTGAAAAAAAAGTTAAGTCTTTGAAGGTGTGTCCTTGAAGAGGATATTGGGACATTGACCTCTTCAACTCTCTCCTCTCTCTTTGCTTTCTGGCTGCCATGAAGTGAACAGTTTCCTTTGCCATGTACCCTTGCCACAATGTACTGCTTTGCCACAGGCCCAAAGGCAGTGGAGCCAAGTGACTGTGACTGAAACCTCTGCAACCATGAGCCAAAATAAACTTTTGCTCATTTTAAGTTTATTATCTCGGTGACAAAAAACTGACTAAACCAGGAAGTTTTCAGACAATGTTTTTTCAAATGATTTTTAGCATCCTATTTTCTCCTCTCCTGTGGGTCTCTAATGACATGAATGTTAAACCTCAAAGACCCCTCATGTACTATTCTTTTTTTTTCAGTCTTTTATGTCCGTTATTCAGATTGGATATTTTCTATAGATTTGTCTTCACATTTACAAACTCTTCCCTCAGTATTGGGTCTATTCCTTAAGTTTTTTGATTTCACTTATTTTATTTTTCAGTTTTTAAACTTCCATCATAGTACAGTCACTATGAAAATCATTATGTAAGTTTAAAAAAAAAAAAACAAAAAACAAAAATAGAACTACCATATGACCCAGCTATACCATTCCTTGGTATTTATCCAAAAGAATTAAAGTCAGCATACTTTAGAGATACATGCATGCCCATGTTTATAGCCAATTGTCAAGGTATGGAATCAGCCTAAGAGTCCAGCAACAGATGAGTGGATTAAAAAATGTGGTACATATACACAATGGGGTTTTATTTAGCCATAAAGAGGAATGACATTGTCATCTGCAAGAAAACGGATGAAAATGGAGAGTATCATGTTGAGTGAAATAAGCCAGACTCAGAAAGATGAGAATCAAATGCTTTCTTTCATGTGTGGAAGCTATAGAGAAAAAAAGAAAGAAAGAAAAAGAAAAGATGTCACGAAAGCAGAGGGAAGACTATTAGGGTAGAGCAAGGAGGTCAGGGGAAGGGAGTGAGGATAAAAGGAGGTATTGAGAAGTGAAATTGATCACATTGTTATATGCATTTGTACCAATATGCCACAAAGAAACCTACTATTCTATATAATTATATGCATGAATAAAAATGCTTTCATTGAGCCTTATTCACATATCTTCTATTTCTTTAATGAGACTCTGTTTTAAAAATAGTTCTGAGAGTGTTTACAATGACTTGTTTGGACAATTTTTTAAACAGGTGCTTTAAAATATTTGTCAGATAGTATTAACAAGTGTTATCATATTGTCATTGGCACCTGTTGATTGTCGTTTCCCATGTGAATGGCAATTTTTCATGGTTCTTTGTATGATGGGAAATTTGGAGTTACATTCTGGACATTTTTGCACATTACTCTATGAGATTCTGGGTCTTATTTTAATTTTATGGAAAGTATCCACGTTTGTTTTAACAGGCACTTCGTTTAATTAGGTTTAGGCTGCAAGTTACAATCCACATTCTTGGGCTGTGGTTCCTATGTCAGTTCAGTTTTCAAAGGCTTTGTTGTGCACTTCAGATATGTTCTGGATATGAGCCATCCAGTAGCCTGTCTAAGAAATAGGCAGTGGTCTATTTTTTAGTTCAGTTCTCAAAGTCTTTGGTATGCTAATTAAGAACAGAATCATACTTTTATGACTTGAGGGTGCCTAGCAATAAAGTTTTGAGAAGTTTTTGATGGGAGGTGACACAATGAAGTGGGAAACAGGTGTGCCAGCATCACTAGATAAAATGGAGCTATTCTAGGGTGTTAGGATTATCAGAGATGGGAACTATTTTATCCCCATCACAGGCCCTACCCTACTGGCCCCTGAGCAGTGATGCCAATGGAGGTCTTTGGCAGGTAAATGGAAAAAGAAAATTCTCATATAAATACAATAAGCACATAAATGTTTCCATCCCTAGATACCAGGTTAAAATTCTTAGCCATCTCTCAAGCTACCATTCCATGATTTCTTTATTTTCTGCAGGATAGACAAACTTGAAAATAGAAATAAACTCAATATCACTGTCAGTTATCATTATGATTATTGTCATCCAAAGATAATTTAGCATGGTTCAATCTGGCTGTTTTTGTTTGCAAAGAAGAAAAAAAACTGCACACTGGTGGGATTTTTTCCCCTTCTTTTTCTTTTTGGTACCTGGGATTGAACCCAGGGGCACTTAATCACCAAGGCATATCCCCAGCTGTTTTTATTTTGGGGGGGGGTATTGGTACCTGGGATTGAACTCAGGGTCACTTGACCACTGAACCACCTTCCCAGCCCTATTTTGTATTTTATTTAGAGACAGGGTCTCACTGAGTTGCTTAGAGCCTTGCAGTTTGTTGAGACTGGCTTTGAACTTGCAATCTTCCTGCCTCAGTCTCCCAAGCTGCTGGGATTACAGGTGTGCATCACTGCACCTGGCCCCAGCTATTTTTTACTTTTTCTTTTTTAAACAGTGTCCTGCTAAGTTGTTTAAGGTCTTACTAAATTGTCCAGGCCAGCTTTAAAGTTAGGATTCTCCTGCCTCAGCCTTCCAAACCCCTGGGATTATAGGCATGCACCACCATGCCAGGCTGAAGGGATTTTCTTAAGACGCTAACTTAACCATTTAATGTTGGGAGGACCCATGTCTGAGTTCCTGATCCTCCCGTTTCTATCTGTAATCGTAACCTTAGTGATTCAGTTCATTCTGATGACCTTCTTCAGCATTTATATGACAATATATCCCAAATTTTTATCTCTGGCCTAGACCTTCCCCTTCAACTCCAGAACTGCACATTCAAATCCTTACTCCAACATTTCACTAGGTACTGAGGAGTGAACCCAGGAATGCTCAACTACAGACCCATATCCCCAGACTTAATTTTTTTTTTATTTAGAGACAGAGTCTTGCTAAGTCACTGAGGGCCTCACTAAGTTGCCGAGGCTAGCTTTGAACTCGTGATTCTTCTGCCTCAGTCTCTGGAGCTGATAGGATTACAGACTTGTGACACTGCACCCAGCTCTACTAGGTATATGAAAATTAAAAAAGTTCCAAATTTTACTCACTCTGCTTCAGTTCTTTCTGTACAACCTATTCTTAGTACAGCAGCCAGAGTGTCTTTTTGAATTCTAACTTAGAACCCTCCATCTTGTTCAGAGTCAAAACCCAAATCTTATGACACCTATAGAGACCTTAACAATCTGACCCTGACTAGTTTCACGTCACAGTGGTAGTCCCTTGCTCAAGTGATGATGGCATATTGGCCTCTTTGCTTTTCTAATGCTCTAGCATGTTCCTGGTGCATAGCTTCTGTACTGACTGAACCTGCTCCCTGGGTCTGTCTTCCCAGACATTATAGAGCAAGCTACTTCACCTCTAAAAGTTTTTACTCACTGTTTTTTAAAAATATTTTTAAATATATTTTTAGTGTTTTGGGTTTTTTGAATATATATATACTAGTCGTAGGTGGACACAATACCTTATTTTATTTTTATGTGATGCTGAAGATCAAACACAGGGTCTCAAGCATGCTAGGCAAGCGTGCTACCACAAAGCCACAACCCCAGCCCACTCACTGTTTTCTTTACAGTGAGCCTTTCCCTGAACATCTTATCTAGAATTGCAATTTATTTTGCCTTTCTCTGCATTGCTTTTATCCCACTGTCCTATCTAATATATTACACTATTTATTTATTCATTAATCTATTAGAATATGAGCTCCTTGAGGGCATGGAGTTTCTGTCTTGCTTCCTGCTATATACCAGGATCTCACACAGAATAGGTGCTTGATAAATTAGGTTGGAAGAATGAATAAAATCATCCCTTGAGTCTGTTCTACCCATAGCCAGCAGAAGACGGAAGTTTGAGATTTTTATTGAGTGTTTCTTAGGATGGACACTAAAATGCTTCCAAGTATTTGCAAGAGCAGACTCAAAGTCATTGAAGGCATGGGAACTTCTCAAAGAAATCAATGATTTAGACACCTGCTGTTACTGCATCCTCCTAGAACCGAGTATCAGAAATGCCAAGAGCGTGAGGTTCTGCACAGATTGACTCTTTGCAAGGTGTTGGAAACAGGTACGGAATTAGAAACTGAGAGTTTTGTACTTGGATTGATTCACAGGTTTCAGCATTTCAACTTCCCGAGTGCTGCTGCTGCTGCTAGTTTCTGAAATATCTCACAAACCGCCACCCCAGCTCTTGCGGCTGTGTGCACGTGCACACACAGACATACTCATGTGCTTCCCTGCACCAGGTGCTGCTCAACACAACCCATTCCCCATCCCAGCTTACATCTGGAGGACTGAGATGATTGCTCAAGGATACTTTTGCCAAGACAGGATTTTCCAAGCTCCCTGTTTCCCAAGGGAATGAGGTGTGTCTGATGGCGTCCACAGTTCCCTCCCGCATCTGTCAGCACAGTAATATACGGCAGATAATAGGATTTCACTGCATTGTGGTGGTTTAAACAGGCGTGACAAGATTGTGATTTCAAACCTGCGTAAGTCTTATACACCTGAGTGATCCTGGCTTCTCCGCCATCTTCCTGGAAGACCAGGTTAAATAGCCTAGTGATTCTTCAATCTTAGAAGTCATCCTTGGCCCTTCATTTCCATGCACAGTGCAAAACTGACCAATATTCCCTTTTGGAATCTTTCCTCTTTCCACAATGACTCTGCATCCCCAGAAATCAACCCTCAAGGGTTTCAGACTTCTGGTAAGGAAGCTATCTGTGAGATTTGTAACACAGAACAGGTATTTGAGGTGCTTTGTTTCTTCTGTGTCTGAATTAAGTAAGCTGTGGAGACTTTTGTAAAAGCAGAACCCAAGCAAAGTTGGAGTCCTATTCTGGCAAAATACACATAAGCACACAATAGTGCATATAGTTTCATGGATGCCAGACACTCCTGGAACCCCCGATTAAGAATATGACATCTAAAAAAAAAAAAAAAAAAGAAAAAAAAAAGAATATGACATCTATTGTGTCAGTTATCTATTTTAAAATGATTTTTATAGATGTATAAATAATATACAACAAAATGCAATCATTTCAAATGCACACTTTGGTGAATTTTGACAAATGTATATACCCATGTACCTATTATCCTATCAAGATATAGAAAATTTCCATCTCTCAATGACAGCCTTTTCAACAAATGGTGCTGGGACAACTGGTTATCCATATGTAGAAGAATGAAACTAGACCCTTATCTCTCCCTCTGCACATAAATCACCTCAAAATGGATCAAAGACTTACACCAGAAACTATGTAACTCCTAGAAGAAAATGTTAGGTCAACATGCCAGCTTTTAGGCACAGACAATGACTTTCTCAACAGGATCCCTTAAAGCTCAGGGAATAAGCTAAGAGTTAATAAATGGGATAGCATCAAATTAAGAAGAGTCTGCACACCAAAGGAAACAATTAGGAATGTGAAAAGAGAACCTACAGAATGGGAGAAAATCTTTGCTAGTTACTCTTCTGACAGAGGATTAATATCTAGAATATATAAAGAGCTCAAAAACCTTTACACCAAAAAAGTCAAATAAATCAGTAAATGGGCCAACGAATTAAACAGACACTTCTCAAAGGAAGAAATTCAAATGACCAACACATACATGAAAAACTGTTCAACATCATTAGCAATTAGGGAAATGCAAATCAAAACTACACTGAGATTTTGTCTTACACCAGTCAGAATGGCAGTCACCAAGAATGCAAATAGTAATAAATGCTGGAGAGGATGTGGAGAAAAAGGAACACTTTTACACTTTTGGTGAGACTGTAAATTAGTACAACCACTATGGAAATTAGTATGGGGGTGCCTACAAAGACTAGGCACAGAACCACCATATGGCCCAGCTATACCACTTCTCGGTATTTATATTGAAGAATTAAGTTAATCTTACTGTAGTGATACATGCATATCCATGTTTATAGCCAAACTATGGAACCAACCTAGATGTTCATCAATAGATAAACAGATAAAGAAAATGTGATATATATACACAATGAAGTTTTATTAAGCCATAAAGAAAAATCAAATTATGGATTTTATAGGAAAATGGGTATAACCAGAGACCATCATGTTAAGCAAAATGAGTCAAACTCAGAAGGTGAAGGCTCCTGTATTTTCTCTCATACGCAAAAGCTGGAGAGGAAAAAGGAAAAGACTGGGGTAAATCTCATGAAAATCAAAGGAAGATCAGTAGAGGAAAGGGACCAAGGGGCTGGAGGTGGGAAGTGCTGGGGAGTGATAGTGGACAAATTATATTGTGTATCTGTATGAATATGTAACAATAAATCCCATCAGTATGTACAACTATAATGCACCAATAAAAAATGTGGAAAGTTTCTCTAGAAAGTTTCCTATTCTCCTTTCCTGTGAAAACCTCCCTGCCAAGATCACCAAAATAACCATTATTCTGAGCTCTATCACCACAGAACAGCTTTGCCTATTCTAGAACTTCATATAGGTGAAATTGTACCATAATCAACCAATCATACAATCAAATGCCTTTTGCATTTGACTTCTTTTGCTCAATTTTTTTTAGATTCATTGTATTGATACATTTATTGATTAATCCATATTTATTCACAAAAATGTAGATATATCACAATTGGTTTAGCCATTCATTTGTTGATGAACACTGGAATTATTTCCATGTTTGGAAACATAAGTCTGTGGATATATAATTTCTTTTCTTCTGAGTAAATACCTAAGAGTGGAATGATTGGCATGTTTAACTTTTTAAGGGACTGCCCAAATTTTCCAAAACATTTGTTTTACTATTTTACATTCCTGGTAGCAGTGTAGAAGAGTTCCAAGTTGCTTTTTCCTTGTTAAAGAAGGGTTCTAGGGAAGGCAATGATTAGCTATCAGAGCTGACCATGGTGGTAGAATTTTAGGTGATAGAGGGGGGAGCATTTTGAATTTGGGGAATATTCTAGAACTCCAAAAATTACACCACAGGAGTCATCTTCCAATTTATGTCTCTTTTTCCTCCAAGAAAGAACTTCCTTATGTATATGTTCACAGCAACAAGGGAGCCAAGCAAAGGCTGTGGTTGTGAGGAGATCAAGTGGGACATGGCAGGGTGAAGAGTCTCAGCTCTGCCATGGGCCTAGCTGATGATCATGACCCTTAGTCTAGGTATCAGTGTTCTCTTCTATGAAATAAGAATCATAAGGCCCACTCTACCTGATTCACAAGGTTACAGTGAAGGATAACCCTGGCAGAGAAGTCATCTGTGCGAAAGCTTTGCCAAGGTAGGTATTGTAATAGTGTGCTTGGGACTGGTATGACTCCCCAGATTCTCAGAGTTCTAGAGCCTCAGAGTTCATACAGAGAGGCAGAGAAAAGGTGTGGATGACCCCACTTGCTGGGCTGGGGCAAAGTCATATATAGAAGAGCATACTGCTCAACTCCTAAGCTAAAATCCTGGATAGGGAACATTGGCATGGGCAATTTCAGGGTATTCACAATTGGAGAACTGGGTGTGAGTCTCCACCGTGTTGAGAGCAAACAGAGTAAGTCCTTTGAACCTCCCTGAACTTAATTTTTCACTCTGTCAAAAGGGGTGGTAATACCTTCCTTCCCACCCTTCTGTAGGAATTTAAAAAAACTCTCTGAGCTAGAAACACCTTTGCAAACTGCAGCCCCATCCATGTGAATGGGTTGGACTTTGGAGGGATGGCTGGGTCTGGGGCTGGGGCTGAGGCTGGAGTTGCCAAGTGAGTCCGAGAGACCCAGACTCCAATTCTGCTGAATTGCCCATACCCTTGCTGAGCTTATCAAGCCTCTCTTATGTAAAATGGCGATAGTGTTATCTCGGGAGTAGAGGATTAAATGAGTCAAAGAATGTGGATAGAGTGTCAGACTCGGTTGGCAGAGGGAAGCTGCTCTGTTAAACAAAGTAGTGCAGTGGAGTTAAGAAGGTTAAAATGATCTCTACTGCCCACTAGCTGTGAGCCTTGACAAGTTTTTCAGTATTATCCTCTTTCCTCAGGTGTGATCCCAGGGAAACACTCTTGATGGAGATGGAGATAGAGATGGAGATGGAGATAGAGATGGAGATGGAGATGTGCCGCTACCAGTGCAGTCAAACTTGCAGGTTCCAGCTAGGGGCAGTTGGGGATTTGAAAATCAAGACTTACACACTCAGATTTTGAAGATAAAGCTGGGATCAGGTGGAGTGCTGCTCTCTGATGGAGAAGAATTACACCAGCAATCTTTATTTACAGATGTCTTATTATCGGGTTAAAGACTATGCAGGCATTATTCTTTGTGCTCAGAAATTTACAGAAACTTAGAAACATCTCTGTAGTTTTTCCACAGTTGCAAAGTGTGACTGGAGCTTTGTGTAGCTCTCAAGAAGGTCCATTGTTTAAAGTTACTGTTAAGCAGGCAGGAACCTGGGAAGGGGAGCTGATGAAACACTGTGGTTGTGAGCAGGAGAATTCCTCCATTCCCAGGAGCTGTGTGCCTGAGATCAAGGTCAGAGCTGCTAGAACTCTTGCCCAGAGCCTCCTCGTGCAGGGCTTTACCACAGCAGCTAGGCAGCCTGTGCCCTTGCATGGAAACATTCCCAGGCACCAGGCAAGCGCCACAGCCATGAGGCATTAGAGACCCCAAATCTCAGTCACAGCTCTCCCATCCTCTGTCACTGCTCTCCACGGAGATGGAGATGTGAGTGAAAGTGATTTATTGAGGATTTCCCTTAGGATCAACAGTGGGTGAGGAAAGGAGACCAGGCTGGTCTGAGGGAGGAGTTGAGTGGCTATGATGGAATCACAAAGGAGACCTCAATTGGCCTCCTGGGACCTCTGGAGCTGGGTAACCCTGCTGAGCTGTCCTGAAATGAGGTAAGACAGCGGGCCTTTACTACACCATGTGACTCCATCATTGAATATGGAGGCAAGACCTTAAGGGAAGTTTCTGGAAGGGCATTAATGTAAATTGTCCCCTTGCCAATACTCCAAACAATTCAAAAAATGTGCACCTCAATCCTGAAGGGACATCTGGGCAGCATACCATAACATCCACTGTACCTCTCTGAACCTCACTTTCTCAGTTTATAAAATAGGAACAATAATAATGCCTATTTCATTGGTTTCAATCAGGATTAAAAGAGTTAATATAAGTCCTTAAACAGTGACTTCATGTTCATTATTTGTAAGTCTAGTATTTTAGAAAACATTCAATAAATTCTCTTTAAATGAATGAATAAATGAATGAGCTCTTTCAATCCTGTCCAGAATGAAAGACAAATGTCACATTTGCTCATTTGGGAGGAAAAAACCCACTAACCAGGTGACAAAGCGTTTGGCTAGAAAGCAGAGAATTTGCTGTGTTTGAAACCATAGGACTCTCATGCGCACAGGAAATTTAAATCTCTTCTTCAAAACATTTTCTGTACCTGAGGGTCCGGTATTCCCCATGTGCTCCTTGCCAGAGTCCTTTACCCTCAGTGTGTTGAGCTGCAGTATGGGGATTTGACAGCTGAAGACAGCTCGGCAGGGTGCAGGAAAGTAGACATTTAATGTGCTTTGACAATACAAAGGGTTATATAAACGACCCAGTTTCTGTAATTTTGCTGTAACTGTCATGGGAATTGCTATAGACAGATATGGAGAAGGCCCTGTTTATGCACTTAAACTTTAAAAGGTTTAACCACTAAACACACAGTCTCTCTCTCTTCCCCTCCCCTCCTCACAATCCTGCGTTTAAATTGCATTGAGGTGGGGGGCATGGGGCTAGGGGATGGTAGTTGGAATAATGGGTTGACTTTATTTGCCTGCCTTCTGGACCAGATTCCTACTTTCTGACTCCCAGTGAGCGCCTGCCCCTGGCCAGCCTCTTCTGGAAGATTTCCCCACCTGCTCACAGCCACAAGATGCAGAGAAGGGGTGGGAAGGCAGGAAGTGAAATTCACTGGCTCTGAGCTCACGGCTTTTGCCCAATTTAAATCTGGTTCCCGTCCCAGTGTTCAAAGCACATTGCTGTTTGATTCTTGCCATCTCATCTTAGAAGACTTTTCCCAAGGTGGGGGTGGGGAGAGTTCTAAAGCCAGACAGGCAGGAGGCAGGAGGGTTTATACAGGCAGATACCACAGGCTTCCAAGCTAAGTGCCTTAGCGGGGAAAGCTCCCGGCTGCTGCTGACATTTCTCAGACAGGAGATCAATAAGTGGGCAGAGCTTGAAAAGCAAATCATGCTTCGACCTGCCCTGGGGAATCCTCAGCAACTGTCACAGCAGAAGAGGCGTCCCATAGGAGGCCTAGAAAGACAGGGGGACACAGATAGCCTTGATACAGCTGAGATGGGGGGCAGGGAAATTGAGACTGCCCACAGAGATGAAAGGAGTATATGCTGCCACCTCCCCACACCCACCCTTCCTTCACAGTTCTTGCTGAGTGCATTCAGACCCCTGCTTCTGCCTCCCAGGTAAAACCAGGCATTTGGAGGTAGATTTGCAGCTCATGTGGTATTTCTGGTCCAAAGAAGCCTGGTGTGAGGGAGGAGAGCTACCCCAGATGGGAGACCGTGAATTGGTGGTTGGGCCCCTCTGAGAGACAGGAGGCTTAATTCTCTATTCTACTAGCACCTAAGAAGGGTTCAAAGATTTCTCCATGCTCCATTCAGATGTGCAAAGAAATTTTCTAAGTAGACATGTGTGCACACACACAATAGTGGACACTAAACTTGGTTCTGATCTGGTAACCCTGGTCCCCTCCAATAATTTAAACAATCTCTTTGGGAAAATTGGTTTCTTTCATTTTTGGTAGTCACTTGTCCCATACTGCTCTCCTCCTCTCTTGATCTCTTCCATGATATCACCTGGGTATTGGGTGGGAGCATGTTACATCCCATGGTCTTGGCAGAAGGGGCTCTACGTGATATTACTGTTCCCTCTTCTGAGTCCTGCAAGTCTCCCCTGCAATCCATGTTTACAATGCTGCAACTGCTAAGTCTGTGAACGTGAAGTTAGTGAACTTATGGCATCCTCTCCCAGGCCTTGTCCTCCCTGATGTCTCTGCTCCTATTCAGACCTTGTGCCTTCTGAAGCATGGCCGTGATTCCTAGTTAGTCTTCAGTCCAGGTAACCCAGTCAGTTCACTTGGCTCTAAGATTGTTTTTGCTCCACAGTGATAAATCCTTTGGCAAGTTCTCCAGCCAGTGTCTTGCCAACATCTCTATTCTTCTGGAGACCTTTAGACATTTCTAGGATCTTTAGTAAATGGAACCCAAGGTAGTTCAGGAATGCTAACTCCAGTTAATTCTATGCCTCCCTAGTAGCCACCTTAGGCTATCATGGGCCTTCCATGCTGATGGTCTCCTCTTGGAGCCCCACAGGGAGAATGGAAGACTACACTTCTGCCCTTGACTTTTTCCTTTGTTCCCATCAGTTAAGTCCCCATTCAAACTTTGGTTCAGACAGGGCCACAAGAATCAGGCTTTTCTGGTCTGGTTGGAATTTTACTCATCATATACCCTGTCTTCCTGAACCAAATATCCTCATGGTTTAGCCTTACTCACTTAGACTGGACAGAGAAAGAAATGATTTCTTGTCTTATTTTGGGTTCTCCTGAAAGCAGAGCATGACACAAGGTTGTGGGCAAAAGTAGTTTATTTGAGAGATGAATCCAGTAAAGGAGTGAAGTGAAGGAATGAAGGGAAGAAAAAGAGTGAGAAAGGATAGGAAGAAACCTCAGGTAAAATGGAAAGCAACAGGGGCCAATTTCCCAAGAAAGTACAGAGAATGCCTTACAAAATGGTCAACTGGAAGGACAAAAAGCTGAGGCATTAGTCCCCCTGCTGCCATCTGACCTTGGTTGAGGATTTTTCTTTGGAAGTATTAATTCCCATCCTCTTCTGAGATGCACAAAACACAGACCAGGCAAATTCCCAGGTGGATGGAGAAGACCCAGGGCATAAAGAAGACAGATATGCTTAGCTTGAAGAGAATACCCACTATGGTTGTGGCTGAAATTAGAGGTGGGTCAGGAGATTAAGAGGATCATCTGAAGTGCATAGTATATACCACCCCAAACAGAATTTAAACAAGGAGAAATTATTGATAACATATTCATTATAGTAGCCTTAAAGTTCTGATCTAATTTTCTTCTTTCTTTTAAGGTAGGTATACTGAGGCCTTAAGAAATTCTATTTTGCCCAAGGTCAAAATGGTGAAACTCTGAGTCAAGAACTTGAACTTAGGTGCCAGAGAGTCATGCCAGAGCTCTTTTTACAGAGCAATTCCGTCAACAATTACATCTTTATTGATTTGCTATGGTGTTCATTGTGAAGTAAAAGTTCCTGCTTTCAAGGAATTTGCTGTCTAGATGATAAGTTTGGTTCCTAGTCATCATCATATGCACTTTCCAGGAAGGGGACTGGCTTAAATACCCTCTATTCAATCAGACAGCATTCCAGACAAATAAGGAAGAAGCCAAAGGACCCAGAAAATACAGAGTACCTATTGTAAATATGCATTCAGCAAACTTTAACTGAATACTAGCCTGAGCTACGAAGGTATGGAAAGCAGCCTTTAAGAGTATCTTCCCATGTTCCCTGCCTCCTGGTATTCATGCCCTTGTGAAATACTTTCTCCCCTTGAGTATAAGCCAGACCTACTGAGTCACTTCTAATAGATAGGATATGGCAGAAGTAATGAAATGTCACTTTTCCTGGTACCAGAGATTGAACCCCAGGGTGCTTAACCACTGAGTCACTTCCCCAGCCTTTTTTTGTATTTTATTTTAAGATAGGGTCTCTCTAAAGAGTTGAGGCTGGTTTTGAACTTAAGATCCTCCTTCCACAGCCTCAACCTCCTGAGCCACTGGGATTACAGGTGTGTGCCACCACATTTTGCTAGACTGTCACTTTTAAGATTAGGTTTATACAAAGAACATAGCTTCTGTTCTGAATACTTTCTTATTCTCTCTTGTGTTGCTTTCTTTGGCCATAGTTGGCTGTTATGTCAGAAGACAACACTATAGACCAGGCCAACGTGAGTGAGTTTGGAAGTGGAATTCTGAGGTCCCAGAAGTCAGAAGTCAGGTGAATGAGCTCAGAAGCACATCCCCCCAAGTTGAGTCTTGAGATAAGACCCACGTGACAGCTCGATTGTATCTTAGTGAGACATATTGACCCAAAGGATTCAGTTAGGTCATATCCAGGGTCCTAACCATTACACATTGTGAGATAATTTTTGTTGCTCTTTTGTTGTTACATTTCAGAAAAATGTGTTACATGGCAATAGAGAATGCACTGGATTAGATATTGGCCATGAAAAGTGGGAGTAACAGCTGGACTTTGGAGCATAATAGAAATCTATTCAAACTATTTTAAGCAGAAAGGAGCATATATTGGAAGAATTTGTAGTTGTCTCCCAGAACTCAAGGGCAGGAAGGACAGGAGGACTCATGAAGGCTGGAACCAGAACTTAAAAGGCTCTGAGAACCAGATAGTGGGTCACTATTTTCTTCACTTCTTCTAAGAAAATATTTTGTGATGGCCCACTTCTGTGTGTTCTGGTGTTTTCTATTTCTCCTTGTATGTGGAAAAAAGATCAGACATCTTAGGGGGCCTTCTATATTGGGATGGCTAATTTTATGTATCAACCTGACTAGGCAAAGGGAGGCTCAGATAACTGGTAAAACATTTCTGGGTGTGTCTGTGAAGGAGATGTTGGAAGAGACTAGCATTTTAATTGGTAGACCAAGTAAAGAAGGTTGTCCTTGTCAATGTGAGTGGGTCTCATCTAATCCATTAAGGGCCTGAAGAGAACAAAATGGAAGAAGAGTCAATTCACACTCTCTGCTTGGGCTGGGACATTCAACTTCCCCCTGTTCAGTCACTGGTGCTCCAGGATCTTAGTTTGTTAGACTCCAACCAGGACCTCTGGTTGGATCTCTGGTTGGATCTCTCTGATCCTCTGGTTCTCAGGCCTTTGGGCTTGGACTAGAACTATACTATTCGCTCTTTTGGGTCTCCAGCTCACAGACCACAGATCAGAAGACTTCTCAGTCTCCACAATCACGTAGATCAATGTATTGTGGTAAATCTTTATATATATATATATATATATATATATATATATATATAACGATTTTCATATGGTATATATGAAAGATATATCTGTGATAGCTATGTATCTGTATCATATATGATAGATATATCATTTTTCTCTCTCTTTTCATATATATATACCCATTCCATTGGTTCTTCTTCTCTGAAGAATCCTGATACATGTGTCTTCTCCCTTTGGCCACAACAGATACTTGAGTTGTGTGACTGAATTCCCAATTCCTGGAAGAGAACATCAATTGGCAACATCTTAGTTCAGCTGTCCATTTTTGTTCTCTCAACAGAAGAAGCAGATGGGATTATAGGGCTGGTTTCCCTCTCAGGAAGGTGTTTGAGAAAAAGGCGTAGGAAATGTGAGCAAAGTATCCAATAAGTTGCTTGGGCTTCCCTCAAAAAACTTGCAATTTATTTGACTGGTCTAAAAATAAAGAAATTTGGACTGTGGAGCATTTTACTGGCACATCCTTAACTGGAGAACTAGGGATATACTAGAGAGATTCAAACAATGAGCTCTTGCTTGGCCATTTCTTGAGAACCACTATTCTTTGCTGGGCTTCAGTTTCTTATAAGAGGAGTAAGTTAATTCCATGTGATCTCTACTAGCCCTCCTAGCTTCAAAACCCTGTGACTCTAAGGGAAGGAGAAAACAGAGATGGCATCCCCAGACATCCTTGTGGAATTATGGTTTTTAGCATTGTGTGGCTGGATAACTGAGGTCTCCCGCATGTGCTAGAGGCAGTTAAGTATGTGAGGCACCTGACCAAGACTGATATTGACCTTGAGAGCAATCAAACCACGATGCCCCAGATTTTAGAAGAAAGGCATGAATCTGAAAAGATGCAGTAACACAGGACTTTGGAAGCTCTTGGTGGCCTTGAGCCTTATCTAATCAAAGGTTACCTGGAGAATTCACAATGTAGAGTATTTTAAAGATTAAAAAAACAGTTTTACCCTTGAGGCTGCGCTATCTTCTTGAAAAAAAGGTTATTAGGATGATCAGAGTTACTTTTCAGATAATGCGTTGGGATACACCCCTATACAGCGTTGGTCTCATGTGTCCACCCTCCACCGTCCCCCTTCCCCTCCCCCACACATGCACTCGTGTGCACACACAATATCAGTCTTGATCTCAATAATTCCTCTCTGAGTCTTTTCTGAGCCACGCTGAGATCAGTCTGCTACAGACATCATCATATCTGGAGAACAACACCAATCAGCCTGTTCCCTTGTGTCATTTGTATGTCACCACCTTATTCCAGTGTTGGTGGAGATTTTGGTTTATGTTTTATTAATCTCAGTGTCAAAACGCCCTCCTACACTTCACATTTCCATTAGCTGGAAGGAGAAATGGGTGGAAATAATTACCTCTGTTCAGTTCAGCCTGAAATAGAAGAAGGTGTGACTCGGGCCTGGAATCTGATAAGAAGGTGCCTTTCTAGGACATAGCACTTACACAAGGAATACCAATTTAATGTGGTAGACACGTTTTTGCTTTGCTTTCCTTCTCCTTTCATTTTTACCCCCTTTCACAAAGAGAAGTGCTGTGTGTGCTGAGGGGCTGGGAACTCGGCTACATCTTTGTGATAGCAGGAAGCCACCTCCCTCACCGGGGAGGATGGATTAGTTAATGCCTGTTAAATGCTTTGAAATGAAATGTCTTCTGTACCCAAATACTCAATCTGATTATAGCCCTAGGTTTGATATCACAGGAGGGAAATGTAGTTCCTGGCTGACATCACAGCTGTTGAAATGGGCCTTTCTTTGTAGGAGCTACAATTGCTTCTTCCTTCCTGATCAAAGGGCAAAACCTGGGAGAGGGGAAATGGCACTAGGGTCCTGCCCAAAGGCTAGGTGGGAAGGGAGGAGGGCAGAGAGAGAGGAAGAGACAGGGAGCAGGAATCATGAGAGGAGGGAGGCAGGGGATCAGGTAGGGAGGGGAGAAAGAGAGAGAGAGAGAGAGAGAGAGAAAGAGAGAGAGAGAGAGAGAGAGAGAGAGAGAGAGAGAGAGAGAGAATGAAATCCAATTATTATCAGATTCAGAGAGTTGTAGCCTAACCTTTTATTTCTATGAAACCTACTGAAAGCAAATGTAGTCTTGGAAAAGATAAAGTTTACCCTAACCAAAAAAGAAGAAAACAGCTTATTTTCTAAGTTAAGGTGCCAGGGATTCATTTATCTGTTTGCTTATTTGGTTAGTGGGTTGCTTGTTTGGCTGCATCTTTTTTTAGTTTAAAATCCAACCAAGTATAACTTTTCTGTATTTTGTCAAGATAGCTTTTGCTTTTCGCCTTAAAATATGGCTGGCTCACCTCCTCCAGTTGTGGGAAGATGTGGGTCTTCCTCCCGTTAAATGACAGGTCCAGACTGCTTGGACTCTCTTGGATTCTTTCCTGTCTTTCTCCACCTTGGAGAGACCTGTGCTCAGTCAGTCACTGTGGCTGCCCTCTGGAATGCTGGCAGAAGAAGCTTGCTCTTACCCAATGGTCATGCTGAGCCTGCTAAGTTGGATTCACCTCTCTATCCGTGGGGAAGAGGACACAAGGCAACTCAGAGATAGAAAAGATAATGAGCAATGACAAGAGAGGGCTCCTGTCAGGGAAAATCTGACAAAGAGAAGGTGTGAGTACTGCTGAGTCTGTGAGTTATCCACCCAGGAGGCTGTCAATGCCCATGCCAGCAGATGCTCACCCAGAATGAGATGCAGGGTCACTCATTCATTCTTTCATTCATCATTTGTGTTCTTTCTCTCTTTCCCTCCCTCCCTTCCTTCCTTCCCATTTCTTTTAGTAGGTGTTCATTCATTCACTATGTATTCATTAATTATAATATTAATATATTTGTCATTATATATGTATATAATTTCATTAAACATATATTGAGTATGTTCTATGGTCCAGGTACTCTTCTAGGTTCCAGTCTTGAAATAGTAAACAAGACAAAGATTTTGACTTACAGGAATCAAACATACATCCAAATAATTGTATTATAAATGAATCATAATACTTGTTGTTTTAGTCAGCTTTTTCACTGCTGTGACTAAATGACCCAACCAGCACAACTGTAGAGGAGGAAAGGTTTATTTGAGGCTCATGGTTTTGGAGGTCATAGTCCGTAGATGGCTGACTCCATTCGTTGAGGTTCCAGGTGAGACAGAACATCATGGTGGAAGAGCGTGGCAGAGGGAAGCAGTTTGCATCATCGGGAAGCAGAGAGACAGACTCCACACTCTCCAGATATAAAATATATACCCCAAAGCCATGCCCCAATCCCAATCTCCTCCAGCCACACCCTACCACTTCAATTAATCCCATCGGGGGGGGTGTTAATTCACTGATTGGATTAAGACTCTTATAACCCAATCATTTCTCCTCTGAACCTTCCTGCATTGTCTCACACATGAGCTTTTGAGGGACCCCTCACATCCAAACTATAACACTTGTCTTAATGAAGTACCAGTGAAGTTCTCTGGTTTCTCAGAGGAGAGGGGTTATATCCAGCTTGAGGGATCTCAGAAACTTTTATAGAAGAGGTACCATTTGAGTTGAGCCTGGAGAGCTGGAAGGAACTTTCCTCCATGGTAGTAGGGGATTGGCAAGAAACACAATTAGCAGTAGGCCCAGCTCAAAGAAGGTCAGGGAGGTCAGATGTTGAATAAATGTCAGGAACAGTAAGGCGCACAAGATAACCTGGGTACAAAGTCAAGTAAACAGGCAGGAAGTGGGACTGAAGGCTGGAGAGACCTAGGATCCACCAGTTTCCTCTCCATAATGGACACCACACTAAATGTTAAGGACCTGTTTCTGGAGCTGCAGAAGGGTCTCCAAAGACAATAGCTTATATATGATCACTTGAGAAAAGCAGGAGGCAAAGCTATCCGGAGAGTGGGTGGGTGTCCTGGAGTCTTTTCTCATCAACAATTCAACCTAGATGAGTCAACCACATTTGTTAATTTTCATTTAAATATTGTGTATCATAGTCCAATTTTATACAGAAAATGATTAAGAGCAGTGGGTTTGAATTTTGGGTTTCATGGACTAATATGACTTTCAAAAATCAAGGGAAGGGCCACCATGATGTCAACTTTTAGTTTTGGCAAGAAAAAACATACTCAAACATTGCCAATTTACTATCACCATCTGTGACAAAGACTGCTAATTGCCTATCTAATATCCATTTTCCTTTTCTTCCTGACAAATAAAATACTATTTTGTTTGGGTTGGCAATATGGTTGAATCAAAACTATGTTTTCCAGTCTCCATAGATCACTGGATAGAGTACCTAGGAAAACTCTTAAAGAGGACTTTCCATGGCCTGGTTCTCTCTCTTTTTTTAATTTAAAATTACCACCTTTGTGGGACCATGATGCATTAGCATCATGACTATAAGGCTCACTCTGAGGAACCTGCAACTTTCCCTAAGAATCTGAAAGCAGCATATCAGACCCATGCTTAGAATAAACCAAACTTCTCTTAGTGTTTCTAATACCCTCTAAGACTGCTGCTCCATTTTTGACCCCTGTGGGTGTGTAAGGGGAGTGAGTATACTGGACTGTCCCTTCTCTCTTTCTGAGACTACTTCTATCGCTGCAAGAGCTTTCCTTTGCTCCTTCTCTCTGGTGATAACTACCTTTGTATCATGACTTTCTCATTTAATAGATGGCACTATGCATTTTGCATTAGGTCATGTTTAACCAGAACAGCATAAAGTACTTATGGAATTGGTTACAAATGTATTGGATGGGTGAGGGGGAGGAATGTGTGGTGAGCACCATGATGCTCCACCCAGAGCCCTCTTCGAGAAAGGACATGTTGACCCAGCTACTGAGAGTGTTAGAGGCAAACAGCCTCTAGCTATCAACCATCTTCAGAGTCTTCCTTAACAGAAGACAACACCTAACCCACTGCCATTCTCTCTTGGGTCACTATTTTGGCCAACTGCCAGATAACAGATAGGTCCTATATACTCCCAATCTCCCTATGGGGTTGGCTAAGCCTTCATTGGACCTGCATCACAGTCTGACTCACCCTCTGCCCAAGCCTTCTTCCTCCTGCTGTCTCTCATAAATTTTCATCCTTAATAAATATCTAGCCTGCCACACTCCAGCCTAGTGTCAGCTTCCAGAGAACCCAACCTGTGACATGAGGCAACCCAGAGATTAGTAACTAATTGCAGGAAGCTGCAGACACCCCTAGGCTGGAGCAACAGAGGACAGGAAGCGAGTCACAAGAGCCCAGGGTCTGCTCACAACTGGCGTGCATGGAATATTTGACATGGTTGGAATAGCTACTGCTGAAACTCCAAAGGCCACTCTGAATCACCCAAGTTGCTGGAGCCTGGAGCTGCCCACTGCCGATTAAGATGCAACCAGAAATAGAAGAAAAGAAAAATGTCTTCTAGCTCCCTCTCACATTCCCAGTGCCCATCACTTCTCCCCATCAGAAGAAACTGCCTAGAAGCCAGCTTGCAAGAGTCTAGGAAGTTGTTATTGTAGTATTCCAATCCTCAGTGATACAGAGCAGAAGTTCAAGTGTGGGACTTAGAAAAAAGAGGCATGTGACTTAGCAACAAATCCCAGCCTCAAGACCTCACCTTATGGCAGAAGGACTGAAGAGCAAGGGGCAGGCATGAGTGCTCAGATAAGACCTGAGACAACTTAATTGTAGACTCATGAAAGACTCTGAAGCAGAGGACTCAGCTGAAGCTGCACTCAGATTTCTGTTTCCCACACACTGGGACAGAATAAATGTTATGTTACTTGAAACTGCTAAGTTTGTGGTAATTTGTTATGCAGCAGTAGATGGCTAATATAATCAGTAATGAACAATGTGGGATGGGGAAGCCTGGGAAAGTACTTTAGAGAAAGTTTGGGATGAATGATAAGTTTTCAATAAGTAGCAAAGAGAACAAGAATATTGCATGCAGAGAGAACAACAAATTCAAGTTCCTGGGGGTTGTGAAAATGCATGGTGTGTTCCTGGATTGACAGGTTAGTATTGCTAGATTGCAAAATGTCGGGGTACATGGTAAAAGATTAAGCCATAAAGTCAGAGAAGTAAGACCGGTGACTCTCAAACTTGGCTGTGCATTAAAATCAACCCTGGAGCTTTAAAAATACTAATGTCTGGTTCCTACCCCTAGAGATTCTGTTGAAATGAGTGTGTAATGCTGTGTTGACACAGGGATTTTTAAAAACTCTTCAGGACGCAGTGGAGGGTCTAGAGTTTGGTACTTGTCTCAGGTACAAAATTTAAGGGGACATCGAAAAGCTTAGCAATCAAGATAAACAATCTTTGAATGCACTATTTTAAATCCAAATGAATGCCAAAACTCCATGATGAACAAGAGTTTTAAAATAAATGCACCTTGAGGTGGTTCTAAGGTATAATCAGGGACTGGGGATATAGCTCAGTGGTAGAGCAGTTACCTAGCTGGGTTCCAACTCCAGTACCACAAAAATAAAGGGCAACCAGCATTAAGAACCACCACCTTGAAGGAACTTTGTACCTTCCTATAAATCTTGAGATTTATACCAGTCAAAGAAACCAGGTTTGGGCATCAAACCCCAAGAAGACATGGTCAGATGTCTGTTTCTGGAAAGTTCCTTTGACTGCTGAATGGTAAGTAGGTGGGGAATGGAAGGTAGGTGTGGCGGGATTCCAAGACCTGAGAGATAAGAGACTAGCTAGAAAGATATTACATAAATCCTATTGGAAAGTGATTCAGTGTGAACAAAAATCAATTATAGCAAGACGTTAGAGGAAAGAAGGGCTGAGTCAGTGGTGTGCAGGAGTTGGCTGAACTGGCTTGCAAGTATATTGTATGCCCTTCTTTCCCAGCTGCAAGTTCAGGGACATCATATTGTTAGGTAGAAATCAGCTCTGGTATTTATACCATGGAAATTAGCAAACACTACAAATCAGAGGAGTGAGACTTTTTTGGTAGAATCAATTGCTTAATATTTCCCTGTGCATCCATAGCTGAGAAGCATGTTTGTGAATACTAGACAGGATTCAACAATGAGTTAGACATTGCTATGGTTTTAATCTTTAATGTCTCCCCAAAAGCTCGTGTGTTAAGCAATGCAACAACGTTCAGAGGTGAAAAATGGATTGTGAGTGGTGTAACTTCAACAATGAACTGATGAGGTTGATCCATCCATTTGATGGATTAGTAATTCAAATGGACTTCTGAGTGGTAGGCAGATGAGGTGTGACTGGAGGAAACAGGTCACTGGAGGCATGTCCTTGGGGATTATATTTTGTCCCTGACTCCTTGTGTGCTCTTTATATATATTTCCTGGCTGCCACGAGCAGAGCAACTTTGCTCTGCCATGCCCTTCTGCCAAGATGTTCTGCCTCACCTAAGGCCCAGAGCAATGCAGTCGGCCAATCATGGAATGGAAATCCTGAAACCATGAGCCCAAAATAAACTTTTCATTCTCTAAGTTATCAGGCATTTTGTTCACAGCAATGAAAAGCTGACTAACATAGACATGGAGGGAGAGAAGGACTGAAATGCTACATAAGATGACTGTCTGATGCCAGTTACTAAATTATGAACTAGAAGAAGAGGGAACTGGCTCCATGTTAATTGATAGTTGCAAAGGATAGTGGGTAGGAAAGCATCTGAGGTCACCCTTAGTCTTGTAAGCTCAACAGCTAGAAGGAATATTTTAAGGGTGCCTTTTGTCAGAGTTCAAAGCAGCTTTGGAGTCACAGTCCTTAAAATATTTAGGGTATGCCTAGAGGACATTGAGAAAACTGACCAGAAAGGAATTCATGCCTCCAATTTCTCATCCCTTGGTCTGTGATCTTTAAGAGTCTATGTCTGGGAAGTAACTATGAGCATCACTAGTATGGTGATAGTATTCAGTCAGGCACCACAGGAGCCATTGCAGGATTAATATTACCTGGTCACTTGGAAACTAGGCTGAGAGGGATGATTCTAGGATTTGGTCTGCCAGTAATTTGTTGGCTATCCTAGAACAATTCATTACATCTCTTAGTGCTTCATTTCCTTTATCTGTAAGATAGTCTTACTTTCCTTCCCATCTTAAGATATGAATATGAAGATAAAATGAGATAATGGCTGTTAAGTTTCCCTGAAAAATTTAAAGGAACTGTTTGAATGCAATATAAGTTCACATAATTATGAAAATCATCATTATACTAACAGCATTATGCCAATAATCAAATAATTTTCAAAGACCTGAATGGATCACTATAGCCAAGGCATTTCCCTCTAGAGGGATTTGGAATGCTTGTTAAATTTAAACTGTATGAATGGCAAAGAACTAAAATTTTGTCTTATTTTTTATTTCCAACTTCATTCCTTTGAAATGTAAGAAATTACTGCTCTGTCTAGAAGTGAGGAAATTTATTTGGTTTTATGATAAGAAGTTTGAGCTTAGCTTGCCTACTTGTGTTTGAGTTCAAAGTTTCTCTGGGTATATTATCACTTAAACTAGAGGGAAACAATCTTCCTTAACTAGAGCACAGGGCCATGACCTTGCCCACATGATGGGCAGCTAATCCACTTAGAACCAGTGACTTGCTTTGTATAATTTATAAGACCCCATGAAAAGACAGGCCTCCATAGATTAATATTTCAGCTGTCTTCCCTTCCATTTCATCCTCTAGATGTGGCAGCAACAATCACATGAATCATTCCTGAACTGAGTCGATATCAAACATCCGGAGCTTCATCTGCATTCGATGAAGGTCCAACTCATCCCAGGGAAGTACCTATAGGATTTCAAATACATGGGTGATTTGCTTTGACACCTCTTACCCCAAATCTGGCTGTGCTGGTTTTAAAATAAAATAGCTTTAAATTCTTTGACAAGTTTTAAATTCTTATTTAGAGGTGGAAATCTGGTTCCCTTCCTCTTGAATCTGTACAGGTTTGTGACTGACTTGACCAAGAGTGTAGTAGAAGTGTGTTGTGTAGGTGACGTCTGAGGCTAGGTCATAAAATGTCATGAAGAATTCTCTATACCTCTTAAAATGCTTATTCTCTGAATACTCTCTCAGGATCCTGCCTTTCAGAAGTCAACTGTTATGCTAAGAGAAGACCCAGCCACCAGGAGAGACCCTATGTAGATGTTCTGGTCAACCACCCCAGGGGAACCCCACCTTTGAATCATTTCAACCCAGGCACCAGGCACATTAGTGAAGAAACCTCCAGATGATTCCAGTCCTCAGTCATTGACTAATCTATCCACTTAGGTCTTACTGCCTGAGGCACATTGTGAAACAGGGACAATAGTAGAGAAGGGACAAGTTATCCCTGCTGTCCTCGTCTAAAATTCTAACTCACAGAATTCACAAACATAACAAAATGCAGTTTTATGTCAGTGAGTTTGGGGTGTTTTGCAATGTGACAATAGATAATTAGAACACTGAAAAGACTAGGTTAAAGTTTCTTTTTCTTTCCCAAGTACATAATAAATTACTCAGTCCAAGAAGGCAAATTTCTTCAAAACAGACTGTTCTGGATCTCTGGCTAAGGTACTAAACAAGCCTCTTGGTGGTAGCTCTTGATTGTTCTTCCCTGTGTTCTGACTTCTTGGTAGAAAGACCAGTTCTTGGTGTTGGATTTCCTTTCCCTGCCTTGGCATTACAGATTTTTGATAATTAATTCACTAATTTATTTATCAAATAACTATTTATCAAACAATTATTTATCAAGCCCCTACCATGCAGTGAGTACTCTTCCAGATGCTAATGATGTGATGGCAAATAAAACACGCAGAATCTCTTTCTGGAGATGGTGGCCAGTGCAGGGGTCTTAATATTTTTTGTACCACAGACCCTTTTGACATATGGTGAGATCCCTGGACCCTTTCCCAGAACCATGTTATTAAATCCATAAAACATGAAATACCTAAGCTCATGAAGGAAACTAATTATATTGCTGGAGTTACCAAAATATTTTATAAACATCACGGACATAGTAATAAACGTGATATCTGTTGGTAACGAAGTCACAGATATAGTCAAGGCCACTGTGGCTTGTTATCTATATACCCAATAGAAAGAAAAGCTAAATTATAGTAAGACAGTGAAAATAAATATGTAAGTTTTTGTGATCCAAGTTAATGAATCTTTTAAATTCTGTGGTTCACGTGTCTCTCTTTAAGAATCCTTGATCTGGAGGTACAAAGAGACATCCACCAATTAATAGCACTAATATATAATAAACAGTGATGCCTGCTGGTGAATGTGTTGGTTTTCTGAAACCGTTGTTACAAATTACTCCAAACTTGGTGATTTAACACACAGAAATTTATTCGTTCTTAGTTCTGGAGTCCAGAAGGCCAAAATCAGTATTACTGAACTGTGTGTGCTTCCTTTGGAGATTCTAGGAAAAACAAATCCTTTCCTTGCTTCTTCTGGGTTTGGCGGGTACTGGCCTTCCTTGGCTTGTGGCTACATTACTCCTATCTTCAGGGTCAGAAACTTCAAATCTCTATGCTGTGTTTTGCCCTGGCCTTTTCAGATCCCTCTGGCTCTCTCTTAGATTCATGAGCCCATCTGGATAATCCAGGAGAATCTTCCCATTTTAAGATCCTTCATTTAATCTCATCTGCAAAATCTTTGCCATATAAAGTAACATCTACAGGCTCCAGGGATTAGTGTATCTTTTTTAGGGGTCATTTTTCACCCTACTATAGTCAACCAAGGTCCCGATTCAGCCTGAGGGTGATGTTGTGCCAGAGTTGGTTTTCCTGAGAAAGAGGCTTTGGGTTGATAATTGAAGGAAGAGTGAGAATCACTAGATGAAAGAAGTGGATGATGCAAGTCAGATGGCTTTAGATGAGGGATTGGGGTGGCTCATGCAAAATCCCAGAAGGTGGGAAGTCTGTGTCACATTCTGAGCATAAAAGACTACTATGGTTTAAAAGTCCCTTCCAAAACTCATGTTGGAACTTAGTTGCCATTGTAATGGTATTGGGAGGCAAAATCTTTAAAAAGTGATTAGGTTATGGGGTTCTGCCCTCCTGAATGGATTAATATCATGGAATGGAAATGGGTTAGTTACTTCAATAGTGGATTGGTTGTGAAAACAAGTTGACCTTCCTACCTTTCTTGTGCTGTTTTGCCCTTCTACCTTTTGCCATAGAATGAGGCAGCATGAAGATCCTCACCAGATGCCAGCACCTTTGATATTGGACTCCCCAGCCTCCAGAACTATGAGAAATAAATTTCTTTTCTTTATAAATTACGTGGTCTGTGGTATCCTGTTGTAGCTATGAAAAACAGACTAAGTTTGAATACTGTGTCTGGGTCCCAGAGGGGCCCAGGTGGAGTACACAGAGATGCTCAGGAGAGGTCAGTGGGGATCATTTCCTGAGTGTCTTATAGGATTTCAATTAGGATTTCTGTCCATCATAGCAATGCAAAGACATTGGAAGATGTTATATGCTCAGATCTGGATTTTTGAAAGATCATTCTGGTTTAAGTGACAAAAACAGACTATGGGGGTGAGATTTGCAGAAATGAGTAATAAGGGGAACCAGTTAGAAGGTGTAGCAGGGTCCCAATCAGAGATAACAGACACTTGGTGTAGGGTGGAGGTGATGGAGGTGAGGGAGGATTTGAAAGCATGTTCAATCAATGGACATTTGAGAAAATCTAGCAACTCAGGACCCAGTATAGATTTGATTAACTGTAGAAAATCATAGACAGTGTAAGATTGTCAATGTGATTATGATTTTTAATTTACAAACCTGGGTGCAAGAAGTGAACTGTGCTTTTATTTTACTATATTTAACTTAATCTTCTCTGAGCTGGTGGAAAATTCAATCTCAGTTACTACTGAGAATTCTTCATGCCCCTTTCCCAAAGCTGAGTAAAAGGTTTGAACACTGTGTGCAGTTTACACATTTGAAGAAGGACCTGGGGGATGTGTTCAGTGATCACTACTGATATGCATATATATCTCTTGTTGAGGCCCAAATGGACTTTTGAAGGCTGTTATGGCTTTTAGGGACTAGTTGATCCAGGATCTTTTTCCCAGGCTCTGAAAGCCATGGCTCTTGATGTTTAGTAACCCAACTCCTGCAATTGCAAAGTAATCTATGCTGATGTATACAGTTCTGAAGTTATCTTGATAGAATGATCATAGACACCAGAAACTTTGAGGTGGGGGGAAGCATTAGCTACCCTTGCTATAACCTGCCAACAGAATGAAAAATCTCAGGACAAATTCTATCACGTCCATGGACATATCAATTTTTTGAGGAAAGCTCAGAAATCTTCTGTACAACCTGTGAGCATGTGAAGCCCCCAGTCTCTCTTTTTTCAGAGTTTCCCATCAGCACCTTGCTTGAAAGGTTCACTTGAAGCCAATCTCAAACTTTCAGAGACAAGCTTCCTGAATCATGCAGTAGAATCTCCCCTGTGCAAGGCTGGATACAAGATCATTTGGAGCTTTAACCCAGAGTTGCCTGAGAATGTGGGCTACAAGCCTTTCTAGGTTCTTCTGATCTGTTCATGTCTCCATTTGGGTTCTTGCATAAGCCAGAGTTTACCTGCAGATTATTCAATTAAGAGGTAAAGGAACCACCAGTAGGAGAGAAAATAAGTGAACCACAGGGTAAAAGGAGTGTTGTTCAGTCAGTTACCACTGTGGGCAACTGGAACTTAAATCTGTAGGAAAAATGCTGAAAGCCAGTGTAGAGCACATACCTTCAATTATCCAATCTGAGAGGCAAGGGAACTGGACTATTTAGGTAGCAACTCTTGTTAATTATTTATTGAGGGCTCCACAAAAGGAATCCATGTCCTAGCACCTTGGGTTGGCCACACAAGCAACAAAGTGGGCTCCAGTGACAAGACAAAGCTCGGTAAGGCTGGGCAATGCATATGCTGGCACCTGGCAGTGAGCTGGTATGCACAAGTATAAGGGCAGTACGCCCACAGCACCTCCTAGAGGTGGGAAGAGAAGCCATGGCTGGCCTTCCTTCTGCCATCTAACAAGTGACCAAGTTCATCAACAAAAACCCATTCTGATATTCATTATTGAGGAATTATACTGAAAGTCTCAGTGTTGAATGAAACACCATCAACAGTATGCTTGGAACAGCCACCTTGCTGAAATCGGCTGAGTGCTTTCTGCAAGGGGAAGTCTTGAAAAATTGACTGACAGCTCCTAGGCTTGAAACTTAAACTATCACATGCATAAAATTACATGGTCTATGCTGAAATCATTTAGAGTGGATAACAGACACCAACATACCTGTCATCCCAGAGCCTCTTGGTCAGAAGATCTGACCATACACAGTCACCAGGCATGGGAAGAGGAATCAGGTACTTTACTATTGATGGACCTATAAAAACTGGTTCCCCTTCCTCAAAGAGTGTCAAACGGTCTCTACCTCTCCTCCACCTCTCTCTCTTAAAATCCTTTAACTCTAAATATTTATCTCCATTTCCTCATGCCCACCCCAACGCACATGTGCACACACACATGCACACACACACACACACACACACACACACACATTTTGTCAGGGTGATTCCTTTCAGGGGCTTCATGTATCTGTAAAAGCACAGACTGGAGTTGTATCTCCTATCCCATAACAGTAGTTTCCCCACACAAAGCCCTGGAGGCACAGAAGCATTCAGCTTATTTCGCTATGAGAGGATGAGGAGAAGGAAACATACCTACAGCAGCCAGATGGAACTGTAAATTAAATTTTTAATACATTATCTTGCCACACTTGTGTAAAACTTGTGCTCTATGCTTTCATTTTTAAAAACAAGGCAATTGTAAAACCCATAACATAGACTGATGCTACCACAGCACAGGAACCGTTTACTGGATGTTCTCAGGTTTCTTATGTGAGGCATGATTATCCCCCTTTTACAGATAAGGAAACTGATTTTCATTGGGATTCTTTAAAAAAAAAAAAAAACTTTATAATTACAAAAATAGTCCTTTAGTAAAAAAGAAAGAAAGAAAACAGTTCAAAGGGTAAAAAAGTAAAAATCTTAGAAATCCTTATAATCCCTCTCCCCGTACATTATAATTTATAATATTTTGATTATATCATTTCCATATTTTTGATGTCTATTTGCACATTTATTTTGAAAAAACAACAAAATTGGGTTCTTTCAGTAGCAATCTTTTTTACTTATCCTCTGAGAATGCTGAAGGACAATTTTACTGACATGGATTTTCTTGAGCTGGAAACTAAATCTTCACCAGGGCAATCCCAAAGCATGCAGGCTTCAAATCATTCATGGTGTGCTGAAAAGGCGGGGGAGCAGCTTAATTGTGTGATTTTTGTGGGTTCTTTGTAAAACTCTTGGCCTGCAGCTTATAAAACCTTTGCCTGGTTTGCTAAATAGCCCTTCTCACTTGGCCTGGGATCTTCCATCTGATTGAGCATCCCCAATTTGGATTGTGTTACTTTAAAATTTGAGGCCATTCTTGTTGCTCATCTGGGACCATAACAAAAATCCACACATTTTATTCTTCGTCTTTTCTACTTACTCAAACATGGGCTAGTTTGAGAACTCTAATTAAGTAGAAAACAACATTTTTAGAGTGGCTCTCAAAGGCTAAAAGGAAAGAAAAGAGAAACCCTTCTGGAGTCTTCTCACCAAGCTCCCCACAAGCTGATGATTGTCTCAGCTTTGAGTCCCTGACTCAAAGCACATTCCCTGACTGGGGCAGAGACGGGGCTTGGCTTCTTCCCAGCCCTCCTCATTGTGATGGGAGGCTGAGGCTAGCCACTGGAGGGTGGGAGGAATGGGGAGGACTGGGAGCCCCTTGCAGTGGGGAGCAGTGGCCTCGCCCTTAGCAACCAGGCTTTCTGCTGCGGCTGCAGCTCCTTTCAAGGGCACTCACAAGTGTCCTTCCCTGTTTGCTCCCTTGCTACAGAATGTGCAGCTCCAGATTGTGAAGACTTTTAGGGCATATGCTATGTCTGACCTGTTTTTAAGTCCCAAGCCCCTAGCATGCTTAAAGTATGCTAACTGATGAATGAATGATTCTCTAATATCCTCTTTTTTTATTTTTGTTTTGTGCCAGGGATTGAACCCAGCAGGGCTTAACCACTAAGCCACATCCCCAGCCCTAATATTTAGAGACAGGGTCTCGCTGAGTTGCTTAGGGCCTCACTAAGGGACTGAGGCTGGTGTTGAACTCACAATCCTCCTGCCTCAGCCTCCCAAGCTGCTGGAATTGCAGAGATAAGCCCTGATGCCCAACCTGATTCTCTAATTTCTATAACACCAAGAGACTTCCCAGAAAAGGGAACTTTCAATGTGCCATGAGCCAAATGCACAGGACAGATGTCATGATACCCACCCCAGTGATAGATTAAACAAACACTCTCCTGCAAAGTCAGAGCTAACCAATCAGGGCTAGAACCCCCTGTGAGGCTTCACTTCCTTTGTGCTTTCATTCCTTGTGTTCAGTTTGCCACAGTGACTTCAGAAGAAAGCTTCATATCTGACCTTTGCTTATTTTCAGCCTCACTATCAACTTTAGCCAAGACCCTTATCCCAGTTCTCCTATCACTGTGGCATCTAATCAATCTTAGAACAAAACACTTCCATCAAATGAAGTTTTCCACAAGAGCTCAAGATGCAGCACTGATGATAACTGTTACTCTGGATAAAGGTGAAGGTCCTCCCCAACACTTTCCACCTTAAACCTACTGTCACATGGAATCTGGGGCTCTTGGGGACATACATTGAAGCCAGCAAACCACAACTTTTACAAAAACCCTATAGCCACTGTCCCAGCCTCAGTTTGTTAACATGAGCATCTAACCACACATACCCCGTCCCTGAATTAAAATTTGTAACACTTCCTGTAATGGATAGGAAAACATCATAAATCCTGAGCTTGAATGCTAAGTTCTAACCTGGCCCCAGCTTTCATTTTCACACCTGTCTCTTGTGTAGATGCCTAATGTGCCCTGTTCGCACATCTTTAAACTTCTCACTCTTCTCTGAACTCCCAAAGACGTTTTACAACCACATACCTTTGCATATGATTTTGCCTCACTGAGCATGTTCTTCACTTCCATTTTCATGGTTCAAATTTTACAGATTCTTCAGGGTCCTCCTCAAGTACTGTTTTCTCCATTCATCTCTGAGGACCATTTGTGTTTCTTTTCTTTTCTATTAGATTGTGGGTTTCTTGTGGGCATGGACAGTGTCATTCAACTCTAAAGTGCCTAGTGTACTCACTTTGTACAAGAATAAACAATCCATAAATATTTCTAAATGGATCAACAAATGAAAGAATACATCATTGTTGACTGAAGCCCACAAAGATGGATTCCCAGAGAAGATGAGACTCAAGGTGAATTCTGAAATATAAGAAAGATTGGAATAAATGGAAATTAGTTGGAGAATTTTAACTCACTGCTGATTGGCTGAAGAAACCAGGATTAGTACCTTACTGGCCCTCACCAAGGACACATTGACAGGAGTCTTCAAGGCATTCATTCACCTGGGTAAAGCATAGGTTGAAATTTCCAGAGTGAATCTCATCCCCACCTAAGTCATAGTCACTGTGCTAGTTATTCTCCATCTTTCCCCTACTCAGTCCAAAATTTATCCGTTTTCCACTTTTCTCACCTGTTGGAGGCTACATCTCCTGGCTCCCTTGCCAGGCGATTTCTGATTAGATTGTGACCATAGCAAGTACTGACATGATATCTGAATGGTCTTTCACTGGTTCCGTGTCTTCGGCAGGAGCTTTGTCACTCAATTATAGGTCTGCAGTGGGCAGAACCCACTCCCCATTAAAAAAAAAAAAAAAAAACAAAACAAAACCTAGAACCTGTGGATACGTTACCTTACCTGAAAAAGGGACTTTGGGGGTGTAATTGGGATTAAGGATTTTCAGCTGGGAAATGGCCCTGGATTATCTGGATGGGCTCAGTCCAATCACCTTGGAAGGAAGGAAGCAGAGGAATCTGAGTCAGTAGTGGATCTGGGATGTAAGCACAAGTTGGAGTAACACAGGAAGGGGCCATGAGCCATGGAATATGGGTGGCCTCTTAGGAACTGGAAAAGGCAAGGAAATGAACGCTCCCCAAATCATCCAGATGGAACACAACACTGCCATCACCTTGATGCTAGCTGTGCAAGATGCATTTTGGATTTCAAAACTCTAAGAGAATTTGTAGTACTCTAAGGCACTTAACTTATGGCAATTTGTTACAACAGCATTAGAAAACAAATATAACCTCCAATTAGATTGCCCCTTTTCTGTGGTTCTTCCCCAATGCTTCAGCTTCTATTGAGCTCAAATAACTGATTCTCCCCTTTGTTCTTGGTTCCTGCTTCCAGCTTCCTATTACTGCTAGTCTCTGTATATCAACATTTCTAGTTGGTTCCTATAACCCTTCTCAAGGCTCTGTGAGTTTTCTTTTTATTAGATTCTCTTGAACAATCTGATCTGAATTCTGTTTCCTTCTAGGATTGGGCTTAACTTGCCACCTTTGAGAAACATAGTAAAAATTATTTTCCAGTCCCAAACAGAGTCATTTCTGGGCTGAAGGGGCCACACTGGGTTGAGAGCATTTTCTTGGTGGAGTAGGATTTTTCCAGAGGCCAAATGCCTGCCAGCTTCTACAAATAAGTCAGATAGAATTTGAAGGCATTAAGATAGTCCCTCCAGCAGCAAAACTTGGAGATAAATCCCATTCTTCTTTGAAAGTAGGGATTTTGAATCTTGGTGGTCCCTGAATGGGCTTAGGAGTGAGCTCTCTGAAATGCCTGAAATTGTGAATTTTTTGTGTGCAACTCTGTGCATATGTGCATTCTCAAGGCAGCTCTGCTCAGCCATTTTCCTCTCTGATGCAGAGGTAGCTGACTAGGTAGAATAGATACCCCTTGCCCACCTCAAATGCCAGTGAAGTTCTGGATGCCAGTTTCTGTGATGGGAGAATGCACTATCCCTCTTACTTTATGTGTCTTTCCATGTTTCTACCTTAGACTTTTCTCTGAAGCTGTGGAAGCCACCATGAAGGAATAGCCCCAAAGTGCAGGGAATAACCTACACTTACTCCTGAGGTAACCCTTACCCTGGGAGGACAGAAGTCAGTGGACAAATGCCACAGTCACCAAGATCCCTGCTAGACTCTTCTGGGGAACTTTCCGTGGCTCTCAGAGACTCCTGACCTCACAGACCCCTATTTGCTACACTCTTGTATTGACTTGATCTCCTTCCTTATTTCACCTTCCCTGGTCCTTCACTCCTGCTTTCTGGAATCACCTCTAAAATAAACTGACTGCACCCAGCTTTTTTGGTCCCTGCTTTCTGGAAAAACAAACACAGACACCAGGAGAATTTGAGAGAAATTCAAATTCCAGCTTCATGTGTTGAGCCCCACATCACCCCCACCAGGATGTGCAGACTGACTCTCATGCCCACTGGTACTTCATAAAAGGTTCCTTGTTCTACCTCAGATTCCACAGTCCACAGCTCACAGTCATTTCTTTTGAAAGAGTAAAATATTTTTTTCTTTCTTCACCTTCTGGGGCTCAGAACAGCCAACCCCTTTCCTCATTTGTGATATTTGTCTCCCAACACCCCTCTCCAACATCCAAACCCTATACTTACAGGCAGAAACTGAAGGAATGGAAAAGTCCACTTTCGTCCTCGAGGAAAGAAATTCCACTGGGGCCTTATTAGGCTTTAACTGCCTGCTGGTCATGCTTTCATCCAAACATCCCAGCATCTGCTGTTATTATTACCAGAACACCTCAACCAGATTGAGAACATTTCATGGGTGGGAATGATGTGACAGGAAGAAGATAGAAAGGGCTGAATCCATTTTTTAGTCTGGCTGAGGGAAGTCAGGAGCACCATAATATTAGTCATCTGTTGCTGAATAACAAGTTGCCACAAACCTAGAGGTTTTAAATTATTGTTTATTAGCTCACAGTGTCCAGGGGTCAAGGATCTGATATACCTTGGCTGAGTCCTCTGCTCAGGGTCTCACAAGAGTGCAATGGGAGTATTGACTGGGGCTCAGTATTTTCTTCCAAAAGCATGTCCTTTGTGGCTGTACGGCTCATAGTGACTTGCTTCCTCAAAACCAGTAGCAGTATCTCTCTGACTTCCAGAACTTTTTTAAAGGATGTGGCTGATTCAGCCAGGCCCAAGGGGAGAAAACTATACAAGGCTGTGAGTCACTGGGTCATCTTAGAATTCTACCTATGTTGGTCAGCTTTCCATTGCTGGGACAACATACCTGAGAAAAACAACTTAAAGGAGGAAAGATTTATTTTGGCACCTGGTTTCAGGGTTATCAGTCCATGGGTCCATGGTCAGTTGTTTCCATTGTTCTGGGCTTGAAGTAAGATAGAGCATCATGGTAGAGAGGGTGTAGCAGAGAAAAGTTGCTCACCTCATGGAAGTCAGGAACAATATACCCTGCCAGGGCATGCCTCCAGGGACCTTCTTCCTCCAACTGAGCACTACCTCCTACAGTTTCCACCAACCCTCAATAATACCATGAGCTATGAACTCATCAATGAATTAATCCATTCATGAACTCAGAGCCCTGATGGTCCAGCATCTTGTCAAAAGTCATACCTTTGAACGTTGATGCACTGGGGACCAAGCATTCAACACATGAGTTTTGGGGGACATTGCAGAACCAAACTGTAACACTGCCTCATAGCCACCCTGTCATTCTTTGAGAAATACAAAATAGGGGTGAGGAATGCAGAGAAAGGAAGAAGCTGACCTTAGTCATTTTCTCTACTTGTCCTTCTTTATAAGTAATGCTTTCTCTAGTGAGAAAACTGTTTTCATTTCAAAAATTAGCCATCAGATGAGAAAGGAAAGCCCAAAGATTATTGAGAATACAATTGACTTATTTGGCGAAATTAGACAGAAATAATCCACTTGCTCTTCCATATTTTTGCTATCATCATATCCTCAAGTCAAAATCAGGTCACCCTGTACGCCTCTATCTTCTTCTGCCACATAAACCATCAAGATCCATTCACCTTACCTTTAAATGTCTCAGGAATCCATAGAGTGCCCTCTACACTCTATTCTTCCCACAGAAGCCTGAGCTAGAAGATTACACTCTTGGTCAAAGGCAGGGTGATGACCTGTGATCATCCTCCCAGTCCATTCTGGGAGGTACTGAGGGTTAAGTACTTTAGTGCATCTTTTGAGTGGAGCGTGAAGGGAACACAATTCAATCCAGAGTAATCACTCCAGTCTCCACATCTCTGAAAAAAATAATTATAAGGGCTTTCGCTAAAATTGAATTCCCATGGAAGCCAAGTGACCTCCCTCACACTAGCCTCCAAGTAGGTATAATTTAAATATGTGCTTCAGAAAAAGGGCAAGGCAATGTTATGGACCTTTCGAGCTGCTTACAAGGAACCAGAGCTCCTTATGTTAGACTAGAGATAGCCAGGATTCACTGTGGGTTGTTCCATACAGGAAAACATGGTACCCAGCTCCTTAGGGTATGGTTCTCAGGTCAGCAACCTCAGTATCATCTGGGAGATAGTTAGGAAATCATATTTTTGAGTCCTGTCCTTCCTATGCAATCAAAACAAGAGTCCCATAGTAACAAGAGCCCTAGATTGAACCAGAGTCTCAGTTGATCTATAAGCACAGTAAAATTTGGGAAGTGTTGCCATATAGTAGAGGTGACTTGGGATACTTACAGCATGACACTGAGAGAGAGAGGTGTCAAGGAAATAGGTGCAAGACTTCTGACCTAGCCTCAAATGTCACATGGTGTCACTCCCACTATATTCTCTTGGTTATAAGTGAGTCACAAAAGTCAGCCTGGATTTTAAAAGATGGGAATTAGACTTGACCTCTCAATGGGAAAAGTGCCAAAAGACACGTAATCACCTTTGATCTGTCATACACCTCTTTTTTCCATGAATCAGAAACTGGTGTCTGTTGAGGTACTTATAGGCACACATGGAGAAGCATGGGGTGGGAGGAAAAGGCTGTAGACAGAATCACAGAATTCTTCCTAACTTTTGGTGTTTTTTTCTTGTGCTGGGGATTGAACCTGGGGGCACTTTACCATCGAGCTACATCCAAAGCTCTTTCCACTTTTTAATAAAAGTTTGAGACAGTGCTCACTATGTTCCTCCTCCTGCCTAGGCCTCCCCAGTAGATGAGATTACAGATGTATGCCACTGCACTGGCCTTGGTGGGATCTTAAGCACATTCTTTGGTCTGTCGGAATCTGTGTCTTCACCTTTGAAACAATACTGTCAGGGGCCACTGGGAGCATTTATTTTATTTTATTTTTTTGCAGTGTGGGGAATTAAGCCCAGGGTCTCATGCATGCTAGGCAAGTATCCTACCACTGAGCCATACCCCTAGTCCATTTTCTAATTAAACACATTTTTTTTGCACTGTTGGCAATGGAATCCAGGTCCTTGTACATGCTAGGCAAGCACTCTACCTCTGAACTACACCCCTGGTCTCTTGCTTTGAACATTTCAAATAGGAAAGACCCAGGTAAATCATGAGTAGTTTATAAAAGTTGATTACTGCTGTTATTAACAGCAATAATTATGACAACACTGAGCTAGGCTGTTATATATTTGCCTGCTACCCTAGGGTTTCTAAAGATGATGTCTTAACCCTGATGAATGGATTGCATGATGGGAATTTCAGGAGGTGTGGAGACAGAGGGTAAAACACTTCTGGGGACAGAGATCTTTTCCATGACCTCTGCCTTGGCTAACACCTGAATTCGTGGTTGCTTTTGACATGTTCTGCAATCTGTATTTCCTGAGAGTAAGAATAGCATTGCAGTCACAGCCATAAAAAGCAGAGCATCTCTGGCTCCACTCCCACTTGCTCTGCAGGGATTAGGAGCCCCTCAGATTCCTCCCAAATGGTTCTGAGCTTTCCTGCTGTGTTCAGCAGTCTCCTGAACTTGGAGGCCTGTGGCGTCATGTCACCGCTCCCCTTCCCTGCAGCTGTTGTGGCAGTCTCTCATCCCTGCCTAAGCCAAAATGTCCCTTTACCCCAATGCCTGCCAAAGGCACTGACACTGCTACCCATCTCTGCCAGCAATGCCCTGGCTGCCACCGACAATCACCAATGTCTGCTTGGAGCGCTGAAACCCCAGCTGGTGTCAGGGCAGGACAGCCACCACCAACAGACTGGCATCAGCATTGCCAAGCTCTCCCGACACATCCAGCGTCCTACAGAGGATAGAGAATTCCTTTGCCCTTTTACTACATATCCTCCCTTCCTCTTGTCCCAATTTAGAGGCAAGATTATTTTAGTGAACTTTGGTGGTGCTGGCCAGTTCTGTCCCATTGTTCTAGAACCAAGGTTGTGTGGTGACAGTTTAGGAGTACAGAATTAATCTGCTGGAACTTGACTTGAAAGGCTTAGCTTATCCTCTCATGAGCTGTGTGACTTTGGTCAGTAACTTAACTTCTTAGCACCCCAGTATTCTCACCTGTAAAATGAAGATATTGATAGAATTTCATAGGTCTGTTGTGAGGTTTAAATGAAATAACCCATACAATGTTCCTGAGAGAGTGCCTGGCACATAACAAGTATTCAATAAATGCAAACTATTCATTTCCTAATACCACTCTTAGGTTGAGTTCTTCTCTAGGGGTTTCTTTGATCTCAAATGCTAATAGATTACTATTTCCACCTGCCTTGAAGTCCTTACAAATATGATTGGGCAGATTTGAATCCTACCATGACCATAGATTAGGTTTAACCTGGGACAAAATCATTGTTCAACATAATTTGTATTTCTCTCACATAGCATGGGCATATAAGAAGTTTTTAGGCTATTTAATTGTCATAACAACTGTATGTGGTAGGTACTTATTCTCATTTGACAGATGGTATTGCGATCTATCAAGTTACCATAACAAAATGCCATAGATTAGGTGGCTTAAACAGCAAACATTTATTTCTCATAGTTCTGGAGATCAGGATGGCAGCATGGTCAGGTTCTGGTGAGGCTCCATTCTTAGCTTGCAGATGGCTGCCTTCTCACACTGTCCTCACGTGGTAGAGAGAGAAAAAGTCCCTGGTGTATTTTCTTATAAGGGCACAAATTCTACCATGTAGGTCCCAGCCACATGATCTCATCGAAACCTAATTACCTCCCCAAAGGTCTCATCATATTGGGGACAGGACTTCAACCTATGAATTTGGAGGGGCACAGTTCAATTTATAGCATTCTACCCCTGCTCTCTCACAAATTCTACCCCTGCTCTCTCACAAATTCATGTCCTTCTCACATACTAAACACATCCATTCCATCCAACATCTTAACTCATTCCAGTATCAACTCTAAAGTCCAAAGTATCATCTAGATATCATCTAAATCAGATACGCATCAGACTTGAGGTACAATTCATCCTGAGGTAAAATTCCTGTCCAGCTGTGCTCGTGAGAAAATAATTAATTTAGGTCTTTTTAAAATACAATGGTAAGACAGGCATAAGATAGACATTTCCATTAAAAAGGGAGAAATAGGAAAAAAGGAAGGGGCAACAGGTCTTAGGCAAGTCCAAAACTTAGCAAGCCAACTTTCATTAGATCTTAAGATTTGATGATAATCCTCTTTGGTTCATTGGTCTGCCCACCAAGTGCACTAATTGGGCAGTGTCATCTTGACAGTTCAGCAGGGTGGTGGGCCCATGTGACTGTCAGCCAGAAACCTTCCCCTATAGCTCTGATGGACAATGGTCCTACACTTTGAAACTGAGGTGGAGACAACCTTGACTGCCTGGCCTATACTCTATAGACTTATGGTGAAAAGAGTAGCTCTGATGATCTCTGAATCACCTTCAGGGACATTCTTCCCCTATCTTGAATGATAGCATACATTGGTGGTCAAATGACCCTCTGGTCTGTCCTTTAAAATTGAAAAAGTCTAATAGCCTTCCTTCATTTTGTCCCACCGGCCCTGCCCCTTATAGTACAAATTGGCAGTGTGTCTGCCGGTATAATCTCTTCTATATTCCTTATTTATTTTCAGATGGCTGGTTAGGTTCATGAGTAATACCCATGATTTGTTTATCAACTGATTGTTCAGCCATACTCTTAATGTTCTCTACAGCACAAGTCCTCCCATTTTTTAAATGTAGATAGACTAAGAATTTTCCAAATCTTCAAGTTCTGGTTTCTGTTTATCTAACAATCTCTCTTTTTCAATTTATCTCACAATCTTCATATTTTACAGTCATCAATCACATAACAATGTTTCAGCCAGTCATAGACCTCACATATGATGGTGGTCCCATAAGACTATAATGAAGTTGAATAATTCTACCACCTAGTAATTTTGTAGACATTGAAATGACATAGTGCAATACATTACTCACATGTGTGTGGATGCTTGTGTAAACAAACCTACTGTGCTGCCAGTCCAATGAAAGTATAGCAGATGCATTTATGCACAGTATATGATAAATAATAATGGCAACAGATGAATACATTTACTATACTACATCTTTAATCATTATTTTAGAGCATACACTTGTTCCTTCTACTCCTAAAAAGCATTGCCCATGAAACACTATGCTGTGTTAATGCCAACAGTAGCCTGTACATCTCATGTTTACTGTGTCTCTCTTGATTACATTAAGAGGCCATACCAAATGATAAACCTATACCATCAAGGTTTGTGTGAGCACCCTCCATTGATGTTTGAAAATGACAAATCCCAAAGGTCTCACTTCTAAACATAATAGTCAGATTAACTTTCCACCCTCTGAAAACCATTACCATATGACTTTGGGGATTAAACTTCAACACATGAAGACTTGAGGGACACTCAAACTATACCTAAACCACAGCATGTGTTAACTGAAGCACAGAGAAATTAATTTCCCAAGGGTACACTGCTACGAAGTGGAGGGACCAGGACTCAAACCCAACTCTCTGCACCCACGGGCCAACTCTCTTTCCATACACAAAAGTTTTATTCCTTCATTAGTAGGTAGATAAAATTTGGATACCAAAACTCATCAAGTACCTTTTTCTGTGTAACAACTACTCCAGTGACTGAGTAACTTCAAACAAAAACTCATTATGTCTCCTGATTCTGTGGGTTGGCAGCAGGTTCTTCTGTTAGTCCAGCCTAGGCTCCCTCACATGACTGCATTCAGCTGGAGAGTTGGTGGGGGGATTAAGTTTTGGGGGTTGGAAGTACCTGGGACAGCTGAGAATCTTTTCCATGTGGTCCTTCATTCCACATGGGCCTCAGACTAGGATGGTCTCAGGTTTCTGAGAATGGGAAAGAAATCTCAAGGTCCCTTGAGACCCAGACTTAGGAGGTGTTATACCTCACTTCTACCATCTTCTATTGACCAAATCAAGTCACAAGGTCAGTTCAAGATCAAGGGAAGGGGAAAGAGTCTCTATCTCTTGGAAAGAGGAGCTGTAAATCTACATCGCAAAGGAGTGTTCATGGTGGGAGAGGAGGAATTTGTTGCCATTAAACTATATGCCCAAAACTGATAAAATCTAGACACCAGATAATATCTAATGTATCCCTGTTAGGGAGGACTCTCGTTTGCACATGAAAGAACTCGAACTCCAACTGGCTTATCAAAAATAGGAAGAGAAAATTTATTGGGTCACTTTCCTTTTAAATCGAAGGATAAGTCTGGCTTAGTTCCCAGCCCTTGATCTCCTATTCTTTCTTGTCTCAGTTGAGACCACCTTCATATAGTGATAAGTGGAACACTAACATCTTTATCTTTACAATCCCATTAAATAGAAATTTTTCTTCCAAATTTTTGCAGAAGACATCCGAAGATTACATCTCAATGGTTTGGCTCTGGACACACATTCATCTCTGAACCAATCACTGAGGCCAGGAAATTAGAATATTCTGACTGATCATTCTTTAGTCATATGTCTAGGGTGGGGTGTAAGCCCATGTATGTGCTGGTAAATGTTTAACAACTATCTCTAGGGTGGGATAAAGGCTGTGTTCTCTTGTAGTGTTTTCCAAATTCAGTGGTGTATACTCTCACTATGACTGATTTCAAGCTACTGGCATATTGCTAGTGAACATGAAGTTGAGATGAGATGGCATAATCACAGGCAGTGGAAATGGTCTCCAGAACACACATTAACCCATCCAAACCTGAAGACTAAGTGTGGGGGAAGGATGGCACCCTAGGGAGAAATCAAGAAATGGAAACTACATAGATAAAACTACCTTTCTGATCTAATTCTTCAATTTTCTTTCCCCCAAAATGGACAATATTTGAAGGACTAGTATTTTGTGTATTATTCTGCTTTTTAAGAAAGTCAAAGTCAGAAGGAGGTCTGGAGATAGTAGATGCTCAACATGATAAAATGATGAAATAAACCATTTTCTCAGCATATTTTCATGCTAAATCAGTTACTGCTCAGCATGATAAGTTACCAGCCTGTCTGACCTTGCTTTTTGCCCAAATTGAGTGAAGATTGATAGTTGATTTTTAAAATCCCATTTCAAATAACAACTAACATTTTTGAGTACTTACACTGTGCCAAATGCTTTGCCTGGATTATCTCATTAGTCCAATAATCAATATGAGGCAGTTCTCATCATTGTCCCCATTTTATACATGCAGAAACTGAGGCACAGAGAGGAGAGGTAACTTGCCAAAGAACACACAGCTGGTCAGTGGCAATGCTAGAAGTGATCCTAAGGCTGTCATTTCTATGGCCTCAACTTCTACCTTCTGTCTTCTGTCTGGGATGGGACGTTTCATGATCCAAAGGAAACTGTTAGCAAATATGTCACAGAATTGAGGGTCCCTTCAAAATTTGTCTGTGACTTCAAGCCCCATATTTGAACAAGGATTTCCATAGAAGAAAGAAAGACAAGGCTTTTGAGAGAATGATTTCTCCTAGGAGGCAAATCTCATCTAGGAACATGCACAGTTCAGGGCTCATGCAGCATTTACTCACAGTAGGGATCCCTGGTCTGAGACTGGTAGATGAGTCAGGGCTTATCAGGGATTAAGACCTACCTTCAGCTCCCTCAGGTCAGACACCAGAAGCTTCTGTGGTACCACACAATTCCAGGTAAGACTCAGGGCTCCCTTAAAACCTCCTAAACCCTTTATTTGGACACTACTCGTGGAACAATCTAAGGAGCTTGGAAATGAGAGGGTCCTGTAGGTGGGGTGGACAGGGCTGCTTCAATGACTAATGGTGTCCAGAAAGACTTTGGCAGTGTTGGGTGTCTTCCTTGGGGTAGAAATGAGGATTTGTAGGTCTCGGAGTTTGGATTTTGTAACCTCAAACTTTAGCTTTTCTGGGGCCTGGGAGAGAGGCCCAAAAGGAGAAGTTGCCAGAGGCAGTTAACGTTTGGCCTCAGTTTGATTTGTTCCAGTTGTTTTGCAGCTGCCCCTCAGTGGGTTGTCATCTATCCTGGAAGGACCCTGGACACCCCTTGTACCAGCTGGAGGCAGAACTGGGGGTAGGAGAAGACAAGAAATAAAAAGAGGATGAGGAGCCTGTAATCAGAAGACAGGGAGGAAGTCCTAAGAAAAATCACAGAGATTCAAAAAGCAGAAACCTGTACACATTCAGGCTGTTTGAGGAAGCCATGATGCTGTGGAACTCAGGGGAAGGAGAGGGAAAACTTATTGGAGGAAAGGGCTGCTTTACTCCAAGGGCAGACATAAGCACTTCCGGGGAAAGGCAAAGCTTTCAAGTTAGAGGGATGGACTACAGGGAGGTAAAAGTGAAAAGTTCTGAGTCTGAGAAGGAAGTAGGAGGCAGAACTGAGGGTAAATAACTGAGGTGCAATGGGGTTTGGGGCAGAAACTACCAGAAGCTGAAGATAGGCACTGCTCCAAGCCTGGGAAAATAGGAAATAGGGAAGTTGAAGATAATACAAATAAAAATGAGAATAGAGTCCGTGTTTCTCCAGTTCCTGTAAGTAAGTCTGGCCTTTTTTTTTTTTTTTTTTTTAGGAGAATCCATGTTATCCAGATAATCCAGGAAATTGAAGAAATTTAGAAAAACTCTTCAGACGGAGGCAATATCCAGGTCTCTACTGGACAGTGAGGGCATAAATTGCACATTAGGATGCTTTATGCTTTTCCTCCACCCAGACAATGTTTCTCTTTTTCTACAACAAGAAGCCTACAGCTGGGGGAGAGGCTGATTTAAAAAAAAGAAAACATTCTGAGAGATAAATCTTGTAATACAAACCACAGAACAGCTGGCCCTTTAAAGCATAGAACAGCCATTTAGCCATTAATCCGTCCCTTTAAAATGCAGAACCATCCCATGCTGCCCTACCACACACACACAAACACACACACACACGTGCACACATGCACACACGTACATACGCACAAACATGCATACACACATGCATGTGCACACACACGTACAGAGAGTATTTTGATTTCATCCTACTTTCCTATTTACAAGTACAGACCTGACTCCAGGTTTAAAGAGTTAACAGCAGCCCTGGGAAGTAGGGGAGGGGAAGGAAAAAGCAGTAACCTATTCTAGACACCTTTGCACTAAATTCCTCCCTAGTTCTCTCTATGAGCCTGGGTCCCTCTGAGCCTGAGCATCCAGGATCTCCTGCCTGCTGCAGCCTCCTTGCTGTCCTGGATACTGTCTGCAAGGAAAGCTGTGGGGCTCCAAGCCCTGTAGCCCACCAGACACAGTGGACACTCCCCAGATCCCCCTCCCAGGCCCCACTTGCTGTTTCTCCATCTTATTTACAATGGTCACCTTGAGCGATGTGCACCACATGTGGTCCTGATTGTGCTTAGTTGCCATAGGACTTTGATGAAGCCATTCTGCTGGCCCCTCCCTATTTGCCATCTGAGTAGCCTCTTTGCAGCTGCAATTTGTGACCTTCCCGAGAGGCAAGAAATAAAATAAAGCCCCATCACATACACACATACACACACATGGCTGTGACTGACAGGTTTGGAAAAGAGCAGAATGTGTGCATGCGCGCGTGTTCACAAGCACATGAGGGAGAGAAGGAGAGGGAATCAGATGAGTAACTGTTTGGGGTGGGATGAATTGGTTAGCTGTCAGGTATAAGAAAATTAAGGCCATTAGCTATTTTCAATTTTTTTTTTTTTTCTGTCACGTCAACAAGATTAGCAAGCCAAATGCTCAAGGAGCACGTTTGGGGGAGTTTTGAGTACTCCATGAAACCTGCAAACCTCTGCTGAGGGAGATTGCCTGAAATTGTCTCCCGCCTGCCCTTTCAGTGGATAATAATAACGGGAGAATTAGTGAGCAGACAGATGCCGCGCGCACTGGTGCACAGCGCTCAGCGTTGTATAATAATGAATGTATTTGCAATGGCTGTTTCAATGGCTGTTTCTTAAAATGATAAAGTTAATTTTGCCAGGCCCTCCTTTCTCCTTTAAACCTGAGCATTACAAAAGATGGAAGCTGAGATCATCTCTTATTCTTTTATTCACAATTGTTTCGATATGACATTTGGAAAAACAAACAAAATTGTATCCTTCAGGATGCTCAGAAGTCCACAAAACCTGGTACATTCTCCCAGCATCTGGTTGTCCGGTAATTGTTACTTTGTTCTGATCTTGTCCAGTGGTCAGACAGATAAAGTCTTCAGGCAGGGGGATGTTATTATTGTTATTTATTCAAATTCTGAGTAGGAGTTTCCTGTTTTCTGGTGTTATCTCAATATAATAGTTGTAGCTGCTGTTGTGGTACCTTGGGCACCTACTATGTGCCAGTCAGTACAATAGGTGTTTTTCATACATGATTTAAAATCCTCACATAAACTCTGCAAGATCTTAGGTCAAACTGCACGAAATTGCTATTTCTGTAGATCAGAAAGTCAAATATATGCAACTTCATCAGTCCAAATTCATATTCTTTCTCCGTTTGGTAATAAAAAGTCTAGAGATGTTAGGTAATAGACACATAGTCACCCAGCAAGTAAAGGGCAAAGCTGAAGTTTAACCCTGAGCTCAAGGCAGTTAGGTTCAACGGATATTATTATGATCTCTGATTATATCTAAGGACACCAAGGTTTAGAAAAATAAAAGGACTTGCTCTAGGCTATATTCTCAGGAAGAGGCGATGAAAGGCTCAAACTCCATGTCATAGGGAAGCCCATTAATCTTTTCCAGTTTGCAATGAAAACCCAAGAATAAGATAAGTTCCACACAGAATTGTAATGACAGATGAACTGTCACCTTCCTGTTTGGCAATCTGTAACTTGTGTTGCACCCAGTTCCCAGATCCCCGACATGCCCTCATCCCATCCCATCCCACACCCAGGGGTTTATTCTGAGTTCCTCTCCCAGAGTTCACTCAGACAGCCCCATTCGTGCCTGAACTCCCAAACCCTTGCCACCCTGGAATGGTGGCCTTTTAATGGAGGAAGTTTGAAAGCCCTATCTTCTTTTGGGTTCCCCCAGAACTAAATCCTTTGGCAATGTCTTGAGGATAAATATTTTATATGAAAAAGTTGATTCTAGGAAGTACTAAGAATGCAAAGTGAGGCAGGGACAGAAAGGACATCCATACAATGTATATTATCAAGCAAGTGACCACTGAAGGCAACTGAAATCCTCTAGGGCACTATATAGAATATGTTCCAGATGTATCTAACCAAGGGTGAAGCTGGGATGTCCATCTTCCAACTTCTTTGGTTGAGGGCTGCTTCCACTAATATAAAGTCTCCAGAACGTTCAGCTCATCTTGTCAGAGTCCTAGACATGCTCCCAGGGCCAGAATAAAAGCCCTCAGGCAGACCTTAGCGGGTGTTCATTGTAAGTGCCTGCAGGATATAGGCGCAAATGCCAAGGGGATGTGGGGGCAGCAGCATCTGCTACAGGCACCTGAGCATCATCTGAACTTGGAGGAATGAGCCTATGCCATTAAATTCACAGACACCTCCAAGCTCCAAGACAGGCAGTTGGGTGAGGACGTCATGAGACATGAGACCCAGTGCAGCTGGCCTGGGACTCCCAAAGTCAGTTTGAAGCAAAGTAGGACTTTCAGAATTTCTTATTCCCCTTCTCCAGAGCCCCTTGCCCACAAATATGAGACTTCTCTGTATATGATCTTTTTCCTGCTCTGGGAGTCATGATTTTTCATCCCAGGGTCCTCTTGAGGTCACCTTCACCTTAGTGAAATGGAAGATTCCTTGGGGAGACTGAAAGAAGGCACCTTGCAAGTTTCAGGACTTGATTGGTGGTACATTTTTTTTCTCCTTTTCCCCATCTTTAATGTGACTCTAATTCTGACTTCATTGCAGAGCCGTGAAATCAAATTAGGAAATGGGAGGAGACGAGCAACCCCTTCAAGCACAATCAACTTCTGATGGTTTCCCCAAAGCGCTAATGAATCTGCGTAGCCGTCCGCTAATAGAAGGTTGTTTGGTTTAGTTTTTTTTTTTTTTTTTTTTTTTTTTTTTGGCAGCACTTTGCTTTTTCTTTTTACTCGTTTTTTTTTTCCCCCTCGTTCTAAGGAGGAAACGAGTTAGAGCATGATCTTCAGGTAGCCTATGCCACAAGGTGTTGAAAGCCCTGGCTTTGGGCAGCTGAGTGGGGAAACCTTGGGGGAAGGCAAGGACGCTGATGAAAAGGGAGAGAAATTATGAGTAGCATCCAGCCCTGATGGTGGGTTTGTGATGTAGAAGCCAATGTGCCAGGCATTGTGTGGGAACGAAGAGGCAGAAAACACAGTTCCTACCCTTGCATGACTAGCAGGCTGTTTGTTCAGAGTGTTGCTACTCAGAGTGTGAAAGAACAGCATTTACAGCTTGATAGGAATACAGAATCTCAAGTTCCTTGCTCAAGACTTACTGAATGGGAATCTGCATTTTAGCAATATCCCCTGGGGGATTCCAAGGTGCAACTAGGTTTGTTTGTTTTATATCAGGGATTGCACCCAGGGGCACTTAATCACTGAGCCACATCCCCAGCCCTTTGCATATTTTATTTAGAGACAGGGCCTTGCCAAGTTGCTGAGACTGGACTTGAACTTGCAATCCTCCTGCCTGAGTCTCCCTAGTCTCTGGAATTACAGGGGTAATTCCTGCTTACAATTATGGTAGTAAAAGCAGGGGTAATGCCTGCTTACAATTATGTTTGAGATGCACTGGCTCAGAGGACTCAGGATGTGATCCTGCAACATACTGCTCAGAACTTCAGCCCCATTTCCTCCTACCCATCCATCCTCAGCTCTCATATCTCCCTACTTGTCTGTGGGGACCCTATATTTTGTCTCATGATCACCTCATGCCCTTGCATCCATCCTCATCCTATTTCCTACAGTTGAAAATACCCCAACCATCCTCTCTGCCTATCAGAAATCCTGTCCGTCTTCACACCCAGGCATATCTCCTCTGTGAAGTCTGACCCAGTCCTCCAACCAGAATAGGTTATTACTATTCATTTGCCACTGACTGACTTTATTACAGTGAGATGTTTCCATCTAGCATAATGGTTAGAGGGATGGTTATATACTCTGATCACCCAGAGTTTGAATCCCAGTTCTACCAGTTCGAAACCACGAGTACAGACTACATCACCATTTCAAGTATTTCACACCCTCTCTGATTGGAATCACACACCCGTGGCCTTCTCTGTGTGATTCCATGATTTCTCCCACTCCATTGGGTGCAAAATATTTCCTTGTCCGTTGATGTTGGTCTTGCCCATGTGACTTGTGATTGTTAATAGAATGTGGACTATAGCTGCATTGTGTGAGTTCTGAGCTTAGACCTTAAAAGTCCTTTGCTGCAAAATAAGCCACACACAGAGAGACAAGCATTGCATGTTCCCTGTCATATGTGGGAACTAAAAGACAAAAAATTTTCAACTTTAAAGTAGAAGAGTGATTATTAGGAATAGAAAGTGTCCCATGGATCAGGGGGGCAATGGTGGAAGAAGAGTGGATGCATATGGTCAAAGCACCCTGTATGCATATATAGAAATAGCACAGTAATCCCCTTACTATGTAGAATTAATATACGTTAATAAAAATAGGTATAAAAAGGCTTTCACAGGTATCATGTGTCTCTATTTCTTCCTCTGAGCTACCATCAGTATCAGCAAAAGATGCCTCAGGTTAGCTTTTGGGTCTGAGGAAGATGAGATACGTGTGGAACAGATTTGAACTTAACCTGTAGCCAAGCCAAGGTGACCCAAATCTTGAAGCAGAAGTTCCCCAGCAGACCCACATACCCAAGCTCAATGGAAAATAAGGCTTTTTATGGTATGTTACTGAGTTTTGTGGTGGTTGGTTGCACAGTATTACATGTAGTACTACCTAACTGATACAGTATATCACTCTAAGCCTCAATTTCCTCATCTATATCATGGGTCAATAAATATACACCTAATATAGTTGTGATGATTAAAATGCTGAGTTCACTGTAGTGCTTGATGATGTAGGTTACTCTATTATAATACTATTATAATGTCTTTCTAGAACTTCTTAATGAGTGATGTCTTTGTTTTCTCTATTCATTTTTATTTTCCCCAATACCTACTGGGTTCCTAGCAGGCACTCATTCAATAAACAGAAATAAGCTCTAATATAGAAAGTTGCCCTTCTCTTTGGGTAGTTCTTGCCCTGGAAAGCCCTACTCAGTCTACAATAGTGAGCTCAAATGTATCACAGCACAAATGCAAACTCTGGGATCAAGGGTATTTTGTTCAAAATAATGGTTATTGTAGACCTTGGGGCTGTTCTGTTGAGTTTTGGGAGTAGTTAAGGAATCTAATGGTATTTCGATTTGCTCCTCAATTAGAAATGCTACATTTGGAATTTTGTGGAAAGGAAGCATTTCATCTTGGAAGGAAGTTGTGAGGAATATGGAAACACCTGACCCTTCTGCCTTCCAATTCCAAGTGCAGACCTTGAGTGAATTCTTCATCCAGTCTAGAGTTTAACCTCTGAAAAGCTAGCTATGGAGGTGAGAGGGAGTGATGGCTGGGGCGGGACCTGGTGGCATCTGTCTCTTTAAGAAATAGAAATGAAACCTAATTAGCATAGACTGGCTGCAATTAACATATAAGTCCCAGTTCTGGGAGTTGGAGGAAGGGAAAAGGATAGAGCTAAAACTTAATGGGGTTTTGTTAGACAAAATTAGCTTCCACAGAACAGCCATAAAAATATCTAAATTATGAGAGCCTCTTGCCATTTGCCATTAACACGAGGGGACATGCTAATATTTAGTGGCGCCATGTCCTGGAAATTAACTGTAGCGAAAGAAGCCCCAGAGGCATCCCTGTGAGCAATAAGGGCTTGTCCACTGTCTCCACTGCTTGACTAAATGTTTCACAGAAACTTAGAGCCTGCAAATCACACATGTCTCAGCCAGTCTTTTGGCTGTGGATCCAAAACTATACAATGGAACCTTCATGGGTAATATATGGAAAACTGAAGTTCCTTTGTACAGCCTTTGAGTTTGGAGACCATTTTCCTCAAAAGAAGACATTCCCAAGGCTGATTTGTGAACACTTTAAGATGCCTCTTATTTTTACTCTCTCCAGCCTTACACCCTCCTGGAAGTCAGTCTATTTCCTCTTTGCACAGTACCAAACCAACAGGTGTGAGTTTCCTTTAAACACATCCCATGGTCCTACTTCTTGACTCCCCTTGGGAAAAGGGTTAAGCCAATGTTCTTCTATTTTTTGCTCCTAAAAGTCACTAATGATCATTTTAATAATGAAGAATTTTTTTCATGGTCCTCAGTGTCCTTGACCTCCATTTTATTAGGCACAGTTGGCCAGGTCCCCCTGCTCTGTTTCCATGCCACTTTTCTCTGAGGCTTGTTTTCTCTGCCCTTTCTCTTTTAGTAGGTTCCTTTCTTCTTTCACATCTACAGGCATTGCCCACGGCTCCAGGCCTCTGCCTTAGGGTCTTCTCTTGCTCTTCTCTTTGCAGACAACTACTCATTATTTGCTGGAGTATACCCTCACTCACAGGCAGATGTCATTCATGTTTGAAACTTTGGGCCCAACCATTAATCCTGTGTTTCCAACCCACAGTAGGACTCTACAGTGGCGTTTCTATGTTCAGTTCCATTTTGACTTACTCAAACCCCTGTTCATTATCTTTGCCTATTGTATCAAAGTGTTCATTTCTTTCCTCTTTACCTCTCATCTGCTCTTACAGTTCTGAAGAGTTTCCCTCATGGTTTATCCTTCTCCTCCTTCCCCATCATTATGGAATAAGGATTCATGAATGCCCAATCCACATGCTCATCCATTGGGTGGCTTGCAAACCCCTGAGAATTTCAACTGAGTAGAGAATAAGAGCATCTTAGAATGATAGCATGGAGTGAAGAACCAGAAAACCTTGCTGCTGAGGTCTCCAAGCTTAGCTACTTTCTTGCTCTATCTAAGGCTGATCTGCTGTCCTTTGCATTCTACAGGTGACTCTGATTTAATGATTTTTGCAGCCTTCAGGTTTCTGACAGAATCATGCTCTATTTGCCTGCCCTTCCCAACTTCCCTTTTGATATCTTTGACACTATTGTTTTCCCATGTTCCAAAAGGATCAACCTGGAGGCATCTCTGAGGCCAGACTTTCCTAGCCTCAGAGGAAAGCTCATCTGTCTTATATCTTACTATTCCTTCCTCTGAAATGCCTCTGAAGTTTTCCCTTATTTGAATTCTTATCAGAACCAACCTAAAATTCTCCACTTTAAGCTCCACCCTTCCAATCTATCATTTATTTCTTCTTTTGGTTCTGCCAACAAACTTTGAGGGTCATTGATTGTCTTTTGCTTCTCTCGATGTTCAGGACCTCCATTTATCTTGACCACCTGATTTATTTTCATCCCTTTTGGATAAATTTATTCTACATACAAACTTAGCTATTCCTCAATGTCTCGGTTAACTGTAGTACATAACACTTAGTGACTCGAAGCAGCATCCATTTTATTTAGACTCTTATCCTATGGATTGGTTAGGCACAGCTTCTGGTCTGAAATGGCTAGACTGGTCCCTTCTGGGTTTACTCAAGCACCTGCAGTCAGCTCATAAATAGACTGGAAGCTGGATCATCAAGAATGGTCTCCCTCTTTCAGAAAACTTAGAATGGAACCACCATTTGACCCAGTTATCCCACTCCTCAGCATATACCCAAAGGACTTAAAATCAGCATATTACAATGACAAAGCCACATCAATGTTTACAGCAGCTCAATTCACAATAGCTAAACTATGGAACCAGCCTAGGTGCCCTTCAACAGATGAATGAATAAAGAAAATGTGGTATATGTACACAATGGACTATTACTCAATCATAAATAATAATGAAATTATGGCATTTGACAGTAAATGGATGGAACTGGAGAATATCATGCTAAGTGAAATAAGTCAATCCCAAAGAACCAAAGGCTCAATGTTCTCTCTGATATGTGGATGTTAACACACAATAAGAGGGGGGTAGGAATAGAAGTTCACTGGATTAGACAAAGGGGAATGGGGGGAAGGAAGGGGATGGGAATGGGAAAGACAGTGGAATGAATGGGACATCACTTGTAACTCTTTATATATATATATATATTTCTTTTTTTTAAAAAAGAATGGTTTCCCTCTGCAGGTCTACTGATTGGCAGGCTGTTGGCTGGGTTGCCTCAGTTGTCCTCCATGCAGCTTCTTCAACAGGTTCATTCAAACTCATTTACATGGTGGTCTCATGGTTCCAAATGCAGCAAGAGAACAAGCTCCAGTGTGTAATGCAAGTCCCTTTCGAGTCTCTGTATGTGTATTTTATTCGGTGGTGTCCCACTGACTGAAGTAGGTCACATAGACAACTCGTATTCAAGGGGTAGAGAAATAGACCTAATCTCTTAATGGGAGGATCTACAATGTCACATTGCAAGGAAATGGATGTAGAATGGGGAACAATTGGTAAGCATTTTTAAAATCTACTATACTCAGCATAAACTGTGAGCTGGTCTCATTAGTATTCTCATCTTGTCCATTATGTCATGGGAGTATCATCCCTCCTTGCTCTTTTCCTTTAATTCAGATTCTTCTTCCCAAATGTTAGAAATAACTTTTTGAAGTCAGCTCTAAGGAAGCTCTAACCACCAACTCTGCCATTTCATCTGTCTCTACCCTCCCTTACTTTCTGCCATGATCTGATCATTTCTTGAACTCATGTCTGTCTTCTGAATTGAAATACGAAATCCTCAAGGAACACTTTTCTTATCTTTATGTATAAAATATAAATTTATACTTTTTGTATATCTCCACATTCATGTCTAGAGCAGTAGTTTGCATCTAGGAGTTGCACAGTAAGTTACCAATACCTTACCATGGAGAAATAACTCTGAATTCTCCTAAAAAACACTTTTTCTCTTAAATTCACTTGACTTAAAAACATACATATATGCCTTCAGTATTTCTAAGAATGTAGTAGGAAAAACTTAAGTGACTTAATGAGTTTGGCTTTCTAACTAGGTGAGAATCACAGCTCCTCCTGACCATGACCTCGGTGAAACCTTATGGGCCTCCTTGGACGGTTTTCTTTGGCCTCGTAGCCACATGCTCACCCTGAAGGGTCCCTAGCTCCCCGTTTGTTGGCTCATCACCACATTCCCTGGTTGGCAGTCAATAGCTTTCTCAGTCACGGCGTGTCCTTTGAGGAAATCCCATGAAAAATGGCGATCTTCTAGGCCTCAACGATGGCATTCCCATCACCACAATGTGGAAATACTGTTTTCGTGCTGACTGTAATTTTCCCTGGTCTTTCATTCGGACAACTGGGGCTTCCTCCTCTGTGTTATCAGGGTCCTCCTCAGACAGGTGTTGAGGTAGAACTTGCCTTCTGAAGGCCTCTGGTCCAGCCAGCTCTTCTCTTGCCTGGGCTTCTTTGCCTTCTCAGACTTGCTCGTCCAGGTCTTTCCATACCCATTGCGTTTGACACTGGAGATATTTGTCTCCTGGGTCGTGTGTCAGATTTCAGAATGTACTTCTGAGAGTAGGCCTCTCATTTCCCTTTCTGGGAATTTGAAGAGGGGTTCAAGAATCCTGGGTCATATTTAGCTACGGATCTGTTTATACCACTGTCAAAATAAAAATGTTCACCAAACACCAAAACATGGCTTAACTTCTGGACTGGTAAAATGATAGGAGGTAGAGCCAAAAAAAAAAAAAAGATGCTCTGCTGTACGTGATCATGACATTGAGCTTTTACACTGAGGACTCTTTGGAGGATACAAGAAATTATGAACCTCTGGAAAGATGGAGAAGGGCAGATGAGGAAAGGAAAGTGGTACATGAGTGTGTGTGTGTGTGTGTGTGTGTGTGTGTGTGTGTGTGTGTGTAAAGAATAGAAGATTTTCCAGTCTAAGAAATTCTTCGGCTGTGGGACAAGATTTGCATGCCCTTCTGTGTCTCAGAGACTTGGTATGTGTGCAGCACATCGTTGGGGTGCCTGCGTCTCAAATCACTGGCTCTGTGCAGCCTTGATGAGGCACCCAATTTACATATTCTCAATTTAATCTAAAGTAGGTACTAATTGATTACTGCTGAATGTCTGCACGCTCTGATTATCTGTTCAGATCCTGAGGGGGGTGGGGGAATAGCAAGAGATCTTTCTTCTATGACTGGGACTTTGTTTTCTCTGATCCAAGGAACACTTATTTGCTAGGCCTAGGAGACCCCCCAGCCTCTCCCCACTTTCACCCCCAATTGCTGAAAATAAATACCACTACTCCAGTATTGATTCATTTTATGTTGTATAACAAAATATTCTTTATTCAGGTATTCAACATTTTTCAAACAAATATTTCAGAAACATCTTTGAAACGCGAGTTATTTTCGTCTACCTATAGGTAGCATTCCACAGGATTTGGAAGTATGGACTCTGGAGTCAGTTTTCTGGATCTAATCCAGTCCATGCCACTTACTAGCTGTGTGACTTTGGACAAGTTGCTTAGCCTCTCTGTACCTCAGTTTAGCCATTTATAAAATGGGACTAATGGCAGTCACCACCCCACAGGGTCATTGTGAAGATTAAATGAGTCAGGACATGTAAAGCACCCAGTTTGGCATCGAGTCACTACATAACGCTCTTTCTTTGGGGTTCTGTGGAGGATCACTAGGGGAGACAGACAAGAATTTTGATGAAAGTTCCCTTTGGAAATTTAGGGTCCTCGTTGATTCTTGCCTTCTCAGTCCTGCATCATCAATAATGGTAGCAAGCAGGTTTAAAAAGTGCAAATATTATTATAGTAGGTGGTATTGTTAACCTAGAGCCTTCAAGAACTCTTTTTCTATCTTTCCATGGCAAAGAGCTAAAACTAGCAAAGAGAGTCTCAAGTTGGTAGATCAGTGAATATTCATTGGATACCATTTATATGCCAGGCTCTCTGTTGGTACTTGTGACACAAATATGAATTAGCTCACTGTTGAGTGGCACCACTCCAAGTGCTATAATTCTGCAGGTTTCCTCTGTCACTCCTCAGGCATTTATTTTAGGTTTCATCCCCACAGCTGAATTGCTGGTCCAGATTTTTTTCTTTTCATTGGTGTGACATACGCATGAAGGAAGTACACAGTTCAATGAGTCATCAGAGAGTGAAAACATCCTGTAGACAGCACCCAGCTCAAGAAACAGAACATGCCTGGTTCCCAGAAGCACCTCTCCCATCTTCCAGCCACTGCCCTCTCCCAACTCCTCTCCCAACTGTCAACTACCTTCTCAACTGGAGACTGCAAGGGACCTGGCTAGGACATGTGACAGACAAGGTGATGGAAAGTGTTAGGACCATTAGAATTCTGATGTAGTCCATGGTGCCATCTCTATGTGGATCTGCTCAAGACTGCTTTGATTTTTTCCATGGGAATACCATTCTTGGCTGTTGTATACCAGAGCCAGCATCAGGCAGAGCAGCTTTCCCACTGGTCTGAGCAGATTCCCATCTAGAAATTAGCTTGTTCAGTGGAGGGCCAGGTACTTCCCCCCTTGGAAAGTCTGGTTTCTGGAACCTTCTATGAAGACAGGCATATTAGCAGAAGGCCATCTGATACCTTAGAGGGCTAAAGATTAGCCCGGAAATAGTCTAGTAGGGATGATTATACTTAATAATTTCCATGTTTGTGGAAAGGAGTTCAAGGTCTTGGGAGAATGGGAAACAAAATGGTAGGTTTTTTCAGGACCATCCAGGATATTGCATTAGGGAATTCTGACCATTAAGGATAGAGTTCCCTTGAAGGAACTGAGAGAAAGTAGCAGAGTGATTGTTCCACTCATCTGTTGCTACATAATAGACCTCTCCAAATTAAATTATATAAAACACCAACCATTTTATAGGCTCACGGAGTCTGTGGGTCAAAAATGCAGATGGTGCAGAGATAAACCACCCCTACTCTGCTCCTCAATACTTGGAGTCTCAGTTGGAGACCTGAATGGTAAGAGGCTGGAATCATCTAGAAGTAGAAGCTTCTTCACTACATAAGTGGCACCTAGGCTAGGATGATATGAAGGCTAGGCTCAGCTGGGACTACAGGCAGATGACCTGCATACAGTTTCTCCATATGGCTTGGGTTTTTGTTGCTGGTGGTGATACTAGGGATTGAACCCAGGAGTACTTAACCACCAAACCACACCCCCTACCTGTTTTATTTTTTATTTTGGGACCCTGTCTCACTAAGTTGCTTAGTGCCCCCACTTAATTTGCTGAGGCTGGCCTTGAACTTGAGATTTTCCTGCCTCAGCCTTAGCTTGGGGTTTTCATAGTACAGACTGGGTTTTTCAAAAGGACTATTCTAAGAGAGTCCTGAGACCAAGTCCTAAGAGACCCAGATGGAAGCTACATGACACTTTCTGATGCTAGCTCAAAAGTCACATGGCGTAATTTCCACCACATTCTATTGGTTACAGGGGAATCACTAAGGCCAGCCCACATTCAAAGGAAGGGGAATTAGACTCCATCTCCTGCTAGGAGAATGTCAGAACCCATTGTAGAAGAGCCTGTGAGATGGGGGCTTTGGTACTTTCCTTGCAGCCATCTTTGGAAAATACCTTCTGTCACAGTAGCTAGGACTTGAGTAAGACCTACCTTGTTTCATGTCCTGGTTCTGACACATATGCTAAGTGGTATATTACCTAAGTGACAACCACTCTGTTTCTCAAGTTCTACCTAAGTCAAATTGGCACAATAATTCCATCTTCAAAGTGTGTGTGGGAATGTTATATGAACCGTCTGTAGTGTTAGTACAATATCTGGTATATTGCACATACTCATAAATGTTACCTTTAACTATGACCCAAGCAGATGATTGGTCAACACCTGTGACACCTTTCCTTAGATGCACCCTAGGTGAGAAGGTGAGACATGCAATTTCCACATCCGGGTGTATAACAGCCTGTGACTCACCAGCAGTTAACAGGGACTGTGGAGACCAGTAGGACTACTAGGTTATAGCACTTTACAGTTTACAAAGCACTGCATACCCATCCTTCATTTAATCCTCAGAAAAACCCTGTGGGAAATACAGGGCTCCCATTTTACAGTTGATGCTTACCAAGTCGTGACTTACCCAAGGTCACACAGCTGATAGATTTGCCTTCTAAATCCCCTTGTTCTTATCTTCTCTAATGATCTCAAGGGCATTGTGAAGTTATTAAAGGAAACATACTATTTAATTAGAATTTAATTAATTTGGAAAGCATCCTGCAATACTACTGTAAGTAGGAAGAAAAGAAGGTCATATTTCCAATAGTCATGGAATGTCATAGACAGAGGGGAAAGTTGACCACCAAGCACATGAAGGGACCTACAGCTGTCACTTTCCTCCAAAGAGCTCAGAGACAGCCTTCAAAATGCCTAGTAATGTTTTTCAAATGTCATCACTAATCACTCAGCTGAACGGCACCTTTTTCCTCTGAGAATTCCAAATTTTCTAATTACCCCTCACTCCTTAAAAGCAAGAAATCAGCAGTGTCCTCTTCCTTCTGTGTCTTCCTTCAGATTTCAGTCCACTGCATCAACATCAAAATGCACAAAGGCTGGGAAAGCACTGTAAACCCTGCCTTTCTGGTGTTTTCCATTTATGTGACAGGAGGAAGGATGGTGCTTTCATCCATTTTTGGAAACAAACCAAAACACCCATAAATATTCAAGCTTATAATATTGACTTAAAGCTCAGTTAGAGCCCAGGCTGCAGTCAGCTCCTGATTATCCATGTGTAACTTATCCACAGCTAATTTGAAAACTCAAAATTACTTCCTTCTAACTTGTGGCACACCCTAGGCCCCCTCTGCGGGTGTGAGCTCCGAGCGCAGTGAGATGTGGTGAAATGGTACCAAACCACCGGTCTGAAGAACCCACTTTTGCTCTTGATACAATTCCTGATCAGCTAGGTGACCTTGAGTACGTGTCTTTACCTGGGGGATGGGAGGAAGGGCAGCTCATAAGTTTTTCAACTGTAAAATGAGGAAGCTCAGCTTTATGCTTTTTACGATCCTTTCTTGTTCTAAAATTCCATGAGGGAATAAAGGAGTCAAAAGAAATGGGAATGTAAGACTCCTGCCAAGGTCCTGCATTGAAATCAGTAGTCCTAACTCCCATTTCCCTGGTGAGAGGTTGCATGGTCTCAGAACTGCTGAGTGGCAGATCTCAGTCTAGCACCTGACACTCCTGGGGTTATTTGTTCAAGTCCAAGGCCAAACACACAAGATCTCTGTATTTTCCAAATTATATTCTCATTCATGAGACCAGAGAGTCAGCTTTGTCTGAACATGAGAAAGAGTGGATCACTTTGTTTTCAGAATCTTGTCCTCCCCGTTTCATAGAGGCTTGGTGGGGAGTCAGAGCTGTGTGTCAGGGAGAGCCAGGACTATTGTTGACGCTCTCACTCCCAAGAAGGCCCAAGGAGGGAATCACCTGGAAAGTCATGCGGTTCTCTGCTCTCTCTCTCCCTCTCAGTCCTCGAAATTTCCACAGACTAGGAAAGATCCCCCTGACTTACAAAGAAAACCTCTTTAGAGTCTTCTTACTTCTTGCTCCAGTCCCAGACTTTTCTTATAGGAGGAAGGAGGACACATCGAGTTATGATGACAAGAAACTTTAAAGCAGGGATGAAAAGTAGGTGTGATGACTTCCCACCACCATGAACTTAGACCCAAATATCTTTAAGCATAAGCTCTGTGCCTGGTGCCAGGGTAATAAAGACCAGTCACGCAACCTGCTCACAAGGTCTTGGGAAGAATAGGGAGAGACATATATAAATACAGGCTTCATAAAGCATTGTAGATGCCATGAAGGAAAGACATTCAGGAACTGAGGATGTGAAGAAGGAGGGGGAGGTGTACAGAGAAGGAAGTGCTCAGCTTCATGTGGGACAGGGGCTATCAAAAAATGACATCTTGGAGGTGCTGGTGCTTGGCCCTTGACCTGAATTAGATTGAATCACAAGAAGCAATATATCAAATGTTTTTCACACCTCAAGAGTTATTAACCAGTGTCAATGGTACATACCTATAATCCCACCAGCTCAGGAGGCTGAGGCAGGAGGATCACAAGTTTGAGGCCAGCCTCAGCAACTTAGGAGGCCCTAAGCAACTTAGTGAGACTCTACCTATAAATAAAATATGAAAAGGGCTGGAAATTTGGCTTAGTAGTTAAGCCCCCTGGGTTCAATCCTTGGTACAAAAAAAAAAAAAAAAAAGAAAAAGAAAAATAGGTACAGCACTAATGGTTGTGTGAGTAGGTTTGATTAAGGGTTAAGTATCATTGAGGGCCTGGACTGCAAACCAAAGGCTCTTCATATTATTATTTCTGTGAGACAAGGTATTCTGTGTTCTACACAACTTGTAAACAATCTTTGGAACATAGCGTGTTCTTTGGTTACATACTGCCTATGGTGACCATCACCTACCTGAACAATACCTGGTATGAAATTACAAAACCATGATACAGTTGACATTGGATGCTTCCAGGTCGGAACAAGTGCTCCCCTATTTGGGTCCCAGACTTGACTCCACTTAGGTACAGTTTGCCTAGAATGAACTAGAGATGAAAGAACATACTGCATGGTAATCCTGTCGCTCAGGAGAAATGTGAGAAGGGAGGCCACCCCTAACCTATTTGGGAACTTGTTTATACTCCCTCTGGTGGTTGATTCAGACCTGCATGTTCTGTTCCTTTGACCTGAGAAGCAACCACACTCTACCTGATTCCAAAGACCAGAGCCCTGGGACCTTGGCCATATCCACACAAGCAAAGGTTTGAAGTTTCAGCATTTGTTTGGGTTGGTTATTAAATAGCTATTGTTTGGGTGTTTGGAAACTCATGATTTAAATTAACATAGCTCATTCTTTTTGTGTCCTGGACACACTTTATACTAGATAACCTTGTCAAACTTCATAGAATCTTAGACTTCAAATTCCTATATTTGTTAAGCTAATTGTGGTTTCAAGAAACAATTGAATAGGATTACCACCACAGCGGTCTCAATGGGATAAGAATATTCACATCCAGGAAATGTGGGATAGCTAGACCTTGGGAAGCACAGAGTTAACAGAAGATTTTGAAGCTGGGAGGACTGGAGTTCAATAGATTCCCATCTTGATTCCATTTCCCTCTCTCCAAGGACTTCCTTGTCATGCACTACACCCTAACATCCACTTTCTGCTTATCTATGTTTCCTGTTCTTCATAAGGATGACGTGCACATGACCCATCTTGCCCTACATGACTTCTCTCTAAATGATGACACTTTATTAAATATAAACTTGGAGAACACCAAAAGAAGGGATCCAAAATAATCAGCTTAGCTTGTGTCTTAGAGTCAGGTTATGTCAGATCGTAGATTGGCTGTTCTAGGTCAGAGGCCTACAACTCACTATAGGAGAGCTGCTTTTGAATCATCCAAAGGTACAGAAACCATTGTAATCAGAGTATATACTCAGATATAGGAAAAGTTGAACTGCTCTAGTTCATCATATGGAGAAAATTGCATTCTCCAGAGCTGATGAGACTTACCTACTCATAAAACCAAGGAAGAGTGGTCATGGGGTCAGACCCTAGTTCTTCTCAGGTCTACTGAGGCCATATTTACACTAAACTGTATCATTTCTATGTCAGGTCATGTGTGAAGAGTGTTCCTAGGCATGAGTATTCTTTTCAACTAATGTGCTTAAAACTTCGGGAGAAATGGTCTTCTCTTTTCTGTTCCCTTCTCCCTACCCCCTGTTCAGGCATCTTTTTTTCCTGTTAGACTATATTCCTACTTGAATTTGTGGCCAATGATACTAATGTCACAAAATTCAGACCAAGATTGACAGTGGTGTTTTTACCAAGTAAGATTTCATTCAGAAAAGAGGAAATATGCAGCAATGTTTAAGGAGAAAACTTGATAAATGAACAAAGTTCTGAGATGGTTAGGACAACCAGAATGTAGGTAAGTTGTCAACTGAGATATTTCCCCTTTATTTCTCTTTCACTGAAAATATTAGAACACCACTTTTGGGTCATACGAATTTAGGACATCAAGCATATGCTTTTAACAAGCAAGGCTTGAATTTGGATTTAACAGTCTGCACTACTTATGGTTTTACTTAGACTTGCTTGCTAGAAAAGAAATTATGAAAATCCTGATATAATAATTGCTTTGATGAATTCATTCATACTGCTAATGCTGCATTTAGTGCAATGAGATTTTTAAACAGGAGAAAAAAGTCACCATTATATTCGCCCTTGGGTTTACCAGGCTAACATGATTCAGTAAACCATTTGTTCATTCATTAAATATGTGTTGAAAGATAAGCTCTCTGCTGGGGATATAAGAATGAAGGAGTGCATTAGTCAGCATTCTGCTGCTGTGACAAAATACCTGAGATACTCACCTTAATAAAGGAAGAGGTTTATTTTGTGTCACACTTGCAAAGATTTCAGTCCATGGTCTCTTGGCCCTGTAGCCTTTGGGCATGTGGCAGCACAGTATATCATGGTGGGTGCATGTGGCAAAGAAAGCCTATTCAATTCTTGACAGTCAGGAAACAAAAGAGAGAGAGAGAAAGAGAGAATAAGGGGCCAGGGTCCCAATATCATCTTCAGGGGCATGTCCCCAGTGATGTAACTTCCTTCCACTTAGTACCACCTCTTAAAGGTTCCACCACCTCCCAATAGTACTAAGCTGAGGACCAACCTTTAAACACATGGGCCTTTGGGGAAAATTCCAGACCCAAATTATAGCAAGGAGATACTGTTGCACAAAAGAAAATTATAATTAAGGGATCCAGACAAATAAAGAGAGAATTATGACACCAGATCTAAGGATCCTGGAGTCACAAAGGAGGCCATGCTAAGTTGTCTGGCTGTTCTGTTATAGGTCTAACTTGGCTGTCATGCCTTATCAATCCTCTGATAACACTGTCCAGACATCATGACCTCATAAGCAGATGACCCTCATGCTGTATGTCAGTTGTCCTTAAATGAATGTTCATGTTTCAGTAACTATGTTGCATTCTCTTAAGTTTTTTCTCTTATGATCTGCAGAAAAAGGCACACCAAGAGGCAAGGAGGATCGTCTTTTCTGAAACCTGAGGTTGTTTCCAAAAGGATGAGTCCTTAGACAGTGACTCAAAACTGAATGAAGAACCTCAGGCAGGTAAGAGAAATCTTAGCTTCTCCTTTGCCTCAAAGCTTGGTAGCACCTGGACATCTAAAGTATGAGGTTAGGAGGTGGATCTCAGAGGTCAGGAAGAGAAGCAAGAAATTTGAGAAAAGAGGGATCCAAGAAAGATTTCTTCCTAGTTCCCACAAGAATAGGAGAAGAAAAGTAAGCTTCACCTGATTTATAGGCGAGATTAACTTCATGGTATTCCCTGCTTGTTACCCTTCACAAACCTCTAGCCAGTTTTCATCAGAGGGACAGCAACCACCTGCATCAGACACCTCCAAGGTACTGGGAAAATATGCAGTTTCCTGAACTCTACCTGAGATCCACATGTCTGAGTCAGAATGGAGAAGGAATGAGATTGTACATTCTAGTAGTTTCCTTACATTTGAAATCCCTGGACCTTGTCATCAGTGAGGTCTTTTGTGAAGGTGTAATGTGGTCCAAATGCTCATGATCACCAGTTAATGTGCCTTCCAGTATCATACTTGGAGATGCTAGATCATATTATCACCTGCACTTGTATTTTATTCTATTACCTGGACTCTAACATCTCTGTCATTATAATGTCCTTGTATAATGCAACTAGTCTAAGCCAAGGGTTAGCAAACTTTTTAGTAAAGAGTCGGAGAGTAAACATTTTCCACTTTCTGAGCTATACAGTCTTTAAGACTTCTGTCTTAACTATGCTATTATTGTAGTACGAGGTTATCCATAGATGATATTTTAACCAGTGGGCATGACTCTGTTGCAGTAAAACTTTTAGTTTACAAAAATGGAGAATTGGTAGGATTTAGCCCATGGAACATAGTTTGCAGACCCCAAGTCTAAGTCATAAGGCAGTTAAATATGTACTGCCTTGTAGCATCCCCTTACATTGAAATGCTCAGCCTTGCATCAGTGGATTAGTTGCAAGGAATGGAAGCCCACTTCCGTTACCTCAGTGGTTCTCAAACTTGAATGTTTATAAGAATTCCCTGGAGAGTTTATTGAAGCATATTGCTGGATCCACTCCCAGAACTTCTGATTTGGTAGATCTGAAATAAAACTCAAGAATTTGCATTTCTAGAAAGTTCCCTGGTGATACTGATGATGCTTGTCCAGGGACCACACTTTGAGAACCACAGACTTGAATAAAAAGGAAGGGATTATTGGTATGATTTGTATGGGAAATAGGAGTTTCAGTTATGAGGCTAAGAACATAGAATTGGCTCCATGGAGGTTCTCCCACACACTAGAAGGATCCTTACCATTCTAGGAATTTGATAACCTTGCCATTATGTGGTTGTCTGTCGTTCAAGTTTAGTGGTTATCTAAAAACTCAAATCTCATCAAGTTACTCCCCTATCTAGAAGAACTTTTTTATATGTTCTTAAAGTCCAAATGTCTTAGCTGAACTTAGGCCTTTACGACCTTCCCACCTCTTCTATCTCTCTATCCTTATTCCTACCATCATTTATTGGTCCACGATAGGGACTCTGCCTTTTCATTCTACCACAGCCTTTGTGCAAAGGACCATCTGCCTTATTGACTGTGAGCTTCATGAGGACTGAGACTGTTTCTCTTGATTTACCTCCTGTGTCTGACATAGTCAATGTTCAGTAAATATGAATGCATAAACGAAGGCTTGTTTCCTCGGATTTGCTACCAGATACAATGTGAGGGGCACAGGGATGGTGAAAGCCTTTAGGGAACTTATGGCCCAGAAATATTCATGGTAACAACACTTAAAGTGGAGGGGACTATGGTGAGAAACCATGCGGAATCACTAAGATGCTGCTAATCAAAAAGACAGATAATAACAAGTGGTGGTGAGGACAGGGAGAAATGGAATACTCATACGGTGCTGCTGGAAATCTAAAAAGGTATATTCAGTTTGGTAAACACTTTGAAAATTCTTCAAAATGTTCCATATGAAGTTACTACATGATCCAGCAATTTTACTCCTACATATTTACCCAAGAAACATGTAAACACACATTCAGGATGAGAAAGGGGAGGATATGCAGAATGCATTTAACAAAATCACATCATGTGCATATATAAATATACCACAGAGAATTTCATCTTTATATTTAAGTAGAAAATACCAAGCAAAAATAAATAAATGAGTGAAAGAAAGGTCAGTGGAGTAGAGGAAGGATAATGCAGGAGGGAAGAGGGGAAAGAAAGGGCAGAGAACAGGGACAGAAATCAAATTCCATGCATGTATGATTTTGTAGAAGGAACCCAACTACTACATATAAATATAATGCTCTAATAAAAAAGAAAGAAAAAGAAAAAACATGTTTACACAAAAACTTGTACTCAAATATTCATAGAGCCATCATTCATAATAGCCAAAAAGTGAAAATAACACAAGTGTTCATCAACTGATGAATGAATGGATAAGCAAAATGTGGTATATCCATACAATGGAATACTATTCAACCATAAAGAGTAATTAAATACTGATACCTGTTACAACACGTATGAACCTTGAAAACAATATGCTAAGTGAAAAACGCAACACAAAGGCAATGTATTGTATGATCCCATTTATATGAAATGTCCAGAATAGAAAAATCTATAGAGACAGAATGTAGATTAGTGGTTGCCAATGACTAAAGGGAAGACTGGCAAGGATTGACTAATAATGGAATACAGGACTTCTTTCTGGGGTGATGAAATTTTTCTAAAATTATATAATGATGGTAGTTATACAACAGTAAATATACAAAGGTATGTAAATTTTATCCCGATGCTATTTAAAAAAAAATGGAGGGGAAATTTTGCGTGGGTCTAGTCCTAGCAGGAAAAAAGTTGGTTCCACATTCAGAATAAGTACCTGTATCTGCAGCACTTTGATAACAAAGTGCAGCTTTGGAACAACTTGGGTGACAAGTTGAAGTCATACTGTGTTTATGTCCCTAAACAGCCTAAAACACAAGTTGAATCACAATTTTTTATTTATGGATCTGATAAGATAATTATTATATTTTTCCATCAACAATAGTCAATATTGTGAATATCTAGTACAATTTCATGTATTCCATGACTTAGTCTATTTTTACTGATGAAAATGATGAATTTCCCTAGCATTCTAAAATTGCTTGTGTTTAAAAGTAAAACTGATCTTGCTCTAAATTGATTTAGGGCATCTCTAGAAAGACTTGTGTTGTTTACAGATCTGCATCTGCTTTATATACAAAAATCTTTTATATGAAGGCCAGTTGTTTTCTGTCTTTATCATGGAACCTTTCCTGAATTCATGGCTCCTAAAAAATGCAATTTAGTGATTAAATGTAGACCAAGCTCCCTTTATTTTTGTTGATGTTGTATGATGCTAAAATTCCCATTAACATTTTCCACCATCACTAATATCCACAAACAAATTCTTATCATTTCTCAAAGCAAATAAGGAATGGATTGTGATCAAAACCATTTTGCAGAATAACAACCAGTTCAGAAAAAAAGAACAATATTGCCTTATAAGGGTGTAAGCATGAAAATAGTCATATTTGGGGAAGATTAAAGGTTTAATAGAATGGAAAAGAAAGGATACAGCAATGTCAATCTGATATCTGATTCTCTGTCTGAAAAGTGACACTATGATAGAAGACTTAGAAATTGCTCAGTTGGTACTTATTGCATGTGGTCTAAGAGCTGATAGCTGAACAGTGGTTTCTGAATCACTTGGTCATTTTCCAACTTGGTCTCCAGCCCCAGGAAACAGGGGCTTTCCTACCTGAGAAGCCTTCCCTCTCCCAATCAAAATGATCTTTTCCAGCATTCTACCATTAAAAGTTTATACTTTTCAGTCTTTAAGAGTTTTCCTATTTACCAGAATCCCCTATTAAATTGTAAATTGCCCCTGACAGACTTAGTTTCTTCCTTCTGCCAATCAAAATGATCTTTTAGAAAGATAGTAGAATAGATTTAACATAATTTTTCTATGTACACATATGAAAATACCTAAGCGAATCCCACCATTATGTCCACCTACAAGAACAGGGTCCTAATTAGGGTCCCATGCTTGTATGATTTTATCAAAATGGATTCTACTATCATGTATAACTAAGAAGAATCAATAAAAAAAGGCAGCCTCAGCAACTTAGTGAGGCCCTAAGCAACCTAGTGAGACCCTGCCTCTAAATAAAATATTAAAAGGGCTGGGGATATGGCTTTGTGGTTAAAAACCTCTGGGTTCAACCCTGGTACCAAAGGAAAAGAAGAATCTAACCCTCTGCTCAGGTGGCTATGGCTTAAATTTCCACCACTGAAGCCAAGAAAGTAAGTGTAGCATCTCTAAATTTAAAGCAATTTATTAAGCAGTGCCTGTCATTTCAAAAGACTATTTAAAAAGTGATTTAAAGCCATATATTTAAGTCTTACATAAACTTATCCAGTTTAAACAGAAGTAGTTGATGAGCCTAAACATTTTCTAAACTTTTCTTCTCTAGACTCTCTTTCTATATTTTCCTCACTCTGCTTCAATCTGTCTCCTCTCCACATTTTCCTGTATCTTTTCTTTTTTCTGGACACTCTCTTGATTATAACTATTTTCTTACTTTCTTGCCTACTTTCCTTCTAGTTGCCTTCCCTCTCTGCTTCTTCTTTCTTTGGTTTTCTTACTCTACTTTAAGTAATACAATATGAAACAAATATACTTAGAAACTGTTGCTTAATAAAGTATGGGGATTTTAAAAATTAATTTTTGTGTTAGATATTGATTATTTCAGTTCTAGAAATTTTTTGCTTCTTTTTAGTAGTTGATATGCTAAAAGATTCTCTTTTCATTTATCAGAACCATAATTTCCTTTAAATCCTTGAGCACAGTTACAATAGTTACTTTAATTCTTGTTGGATAATTCCAAGATGTAGGTCATCTTAGGTTGATTTTTCATTGATTTTCTTTTCTTTTGAGAAGGGTTCACAAGTTCCTGGTTCTTTGTATTTGAGTAATTTTAGATTGTATCCTGGACACTGGGAATATGCTGGGACTGTAAATTATGTTACATTCTTCCAAAAAGCATTTCTTTTTTAAGCAGGCAAGTGCATTAGTTGGTCTCAAACTGCAACGTCTGTCTCTTAGACAGTAGTTCAAATCTCAGTATAATTCCTTTGTCTTCAACTGAGACACGTTGAATCTTCCCTTTGCTCATGGTTCAGGTGTCAAATGGGGATTTGGGCAAAGTATGTACAGAGAATTTAGAGTTATCCATTCCTTTTAAGGAGTTTTGCCTCGTTTTCTAGTTAGTGACTGAGGTCCAGGTTGCCTCAAACTCCTCAAGTTAAAAGACTGGATTCTCTGTAGAAGTTTCAGCAATCCCTTGTAGCATCAACTATAGTCTAACCTCAGACCAAAGCTATAAAAATCAGAAGTTCATCCCATTTTTCCCTCTGCTTCCCAAGGCTGACTGCACTGTAGGATCTGCTTATTTTTGCTTACTCTCTGGAGCCTTCAGGAAGTTGTATTTTGTACTTTGTTCAGAGTTTATAGCTTCTGTCTGTGGCAGAGTTAGTCTTGTAGGAGCTTACTCAGCCATACTTTCTTGATTTTTCAAATGATGTGAATTCAACCTTTCCTACAGCTTTCTCTAAAAGAATGCTAATTTACAATTGCAGGTCAGAGTCTTTGATTGATTTTTCAGAGTGGGCCAGTGACCTTCAATAAAGAGACTGTTCTGTAGGCCAGTCATAGGGAAGGTTGGCACATAAAGCTTCATTTCCATTTATTCAACAAAATCTATTCTCCACCTCCCATGTGAAAACACTGGGTTGTCTATTATGGTTGTCTAGAGGGCATCCTTGAACTTGTCAGAAGGGGGTGAAATTAACTATCAAAAAGATTAGGTGAGGGCCTGGCACTGGGGCCCACACCTGTAATCCCAGCAGTTTAGGAGGCTGAGACAGGAGGATCGTGAGTTCAAAGGCAGCCTCAGCAACCTGGTGAGGTCCTAAGCAACTGAGTGAGACCCTGTCTCTAAGTCAAATACACATAAGGGCTGGAAAAAAAAAAAAAAGACGATCATGTGCTCAAGGGGAAAAAAAATGATTTTACCTTTAAGAAACATTGATTCTGTATCAGGTAGTGATTTTGCAAATGTTCTCTTCTTTAACCCTCACAATTCTGCCAGGTGTATATTACTGTCCACTTTTTGTAGATAAGAGAAGTGAAAAGCAAAGCTGACACAGCTAGTGATTTTTATAGGTGTTTCATTTAAAAGGGAGTTATTGCTAAAAACAATTAGGTTGGCATTTTACCATGTTCTCAATAATAATAATAATAATAATATCCAAGTGGCACTTTTCCTCTTAGCAAAGTGGGATTGTGACTCAGTACAGCTCCTGACTTTTGACTGACAAGGTTCTATAAATGCTAAGTATAGTTTTCTATTAAGATTGAAACCTATGAGAAAAAAGCCGTGGGCTGACCCATCTTCAAAGTGTCCATTTAAGATTATTTTCTGTCAGCCAGGTGGCTAATGGGCTGTGTTAGACAATGGATAGATATTGTATTCTGTCTGAAACCATAGAATTGGAGAAAAAAGAGCAATTCCACATTTATTTGGCTTGTCTACTGCCCGGGAGCCCAAGCTGCAGAGAACATTTATTTCATTTTAACAAATGGATGGCACCTCCCTGTTTTAGGTTGGAAGAAAACCTCTGCTCTGGCCTCAGTGTGAACAGAGGCATTGGTGATGGAATATCCAGTGTGAGTCATTGTCCCCATACTGGGCAAAAGTAGTGGAAGCATTCTGGGGCAATTCTAAGGGAAAATGTTCAGTTAATGGTAGGCTTATCTAGTGCTGGATTTTTAAAAATATTGACTGCTTCATGTTTTACAGAGAGAACTTACAGACAATGGAAAGTAAGCCCCAATAGAGTTGAATAATGACTGTGTTAAAACATAAGAACACAAGAAGAGATGTTTAAAGCACAGTTGGAAGAAGAAAGTAATAAGGCCAAGTAAGACAATGGACAACAGCCCCAGCCTGTGTTGACAATTGGCACTACTGAGAGTATTGACTTTCAACCCCCAAGTTACCTGGTCATGGAAGTACCATGGCCAGGAGGGCTGCATTTCTTCTCCAGGTTTTGTGCTCATTCCATGATTAGTCTTTTGACCTCAGAAAAGTCATTTCATTTCCTCTGGGCCTCAACTTTCCTGTATGGCAAGGCAGTTAGCTTGGGTTTCCTTCTAGATTCTTTCTAGCTCTAACTTTTAAACACCTAAGAATCTCTCTACTTTCCCAAACAGGTCTTTTCCCACTCCATCCAAAAGTCAAGAATTCTATGCATGTAAAGCAAAATGGCATCAGAGCAATGAGTGCGTGAAACTTTTGAATTTGAATGGAAGCAAAGTGAGACAAATCCTATCTTTCTCACCTGAACTAGAAAGTAGATGGCAGGTGACAAGCGATCAGACTTTGGACTACTCTCTGACTGTAAACTTTCCTGTACTTTAATGTGAAACTAACAGTTCACTTTAAATATCTCCAATGAGTTCTGACAGAGAAGAGCAGGCAGCTCAAATAATGAAGGTCAGCAACTAATGCCCAAATCCCACTGCTTTAGAAAGTGCTCAAAGACAGCCTCAGATGCATGAAGAGGAACAGACACATTTGTCCCACCCATGACCCTGCCAGTAGCAGGCTGGGCCAGTGGTGGACATGACTGGAATCCAAAGGTCAAACAGACCCAGAGGAAAGGACACATGGTTTTGGGAGGTCTCAGTGTGACCTTGATGGAATAAGCAGTTCAAGCTTAAAAGCCTAAAGTGCTGAGACCATGAATTGCTTTTGAACCATTATAGCTTTGAGATGCTTTGGGGGGTAAAGGAACTGTAAGTATCATAGAAAGGAGGTAAGGTTGTTTGTTTCATTGTTTCCTGAAGAAGTGGCTTTTTACTTTTGAAAACATTTCTAGAAGCTCAATCTCTCTTGTCTTGGATTTTTAGTTTTCTAAGGGATAGATGGATCCTCTCTCTGTAACAATATTAATGGCTGGGTCTTAAGTTATTGATGAAAGCATTCCTTACAATGCACATGTCTTATTTTGGGTTCTTTCAAAAGCAGACCTTGAGATTAAGTTGCAGATCCCACATAGCTCAAGTAAGGGAGAGGGGAAAGTAAGACAGGAAAAGAGGCCAATAAAAGGTATGGTGGCTAATAAGTGGGATATCTCTGTGAACAACCAAAGCTTAAACCCCTAGAAGCCCTCGGAGAACTGTGTAGAAAACCAGTATGGGTTTCCTATGGCGGCTATCGCAAATAACCTCAAACTGGATAGGTTAAAACAACAATTCTTGAATTCTCCCAATTCTTGAGACTGGAAGTCTGAAATTAAGGTGTTTTCTTATTTTCCTTTCCCTCATGGAGACCCCAGCCCTATCCTAAACCCAAAGTTATGTGTTTGGGACCCTAATACCCTAATATCCTCCTGATCTCAAGATCCATACCTTAATTAATACACTCTAAAGACCCTTTTTCTAAATAAAGTTATATCCCTGGTTTCCAAGTAGATATATCTCTTAGAGGGTCATCATTAGATCCACTACAGTACCCTTTAAAATTATACCACTGAGGAAGCTGAAGTATGATGTTTATAGTTTCTGAACCTCCATTGGTTAAAGATTGCCCATGGGGATATAAATCCCCAGCCCTTGGGGTTGTCCTTGCTTGTCCAAGCTCATTGGTACTAATGAAATCCATGAAGCAGAGAATCGAAGAGATCCAGTTGCTTGAGCTGAGCAACAGAGTAATAATACATGTGCATAAGAACTGACAACCCCTACTGCGGGGGACTTGGTCTAGAAGGGCATGTGAGTAAGGACATCTTTAGTGACTGTTAAAAGGCCTAACTACATGAGGAATGGGTGCAGACAATGTGAGAATCCTGGGACAAGAAGAAGACTAGGTCTGGGAGAGGAAGAGACTAAGACACTAGCACACTGGTGTGACTTGTACACACAGGAATCTGTGAAATGTATACTTGAGGAAGCACCCAGCCACCCTGGAAAAGCCATCCTAAAAGGCCCAGGCAGTATCCACTGGGAAATGAAGGCTTGTTCTATTTCCAGAACTTTACAGGGGTATCTCAGCCATGATTTCTGAAGTTGGCTAAATACTTAAGGGTTGGAAGGATGTTTCCTGAACATTAATCATCAGTGAAGACCCAACCATTGTGCTGAATGCACAGAGAGAGCTCTAGGAAATGACAAGGAACAGTAAAAGGCAGCCAGGATATTAGGGTCCCAAACACGTAGCTTTGGGTTTAGGATAGGGCTGGGGTCTCCATGAGGGAAAGGAAAATAAGAAAACAGCTAACCAAAAATAACAGTGGAGGTCTGGGTGGGATTTCAATCCTGTTGGTTGATTCAAGTGCCTGGAAAAGGAAGGAAGAATCAGTACAATGACCCAGAATCTTCAAGAGTTAATCTGGGCACTAGGTCTGGTCAGCATCTGAAGCAGGTTGGGAATAAGATGGCAGGGCCTCCAGGATGACAGAATGTCAAGACCCACTAAATTGAAGGACATATTTTCTGCCTATTTCAGGGTCTTTGTAGACCCAGCTGACCTTTCTCTGCTGATGGATCTGGCAGTTAGGGGAAGCTAGAGAAGGAGGCGGAAGGTAGTATTTGAGGTAATCCTGAACCAGCGTGTCTAGACTAAATGGGTTTCCTTAATTTAACTGTGAGTTATTTTGGCTTAAATTTTCCTCCATATTGTGTGCAGTGTCACTATCTAATGGTTTCTTTTCATTTTCAGTTCCAATGCAAGCATCCTAAAACTGTATTGTTTGTATTGTTGGTAAAACCAATGACTGTAAGAAACAAACTTCAACATGCATAATACTCAAGCCTGGTGGCAGATTATTTCTAGTTCACTTAATGTCCGAAACAGGTATCCCTGACGAATGGTATATTTCCCTCTAAGTGAATTAAGAAAACCCAGGCTCCATCTATCTTGTGACTCTTGCCATTTTCAACATATAACTTTCAAAGTCATTCATGTATATCAAGCTAGGATTTTGGAGTTCCTGTAGGATAACTTTAGGGACTAGGCCTGGAAGTGGCAAGTATCACTTCTCTCCTGGTCCATTAGTTAGAATTAGTCATGTGGCCTTGCCTAACTGCAAGGCAGCCTTGGAAATATAGTTGCATGGCTAGGAAGAAGAGGTAATGAGGCCTCTGAAGAACTAGGTGGTTTCCATCCCTCCTGAATAATGAGCTTTGGTCCTCTACACAAGTGCCCAGGCAGAAGGGAGAATGAAAACCTAATTGAGTTTACCTGCAAATAAAATGAGAGGGATGACTCATCTTTGCTCCATGTAGGATCGGCTAGGCTCATCACAAGGTTGCATTCTCTAGTGGGAGGCTGGAAAGTCCAAAGTAGCCTCACTGTCATGTCTAGAGCCTTGGTTCTAGCTGTGGACTTGAGCATCTCAGACTCCCTCCACAAGGCCCCTCATTTTGGGGTAACTTTTCTTTCTAATTGGGTAACCTGAATTTCTTTACATGATAAGTCAAGGTAGCAAAATATGCCAGGTTTCTTAAAGCCTTGGCTTGGAGCTGGCACAGTGTCTCTTCAACTGAGTTCTGGTGGGCAGAGCAAGTCACAGGTCAGTCCAGATTCAAGGGGAGATGAAACAGATTCTCTCTCCTAATGAGAAGAATGTCATTGTCTTAATACATTTAGGGTACTATAACAAAACATTAGCAATAGTGTAGCTTATCAGCAACAGATATTTCTCATAGTTCTGGAACCTGGGAAGTCCAGGGTCAATGCACAGGCAGATTTGGCATCTTGTGCAGGTCTGTTCCTCAGATGGTGTCTTCTTGCTGTGTCCATAGATGGTAGAAGGGGAGAACGAGCTTGTATTAGTCCATTTTTCATTGCTATAAATAATACCACATCTGAGGCTGAATATAAAGAAGGGAGGTTTCTTTAGATCACAGTTTGGGAGGCTGAAAGTACAACATTGGGTAGCTCCATTGGTTTGGCATTTGATAAGGTCTTCATAATAGATGACATCATGGTGGGAACACATACAAGAGAGAGGATCTCATGGTGAGACAGGAAGCCAGAAAGTGAGGATGGGTCAGTCTTGCTCTTTTATAACAATCCCTCTCATGGGAAATAACTAGAATTCCACCAGAACTATGTTAATTCCTCCCAAAGGCATTGCCCTCAATGACTCTATCACTTCCCACTAGGCTCCAGCTCCTAAAAGTTCCACTATTTCTTACATTGCCACACTGAGGACCAAGATTCCAATTCATAAAAATCCATGGGGGAAACCTCACATTCAAATTATAGAAGAGCTCCCTTGGGCCTCTTTTAGAAGGGCATTACTACCATTCAACCTAATGACCTCCCAGAGGCCTCACCTCTTAATATTATCACACTGGGGACTAGATTTCAACATATGAACTTGAGGAAGACAAAGACATTCAGATAATAGCAGTCATGCATGTACAGGAATTGTTGGCAGCCATATTTCAGTCAGAGCAGCAAGGAATGGGAGAGTATCCAGGCCCATAGGCAGTGATCCTCAGAAAGTACAGCAAAGGACAGCAGGCAGATGTCTTCACATATGGAAGAAAAGTGAGAGGGAAGACTGGCAGCAGGTAATGGTGGTACAGCAACATAGACTGGTATGACAGATATTACTTTAATCCCTAAGGTGCCTGGTGGGAGAGGAGTCAGCTCAGAGGCCTCAAGGTTGAGTTAAGAGTCCCCATACATATATTTATCCATGCTTCCTAAGAGGGTGGTTATAATAGCTCTGTGTTGGTGAGCTTTCTCTCACTGTGAAAAAAACACCTGAGATAAATAACTTAAATGGAGGAAATATTTATTTTGGCTCACTGTTTCAGAGGTTTTAGTCCATGATCTGTTTGTTCCATTGTTTGGGGGTCATGTGATGAAGCAGAAGAAGATGGTGGAGCAAAGCTGCTCACTTCATGGTGGTCAGGAGGCAAAAGATAGACAAAGGGACCAGAGTCCAAATATCTCCTTCAAGGGCATTCCCCCAGTGGCCTAACTTCCTCCCCATGGCTGCGACTCTTAAAAGTTCATCCACTTCCCAATAACATCACAGACTGGCCACCAAATCTTATGGGAGACATTTAATATCTAAACCATAACAAGTTTACTTTGTCATCATAGCTTGTGTATATTTCTGTGTCACTCATTGCATTATAAGGTCTGAAAAGGTCAGGAAAGTGTCTTAATCACTGGTGTCTCCATAGCACTTAGCATAGGGCCTGTCATATAGTAGACGTGTAACAAATGCTCATTGAATACACCATATGGGCAAGCCTACAGAGCTCAGCATGTTCTTAGCCATGCTGCCCCTTCAGTGGCCTTGACAAGGCCTAGAACAGGCCTGAAAAGGAGTTCACAGAGCTCTGTGGGCTCCTGGCATTTTGATCACTTGCTCTTCTATCAAACATAGGCACCAAGAAGAGGGCCACAATTACAACTGACCAAGAGACCATGAGGATTTCTCCCATATTGCACCACATCCCCACTTATCTTGACTACCATTAGTTGTCTGTCTCTCCAGTTTTCTCATCCTTAAGACCCTCTCCCCAAATGGCTCTGAATGTTTCCCAGATTGACTCAGGCTCCCAATTCCTATCCTTCCAGCCACCTGGACCCTTTGGTTTTGCCCTCTGGGTTATATGATACTCATCTCTACAATTGCTTATATTATCAAACTTTTCTCTGACTTAGAGGAAAAAAATAAATGAAGATTAAAGACTGGGCTCTTCCTGCAGAAGTTACATTGTTAAGTGAATAACTGGATCTGCACATGATCTAAGCTCTGAGGTAGATGAAAAGAGAAATAGGATAGGTCTTTTAAAGCTCAGAGATTTAAAATATTTCTGTCCCATATTAAAAAACAAAATCTCTTAGTGTTGCTGACTGACTGGTGATAGCTGGGCTTGTTGGACAGACAACTCCCAGAAGGATGGGGGTGATTTATTGTGCACAGGGTGACTGACTGGGTATTATACTTTCTAACTGCCTCTGTTCTATATGCCACATGCCTGAGCTAGGATTACAACACCCTGCCAGAACAGCATTTTTGTCATCAGGCTAGGTGACCAGGTCAGATATTCACAGAATGTTCCCTTCACCTTTTGCCTACATGAATTCTGTCTGAATCATAAGGACACTAGGCCTTCCCTGCAGCCCTCACAAGGAGTGATATATACCCACCACCTTCCACTACCCAAACCTCATGAATCCCTGAGTCAGGAGGGGATAGATCTTGTCCTTACCCCTCACTGCTCCTTGAAGATTTTCTCCCTCCTTCCTCCCGAAAGCACTGTGTTAGTCCATATTTTCTTCACTGTGACCAAAATACCTGAGAAGAACAACTTAGAGGAGGGAAAGTTTATTTTGGCTCACAGTTTCAGAGGCTTAGTCCATGGTTGACTGACTCCATTGCTCTGAGCCTGAGGTGAGGTAGCACATCATGGCAGAAGGACATAGTGGACGGAAGCTGCTCATGCAGCCAGGAAGCAGAGAGAGAATGGGAGAAAGGGACTGCAGGGAAGTTTCACCCTTCTGGGGCAGATCCCCAGTGGCCCACCTCCTCCAGCTATGCCCCATCTGTCTACAGTTACCACCCAGTCAGTTCATTCAAACTAGGATGGACTGATTAGGTTGCAACTCTTACAATCCACTTTACCTCCAAACATTCCTGCATTAACACATGAGCTTTTGGGGGACACCTCATATCCAAACCATAATACACCCAGATCCTCAGAAGTGATTCTCATAGACCACACTCGCCCTTTTCTCTTTTTGGTAGTTCAAGTCATCTGAGAAACTGACACCAAGACAACTTTAAACACACAAGAAATTTATTGAGGAAACCACCTGTGTGGGGGGTGGATAGAGAGGTAACTAGAGAGGGTAGAGAGCATGAGTGCATCATGGAGGGCTAACTATTGTAGAAGAAAGATGGTTGAGTGGGAAGTGTAACACACTAGTGCATGTCTAAGAAAGTTTTGGCAAAGCTAATGGGGAGTCCCCAAGTCAAAGTTGTAGGTCAGGAGAATTCCATGACTCCCACTGAGGCAACTGCATTAGTGTCCCTACTGTGCTCATTTCCTGGTTTGATTAACAGGTGGGGTGTATGGCTTAAACTTGGTAATAGATTTTTAAGCACAGGAGCTGGGTCTATTGGGCAATTATGTTCCCAGCAGACACAGGTCTGAGATGGGCATTGTCATGGCTGTCATAGTCTCCCTGTTGCAATTATCTTCTGATTAGACCCACCTTTCACTGAAGATTTTATCACCAGGGTACTTGTCGTTCTCTCCACAACTACAAATTTCTTAAGTCTTGTTCATTTCGACACACAAGTAGACAGCACTTCCAACATTCTGCCTCTCATTTCTTTGACAAAGCGAGACTTTCTGTGGTCTGTATGATCCCATCTCAGCCACCCATTGCCAAGGTCACATTACCCAAAACTGCTCCATTCCCAAATCTTAGTTTCCAGCTACCCATGTGACCACTTCCTATCATCCTATTTGCTCTATCTAGTGTTCTAAGTCATCTTGAGCCCCATTATGTCCTCTAGTTCTGTTCCTGTACCAACTCTTCATTGCACTTTACCTCTTTCACTTCCTCCTTTCCCTTTTTTACCTTAGCATCCACAGTCCATTTCCATAACCACTGCTCGCTCACTGTCAACTCCTCGTATGTTCTCTCCATTATTTTGCTTGCCTTTGATAAGCAAGTTCAGCCTTACCTAATTCCAACCTGTCACTTCTTCCATCCCAGCTCCTAGGTACTAAAGGTGACCAGTGAAAAACACTCAACCATTGCTGACTGGTCTCACTTGAAATTTATGACAACAGACCTCAAGTGGGACCTCAGTGCAGTCAGGCAATCCCATCCGATTTGCCAGCTCAATTTGTACTACTCACTCTCTAAGATGACAATGTCATAGTTTCCCCCCTTTCCTCAAGCCTCCAGCAATTCCTCCCTTTCCTCCTTGTCAGCTGATGAACTTTTGTTCTTATTCCCTGAGAAAGAAGCAATCAGAAAAGAACTTTACTCCTTTCTACCACCCCATTTACTTACCTGTCCACATCTATACCTGCCAACTTTATCTTTCCTCCTAATATATTGAATACATTTTGTTGTTCTCTTACGCAAGTCTAGCCCCTCTGAGTGTGAGGTGGATCCCACCCTGGGTTGCTCATTCAAGGTTTTCCTCTCGTAATGATCTCCCCTCTCTTCTGCTTCTCCCATTTTTCTCGCTCCATTGGATTATTTCTTTCAGTAAGATAACAATCTGCCATTAAAAGAACACATAAAAATCTCCCTGGTGCACATATCTCTCCAACTACCACACATTGCTCTCCTTCCTTTATGGGAAAACTTATTTCGCCTATACCTATGGTCTCCACTTCCTCTGCTCTCCTGACCCTTGAACCCCCTCCCATCTGGTGTTGGGAAATGAGAACAATTTCACCAGCCCTACTGTTGATTTGCAATAAACATTTCCCACAGCTAGGGAACTTTCCTGTCTCTGGTATTCTGAGTAGGTCATCCTGACCCCAGGGGACTCTTCCTGTCTTCCTGGGTAGGGAATCCCCAAGACTCATGCATATGTTTGTTTTGAGACTGCATTGACCTAGGCTCCTTTTGTACCTGATGTATGAATTTGATGGAACCCCTCTTAGGCTTACCTGGAGAAGTCATCTCACCATGGACATTCCTGTCACCCAGTATCTGATACAAAGAAACGTGTCCTACTGAAGTTTTCTCTCCTCTGAGATCCCCTCTTGGTTCTCACCCCCAGGACTTGGGCATTACTTCCATGCAAAGATGAACGCTGATTGATGCAGTTTACCTTCCCTTCTCTATTAAAAGTCAGGAGGGCTCTCTTTTGAGAGTTGTCTTCCCAACTGTGGGAACTGGAAAAAATAAATACATAAAGCCTGAAATGGTGGTGCATGCCTGTAATCTCAACAGCTTGGGTGGCTGAGATAGGAGGATTGTGAGTTCAAAGCCAGCCTCAGCAACTTAGCAAGGCCCTAAGCAACTCAGCAAGACCATCTCTCAATAAAAAGTAAAAATGGGCTTGGGATGTGGCTTAGTGGTGAAGCACCCCTAGGTTCAATCCCTTCCAGTACAAAAGAAAAAAACAATAGAAGTAATAGCAAATCAATAAAAAATATTTGTTAACCACCTGCTCTTTGTTAGGTGTATGTTTGGAGCAGTGAACAAAAGAAGCAAAAGTATGTCCATATGGATCTTACACTCTATCTGCCATTTATCTTATTGACTATCTATAGAAACCTATATTATGATTTTCTAAAAAAAAAAAAAGAAAGAAAGAAAGAAAGAAAAAAAAGAAAGAAAGCAGCTCAAGTTAACAGACAGAAAACATGTACTATGATCAGGTCCCCTCCATTCAGAGTTCAAACCAGTCTTCACTTTTGTATATCTATTATTACCCCTCAAAAGGTAAGGACCATTTATTGATTGGCGGGGTGGATCACGACTGTCAGATCTATACATTCTTGCGCTTGATATTAAACAACTACCTTGTGAGACATAGAGCCATTACCATTAGCTCCACATCACCACTAAGGAATTTCTAGTTCAGAGACATTAAGCAATTTTCCTAAGGTCAATCAGCTATTGAGTGGATGAGCTGGATCTTGAAGTTCAGATTTCTACACTCCAATTGGATGGTGTTATATGCCACATGGTCCATAAAGATTATTGCTTATCAGATACCCAGTAAAAAGAACATGTGCATCTAAAGCTTCTTTCTGTAGCTATGTGTCTTACACAGAGGTACTTTTTGGCCTTGTGGTGACCACATGGAGTAGTACAGTCCACATCTTTCTGTGTTTGCTCATCTTAAACTCAAAATGGTGACTGAGCAAAGATGGCCACACCCCATTTGCCTGTACCCCAAGTAGTAGGAGATAAGATATGTGGTATTGTTCTTTAAATTTGTATTAAATAGTCATCCATATTACTTTATTTTCAATTTATAATCATTCATAGTTTTGTTATTCAAAAGTTAGACTCTGGTAGTATTTACTAAGAGACTCATGGCAATTGCCATTTCTAGGCATTGCACAGATAATACAGTACATACTTCATTTGTAACCATGCTAGTCTCAGATATACAATTCTAAGATGTATATAATATGTATCACCAATATGTAGCCACTACATAACTATTCTCCAAGAGGTAAATATCCTTCAGGACCTCCCAATACCGGATGCAGAAAGAGTAACCTCTAGGGGGAGCTAAAGGCTTCTCTCTTCTCCATCTAGGGTAGACAAGATCTGGAGATGAGTCAAGGGCAAAGACATTATTGGGCCAGGTGTGGGCAGGTGGCATTTGATTGTGCCTAACCTGGAAATTAGAGGGTTCTATGTGTGCACAATGGGGATCTTTTTGACCTTTTGGAATGCAATCATCAGAGAATTCCTCCCCCGTGCTGCTGATGTAATATCAGGGGTCCTTCCCACACTTAAGGAATTCTGGAAGGATTTAAGTGGGCAGAGAAAAAGATGAATCATGGATGTACATTACTCTGGTCCTTAATCCAGGACAGCAATGGAATCCTGTGGCTTTCCACCTGCCAAACATGCTCTCCAGATTCAGGGACTCCACACAGGAGTGCATAAGGGTGGGATCAAATCCATATAGCATTAAGCAGAGACACTTTGCCTGGAAATCTCTCTGCTGGGCTCTTGGAGGAGTCTAGTAGGGCTTTCTATGGCCACAGTGGGCTAATTTTGTGGACTTAGGGATCAGGAGGCCTGCTTCTCCCCTTCACTAGTAACACAACACAAACCAACAAAGCATTCCAATTTATAGCATAGAAAATGTGTCCTGAGAAAATATGTATGATAGAAACATAAATACAATACTGTGTTTATGCAAATGAGCTATAAAAGTTATATATCGGGGAAAGTTTCAAGTAAAGCATTACCAAACAAAACAGAAATATAGTTTATTCGACAAAATGAATGTATGTGGCATGGAATCATGTTGCCAGCCCTGCCCTAGAGCTCAAGGGGCTGAGGTTCATGATCTTTCACTTAAAGATCTCTGCCAGTTCAATGGATCTTCAGGGAAGAGTCTCACTTAGTGGAACAAAGAGCCTTCCAGGGACAGAAACAGAAACCCTTTGGCTTCTCTGGCCCCTATCTTTGAATTCCCTCAAAACAGATGTTGAGCTGAGGATTTGGGTATAGATGACCTATTTGTGAGGTGGTTTCAAGAAGTACAGACAAAGGAATGGGGAGGGTGATATAGGGAAGATCAATTCATGATAGTAAGTAGATTGCCTCTGAGGGTCCCTGGAATTTGATCCTGCGATTGGCCAGGTGAGACAACATGTAGATCACACCTGAGAATCAGCCCCCTGGAGGACGGAGAGGCTGGGGTATTTATGCACCAATAGCCCTTTTCCACTCATCCAAGGCTTCCCCTTGGGAATCAGTTTACCTGCATTTCTTGGTTACACCCATGGTTCTGGAGAGTAATCTCAGGAGAGAAGGGCAAGCTCTTGAAGTGGGAAGTCATCAGTATACCAAAGTTCATTCAAGACTTCAGGTGACTCAGAAGTGCTGAAGGAACATGAGACAAGGCATTAATAGCATCCTCATGTCAAAATTCAGACTGTCGTAGATGACCTTCCAGGCTGATCCTAGATTTTATGTTCAGTGATTCTCTGCTGTATGGAGTGGCCTGCATCATGAGTTTTCTATTCTTGGTGGTAGTGAGATGCCCATCTGGGGAAGTAACTAATATAGTTTATTCAACAAAATGAAGCAACTAAGTAGCTGCTTGCTAACACCTTGGAAAGAACATTGTAGCAGCAGATATGTGATTGGAATAAGAGACTTTTAACACATTGTGTTAGGTGGAGTTTCTTGGAAACAGACCCTGCAGTGAGAATTCTGATGAAAGTGATTTATTGGGGAAATGCTTCCTGGGGAGGGCAGTGGGGGAGGAGGAGGAATAGGACATGGAGAAGAAGGAAGCCAATGAAGGGTTCCATGTCAGTCAAAGGCTCAGTCTCAGTCTGATCCCACAAGGGAGCTCTGGAGTGTAAGCGACACCCTTTGGTCATTGACTAGGGATCACCCCAGGGGAACGTGAAATTCCAGGCATTTCCTGCTCTCCACAAATATGGACAGAGTGGTTGCAATTGCTTGAGAACCGTAAAAGGGATCCAAGGGAACATAGCCAGCATCTGCTACCGTTACTCAGAGGATGGCAGTCATGCTTGCGTGGGTGTTTTCTCTGTTCTGATACAAATTTACAAGGATGAGCCTCCAAAAGTCCTGTCCTTGGCCCATTCTAATGCTGCAGACAGTTAACATGCAGGAGACTTAGCACAACAGAGTCTGAACTCGCAGAGTCCCGTATTGCTGAAGAGAGCAACACAGGGACTTTTTATGGACTAGAAATTTCAGTTTTGACGGTATAGAAAGAATGACCCCAAAGCCTCATGCAAACTCTGTGGAATCTTTTCAAACTGAAGTAGATCTGGGAGTAAAGACAGTCAAAATATTTCTGAAATGAAGGGCTAAATCTAACTATGCAGAGGCGCAGCACAATGCCATCATAAAAAATCCACTTTTGTCCATGCCACAGCCCTGAACCTCCCGTGCACTAGATCAGAGACCCTGATAAATCTGGGCTGCTAGAAATGCCAACCAGCTCATATGTTTTCAGTGAGCAATGACAGGGAGCCAAATTGCTTTATTCCGATTAGGGAAGGGCTTCTGACTGTAAAATATACTGTGTGAAAAAAAATATTGAGTTTTAGTTCGCTGACACATCAATTTAAGAGAGTTATGGCTCTCACATGGAGGCCAAGCAGGTACCTCCCCACATGTATGTGCAATAAAAATTAATTGTGGCCTTTTATACAGGGCACTGTTCTCACTTGCAGGATCAGAGGGTGACCTGAGTGTCACCTCCAGTGGCAAGTCACAACATAGAAGGTGTTGGTTCTTCTCTGGGAAACCACAGAGGGAAACCAACACCCAAATCCATGAACAAGCTTCATGTATAACTTTATGAATTTGAAAGAAAAAAAACGATATACAGCTATGTTATGTTCATACTTTTTCCTAAAGAATGTTTTACCTATACTTTCTGGGAACAATGTATGTGTACAGTCACGGTCCAGAGAGGAAAACAGAAACTTCTCAAGTCTTTCAAATGAATTCAGGAAATTGATTACACAGGAAATGGAAGAGAGAAAAGAATGATGAAGCCATCTGGAGATTAGCAACAGCCAGAAGCTGCTCCCACCTTGAAGACTCAAGGGATATAAGAAAGGGGTGGCTCTATGGTGCTCATAGGCTGGAGTCATGCATAGGGAGCTTGAACCATGATAGGAGTTTCCAAAAGGGGTTATGGCCACAGAAAGAACTGTCTCCACTGGAGTGTCACTGCTGGCAGAGATGCCACAGGAAGCAGAAAATGAGAGGATCAAAATACCCTGTATTCTCCCTTCCTCCAACCTTCCAATTTTCCACCAGTGCCTCTCACTGGCCAAGCTGAGTGGGAGGACAAAGGAGAGGGGGTTCTGGGAAATGTAGTTTTCTGTGGTATAAGGCACATCTGCACAAGGGTGAAAGATGTATCTAAGAGTAGAAAGTCAGATGGTTGGTAGTCATGGTGAGGGTGTAAATTCCCCTTTGTTAGGTTGCATCCCAATTTGGCAAGTCTCTAAGACCACTGACTGGATGATTGGGAGAGAGAGGTGTTGGCCTTCAAGTGGATGGTAGACATACCACACATTACAAGGAGAACATTTTAGTAGGACTCAAAATAGCAGTGAGCCCACTTGAACTTATACCCTCTTGGTTGCTGATGCCAAGATAGTAGGCTTATGACTTTAGGAAAAATGAGCTCCTCAGAACAAAGAAGTCCAACTCTTCTTCCAAAAGTGAGGGTAGTGAAGTGAGTCAGGAAGAACCAGACAAAGCAGTGACATGCCAGGCCTGGTTTCTCAGTGGTCAGAGGAGAGCAAAGACCCTAACTATATTGGTGTAAGGGAACCAAACCAAGAGGATTTCACTGTACTTCCTTTTGGTCTCTTAGAGGAGCTCACCTCACTGGGGCCCAGCACCATTACAGAAAGGTCAAAGCAGGAGATGATGGAGGCATCACATGGGTAGGCAGAGAGGTGTAGGGGTGGGGCACAGGAGGTAGTTGGATTGAGGAAAATAGCAGATGTTGGACCTCCATGGAGGCAAGGCCACCCTAGCACAGTGGTTCAGGGGAGGAGGAGAAAAGTTTACACAGCCCAAGCCAGAAGCAGATGAAGTTTGGAACTGAGGACTGAGAGGGTTTGCAGTGCCAGTAAGAAGGGAGATGGCATGGGACAAATATTTTTGTCCCTTATAGAAGTAAACCCAGAAAGATCTCTTGCCCTTTCTACCATGGGAGGACACACCAAAGATAGCCATGTAAGAAGGTGGTCCTTATCAGATGTTGAATATGCTGGTGGCTTGACCTTGGACTTCCCAGCCTCCAGAATCATGAGACATACATTTCTGTTGTTTCTAAGCCAAAAAAATTATAAGTATTATATTACAGAAACCTGAATAGACCAAGACAGGAAGCAAGGTCAGGAAGACCAGAGTAGTGGCCTCCATGCCCTATCCACACAAGGATATCAGACATTAGTTTTACCCATCACAGACTTTAGCAGCAAATGTCAGTACAAGATAATAGATGTCCCCCTCACTGGCCAACAATTTTGGGGAGAAATTTTTCTTAGGAAGCATATCAGCTATCAGGGAGTTGGGCTCTTAACCCAGGGTGCTGAAGGAAGATCACAGAAATAAAACAATCCAGTGTGATACCACCCAAAAAGGGAACATCATGGAGTACCAACCTTGATTCCAGTTCTCAAAACCTGTCTAGTAGGGGAATGCTAGTGAGTGGGGGAAGCACATGTTTTGGCATCACAAAGAATTGGCTTGGTTTGGACTCTACCAGAGTCTGGCTGTGGAATCTTGTACAAGTTCCTAACTTCTTAGCACAGACTGATCTTCTACAAAAGTAGATGACCACCTCTACTTATCAGGGTTGTTGAGAAAAGTACAAATAATGTATATAAATGTCAACATAGTATTGGACACCAAATGAGGTCCCTATGATGGGTAATTAGTATTATTATAAATCATAGTAGTAACAAATGCAGTCTGTATGGTAGAGCTTGATTGGCTGTTCACCAGACACTGGCTTCACTTTTCTTCCCCTTTGGAGCAACCATGGGACTGAATTTGTGCCAATGGGATTTGAGTGAAAGTAAAGAACTCTGAATCTAGGCCTCTATCAGCAACACCTGCACCCTCACTGTTCTGTCATTTGTTGGCTGCTTGTGGAGGGTTAGGTGGAAGGTTCTGAGACTCTCAGGAATGGGAGAACCGCACAATGGAGGGACCCTGTATCCCTGAGCCACTGCTTATAGGACAGCTTCCTGACTGGGAGAACTCACATCGGACTGCTCCATGGGTGAGAAATACATTTTGCTGTGTTAAGGTACTGAAATTTAGTGATTGTTTTTTAAGGCCATTAATCTGCTACCTAAGACAGGTTATCTCCTCACTCAGCTTCCCCATCCTCCACCCACCTTAGACTTAGTATGACAATAAGTAAGAAAATGCTTATGAGGATGCTTTAAAATCTTAAAAGCAGTCAAAAAAATGTATAAAGTATTGTTAAAGATGAAATCAATTTCTCCCAGCCTGAAAAGCATACTGCTAAGGACTAAATGTCTGTGTCCTCCTAAAATTCACATGTCTAATCTCCAATGATTTCTTTTTGTACTCAGAATTGAACCCAGGGGTGCTCAACCCCTGAGTTACATTCCTAGCCCTTTTGTTTATTGATTGATTGATTGGTTTTTGTTTTGAGTCGCTTAGGGCCTTGCTAAATTGCTGAGACTGGTTTTGAACTTGAGATCCTCCTGCCTCAGCTTCCTGAGCTGCTGGGATTACAGGTGTGCACCACCGCACCTGGCTCTAATCTCCAATGTTTGGAAGGGGGCTTTGATATATAATTAGATCATAAGGGTGGAACCCTTAAGAATGGAATTAGTACTTTCACGAGAAAAGGGCCAGAGAAGCTCCCTTGTTCTCGTACCATCAAGTGAGAATGCAAGGATAATGTGTCTGTCTGCAACCTGGAAGTGAACCTGTTCCAGAATATGAACATGCTGAAACATTGACCTCAGACTTCCTAGGTTCCAGCATTGTGAGAATTAGATTTCTGTTTTTATAAGCTACCTGGTCTATGGCACTTTGTTATGGAAGCCCAAATTGAAACACATACCCATTGTCTTCCCATTGGTAGTGCCACTATATTATTCTGACTTTTGTGTGCCCTTATATTTAAGTCCTTGAATTTGCTCCCCCCTTTGGAGGAGAGAATTAAGGGTGGGAAAGAGGGTTACCAGATCCCTCTAAGACAGTCTTGAAGGGATCTCAGAGTCTTTATGCCTATTCTGTTATCTTCACCCAAATTCAGCCATTGGCACCCCCTCAACTTCTGGTCCTGGATGTGTCTGCCAGTTGAAGTATTCCAGGGGATACAGATCCAATCAAGGACTTAAGCAGCTCTTGGGACCCTCAGTCCCAGTAAAAGGAAGTGGCCACACTACCTTATCACCATTACTCCAACCCTGTCTCTCACACATGGGTAGTATAAATGACAGCTTACAGTGCATATAGCCAGTGGCCTAGGTGATAATTTAAGGGCACCTGGAAGGGCCTCCCATTGTTCTCTGACAGTGTCTCCCTTGTCCTATTTTGTTGAGGCCTGCTATATTAATATGAAAGCACCTTTGTGGTGGGCAACAGGGTAAACATTAGGCGGATTTTAGGTGCTAACACTGTAGAATGAAACTGTGGCTCAGACCTCTTCCCTCTGTGCCAAGTAGCAGGGAGCAAGAACTTTAGAAGGGGCAGAGTCACAGGAGTCTCTTTGGAGCCAATGTCACAGGCCTGGAAGGCAGGGCCAGGAGGGAGACTACAATAAGGACACAGGAAATGAGAAAGAAAGTTTCCATGGAAGGAGACAGAATAAAGGAGAAGGTGAGAGGGAATGAAGCCAAAGAAGCCTACTTTCCCCAGGAGCAGCTTTAACTACCACGACCTACAGCAGACTGCATCTTTAATAAAAAGAACAAACATCTAGTGCTCTCTGTGTGCCAGGCATTGATCTAAGTGCTTTGTGTCTGCAAAATGATCTTGGGGGAGGGGGGAGTAAGTGCTATTATTATCCCCTCGAAATGTGTTGAACAATATCACTTGCCCAAGGTCATATAGCTAATAGTGGCAGAGCTGGGATTTGAACCCAGGAAGTCTCACTCTGGAGGCTCTTCTCTTAACTACTAAATTATACTCCTTCTCAAGTTAATAGAATTGAATCTAACAAACACTTCAAGGGGAACTTTGTATGAAGTACTGCAGAAATGGGGAAGATAGATGAGAGATACCATCTTTACTCTTCCTCAAGGAATTTCTACTATAATGAAGACCAGGCAGGCAGGTAGCATCCATGAAATTGGTTCTCAGAAAGAGCGACTGCAGGCATCTGGCTTGGATTGAGGATTGGACTCCTGTCCTGGACGAACAAGCACAAGGAGGACCCACAAGTTCCTGTGGGGATGAGGGTGAGAACCTGGGGACAGGATGAGTTATTGACATTGGAATTCAGAATAAGAAAAAAACTGGAAAGCATTTCATCCTTCCAGAAAGATATTTTAGCTGCATCTGAGAGAAAACCTAACATTGATTTGATTTTCTTTCATTTACCCATCCTGCCTCCCTGAATCTCTCTAGCCAAGCCCATCAAGTCTCTCATTTACACATTCCAGAAACATCTATTGAGAACAGAAGTTTTCAGTCTCCCTTGACTTCTATTCGCCAGTCTAATGTGTCTTAATCTGGAGCCAATGCCCAACATTATTTAGACTGATCAGGAAGTAGCGGAACAGGGGATGAGGGTCTTCTGGCACTGACCTACTGGCTTCAGGGGTGAACATCAGGTGATAGCGACCCTGCAGCTCATGTTCCTCAGTTCCCACACCCTGGCCCAGGTTTGGATGGGGCAAACACTCTTTGTTGTCTGCCTGATGCCCATCCCCCCTTTCTCCTTGCTAACAGAAATTCAATTTTGTTTGGGAACAATACGTCATCCACAGGAATTGGATCATGATTTGTCTAAGCCAATTATAACAATTTTCTTCTCCATTTCCCCAGCCTCCTGGGAAGCTGGGAATGTCACATGACCTAATTCATTCTGGCCAATAAGATGTAAGGGGAGACTGTGCCTGGGGGAGGTACGCTCTGAGAAAGTTTTTCTTTCCAAGTTTCCGCATAGCTGGCATGGCCTTCCTTCCACCTTCTCCTTGTCTAAATTTTAACTTGATGTCATTTCCCCTCCCTAGTTTATAGCTTCAGATCCAGGTATTCAGACTTTGACAAAATCATCTTTCCTCCCAACCTGTCCTTCCCAAAGGTCAAAAATCCCATGATCTTACCTATATACATCAGTCACCCAGGCAAAGTCGAGGGCCATTCCCCACTGCCCCACCTCCCATCAATCACCAAGTCTCATTCAGTTGACCTCTTGACTGTCTCTTGAATCAATTTCCTCTCCATCCCCAGTGCTACTGCCTTAGTTCAGGTGTTCATCCCACCTCACTTTGATTGCTGCAACAGCCTACTGACTGCTATCTGCCTCCCCTCTGAACCCTCCAATCAGTCCTCCAAAAGGAAGCTTGTTTGAGTTTCATTTCTAAAATGCAAATCTGATCAGGTGATTTCTCTCCATAAAATCCTTCAGTTGTTGCCCAGGCTTTAGCTTTGGTCCCATCACATCTGACTTTTAGCAGCCCCTTTGGACTATGGTTCTTACGCACTTATTTCTAACATCCCCCCAAAGGGTCTCCTGTCATCCAAGTGCAGTGTATATTTGGAATTGTCTCTGCTCTTCCACGCTATTCCCTCTGCCCCGATTTGCACTTCCCTCTGATTCCTCTTGGATAAATCCTATTTGACCTTTAAAATGTAGATCAATTTGTCACCGCTTCCCCCAAAAGCCTTCGTCAACCCCTCTCCCCCTCTGTCCACTGTAGATGTCCTCTTTTCTGTGTCTTCATCTACAATATCACCTTACATGTGGATCTGTAACTTCTAGCTATTTTTATGGCCAATGTTCATTTGAATTTACTCACCTGTTTACTGCAGTTCATCATTCATCGTTGCTTTTTGCCTCCTACAATTTCCTTCTGGGTTTCATTTCTGAAGTAAATCCTCTAGTAATACTATCAGTTAGGATCATAAGTGTAAATTCTCTCTGACTTAGCTTAAAAGTGTCTATATTTATTTTACCTTTACTTTCTTTTTACTTTTTGTTATGAAAATTCAAGTAGAAAGAATAGTAAGAAAAATAATATAGCAAACATGCATATTCTCCATCTGGATTTAAAAATTGTTAATGTATGCCATATTTGCTTCACCTCTTTTTTCTAATGTATTTTTTAAATTTATTGATTTTGATTCATTGTAAACAAGTGGGGTACAACTTGTTTCTCTGGTTGTACATGAAGTAGAGTCATACCATTTGTGTAATCATACATGTACATAGGGTAATGATGTACTTTAAAATAGAGTGAGGCATCCTCAAATTTTATTCTGTGCAGAATATTTTTCTTGTGCCCCTGTCCCTTCTTCTATCCTACTTTTTTCTGGAGAAACTGACATCTCTGGCCTCCATTTCCACAATCCCTTGCCATTTGGCTTTCTGATGGGTTTGGCCAATAAAAGGATGTGACAGAAGATCAAAAGGTGGACTAAGGATTGAAATGACTGGGTTTTTCCACTGAAATCCACATCTTCTGTCAAGAGACCTTCTATAGCTGTAGATACTGCTCTTTCTCCAGGTCCCAGTAACTGCTCCTTCCTCTGTCCCTTAAGACCCATGATTTATAATCCCTATAGCATTGAGGGACTTCAATACATTTTATTTCAATATATTTTATTTACATCCTGACCATACTCTGTAAATAATCCCTTTAGTAAACCTTCCTATATTATCTCACTTGATCTCGACCAATACACATTCCCAAGTACAGTCACACACTGCATAAAAACATTGTGGTCAACAACAAGCCACATACACAATGATCCCATAAGATTATAATGGAGTTGAAAATCTTCTATCACCTAGTGACATCTTAGTCATCATAATGTCATCATACTATGCATTACTCACGTGTTCGTGGTGATGCTGGTGTAAACAAACTTACTGCACTACCTGTCATAGACAAGATGGCAAATTACAGTTGTGTTCAGTACATAATACATGATGAAAAAGTATAATTATGTTACCAGTATATGTATTTACTATATTATTCTTTTTATCATTAGGGTGTGTTCCTTCTCCTTATAAAAAATCTGTTGCTATGCACAGTGGTATGCTCCTGTAATCCCAGTAGCTCAGGAGGCTGAGGCAGGAGGATCTTGATTTCAAAGCCAGCCTCAGCAACTTAGCAAGGCCCTGAGCAACTCAGCTAGACCCTGTCTCTAAGTAAAATACAAAAAAAAAATGGCTGGGGATGTGGGTTAGGAGCCCTGAGTTTATCCCTGTTACTAAAATAAAACAAAATAAAATAAAAAGTTTACTGTAAAATGGTGTGTCATGTTACCCTGGCAGGAACCTCATACATCTTGTGTTTACTGAGTCTCTCAACATCGAAAAGCCATGTACCCCAAGTGTTTAACCTTCATCATCTAGGTTTGTGTAAGTACACTCTCTGATATTAGAACAAAGACAATATCACCTCACAATTTATTTTTTAGAATGTAGTTCCATCATGAAGTTACACATGACTGTACTTCAATATACATCTCTTTAAAAAGAGACTTTTAAAAATATGGCCACAATACCATCATCAAAGAAGATAAAGAAAATAAAGACTAATTCCTTAATATCACCTAACATCCATTCCCTATTCAAATTTCTCTAATTGTTCCAAAAATGTCTTTTACAGCTGACTTGTTCAAATCAGAACTCAACCAAGGACCACATACTGCTTTGGCTTGCTATGTCTTTTAAATCACTCATAATTCAGAAAAGTTATCCCCCTTCCCTTTCTTTTCAGGTTAAACATATTTTACAAGAATACTTTATAGGTGATGCTGCCTATTTCATATTGTGTTGAGGCTTTTATGGTTCCAGGATTCCTGTGCCATACATGCAGTGTAAATTCTGATTCCATGAGGCTCTGGAGAAGAGGATACTTCCCACTACGCTGGACTGATGGCTAATTTGCCCACTACCTTTTGTTATCCTTGTGAGATGTATTTGTCTGCCATTATTGTAATGAATGCCTGAAATAATCAACTTATAGTGAGGAAAGGTTTATTTTGCCTCAGAGTTTTGGAGGTTTCTGTCCATGATTGTTTGGCCCTGTAGCTTTTAGGCCTGTGGTGAGGTAGCACACCATGGTGAGGAACATGTAGTAGAATGAATCTGCTCACTTCATGACCAGGATGCAAAAAGAAGGAGGAAGAGACAGAGGTCCCACAACCCTCTTTGAGGGCACACTCCCAATCACCTAAAAACTCTCACTAGGCCCTGCCTGTTAAAGTTTCCACTACCTCCCAGTAGGGTCAAGCTGGGGACCAAGCTTTTAACACAAGGGCCCTTGGGGGACTCTCCAGATTCAAACTATAGCATGAAATAGCACAAAGATCTCAATTTGAGTTCTACCATTTTGTGAGTGCCAAGACCATATTTTCTGACTCCACATTTATGCTCAACTCTAACCTCTACCTCCTAAGGCATATGCCTTAAGAGGCATATTTCAATGGGCTCCCTGGATGCTACAATACTAATTTATGAGTTTATTATTTGGACTTAACTTTTTTATTTGATCCTGGCACCTCAGGAATTTCATTTCTTTCATATTCAGCTTGTACTAATTTTCATAATATTGTAATATTGTATTGCTGCGTTTCCCCCAACTTTCTAGGTATTATTGTTATTGTCTGCTTAATTTATTCTCTTCATGTCTAGGCCTTAAGCATTTTGAGGGCATCATCTATGACAGATTCAAATCCGTATTCCCCAAATCTAACAAATTTCCTGGCAGATAATGGGTACTCAGTAAATATTTTTAAATGTTTGAATGAATAAATTCAATTATAATTATGAAGTTTAATGTTTTCCTAGACATGAATTTACAGTTAGTATTTCCCTGTGTGAAATTTGGTCATTAATCCCCTTTGACCCATTGTATTGTGAAGTGCAGTTGTTGACTTTATACGTTTGCATCTATTCTTTCTGTATTTTAGAAGAAAACATCCTATCTACATATTATTATGCACATTCCATTGTCTTTTTCTTCGGTATGTTTCCTTATTATTTGTTAGTATATCACAATACAACAGTTCATTCTATTTAGTCTAAAAAGTAATAAAAGATGTTGTCTGTAAGGAAAGGAAACCACTCCAGCTAGCTCCAGTAAGAAGGAGGTTCACTTGCATGTACACAGAAAATCCTGAGTGGAAAATGTGGAACAAGGAATGATAATTCAGGAACTTCCAGGTGTGGTAGCAAATACCTATAATCCCAGCAGTTCAGGAGACTGAGGCAGGACAACTCAGCAAGGTCCTAAGCAGCTTAGTGAGATCCTGTCTCAAAATAAAGTATTTTTTTAAAAAAGGCTGGGGATGTGGCTCAATGTTTAAGTGCCCCTGGGCTCAGTTTCTGTTTTCAAAAAAGAAAAGAAAAGAAGATTCAGGAACCGAATGGCTCATTCTATCCCTCAGGGTTCACATGGCAAATTTCATCCCAGTTTCTCTCCAATTGCCTCCTCCATGGTCCCTCTACCTTGCACGGATTCCCTCCCTTCCTCCCTGTGCATAGCCTACCAGAGTCACCGGGCTCCCAGTCTGCATGCCCTGGTAAATTTCTGTATGGAACAAAACTGTTCCTTTGCTTCAAATTTCCTAGCGAGGCAATCTGATTGGTTCAGCCCAGTTAATGGAAGACCTACCAGCCTGCCCCATGTCCTGAAGTTAGGCACTCACCTTTGGTCTAGGCTGGGCAGTTGAAAGAGTTCCCTGGCCTGCTACCTACTTGGAAGGATATAGGCACAGGAGGACCCTATCTAGTGGACCTGTCCAGATCTTTTATGCTGCCTAACACAAAGCTAGAGTATGCACATAGGAGCTGGAGGGGCTCAGCATGGGTCTGCAGAACAAACGTACAATTGAATGAATGAAGGTGTGTATGACAGAAACCGGAAATGGTTGGGATGATTCAACAGGAAACTCCAAAGAAGAACCAGAGTCCTGTTCTAATCAACATTGACAAAGCATGATTTCATCTGACATGAGACATCAACCTGACCTTAAGCACTCCTGAGACCCTAACTACCTCCACTCCAAAACTTCCAAGCACCTGTTCCTATAAAAGCTGGAATGAGACATAAGCCACAGAATCAGAGACTATTTAACAGAGAACGGTACCCTAGAGGCTATTATAGGGCTTATTTCATTTTGCTTCATATTTTTTGTTATGTGTATAAATTTCTGTCTCCCTCAATAAATGTTAGAATCCTTGAATGCCAGAAACGTGTCTCATATGGCATCTATGTCTCCAAAGCACCAAACACCTTGTCTTGTTCATATTTTTGCCTAGCTTCAAATCCAAGTCTAACATATTGCCAGTCATATACCTTAAACCAAGTCACTAAGCCACTCTGTACCTCAGTTCCCCCATCTGTAGACAGGGAGTAATAATAGTACCTACCTCACCTGGTTATCATAAGGATTAACTAGCTAAAACACAGCAAATCATTTTGAACAGTTCCTGGCATGCAGTAAGCTCTTAAGAAATGTCAGCCATTATTAATAGGTGTTGTTTTCAGACTGAGTTGACTTTTGAAAGGCTCCTGAGATATCTATTGACTGATCTCTGCCTCTGCTTTTTTGTTTATCTCCCCCATTTGGGACAGCTGAGACGGCACAAGCTCATAGACCTTGCTGGTATCTGGAGGTCACTGTTGGGGACAGAAGCTATGTCCAGGTGAAATTGAGTCCCAGGCTAAATGATTGCCACTGAGTCTTAACCCCAGCACTGCCCTGGAGCCCAGGCCCTTCCTACCTGAAGGTGAACTTCTATGTCTCCTGGAAGCTGAGCAGACCTCTCTGCAGGCGCATGCACACAACATGGGGCTTGCTGCCTGCCCTTGTTCCTGTCACTCCTGCTGAGTCCTGGTTCCCCAGGGCCTCTTTTGCCCTGTTCCCAGTCACCACTCCACCCCCCATCAATAATCTTACATCTCCTGGCTCTCCTCTCTCTCTGCCTTCCCAGGTGACAAATAACTCCCCTGGTGGAACTTCCATGTGAATAAGAAAGAGGAGAGGACTTTTCCTCCCCCACCAAGTTATATGAGTGCATTTTTACAAGAGCTATTGGAAGATGCCCTACCTTTATCTTACCCAAAGGAACAAATTGAGCCATGTGCATCTATGCTAGTTGGGTTCTTCTGGAAGCAAAACCTCAGACCAAGACTTCTGCACATGGCATTCATTTGACAAGTGATCCCTGAACTCAGAGGGAGAGAACAAGGAGAGAGAATAAGAAAGGGGGAAGCCAAGGTAAGTATATGATAAGGTCACTGCCTGGGGCAACCCGAGTTTGCCTTGCTAGGACATCCTGAGAAGTATGTGAAATGCTTCTGGACTTTTCTACCTGAAAGCAAGGCAGCAGGAGCATTTAATCCTGGCTCCTGCCCCACACTGATTGAAGATTGCCCCCGTAGGGTTAACTTCACCTTTGTAAGTTGTGGTTGTAGACTGGCCTAGGAGGCTACTGCAGCACCAGAGACACCAGGTGGAAAGTGGAAAGGTATGTACCTGAGCTAGAATGCTGCCAACTGGAAGTGAGTCTGACTTCACAGGAAACTGAGCACCATTCTCAAGTCTCTCTGAAGGATGTGACTGAGTACCAGGATGTCTTGTGCCACATGGCAGGCCAGGGACGGGGATGGTGGTTGGACCCCATCACTGAGCATCATAGAAGCAGAGGATGAGGCCCACCCTCTCTATATAAGAAAAGCTTGGCTGAGAAGAGTCAGGAGGGGAAAAAATTGCCCCCTTCCACCACCACCTCCTGTTTCTCAAAGGACAACGGAGGCTCCAGCCTGTGTCAGACAGCTCTAACCTGCCTGGAGTCCTCAAGCCTGGCTGCGGCATGGCAATAGTAACACATGACAGTCGTCCAGCTGAGTCGTGGAGCTTGGCTGGTTTCTCAGCTGATGCTGTACAGCTGGCATCCTAATTTCCAGGGCTGGCTGAGCTTTTATGTCCATTCTCATCCAAACCAACTCAGAGACAGGTTGGAGGAGTAGCAGTAGGGGCCTGGAGACCTCCCTCTGAACTGGCCCTCTTCCCCCTTCCTTGGGGGAGCTGAGAAACTTCAGGCTAGCTCACAAGACTCCAACAGGAGCCCCTGATTTCTGGGTACGATGGCAGGTCCTATTTTATCAGTCTGAGCGACCTCAAGCTGGGTGACTGGAAACTGACATGCCTTCTATTTATTTATGAAATTTGTAACTGTGGAAATTAGCCTTAGAAGTTGTAGACCCATTACTATTAGCTTTATCGTCCTCCTAAGACATACCCCGAGGCATCCTCCAGATTGAATCCTATTGTGCTTTGCAATAAACCCATAATTGATAATGCCACGGAGCTTTAATATGGATGGAGAAATGAAATCTAGAAAGTAAATACATTCAGAATTTTGCTAGCAGGCTGAATTTAAAACTGATTTTCTGAACCTACCAGGATTATTCCTCCTCAATAATGATTTAATTTGAGTGAGCCACCCTGAGAGCTCTTGGGAGGGAGGACAAGTGTAGCCTGGTTTCTCACAGGGGCCCCTTAAAGAACTTTATCCTGCATTTTGCACCTGTAAGTTTGTGAAGATAAAATTAAACTCTGAAATTATACATGATGGACCAGTAAATAACACAGGCACCCGGGCCTTGGCTGCTGCTCTGGTGTCCTGATGCAATCACCTGTCACTAACGCTGTCAGCAGAGGGATGCCAATTCTGTTCGTTTCTACCAGGCAAGCAATTATGCTGTGTTCCTACATGAGCTGGGCAGCAGCAGGGAGGGACAGGTCTGGAGAAGAGGGGCTGTCTTCCTGTCTCTCGGCATAAAAAGAGCCACTTGTGCTGCAGGTGTTAGAAGAGCCTCCATTAGGTGGTCCCTTCTGCGGCCTCTCAGGAAAGCAAAGCCCTGGCGGACCCCTGGGGAAATCCATGTCACGCAACTCCTAATAGACTTGGCAGGAGGGGAAGAGTCCAGATTTCCCCTTTCTCTAGGTCACATTCAATCAAAGAATGGGTGAACACTCAATTAACCACTGGCCAGTATTATGTGGTTCAAAGTGTAGATTCTGAAGCCAGATCGCCTGGGCTCAAGTTCCAGCTTTGTCACTTACTATGGTGTATCTTTGGAATATCGTGTCATCTCTCTTGACCTCAGTTTCTTCATTTTAAAATTAAGATGTGGAACGTTCAGTTGCCCAGGAAGCCAGCCCTGAGATTTAGATCAAACAGTAGGAAAGTTATCAGGGGGTATTCTCAGGATCGACACTTGTGGAAGGGGAGGGAAGGGAGTCAGGTGGGCTAAAGGAGAAGCTCTCATGTGAAGGAGTCTCAACAAAGGCTTCTGCAGACCTCCCTCTCTCAGCGAGCTGTGATGGCAGGATGGTCCAGAGCTGGAGTGAGGGTGTCAGCCCTGCATTGATCCGTCCTGGCTTCAGATTTGCTGACTCTCTTGAACTGAGGCATTCTTGAAGAAACAGAGTCTAGGGCCACCTGCAGGCTGCCCTTCCAGCAGTAGGGTAGGGAAGGGGAGGAGACATACTTCATTCCCGGAACCAGGGAGACATTAGAGTTTCCACTGCAGATAATAAATGGAAGAGCCTACTTCACAAGCTTAGGTGGCTTAATATGCAGTGCTACAACAAAGTAGATGCTCTGGAAGTGTTAGCTATTTTTATTATAAAGCATTTTGACCTCTCCTTGTTTAAAGGACCCATGCAATTGGCAATAACAGCATAGGCAATTTTATGGGGAGGGTGCGCTAGAGTATGAGAGGAAATATTGAGCAGTGGGGGGCTCTTGCTCCAGCTTCAGCCAGCCTACATTTATTCTCAACATCATGGTGAGCAGAAGCAGGTTCCATGAATGGAGGAGAGGATGTAATGAACACAGATGGTACACTTCCTTTCTGCACTAATTCTGGGTAAAACAGCTCATTTTCTAGAGCTGTTATAACAAAGTGCCACTGATTGAATGGCTTAAACAACAGAAATTGATTTTCTCCACAGTTCTTCAGGATGGAAGTCCAAGATCAAGATGTTGGCAGGGTTCGTTTATCCTGAGGCCTCTCTCTTAGCTTGCAAATGGCTGCCTTTTCTCTTGATCTTCACGTGGTCTTTCCTCTTCATGTGCACTCCTGGAGCCTTTCTGTGTTTCTGAACTTCCTCTTCTTATATAGACATCAGCCCTGTTGGATTAGGCACCCACCTTAAACACCTCATTTTAATCGAATAACGTCTTTAAAGATCTTATATCCAAACAAGTTCACATTCCAAGGTGCTAGGGATTAAGGCTTCAACATATGAATTCTGAAGAGATATGGCCATCCCTTATTTTCTCCTATGGGGCCTGTTCACACACCCTAAGTTGTACTTCCTTACCTCATTCCATCCTGTCCCACCCCCTAGCCAGCTCCTCCAGCTGCACTTTGACCTGCCAACCCCTTTGTCCTTCCTAACAAAACCTCCCTCTTTATCATCTTGTTTCCTCAGAGCTAGCTACACTGGGTGCCTGCTTTGCTTATGGTGGATACCCAAATTAGACCAAAATATAAAGGACAGAGTAAGCTACTTGGAGTTTTTTGTTTGCTTTATTTATTTGTATTTTTATGATGGAGAGACTCCTTGAGGTGGCAATTTCATGGACCATGGGTGAATTTTGTCAGCAGCGGGTGGTAAGATGTTTTGGAATTGGTGAGGGTTTTGACTTATTAACCAAATCGCACTGTTTTTGTCAGCTAGTCCAGGACTTCACAGGTTTTACAATGCATGTGACTCCTCTAGGGATCTTGTTAAAATGCAGATTCCAATTCAGGAGTCTGGGTGGAGCCTGACATTCTGCACTTCCAAGCAACTCAGAGCCAATGCTGATGCTACTGGTCCAGGGAGACACTTTAAGAAAAAAGGGCATACACATGTTTTAAATTTGAAATATTCCCTGTGACTCAGTCCTCAGTGGCTACAAGAGTTCTGCCTTTTGGTCATGAGTGTCCCTCTCAAGAGGCTTCAAGGAACTTCCAGGGAGAGAGAACCTCAGAGGTCACCCATTCTATGGATCACAGTCCAGATCCCTCTTCTTCAGGGCAGGCTGGAGGAGGGAGGGGGCAAACCTGAGCAGGGAAGAACAGAGACATAGGAAAAAAGAACAGAGTCTGAGAGCTGAGGAGGCTGTGGAGAATGTGTAGAGATTAACCAATATTCCGAAGGGAGGAGACCATGGAGGCTTTCAAAAACCATGTGGGCCCAAAGCAGGTGTAGTCACTGGTATCCATGAATCTGAAAGCTACTATGGCAGATCTGGAATTGGGAGCAGAGAGAGAGTGGGGTAGGGCAGAGAAGTCATGACCCGAAATAGGTGGGTGGTCTGGCTAATGTGGGTGGGCCAGCTAAATTTAAGGATCGTGAGGAGATAGACCTTCACCCTAAGAGCATCATATTCAGAAAGATTTTGTCACCAAACTGCAACTATTACATAATGATTTATTCACATTCCCACTTTTCAACAAAGAACTGTAAAATTTTAAAACAGGGCTCCTAATTGGCACAATCCGAAGTTTGTCCAAGTTTTTGCCAGAGAGGATGTAATTCTAGTCCAAAGTAAAGGTATTTGACTTGTTAGTTGCCTACTGGATTCTTTAAAAATAAACATGTGGTTCCTGTCTGGATTGTGGAAATGCTGATAACAGTTGGCATAGTCCCAGTACTTATCTCCTTAGTCTTTTGACTCAAGTCTTGTCAAGCTGGCATAACTGACTTAGTTTGAGACTCATTTATGGATGACAGAGGTTATACCTAAGGAAGGGAATGGAAGACCCTTGGTGCTTATTGAGAAAGGGAGAGTAAGGCAGTAAGTGGGGGAGAACCAAGGGCAAGCTGGATTCATCCCCTAAACCAAATAAATGATATATATTTAAATCCCGTGTTTCTAGATGCTAGAGGAAGGATATTGTCTGGGAAGAACTGACTTCTATTCAATAAATATTGATTAAGCCTCTGCTTTGAAGGAGGCAAGAACTGTAGACTCCCAAAGATGACCGGCAGAGGTTCATGCCTCCAAGTGTAGGAGTTAGGTTGGCAAGCTGGAGCTTGAGTTGACTTGGAGTCCACTTCCAAACACATGACCTCAGGAAACAAAACTCTTAGGTGAGGATTTCTAGTTTCTTCTAATATTTTTCTTGATATCAACCCAAAATTTTATTCTCAACCCATGCACTCACCCACCCACCACTCTCCTATCATCCACCTACTGTCTTCAACTCCTCCCATATCCAGTCCACCTACTTACCACCTACCTGCTTATTCATCCACCCAGCTGCCATTAGTCTGCCCTCTCACCCATTTGCCTCCCATCCCTTTTCCATATCCACACATCTATTAGCCCACTCTCAACTATTGGCCACCACCCACCCATCACTTCTTCTATTCACATTTACCTAGATATTCATTCACCAAGTCACTCATCTCCTGCTTACCTACTTACGTATATATTCTGTTGCAGTTTAGATATTAGGCGTCCCCCAAGAGCTCATGTGTGAGACAATACAAGAATGTTCAGAGGTGAATGATTGGGTTCTGAGAGCCTAGACCTAATCAGCATGAATGGATACGTTTACTCTGTGGCGAGGGCCTCTACCACCTCCCTCTCTCTCTCTCTTTCTCTCTCTCTTCCTCCCTCCCTCCCTCCCTCCTTCCTGGATGACGTCCTGAGCTGCTTTCTTCTGCTATGCCCTTCCACCATGATGGTCTTCCTGTGGTCTTTCTTACTGCTGACCCAGAACAATAGAGTTGGCCATCTATGGACTGAGTCCTCTGAAACCCTAAACTCTCAAACTTTTTCTCCTCTAAAATTGTCTTTAGGTCTTTTGACCATAGTGACAAAAAATCTGACAAAAACATATCCTATCCACCACCTATCCACTAGCCTATCCTTCTACTCATACACGACCCCCCCAATGCTCATACAATCTATTTGCATATCTACTAGATTCTTTCTTTATTCAACATTTATTGAAATATATAACAGCGAGTAAACTCCAATGTATAGCTTCTGGACATTCACAATTTAGCATATGCAAATTATAGTATGTTTGATAAATGCTTTACTAGGGAAATAGAGCAGGAATAATTAATGATTAATTTAATTGTTAATTAATCTGACTGGGTAGCATCAGAGGAGGGCATCTGAGCTGGGTCTGGAAGACATCTTACGCTTCACAACTTATTCCTGACAGAGGAAACAGCCTGAGCTTGCTGGTGTGAAGGAACCCTCTCAAGTTTGGTGACAGGTTGTGAACAGTTATCATTGAAGATGGTGAGAATGAGGAAAAGGTTAGCAGGAGATGAGGTTGGATAGGTTTCTGGGACCAGGTTTGAGAAAGACTATGCATCCCATGTTATGGAGGTTGAACTTCATTCCAAAAAGCCAGAATCATCAAAGTGCCATCACCATGATTTGTGCTTCAGAATAATCTCAGGTGGCAGTCATTAAGCTGAGACAGAGGAAGGAGACCAGAGGCAGAAAAACCAGTTAGAAGGCAATTGCATTATTCTAGATAAAGATGACAGGGATCTGGCTGTGGGAGTAGGGAGGAGATGACAAAATTTAAAAATGATTTAGGTGGTTGAATCATGTGCCATTAGTGGGACTGAGGTTTCTACCAGGGGCTACTGAGATGATGGTGAGGTCACTTGCAGAGATGGGACCTGAGCAGGAGGAACCAGATGGTGCCCCCAGAGTGGAAGAGGAGAGAAGCAAGCAGATGGGTCTTGCCTAAGCAACACCCAAATGGATCCAGAATCCTGGAGGCAGATGGGTAGTCAGTCTAAAGCTCAGAAAAGGTATGCTTTGGATTGTGGATATGGATGTAGGTAATAAGAGGGTACAGAGAGAAAAGAAGAACAAAAGAGAATGCTGAGTAACCTGAAGCCTTAAGATGATAGCAGAGACCACTTACCAATGGAAACTTGAGATGAGTAACCCAAGAATAGGGAAACAAGGAAACTGGAGCCCAAGATACCAAGTGAGAAGAGATTCTTTCTCATAAATCTTGTCATTATTTATGTATGCTATTTGTGTCATTATTTAGTTTTCCATTTTGAATCATTTTTGATTTACTGAAAAGTTGCAAAAAGAGTACAGCATTCCCATAGAACCTTCACTTCACTTGCCACAATTGTGATGACTTACATAGCCATAGTATATTTATCAAAGCCAGAATATTAATGTCGGTACAATACTATTAACTAAGCTAACACTCTAAGTCAACTACCGACTTCACAAATGTTTACCAGTGTTGCTACTATTGTCCTTTATTTTCTGTTCCAGAATCCAATCCTTGATCCTGTGGTGCCTGTAGTTGCATTTCCTTAGTCCCTTCGAATCATCGATGGGAAGAATTTGAGGAGAAATGAATGGCCCAAGTCAAATGCTGAAGATAAGTCTGGTGAGATGTGCACCATGAAGACACTAAAAGCTTTGGAAATTGTTGGAATTTATTTCAGTTAGTATTGCTGTGTGACAAATTAACCCAAAACATAGTGCCTGAAAAAAAAAACCATCATTTCATTGTCCTTCACTGTTTCAAATAGGGCATAGCCAAGATAGCTCATCTCTGCTCCATGATGTCAGAACCCCACCAGAAAGATTCAGAGTCTGGGAATTGGAATCACCTGGAAGCAACTTCACTTACACGTCTGGTAGTTGATATTGTCCGTTGGCTGGGACATTTGTTGAACTAACAGACAGAGGGCCTACACAAGGCCTCTCCATGTGACTGCTAGGCTTCTTCACAGGATGGCAACTGAATTCTATAAGGGAACATTTCAAAAGTTGGAAGCTGCATCACCTTTTACTACCAAGCATCAGAAGGCACATACTGTCATTTCTGCTATTGTCACAGCCCTACTAAGATTCAAAGGGAGAGAAAATAAATCCCAGGTCTTGATGAAAGAAGTGTCAATGTCACATTACAACAAGAGTATGTGGGATGGAGATCTTATTATGACCATCTTGGAACATATAATCTATCACAAGGTCTTCAGATTTCAGGGGTGCTGTAAGGACAGAAGTCAGGCCAAGAGGGGCATGCAGTAAATGGCAATCAGAAAGTAGACAAAGCATGGTGCATATTTTTATGTAATTTGATATTGTAAGGATAGAGAGCACCTTGTGAAGGAAGTGGAGGAAGCAAGTATTTACTTTAGGAAGAGTAATAACTTGAGTGTGTAGGGAGGAACAGATTGAAGAGCTTCAAGAAACTAAATAATTGATAGAACAAGGAAAGCAAAAGGAATAGCATCATGTAATCACTAAGAGATGGTCTGGGTTCAAGTCCCCAGTCCACCAATCTCCAGTAGGTGACCTCAAGAAAGTGACTTCTCTTTGCATCTCAATTTCTCCACTTTTAAAATGAAAGAAATAATTGAGCAAATCTATTTTAGTTGTTCTCAGTACTAAAGAAGATAAGATATCAGAACTGTGGCTGGTACAGAGTGAATTGCTGATTACACATTAGCTACACATAGCTTAGAATCAGGACAAGGGAGGTGCTATTCTGGAAATGGAAAACGTTATTCTTGGCAAGGAAAGGGGATGCTTGTCTTCAGAGGAGGATGGAAAACAGGAAAAGGTAAAGTTTGGAAGGGAGATGGAATCTGGAGACTTGAACCTCAGCTATTTTATCTTTGAGTTAAGAAATTAAGGCACCTAAGAATACCCAGAGAGCTGTAGGTGGGTTGAAAGGTTGGGGAGGGAAGAAAAGTTTAGGAGCAGCAAAGCAGTGGGAGGGGAACACGTGGTACAGGGTCAGAGGGAATCCTAGGCTGGCTTAGAGGTGGCCACACTTTGTCAATAGTGCAACCAAGGCAAAACAAGATCAGTTTGTAATCTGCTTCTTGGACAAAGTTTTGAGATCTTTCAACAGAGTGGCTGACATCAGGGAAGGAAAATGGAGGTTTGGTGCTCTAGTGGGAAAACTCAAGGGGGAGGGCAATGAGGATGCTTAGAAGGCCATGAAGATAATGGCAGGTGGCAGGATCCAAGCCTGTCTGAGTAAGGAGAGGAGAGCTGTTTGTTGAGGACTGGGAAAAGAGGGAAATCTGGGGGCTTGTTTGGCACAGGAGAATTAGAGGTGTTCAAGTACACAGATCTTGAGCAGAGAAGGAGTGGCCCTTGACTACCCAGGGGGTTCTGCCTTCATCTACTTCTAAGCTGGCCTTTCTCATGGAACCCCTCATCCATCCAACACACACACACATACTAGCCTCACACTCAGGTCCTCTGATCTCTGTGTTGCCAGGGTTACTGGTTAGGACATTCCACAGATTCCCCTGTGGCTGCTGATGCTCAGCAGAAAGAGAAAGAAAGGCTAAAGAAGGTGAAAGACAATAAAAGAGTCATTCAGGTTGGGGTGCCAAGAAATGCTGGGCATAGTGAGTGACTTGGTCTGTTGGTGCCCCTGGGATCTGGCATCTCAGTGCGTGAAATGGGGAGAGTTATTTCCATGTGAAATCTCCCACAGTCTTGTCACCTGGCTCATCCTGCCTGGGTGGTGTTGATATAAAAAACAACTTGAAAGAAAAACAAACCAGAAAAAATGAGGAAGTTCACATTCATTAAGCAAAGCAAACATTTTCCCCCCTAAAATTAACTCTGACAATCTTTCTTGGTCGTTGACTGTGAAGAAGAGAGAGCAGGAAATAAAAGCAGTATTGTTTGGATTCAGGGCATCCTTCCTCATCTGCGGGGTTCAGCGAGTGTCTAAAATTAGAAGATTCTTTGCGTTATCTAAGTAATAACTATAATAATAAGACCTTTCATTTATTGATAGCTTACTATGTTCTGAGCACAATGACATGCAGTCGTCCTACATCCTCCCATTTCATCCTCATAAAAATCCCCCGAAATAGATATTCTAATTCTCCATTTACAGAGGAAGAACTCAAGTTTAGATTAAGTAATTCACCCAAGATAACAGAGGAGGTGATCAAACCAGAATTTGAACCCAAGATTATTTGATCCCCCAAAATCCATGTTTATAATCACTATGCTGTGTGAAAAATCTGGAAAAGAAGAAAAATCACCCCCAAAGCAGCACTGTGACACAATGTTTGGGAGTATTTTCTTCTTGCCTCTTGTCATGTTTTAATTTGTGTGTGTTTGTGAGTATGAATCTATGTAATTATCACATACTGCTTTGAGCAAATTTTCCTCCCCTTTCCAGTTAACATTATACAGCATCCCTTTTCCCATGGTGCTCTCAAGTCTTCCTAGCCATCATTTTTAATAGATTCATAATGTTTCATCTGGTAAATGCACCACAATTTATTCTATCAGTCCCTTGTAGCTGAAATTTTAGACTTTGGTATTTGCGATGCTGCTGCTATAGCATTCCCATGCATACAATGTTTTTCAGATTTATGATCATGTCCTTAGACTAAATTTCTTTGGATAGAAGTGAAATTGCTGAGTCTAGCCATATGAACATTTTTATGGATCTTAATTTGTATTTACCAAATGCCTTCCCGACATAGTTGTATTAATTGACATCATTGCAAGCGATAATTTCACCACACCCTCAATGGCACTAGGTAAGTTTTTAGGCAATTTTATTGGGGAAAATGGCACCTCATTATTTTAATTTGCAATTATTTTCTTACTAATGAGGCATGACATTCTTCTAAACGTTTGTGAACTAGTGGTGTTTTCTCTTTGGTGAATTATCTGCTCCTGTTCTTTGCCCATTGACATATTAGCAAATGAGTGATTTTGTTTTCTCCTCATTTTCTGACCTCTATATAAGAAAGAAATCTGCTGTGTGAATTTTATAGATATTGTGTGCATATAAAGAATATATACATATATAAACAAATATTTTTTAACTATGAATAACTATGAAGTTAACCTGGTTGGTCTTTTTCCTTTCTGGTGTCTTCTGTCATTTCAGCAAGTAGAAAGTTATTCTTCCCCCAAGAGGCTTGCTAAATATACACATCTATTTCCTTCTGGTTTGTTTTTCTATATTTTTTAAAAAGTCTTTCTTTCACCCATATAATATTTGTTTGGGGTATTTAGTGAAATGGAACAGCTAAGTGGAAAGACCACCAACCCCAGCATCAACAATGAAATTCGTAGACAACCCAACAACAACAAACAAAAACCAACTAATCATTTCAAATTATTCCTCTGCTAAATCTTGCCAAAGAATTGATAGATTATGTCATAAAATTGACTGGGGAAAGTTTATTTCCCTTGTCCAGCCTTTGGTTGAAGGGCTGATAAACTGTGAAACGACTCAAAGGAGAGCAGACAAAGGGCCTGGGTAGCCCATAAACTGGTCAATAAACCCTCCTCCCCCAACAACTGGCAGATACATATGGAGGTCCAAGCACCGAGCCAAGAACTTGCTGAGATAGTAGGAGGGCACAGAGAACAGGTTTTCATCTGCACTTTGCTAGATTTCTCTGCATCATTCTGCATCCTTTGACACTGTCGACCAACTTATAGAAGAACCTCTCGATTCCCTTGACATCCCTTATAGTATCCCCTGTTCTCTTCTGAACTCTTTTTCTTTTTCCCCCAGAACACTTTGACTATTTCTCCATATCTCTTCTTGGCTTCACTCCTCTAATGTTTATCTCTCGTAGATTTTTCCATCAACTTTCTTTGTTTTTCCCTCAGCTTGCTTTCCCTGGATGAGCTCACCTGCCCATGTGGCTTCAGTTATTATATGCATGCTGATGACCCCAAAGTCCATGTCTCCTCTAAGACCAGCCGTCTGACTACCCACAAGGCGTCTTCACCTGGAAGTCTTCACCTGTGTTTTGAATCCACCAGTCTAAAAATCAGCCCATCTGATCACCACTACCATCTAGCCTATTTTGTTTCCCTCCATGGGATACGATGACTCACAGAAGGATCTCATTTTCCATCTGGTTCCCATACCAATATTTCCATTCCACTGCCTTCAAACCTCTTAAATCCGTCTCTGCTGATGCAATCCATATGCCAACTCCTTGTTTTTTAGCTTTCACGTGGATTATTCCAGTAGTCCTGAAACACCTCCTGGCTCCACCTCCAGGGATCCCTAATGGACTTTCCATGATAAGGCGCCCAAGACCTTTTGTGATCAGTTCCCTGTTTACTTCTCCATTCTTATTTTTCCATCCACCCTACACACTCCACACTGTAGATAGGTGAATCATTATTCCTCCAACTACACCATGACTTTACCCATGCTGTTCTTACTATGTGTAATACTCTCCCTGGCACCCGTAGGTCCATGTCCAAGTCTTTGGTTGTCGTAGTGAGTTTCATTTGGCTACTCTGAATCATGTCTGAACTACATGTGTACCCTGTGAAAGTAGAGATGAGAACCAGACACCCTCCAACCCGCCTCTTGAGGCTCATCTCCAGGAATAGATCCATACTATTCTGTGAGGTGCACTCTAATGAGGGTGATGGTTGGTCTAAATCCAGGTCAGAAAGCTAGATAAAGTCTTTTTAGGGCTTATTTGCAGGCTGCCGACTTGTGAGAAAGCCAAGATGAAAGTACGATTTGATTTCCATTTTTCAAGAAAGAAAACTCACGTGTGTTTCATTCTTCACACTCGGATGCTCTTTAGTATTCTTTGTAAGATTCTTTCTCCAGGGTGGCTTAGCTGAGCTGTGTGGTTCTCCAATAAGCTTTGGGGCCAGACCTGCATTTGCATACATAATCACAACTGCCTGTCTGCACTAGTCTCCCAGGAGGTAGCTCACTTGTGAGAAGGCTCAGACTGCCCCCTTAGATGTGGGTGGCATCTTCCTGGCTTGTGGGGCATCTGAATGTTCAAAACAACACAGTTCCTGATACCACAAAGATCCCCCTATGGCCAAATTGGGTCAGCAGGTCTTGTGTCCTTGCTCACTCTTTCCTGTTTCATTTATTAGGTACATACCATGTGCAGGCACTGTGTGGCTGTCAAGGGTGCTGTCTTAGTTTGTGGAACCCCCAAGCTGGTCCTGAGACAAGGTCTACCATCCAGAGGGTTTATTAAGGAGAATACCTAGGAGGCACAAGTGAAGAAATGAGAAAATTGAGACAGGGAAGGAAGAAACACCATTGATGGGTGCTTTAATGAGCAAGTTACTGCTGTGGGCAACTGGGGCACAATCTCCCTGAGGATACTCTGAGGCGCCGTGTAGAACATGCTGGGAATCCTCTCAACAGAGGACAGAAAGCCTAGGGCATCAATCCACCAACTCTCATCCCTAGGGGCGTTAACTTCTTTGGCCCTAGAGGTGTTAATTTCCCTGCACTTCTGAGTTTTGCGTGTTTGCAATGAGGCAAGTTCCTAAGGTGCTGGGGAAACCCTGAGGCAGTCTCTTGAGGTGGGAGTTTGCCAGTGTGCTTCATCCCATCTGTGTGGTTGCAGGTAACTCAGGTGGGTAAAGGTGGTGCAGGGTGAGGTGACACGGGAGAGACTAAGAAAGGGATCTTCTAAAGATGGAGGGGTAAATCAGGCCAGTTATCTCTGCCCTCAAGGAACCAGTCACTTCATAGAAAAGTCAAGCAGGCCAATAACCTAACCATCACATTGTGGAATATGTCCTGGCTAAAGATACATACAACCTGCATGGGGGCAAGTAAGGCAGACTGGGCTGGGAGAGGTGGAGGTCAGTGACATCTTTTAGGAGGACATGACACTTGGGCTAAAGGAGAAGCAATAAACTTTGGGGAGCACTGGTGGTGAACCCCAAGTGTGCAAGGCACAAGCTGTGAAGTGCAGGCTCCTTCAAAGGGAGCAGGAGATTGGCCAGAATGTAAACTGCAGCCAGATTGTGAGGGAACTTGATCCTACCCGAAGAAGGTATTTACATTTCAGTCCCCAGGAGGCAATCAGGGCCCATCAGTTTAAATAGTGACATGTTCTGAGCTTTAGAAAGCTCACTCAGAGAGCAGCTTGGAGGGTGGGTTGGATGGTGACAGGTGAAATTGGAGCCCAAGGATCATGATTAGGAGGTGTGCCAGTCAGTCTCTGGGCAGGAAACAGATGGCACTCTCCAAAGGAGTGGAAGAGTTCCCAGACATCGGAGAGTCCCATGGCTAGAGGAAAGGATCCCTCAACAGAGGCTGGGGCCTTAGGTAGAGAAAAACAGCCAGGACTGACCTCAACCTGGCAGGGAGCACAGGGGAACAAGGGGAACGAACGTTCCAACCTTCCTGCCTGCCCACCCTCCCAGCCCCTGCCAGAAACCCCACTGGTCAAATCCACCTAGAAGCCAGATGGCAAGGCTGTCCACTTGATGTCCACAAAGGCCAGTCTTTCTGAAGCTTGGAGGAGGATGGAAAAGCACAAAGATTGGGTCTAGAGGGAAAAACAAGTCTCCTGTTCAGGAGGGCCCTGCAATTACAAGGCCAGAGGTGAAAGCAGGTGAAGTTGGGATTGACATCATGGAACCTGAAGTGTCCAAGGCCCTGTCTGGTGAAGGCAGTGAGTGATTGGAGGAGACTAGACTGAAACTCCTGCCACTAAAGGATCATTTCCTGGGTCCTGAGCTTCTTATAATGAGCACATCTTTCTGAGAGGGATGTCTTAGTCTGTTTTCTTTCGCTATATCAGGATACCTAAGACTAGGTAATATGTAAAGAAGTATATTTAGCTCATAACTCTAAAGACTAAAAGTCTAAGATTCAGTGGCTGCATCTGGCAAGGATGTCACACCAAGTCATTAGATGGTGGAAAAGTGGAAGGGCAATCAGATGTGGCAGAAGAGACAAAACTTGAGCCATGGCCTCTCTTTCTGACAACCTGTTCTTGTGGTAACTAACCCGGTTCTGCCAGAAAGGTATTAATCACTTTTAAGGACCCCATCCCTTCTTCATGGCCCCATCACCCAACACCTTCATTATATTGGAATCAAATTTTGACATGAGTTTCAGAGGGGAAGAACCATATTCATATCATAGCAAGGGGGAAAAAGCTTTGTCTATCAACTGCCTTTAATATCAGTGTTAAATACAGCATTGATGGAAACTAAGGACAAAGCCAAAAATGAATTTTAGAGGCAAAAGTCTTGTGGAGAGGTGGATCCCATAGGTCTCCATGGAGCCATGTTGAAACCTTGGTAGACAAAGAGTCACAGGATGGAAGGAGGACTGCACAACTTTGGAGACAAAAGACTAAGAAAACAGAGTATTAGAGGACAGTGAAAAAATACTTAGTCTGGGCTGTCCATGCCAAAGTTGATCTTATCCAGAAGTCTTTAGAATCCCACAGGAAAAAAAGTTCACTTCATGGAAACCTGTGGCCACATGCAAGCATTCCATAAAGACAATCCCCCGTATGAGTCTGGTAAGCCTGATGTAACAAAGTGCCACAAACTGAGTGGTTTGAACAGCAGACAATTGTTGTCTCACAGTTACGGAGGCTAGAAGTCCAAAGTAAGTGTTGGCAGGGCCATGCTCCCTCGGAAGGCCCCAGGGAAGGATCTGCTTCAGGTCCCTCTCCCAGCTTCTGACAGTTCCTTGGCTTGTGGCACAATGACTCCAGGATTCACATGGCATCCCCCCAGGTGCTTCTCTCTGCCTTAAGATCCCCTTTTCATGAGAATACTAGTCATATCAGATTTGGGTCCACACTAATAACCTCATCTTAACTTAGTCATCTGCAAAGACCCTGTCGAAAGATTAGGGATTAAGATACATTGAGGAATGGACAGTATTCAATCTACAGCACACCCCAGCCTCACATGGCATTCAGATGACCTGATCTTCCTTAGGTCATTCTTTGTGTGGGCTTAAGGGGAAAGACAGTGCCACAGTTTGGGAACATGAGCTCAGCAATCCTCTGTAAAGCTGAAAAGTGTAGGGCAGGCATGAGCTCTCAGAGAGAGTCATCCTTCCTAGCAGACCTCAAGGGAAGTTTTTAAACAAACACACACACACACACACACACACACACACACACACACAATGTAGGCACAGAGATTCATAAATGAACTTCAAATATTCAGAAGCTATGATAGCAACACAGCCTATTTATTAAGAGCTTGAGTCATGCCAATGTCTGGGCAGCAGACATTGCTGAGGCCTTCATTTTTTTGAGAGGTGACCAGGAGGCACTGGGGGCGGGCAGTGAGAGAGGCAGGGGGACAGCCAGTAGAGGGTGAGTTACCACAGCTGGCAACTAGGATTCAGACTCAGGATGCCTAGGAGGAGAAGCTGGGTCTTTTGTCCACAAACTTCTGCCTCTTGTGGGGAAAAGGTGCTTCCAGGACAGAAGAACAGATTCCAGCCAAAAGATGGAGGAACTGCCCACTGCAAAGAACTCCCAGGGTGGGCACAGGGGTGTGGGCAGGGAAGAACTCTGCTGGCCCCAAGTGTGGCACTTGAACCTCACCATAAAACTATGGAGGAGGTATTAATATCCTCATTTATGGACAAGGAAACTAAGCCCTCTGTGGGTGAGGGTTAAGAAACACCCTAAAATTCGTAAATTAGTAAATGACTTAGCCAGAATCTGAGCCTGTTATTATATGATTTTTAAGCCAGGATTCCTTAACCACAAATCTTTACAACTGCCCATCTTTATTTTGTATTATCTTACTTGAAAAATATGGGATTTTCTTTTTCTGAATTGGGCCCCAAGGTAACATTGATGCAAATTAGACATACACAGTGACCCCAAAGCTGTCTTGGAAACACAAGCTTAGTTTTCTTGGACTTTCTTGGCCTGGGAACCTGAGATTTGTTTTTGGGGAGATGTGGATGGCAGGAACCTCTATGGTAGCTTGTTATGGGAGAGTGGTTAAGAGAACAGAACCCCATGCAGCCACACCCAAGTTCCATTTGGCACCCACGTGGTCCCCGGCTTTTGTGGGCTCCCCCTTTTCCAGACTTGCTGCTGCCTATCCCTTCCCAGCTGTTCACAAGGCCTGGGGCGACGGGGAGACCCTGCAGAGGGGCTGCTTAAGTCTTCCTGTCACCTACCGCTGAGATGAGATTCTCCCCCGGTTGGCTTGGAGTGACAGTGATAGATTAAACGCACCAATTAAATTAGATCCTATTTTAAAGAGCTTGAGCTGGATTTACTTTTAATTATAGTGCTGTGCTTGCTGATGAGGTATTGTCGAGGACTTAACAATTGGTTGATTGTGCATTGGAGTGTTCAGAGAGCGGTTTCTGGAAGAGACTGGGACGGCTTTCTTCCTAAGGAGCTCCTTGGGATAAGACAGAGGAGGGAGGAAACAGGGGGGAGGGGGAGATGTCCTATCTCCACTGAGAACCCATCTCTCTTCTCCTTGTTTTCTGCTTTATGAGTCCCATGTTACTTGGAGATTTAATGAGCCCAGCACAGAATAATGGGCCAGAGGCCGTGGAGTGGAGCTGGCTCGGGGCTCCATCCTGCCTCTGCCCCACTTAGCTCAATGTGCTCCCTGGGCCCAGGTAACTAACCTGTCCTATCTGTTCCTTTCAGTGATTCACTAATTCATTAATTAATTCCTTCAGCAAGTATTCATTGAGCTTCTAGAATGCATCCACACTGTTCTAGGTGCTGTGAATAGAGGAGTGGCTGAAACAAGAAAATAATCCCCTCCCTCATGGAGAGCACATGCTAGCGGTGGGAGGGAAAGGAGAGTAAACAAAGGTGTTCTACAAAAGCAGTGGAAAATGTTAAGGAGGAAAGGAAAACGGGGTAAAGACATTGTGTAGCAAGAGGTTCTATTTTAGACAGGGGTCAGGGAAGGCCTGAGGGTGATGTTTAGAAAATTCTGGAAGCCAGTAAGGAGCTCAGCCATGTGACTATCAGGAGGTAAAGCATCCTGGACCAACAGAATAGTGAACACAAAGGCCCTTCTTCTGGTCTGGAGAAGTTCCTGCTCTGCCTTTTAGACCTGCCACGTTACTAGCCAAGCCCAATCGATGTGACCCTTTCTCTCTCTGGGAGAGAGGGAGGCAGGTTCTTTGTTATACCCCTTTGGGGATTCAGTCACTGGACATGTTGACCCACATATATATCTGGTCCAGGGGAGAATACAGTACCCATGCACTGATTAAGTGATACATCCTCTTAGTCCTCTTGAAGGATGGTACTTTTGGTACCAAACTCTGTTGTAATGACGAAGAAGAAAAGTTCAGAACAAAAACCCATAAGCCCATATTTAGTTGTACTTCAAAAGTACCTTGGACCATAAATCCAGACCTATGTTTAGGTCCCTGCTTTGCCTGTCATTTATATATTCAGTGAATTTGGGTAAATCTCTGAGACTCAGGTCTGTGTTATGTACAATGTAAAATGAGACCATTGTCCTAGACTTCTTTGGTACCTTGTAGCTAAGAATGGGGTTGAAAATCTGGAATTATGAAAACAGATGAAAAAGTCTAGGAAGAGGTCAGAGAAACCCTTAGTCTTAATCCCTGAGCATAAGCGATTTTCCCAAAATCTTTACTTTAGGTTTAGAAGTGACTGACCTATTTTTGTGGTGGCAGAGAAGTTCTTCTCTGAGTCACTGTGGATCCCCAGAAGCAGAACTGAGACAAACATTCAAGAACAAATAGTTTATTTGAAAGGTGGTTCCAGAAAACACCAGAAGGGAGTGTGAGGAAATGAGACAAGACATTGCCAATCACTGGAATCCACAGTCCTGCTAGGGACTACCCAAGGGCCAGGGAACCTATTGGTCAATGGCTGTAGGTTGCTCTGTGGGATTGGGAGCACTGTTAACCCTGCCCCTTCTGGCCCTTGGCAACAGTAGGTAAAATACACATCTTTTCCCAAGTAGGCCCTGAAGCAAAGGAATGACGGGGCTAGAAGCTGGAAATTGGGGGGTGTATTAACTTCATGTTACTACAACAGAATACCTGATATGGGCTGCTTATGAAGTAAAGAGAGGTTTGTTTTGGCTCATGGTTCTGAATGTTCAAGTCTAACATCAGGTGGCTCCGCTTATTTGGTCCTCTGGTCAGGGTGACCCATCATGACACAAATACCCATCAGGGCAAGTGCTCACATTTTGAGAGAGGGAGTGGAAGAGGAAGAGGAGGAGGTGGAGGAGGAGGAGGAAAGAGAGAGAACGAGAATGAGCACTCAGGATGCCCTTTGAGAACATACCCCCAATGACCTATGGACCTCCCATTAGGCCCCACCTCTTAAAGGTCTACAGTACCTCCTAATACCATCATGCTGGAGACCAAGCTTTTACCTATGGACCTTTAAAGGGACGATCATTCAAACTATAGCAAGTGGCATTCACTAAAATAGAAGGGCAAGGGGATATGGTAGGACTCTAACAGCATCTTCTATAGCCCCCAGAACACATACCCTGCCCCAGAGGAGCCCCCAAACTTGGGCTCCAGATTCATACCAGAGACGGTCACCCTTCAGTAGCAGGTGACAAAACTGCTCTCTGGCCCCAGGTCAGCACCTGTGTGGTCAGGTCCCTGGCCTTTTGGAAGTAGCAGGGACAGGAACTAGGAAAGGAAGCCCTACCGAGAGAGGTAGAGCTGAGTGCCCCATGAGGTTTTGTTTGCAGTGGAAGCACCATGTGCTCAGCCCCTCAGCAAAGGAGCCTAGCAGATGGGGACTTGTCTGTGTGATGCCCCCTGCAGAGGTTGCTATTCCCTGACTGGCAAGAGAGTGACTGTCAGTATTACCATGGCAACTGACAAAAGCCCACCCAAGGACCCCTCTAGTGACAGAAGAGATGGAGCAAAGACCAGGACTTCACGGAGTCTACTCTACAGCAGGCAAACAGGGCCAAAATTAGTTGGTTTCCCTCACTCTGGACTTGGTGATGGCGACCCGTGTTGTGTACAGGCAGATGCGCATACACTCCCCACCCTAAGCAAGGCGGGCCTGGGAAAACACCTGTCACAATGTTGTGCCGACTTGCTGGGTAAGCAGGAACAAGTGGGTGTCTCTGTTTTCCCCTTCATAAAATGATTCAGATGGTACCAGTTCCTTGGCCTCTACCGTGGGAGGTGGCAGGAGCTGATGCAATCATGTCTGGGAGGCATTTGGAGCATCTTGAAAGAAAGAGATTGTCAAAAATCCCTGTTAGGAAATCTGAAAGTTTGGCTTTTCTCTTAATTTTCAACCTTCGGAGTTTTCCAGTTGCATTTAAGTTATTTCAAACCAGCAGCTGTTCTGAGACCACAAGCCATCCAGAGCCGCTGACCACAAAGTGAAGGTAAAAATAAAATCCGAATGAAAAAAGATGGGCTCCTGACTCGTGGCCAGATTCCAGTTTGGATCTTAAAAGCTTCCTCTCTGGCCAGCTTCCTGCTCTGACCCCCAGGCTCACTTAGCTCTGAGCGGCTGTGTATTCCTTGCCATTAGATATTGAAAACAGGAAATTAAGGGGCCTGTCGGGGGATGGTAAAGCTTGAAACAACTTCAGAGAACAAGCTGATGAAGTCATAGATCTTATCTCCCTGCCTTTTCCATGTCGGGTTTCTTTAAAGATAAGGTAGTGAATCAGAATGTGCTGCTTTTTTTTCAAGATGGAAGCAGAGGAGGATTTCTTTAATATCCCCTTCCCTCCCAGTGTTTCCAAAGATAACCAGATGAGAGAAATGCCTCCGTCGTGTGCACGTGCATGTAAAATGCGATTACAGGACAATTTCCCCATCTTCGTCCCTAAGGACTGGGGGAGGAGAAGGAGGAGGCAGGACCGGGATGCTCGAGCTAGAGGGGATGCTGTGGGCCTACAGGGAGACGACTGTCAGAGGTTGGAAGAAAGGGGAAGAGGCTGTGTGTTTGGGCCCTGCCAGTGAAACGTGCGACACATCCAACATGACTGCCAGGCACGTGGGCACAGCCCTCAGTGGTGGCTGCCCAAGCTTTACTGGATCAGGCAACAGCGTAAGATGAAGAGTACCTTAAAGCAGCCCAGGAGGACCAATGTGAAATAAGATCAGGGAGGGAAGGCAAGTGTCCCAGCTGGTCACTCAGTCGGATGAGTAGGACAAAGGCAATGTAATAAGCTACCATGCAGATGCTGAGAGGGGCAGGGCAGGTGGGAGGCAGGGCAGGAAGGTTCAGTGCGAGCAAAGACCTAAGGACACAAGCTTGGGGTCCAACAGACCTCGGTTTGAATCTCATGCCTCCAAAGGCATGTTAACCAAACCTCACTTTTGACTTCAAAAGTCATAGGACTGCTCATTCCCTATATCATGGGGTTGATTTGGAGCAAATAAACTTTTCAAAAAGTGCTTGAAGGTGTGAGCTGCATAGGTGCCGTAAGGAGGTATTTATGGAGTGTCAGCAAAATGGTGCAGGAGTTGGGGGTGGATCTGCTGGATTAAAGGGAATATGGGAAAGTAGATGCTGAGCTTATTTATGAAACAGCTTCTATGGCCTTTTGGTGAACCTAGAGAACAATTTACATCTGGCAAGGCAAAACTGTGATGAGCAAGAGATCTGGGGCTTTGCGAGCTCTTTGGGGCAGCGCCCTGGGAAAGGAGGCCCCTTGGCTCTGTTGAGCAACAGACACCTGGCCTTGGCCCTGCCCCACCCTGCCAAGGGTGATGGATGTGGGTCAGGCCTTACAGAGGCCAGGTTTCTTCTCTCTTGAGGCAGTTAGGGAAGAGGAGTTTGCAGGAAATGAAATAAGAAGGGATGCATGGGGTGAGAGAGACTGGAGAGGATGGCAGTGAAAACACGGCAGGGATTGGGAGCAGGAGGGTTGCACAGTGCACAACCTGCAGAGCTGTACAGAGAAGCCCAGGAGTGGGGATGTAAGAAGAAAAAGAGAATAAATAAGGGAAGAGAAAGGTGACAGGGAGGACAGCAGAGAGGAATATGAGGTGATATTCAGGTTTGATATCATGTGTAGCCTAAATGAACAGAAGGGCTCTTATTGCCTTTGGAGTTTTCTCTACTGCCAAAAAGATCATCACAAAAGAAAGAGTACTCTTGTCCTGAAAAAATGAAAGGGATGATAAATTAGAATTGGTGGGAGAGGGACTCAAAAAATGGGCTTGCTGTCTTCTCCTCACCCCTCTCCACCTCCCACCCTGTATCTCTCCTGAGGCACCAGTTTGGGAAGAAGGCTCCTTCAAATATACTCCCATCTCTGGTCTTACACCCCATGCTCCTACCTCCCCCACCCTCCTCACACTGTCACCCCCCCCCCAAAAAAAAGATCCTAGGGATCTTGCTTCTGATATGGGCAGAGTCTCTTAGGTTCATCACAAGTGGATATTGATCTTTACCCTTCAAGGTGAGAGGAAGTTGCCAGGTGAAGCCTTTTAAGGAACTTTCTCCAAGCAACCTGGTACTCCCACTGGACTCCTGGGAGTCAGGCTCTTCTGGGCAGGGGGAGTAACTGGAAGCCTTTAAACTTAGCTTACAAGTTCTGGATGCTTCCAACACCCATGCCCTGGAGGATCCCTGGGCTGCATCCTCTCGGTCAGTGATTCTCAACCCTGGCTGCCCACTAGAGTCACCAGAGGAGTTCAAATCAAAAGAATTAAAAGTCCTGAGTAGGAAACTCAGTCATCTATATTTCTAAGAGCTTCTTCAGGGAATGCTAACAAGCAAAGTTGATAAATTACTACTGTAAGAACTTAAACAACTCCAAGTAGTAGCCTATAATCCCTCTCTGGGCCTCAGTTTACCCACCAGAAAAACTTGGTAATCTATCTACCCTGTTGGTTTTAATGTTCTGTTCCTCTGACTAAGGAGCAGGTAAGGCACACACACTCACATATACATAGTCATGAACATGTGGGCATGCACCCCCATCTCCTCTCCTGTTCTACCGGACAACTATCATATTGCTCATCCCAATGCACAGAAATACTTGATCTCAACTTCTTGTCCCACTCCACTCTTGCTTCCCAAAAGGAACTGCCAGAAAATTCCAGATGCACATACTAAGTGAAATAAGCCAATCCCCCAAAACCAAAACCTCCATTTTTCTCTCTGATATGTGGATACTAACACACAATAAGAGGGGGAGAATAGAAGTTCATTGGATTAGACAAGGGCAATGAAAGGAAGGGAGGGGGATGGAAATAGGAAAGACAGTAGAATTGATCAGACATCACTTTCTTGTGTTCATATATAAATACACCACCAGTGAAAATCCACATCATGTACAACCAAAAGAATGGGAAGTTATACTCCATGTATGTAGGATCTGTCAAAATACACTCTACTGTCATGCATATCTAAAAAGAACAAATAAAAAAAATAAATAAAAAGGAAAATTCCAGATGCATTTTATGTTATTTCATTTCATTTGAGTTTTGATTAATTGTACACAAATGGGGTATGACTTTAATTTCTCTGGTTGTACACAAAGTAGAGTTGCAACATTTGTGTAATCATACACGTACATAGGGTAATGATGCCTGTCTCATTCCACCATCTTTCCTTCCCAGCCCCCTCCCCAACCCTCATTTCCCTCTATACAATCCACCCTTCCTCCATTCTTCCCTTACTCCTTCCCCCATTATGTGTCGTCATTCACTTATCAGAGAAAACATAAGCCAATCCCCCCCCCAAAAAAAAAAAAAAAAAAAAAACAGACGCACTTTAGATGGAAGATCAAAAGTCAAAAGTCCTGGGAAAATAAGCCAGAAGGTGAGTTTTCTAAGAGAATGGAAGTGCAGCCATATGTCTCCAACCTGGAAGTGACCTGGGTGTCCCCTCCAACCCCTGCTATTGTTCCCCAAACAATGAGACTCCAGAAGGTGAAGCCAGTTGTCCAAGTGCACTGTGTAGTTAGTGGTGGAGCCAGGGCAAGTTCAGCATACAAGCATGGTTTAAGGACCTTTTGTAGCAGAATGACCCAGGGAGTAGCTTAACATGTGTACTCATGGCTCCACCCCAGATTCAATGAGCCAGGCTCTCCCTGTTGATTTGTGGAGCCCAGGAATCTGATTTTAAACCTGCTCACCTGGTAAGCCCAGAACTATGCTGTATCTCATCATCCTGATAGCATAGGAGCAGACCCAGTGGGCTGGAGGCCAAGCAGCTCAGGCATTCTTTCCTTCCAGTGCTGACATCTGCACCAGGTGTTGGGCTCCTAAGGTTTGGCAACTGGAAATGCTCAGCTTACATGATTCTTCCTGGAGAGATGGATGGCTTGATAGCAAAAGGTGAGGAGGTAGTGATGGGAGGATACTGACCCAACTATGACCCAAACCTGGTGACTGACTGGATGGGGTGAGATCACATGACCATGCCCCAACTCCTTCCTCACCAGGACCCCACTAGAGGAGAGGCCTGCTCTCAAGAAAACCTCAGTAAATAGCCCATCCCAGTAGCCCAAAGCTGAGTTCAAAGATAAAAACTAGAACATAACCGAGAACATAGGTAAGGACAGATTGTGGTCCAAGTCAAATTGGATGGTATTCACTCTCTTTTGGTTTATCAGATGTGAGGTCTACTGTCTTTTGACTTTGCTTTTACCGTAATCAGTCAGTGAAACTTCAAGGTCAAGGGCCCACTCTGCACAGGTTTCCTGCCAGCTCCTTCCATTCACAGATTAGGTGGTAAAATCATAGTGGGTACCACTACTTGAGTGCCTATTATGTGCCAAGCTTTGTGCTGGATTCCTTATACACATTTCCTTGTTTGATCCACTTAGTGTGGTGGATGGAATAGCATCCCCCAAAATGTCTAAATCTTCATCTTTGGTACCTATGAATTGTCATCTTACACGGTAAAAGAAACTTCAGAAATGTGATCGAGTCAAGCACTTGAGATGGGGAAATTGTCCTGGATTATCTTGGTGGACCTAATGTAACCACAAAGGTCCTTATTAGGGAGAAGCAGGAGGGCCAGAGTCAGAGAAGAAGCAGATGTTAGCATGAAAAGCAGAGGTTAGAGAGGGCATCAAATGCTATTCTGCTGACTTTGAAGATGCAGTATGGGACCATAAGCCAAGAAACACACAGTCTCTAGAAGTTGGAAAAGACAAGAAAACAGATTCGCTCTGAAGCCTCCAGAAGGAACAAAGTCTTGACAACACCTTGACTTTAGCTCAGCGAGACCCATTTTGGAGTTCTGGCCTCCAGAACTGTTAGAGAATGAATTTATCTTGTTTGAAGCTACTGTTGGTGGTAATTTGTTACAGTAACAATGGGAAATTCATTAAAAAATGACTCCCACTTTTGAAAATGAGCAAATGAAATTTCTGAGGGGTAGGAAACTAACTTAAGGTTATTCTTACGGGTGACAGAGTCAAGACCAGAATCTACTGTATCTACCATAAACTCTGAGCTATTTTTAACCTTACCATCAGCATCCTTATCTTTCTTTCATTCATGTGATTTCCTACTGCACATCTGGCACTGTCTCAGTTCTGAAACTGCATCTAGGAACCACCCAGTCTCATGTTCTTCCAGAGCACATACTCCATTGTAGATGTGGGGGTCAAGTACACAGATAATGACAGTACAGGACATAGGGGCTGGGCTAGGATATGGGGACTAGGGTTCTGTGACAGCATAAAAGAGTGACTCCTGTCTCAGATGCTGAGGGTGAGTGAAACTCCCCAGGGGAAGGCTAAGTCAGAGTTGGCCAGGCTGGGGGTGGGCATACAGAGGAGAAAGGAAAGCCAGCTTTGGTCTCTCTACTGCCCTCGCTCCATACTCCAGTATCAGGTTGTGCACAGCATTCATGTTGGACATTAGTGCTGGTCTTCCTTCCTTGGATCAAAAGGATCCCTGATTTTCACCCAGAGAACAATGCTTCTTTCACAGCCAGGTTTTGGGTGGGACTCATCATAGGTCAGGTACCGGAGTGAGACCCTATTGGCTTAGACCAGTTCAAACACTTCATCTCATTCACCATGTTTGAGCTTCCAGGGCAATTCTAGAGCCTGCCCCCCACCCCTGCCAGGTAGGTATGGGAGTGAGATTAGAATGTTCATATTCCTTCTTCTGCAGAAGAGATTTGAGATTTTCTCTTCCACTGGAGGATGAAGAATGGAAGTTGGGCCATCTACAATCATCAGCAAAGGGTCTATCAATTGTCCAGTGAATGTGGGGTGGGTTGATTTCCTCTGAATTTTATTGAGCTATGTTAGTTTGAAGATAGGGGCCCCAGAGTGAATCAAGGACATGACTGAGAAGCCTGGCAGAAGGGATGAATGCTTAAGAACCCATTGCATCATGGGAAAGGTAATGGCAGCCCAGGGCCAGAGTTTCTTCTTAGGTTCTCAGGCAGAGGTTCTGCAGAGATGCCAGTCATGGACCTATGCATCTATCAATAAGTATTTGTTAAATGAATGAATGAGTGGTGGAAGATAGCAAAAAGCAGCTAGAAGTACCTGTAATAACTGATAAGTAAGTGACCTCAGAAAGGAGAGGCAAGGCACAAACTCTGGGGTGAGAGGGAACAGAGCTAAAAGGAGCAATTTATGTCACAATGGATGTGTGATTGGAGAAGAGTCATTCCTGAACAGGAACCATGAAGGTGGGGCCAGGACAGGCTCATCCAATGCAAAGTTCCAGAAATATCACCAAAAGGACCAGAGTCAATGACTACTCTTGATACTGTTAATGGGAGGCGCTTTTTTTGTCCACACTCTTGCATGATGCAGGGATAGAAAATGGATTATTCAACAAACTCATTTATCCATCTTCCTCAGCCTGAGGTATGTCCATTTTAATGTTTGACTTACTTTGATTTTAACCCTCCATCTTGTAGTATCTCTTCTCTAGCACCTGCTGCTACCCTTCATACTCTTTCTGCATCCCATAATAAGTCCCAAAAGTGCTTGAACTCGCTTGTCCAAATAATCAGAAACAACAAAGAAAATCTTTTTCATCCATGGTCCAATTCCCATCACTCAACGATACTCATGTGTATGAAGAGACATGTTCCAGAATATTCACAACAACTTGGTTTGGAACAGCCAAACTGGAAGCAGCCTGATGTTCATCAAAAGGAGAGTAGATAGAAGAATCAGGGTATATTCATATGATGGAGTACTACACAGCAAGGAAAGGTAGCAGTAACATGTAGCAACAGGAATGAATCTGATAAATATAATGTTGAGCAAAAGAAAAGGCAGGAAAAAAGAGCCCACATGAGTCTATTTATATACATATTTCAGAAACAAGCAAATGAAAAATGTAATGTTAGAAAATAGGACAGACAGCATGGGGGAAGGGCCATGAGTGTAAGAGGGCATGAAGGAAGCCTCTGAGGTTCTAGAAAATCTCATTGTCTTGACCTAAGTACTGATCGCTCCGTGGTAATTTCATGAACTGAACACTCATGGGCTGTGTTCTTTTCTGTATGTGTGTTCTACTTTATAGAACCATAAAGAGTCCATAATGCTATCAATCAGGAAAGGGGAAAATGCTACTGTTTTCCAATCTCAGATGCATTTTACTGCCTTAGGTTGTGGGAGCCAAGCAAAGGAGTCAAGGGTTACAGTTGGCTATTGTGGTCCCAGACCACAGTAGGCCTGGGCTCCTAGGCTCATTTTGTAAAACACTGGTTTTGCTGGATGTCCACAAAGATGGGCAATCTTCCAAGGTCATCCCTGAGCCATTGGATGACTGGGTCAGGAAAAGGTTCTAATCCAGATAAGCTGTGGATTCCTTGTTTGCCAACTGATTCACATCATACCCTCAGTCCATCAGGGATAGTCTAAAACTCCTGAATCTCCAAAGACAAGGGATCAAGGTTACAATACCCTTTCTCCTACAATATTTCTTGTTTCCAGTATAAATTTGCCCACACTTCCCCTAGAGCACATTGAGTTCCTCTCTGAACTTCAGGGATGGACAGCCTTTGTCAGCCTTCTCCATAGCATGGGACCCTATGTTCCTTAGAGATGCAAAACTAAAAGTTCCAGATTCAGTGACGGGTTCCTCGTGAACAAAAACATCTGTCATCTGGGGACATTAGGTTCCCTCTGATAGACATGAAGAAGATGTTAACTCTTAAAGATTTGCTTCTCTGCCTCTCTGGTTCCTGACTCCCTAACTTCTTACCTCTGCTTTTCACAAGGTTGTGTTTCTACAGCAAATATCAATACACTTGACTCTGTACCTCCACTTGTAAAACAATGCCGGACCTTGGTGAACCCCATTCTAACAAAGTTGGTTGAATGTATAAGTTAATGGTAAGCAAATTCACAATCACCTCCCTTAGCCTGGCTGCTCAGAATTTTTTGAGGTGTAAATGGAGTAGAAAGTCATCTTTTGTTGAAGAACTTGGACAAGAATAGAAAAGAGGGGACGGAGAAGGAGAAGAGGAAACACAAAGGGTGAAGAAGAAGGGTAGAGAAAGGGACATTGATGAAGGAAAGGGGAGCAGAAGGTCAAGGGAGGTGAATGGAAAGAGGAGAAGAGGAGGCAAGAAAGGGAAAGGGGGAAGTAGGAGAAAGAGCAGGGGGAAGATACAGGTCCAAAGGATGAAACTGGAGAAAATGGCAAAAAGATCAATAGAGGAAAGGGGGTAGGAGCTGGGGGCAGGAAAGGGAAAGAGAGGTACTGGGGTTTGAATTAGAACAAGATACATTCCAAGCTTTTATAATTATGTCAAGTATAACTAAAAAGAACCAATAAAAAATTTAAACAGAAAAGAAGAAGAAGAAGAGCAGGACAAGTACAATAAGTAAAAGAGAAGGAAGCTATTGTTAAGAGCCAGGAAAGGTCATTATCTAAGCAAAGAGCATCCAGTTCATGGGCTTCCTTGGTGGTTATCCTTACATGTTTATTCCTGTTTAACCAATAAGAATATCAGGCCCTCCCAGCAAGCCAAATTCTGTTACTCAGGAAGACTTGTCTCCACATGGAGAAACATAGCCACACATGGCCAAGGAGATTTTGTCACCCAGCTGAAAGATTTTGCATTCCAGGTGATACATTTCCAAGGTTAAGAGGATTCCAAATGTAGTCTGCACTTGATGTGCATCAACTTCACAAACACTCACACTTGCTCTCTCAGACCATTCAAAGATGGGGCCTCTTGATGGCTTGTGAGCCTCAGTTTTTTTTCTCTGTCTTTCTATTCTTCACCACACCACCATCTTCCTTTCATGGTCCTAGCTTCTCGAGCATTTACTAGATGCCCAGGTGGGAGACCTATGCCCCTTCCCCTCATGTGAACCTCTTAAAGCACTTCCTACCAACAGATTTCTTTCATCCAAGAATTGATTACGATGTGACTGGCTGATTCCATTGGCAGAGGTGCAGTCATCCAGTGTATGAGATAAAGTAAAGTTAGCATTAGCTTAACACAATGCAAGTTTAGTTCTTTTTCAGGTAAAGTCCAGTTTGTGACATAAGCAGACACTCTGCTTCACACAGTCATTGAGACACCCAAACCAATGGAGAGCTCTGACAGTAGAAATTCTAATTTCATTGGTTCAAGGTGGGACTTGGGCACAGAATTTTGTTTTAAGCTCCCCTGATGTTGCTCATGGGAAGCCAGGGATGACAAAGTTCTGTCTTCCAAGATCACCCTAAGCATTATCATCCAACCACCAGATGTGGGCAATGGAAGAAACATCAGTCGGCCATGTGGGAAGTATTTATGGGCCAACCCTGGTAGTAATATACATCACATCTGTCTACGACTAATTGTCCAGAAGTTAATCCCATGGTCACACTTCACCCCAAGTGCAGCTGAGAAATGTAGTTCAGATGAGTGACCAGGAATAAAACAAGATGTGTTTGATGGATATCTAGCTAGTCTCTGCATATCCAAGACTATTGCTGTCTCTGAAATGTGATCTTAAACTTAGAGAAAGCATCTCACTTTTTATTATTTATTTTTAATTGACTAATAACTGTGTGTATTTATGAAATACAATGTGATGTTTTGATCTGTGTATGCATTTTTAGATTCAATCAAGCTAATTAGCATATCTTTTCACTTCACCAATTTATCCTATTTTGTGATAAGAACGTCAAAAATATCTTTTAGTGATTTGGAGATATGTAATTGGGGTTTTTTTATTGCCTATAGTCACCATATGTAGCTAAAACCCATTCCCTTAGGTTCACTGAAACTTTGTAATCTTTGATCAACATCTTCTCTTTCCTCATTTCTTCCCCTTCCCTCAGTTCTTGGTAACCATCTTTCTCCTCTCAGTTTCTGTGAGATTGACTTTTTAAGATTCCACAGACACATGAAATTGTCTGTCTTGTATGACACAAAGGATATGGAGCCTGAGGGAGGTAGAAGTTCCTGAGGGAGTAAATAGCATAGCACTCTACTTAGGTTGTCTGACTGGGAGGTTGTGTATGGTACAATGTTTATTCACCCAAAAGCTGAGCCAGAGGGATTCCCATAAAACTAATGAATATTTGATGAGGTCATGGTGAGGACTATGGACAGGAGAGTTCTCAAGATCATGATGTGAGGGGCAACATCATGTAGAGCAGAACACAGTCCAGGAAAGAGTGGAAAGAAACATCTGGAAGAAGAGGGCAGAGGACAGACCAGAGCTTCGAAAAATATGGGTGAGGTCCAGCACCTGACTTTAGGAGTCATGGGTTCTAGGGAGAAAATCAAATGTGAAGTCATTGTAAAATGCATACAACTAGTATGAGTGTGTGTGTGTGTGTGTGTGTGTGTGTGTGTGTGTGTGTGAGAGAGAGAGAGAGAGAGAGAGAGAGAGAGAGAGAGAGAGAGAGAGAGAGAGAGAGAATATGAGAATATATGCTAAGGAGAAGGGAAGAAACAGTGCCTTCTGCCCAAGTGGAATGTGTAAACTATTGCTAAATTTCTAGAGGTCTCAAATCAGAAAGATGTTCATCCTTGAAAACTGAGTCAAAATCATGAGCAGTTTTATTGAAACTAAGTAAGATCCAGGGACCATCATCTGGAAGCTCTATGAGGAGCTTGAAAAGTGGAACACCTTTATTTGGGCAAGTGTCTTGGTCAGTTTGGACTGCTCTAACAAATGACCACAGGCTAGAAAGTTAAACAATAAAAATTTATTTCTCATGGTTCTAGAGGCTAGAAGTTCAAGAGCAGGGTGTCACTGTGGTCAGGTTCTTGAAGATCCCTTTCCCTGGTTCATAGATGTTTGCCTTCTTGCTCTATCCTCATATTGGAGAGTGGGGGGACTTTGATTTCTCTTTCTCTTCTTTTAAGAGCACTAATCTCATTGTGGAGGCTGCACCCTTATGATTTCATCTAAATCATGTTACCTCCTCAAAGCCCCATTTCCAAATACCACCCCTTTGGAGATTAGGGCCTCAGCAAATGATTTTGAAGGGGACACCAGCATTTACTCAATATAAGAAATGAAGGAAAGTGATGAACATCTCTAAATCCAAAAGGAGTGTATGTAGTGTTCACCAAGTCCTGACTGGGAGAAGTGGGGGAGCCCCACTGGAAGCTTCTAACAATTCTAGAATGTGAAGAAAGATGCACACAAGAGTAGGAAACTGAGATTCCTCCTTCTACCCACGTGGCAGTACAGGTCTCAAACGTGAGTGGAGCCATGGATGCTAGAGGAATAAAGGGACTTGTGAGGTTGAGAGGTGGTGTGAGAGTCAAGGGTATGTGGTCATATTATCTTATCTTCTTGTCAGGTTGAGACTGACATGCCCCAAGGTGCACAAAGCACAGAGATACAGCTCCATGAAATTTTACAACTCAACACATCTGTGCCACCAGCATCTAGTCCAAGAAACAACCTGATCCTAGAAGTTCTCTTAGATTCCCTTTTATAGCTTATTTCCAAAAGTGACCAATATACTGACTCCTAACAGTATAGATTAATTTTACCTCCTTTTGAACTCTATATAAATGGAATCACATAGTAAGTATTCTTTCATGTGTAACTTCCTTCACTTTATATATTTTGGAGATTCATCCATATCATTGATTGCATCCACTTGTATTTTGTTCATTCCCATTGCCTGGAAATGATATGCTTTATTTGTCCCTTCTTGTGCAGACAGACATTTGAATCATGTTCAGACTTTTACTATTAAGACTATTTATTTTTGATGTGTCCTTTTAGCCAACATATTCATGCATTTCTGTTGGGTAGACACCTAGGAGTGGAATTGCTAGATCAAGGGGTATGTGTACCCTCAACTCTACTTAGAAACTTGCAAACAGGTTTTCAAAGTTACTGAAAATGAATGGGATTATTAGCCAGCTAAGATACCTGAGCAATCAAAGTAGACTGGGACTGTCCTCAGACAAGCTGGACAAATAACCCATTCATGGTAGGCCTGTCAATACATACACACTGGGCATTTCCAGCAGGGCACACCCTCTGAAAAAGGTGGGCCTTATTTGAGGCTTTGGGGCAGGGGTCATTCTTGCAAGCATATGTGTTCCATAAAGCTGAGAAGTTGCAGATGTCTTTGCAATAAAGATCCTTAAACTAACACCTTTGCCCCAGCAGATAAGGGGCTCTACACACCCCTTTTACTTCCAAATCAGCAAACACAGACACATAGGGACGTGCTCAGTCCTTGGCCTCTGCTTAAGTTCTTCTTTTATCATTTATGAGAATTCTCCCAAACATTCCCTTCTCAAGCCTTCTTCACAGAAGTCAGTTGAGCTGAAACTCTTGGCAGGCCCCTGAACTGTGCCGGTAAAAAATTACATGCCGCGCACATCTGCAGTAAGGAACACGAGGCTTTCTAGGAGAGATTTATTGCCTCCCTTCCCTCCTCCTTTTGGAAGGTTTCTGGATGCTGTTCCTTGTGTAGAGCATGTGCCTCCGGCTTATCACTACGGTAAGTATAAAAGCAATTAATTTTTCCCCCTTTTGGAAAACGGAAGTTTTAACCGCACTTGAATACCATTTGCATTTCTGATTTCTATCAAGTTCACACTTCCAGCGAAGAGTCCTGCTGATATAATTTGTTTTTTTTTTTTTTAATTGCATATTCTCTGGCAGGAAGCTGCTTCTTTGCCTCCAAAGCAGAAAACACGTACACATGGGGAGGAGTCAGCGCTCGACCTCTGCTGCAGGTGAACTCGCCTGTTGGCACTAGGGAGGCCAGGACAGATGCGGGAATTTGGAGCAGGGCTCTCCTGCATTTTTATAGAGATGTTCACATATGCTGAGCTTGTGAAAACGAGTCGCCCGGTTTGGGTGAGGTGGGCAGATTTCAAGAACCATGTTTTTGTCCTTGGTTGTGATTTGCTCTTATGTTCAGCGAAATTGTATTAAGACAGACCAGATTGATTTCTTGCTTGATTTCACTTGTTGACATCTTTTACACTGCTCTGTTTCTACATCATTATTTATACTTACAGAATATTTAGGCTGCAAGCAACCTGAGGAACCACATGATCTAGTGATTTCCTTGTGTTATAAGTGAGAAAAATTTGGTAGATTGAATTAATATTCCTGATGCTTCAGCCCACCCTGTAGCCACACCCAGGTCATGGCGTCTCATGGGTGGAGCATACTTCCCTTGGGATGTGGCCAAGAGACTCACTCTGGACAATAGAATGGAATATCAACTAGTTCTGAGCCTAGGATTTCAGAAAGCCCATGCATTTCCACTTCCTCCCAATGTCTCTTCTATTTCATGAGACATGACTGTTAATCTGTTCATACTATAACACAATGCCTGGGGCTGGGTAATTTATGAACAACAGAGATCTATTTCTCTCATAGCTCTGGTGGCTGGGTTGTCCAAGATCAAGGCTCCTACTTCCAATTTGGTCCTTCTCACATGGCAGATGATAGAAAAACAACAGAGACAAACTCTGTATTGTCCTATGGCAGAAAAGCAGGAGACAGAAAACTCCCTCCTGCAAATTCTTTTGATAGCAGCATTCATTCATCCATGAGAAGGGAAGCCTCATGACCTAAAAATTTCCCAATATGCCCCACTTCCCAATACTGTTGCACTGGGGATTAAGTTCCCAGCATATGAATTTAGGAAGGGACAAAAACATTTAAGCCATAACACCTGCCTAGCCTGCTGGTCTGAGGAGGAGGAGTGACAGGTGGAGCAGAGTTGGCCCAGCCAAGCTTCCGTCCTATGATATGAAGCCAAACCACTACAGCCTGAAGCATTGTAGCTAAGCTGAGCCCAGCCCAGATCAGCCAAATCCCAGCCAACCCCCAGATCTGTGGTACTAGTTGTTATTGCTGTATGCTAGTGAGACTCTGGATACTTTTATGTATGATAGTTAACTAATACAAATATCAAGGTCCAGAGGGGAAAAGAGACTTCCCCATTGTCACAGAGCTGGCTTGTGTCAAAGGCAAGAATAAAACCCATACTCCCTGTTTTGGGCCCTGCAGGAGTTACCCCAAGATTTTCACACACATGTGAAAGATACTGTTTGGTTGTAGGTCTCTCAGCTTTTGGAAAATGTAGCTTGTAAAAAATCATTGAGAGAAAACAGATGAAACTTTACATGGCTCCAGGGATTAATAATGTAACAGGGATTGTTCCACTTCTGGTTTGAAGTGAATCTGAACTGGCTGTTCCACCCCCTCTCCTCCTCCTCTCTGACAGCTGTGGAGTTCCCCAGGAGGAAGAGTTTAATGGCTTGGGAGCTGCTCCAAATAGCATCTGCAAGAACCAGAGCCCAAGTAGCCCTGGAGACCAACAACGACTGGAGCTGGGATTTGGCCCTTTTCTAGACAAGCAGGAAGCCAAAGCCCCAACCATGGTAAGATAAGCTGCCCCACCCCCCACCTCTCTCCCTCCAAAGATTACAATCCCATGTTTAGAATTCCACCCACTTACGCTCATTAGCCCTGAGACGCCATTATGCGATGGCGTGAACTTGGAGAAGGAGTGGAACCACGCTTGAGCTATGTTAGCCATTTATACCTCCCTGTAAAGAATGCTCCCACCACCATTTCCAGGAGTTACCCCTTATTGACTGCCTGCCTTTGGCCTACAGAGAAGGAATGGTGTGCATAATCCAAATAACTGACAGAATTTCTGTGTATTATCTTTTCTTACCAGTGACTGCATGGTGCCTGCATTCTGGCATAACTGGAGTTTTTATCATACTAAAGGACTCTCTCTCTCTTCTCTACCTTTAAAACACTCTGTATTGATGTGGGCTTGGGCTCCAGACAGAGTGGGTATGAGAAATGGAGGGAAGAAAGTCCCATGCTGCCATAAGATTACATATGTTCAATATTTGATCAAGACCTGCCTCCATTCCATATTATAAATTCAAAGAAGGGAGTGATCATATCTCCCTGGTGCCCTGTCAGATGCCTAGTTCATACCACAATGTTAGGCACATAAGGAGCATCAGTGAATATTATATGAGTGAATGAATGAATGAATTCATGAACAAATGAACACAGCTGTTCTGGGAGATAACCCACAGATGGCATCTTTGCACAACTGGCCTGCCATAGTTCAGCATGTCAGACCTGGGCCTGTGGACCCTTGGCATCTGGTTGAGGCCCCTCTGCTGCTCCCCATGGCACCATGCCACACTAAACTTGTCTCAACAAGCAGTCACTGCTGAGCTGACATCTCTATCACCCTGGCCTCCCTCGTGACTAGAGGATGCAGGAAAGACTGGGAACTGTGGCAGCCAGAGCAAGTGATCGAACTCTGCTGCCTGGTCCCCACCCTCGATTTGCTGTCAGGAGTTGGTAAGCTGGCAGCATCTGCTGCTGTCTGGGACCAAGGCTGCTGCTCATCTAGCACCTGGTGCCAGCTGAGCAGCAGAGCAGTCACTGATGCATAGAAGAGTCCAGACTGGCAGGTGCCACCAACTGCCTATGACAGAGCAGAGTCTGACAGGATGTGTCTGATAAAGGGATCCTGTGGCCTTTATTCTTACTCACTGCCAGGAGAGGTTATCTGAGGCCAGTTCAGAGAAGGCAAAAGAGGAAAAGTGAATTTCTCCCCTGAGTGTTTCTGGCTTCCCTTAGTACAAGTGCACTGTCTCAGTGTGTAAACAGAAGGAAAACAGACCTTAAGACTAGGCACGCACACGGGGTTCTTATCTTGGAAGTGGTCCTACAAAGCAGAGGTGAAAGAGCTGAGAGACTGAGCCAAGGAAGGGAGGAGGAAGGTCAATTTAGTGTGTGATGATGAGTTGTAGACATTTACTGGGGATCAGGAATCCATCCTGTTGGGGATTCTTTGAGAAACCATGTGAAGTGCAACTCAGGGAATGGGGGCTGGAACATTTACCCCTATCTCCTGTCCCCCCATTGCTTGAAGATTATCCCCTGGACTGTCAACTCTGTCACATTTCCATTTGTGACTTTGCTAAGATAAGCAAGCTCCCATGGTGCTAGAATAAGCTCTCAAGCAAAGAAGTTGACAGAGACAGGCTCTTGGAGGGGAGGAGATGGAGTCTGTTCCAGAGCTGTCCACCCGCTTGCCCTGAACTCAGGTGGGTCTAGAAACCTCAACAGGATCTGTATATTTTGCTTACAAATGCCCTAGAGCTAGAGAATGTGGGTCTTAGGACTCTTCCATTTACCTTGACTTCCCTAACCAGGAAAAAAAATAGATTCTGTGTATTCAATTTAGAGGGATTGTTGTGGAAATCAAATTATAACAGAGAATCAAATATAAATTATTTTTATATTAATATGAAACCCTTTTCCTTTAACTAACTTGTCCAAAAAGCTATATGGCTTACCTGTCAGTAGGTTACATATGGAGGGTTTATAAGGATACAAGTTGTCAAAGACAGTTTAAGAAACTGAAGCTAAAAATCCAGATTCAGATGGGAATGTGTCAATGAGTCAAACTGCAGTGGGTTCCAGATGTTTCTCTATATAAATTTGACCTCATGGAAAGGAAAACTGTCATTACCTCATTCAAAGAATTCTCCCAAAGCTTGGCTGGCCCACTCAGGCCTGAATTATTGTTCTCCCCTTTGCTCAACAACCTTCCCCACAAATTCCCCAATTCCTCAAGGTGATGCTAACAATTTCTCTGCCTCCTGGGTTCCCCAGTATATTAGTAAAGGTGATGCTGGCTGCTGTGACTTATAAACCTCCGCAGATCATGGGTTTATCACATTAAAAATTGTTTTGTTCTTGTATGACAAGCTGGCATGGATGAACCTAATTAGATTGAACACCTCCATTCAAGGGTCCAAGAGCCCTGGCACCTTCCATCCTTCAACTTTGCCATCATCTTCCATGTAAGACTCCAAAGATGGCTTGATGGTTTTTAGTTCCAGCTAATTAGAGAGGAGGGAAGAATATGGAAGATCAAATGGCAGGTTTTCAACAGTCCATGTCTGGAAGTACTGCACATTACTATTTCCACCCATGTTCCATTGCCTGGAACTCAGTTAACATGACCATATTTAACTGCAAGACAATCTGGGTATGACAGTGCCCAGGAAGAAGAGAAAATGACTTTGATGATCAAATAGGAATCATGGATATAAACTTCATGTTCATATGATCAAGGGTTATGATTTGGATCTTCAATGTCTTACAAAGTCTCATGTGCTAAAAGTTTCACCAACCTTTGATGCTGTTGGGAGGTAGTGGAACCTTTAGGAGGTGGGGCCTAGTGGAAGGAAGTTAGGTCTTTGGGGGCTCGTCCTTGGAAGGGAAATTGGGACCCTGGATCCATTCTCTCTCTCTCTTTTTGCTTCTCAGTCACCATGAAGTGAACAGCCTTTACCCCACTACATATTCCCCCACTCCATGATGCTCTGTCTCACTCCAGGTCCAAAGTGATGGGACCAAGAGACCATGGACTGAAACCTCTAAGACCATGAGCCAAAATAAACCTTTCCTCTTTTTACATTGATGATCTCAGGTGTTTCTTCACAGCAATGGAAAGCCGACTAACACATCAAGGAAGAGCTAGGTCAGATGGGAGTTCAACAGACCAGGAGACATTTGTTATGCTTTCAATGTTAGGTGTCTCCGAAAAGATCATGAGCAAGACAATGCAAATGAGATTCTTAATCAGTGCATTAATCCTGATAGGCATAAACTGGGTGGTAACTATAGGCAGGCAGGGTGTGGCTGGAGGAGTGGGTCATTGAGGGCATACCTTTGGGGTATATATTTTGTCCTTGCTGAGTGTGGCGCTCTCTCTCTCTCTCTCTCTCTCTCTCTCTATTTTCTGGTGATATGTCTTAACCTGCCTTCCTCCACCAAACCATTCTGCCATGTTGTTCTGCCTTACCTCAGGCCCTGAGAAATGGAGTTGATCATGTATAGACTGAGACCTCTGGAACTGTGAACCCCCCAATAAACTTTTCCTCCTCTAATTGTTCTTGTCAGGTCTTTTGCTCACAGTGGTGTAAAAGCTAACCAAAACAGCATGGTCAGGAAGCAAGTTGAGTCCAGAGAAGTGTGATAAATCAAAAGACAAAGGTCATGCGTGGACCATGATTGAGGAAGCCAGAATTTTATCTCACTTACTGTTGCCTACATACCTTCCCACACACAACCCTGAAGTGCTTCACTTTCCCTACGAAGTCACGGACTTTCAAAACTTCATGTTTTGGCATATATGCTTGGAGTCTTTCCCAACTTCATTTATCTGGTCAATCATATGTCTACCTCAATGAACTATACCTCTAATATTCATGTCCTTGCAAATTCTCTCCCCTTAAATCTGGTTTGATCCTTGAACCAATAAATTACAGTGGCAGCAACACTTGAGCAGCTCCAGGGCTAACACTTAGGAAGACCTGGCAGCTTCTGCATTTGTGTTCTTGGGAGCCTGAGTCACCATTTCAGAAGTCTGGCAGCCATGTGCGAGAGAACACGTGAAACAACCATGAGAAGAGAAAGAGGCTTCAAGAATACTTGGAGAGAAAAGGTCAGCTGAATCCAATCTTCAGCCAATCTGCCAGCTGATTTCAGCCATAAGAGTGTTCACCAGCAAGATTAGCAGAAGAACCACCCACCTGATTCCAGCCTCCATTTCAGAGTCTGGGCTATTAATATGTTGTTTTGGGGTGATTTGTTAGGCAGCAGTAGAAACCTGAAACAATGCCTGTCCACTTTCATGCCAGCCTCTGTCACCTCTTAGACATATCCTCCTCCCTCTATCTTCTCTAACATCCTCTTCTTAGCATGGTTAGGAGCCTTCCTTTACTGATGCTTTTCTCCACTCCCATAGAATCCTAAACACATATCTCTTTCATCATTTCTTACCCTAGATTTTATCACTGTTTTAGTCAGTTTTTTCACTGCTGTGACTTAAGGACCTGGTCAGACTATTGCAGAGGAAGAAAAGTTTAATTGAGGACTGATGGTTTCAGAGGTCTCAGTCCATAGACAACCGGCTCCATTCTTCAGGGCTCACATTGAGGCAGGACATCATGGTGGAAGAGTGTAGCAGAGGGAAGCAGCTCACACAATGATCAGAGAGCAGAGAGAGACTCCACTCTCCAGATATAAAATATATACCTTGAAGGCATACTCCCCATGCCCACCTCCTCCAGTCAAACACTACCATTTCAGTTATCACTCAGTTAATCCCCATCAGGGAATTAATCCATTGATTGAGTTAAGGCTTCATAACCCAATCATTTCTCCTCTGAACCTTCTTGCATTGTCTCATACATGAGCTTTTGGGAGATACCTCATATCTAAACCATAACAATCACTTACATTCTTGTTCTTCTGCTGTCTTAGTCAGCATTTTTGCTGTTGTGACTAAAAGATCTGACCAGAACAATTTTGAAGGAGGAAAAGTTTATTTGAGGGCTCACAGTTTGAGAGGCCTTAGTCCATAGAAGGCTGGCTCCATTCCTGGGGCTTGAAGTGAAGCTGAACATCATGGCAGAAGAGTGTGACAAAGGGAAGCAGCTTGCATCATCAGGAAGTAGAGAGAGAGTCTCCACTGGCCAGATACAAATATATACCCCAAAGCTATACCCTCCATGCCTACCTCCTCCAGTCATACCCTACCATTTCAGTTACCATTCAGTTAATCCCTATCAGGGGATTAAATCACTAATTGGATTAAGACTCTCATAACCCAATTGTTTCCTCTCTGAACCTTCTTGCATTGTCCCATACATGAGCTTTTGGGGGATACCTCATATCTAAATCATAACATCTACCTTTAAGGGTTGTACACTTTTTGCAAACTTGAACCAAATCTTATTTCTTTCTGTGTTTTCTGAGCTGAATACCATGTCTGACACATAGTAGGCACTCAAAAATAGTTCTTCGGTAATCATTCATTGTTTTTTCAACTGGTTCACTAACTGGAATGTGGGCTGCATCTGAAGGAGTAAGCCTAAGGGGGAAAGGGCAGGTCTATGTGAGAGAATTGTGCTGGATACTTGGATTCACTTTTCTCAAAGGACAGATGAACCTCCTTCTATGCAGAGATGTTGGAAAGCAAAAGAACTGCATTTTTAAAGGCTCAATTAGAACAAGGGTTCTGCCAATTCCGTACAGTAATGATAGATTTGCAAGGTGGAAGACAGTCAGAGGCCATCTTTCTAAGGCAGTTTAGGTGGTCAAGTGGATCAAGGTCTTGGAGCCCTGGAAGATACCACTGGCCTTGACACAGTGATTACTGAGACACCTAGTGTTCAAAGGCAACAGAAAGCTCCAAACTAGAGAAAACATGATTGAGAGTTATGACTACCTCATGTAACAAGAAGGTTTGTTCAGAAGATACATTTGGGGGCTTCCTGAGAACAGGAATCATATGCCTGACACCCCAAGGTTTCAAATCAATACACAATCTGGCAGAGCTAGGCAACATAAATGTAAGACCAGAGCTGGGGCAGACAGAGTCTGCGTAGTATGAGTGACTAAGAAAAATCCAGGTTAAAATTTAAAAGACAGGACCTTGCATGTACTACTCAGCACCACCACTACCTAGCAATTACCCAGTCAACCACTTTTACAACATGGGGTTGTTGAGACTCTAAGTGAGGCAATGTTGATTTGACAATGATGTATGTTTTTCCAGAGACAAGAAAGTAGAATGGAATTTACCCCATCTTCATGATAGTAAAAGCCCTTGAGCCTTGCCTGCAAAGGGCTTATCTTTTTAAATGTTGGAAACAATGTGGTATAATGGTTTAGAGCAAAGACTTTGGCATCCAGAAGATATGTGTTTGAGCCTCAACTCCACCACTTCCCGGTGGTTTAATTTAAAGTAAATTAGTTAGTCTCATTGAGCCTCTATTTATTAATTTGAGAATGGAGATGCTAATATTATCTCCCTCATAAGTTTGCTGTAATAATGGAATGCAATATTGCCTTTTAAAACACATAGCTTAGCAAAAAGTAAATGCTTAAAAATGATGACCACTAACCCAGAGAATTTTGGGAAATGATCAAGTCAATCTGGAACAATTCATTGATGTGGAATCTATTGTTAGCATTTGAAAATTCTTTGAATGATTAAAAAGAGACACTCAGAAAAAATTAAGATTTTTTATAAACATCGTTATATCCATAATACTATATAGAAAAGGGTGAGATTTCCATGACTGGCAATGATAAAATTTTTATTTTAATATTTATTTATTTATTATGGTTTAAAATGTGCCAGATTCTCTCTAAAGCACTTTATATGCATTAAATTATTTAATCCTCTCAACAATCCTATAAGATAGATACTATTATTACCCTCATCTTACAAAGAAACTCGGGGCTCAGAACAACTCAACAAGTTACCCAAGGTCACACAGCTAGTTGGATGCTGAGTTCCTTTTAAGCCCAGCTGTTCTGGCTAACTAGTAATTAACCACTACCATAAAATGCCTCTCATTTGCAGAATATTCTAGGAGAATTGCAAGATCAGAACTTATTTGTAAGCAGGAATTGTTCTGTTATTAAAGAACTTACAAGGGAGACTAGAGAAAGAAATATATTGCTCGTGCAAGTAAATATTTACATACACCAAAATATTTATGTTCATATATGTGAGTACTGCTTTCCACAGGGGGAGAGGGAAATGTGTAAATATTTACTCACTGGAAATAGCTGACAAGTAGTTAGGAAATACGAATATTTATACTGTACATTGCTTTCATGCTGTCCAATTGTTTCATCTGGAGTCTATGCACTAATTCCCAAATTGGACAAGCAACACAAGAATCCTAAAATTGCAAATTCTCTCCGTTTGGAGGTACCTAACATGGACATGAGACCAATTTACAAACAAAGTTAATCCCAAGCTTCCTGAATCCTATTTTCTAAAATTATATACTTTCTTTTAAGATGTCCTGATCTTTTCTTGGAGGAACACTCCTTAGGCCATAAATGGAAGGTGTTGTCTTTATGCCCTGAGTCCCATGCTGTGGGTTCTCTGCTGTGAGGACCACTTCTGCACCAAGAGTTGGAAGTGGCTGAGAAGCAGGTCAAATACTGAATTGGCTCAACAATGACCTAGATGGTGGTGACACTAGACAGAGCCAAATGCAGAAATTTTAAAAAAAAAATGTTTTTGCATGCATAGTGAGGATTTTGAAGGAAATTGTAACAAAATGGAATTCAAATAAATAAGTATATATTATGTACCTGGTGCATTGGCTTTGAGTTGGCTCTTTCACATGTCATTGTGTTTGATCCCTAATGTGGCAGATAACCTTTGCATTAATTGGATTGTCTTTAGCTGCAAATAACTGAAAATCTCCATGTGATTTATGCGAACAAGAAATGATTTATTTTTTCATGTAATAAGAAGGTCTGGGGTGGGGATGTTCTGGGGTTGGTTAATTTGGTGGTTCACCGCCATCATCTAGGTCTCATATTTCTTGACAAAGACTGCCTTATGGTGGCAAGATGGCTGCTAAAGTTCTGAAATTCATTTGCAGGTAACACAAGGTCTAATAGAAGAAGTGACTTTTATCCTAATGCATCTCTCTTTATAATCTTAATCTTTCCCAGAAGCTTTCCAAAGACTTCCCCTCTCATAGCATTAACCAGAATTAAATCATATGCCCACATCTAACCAATCCTACCAAAAGGAATGGAACCACCCTACTTACCTAAGAGGAATCATCAGTCCTTGTGAGCCCAGGACTGGAGTCTGCTTCCTTTGAAGCATGTGGCCTCACTGAGCAAGGGAGTTTCCCAAACTGCATTGGGGTTTTGTAGGAAAGAATACAGAGGGTAAATAGTTACTGAGTATGCAGACCACAGGGTCCACTGCATACCATTTGAAAGATGGGGAAAATGAAGCTAAGAGAAGTTTTGACCATGTGTTTAATAAATGCCACAGCTGTAATTCAAACCCAGAGCCTTTTCTGTCATACCTCCAACTGCTGCTGCTTTTATATTACTGGAGCAGCTGGGTGCATGGGCACAATTGATGTTTTCCACTGAGTTCCCTTCTCAATTTCCTGTCTAGACAATTGTGAAAGGGCTCTTTATAGAAATTAATACAGTAATAGACATTACCCACCTGCCACTGGCTACAGGCCTTCTTCCTTCCTCCCTCTCCAGCAATCCTTTCAGAGGCCACATTTACCTTAGTTTGGAGATCTGCTCAGAAGAGTACCTCTCGGCCTAGAGCTGGGCAGTGAGGGTAAAGACCCAGGGAAATAACTGTGGCTGCTCAGCCTGCACTGGTTTGGCTGCAGGTACCTGGCCCTGTCCCACACTCTGTCTCCCCTGTCCTTAGATTCCACCTGCTCGGTGTTCACACTCTCCAACACCAGTTGAATATTGCCTGTCATCCATGTCCCTGTCCTTTTGACCCCTGGAAAACATCTATTCTTCTCTCCTTAAGATGATGTCTCCAGTATCTCTTGGTTTCTGGAACTTTCCTTGACTCTTTGACATAGACCAGGGTACTCATCCTTTCTGTCCACTCTGTCTCCAGGACATCCCTCCCCTGTCACTCAGGGCATTGTCTTATATCAGATTATCTTAAATTAGTCTGTGTCCTTATTATAATTGTAAGTTTTCTGAGGGAAGAGTCTATTTCTTCATCTTGGCTCAGCTGGCCCCAGGAAAAATGGAAATATCTTTAGCATGGCAGCAACCATCTTCTTTGCAAGATCTATATGCATGTATTTTTATTTATCACTGCAATGAGATTTCTTCTAAGCTTTTGTTTATTAGCTAATGAAGGAGGAAGGAGATTTGTTCATGTTTGTTTTTCTTGTTTATGCATTTGCTTTGTTTGCTTATTTACTTTATTTTAATGCTAAAGCACTGGAAGAGTAGAGAGAAGAGAGACAAGAAGGTGGGCAAGAGGCACCATGCTAGAAGCTGCTGGTGGCCTGGTTAAATACCCTAAATATTCTCCTCTTCTTTCTTATTAATAGAACCTTCATTGTGCCTAGCTAAAATCTTCATTTCCAAGCTAACTTGTAGCTACAGATAGCCACAGTTCTGGTCTCTGAGATGTAAATATAAGTTACTATATGGGGCTTCCAGGAAAGTTTGTGTAGTCGTCTGTGTGACGCACCACCCAGATCTCCCTTCATGAATGAAGAACATGTCACTTCAGCCATTGGGAACACTGCTAGACATCCCTTGGCTTTTAGCACCAACATGAATTGCCTCAGTTGAAGAATCATCTTCTTTGGGGCCTTCAACTGCTTAGCAACATGAGAGATAAATACCAGGCCCCTTCATCCCAGTTTGGGTAACTGAGTAACTGTGTAGACTAACTGTGGAAGGGTCATTTAGGAAAGCATCTGAGAAGGAGTGGAGGCTTGAAATAAGTTGGTAACTGGAGGTGACGAGAAATAAGTGGATTTGACGTTTGGGAGGTAAGCCAGCAGGATGTGCTGGCTTGTAGGGAATAAATTCTAGATTTTTGGATTTAGCATCTGGAAGAAAGTGAGACCATTTACCAAGATGACAAAAACTTAAGAGAAACACCCATATGATAAGGACAATGAAGATTTCTATTTTTATTTTATGTTAAGTTTGAGATGTCTAATAGAAATCCAGGAAGATTCAAGTGCAGTGGCACAGTGGGTAATCCCAGTGACTCAAGAGGCTGAGGCAGGAGGACTGCAAGTTCGAGACGAGCCTCAGCAATTTAGTGAGACCCTGTCTCAAAATAAAATATAAAAACAGTTGGGGATGTGGCTCAGTGGTAAAGTGTCCCTGGGTTCAATCCTCGGAAGAAAAAAAAAAATCCAAGAGGAAGCATTAACTAATACTGTGGCCATAACAACCTGTTACTTAGATCTTTCACTGCAGGAAGAAAAACTGCCTTATGAAACCAGCTTCTGCCCTTCACTCAGAGGCCACATTCCCCCCAGGCTGTTCCCAATCCCTGACTGAGGACAATAGAAGTACTAGGGAAGGCTCACTCCTGTAAGACAAATGGCTCAAGGACCCGCTAGCGTCCTGGCTGAACATTTCCTGGAACTGTACTGCAGTCTGAGACTCTTCCTGCCCACCTCTCCTTCCTTCCCCATCTCCTTCTATGACATCAAATCCACACCACTGTCTGGAGACTCATCTTGCCTACTCCAGCTTCTTACCTGTTTTACTTTATGAGTGTTTCTCTCTAGAAATCTCTGGCGTGTCTAAGCCAGACTGCTTCTTAGAAGACCCAAAGGAACACAACTGGACAGGTAGATATATGAACCTGGGGCTCAGGAGAAAGAAGTCTCCTGAGACTGGAGATAGAAATCTAGAATAAAGGTGGTTCAAGCTTTAGGGTGATGAGATTGAATGAGATCACCAAACGGGAGTGTGTACAAACAAAGAAGAGAAGACTATGTGGAATCAAACCTTGGAATCTTCTTTATGGGAATTGAGTAGAGGACAAAGAACAAAATTTTGACCATGGAAGCTGAGAAATGGAAGTATTTTAAGAAGCAAAGAAAAAAAAAAAAAAAAAGCAAGGAGGGGCCAGCTGTGTCAAATGCTTCTGAGAGAACCAGCAAAATGAGCATGGGGGAGAATCCACAGGATTTGGTAACTTGGTAACATGGAAAGCACAGAAGATACCTTTATTGACCTAGTGTTAAAAATATGAAAAAAAATATGGAGATCATATGTTATTATTTTCACTTTCTCAACAAAAGAGTGAAATGAATAAAGAGTGGAGGAAATGTAGGTTTGAAGAAAGAGAAGAAAATGTGACATAGTTTTATCAGGGGACAAATAGCAAGCTTCCTAGAAGGGATTGCCATGGGCTTGTTGCCTTTTTGAGGTTTGTGGTCAGATGTTTTAAGTGAGATCAGACAGCTCATTTGGTAGAGATTCACATAAGAAAAGTTGATTTTTGTAGTAAGAGTATGTGAGAGAAAGAAAAGTTGAACTGTCCAAATTTCTTTTCTCATGTCTCTTTATCAAACATCTCAACAGGGTTTTGGTACCCTAGGAGTTCAAGATTGGTTCTGCCAAGAAAGAACTGCTATGTGGTGGAAACTATGGATATGATCACAGCCCTCAGGGAAACCATGTCCTCTGTGTCAGCCCTGGAGCAGGACCATGAAGAGGGCTTCCTGCTACCCTAAGAGGTTGGCCAATGGGTGGCCTTCCATCATGAAGCCAAAGTCAAAAAACCTAAATAGACTTGTTTCCATATAGTCAAGATTTTCTCTGGGGAATGCCAGAAATATCTGGAGGAACCTTTGTAATCTGTAGCGTTGTTGGTAAGAATTATGCATTGTCATATATGTCAACTTGACTGGGTCATGGTACCCAGATATTTTGCCAAACATTATTTTGGTTGTTTGCAAATGAGATTAACATTTGAATTGGTGGGCTCAGAAAAGCAAAAGGTCCTCCCTAATATGAGTGGGCCTCATCCAATCAGTGGAAGGCCTGAATGGAAGAAAACACTGACCTTCACCAAGCAGAAGGAAATTTTGCCGGAACATCATCTCTTCCATGGATCTTTAGCCTGCCAACCTATTGGTTCTGGTTCTCTGGAGAACCCTAAGTAATTTAGATATAAATTCTAATGAGACTTCATTTGCCCTGGGATGCCTAAGAACTAATGCTACACTCTTTACTCTAGAAGCCAAAAGATTATCACATAAAAGGAGCATGAGTGTTTGTTAGATAGATGAATGGATAGATGGGTGAGAAAACATAATAGAAGTGAGGAAGGAAAAAAAGGAAGGAAGGAAGGAAGGAAGGAAGGAAGGAAGGAAGGAAGGAATAGGTGGATGGATGGATGAATAACTGAATAGATAATTGGATGATACTGTGGTAGACCTTGAATTCAGATGTTTTGTGTTCCATTCTCAATTCTGTCACTTATTAGTTTTGTGACCTTGAGTACTTCTTTAAGTTGGAATGTGAGTCATAATCAATAACAATATTTGACCTCCCAGCTCCAAAGGAATCATGTAGCAATGAGGTTCTTTGGAATGAGATGTCCCCCAAAGCTAATGCCATCCTAGATTGCATTCCCAAATGTAGAGTACTCAGATCAAAGGTCTAATAGTACCACAGTGCTCTGCAGCATTGAGACCATGTTTATAGTACATGCTGTATGCTCTTGAGAACGGATGATGCTTTAGAAACTATGAAGCACTTGTACCTCCAAACCACTTTTATTATCATCATCATCATTTTTCTCAATCTCTGAGCCCAGGTTTTGGTTTTTTTTTTTATTTAGTTGACCTCCATAAAAAGTTTGGGACTTACCTTGCTGCCTGTCTTCCTGATAAAGAAACTAGACTTTTTTTTTTTATCACATCTGCAGTCTACCTGACTTCATTTTTTAAGAAAAATAAAATCTATTGGTTTATAGATCTCATAAATACAAGACTTCCTGTTCCTAGGAGTTCAAATTTAGAACCTGTCACCTTTTGTCCACCTTATTTTGCTTTCCTTGGCATTAGCTTCTTTCTTTATCAGGCAGTCTTTCTCCACATGGAAGGGTGATGTGCTGGCCTTGTGTGACCAGAACTGCTGAGTCTCATTTTATTTCTGATTCAACATCCTTTTCTTCTTAAGACATCCCTCCTTGCTATAACAGACATATATGTATTCAGCTAACCATGTATTCTTGCTCCATTTCCTTATTGAGACTCAGACCAGTTGTTAGTCTGTTTTGTGTTGCTATAACAAAATACCTGATAGTCAGTAATGTATAAAGAACCTAAGTTTGTCTCATGATTCTGGTGCCTGGAAGGTCCAAACAGCATGGCATTGACATTTGGTGAGGGTTCCCCTTGGCTCTGTCACAACATGGCAAAGAAGTAAAAAAGAAAAAGGCTATATGCAGAAGGGGCACACGTGAGCAAGAAACCAATAGACCAGGAAAGGGCTGGCCTTATTCTTTTATAACAATTCACTTTTGAGGGAACTAGCTCAGTCTTTTGAGAACTACATTGATCAATCCCTTTCAGTGATGGAGCCCTAGGAACTAATCATCTCTTAAAAGACCCACCACCTTAGTACTGTCACCTTAGTACTTAGCTTGGGGACTAAGCTTCTACAACATGAACCTTTGAGAGACACACTCACATCAGCATAGAACAGTATTGATCGAATATCTTTCATCAAACTGCTCTGAAATGAGGAATAGAGCTAATTTGCTAGGACCCCAGATTGGTTGACTGTAGCGGATGTGTGATGAAAATTCATGATGGTTCAGTTTTGACTTTCTGGGGGAAATAGATACTCCTAGGATATCATGGCAATACACTGGGGATATTGGGCTCCATTTTCAGAACCCAGCTGTGGTTATGTGTCAAGAAAATTCAGTCTGAGAGGCTCTCTGAGGCCACCCTGAAAGGGAGAAGCCTCAATAGTCATTGAGATGGGCTAATCATGTCTGATTTAATCAAATCAGAGAGCAGCCCCACTCCAGAGGAAAATAATTATGTCTGGGTATTTATGTAACTGTCAACTGCTTTACTTCTGTCCAGAAAAATGAGATTTGGCTCCTTGTAATGTTAGCTTCTCTAGACTATGGGTATGCAGACATCTTAGAAAAGGAGGGTCATGTCTTCACATACAGCACTGAGCCAATAGTAAAGCTTACTAAATAGTGTCCTCCATCATTTTACGATGTGACTCTCAGTCACTAATCTTGTTCTAGTAAAACAAGAATTATAAGGGCATCAAAAATGGCTCTGCACAGGCCAGGATCTCACAGGCTTCCCAAATTGGAGCTTTCTGCTTTGCTTCCACGGAACAATGTGTTCAGATTTTCATTCAGGGTCAATAGTGAGATATGGCATTGACAAAATGCTCCCTGACCCAGAAAGTCAGTGTGGACTTGAACAATAAGCAGGAAGCCAGGATGCCATCCCAGCTTCTGTTCTGAGTGCTTCTGTCCTGGCCCTCCAAAACTAGAACACCACCAGCTGAGGCCACCATTTTGGCTCTCTGTATTGGCAAAGAACTCCAACACATTTTTCTACTTACAATCAGGATGTTAGTGCTGGAAGGAATCTTAAAGAGCCATCTAGTTCAGTGTTTTCCAACACAAACTTAACTAAGGAGGAGGCAGCTCCCTAAATTCTTCACCATGGATCAATTAAAATTATATAGATGTAATCTATATTTATTGAATTCTTCAACAAACAGTGGAAACCCATTTAAACTCTTTCTTATTCATTTCTTTTATCACTAAAATAAAACATTAGTTCACATTAAGGACATCTTATTTAAAGATGAATTTTATAGATTTTAAGAAGTGAAGGCTTTCACTGGTTAAAAAAAAATGTATTCTGAATATCTGTCCTGGATCAATGCCCACATTAATAACAGAAGACCCTGATTCTATTTCACTTCCTTTTGTTTCCTCTACGAAGAGAGGGAACTAAGGCCTCAGATTGCAGAGTTGAGATCAAAACTTGGCTCTCTCGACACTAGTTCAGTGACCTTTCTACTATACTCTGCTAGCTCTCAATGAAAGTCAATGGATAATCAATCAATATACAAATAGATTTGGTGTCAGTAAGGCTCAGTGCTGCACCTAAGCAGAGAATGATTTGTATTTCCCACCTGGCAGAATTCACAGTACACATTTCAGTTTATTAACTACTCTGATGTCCAATTTCCATTATTGGTATAGAATACTAGTTAGGATATATTTCAGTAGAACTGAAAAATCTGCCTAACGGTGGCTTATGCCACAAATATGCCAATTGTTTACTTAACAAGACCATGAAAGACCGTCCAATAGCACAATCCTTAGCCTTTCACCTTTATCCTCAGATTTATTGCATCATGGTCTCAAGATGGCCCCCTCAGCATCAGATGTCATCAGTACATATCAGTACCCAAAGCAGAAAGCAAAGAAGGGGTTAAAGGCCTTGTTTTTCTGTGAGCCTGTTTTATCCTGGAGCTAATAATTCACAGTATCCTTCCATCACTATCTTCTTATATCTCATTGCTCAGAACTAGGTCACAAGGTACCAATCAATTGTGAAAGAAAACAGAATTATTCTAGTTGCCTTGGTCTAATCATGATTTATCCCTGGAGCCTGGACACATTGACACTGAACAAACTAAGGGTCTGTTAGCAAGGAACAAAGGGGAACAGCCTTTGTCTAAATGACCATCTCTACCCCACACCTTGACACATGAAAATGAGAATGCTTTCTACCAGAAGAAATGGTCATGGGCTTGTACCCTCCTTTCTTTCAACACTGTGAAGTTGTGAGTAATTTGCATTGAAAAATGTAGAGAGACCCTGTCACCTAGCACATCCTGAGCCCATAGCAGTCTACCCAATGAGTCTCCGTAAGCCCCTCTTACATGCCTGTTTACCCAAAGGCAGTGCTGGTCAAGGCCAGAGGCAGCCCTCTCTCCACACTTCTGGAACCTGCCCTGTGCTCTTCTCCAGCAGCTCTGAGCCTTCAGGAAGAAGGTCTAAGGGATGGCTAACCCCTCCACCTGTTTCCCTGCTGGATCCTGCCCCACCCCTAGGAATTCCCTGAACTGCAAACTGGGTGCTGAGAGGACCAGATATCAAGGGTGCTAACATGAGTAACAGTCTGGTATAAATGCTCACTTCCATATGTGAAATGTTCTGTAGATGAAAGACGATCTTTTAAAAACCAAAGGAAGTATTTCTCTTAAGTTGACATTTTAGAAACTGATGTGGAGGTTGGAACAGGGAGAGGGACAGGTTAGTGACTGTCCTGTAGCCTTCGGGTCACCCCATCAGAGCACATGCTTGTCCTGCCCAAGTGGACAACCACTGGCCCCAGATGACCTCTGCACCCACCTCTCTCTCTCCCAGGCTGTCAGTGATCTCCCAGGCAGTGCCAGTCTGCTCCAAAGCTGCTGCATCTAGCAGCCCATTCCAGACAAGCATGCAGCTCTTTGTGACTGTTGTAAAGTCTCAACCCACATCCTTGAACAAGTTCTTCTAGTCTCCAGTCCTCAGGGGTGGGGAGCCCTGTCTTTCACAGACACCTCCCAGTGCACACCAGTGTGTCAAAGGATCTGTATTCTACAAGCACACACCCTAGGGGACTCTCAGGATTGTCACCAAGCTTCCTGCTCTTTGGAGTTTATGTCTCTGAGGTTGTGCAGTTGTGCAGCACATGAGCACATCGATGTCATTCTGAGACTCTGCTGTGAAGCTCCTTTCTCTAAAGATGTATCTGTTTCTCCCTCCAGACTGGAGCCCCAGAGCCCAGGGCTGACAGTCTATTTGTGCCTGACCCAGCACCTGCCATTCAGAGGACCCTCAGGACCTGCTCTATCAATGACGGATGAACACAGAGACCAAGGAGGATAAAGCTCTCCCCTGGTCAAAGGCAAGGCTGAAAAAGAGAGGCAGGCAGTGACAGCCACTGCTTTGTGGCAGAAGACCCACCACGATGTCCTGTGGTCATGAGTTATACCATGCTCTCAGGCACACACTCTGAGTCCTGCGGCTGCCTTCGTATTGATGGTGTCCTTGTGGCCAGGGCCATTTCCTGTGTTCGATTGAGATCTATCAATAGAACACACTCTGAGAGTTTCACTTTGTGCTTCCTTCTGCCTCTGTACTAATGACACGAGTGTTCTTATTACAGCCACACGCTCAGGCCCCCATCTCCTGCTGTCTCTGTCAGATTCACTCAGGGCTACAGGAACCCACTATGACTGAGGGGCTTTGCCAAAAAGCAGAGACGATAATTGTCTCCTCTCTTTCCCAACCCTAGCTTCAGATCAGGGGAGTTGGATTCTCCTTCCCCTCTTTTGGTCTCTCCACTTCTGTGTCTTTTTTTTTTTTTTCCTTATTCTTCTGTCAGGCATTTTTTCTCATTGAAACCCACTTGTCCCCTATGACATGCTTTGAGGAACCAAGGACAGGAAAATGCTGTCAACTGTAATCAGGAATAAGCTGGCTGTGTGTCGCCCAGGTCTCCAGAAGATGCTGTGGGATGTTGGTGTTTGTCTGTGTGTTGGGAGAGGTGCCATCTGTGTGGGGGGAGAGAGCATGAGTGGGACACCTGCCAAATTCAGTGCAGGGAGGGGAGAGTGTGGAGCATGTCATCCAGAACCCAATGGCTCCTACATCCAGGCTGCCTGATGAGCCCAGAGCTCTGAAAAAGTGGCTGCCAGGGCTGGCTGTGTGCATTCATGGTAAAGCACTAGCTTTTTCCCCTTGAGTGCCTGCCGTTTGGAACCACTATGCTGCAGAGGTCACATACATGTGGGAGTTTCTGGTATGCAGGGGCCTATAGCATGGAAGCTTCCAAAGCCAGCTTGTGCAGGCTCACATCAGGTTAAACCTAGGGAACTGCAAAGAAGCCAACGGTAGAGTTGAAGGAAGCAACCGAGAGCCAACACAAGCTTCCCCATGCCTTGGTTTCCCCAGCTCCCAAAGAGGAGCCATACTCTCTACCCACCTTACATGTGTTCTGTGAGGATATCACAAGCTGTATATCACTGAGGGCTTGATATTATTTCAAATGCTTTATTTGATTATTGAATAGTCACAGACAACCCACAAGATAGGTATCATTGTTGTTCCAATTTTCTACATAAAAAACATAGGCACAAAGACATTAAAGAACTGGCCCAGGGCCACATAGCTGGTGAATAGGAGAGGTGGGATCTGAACTCAGTGCTGATAACAATCAAACCACCCCATTTTGGATGTGTAAATACAAGTGTCTGAAAGTCAAAAGTATCATACAAATGTACTGTTACAAAAGAGGTCAGATGAATACACTACTCTACATAGATGATGGGCTCGGTGCCAGGCTCCTGGGCAATTTAGGTAGTAGAGGTAACAACCTTCAACACGTGGCAGAGGGAAAATTGGTGTCTGCTTTGCTTTGAGTATGTTGTGTCCTCACCAAAACTCATGTTGGTACTTGGTCCCCAGTGTAGCAGTGATGGGTGGTGGGACCTTTAAGAGGGATGGATATCTTTCACAGAATTTGGGTTAGTTCTCACAAGAGCAGGTTGTTAACAAGTCAGTCAGCTCCTTCGTCCCCTATTTCTCTTACATGTGTGCTCCTTTCATACATGTCCATTTCCCCTTTCTGCTTCTCTGCCATGATGACACAGCATGAGACACTCCCTAGAAGCCAAGCAGATGCTGGTGCCATGCAAAAACTGTGAGCCAAAAGAAGACTCTTTCATGTATAAATTATCCAGCTTTGGGTATTTTGTTATAACAACAGAAAACAGACTAAAACAGTGCATAAATAGTCCAAATTGCTTACCCCTTGGGTGGGACAACACTATGGTATGTTCTTACGGCATCTCTCACAGGGCCCCGTGGGACTGAGCCCCAGTTCCCCACAGTAGTAATCTGCTCACTGCACACCCTTTAGCAGGCATCGCAGTGGGAGATCTGCATTTGAGAGCCAGAAAGGGGCTCAGAAATCATGCAGCTATTTATTCCATGACAAAATGGGAACCCACTGCATTTAAGAGATTTGTGCAAGTTGCACCAATTGGTTAAGGCAGAACTTGGATTAGATCTCAGGGTTCCTGAACTCAATTCCTTTTCTGCTTGCCCCTGGCTGTTGGGTGATAAATAGACTAGAACCAAGTCCTCAAGAAGGTAATAAGATCATCACCCTCTGCTAGGATTCTGAGATGCACGCACATCTAGGGATTGATCTCATTGCATCTTATGGCACCAGTCACGGAGCTCAGGAGTCTTGTCTCCCCTTGTACGGGTTCTGGACACGATCAAACCCAGGGCTGGATCTTGGGCCAGCATTCGCTTGCTGTATAACCTTGAATAAATTCTCAACCTGCTGAATTTCTGTAGGAGAGGATAATAGAGCCATCTTCATGGAATGGCTATGGGAATCAAATGGGTCATTAAAAAGAAAAGCCATGGTAGGGGCTCAATAAATAGCAGGATGGCTGTTTTGTCCTGTGATGTCATGAGAGTAAGAGTTCTGTTGCCTTTGAGCAATCACACAACAAAAAGAAAAGACTAAGAAAGAGAATAAAGGAGAAAATTGTCACATCCAGTAAATAACCCACCTGATATGTTCAATTAAACTAAGAATTGTATGGGGCATCATGGCACAAACGCAGGTGCCATCTCTCATGTTGAGTTGACCTCTGGGGGACTCCTCTCACAGGGCAGGAAACTGAGGCACAGGGTGTGTGAATGGTTTTCACAAGGTCACAAGGCCCCATGACTGGTTAGTGATGGAGTTAAGACACCGCACTGAGCCTTTCCCCACCTAAATCTGTGTTCTTTCCACCACGCTGATGAAGGAAGTGAACAGAAGGAAACTGCCAAGCTCTAATGCAATCTGAGGGACCATTACAAAGTCTAAAGCAGGTGTCCAAAGCCTGTGGGAGCAAGAAACATAGGTCAGATGAGTTGCCTGGGGACAAAGACTTCAGTGCATCACAAAGGGCACATCCAGGGAGATAGGTGGGTTTCAACATCAGGGAGAGAAGAAATTTAGTATAGAGTATATGTGCGGAGAAAAAGAGGCGGTGGGGGGAAGAGAGAGCGAGAGAGAGAATATAAATATGTTTCACTGGCTGAGTTTCACAGGGAGCAAACTTTGAGACTGAGCTCAGTGTGCAGGCTGCTAATTAAGAAAAAAGCTCTGGGATCAACATCTGAGGAAAGGAGGGGAAGGACATAGGAATGGGCAGACAGAATTGACTGGCTGGTGAACTTTAATGGACTTGACCAACCCAAATGGAAGCTGTGGAGCTAGAATGGTCTTTCAGAGATGGGTGGAGATGGCCAAACTTTTATAATCCTATAGAAATCACTTTCTGGATATGGGCAACCCCAGGAAGGGGAGAGGCAGTCTCTTCTAAGGCCAGTATGGCACTTCCTGCAGCTGTGCAGCCAGTACTTCTTTGATGGCAGATCTGAGTGGTTTGCCAGGGAGTCTATCAAAATACATGTGTTAGCATGTTTCTATATGAGCGTGAGAGTGCAGCATGCATGTGTGTGATCTCTGCCTTTCTGACTGGAATTGGGCTCCTGTACTGAATTCCCATGAAAACCATTGGTCCAATGACTACACTGTCTTTGCCAGTGTGGGAAGATTCTGTAGAGCGGAGCAGCTGTGTGCACCAAGTCTGCCCCTGAGGAACTTCCAAGTGGAGGCCCAGAGTCAACCACAGGCATCTGGCAGGGCAGGACCTGAGTTGCATACTGAGAGCAAATTGTGCACAGAGGTCAAGTATAGATGCAGGGGCATGGGAAAACACTCGGCCAGAGAGTGGCTCAGGGACCATGAAAGTCAGAACAGAGGAGACAGCAAGAGGCACAGATAGACATGTACACACACACACACACGGAAAGAGAGATTCATGCAGAGAGAGGAAGTAAAACTGCACGTGTGAGACAGGATCAAAAAAAAAAAATAAAGGAAACCTGGTGCAGTGGCACAAACCTGTAATCCCAGCAGCGAGGGAGGCTAAGGCAAGAGGATTGTGAGTTCAAAGCCAGCCTCAGCAACTTAGTGAGGCCCTAAGCAACTCAGTGAGACCCTGTCTCTAAATAAAATACAAAATAGGACTGGGGATGTGGCTCAGTGGTTGAGTGCCCCTGAGTTCGATTCTCAGTACAAAAAAAAAAAGGTTAAGGGAAAGACATATGTGCAGAATAAATACTGACACACACAGAGACAGATAATCAGAGGACAGGAAGAGACAAAAACAAGCAGAAAGAGACAGAAGCAGAGAAAGATGGAGTGAGATACAGGAAGAACAAATAGAAAAGCAAGGAGTGAGAAAAGACAGAGAACTGGGAGACAGGGAGAGATCTAGAAGAACACAAAAAGACAAGAAGAGAGATTAAAGGACCAGAGGCCATGCTTGGAAGAGACGACACTAAGGGAGTTCAGTGATACTGAAGAAGATAGGATCCTTCAGAAGCTCTTGTTCAAGTTCAAACATTTCCTAGAGACTCTTTCCTCTGCACAGTCTCATGGTCTGCCCCTCTATCCCTGAATCTTCCCAGGATGCTCACCTGTACATGGAAACCACTCATATAACAGATGACTGAGTTGCAGGGAGTCTCAAAGTCAATGAGACCTGGAGTCGGCCCGGCAAGTGCAGGGGCAGAGCTAAACTGGGGATCCCTCCCTCCCCGTGGTTCCTGATCAGAGAAGGCAACCACTGCTCCAATCTGTTGACAAGAGGGATAAATGGCCACAGAAGTGGAAAAGAGGCAGGGTGAGAACTCCAGAAGGCCAAAACCAGACAAGAGCCTTGAGAGAGATGCTAAGAGCTCAGATCAGGAGAAGCTCAAGAAGAAGACTTAGGGCATGGAGGGAGGTGGGCCGGAAACTCACACTTGGAAAATTGCCACCTATAACTGTAATATCACCATTATGGTGACATTCTGGAGGGATGGCCTGAAGCCCCTAGAGAAGCAAAAGAGAATATTCTGCTATTCTGTGCAAACAGACCAAGACAGGCCCAGTAGCTGAAAATGAATTCAGGGGTACAAGATCCCTAGGACATCCCTGCCTTCCTCCTGGGAGATGCTCCCTAGGAGTGACGGGCTCTGTGTAGCCTCAGCCCACCTGAGACAGGAGTTAAGATGGCAGCCTGCTGCCCTATCTTAGAGGGCCAAAAGTGTCCTGGGGATTGTCAGGAGCAAAGCAGGACAGGGGAGTCTCCTCAATTCACAAGGACTGAAGTCAGGTCCATCCACAGGCACGCCCAGACCTGTTTTCCATCCAGGGTTCCAAACTCCTTTAGCGTACGTTTCCTTATTTCTCTCCCTTTTGCCAAGGATACTTCTTCTGTGTCCAATTTAATGCTCCTGTTTCCCAATAGATAAACACCTCTGCTCAGGTATGAATGTAAATGCAAGATGCACTCCTAAGATGTTACACATAGCATTGTATTTTGAATGCCACAAGGACAATCAATACTTCACAGAACTGAGTGGTGAATTCCTTAAAGCACAGAACTCCCTTTGAATTTATCTTCTGTTTTAAGCTAGATCTTGATATGCTACTTTTTTTTACTAAAATTGAGACATACCTCTATGTCTTCAAAACTAGAGGTTCTCAAATGTTCATGTGCATATGATTCACTTAGGAGTCTTGTTTAAATGCAGATGTTCATTTGGGAGTTCTGCAATAGGCCTGGGATCTTGAATTTCTAACTAGTTCCTGAATGATGTTGATCACACTAATCCACGGACCACACTTTGAGTAGCAAAGGCCTAACCTACTACAGCTAATTATGAAATGTGGCTCGAGAGTACCAGGTTTTATTCCTAAACACCTGTCTCCTTATATTGTTTACAAATACAGGAATCCTCCAAGGGCTAGAGTGCACAGTATCCTAGAAGAACATGATTGATTGGCATTTGTCTCAAGGAGGCAGTAAGGGATAATGGGCAGAAATGTCTTTAGATACAAAAGGACTTTATCTCTAATTCCTCTTCCACTATTTGGCTTTGTTTAAACTTACTTAACTTTCTGCCTCCCAGATGTCTCATTCATAAAGTGGGGACATTAGATATTGCCATGTTGCAGGGAGAATTCAAGGTAAGAAAGATGCAGAAGGTCTGGGTGAATCCAGGTCCTTTCCTTGACCCCTCCATTCTTACTTTCTTCTAAACACCCAGTTCTTTTGATCTGAATCACTTCTTTGGCAATTAATTCCTTCTGACTGCCATGTGTTGCATTTGAAAGACGGTAGTATCCATGTAAATTTTTACTTCTCCTGGAATTCTCTTCATCTAGATTATAAGCTTGTCTTCAAGTTATTAAATATAGCATTTGAACGCAAGTGTTGCTTGCTAAATCTAAGTTTAATTGACAGGTATATGGATGGATGAATGGATGGATGGATGGATAATGGTTGGATAGATGGATGAAGCAAGTCATACAACTGTCCTAGTATCTGCTCCTTCTACTTTGTGAAGCATGCGGCTTGCTGGTTGAGGTAGTCCCTCCCTCAATCTTGCTGAAGCCATCAGTCTCCCCAAATTGAGGAGAAAGACGTGGGAAAGCTGCTAATAAGCAGCCAATTGGTTGGGGAGAGTATGGTGGTAGAGAGATCTCAATCAAGGGTGACCACTCTATTCAGTTATTTTACAATATCATATAGTAAAATCCAGTTCTTTCATCCTGATGGAAATGAGATGACCCCAGTTTTCCCCACTTCCTATGTGGAACAAGATCTGGGGTTGCTCAGAGCACCTAGTGGCAAATACAAATCATGGAACTGCCATTGCCCAGAAGAAGCTGGGGTCAACATTGCCTGTTTGAAAAGGTAAACTTGTTACTAGCTGCTGAGAAAAGACCCATCAGGAGAATCATGAGAATGCTCTTTAACCCATGAGTACCCTAGGACCATGCCTTTCATGGAGTAATTACATCTCATAAGGACTGTACTTTGTTGCTAAAGGTTAAGGGCCAAGCTTACTATGAAATCTATCCTTATTAGGGACACCTATGAACTCCTTCTGGCACCAAAGAGGTACCATTTATATCTTAGTTCAATGAGTAACTAACTGCACCCACCAAAGAGAGCTAATTGGTTTCAAGAGGCTTAGATGCATGATTCTCTTATTTACTCACAACACAAGTGTGCCCTCAGAATGAGGATTCCGAATATTTACCAACTTGTCAAGCTCACCTTCTACTTCTAGCTTTTGTTTTCATTCCCAATTTTTGTCACATTGCATTTACTCTCCTTGATTCTGTGTAATTTTCTTGAGTTTAGAATGGAGTCCAGACTTCAGTCACACAAAAGACCCAGGAGAATAGTTGGTCCCTGGGAGTCCCATCCCATCCCTGTGACTTCATCTTTAGCGAATTTAAGCTAGTTCCTTCCCTACTTCTCCCTGAGGAGGAATCTTCAGCTTCCCCATCTCTCAGATGAGAGAGTGGGGTAGACCAGATGATAGCTTGGCTTCCTTCCAACTTTCTGACTCCATACATCAAGAGGCTTCTGTTTTTAATTCAAACACCCAGCAAATTTAATCTCTTCCATATCTTGGGGCTACAGTATGAGAAAGACATTCATGGGTAAGAGCTGTTGGGAAATTTGAGAGAGAAGAATGAAGCCACTGGGTTAAGGAGTCATGGCACATATAAATCAAAATGGCCAGTCTCCAGGGCCACCAGACTCCTTAGTGCTATAAATAAGGAAAATAGAAAGAACTATTGTGACCCTACCTTTTTTTTCTTACGTGGAAGAAATGACTGGACAACAGTTGCTAAATAAAATAAATGTTTAAACTAGAAGATGTGTAGTTGCTGTGTTTAAAGAAAGCATGAGTTAGCATTTCATCCTCAGTTACCATCTGTGGTAAACTGTTATGTATGTCCCCTCCCCTGATGAAACACTTCATGGTATTTACTTCTTTGCAGAGTCTCCTCTCACGTTGACTTTAGGATCAGTCCTATAGTTAGCTTTAACCAGTGGGACACTAGCAACAAAGCAAGCAGAGGCTTCAGGGTTGTTTGCACATTGGTGTTTGTCCTCTTGTAGACTCATTCTTGCAGCACTCCCTCTCAGAAAATAGGTGCCACGCTGGGAGAAGCCCAAGCCACATGGAGGAACATTGAAGCTTTCCACCACAGCCTCTGCTGAACTCCAGCTAAAAGTCAGAATCGACTTGGCAGCATGCAAGTCAACCATCTTGGAAAAAGATCCTTCGGCGCACATCCCACCCCCATGGAGCCACCCCAGTAAATACGGCATGGAGTAGAGACAAACCTTTTGCATCAAGCTCAGCTGAAATTTCAGAAACATGAACAAAAATGTGATTGCTTTTATTTTAAGCCACAATGTTTAGCGTGGTTGGTTATGCAGCAATAGATAACTAAGACACCTCATTCACACTCAGAGGAATCTGGTCCTACTCCCTGGGTTTGACAGTATTCCTACTGGTGCTTCTTCTGGGGGTTCACTTGAGGAACTTCAGTCCTGCTGTGGTGGAGAAGAACTGCTAATCAAATTCCACCTTTGTGGTAATAATGGCCAGTTTGGTTCTCTGAGTGTCTTTGTGAATATAAGTTTATTTTCTTCCCTAAGACAAATTTTTTTGCATAGACAAATAAGAGCTGGTGAGCTAGAAAGAGCTGATTTAAGGAAAGTTTCCATAGTTTGCTTGCTTATCAGGTGCATATGGGGTTTGAATGCATCAAGGTCCCAAACCTAAAGGTTAATGTTTTGACACTGAAAATCCATCAGTCAGAGGGTGAGGACGAGGGGACAGTTTGCATTAATTATTAGTCTGACTCTTAATTTGAATCAATGAAAATGCCAGAATGACGGAGATGTTTGGACTGAATAATAATTAGCAAGACTGACATGGGCCTGAACAAAGAGGCAGAAGAGAGGAGGAAGACAGTGTCTGTTAGCAGGGAACAGGCTGAAGAGGCAGGGCTGGGGCTCCATAGGAAGGAAAAGCAAGAGTCTTGGCCAGAGAAACTGGGCCTTGGCTGGAGTCATCGGGGCAGACTGAGAGGAGAAGAGGAGCCCCAAGCCAGGCAAGGCAGGGCTGAGCTGCCACTCTGCAGGTTTGTACCCTAGAAGGGGGAAATATCTGGAACATTCTTAACACTACTGAACTTATTAATTTGGCAACAGTTGTTCTTTGAGAAATGGACCAAGTTATGGATATTTTCAAGGATCAAGACATGGTCTCATTTTGGGACCAAGGGTGTCCCCTTAGACCTTAGATTAGCTACCTCAATGAGCCAGCTTCATTTGCAGGTGGATGAAGTGAAGCTCATAGACTGGAAGGAGCTTGGCCAAAATCACACAGCTGGTAAGGGACAAAGGTAGAAAGATACCCAGGTCTTCTAACTCTCCCTATCCCAGTTGTCCTTCTCCCAGGCCCCAGTATTTGGAAGTTTCATGTAGACTAATTATCCTGCTTTATTTCCACACTCTTATGAGAAGGAGGGCACCAAGAAGTTAAGTGCATCCCTGGTGGGGAAGAGGACAGGATAATTTAAGAGCCGAATGTTAGCCACATGGGTAAGACATGAATCAGCAATAGCTGGAAGGGGGAACTGGCTAATTGCTGGGATTTGCAAGAATTCAGGTTCTCTTGCTCCAAAAGCTTACTTAAAATTCCACTAGAAAGTCATTTCTTTGGATTAAACATTTCTACCTTTCTGTGGTCCTTTTTAAAAAAATCTAAATGCCCCTGAAAGAGGTAGTATGAAAGTAATTCATTTGCATCTTAATGTGAATAAACATAATCAACTCGTCTACTCATTTAGCAGACACATATCAAGCGTCTCCTTTACACCAGAACTTGGGCTCCCAAACTGGAATCCATGCATCTAGAAGCTCACCATCTCTTAAGGTAGACTGACATATGATGACAATATGATAATTTTCTTTTGTTGAACATCTGCTCTATTCAAAGCACTGGGGGGAAAAATCAACCCAATTCCTCCCTTCATTCTTTCCAGACAGAGAAATGTAGTACCTTCCCAAAGTCCTTTACCTAGTGAATAGTGAAGCTAGAATTTGAACCCAGATCTGCCTGATTCCCATGCTTTAGTGTTTTCCAGAACCTCACACAATGGCCCAATGTCTCTCTAAGATAGGAACCAGGCGTGATCAGAGGAGAGTGGAAGCAACAGGTCCAGTGGCTTGGACTTCATGGCTACTGGATAGGTAAAGGCGAGGGGGTATAGTGAGGGCACCAGGCAGTGTTGGAGGGGGTAAGTTACAGCCCAAGGGAAGAGTTGGGCAAAGGCATAGAAATATGAAAGGATAATCTGTTTTCCAGAAGTTATAAGTGGTTCATCAAGATTAAAGCCAAGGATTTGAGGAGAATCTAGACAGGCCAGCAGAGGACAGCTCTCCCAGGGTATTGCTAACAAAATCTGAATTTTGTCCTAAGCTTGGGAGATTTCTTGGCCAATGTTAAGCAGAAGAGCTTTTGAAAAGATACAGCTTTGAAGTCCAGGTCTCCCTCTTAACACTTGGGAACATGGGTCCTGGTGTCAGATCTAGATTTCATCCTGTTTCACAGAAGTCATCAATGAATTGTTCTTTAATTGTTCTCTTTTCCACTGGAATCTGAACTCTCTCAGTCAGCAACCGTGTCTTGTTGATCACTGCCATTAAGTATGAAAGTCTCTGGCATATAGTAGAGACTTGTGGGAGACCAAACCCATTCTCCCTTTGCTCCTGGACGCAATGGCCACCCAGGTAGAGATGATATTTCCAGCCTCCTTTGCAGCTAGATGTGGTCATGGTCATGATTAAATTTTCTCCAAAGTGGAAGATGAGTATGTAATTCTGCCTCATTTGCTTTAGAAACTACTTGCCCTGAAACTACATGCCTTTTTCACCTTATCACCAGCTAAACACAGATTTGCCCCCAGCCTGGCTTTGACTTTATGAATGAGAGCAATACCCTAGCCAATGGTAGAGCTCAAAAGTGAAGGATTCTGGATTCTTGAAGAATCACATGGAGACTTCCCTATAAGGCTGCACTGCTAACCTTGGGACTGTTAATGAGAGACAAATGAAGTCTTTTCTTTGGTAAGTCACTGAACTAAGGAGGCATTTTGTTATAGTGGTTTAGTCTTTACCGTGAATAATGAAATGCTCAATAAGTATATGTTGGCTTGGGTATGGTGATGCACACCTATAATCCCAGAGACTGGGGAGGCTGAGGCAGGAGGACAATGTTGAGACTAGCCTCAGCAACTTAGTGAGACCCAAAGCAACTTAGCAAGATCCTGTCTCAAAATAAAAAATACAAAAGGTTGGAGATGTGACTTAGTGGTTAAGCGTCTTTGGGTTCAATTCCTGGTATGAATAAATAAATAAATAAATAACATTTGTTGGATATAGGAATGAAGTATATCCTGAAAATATTGGAATCTTGTTTCATTTCTCCCACAAGATCATACCTTGGGTGTAGGGACCCTATCTCTGTTTACTGTTGCCAAAGTACCTAGATGGGTGCCAGACTCTTGTTGAATTGAATTAAATAGAATAAATTGAATTCTGACTAGATGAGTCTCCCTGGACCAGTTCTTTTAGTAGTTTGCTTTGCTAGAAGGGGAGAAGGATCATTAAAGAGTTTAGGAAGTATTTGAAGCTCTTTGGATGAGAAGGTGTTACTAAGCCAAAAACGAGTCAAGGTGGCACCACTAAGGTAAAAACCTCTTGGGTGACACTAGAAAATTTACAGAATTACAGCTGGCAGAGCTGGAGCTTTGCACAGCGGCTGAAAAGTCACAGGGGAGATGGGGAACCCCTCTCTGTGGAGAGAAGCACGCTGGCAGTGGAAGTGCATCCAATTTAACAACATTGCCATACACACCCCAAAACCCTGTGCTGCTGAGAACTCGTTAGTTACATCGGATGTGACATATGGGTGGGTAATATAGTCTGGAGCCTAGATTTCTTTAATTAACCAATAGCAATCAGGAGTGAGGGCAATTCCAGGGGATTGGTAATTGTCTGGAAGTTCTGGATGCCTGCAGGCTGAGCCGCAGGCCAGAAACCCAGCCAGCACTGTCCCCGGGAAGCACGCTGAGCCAAGGTCACCACTGCCATTTTAAACAGGATCTTTTTTCAAAAAGGTTTAGATCACAGCTGATTGTTGTGGGTGAGGATTTCCTCTGTGATGTATACAGCCTTGGGAGAGTGAACTTGCTGTTTGGGGCATCCCATAGTACCACAGGAGTGCCATGCAACCTGCTGGGACTTCAGGGACCAAATCACACAACCACTGGGTGACCCGTGACTGAGGGAGGTGAGGCCAGCTCAGAGTTCTTTCATTTGACAAGAACTTACTTTATAACTAGTATATATCAGGCTTGAGGCAGGGGCTCAATATTTAGGAACATTTTTAAAGGTTTGAAAAAAACACACAAAAAAATGATCGTTTTAAAAAATATGGTTATAACATTCACCGCGATTGTCAACTCCTCACGGGCAGAGATTGTCATTTTCAATTCACTATATCCTGTGGGACTTACCCTATGCTCTACAGGGAATTGGAGCTCAGTCAATGTCAAATTGAATGTAAGTTCAGGGAATGAGGCCAACTAGCCCACCAATGAGTTGCTTTAAACAGTATTTTGATACCAGTTTTAATAAACTGATAAGAATGTCATAAAATTTTTGGCCTGTAAACTGGTGCTTCTAAAGTGATAGAAAAGTCCCCCCCCCATACTTTAAAGTTGTCAAAATGACCCCTTTACATTCTTTATTTACTTGGCAAGCTCTTTCTCTTTGAGAATGCAAAAGTAAACAAACACCCGTTGGGCCCCTCTCTGGATCATCACAAATTCCAAATAAGAACAGTATGAATTAATGAGGGCTTTTATTTACTATTCTAAGTGGAATTGAAAGATAAACAGGCCTCATTTGTCTGGGCCACAAGACAGTGAGCTCAGAACATTCCCAGGCTTCAGTTAGGATATGTAACACCAATGAGGAGTTCAACTCCCAGGAAGGAAAATTAAAAGGTGGTTCTGGGTCCCTGAACTTCCAAGAGAGCCTCAAGCATTAACTTGAACTTGGAAGAAGGTCAAGTCTTTATTGTTGTCCCAAGGTTGTGTCTTGGAGAAGCAGAGGTGGAGATTGCAATGCAAGATGGTTCTTAGAGATCCTCACCTGTGGAAAGGAGGAGCGGAAGCAGGAGTGGACAGAGGTTGGAGGAGGTTGAGGCTAGCAAGGTTGCGGGGGTTTCAAGCTGATGCTCATGCCTAAGACTTGGCCGACCAAGCAGGGTGCTCTGGGTAAGGATTGCCTGCAGAAAGCCTTGGGTTATGCAGAAATGGCTAGACCTTTACACCCTCCCTGCCACACACACTGCTCAGTTGCAGGATGCAGACCACCCCAGAGGAAGATATGACCAGGAGCCAGACAGCTCTCAGCAGCCGAGGTGCTTCCCCAAAGGAGCTGACAGCTGGAGGCTGTCTGCAGATCACGCTCCTTGCAGCTGGGCAGTGCAGGCTTCCTTGAAGAAGGATCTGGGCAGAGCATCTCTGTCTATCACAGTTCCAGAGGCAAAATTGGTTGTAAGTGCTGCCCAGGGATTTCCTGCTGCTCAGAGCCCCTGGGCTGGCCCCACTTGGCCTGGCCTTTCAGGCATCCCATGAGCTCTAGGCAGAAGCCACTCATCTTTCCCTGTGTGGTCCCTGCCTCTTCCCACTGTTTCAGACCCTTGTTACTTTCTCCTTCTCCCTTAGGTCATAATATCTATTTAAAAATCAGGATCAAACACCAATTCACTGCTCTAGGTCCTGAGGCTGAGCAGAAATAAACAGAGACCAGTCCTGCTTTCAAAGAGCTTACATTCTAGAGGAGAAAATGCTACTGAGTTCTCAAACAACAATTGTTTCATTAAAGGTTGATAAGTATACGAAAGGAGTGAATGTAATATTATTAAGGCATTGTCTACTAACTTGTTAAAGGAGCCAATGATTCCCTCTTACGAGGTGTTTGCTTTGGCCAAGCATTGTTCTAAGACTATCCATACTAATATCTATGTGAGCCAAGGAGTGAGGTTCTAATACCATCCTTATGTTGAGGCTTAAGTGGTTCAATAACTTGCATATGATCCCTCAGCTAATAAGTGGTGGAGGTTTTCAACCCATATAATGTAACTTCAGGATGTACTACTTTAACCTTTCTGCTGTACTATCTCTTCCAATTATTTGGTACAGATAACAACCGACTGGAACCCATGGAGATGAGTTGGGAGAGGAAACATTGGTGGGTACAAAAGTGGGGAGAAGACTCTAGTGAAAAGGAAGGGTTGGAAACAGCAGGTGGGCATGAGACAAAAAGGGACGCTTTAGGCAGGAGAACATCATCAACAGAACTTGGAAGAAATACTGGCAAGATGCACGTCTTCATTTAGAGTTATGAATTCAAGTGCAAGTAGTTTATTTGGGAGATCATTCTAGAAAAAGAGTTGGGAGAGGTGGGTAGGAGAAACAGGCAGGGGGTGTCAGGCAGTAGATCAAGGTGTTATCCAGCCAGTTACCACTCTGAGAGCAATCCCTCTGGAAAACTCTAGGGGGCAGTACAGGACATGCCTCAATTATCAGCCCAGGGACAAGACAAGCTCGGGTATTTATCCACCAGATCACAGTGGGCATTGGTCAAGTCCTCCTCCTAGGTTTGGGAGGGGTAGGGTATGGGGACATTGATTACCTGACACCTCCCTCCTGTTATGTAATGAAGTAGAGCAAATTCCAGAAGCCAAAGCCCTCAGGCAGAGAGACAGGTGCTGACATTGGGAAGTCCAACCAGCATGGGCAGAAATGGTTGGTATTGTAGGAGTATGGTCACAATACTGACAGACTGGGCTAGGGCACATTCTGGGGATGGGGCAGAGTAGCTCTGTTGAAGAGGGGAGAACCGGCTTTATGAGAGGCTGCATAATGCTTCACAGATGTCCATATTATAATTGCTAGACCTGTCACTTTATTACTTTACATGGCAAAAGGGACCTTGAAGATATGATCGAGTCAGGGATTTTTGAGATGGAGAGATCATCTTCGATTATCCAAGGGGAGCCCAATGGAACCACAAGGGTGCTTAAAAGGGAGGCAGAAGATCAATCTACAGCAGGAGATGTGATGATGGAAATGGAGGTTGGAGCCATGAGAGGAGGAGGCCAGAAGTCAAGGAACATAGGTGACCTCTGGAAGCTGGCAAAGGGAAGGCTATGGACTTGACTTTCAGAGCCTCCAGAAGAAACACCTTAAGCTTAGTGAGACTGATTTTTGGCATCTGGCCTCCAGAACTGTAAGAGAATAAGTGTGTGTCATTTTAAGTCACCGAGTTTGCAGTAATTTGTTACAGCAGCAACAGGAAACTAATACAGACCTCTTATATTCAGCCAGTGTGGTCTGTAGCATAAAGTTTATCGTTTCTGTCAGCATCTTATATTTGTGAAGCACTTAATTGAAAGAATTTTCCCTGTGGCACCCCACAATGACTCCTTGGTGTAGGTAATAAAGTTCTTGCCTCCTTCTTCCTGAGAAAACTGAGGCTCAGAGAAGCCAAAGGATTTTTCTTGGGATGCTCAGTACCTTGACAAAGGGAGAGACTTTTTCATCTGCAGCCCTCCTACTGTTTCTGGCTCTGCATGGTTTGCATGCTGTGGACCCTTGAACTCAGAAGCAGATTTTTTGCTTCTAGAAACCACTGCTCCATCTGCAGCTCTGCCTGGGGTTGGGAAAACCCTCAGGATGCTATCACTGGAGGCCTTATCCTTTGGAGTCTCAGCCCAGGAAGGAAGACAGCCATGTTAGAACCACTCTCAGAATTGATCTTAGACTAATCAATTCCCTAAGCCCACCTGCCCTTGACCTCCATTTGCTGACCTTTTTAATCCATCCGTCTATTAGAGAGCCTTTTCATGAATTCACAGTATATAAGAGGGGGCTCTCAAAATACTGGTCTCCTTCATTTCATCTTAGGGTAGTGGCAGAAGAGGTAGAGATATTCTGAACGCTGCACTAGTCAGCTAAATGGCCTTGGGAAAGTTATATTAACTCTCAGGCTCAATTTCTTGGTAAGACAACAATTTCTGGTTTGCCTTACAAAAAAGAGCTAGTTAAGAGTCAACTCCATAGAATCATTTGAGTAAGAGTTCACCACAGATTATTTTACCCTCCAATTTTTAGGGCATCTGATTCTACCATTAGATATGGATGTCTTTAGGGAGATGATCTTCTATTATCAAAGGTCCCCTATTAAATTGAAGACACCCTGAGCAGTACTTGTACCTTGAGTTATAATGAACTACAACTTTAACCAATGATGACCACATTCTTTCTAGCCTTCTTCCAAGGTCCAAATTTACAACAACAGAAAAATGGGCCCTCTTTATTAGGAAGATGGGGAGATTTTCCTTATGAAGAGAGGTAAGCAGATATCAATAAAATGTTTACACTGTCTTATGATTTCATCCAAGGTCTGGACTTAATCTCATTGACTCACATCATCAGCCAATGATCTATTCTTGGTAATTATTGCTTCCTAATGCAGCTTCAGAGAAACCCATTCATAAACCAAATGCCATTTTGCAAAAGTTTCTATGCATTGAAGGTGAAGGAGTGGCTGTATAATAAAATCTTTCTGGTAAATCTGGTGCCCCGTTTCTGTTATTGTTTGAATGTGAGTGTTCCCCCAAGATCTTCTGTGTTGAAGGTTTAGTCCCCAATGCAGCAATATTCAAAGATGAGGCTTTGGGAAAGTGATTGGATCATGAGGACTCTGATCTCATGTGTGGATTAATCCATTGGTGAGTTCATAACTGAATAGGCTATTAGGAGGTGGTGGAAACTGTAGAAGGTGGGCCTAATTGGAAGAAGTAGGTCACTGGAGGCAGGCCCTGGAAGAGTATATCTTGTCCCTAGCCCATCTCTCACTCTCTTTGGGTCACCATGAGATGAGCAACTTTTTTCTGCCACATTCCCTACCATATTGCTCTGCCTCACCTCAGGCCCAGAAACAATGGAGCCAAGTGACCATGCACTAAAACCTCTGAAACCATGAGCCAAAATAAATCTTTCCTCTTTTAATTGGGTTTCCTCGGGTATTTTGTCACAGAAATGGAAAGCTGATTAACACAATTTTCCTGCATCTATTTACTGGAAAATCAAAATACAAAAGTTTGATTGATGCCATAGCTGGGGACTCTAAGGAAACAGGGACTGAGGCCAACTTACTTGCTGGTACTTAATGAAAGAGGTGATCTCAGATCAGTGGGAGTTAGGGGAAAAGGAAAAAAGGAAAATGAACACAAGGCAGTGCATTTTGGGAGATGCACGGTTTGTAACTTACAAATGGTGTTTGTCTTCAAGTACCTTGTAAGAGAACCATTGCAATTGGAAACATCTTAGGGGGCTAGGGGCTCTGATGCTAATCCCTTCTTATCAGTTGTCTCTCGTTTGTCACAGGTCACTGGGGGCAGATGTGGTAACTCTCCCACGTATCCAGGCTGTGATCCTCATTCACTCCGGAGTTTTGTGGGGAATGAAGCTCGGAGACATTACTATGATGGCACTTTATACTGCTGGAACTGGAACAGTACTGAGACCACTCTGGCAAGGAAGCACAAGCAACCAAGGACTGAGGGTCAGGGGAGATGAAACCCAGCAAAACTGGAATGGTGCTTAAACTTGGTCTGGAAAATAAAAAAGAATGGTCATCAAGTATTATCTCATCTGCTCTTCATGCCTAAAGTGCCAACAATCCTTCATTGACTCCATAGACTGTCTAATGATACTGGAAAGTTCCAGAGTTTGGCATTCAAACCACCATGCACACTGGCTGTCACATATGAAGTAACTCAGCAATTCTTTGCTGAACCATATTATCACAAGTTGGGGTATGAAGAAAATAGTCCCATGGGTCAAGGGCAATGGGTGTCCCAAATTATCAAAAACACTGTAGATGACTGCCTTCCTCCCTGGAAGGTTAGCAGAATAATTCAAGCAAATCTTGAATAAGGGCTTCTGTGTTTCAGTTTGTTCTCTCACTTCAAATCTGTTGTCCTCAGAACATGCCTGAGCCCACAAAGCTAGAGGAAGAAAGATGTAAAGAGCAGAGCCTAGTCATCCCAGTCACACCAAGCAAAGCCATTCTAGATTAGCTGATAACAAGCAGACCCTGAGATATATTAATGAACCTAGCCAAGGCCAGCAGAGCCAGCCAGCTGCCTCACAGCTGACTCTACACGGGTAGGCAAACCCATCTGAGATCAGTTGGATTCCCCCAGAGTCATTGAAACTTATAGATCTGGGAGTGAAAGAAATATTTATTGTTCTGAGCTACTGAGATTTTTGTGAGTTTTTTTGTTACACAGCATTATTTTGGCAATAGCAGACAGCTATAATTCCGTCAACTCCAAGTTGAGCTCTACCTCTGTGACTTTCCATCGTTTCTCTCTGTACCAGATTCTTATTTTCCTAATTGATTTATAGACACAAATGTCACCTTCCAGATCTGACTGCCGACTCTTGAGAGTTCAGGTTTACATTTCTCTACTTCCTTACAGAGTAATAGGTACACTGAGCAAAATATTGATGTGGTTTCTAGGCTCACATGGATTTCCAATGCCACTGCTATTTACTTTTCAGAATTTTATATCATGAGAACTAGAAGAGAACCTAAATAACTTTGGACCAACTCCCTCCTTTTAAAATATGATAAAAATACAAGAAAGTTAAGGCACAGAGAGATTAAATTGCTTATTTGTGGCCCCATGACTAGATGGAAGCAGGCTAGACATACTGGCCAGTTCTCCTGGTTGTGATTCCAATACTCTTTCCCCCAGTAGTGACACCAGTTCTACAACTGATTGGCAAGTGCTGCCAAATGCCAGTGTGATGAGGATTCTGAGGCTCCCTCTGAGCATGGTAGGACAGAGTCCATGACCAATTAGCCATCTCTTCCAGGAATAAAGAAGTAGAGAAACATCTCTACCACCTCTGGTTGATTATTGGTTAACCCGTTGACTTATATTTATTACAAAGCTGCATGTTGTTTATTTTACCTTCCACTACCTCCTGGATTGAAGTACACTTTGAAAACTTCCAAAGGCCCTATCGATTCCCTTCTGTGTGTGCCCAAGATCAGAAATCACGTTCTCTACTTGCAAGGCAGCATTTTTTTTCTTGTCTTGACCAATTTTTATTACAAATGTGATTTACTTAGTATTTGTTTGTTTAATTGAACAACAGTTCTATATAAAGATTAATTGGAAGGTATATCTATTTACCAACCAACCACGAACTCCTTTCCAAGAGGTATTCACTGCTGAAATATTGGAGAGTAAAATCCCTGATTTAAATAGAAGAATCTTGATTATTGGCTCTTTTTACTTATATATGACAGTAGAATTCATTTTGATATAATTATACAAGCATGAAGTCTATCTTATCTTAATTAGGATCCTATTCCTATGGATGTACACTTTAGTGGGATTCACTATGGTGTATTTGTACAAGTATATAGGAAAATAAATTTGGATTCAGTCCACTGTCTTTCCTTTTCCCCTCCCTCCTCCCTTCCCTTCATTCCCTTTGTCTAATCTACTGAATTATTTTGGATTAGCTTTCATATATCAGCAAAAACATTCTACCTTAGGGTTTTTGGGACTGGCTTATTTCACTTAGCATGATAGTTTCCAGGTTCATTCATTTACTTGCAAATGTCATAAAGTCATTCTTCTTATATATACCATATTTTTTTATCCATTCATCTATTGAAGGGCACCTAGGTTGGCTCCACAGCTTAGCTAGTGTGAATTGAGCTCTATAAACATTGATGTGACTGCGTCACTATAGTATGCTGATTTTAAATACTTTGCATGTAGACTGAGGAGTGGGATAACTGGGTCAAATGGTGGTTCCATTCCAAATTTTCTGAGGAATCTCCACAGTGATTTCCATAGTGGTTGCACCAATTTGCAGTCATACCAGCAATGTGTGAGTGAACCCCCCCCCCACATCCTCATCAACATTTATTGTTATTTGTATTCTTGATAATTGCCATTACAACTAGGGTGAGATAAAATCTCAAGGTAGTATTAACTTGCATTTATCTAATTGCTAGAAATGTTGAACATTTTCTTCATGTTTGTTGACCATTTGTATTTCTTCTTCTGAGAAGTGTCTGTTCAGTTCCTTTGACCATTTATTGATTGGGTTATTTGTTTTTTGGGTGTTAAGTTTTTAAGTTGTTTGTATATCCTGGAGACTACTGCTCTATCTGAGGTGCAGGTGGCAAAGATTTTCTCCCATTCTGTAGACTCTCTCTTCATATTCTTGATTGTTTCCTTTGCTGTGAAGAAATTAAATTTTTTAATTTGATGGCAAGGCAACACTTTTAAAAACCTTCTTCTAGAGTGATAATTTTCAAGATGGTGAGCACACAGAAATGGGATCCCAAACTAACAGAAGGCTGGAGATTTGAAAAATCAATATCAATCTGTCACAGAGTTCACACCAGCCATAGTGATATCATAAGCAGGAAGAACAGGCAGTTGACTTTTCTGCCTGCCCTCCAAAACTGGGTTTTCCTTGCCCTGCTCAATGTCATCAATACCCAAGTTAAGAGGTAAGGACATCAATGCATGCAATATGGTTGACCTTGAACTGCATTAGGGAGCTAGTGGTCAGACCTGCTGAGAAGTTCATGGACCACTGACAGGGAAATCTCATGAGAATAGGATGAGATGAGGACTGTATTTTCTTTCCTTCCTCCTAAAGAAGACTGAAGTGTCCTTTTCCAGTGTCATTTCCTTGCATGGGTCTCAACTTGATGTTGCTTTCTCAAGAAAGCCCTCCCTGATGCTCTTGACATAGGGTCAAGAGCCTCATTATATGTCCTCATGCCTCTTATACTTTTTTCTTTGTTACAGGGGCATTTTATTGAATCTGAAATTCATCATGATAAGATGTACCAACATTATATGTACCAATCAGAAAAAAATTACCACCATTAATGATAACATAATGCTTTCATACCTCTTAGAATTTTTTATTGTATAGTTATTAAAAGAGCACTTTTAAACATATTTAGACAGATTTGTATGATATAGCACTCTTGTGCAGAGGAAAATACACTTGAAATTAACTGGTTGAGGTAATTATCCTTAACTTTCTTCACATACAGAATTCTCCTTGGAAGGCAGGGGATATGGGGAGGGGGAGAAACTGGTTAATGGGTACAAAGTCACAGCCAGATAGGAGGAATAAGTTCTAGTGTTTTATTACACAGAAGGGTGATGGTAGACAACAATATTATATTGTATAATTCAAAACAGCTAGAAGAGAGGACTTTGAATGTTCTCATCACAAAGAAATGATAAATGCTTGAGATGATGGATAGCCTAAGTATACCAAGTTGATCATTATACAATTTGTAAATGTACCAAAACATTCCATTTTATCCCATAAACATGTATAATTATTCAATGTCAATTTAAAACATAAATAAAAATTTTAAAAGAATTTGAATATTTGGAATTAATTTATGATTCAGGGTCATCAAGGCCCACTCTCTGCCACCCAAGCTTGGCTTCTTCACCCTGGCCACCACTCCATCCATCACCTCTCTCTCCACCCAAGCCTCCCATCACTCACTGTTAGCCAAAGACCTCTGGAGACTCTAATTCATGCCATCCTCATAAAAGTTTCTTTGGGTGAAGATGCCTGGAATTATTTTGATCAACAACTTTTAAATGTGGATTTGGAAGCTCAGCACCATGAAGTTGGTTGTTGTTGTTGTTCTTTTTATATATACATACAGTAGAGTATATTTTGACATATCCTGCAGACATGGAGTATAACTTTTTGTAATTACGATCCCATTCTTGCTGTTGTTCATGATGTGGAGTTTCACTGGTCGTGTATTCATATATGTGCATTGGAAAGTTATGTCTGATTCATTCCACTCTCTTTCCAATTCCCATCCCCACTCCCTTCCCTACATTCCCCTTTGTCTAATCCAATGAGCTTCTATCCACCTTCCATTATTGTGAGTTAGCATCCACCTATCAGAGAGAACATTAAGTCTTTGGTTTGGGGGGACTGGCATATTTCACTTAGCATGATAGTCTCCATTTCCATTCATTTACCTTGGTTGAGTTTTTATGGCAAAGTCACCCACACAGCTGGTACAAGAGCCCAGGTGGTCTGGCTCCTGGTGAAACGTCCCCTCTTCAAACCTTGCACACATTCATTCTATCTACAGGTAAAAACCCATGAGCCTTAGAAGAAGATGGTTCTCACAGCTTGAGCTTTATAGGGTAATGGACCAAGGTGGGAACAGCAACCCTGTGACTTCCTGAACAGTGGGATGTCAGGCTAGTTGCTCCACTTTGCTAGGCCTCGATTTCCCCAAACGAAAAATGAAGCTGTCAGACTCCTTCTTGGGGCTTTTGTGAAAAATCAATAATCTAATGTTAGAAATGAGAATAACAGTACCTAGCACATAATGAGGGTACACTATTAACTACAATCTTCACTACGTTACACATACAAGAGTGTAAGCTTTGTGCAGCAGAGAGGTATCTCATGGAAGGGACAGTCCTAAATAAATTAAATAAATTTAATGCAAGAGTATACCTGATGGATGCTGAAGTACAGACTGTTCTGGGTGCAAAGAGAAGTGAAATGTTCATTCGATTCAAGACATACGTGAAGTCTTGAGGGGAAGACCTCACATATGAAGGAAGGGGAAAACTGGCAAAGGTTGGAATGAGGCAGTGACATTCTGTGGGGGCAGGGAGGGCATTTGACAGGAAGGGTAAGTGTAAGGCATATTCTCACAATTGCGACTTATTCACTTTAGCTAGAAAATTACAAAAATATGGTACAATAAAATAAGCAATGAGTTTTATTCTGTAGGAAAAGGAGAGTCATTGAAAGATTTCCAGTAAGAGAATGTCTTGCTCATTGATGCCCTTTAGAAGGATAATGTTGGCAGTGTATAGGACGACTCGGTGGGGGACAAGAGGGGAGGCAAGAGGGCTACTAAGAGGCTATTCCATTAGCCCTGAAGAGAGGTGTGGAGGGCAGGTCCAGGGCAGGGCTGGTAAGAACCTGCAAGACCAATTTGTGTCACATTGCAGAGGGAAAACCAAGTGATTGCTCACTGGATGGCAGGGGCAGGTGAAAGCACAAGAAGAAGGAGTAGTTGAACACGTCCATCCATCTGTCTGAGTCCCAATGGCTGGGGCCATGTGGAGCTGTGGAATAGCAGTCCCCTGACAGTGTGGATAGGCTTTGGAGGAGGGGCTGAACAGGACTCAGGGTGTGAGAAAAGCAGGACAGTCCTTTTGTGAGAATCAGGCTCCTCAGACAGTGGGTACTATCACCTGCATCAAAATCCCTCATGGAGGCATAAAACTTTGCAGAGCAGTACCCATTGTCCCAGTAAGTTTGTAATGTCAATGTCCCCACAGTGTGGGGATAGATAACTCTTTCATGGCCCACCAGATAAAGTAGCTTCCTTTCACTGAGTGGGCATAGTATATGCAAACAAGTCAGTTTAACATTAGAATCATATTGAGTAGAAGGAGACAGTCATATTAAGAGAGAGGATACAGGAACCTAGGGACCTTCCCCTATGCCAGGCTTGTTCTCCCCCATCTCTTACTTGCACATAACCAGGGTCTAATTTGCTTTAGTAGAATGTATATGTCCCAGAATCTACTGTATTTATACAAGGCTCTTTATCATGTGTGGAAGGTTGTAAAAAACAGAGAATACAGGCCCTGCCTTGGAGAAACCCTCCATTTAAGTGACATCAACCTAAAAACCATAACCTGTGACAACTTCAGGTCTACCTAGTGGCGAAGGCAAGATTATATTTTTCTCCACATATACAAAGACTTTTGGAGAACTTTATAGAATGCAAATGGCCATGGTCCTTTGGAGGGAAGATGTTAAAAAGAGGTGAGTACTGATTTCTTTCATGACAGAAAAAAAAGGCAGTTGGGAGCAACAGGAAGGAATGGAGATGATGCTTCAAGTAAATGGAACAACATAGGCAAAGACACAGAGATTTTAACTGACCCTCACGTGTTGGAGCACAATTAATGTATCAATTAGGATCGTGTTCAGTTGTAAGAAAATATCCAAGGGGCATTATGGCTAAAGAAGTAGTGCTTAGTTTCATATAACAAGAAACCTAAAAGTTGACAGTTGCAGTGTGGATTCAGCCATTCAAAGATGCCAGAGATGGCATTTCTGACACTTTTGTAGCTTTTCTCTCATGTTGGTCCCAATAGGGCTGCTGAGTTCCAGCTATCACATCTGTGCCTGCATTCAAGAGAGATTAAAGAAGGAAGGTAATGCCAGCTATCTCAGTTTGGGTCTCTCCAAGAGTAGAGCTCAAAACAAAGACTTGGGGGCATATAGTTTATTTGGTAACTGATTCCTGGAAGCATAAGAGGGAGCAAGAAGAGTAAGAGAGGAAAGAAGCAAAAGTCAATATAGGGATGTATTTAAAAGGCTGCTGGATGGGTGCAGTGGCACATGCCTCAGAAACTTAGTGAGGCCCTAAGCAACTTAGCAAGATCCTGACTCTAAATAAAATACACAAAAGCTAGTGATGTGGCTCAGTGGTGATGTGGCTCAGATGGTGAACCCCGGGTTCAATCCCTGGTACCAAAAAAATTTAAAAAGGGGAGACTGCTGCCTTGGGGCTCAATTATATCTAGACCTACACCATGCTTCCCAGACTTGTACACCTGAAGGTGTACCACACCAGTGGCTAAAACATCTATCCACTAAGCCCATCCCCCCATTGGTTGAAAGTTAAGCACAAGGTCATGAATCCCACACTTACAGGCTTTGCTATGTGTGCCGGCCCAATAGACTTCCACAGTGTCAGTGAAGGCCCACTAGCAGAGGGAGAGAGAAGCACAGCACACCTGGAGGTTGCAGGAGGTGAATCAGAACGACACACATCTGTCCACCACAGGTGCAGCCGAAATCAGAGGTGAGCAGAGGGCACAAGGCACAGGGCAACACAGCCATCTGTCACACCAGCAGCCCTCCCAGCATCTTATTGGTCAAAACTATATGACTTGATCACTTTTGACTGAAAGAGAGAGGGCTGGCAGGTGAGCATTTCAGCTCCACAAGCCTCTGGGACAAAAAAAGGGAGGGGAAACATGATTGTAAAGGGCCAGGGACAAAAAAAAATGTGAGATGTCACATTCAGAAGGATGTGGACATTAGATCATCAACTCTGATCATCTGCTCGCTTTATAAATTTAAAACTGAGTAACTTGTCTGCCCCAGTCCTGCAGTTGGGGTAGAGCTGGGTTTAAAGCCAGTCTTCCAGTTTGAGATCTTTCCACTCTCTCCATAATAACCCTCTTGGGCTGCAGAAGAATGTCCTGACTGGAGAGCTGTTTTAAAAAGAAAGAAAGAAAGGAAAGAAAAGAAAAAGGAAAAGCTCCTGCATATCCAAGGTGGGCTCTGTTGTTGCAAGACCTGGAACAATAAGCCCAGGCATTTGGACTTGGTCTGAGGGACAATGGGGAGCCATTGTAGAATCTTAAACAGGAGCATGGCAATTTGAGTTGCTTGTAGGTAGATATTATATAAATATAAGGGGTTATTTCTCTGTTGATTATGGCTGCTGATCCAGCCAAGGGGAAATGGAGTGCTGGACAGGCTCGTACCTCCAGCGGCGACTGCAGGTGCTGTCAAAGGGAGGTGCAGGCTGCTGTCTGACATTCTCAAAAGGCCCCTGCTCTCCCGAGAATGGCTTGATGCTTATTGCTAATAACAAGGCTGGCAGCCGGCTGAAGCTTTCACTCAAAATTCTCCAGCTTTCAGTAATCAAAGCCAGGCCTGGGTTGTTCCTTGGCCCTCGACTGCAAAAGGAATTTCCTTTATTTTTGAACACGGAGAGAATAAAAAGAAGTACAAGTTGTTTTATAAGACAAGTGGGGCAGCAATCTGAAATAGGCATTTAGGCATCTCTTAGGGATTAACATTGGGACTCATTTAAGGACTTGGAGTGTTAATAAGGATGAGATGTATTTATTTTTCCCTGGGTTCTTTTCTAGGAATCCCTGGGCAGCATTCTGGACTGATCTATATTGGTTCAAATTTCTCACATACCCCCCATCTTCCATGCCAATTTTCCCACCCCTCCTTTTGACGGAGTCCCATCTCCTGTTAACTCAGAGAAAATGTTCCAGTCAGGGCACACACGACTGGACATAAATAGTGCCTACAAATACTTTTCATCGGATTGAGGCAGCTCAGCAAACAAAACGGCCTTCTTTTACCCAGGGACTCTGGTTTGAAAATTGGACATTAAGTTACACTTCTAATTGAAATGAATTTGATAGTTTGAGAACAGTCCCCAGTGATCCCAGTCCACATCATCAAAACCACCATAGGCAAATTGGCACCATTCAGTCTTGGCTCAAACAGGCTAGGGAGTAAAAGAAGATGTAAACTGAATTTGTGGTTGTTTTTCATCCTCAGATAGACAGGCTGGAGGGAGCTTCCAGAGGAGAACTCTTGGGTTGGATTACATCATTTTCCTGAGCGTCTGAAAGGCAGTGTAGTATAGAAGGAAAGCAGTAGACTTGAGGCTACTCTTTTCTCTGACAGTGGTTGATATTTGTTCTTTGATGAGTGATTGCGTTGTCCCATGCCTCAGTTGCCTTGTGTGCAAAATGGGGATAACAGCATTACTGTGGCTCATGAGTGGTGTTGGACTCCAGCAACGACAACTGAATGGTTGGTTCAATGGACTGAGGAGATCTTCAGAACCCAGAGGTCTTCATTGCTAGGCTGGTGTCCATCTCCCCAGCTGGCCTCCAAAGGTCAGGAAGAGTGTCCTGCCATGAAACTTGTCAAAGCAAAGGACAAACTAGAGGGCACTCAAAGGTTCACAGTGAATTGTCATCAGGCTGCCTTGAACCAACTCATAATCCACACCAGCTCCTTATTCATCTCAGGTACACTTACTTAAGCAAAATCATGTATGTATTCCATTCCTACTCAGAAAGATGCCAATCAAGAATGTTCTCATGCCAGGCACCATATTCGGGATTTACACTTTCCTCTCTACAACTACACCAGGTGGATTTTAATATTCCCATTTTACAGATAAGAAAAATGAGACACAGAAAGGTCACACAGCTTAGCTAAGGTCAAACGGCCAGTACATTACTGAGTGGAAATGACACATATCATTAAATAGTCAAAGTTACAGAATTTTAACTAAATCTATAGCCACCTGGGATAATAAGATTTCCCAGCCTTCCTTGCAGTGAGCTATGGCCATTAAGTTTTGGACAATAGACATGTGTGGAAAAGAACCCTTTCTTCTTTGCCCCTTCATCTTAACCACTGTTTGAAATATGAATGTAATACTGTAGCCAGAGTTGCCAACTTGGTCCATGGGTAACCTTGAGGATAGAAACCACACAAGAGAAAAGAAGACAGAAGGAGCCTGGGTCACTGAGGACTTCTTGGAGGAGAAAAGCCAAAATCATTCTGCACAGCCTACCTGTAGATATTCCTATGACCCAGAAACACACCTCTATCCTGTTGAAATTGCTGTGGTATTGAACTTCTAGGACATGGATTGGACTCCTGCTAATGGATAAAGCAGTTTAAGGGCAGACCTACTCACAGAAGTGAGATTAAGCCTATACCTGAATGGAGAGTGGACGAAGAGTGCAAGTTAATCTATTCTAGACTTGAAACAGCATATGCAAAGGCCCAGAGGTGGGCCAACATGGGAATTCAGGGAAGGTTTGAAGGGGAAAGACAAGATCAAGGATTGCCATCTTGAGTTTAGATCTGTTTTAGCTACCTATACTTCTTCCCCCTCTTCTCCTTTCTCTTCCCCCTTTCTCCTTCTTTACTTCCTTCTCTCTTCTTGCCTCTCTCTCTTTCTTCCTCCATCCTTCTCTCTTTTCTCCCTCTTCCTCTCTGCCTTCTTCCCTCCTTCCCTTCTTTTATTTCCTCTTTGAGCACCTACAACTTACCAGGCACTGAACTGGGCATTAGATACACACTCTCATGGAACCAGCAGTCTGTTGGAGGCACAAATATTAACTGGACCAGTGGGAACAAGGGAAGGAGCATGTGTTGACTTCCTGTGGCAGACATGGAGAAGTGCTGTTTGAGGCCCCCTTCAGGAAAGGATTTGCTGCCCAACTATAAGAATCGCAGTTCAATGACAACCTCCTTACTGTTGGTTTCAGCAGGACTGGCCTCAGCTTTTGAACTGGGGACACAATCATCTTAGAGCAGCCCCCAACCAATGACCAAGTGAGGCACTGCTACTCAGGGTGGCCATCTCCACCCAACACAAGTGTTTTTGTCAGCTTTTTCACTGCTGTGACTGAAAGACCCAACTGAAACAATTGTAGAGGAGGAAAAGTTATTTAAGGGCTCATGGTTTCAGAGGTCTCAGTCCATAGACAACAGGCTCCATTCCTCAGGGCTTGAGGTGAGACAGGACATCATGGCAGAAGGGTGTGGTGGAAGGAAGCAGCTCACATGATGACCAGAAAGCAGAGAGAGATTCCACTCTCCAGACACAAAATATATGCTCCAAAGGCATGCCCCCAATGCCCACCTCCTCCAGTCAAACCCTACCATTTCAGTTACCACTCAGTTAATCCTATCAGGGGATTATTTCACTGATTGGGTTAAGACTCTGATAACCCAATCATTTCTCCTCTGAACCTTCTTGCATTGTCTCACATGTGAGCTTTGGGGGTCACCTCACATCCAAACCATAACAAGGTTCCTCTGATAGATACCCTTTCCTTTGTGCTCCCACTGCACTGGGATGACTTTTCCTATCTGCATTGTGATCTTCCTAGAGAACCCAACTTTGATAGACTTCAAGGTAGAAGAAAGCTTACCTTATGCATTAGTGGAGCTGAAGGAAGACTGGTGTATCTGGAGCAGATAGAGTGAAGGGACAGTGACTGGCAAAGAGACATGGGCTAGAACATGACATGTGACTTAGAAGCAGCTGGGATTTTATATTAAGTGCATTGAGAAGATGTTGAAAGGATTTTTTAAAATTCACTCTAACTGCTGTGCAGATTGGAGGGGCTAGAACACCAGTTTTGAGAAACTTCAGTCAGTGATGCAGGGAATGTGAGGGGGGACTTTTCTAGAAAACCAGCAGTGTTCAATGATGGATTAGATCATCAAGGGAGGAGACTCATAGAAAGGGAAGCAACTGGGAGAGGGCATTGCCATTATCCAAGATGGTAAGTATTGGTGGAACAATAACAGATTTGGGAGTGAAAGTCAAGCATCCAGTTGTAGATGTGTGGATTTTGTGACTTCTGTATACAAGGGCAGCATTGAAGATTGGTATGACCAGGAATAAGCCCCAGGTGGTCATGAACATACCGAAGGGATGGGAAGTTCTGAGAGCTGATGAGGAAGCTTAAGGAACTGTCCCCTTTCCCTTCAGGCCATCGGTTAACTTCATATTCCTGTGCTTCCAAAACCTTCTAAAACCTCACTTCCTTTCAGGAAGTCTTTGTGGGTAGAAAGGCCTCAGCTTTTCTGAGCCTCCTCAGAAGGGGATCAGGGTCTGCCCAGGCTTGTTCTTTCTGCCTTTGGGACTTAAAGTTCTTTACACTTCCTCATGCCACTTTTAGCCTTGCCCTTCATGTCAGTTAGTTTTCTGTGACTGTTGCATATACTCAAGAGAACGAACTAATAAAAAGAAAAGAAATAATATTGTCATTTTTCTGGAGCAAAGCTGCTCACCTCATGGTGGCTAGGAAGAGAAGAAGAGACCAGGATCTCACAATCCCCTTTGAGGGCATGCCCCCAAAGACCTTACTTCCACCCCCTGGGCCTCATCTCTTAAAGGTTCCACCATCTCTCAATAGCAGCCACAGGCCTTCAACACTTGGGTCTTTGGGGAACATTCCAGGTCTAAACTATAATGCCCTTCAACCCGAACACCAGTGTCTGAGGAGCCCTTCTGGTAATTGCTATGCCCTGCCAACCTTACAGACAAGAGTTCCTCTGTGCTGGGGGATCAACTGCTTCAGAAGAGAAAGGGGTACCTGGCCCAGGGCAGCCTGGGGACTTGGGAAGGTGCCCCTTCTGGTGCCTAGCTCTAAAATGCTCCACATAAAATACTCTGCTCACTAATATCTAGAATGTGCATCACAGATATGCAGGACCAGTGTGTTGAACGCATGGGGTCATTTTATCACTTGGTCACGGGATCAGCATGTCTGTCACAGAGTCCATCTCTTCGATATTACCTTTCAGAATAAATAAAAACAAGCTGGCCATTATTTCCCAGGCAAGCACATGTCAAATAAGAGTTCCTCATAGAGATGTCATTTGCTGCAGAGTGAAAAGCAAGGGAGGAGAGCCCCTCCCCCTTTCTCACTGGTATTAAATTGGATGACAATCCCAAACCCCACGCTTTCTAACCTAGGTGGCCTGAGGACCTTTGGCCTTTACAGATAGAGGGTGGTCTTCTACAATTAACCTTTCGCCTCCACTCAACCCCAAATTTTCTTTGTTGAATGGAGCAATCCCAATTTTCCCTCATTTTCCCTCAGATGTGACACTTTGCAAGAAAACATTCGATGACTGCAGTCTTGGGAACCTGCATTGATTCACAGTCACCAAGCAGTGTTCTGGACATTTGTCAAACGTTGACTCTGCTCACTTCTTCCCTGTTCTAGTAGCACACCGATTGCTGTGGTAGGGCATTTCCCATCTGCCATTGTGTTACCTGGGTAGATGGGGGAAATACCAAGTGTCCATGGAACCCATAGAGGCTTCTCCTTCACTATCCTGATCCAGTAAAGGGCAGTCATGCCATCTGATCTTGAATATTGAGCAGAGTGGCATGCATCCAAAAGCTGGCTTGGAGGACATTCATTGTCCGGGAGTGGTGTCCTATTCCCACTTCTATAGTGCCTGCTGCGTAGTGAGGTTCCTGCCCATAAGAAGCTCCAAATCAAACATCCCCCTTTGCCCAAGGTAGCTAAGAGTCCGTTTCTGTCACTTAAAGCCCCCAAATTTCAAACTGATGTAGGCAATTTCTGAAAGGGACACTATATCATCATTACCATCCAGCATCACTGAAGAGGAGGATTAATTAGCACCAACCCTCTTCCTTCACCTATCATTGGGGCGGTCCACAGAGGATTTATCCCTGAGCCACTAATGAATTTTGCAACTGTCACAAAACCATGCAAATAAGTAAGATCCACATCTGCTGAGCACCATCATGAGGTCAAGCTGTGGGTAAATAAATGCTTGCTTCAAGGAGAGGGTAAATCCTAAGGTGAGGAGTGACAGGGCTTTGTTTGCATAAACCCAGCAAGGTATTATGGGTAGGATATTAATTAAATCATGCTCCTGGGCCTCACGGAGCCCCAGCTCAATGGCTTCAGCTTGTTGACAAACTGAACGCAGGGCCCCTGGAGAGAGCACTAACATTTTGATGAACACAGTCGGTTGGGGTGATGTTTCCTAACTAGCATTTTAATATAATTTTTGACGCTTTATCTGAGCAACCTGTAAAAAGAAAAAAAAAAAGGTTCGGATAAAAGAGAAGGGCAAACATCAAATGTCCAAGAGATGAAACTTCCATTGAATCTTAGTCCACTGGAATTGCTTCCTGGGAAGAATCCTTTGCTACCCCCGCCCGGCCCCGGGCCTTCCTTCCTCGCTCCTTCTCACCCCCCTCCCCAGTGCACGCATGCCTGGGAGAACGTCTCGGAATAATGTTGAAGCTGCCTCGGGTTTAAATGAAGTTTTAATGAGTCTGAGAGTCTGTCTAGGACCCCTTCCATCTTTCCTTTTTGTTCTTCCTTCCTTTTTGAAGAAATTAACCTGATGGCAGGTACTGTCTTCATGGAAAGGGCTTTTATTTTCAGGTCGAAATGAAAGACCCCATCCCAGCTGGAGTGGAAGGTTGGTCATTAAAAGACCCTCCGTGGCCACCAGACGTGCCCGCTCTCTGAGAGACACTGACCGGGTATGTTCAAGTTCCTCATAATTGACTAATGACCCTGGTCCACCCAACCCTACCATTCCCATCTTCATTTGCACTACATGGCCTCTTTCAGCTCAAAATTTCATGCTTCGCTGGAGGATTATAAAGCCTCTTTTATCTGAGAATATGCAGACAAATATGAACTAATTAATGCTCCCACTAGCCCCCTGGGAGTGTGCAATTGTCCTATGGCCCACCAGCTTCCCAGGCATTCCCTGACGAAGTACTGGTGCCCTGCTTCACCCGCTCCCCTCCCTCACCACCCCCAGCAACTCCCAACCCCATTTCTTCCAAAAGACACTTAGACTCTCCCTACCCCACACCATCTCTGCATCTCCAGGGTGGTTACTTGCCTTGATTAGGAAAGCCGACCTCCACTCCTTTTCTCTGTGTGTGTGTGTGTGTGTGTGTGTGTGTGTGTGTGTGTGTGTTTCTCTCTCTCTCTCTCTCTCTCTCTCTCTCTCTCTCTGCTACCAGGGATTGAACTCAGGGACCACTCAACCACTGAGCCACATCCCCAGCCCTATTTTGTATTTTATTTAGAGACAGGGTCTCGCTGAGTTGCTTAAGAGCTCATTAAGTTGCTGAGGCTGGCTTTGAACTTGCCATCCTCCTGCCTCAGCCTCCCGAGCCTCTGGGATTACAGACATGTACCACCACGTCTGACTCCACTCCTTCTTTTGCCCTCTCCAATCTATTCCTAAGTTCTCTCCTTAGCAAGCAGAGAAATCTTTAAGACATAAATCTGTCGTGAGTCTCTTACTACAAATTCCTGCTATGCTATCCCCATGCTCCCCCAACATGCATTTTCTTTTTTCTTTTTGGCTCTGGGGATTGAACCCAGGGGCACTTAACCACTGAGCCACATCTCTAGTCCTTTTTATATTTTATTTAGAGACAGGGTCTCACTGAGTTCTTAGGGCCCCCGTAAGTTGCTGAGGCTGGCTCTGAACTCTCAATCCTCCTGCCTCAGCCTCCCAAGCCACTGGGATTATATGTGTGCATCATCGCGCCTGGCCAACATTCGTTTTCTTTGGGTCTCTTAAACACCAAGATCTCTCCTGCACTTTCACTTTGCACTTGCTCTTCCCTCTTCTAACATTTGGATGAGGAAGTGTCAAGTTGTGACAGATTTGCTTCATGAACTGAAATCTAAAGAATGGTTGTTCTGAGCCTCTGAATTTTAGGGTGGTTTGTTTCCAGTGCTATTGTGGCATGGCTAACTGATCTGTTTGTGTCACATCCATTCTTTCTTCTAACAAGCTTGCATGGATGTTGCTGCATAGATGCCTTCTCCACTCTCCATCTCCATGATTCTGGTGGAAGTGACCCCATCCCCAGCTCCAGACCTAGCCATTCAGAGCTTCTATCCCTCTCATCAGAGGACTGATTCAAATTCATTATGTGACTACAAAGTTATGTAGATGAGATTTGGTATCCTAGAAGTTTCTCTAGAAACAATGATTTTGAAAAAAAAAAAAAAAAGCCTGGAAGATCTACAAGCAATCAACAAACATATGGAAAAATGTTCACCATCTTTAGTAATAAGAGAAATGCAAATCAAAACTACACTAAGATTCCATCTCACCCTAATTAGAATGGCGATTATCAAGAACACAAGCAACAATAGGTGTTGGCGAGGATGTGGGGAAAAAGGTACACTCATACATTGCTGGTGGGGCTGCAAATTAGTGCAGCCACTCTGGAAAGCAGTGTGGAGATTCCTTAGAAAACTTGGAATGGACCTACCATTTGACCCAGCTATCCCAATCCTTGGTCTATACCCAAAGGACTTAAAATCAGCATACTACAGAGATACAGTCACATCAGTGTTCATAGCGGCTCAATTCACAATAGCCAGATTGTGGAACCAACCTAGATGCCCTACAATTGATGAATGGATAAAGAAACTGTGGTATATATATACAATGGAATATTACTTAGCTATAAAGAATAATAAAATTATGGCATTTGCAGGCAAATGGATGAAATTGGAGAATATCATGTTAAGTGAGATAAGCCAATCTCAAAAATCCAAAATGCAAATGATCTCACTGATAAGCAGATGATGACACATAATGGGGCCTGGGAGGGGGGCAAGAATGGAGGAAGGAGGGACTGTATAGAGGGAAAAGAGAGGTGGGAGGGGTGGGGAGGAAGGAAAAAAATAATGGAATGAATCAGACATCATTACTCTATGTAAATGTATGAATATGCAAATGGTATGCTGTTACTCCATGTACAAACAGTAACAACATGTATCCCATTTGTTTACAATAAAAATAAATTTAAAAAAAGATGCTATAAAAAAAGTCTGTTTCTGAACTCCTTAGTGGAGAAGACTACAGCTGCCATCAAGATAAAGAATCAAGGTAAAACCCAAAGGGAAACCAAACTGAAAGTAAAGGCACAAAATTCTGACATTGGTTCAGTGCCTGGATCCAGCCATTCCTGATGACCTGCCCCTGGATTCTTCAATTTCATAAAATACATTCTTTTTTCTTAAGTTACTTTGACTTGGTTTTCAAATCAATCATGGCATCAAAACTAACTTGTACAAGTTACTCCTTGGGTCTAGTTCAGTCCTAGTATTACATCCCTGTCTTCAACCATGTACACCCTGACCAGGTCCTTACCTTAATTTTTTACCAATTTCTCTGGTCCTTCTGAGTCTGTGGCTTTGTGTTTGGGGCTAAACTTTACCCCTTCCCTCTTTCTAAAAGTGAAATAGGAGGCAACAGCTCCTTTCAGAAAATAAGAGTGATATCCCAAGATCCCAACTACTTCATATTTCTCCTCTGAGTAACCTAGAACACCAAGGTAAGGAGAACACTGGCAAATGGCATGATTAGAACATGGAAGAAAAAAATGAGACAGACGCTTTGTTCCACTGCTTAAAAAATCTGTTGGTCACAAGATCTAGAGAAGGAACTCAAGTTCTAAGAAACATCTGGACAAAATGTGCAATGTATGGAGTTTCCAAATGTTCAATCTGTTTGTGTCACATGTGGTTGTCTGTAGGTAAAGTTTGGTGCAGAGTTTCAAATAATCATGTTTTCTAACATGTCCCAGAGTTAACATTGCTAATCAAGCAATGTTAGCCTATTTTTATCAAATAAAAAGTGTGATAAGAAACGAATGTCTTGCATTTTAAGCAGAATGGATGGATGGATGGATGGATGGATGGATGGATGGATGGATGGACGGACGGACGGACGGACAGATGGATGGATTTTTAGAGTAAGTTAGGCAAAAAAGAAAGCATTCAAATGATTGCTTTTCTTTCAGAGAATTCACTAATGGAAGCTCAATATTTATTGATACAATACTGCCATTATTCACAGTATTTCTAGAATTCTTTCTTTGAAAGACAATCTTCTTAGGATGTGCAGACTCTAGTTTGGTGGCTTATTAAGACATCCCTCCCCCTCCTAGTATTGGACGCCTGTTGATGGCTGACCTTAGTCACAGAGTAATTCATCTTGGTAGGCGTCATCCAGGCCTCCATAGATTGATTTGTACCTTCCAGACAGAATTTGGGGTTAGCATATTCTGACCTTCTGCTGGATCTCGCCTACATTCTCAAATCTTAATGATGTAAAATCATTCTATGTTTTTAATGATCAGTTTCTCAAGTCACAGTCTGTCCTGTTATGAAAAGCTGTTCCTTGCAAAGCAGTAGCCATGCAAGAGGTGTGCGGGGATCTGCTATCCTTGCCATTCCATGTTCTTCTCCCCAACAGCTTCCAGGGAATACAAATGCACTGCCAAAAAGTGGTTACTAAAGCATAAAGTGTTCTTGGGAGTTAGGTTTTTAAAATATTATGGAGAAATCGCTGATTCTGGGGAGGAGTTAGGAAAGGACAAAATGAGCCTGGAACTTCTTTTTGCAGCATAAAGATACACTCAAAAAATGGTGGGGATATGCCCAAAGGACATGGAAGTCAGCCGGATGGGGCTTCTTCTGGACATACTAGAAACAACTTAAACATCAAAATAAATAATAATGAGTAATGGCTTGTGGACTAATCTGATTACAAATTGAATTTAAAGTTCATGCCTCCAGAAAGGGTATCTGAGGGAGGGAAAAGAGGATGGAAAGAAGAAGGACTGGGGATTAAAATGAGCAAACTATGCTCTATGCATTTATGAATATGTCAAGATGAACCCTACTATTATAAACAACTCTAATGCACTGATAATTTTTTTAATCCACTGACAATTTTTTTTAAATTAACATAAACAAAGCTAAATAAATAGAGAATAGAAAGTTTCTTCCATACATAGAATACCAGTCAATAAACAGAATAAATGATAGACTTAGGAAATCTCCGTTTTGCAAACATCAGAGGAATGATTAATTCAGGTGAGAATCCTCAGTGGATAATAAAAACAATTGGGTGAAAGTTTTCTGGAGAACCTGATAGTCACACAGTCTCAAAGTGCCTCCTTATGATTATCAATTAATTATGAAAGTGAAAATGATAGCATTACAGTGGAGAAAATCTGACAGGCACCTCCTTAACAAGCAGTCGAGATGAGCATCAATATTGGGATGAAGTGACATAATGTGCCCCCTGATAGGATGTACTGAGAAGAACCCAAAGCTATTTCTGAGCTACCTCTGTCAAATATCCACCACCTGAACTTGAACGTGAGGAAATACTCCACAAACCTTCGCTGAGGGATATTCTACAGAATATCTTTCCTGAGCTCTATGAAACTGTCATGAAAGACAAAGAAAGGCTAAAGCAAATGAAACCAGAATCAGATCACTAAGTGGATCAGATCTGGCATCAGGAACCACCAAAAATGCTAAAAAGGACAGAGGGAAATGGCAAATTTTACATATGAACTATAGATTAAATAAGATTGTATTGAGTTTATAGTTTCTGAATTTGATCACTATACCTGACTTTAGAAGAAAATATTCTTGTTCTTAGGAGATACATACTGAAGTATTTAGGATAAAGGGTCCTGATACCTGCAATTTGTTTTTATCAAAACAATAAAAATAGTACATATATGGATATGCAATGTGTATATGTATATGTGTATATGTCATATAAATAGAATGATTAAAGAAATGTGGCAAAATTTTTGGCCATTAATGCAACCAAGTGAAGAAGACGTGGAAATTTACTACTTTTTGCAATTTTCTGTTAAGTTTTATTTTTTCTAAAAATGAAAACATATATGCATGCATGTCCATGTACCCACACTTAAAAACTCCTCAGCCAACACATGCCATGACCTGCTAAAGACCTACATACCTATGTCTGTCCTGACCAATATGGATACCACTAGTCACATTCACAACTATCTAAATTTAAGCTTAAGTAAATTGAAATTGAATGCCAATTAAAATTCACTTCCTTCTTCAGATTGGCCATGTTTCAAGCATTCAATAGTCTCATGTGATGAGTGGTCACTAGACTGGACAGACCAGACATAGAATGCTTCCATCATCACAGAAAGTTCTGGTGGAAGGTGCTAAGAGGCAAAGAGCACAATCTGCCTTTACAATTTAGTAAATGACCTTGGACAATTCCCTTCACCTCTCTGAGCTTCCTCTTCCTTATCTGTATGATGAGAAAAATCATTGTTATTGCCTCAGTGATTTTGTGTGAGAGAGAGTTTCTGGAGCCAAGGTGTATATGGAAATGCAGAAGACACATCAGTGTTCTGCTCCTCTTGTGAAGTCATTTATGTTCAGCCTGGGGGTAGGGATTCAGCCTGACATGACTACAGCCATCTTGGTCATAACCGCCATCTTGCCCACCAAGAACTTGGCATGCAAACTAAGGGTAGAATAAAAGTCATTGAGGTAGAGAGTCCAGTCACTGATGCCCTGACTATTTCTTAACTGATATTGGACATCTTAATAATTTTTGAGAAAGACCAGGGACAGGGCCCACTTTTGTCTAGCTTAACATGTGTACCCCTTTCTCCTGCCTTGGGATACAGGAATCCATCTGTCTTGCTGTCACCCAAGACATACGTCTGTCCGTAAGTCCCCAGTAAATTGCATTTTGTCTTGTTCTGTCTGCCATTGTTTTTGGGTCTCATGTCACCTTCCACCTTTGGTGGTGTGTTCTCATACATTGGGACCAGGTTTTTCTGAAACACTGGAGAACTGGTCCACCTGGCTTTCCCACCAGAATCCCTTCACTGCTTCTCACTCACCTGCTCCCATTACTCATGTTCCTATGTTGTTCTCACCCGTCTTGCTCAGGACTGACTCCCTAGTCCTGCCCGTGTTTGCTATTTAACTTGAGCATTCTTTGAGTGGCACCCAGTCCTAGTCCTCAGCTTCCTACCGTTGCTGTCACTCTAACTTCAACATCTACTCCAACTTCAACATCTACTCCAACTCCGTATTGATGGCATTCCTCGGCTCCCTGGAAATCCAGTCACTCCTCAGGTCAAACCATGGATAACTGAGTTTGGCCATGGTTCTTAATGATGCTGCAGATACTTTAAGGTGTGGCCATGGCATACATTTAACCCCTGGATCAGGTAGCAGTAACATTTCTTGATATGTTCCCCAGACTGACTCTCGGTCGTCCTCTGAAGTTCCATTGAGGCCTGTGGAACTTATGGCCACCTTATACACTTATACAACACTAGAGAGTTGAGAATAGCTCCAAATACTAGTTCAATCTCTCTCTCTCTCTCTCTCTCTCTCTCTCTCTCTCTCTCTCGCTCTCTCTCTGATTGTAGTTTTCAAAAACAACGGTAACAATGTGTTCTACCCACGCTCTTCTTACAATGTGAAATTCAAACTCATTCTTTAAGAAATAGGGCCCAGGCTCTTTCCCCTAGAGTCTTAGCAGGCCTGTGATCATGGTAGAAGCAATGCCCTATGACTTCTGAGGTCACAAAAAGACAATACAGCCTCCGCTTGGTCCTATTAGATTGCTCACTTTTGGAACCCAGCCACCATGTTATGAGGAAGCCCAGGTCACGTGGGAAGGCCACATGTAGTGGGTGACAGTTCCCACTGAGCTCCAGCGGGCAGGCAGCATCAACTGCCAGACACGTGAGGGAATGAGACTTCAAATGATTCCAGCCCCTAGCCTTCGAGCTGCCCCAATTGATGCTTTGTAGTACAGAGAAAAGCTGTCCCCACTGAGCCCTGCCCAGATGGCAGATTTGTGAGCAAAATTAATATTGTCATTACTTAAAGCTGCTACATTTTGAGGTGTTTCTGTTACCCAGAAGTGGATAATCAGAACACCGCCTGATCACACTGCTCTGCTGTCTGCTAGATACATGGCTACAGCCATGTCATGGGGCCATCTTGCCCGGCAGTCTCCACACCTGAGCGCCAAATGCAGACCACAAAAAGCCTACCATCACTGATGTTTCCCTTGAAGCCTAACCAAGTGCTTCCCTATGGGATAGATGTTTCTTTTCCTGTCTGGAAGAAATTTTCCCTATATCAAACCTGTTCTTTCCCAAGAAAGTACATGCCTTTCCCCCCTCATCAGGGACATAACAGCAGATGGAATGCTGGGAGAGACACTAACAGGCACATGAAAGAAGGTCATGAGATATTTAACTTGCCACACAAGAATCCCAGTAAGTTGAGGAATTTGTTACAGAACCCTCACCATCAAAGGAGGGAGACACACCATAGAGGGCAGAGGAGGGAGAACATACCCATTTGACTTTGCATGAGAGGCATTCTGGATGTTGTTGGTGCGTTATGTAATCAATAAGAGGCATAGATGCCCAGAACCACGAAATGCCTTCGTCTTCTTGCCTGGCTAAGATCTATTTATAATATTTTCTCCACATGTGGAGGGAATACTTTCTTCTCCTTTCATTCCATTTTCATATGCTCCTTATCCTCACCTGGAGGATTCCCAGAGCTGTGGAAGCTCCTCCCTCAAAAGAAACCTGCAGTAATTTTATCATTTCTGGCAACGAATCCATCCTTACAGTGAGTTGTCCTTTGACATTTATAAGGTTGTGGATTTATCCAAACCAACCCTATTTGCATAGTCTCATTCATGTTCTCTGTCATTATAATTGCTAATAAGGCTGTGTTTTAAAATTGGTAGAAAGCTTTGAATAATTGTAGTAGACACTTGGTGTGTCTGTCCAGTCCTTGTTCTTTAAATGCTGCCCATCTCACACACACAGGGTTTGCTGCCAATGCACACAACACTCCTGTCTTTTCCACATGACTCCACTTGTCTGACCACAAGTGACTTGCCAGGGACCAACGCATAAAAAATGGAGTGAGAGTCTCTCTTCAAAATATGAACGAAAACCTCCAGAAACTGGAAGTTAGTAGTTGATCTGTATTAATAGCAGTATTTGGGGTGGAAAGTTTTATGGTAGACCATGAGATCTGATGTCCTTGCTGGGGAACGAAGATGTGGCCCTCAATAGCAACCCAAAGTGTTGGTGTGGACCCTCTTCTCTCATGAGGTATACTGGTAATAGATAGGACCGTTAAGTCCATGGGGTAGCAAATGTCCTGTGTGACTTAGTTTGAGTTCCCCCAGAAGCAGATCCTGAGACAAATTTGAATGAAAGTGGTTTATTTCAGAAAGATCAAGAAGGAAATGAGGAAATATATTAACCAGGGTTCTCCAGAGAAAAGAACCAATAGCATGTGTGTGTGTGTGTGTGGAGATAGACAAAGATGGAAATGGAGGTGGAGAGATAGATTTGTTTTTAAGGAATTGGTTCACACAGTCACAGGGCCTTTCAAATACAAAATCTTTGGGACTAAAGATGGGGTGAAGAGTTGATGCGCAGACTGAAGTCCAAAGGCGTTCTGGAGAATTCCTTCTTTCTCCTGGAATCTTGGCCTTTTTCTCTCAAAGCCTTCTATTGATTGGATGAAGTTTACCAATATTATGGAGGGTAGATTGTTTTACTCAAAGACCTCAACCAAAAATTGCCATCACAGAAACATCTAGAATAGTGGTTGACCAAAAACTTGGCAGTATGTACTAGCCAAAACGGCATAAAAAATTAACCACCAGTGGAAATGAGACAGAGGAGGAAAAGCAGCCAATAAAGGGTACATCATTCAGCAAATTATCACTCTGAGCAACTGCGACATAATCTCACCAGGGAATTGTGGGAGATAGTGTGGAAAATATATCTTAGATTTATTCTGCCTGGAGGGCTAGGAGACCGGAGGGAGCTGGGAGGGAGCCATCTCCTTTTCTGCAAAAGGAGAAGAACATCTACGTCACAGAACTGTTGTGAAGATTAGGAACAATGGATATGACTTAGACTGGGCTCCTTGAAGAGCAGAGGACTTAGGTTATGGGTAGTTGTTTTGTTTGTTTGTTTATTTGCTTGTTTGTTTGTTTGTGGGAGGCTGAGTTCAGGGAGCAGGAGAGAGAGAAATAGGGGGTGGAAGAGAAGCCGTGAAAGCAATGGACTCTTGAGGTCTTTGTTGTAGGGAATGGGACTGGATTCCATCAGACCTTTTGAGATGCAAAGAATGCCTCCTAGGACTGTCTGCCCCAAACCCAGGAGGCTGGGGTGGGGGCTTAGCCCCCATTAGCTGAGTTGAGTGTCCCCTGGTTCCGGGTTTTGCTTCCAAGCTGAGCAGATTCTCAGGCCTTGATGAGAGTCATGGCACAGAAACAAATGGAGGTACACCCTGTAAGCTTGAGGTCAAATGCTATTTTAGCATGACTCTGAACTCACACACGTGAGTCCATCTCTGCTGGGGCAGACACCAGAGGTGCTTCAGGGGATGCACCCAAGTCATTGGTCCCAGTGTCTAAAGGGCCTGACCCATTTGTCAAAATGGACAAAATTGAGAAGGTTAAGAGGAACAATTTGAGGATGCAGGGAGTGGGGAGTGCTGTGAACTGTGGGTGGGTGAACTGGTGGGTGAACTGCTTTTTCTGAAAAGCAGTTGAGTTTGGCTTGGTGACATTTTGTTGGCATGTGCCCCATGATCTAGTGACCACCTCCATCCCAGGTGGAAAGCCTAGGGGAATTGTCCCATGCACGGGTCCACAAGGGCATCTTGATAAGAATGTGCACTACTGACCTGTTGTTGGGACAACCTGGAGGAGAGTTGCTCACAACCTGGGTGTCCCTCCTTGGGGGAATGAGCTGGAAAAACAGACTGGGTGCACCATGCAATACCATGCAGCAGTAAGAAGCAACACAAAATCCATGTGCAGCAAGAGCTTGATAGCTCTTTGCAACACTGCACAGAGTGAAAAAAGAAAAGGTAACACAATGAATGGTAAGAAAATCCTACAATAGGACACGATTATGGAAAAGAAGATCCGGCTCACAAAAAAGGCATTGCCTATTTTACAAGGATGACATGGGGAGGGAGGATTGGGGCTGATGAGGGTGAGGGGTGTGGGCAGTGGAAATAAAACGCACACAGGGTCCTACATGGACCCAGGTTCACTATGCGCCATGAACTGAGGAATATTAGCCACCTCTCTGTACCCGAAGGCCTAAATTGATAGATAGCTTTTAAGTAAATAAAGTGCCTAGAACACAGTAGGTGTTCAATAAATGGTTGCTAAGAATGTGGCTGTAGGGACATGTGAGCAATTTTCCACAAAGATGCAAGCTACCCATGTCCCCTTGAAACCAGAAGGCAGCAAAAGAATGACTTTCTCCACCTCGTGCCTCCAATCTAGGAAGATGGGTATTGGGTGGGTGGACTCAGCCAGTTTGAATGGGGAAAAAGTAAGATGAGGCATTTATTTTTTTTTCTAACTCGCAAACCACAATTTAGCATGTCCGCGGTTGTATTAGTAATATCTGTGAGTTTATCACCAAGAAAAGTCAGAGATATTTTTACATCACATTATAGTCGTTACAGGTATCATGAAATATGCTTAGCACTACTTGGAAATTATGGTAGTTATTAGATCTGCCACTAGATCATATTTAAAGCATTAATAAATGTGCATTTATCATACATCTGGTTTCTTATATTTTTACAACTGTATTTTAACATCATTGGCTTCCTTTGTGATTGTCTGTATTTTATTTCATGTATTTAAAACTATTATTCTGAGAAAGTGTTCATAAGCTTTACCAGAGAGCAAAGGGTCATCCAGACTTGTACCTCCCAGTGCTGTGGGGACAGGAGAGGAGAGGACCAAAGAAAAGGAGGGAGGTGGGAGGGGAAAGGGAAAAGAAAGAAATGGGAAGATAATTTTCCCAGCTTTTTTACATCACTGAACTGAACTTTACTTTTAATAAAAGTATTATTAATGGAAATGGCATGCTCATTACTTTGCATTTCAGGGACATTCAGAGACATGGTCCCAGTAATTATTTGATCTGGGCCAGGCTGGCATGTTCTCTTATTCTGAATATGGTTGAACCAGCATCTCCTGCTCCAATGGGGTGTTTTTTTTTGTTTTGCTTTGTTTTGGGTGCTGGGGATTGAACCCAGGGCCCTGTCCTTGCAAGGCAAGCTCTCTACCAACTGAGCTATCTCCCCAGCCCGCCTGCTCCAGTGGGAAGTAAGACAGTCTCTGCTCTCTCCTTCCCCTTGCTTCCCTGGAAGTAAGGGGGTTCTGCCCATTAGGCCCAGAGTTCATGCACTAAACCAAGGTGACCTGACGCTGGTATGGAAAAATGTTCCACTCCCATAACTGCAATGTTGACATCCAAAGGCCTCCCAGAGAGAGGGACTTTCTTCTCTATCCACATCCCAGTAATCCAGACCCAGGTTTAGATCCAGTTCTCCGGGGACATGAATTGCAGCCAGTTTATTTCTAAAATACAGGAAATACCAGTAAGAAGGTGGAACAGGGAGACAGAGAAAGGAGGGCAGTCGGTGGCACGTGTGTTATCCACCGAGCTGCTGCAGTGAGTGACTCAGTCTCAATCTCTTGGGGAAGCTCTGGGTAAGAAAACCGAGTGCATGCCTCGGAGTTATTTATCCCACCCAGGGAGTGAGGGAGCCAGGACATTATACACCGATCCCCATAGTCACTGGTTGCTTGGGAGTTGCTCCCAGGAGCTGCTTCTTCAGTGCTTCCGGCTTGCACAGGCGAAGTGGACAGTCAGAGTTTTCAAACAACCCTTGGGCACAGAGCTCCAGACGGCTGCTGCAGGTGAGGAAGGGAGCCAGCAGGCTGGGGAAGAGGGGACAGGGTGGGCCAGGGAAGAGATGGCAGTCTCCTGTGAGAATCTGCTGCAGACCTAATGCTTGGGAGCCATCTGCAACTCCTCAACCGAACAATCTCCACCTCTCTCTAACTCGGCTGCCCCATCTCTGCAAGAGGTCCTAGCTCTCCAAAGGCCGCAAACAGCAAGCCCGTGATGAGGTTCTTGGGTGTCGTTTGTCTGGCCCAAATAGCCTTTGAAAAAAATAATATAATTGAACCAACTTCTCAAATATCACAAGGTTTCATATAAAAACATGACCTTTTACAGCCTGTGGGCACACTTGTATCCCCTTTGTTGAAAGGTTTTTTTGTGTTGGTTTGGGGCGTGGGGCTGGGGGGATGGAAGGTTTCTTTTTTTTTTTTTTGTTCATAGAGAACAGTTCCATTTTGTGCCACTTCACATATTTGCAAAGTGCGGAATTTGGTTTTATAACTTCCACGTAGCCCAAGCCTGCCCTGCCAGAGTTTTTGAGCCAGGGTGCTTTAGCATCAGCCGGCAAGCGGGCTGCTTGCAGGAAAGGCCCGGCCATCTGTTCCCAGAGACGGCAAGGGAGCAGCTTCCTTCCTCCACACCTGCTCCCAAACTCAGGCCCAGGGACGTTTTGCAACCCAAGAACAGCTCATGCCAAATATGGAACCCCAAATTCCTCCACTCTTTGCTGCATTCTCCATGAGCTCCTTGCAGGTTTTGCCCAGCATGAGATGAATCGGCTGGCTAACTCCAGCTCCAAGAATCTTTCTGACTGCTGGGTTCCAGCCAACCCCCAGAGGCCACTGACTGTGCCTATCAACAGAAGTGGGACTCAAGGGCTCTCAGCCCATCGCTGAGCTGCCCTGGGAGTCGGCAGCTGATGACACAGGCTGCCCCTGATTGCCAATCTAGATAGCGCCTTGAAACATCCCATCCCCAGCGATGCCCTCAAACACAGCTGTGATTAGTCTAGTCTCCCAGGCCCTCGAGAAAAACCTCAGTGACTTTGAATCGTAATGGAAAGTCAGGCAAAAAGGGTGGAAAGTCTGAATCCGGGGTCTTTTGAAGCAAAATGAACTTTTACTCATTTCTCATGCATGAAATAAAGACTAACAGGACAGCCAAAGAGCCATTCCAACTTAATGAATGGATAACAATCGTTGATTGGGCCACATTTTTAAAGAACAGAAATGGATACTGTTAAAATGATTTTCAAGTCCTCAGAAGCAATTTCAATTCTTGACTGAGCTGGGAGTTGCCTTTCCAAATGTGCTTGAGAAGGTGGCTCTAGCCTCAGATTGCTGGGTTATCTGAATCCAGGATCTCCCCACTTGCTAGCTGTGTGACCTTGGGCGCACCTTGACCTCTCTGTGCCTCAAAATCATCACCTACAAAATGAAGAGAATAATAAGACCATCCTCATGGGGTTGCTTTGAAGATTAAATGAGATACCCACCTAGAGTGTTCCAGACAGTATTTTGTCGAGAGTCGAAACTGAGTAAACATTATATATTATTGTTGTATCATTATGAATGATTTTTTTTCAAGGAGAGTGCCAAGATTAACATCAGTTCTGGTTCTCCGTGACAAAAATAAATAAATCCAAATTTCTGAATAGTGGGGGCTGAATTGATGAGCTCTTACCAGCCAGCCCTTGTCACAGTAAATCTGATAAGAAATTCCGGGGGTATGCTCTCAGCAGACAAAGCCCACTGTGGGGCTGCTCAGCATTGGCTGTGGCCAGAGGTTGGGAGGAGGGCAAGAGGCCTCTCATCGGGGGAGTGGGGCCTCGGACCCCAGGAATTTGTGCAATCCGGGGCTTCCCAGCATCTCCCTGCTCATTCTCAGGTGGAGGTAAAAGAGCAGATTATTTTTGTCACCTTGCAAAATGATGAGACTCCATTCCAGTTGCGTTTGTATCGTCAGAGCACAACGGACACGTGGGGTAATTGCTGTTGCCGGGTTACTCCTTGTAAGTTCAAACAGTTTCACATGCTGAATGACAATATATTTGCCGTGACCTGGGTAAATTAAAGCAATGCTTGCTGCCTAGGTAGACTTTGACGTCATTCACTCCATCTGCTTCTGATGAAAGTCAAGCAGGAAATCAAAACGCGCTCCGCTTTGCTGACGCTGGGTCCCCTTCTCCTCCTCCTCCCTTCTCTCCTCCCTCCCTTCTCCTTTCTTCTCTCTCACCTCATCCCTTCTTTTCTTTTCTATTTTTCCAACTTTCTCTTCCCTGTCTTATTATTCAGACACGGTTGTCCATGTGTACACAAATCTGAGTCCTGTGTCCAAACATAAGATGTGATCAGGGCTGGGTCGAGGAGGGGATTTGACAGGTCTTTGGCATCCCAAATCTCCAAGATGCAAAGGGAAAGTCAGACTCGTTCCTTAAAGGTTAAATTTCACATTTTAATTGCCTCGCAGGCAGGCTGCTCGGAGCTGGGGCTCCTTGGTCGCCTTGGCAGCCCTCCCAGCTTGCTGGGGCTTCCGTCTCCCGCGGATGCCTCCCTCCTCCCTCCAGCTCCACGAAAAGCAAGCACCAATCAACAAACAGCAAGGAGTTGGACAAAAAGTGAACCTCGCAGTGCTACGGAGGTCCCCTTAGAGTCCTTTGTGCTGGTACTGAGTAGAATGAGCGCTTGTTCTTGTCATTGTCACTGCATAACAAACCACCCCAGGACCTAGTGCCTTAAAACAATGACTACTATCTTTCAAGTTCTGTGAATGGACTGGACTCAGTCATACAGTTCTCACACGGGGTCTTTCAGGCCATCATAGCCAGACAGTAGCTGGGACTGGAGTCCCCTGGAGCCTCAGTTGGGCCGAATGTCCATGATGGCACCTGCACAGTGCTTGCTGTCACATAATGTCATTTTCTCCAAAATCAGTTGGTCAAAACAGTCAGAAGTCCACTCAGATTCAAGGGCAGAGGGCATAGATCCCACTTGTCAATGTGAAGAGTGGCAAAGAATTTGGGGGACATGTTTTTAAACTGCTAAAGTGACGTAAAAAAACCATTTAGTTCATTTTATTTAGCTTCAAAGTCCTGATTCTGCTAAAGGCCAGCTTGTCTCAGCTTCCGATGTAAGCACCTAGAGGAGAAAGTGGAGGATCAGAGGGGGGAAATGAACGCCACATTTCACTTCCTATCTTTCCATCATCCTTTTAGGACTCAAGCAACAAACTAGAAGCACCTGATATGAATGCAGCCTGAAGTGAGTTTTAAAAAAAAAGTGGATCTAATATTTTACAAGTTGGAGATTTCACCTAAAACTGAATTTTCACATCTCTCAAAGAATCAGATTCCCCAAGGCAATAACAGCCTGCTGCCAAAAGCCCCCTTCAGATGGGACTGTTACGCACCTACTAGCCACAGTCCCCACCCATCCATATTGCCCTTAGCCTGAGATTGGGTAGCAGGAGCTGTTTATCCACATGACTGTATTGGGTTTTTTTTTCTAATTTTTATTTTTATTTGAGACAGAAACATATGTTTCTTGGTACCATGTGTTGATCAAAATTGGGAGAATACAATACTGAAACACATATTCGACACAAATAGCAAAAGGTGTTTTTATGGGCACAAAAGAAAATTTCCCATATTTCTTATAAATACACACCAAAGAGGATCTGTCTTAACTATTTTTATATGCCTTCCTGTCTCCCTCCTTCCTCCTTTGTCTTTCCTCCCCTCTCCTCTTTCTTCTCTTCCTCCTTCCCTTCCCCCATTTCACCCCCTCGCCTCATCCTCTGTCTTTCTTCTTCTCTTTCAATAGTTAGCAGGAGAGCTGATCAATTCTTGTTAATAACACTGAATTGATTTCATGTTCACTCTTATGCTATTACTTGGGTTAAATCAGTTTTTCTCTCTCCCGCTGTTTGTCTTTTACATGACAGCCAACAAAATAATGAAAGATTTGGGACCTCAAAACACTGTCTTTGGTATAAAAGACACATTGCAAGGCCTGCAGGATCAGCCTAGAGTGCTCTTCCAACGGTGCGAGGTGGTTGCTCTTCCAAAAAGAGTCCAGCCCTGGGCCTTCGTAGCCGTGCTTATATACCAGGTCCAAATAGTCAACTACTGCAGAACAATCACTCCAACTGAGTCAAACTCCAGGACAATAGACCATCAGTCTCTTTCGTCTCACAATTCAATCCTGCTCTCATTTGGTGACTGACATTTGGCTACAGAGTTCAGTCCCTTGACCTGGGTGGGACCTGTCTCCTGCTCATTCTTAGCATGGAATTTTTCTGTTCCATCCATCTGCCATTTCCAGACTACCCTTTGATGGATTCAAGAGAAGCTTCTTCTTTCTTCTCCTCTCTCCTCTCCTCTTCTTTCCTCCCCCCCCCTTTCCTCCTCCTCCTCCTCCTTCTTTCTCTTCTTTTCTCTCTCTTTCTCTCTCCCTCCCTTCCCTAGAAACTTAAGTTCCATCTGTCTTCCCTGTTCACAGTTCCCCTGATGGTCACTTGTCCTTGGTTCATCTATTACGGTGACCCTTTACCATCACCTATGTCCTTGATCATACACAGCAGTCTTACAGCACCTCTCCACCTCTCCTGAATTCATTTGAGGAGAAGAAGTCCTTTGGGAGGGAACCTCAGTACATCCAAGTTCACAGTAGTCCTTAGACAAGAGAGGGACTGAGCTAGAAGAGGGATCTAAGAACCATGTGGAGTCTGCTGGAGGGCACCATGGCCTTTCCCAGTGGCACAGCCACCGATGATGGCTCATGATGAGCCCTGTGAGAGTCTGGGGACAGAAGAGCACCATCCTCCTAGGGTCTGGAGTCATGGAACTAGAGTCATCGGATACTATGAGGAAGAGGACCCAAAGTGGTGATATGAGAGCAAGGGGGAGCTACTTTGCTTTCTCCCTGTCAAGAAAATGGACAGGAAATTTCCCTTCAAGAATATTCTAATTTTTTTGGCCCAGATAGTGGTGCACATACACCTTTAATTCCAGGGACTTGGGAGGCTGAGGCAGGAGGATTGCAAGTTGGAGGCCAGCCTCTGCAACTTAGCAAGGCCCTAAACAACTCCATGAGACTCTGTCTCTAAATAAAAATTAAAAATGTCTGAGGGGTGTGCCTCAGTGGTTAAATTCCCCTGGGTTCAATCTGTCACCCCCCAAAAAATTCTGATTTTTTTTTTTTTTAAGGAAACCACTCAGCTGAGGAAGAAAGATGCTCTCCCATGAGGCATTGAAACTGGTTCCTGGGCTTCTGTGAAGATCATTTTGCACGTGTATGTGTACATGTGCATGGACGTGTGTTCCTGGGTGTGTGTGTGCACATGAGCATGTGGGTCTTCATCTGCATGTGTGCATGTGTTTGTGCCCATGTGTATGCACATGAGCACATGTGTTCACGTGTCCATGATTGTGTGTGCATGGGTGTTGGCACTTGTGTGCCTGTGTGTGTATGGGGGTGTGTGCACACTCAGGAGTCAGAATAGATCACAGAGAGTCTGAAGGGAAACACGAGGTACCCTCCCTACTCTGCTCCTCCTATAGCTGAATGCTCACTGGTATGGATCACTATGTAAACCAGAGGCAAAGTCACTTCATGTGTCCACACACCCAGCACGGGATGAGGCTAAGTCATCAGAGAAGCAACTACGACTGTCCCCCAACTTTACAGCCCCACTGCCATAGAGGATCCCCAAGACCAGGTATCTTTCCCTGGTGCCCCCTCCCCTGCTCAGAGCCCTCTTAGACTTTGTCATGACACCCTAAGTCTGAACGTTTTCTACTTGATGGCATAAAGGATATAAAAACGGAAATGATTTGAATTTAAGATTTGAGGCAAGCATCCTAAATTCTCTGAGCATCAGGGTTCTTGTTTGTGAAAGGAGGACAATAATATCCTCTTCCTCAAAGGACAAAGTGTCCACGTAGCTGATCAGCAGATGTGTGAGGAACTAGCCTGTTCCACATGCTGATGCTAGTCAGGGTTGTTATGGTTTGGATGTGAGGTGACCCCCAAAAGCTCACATGTGAGACAATGCCAGAAGATTCAGAGGAGAAATGATTGGGTTGTCAGGGTCTTAACTCAATCAGTGAATTGATCTGATAGGGATTAACTGAGTGGTCACTGGAGGCAGGTGGGTGTGGCTGGAGGAGGTGGGGCATTGGGGGCGTGGCCATGGGGTGGATATTTGCATCTGGAGGGTGGAGTCTCTGCTTCCTGATCACCATGTGAGCTGCTTCCCTCCGCCACACTCTTCCACCATGATGTCCTGCCTCACCTCAAGCCCCGAGGAATGGAGCCAGCCTTCTATGGACTGAGACCTCTAAAACTGTGAGCCCCTAACTAAACTTTTTCTTCCTCTAAAATTGTTCCATCAGATTTTTTTAGCCACAGCAGCAAAAAAGCTGACTAAAACAGGGGTAGTAATAGGAAGCAGAGACTTTCTCTGACATCTGCCCTCACTCTTGTACCTATCAGCTACCTCTCCACTGTCCGTTGACACCTTTCTCAGTTTCTGTCCTTCTGGGAGACTTTGGGGATTCGATTGCCCAGGTTGACCCTCTCAGCCTTGCTTTGGGTTTCTCCTGGGAGGTAGCCAAATGATGCCTTCTTGTGGGGCATCTCCCCCAAATCCTAAGCACTAAACTGTCCCTACTAAGGACATAATGGGGCCTTCCCCATAAGATTCCTGTGAGGGTTAAATGAGTTACTATAGGGCTGTAGAACAACAAGGCACCCCTGCCAATGTCCTGCCCACTGCCATTCACCCTGCAGCCTCTCACTGACGAGACCTCTGACTCCAGCAGTCCGGATTTATGGAGCAGTGTCTTTTCAAACCGGGTCACCTTCTACAGGACTCATTTGTCCCTTCAGAAACTCCTTCACCCTTGTCAGCCCCAAATCCTGGGAGCATGATCTCGGTCCCCCTTTCTGCCCTCTCTCCATCCCTTGCCATCTCGCTGATTCTCGCTGCCCTTCCTCCTTCCCAGTGCTCTGGACACGTGGCAGGTGCTGGCGTCTGCTTGCCCACAGTCCCGCCTCCTAGCGACAGAGCAGGCTCTCATGGATGACAGCCTGTCTCCTGAATCCCCTGATTGGTTGGTGGCAGGTGCTGGGTAGGAAGAGGAGCCTGGCAAAGGAAGGGAAAAGGCCCTCCACGCTTCCCTCTGCACACCTGCCTAGCCTGCTTACTTTGGTTCACAATGCTGGGCAAGAGATATTTATGGGGCAATTTCTCACTTGCACCCCTCCTTTCAGAGCCAGTGTGTTGAGATTAGTTCAGTCTAGTGGTTGAGAGTGCAGGCTGAAGGACCGAGTGTCTGTTCAGCTCTGAGCCCTGCCACTGCTCAGCTGTGTGCCCCTGGGCAAGTTACTACACCTCTCTGTGCCTCTGTCTCCACAATGAGAATGTTACAGGATCTTTTCTATGGGATTGTTGTGAGGATTAAACGAGTTACTACAGCAGTAGGGCATCATAGCACCTGTATGTCTTAGGTGCTCAATACTTGATAACTATTGTGTACTGGGGGTTGAACCCAGTGTGCTCTGCCACTGAGCTACATCCCTCATTTTTTTTTATTTTATTTTTTCATTTTGAAACAGGGTCTTACTAAGTTGCTGAGGCTGGCCTCAAACTTATGATCCTCCTGTCTCAGTCTCCTGAGTACCTGGTATTGCAGGTATACACCAATATGCCTGGCTTGTCATTCACCTTTTGATCATTCACTTACTCCCCTTATTTTGGGACTAGAGTCACATGGCTCTCTGGCCCACTGTATGACATGGAGTTCTCCCCAACTTTCCATGCTCACACCTTTTGTCTTTCTTTCCACCTTTACTGAGGTTTAATTGACAAATAAAAATTGTATATATCTATGGTACACAAAGTGATGTTTTGATGTATGTATACACCGTGAAATGATTACCATCATCGAGCTAATTAGCATATCCACCACCTCACATACTTGCCTTTTTGTGTGTGAGACAATTAAGATCTACTTTTAACCAGGCACAGCGGTGCATGCCTGAAAACCCAGTGGCTCAGGAGGCTGAGGCAGGAGGATTGCACATTGGAGGCCAGACTCAGCGATGGTGAGGCGTGAAACAACTCAGTGAGACCCTGTCTCTAAATAAAATACAAAACAGGGCTGCAGATGTGGCTCAGTGGTTGAGTGCCCCTGAGTTCAATCCCTGGTACCCGAAAAAAAAAAGAGAACTACTCTTAGCATCTCAAATGTACAGTTTATCACTATTAACTATAGCTGTAACCCTGTACATTGGGTCTCCAGAGTTTATTAATTGTGCACATCTGAAACTGTGTATTTGTCACAAATGACAAGATGTTTTCTTTTTAAGGCCAAATAATATTCCGCTTGATATAATTGTATGTATGGGACCTTTACAAAAGTCAACCCCAAATAGATTAAAGACTGAAATATAAGACCAGAAATCATAAATGGCCTATGTTCTCTGTCAGAATGGCAGCTGGCAGGGGTTGGAGCTGGACGGTTGGAGAGATATTGATCAATGATGCGAAGTTCCAAATAGGCACAATTTATCAACTCTACAGAGTGAAGAAGTTGGCTTTTGTCCATGGACTGACACTTAAGTTGATTCCATATTTTGGCTGTTGGGTACAGTGCTGCAAAGAATGTGAACATGTGTCTCTTTGCTATACTGATTTCACCTCCTTTGGATCTACACCCCGTGGTGGCCTTGCTGGACCCAAGGTAGTTCTGTTTTTTTTGTTTTGTTTTGTTTTGAAGAACTTCCACACTGTTCTCCATAATGAATGCACCAATTAATGTTCTCATCAACCGTATTTAAGGGGCACTTGCTTGCTAGCTTTTGAATTTCTGATAATAGCCATCATAGCAGATATGAAGTGATAGCTCATTGTGGTTTTGATTAATGATATTGAGCAGTTTTCATACACCTGTTGGCCATTCATCCGTCTTCTTTTGAGAAATGTCTGTTCGGGCCCTTTGCCTTTGTCGTAATTGGGTTCTTTGTTTTATTTTTTCCTATCAAGTTGTTTGAGTCCCTTCTGTATTCTGGATATATCTGTTACACAATTCGCATATATTTTTCTCTCAGTCTGTAGATTATCTCTTAGCTCTGTTATTTGTGTCCTTTGCTACGCAGGAGCCATTTAGTTTGATGGCATTCCCATCTGTCTCACTCTGCTTTGGATTCCTGTGCTTCTAGGGTTGTGTAAAAAAATCACGGCCCAAGTCCATGTTGTATATGGTGTGAGGTAAGGTTCCAGTTTCATTCTTCCGTATAAGGATCTCCAGCCTTCCCAGCAATGTTTATTGAAGAGACTGTTCTTTCCTCGTCCTGTGGGCTTTGCCCTACTCACTCTTGCCATCGAGCATTTACTAATGTCGTCCACCCTCCTAGAAATGCCTTTCCTCACTTTCTCCAACATCATCTAATGTAGCAGCCATAGGAGGATACTACCCAGATCTCCTATCAGTGGAGAATGTTCTAGAACTGTTCCTGGCTGACAACCTGTCCTGCTGGGCTCCACAGCAACATTCTTACCTTGGCCACACTCTCTTCCAGCTGTCCCAGTCAGTGACAGAGCACAGCAGGGTGGGTAGAGCTGGGCCACTTCTGCCTGAGTTGGGTCCTCTCTGATGGGCCATCTTTGCTCTGGGCTCCCCATCCACCTGGCTGAGACTCTCTCAGAGCTACGCTGCCGGACTGAATCTCTTCCACCCACCCCTTCTTCCTCACTCTCTTTCCACACGGGTTAAACCTGCATCTCCATCTGAAGGCTCCCCAGCCACCTTTTCCCCTCCATTTTTCCTTCATGGGAGTCTCACTCCATCTTGGTGTCCTCTTCCCAGAGGACCTGAACTGGTATACGTTGCCATGATGTATTAGCTCAAGCTTCTCATCTGGTAAGTATTTCCTGACCACCTTCCTCCAGCCCTTTCCAGCTGAGTGAGGGACACACCACTCCCCCATGCTCCATGCCCTTCTCTGGGCTCCCTGTAACCACCTGAACCAGAGCACCTCTAGTCTGCGGTGCTCATAATTTCCTGTCTGCCTACTGAGCTCCCTGAAGTAAGAAAAATTCCTATTAATCTCTGAATCCCCAGCATATAGTACAATACCAGGTGCTTGCTAGACTTTTCCCTACCAAATTGATTGAAGGAATGAGTAGACAGGAAACCAAGCTACAGAATCTGAATGTGGAGCTGAGAGGATAAGCATTGGAGAAATTCTTCAGAACCAAGAAAGAAGAAGGTAAAGAGAAAAGAAAAAGATTTAAAGGGCAATTTCCATATTGTTCTTGGGTTTCCAAAGCCTGAATAACCTGATCATAATTTTAAAATGTCATGAACCCAAACACACACCACTCAGTCTATCAAAAACTCCTTTTCAGCTTCGAATGAAAACATCTCTTCTTTTAGAATGAAAATTGACCAGAAAATAGAATCTACTTTAGAGAAATTTGGTCCCCCACTCTCCTGGAATTCAGACACCTACCTTTCTTAGTCAGAGATTTGTGATTTCAAAAAGCCAAAGCCCCACTAGAGGTAACTAAAGTCAAAGTTTTCAGGTAAGGAATCTGTCATAGCTCAGAGGCAGGCCCCAAAGGCTTTCTGTACAAGAAGGCATCAGAAAAAATGGCAGCCTCTCTTAGCTGAGAGAGAGTTCAGGGCCTTCTGAACTACCCTGCGCAAGCTCCTGTCTATTCTACCTGGCGCATGCTCCTTCTGCAGAACTAGCCATTCATCAGTTCCTGGAACAAGTGTCCAACTGAGGAGACCAATTCAATTCCCTGTGTCCTCATAGCAAAATATTGAAAAAAAAAAAAAAAAAAGACTAGTTTAGCCTCCTGGACCTCAGCTAGGGCCAGAGGGTGTGGCATGGGGCGAGAGGAGTGGGCTGATGTGAAATGCGCCTGTACCCCAACCCTGCCCTGCAGGCACGGAGCAGCTGTGCAGTCAGACCCAGCATTGAAAACCTTGGTGCTAAGGCTCACTCCACCTCTGAGCTGCCGTGAGGACTAGAAAAGCCCCTTAATTTCCCTGAAGCTCGTGTTCCTCACGTCTGAGATGTGGCAAGAGGAAGGTGCTAGGTGTGAATTTTTTTTTTCTTCCAGAGCCCGCAGGATCTGCCCTCTCCCCAGGTTCTTCAAAGCAATACTCGGCTGCACTTTCTCCCTCACATTCAGCAAAGCCAGGAGCTCTTAAAAAAAGAAAACAGAAAGAAAAAAAACACATTTTAAGGCAAATTCCTCTTTAATTTCCTAATAATAACAAAAGTCATTCAAAGCCACTTAACTGTGAGAAAATAAATATCTGTGCATACACTCAGATCATTTGAACCAAATGCCTTTTTAACAACATTTCTCAATTAAATATTCGGCAGAGATAATATGAAGTCGGAAGCATTTTATCTGGTATTTTTTTTTCAAAATCCAAAATGTGGAATATCAGAAATTAGAATAAAAGTACCACAGCAGGAGATGTTCGTCCAAAAGGGCAGAACCGCAGGTCAAAGCCACATCTCTCTGGATTTGCTGGCATTTAACTAGATGCAAAATGTCAGCATAGAAAATGGCTTGTTCAATGCAAATATTAACAAGAGAGGAGTGTGTCAGTGTGTAAATGGAGCTTCAGTCAAAAAGGCCCTTTCTGACACCCTCCCCAGTCACCTGGAAGCAACAAGGGAACTTTCTTGTTTATTTTCACCCTCTTTGCTGGGGGCCAAGTTTCAGAACATTTGTTTCGGGGGGGAAAAAAGGAAAGAAGGACACAGGAACCCACAGAGCAAGATGGTATTGTTCTGTATGAGGAGCTCAGCTTATTCTATTCTATTCTATCTTATCCTATCCTATATCCTATCCTATCCTATCCTATCCTATCCTATTCTATTCTATTCTATTCTATTCTATTCTATTCTATTCTATTCTATTCTATTCTATTCCTTTCTATTCCTTTCTATTCTATTCCTTTCTATTCCATTCCATTCCATTCCATTTTATTCCATTCTATTCTGTCTGGTCCTCCCCTACCCTAGCCTTATTCTAGTCTATACCATTCAAATGTTTCTTGTGCCCCTATTCAGAGAACCTGGCACTTAGCAATGCTAATTTTATCAAGACCAGAAAGAAGGCAAAGAAGAAAATCTTTTTCTTACTCTTTTTCCTTCTTCTTCACACTCAGGAGAATTTAATGGTAGCTCAAATCTGCACATTTAACTTTCTCTCCTTACTCTGCTCTGGATAGCCTATTCTCAGAAAGATTTTCCTGCTGGCCCTCTTCCCATGCCCTGTGCACTTACCATCCTGCTTTGGATGTTCTAGGCACCCTGAAAATGGATTGGATCACTCAGTTAGCTCAAGGGAGACTTAACTCCACCAACCAGGATGACTAATCAGACTAATGTGGAGCCATGCCAGACATTCCCGCTGGCCTGATGATCACATTCTCTGCCTATGAGCAAATGACACAGGCAGCCTCGTTCCCCGATGTAGCTTGGGCTTCAGAATCAAGTCTGGTGTGATTGGAGCTTTCAAGGAATTGTTGCAATGTTAGGTGATGCACCAAGTTGCCAGCCAGCAAAACTGCCTTGGCAAGCAATTATGGTAAGATTGCAGCTAGGGCGACAGAGCCCACCCCAGCCAGAGAGCTGGGGGAAATGTGCTCCCAGAGAGCACCAGGGAAATGCCAAAGGGTGACAAACCTCCACTCCCTTGTTCACTGGTGTCTGCTGGAAACCGGATGTTTCAGCCACCATGGCTGCCCCCAGAGTTTATTTTCCACTGTCCCTAGTCCCCTATTCAATTCTATATCTGATAGACTGAGCCTAAGTCACACACACACACACACACACACACACACACACACACACACGGCCTAACCATTGACGCATGTTAAGAAGACAAGTGTCCTAGTTTACGTTTCTCTTGGAGAAGAGCCTGAGATAAGGATTTGAGTGACTATAGTTTACTTGGGAAGTGATTCCAGGAAATACCAGCAGGAAGTAGAATATTAGGCCAGGAAAAGGGAGAAGCAGTAAAGAATGAGTCATGGGGCTGCGGGTATGTTATTGCTGTCGGCAACTGGGGCTCTTTCTTAGTGGGGATCTGTGGTAGTTCATCCCTGAGGGATGAGGAAACTAGAGTTTGAAGGAACCAGTTCCCCTCTGTCCTTCAGAGTGGTCTTAACTTCTGAGGGAAGTCAACTCCCCTGCATATCCTCTGAGATGCAGGAATTTGTGACTTCTTTGACAAATGTGAAGAATGACATTCATAGAAGGGTGAGAGCAAACTAACAGGATTTCTCAAAGGAATGCAAAGAAAGAAAAGCAGAGCTCCCCAGGAGGAGTGGTCCCAAAACAGGGTTGCCTCTAGGTGTTGAATTGTCTAGGGGTTTATATGATAATGTTAGAGGCGAGTTAGGAGGCCTTGAAGACCATAGGCTAGAGATTTTAAAGAAGAAGGTCTTGGAGTCCATTACACCAAAGTACCTAGCCAGGATGTTCCTCACACACTACGTCACCTCAGGGCCTGGCTTGGGCTTCTGGCACATATCTTTAGGCTCCAAAGGAGTCACTAGTCACAAGTTGTGTTCTCCATTTGAAAACTTCTGAGGTGGGTTCCTTAGACCTATCTGCCTAACACATTTTTAAAAATTTTTTAGTAGTAGATGGACAAAATACTTTCATTTTATTTATTCTTATGTGGTGCTAAGGATTGAACCCAGGGCCTCACACATGCTAGGCGAGCACCATACCACTGAGCCACATCCCCAGTTCCTGCCTGACACATTTCTACCTCCTCTTCTCATTACCTTTGCCTTACAGGTGCTCACACATGTTCACACTGGCCTGAGCAAGGACAAAAGCAGCATGTGCTTATCTGTGAGTGCAACTGCACCCTCCATGGTAAGTGGCCTGCATTTTTAGCCACCTAAGTGACAGGCGAGTTCTACCTCCTACCTGGATTCACAGAAAGGGGGTTCAAATGCTGAGCCACAAAAATATATGACAAATGAATGTCTTTTCCTTTATCTGCCAAACTCAGTCCCCTCTTCCTCTGTGAACTGCTCAAACCTGCTGGTTCTCAGGGAGTGGTCACTGGGCTTTGCTAATTGTTCCATGGTGGCACCTGACCCAAGACTTGGCCAGTTGGAACTCTTCCCTGGAGTATTCGAAGGTGGACATGAGTCCGCTTTCCTCAAGAGACCTGGAATTTGAGATGCAGCATTGAGAAGCTTTGCATAGGAGCACATCCCACGCACTGTGCCTAGGAAGTGGTCCTGAGCCAGAGAGAAGAGTATGCCTGAGGAGAGTCACAGAGCAGAGAAAAGGAAACCAGGGGTCTCACCCCACTTCCCACTCTCCAGTTTCCTGACATTCTGCAATCCAACACATTGTTCTTTTTGCCTAAGTTTGCAATCAAAAGAATCCCGGGTTAATATGATAAGCACAGAAACAGAGGCAGTGGGTAATGATCACAGGCTGCCACCACCTCCAGTGAGCAGAGCCCCCAAGATGAATTAGCAGGTGACTTGGAGAAGTTTGAAGGGGAAAGCTCTGGCATTATGGTTTGGATGTGAGGTGTCCCCCAAAAGCTCAAGTGTGAGACAATGCAAGAAGGTTCAGAGGAGAAATGATTGGGTTATGAGAGTCTTAACCCAATCGGTGAATTAACCCCCTGAAAGGGATTAACTGAGTGGAAACTAGAGGCAGGCGGGGTGTGGATGGAGGAGGTGGGCATTTGGGATGAGGTCATGGGGTGTATATTTGTTTCTGGCGAGTAGAGTCTCTCTCTCTGCTTCCTGATCACCATGTGAGCTGCTTCCCCCTGCCACACTCTTCCGCCATGATGCTCAGCGTCACCTCAAGACCAGAGCAATGGAGCCAGCTGTCTTTGGACTGAGACCTCTGAAACTGTGAGCCCCCAAATACACTTTTCCTCCTGTACAATTGTGGTGGTTGGATCTTTTAGTCACAGCAGTGAGAAAAAAAAATCTGACTAAAACACCTCAGAGGAAGCCTCCAGGAAAGCCAGTGCAGTACAGCCAACCAGAAGGGACAAAAACAGAATGGGGGCCACGATGCACCATCACTGAAAGTCCTCAACTGATTCTCTGGGAGCATTGGAACTGAGGTGGCCCTTCAGAGTTGTTCCAAGTCAAAGCAAGGGCCTGGGCTTTTGTCCCGTGACTGACCAGTCATTGGATATGGGTTGCCCCTGGAAGATGACAGACTTGGATAAGGCAGCTCCTTTCAGCTGGGGCAAGGGGTGGAGAGCTGAGGCCTTTCTGCCAGGGGCTCTCTCAGTTACTGCAGGAATCGGTCTTCTAGTCCTGGAAGGGAACCTGATTGGTGCAAACAGCATCCAATACAATGATCCTAGGAGACATGTCCTATAAAAGCCTGAATGAGGACTCTCTCCTCATGGAGGAGGCCTTGCTAAGATGATAACCATTTGCTAAGGACTCCATGCTACTGCTCTGCATCCTCCTCATTGGTCCCTCTGTGAGACTGGAGTTGCACTCCTATTTCACAGATGAGGACCCTGGAGCTTGAGAGTTAAGGAACTGGCTCAGAATCTGAGAACTGACGAGGGACAGAGCTGAGACGCAAAGCGTACCTCCCAAGTGTGAAGCTGGTGGCTTCAGCTACTGCCAGGCCTGGAGTCCATGGAAAGCCAGCGAGACACCTCAGGTTCATTTAGGAAAGTATTCACACTTGAGTGCCACCCTGAACTTCTATATCTCTGACAGTGAGTGCCTCTTTAAAGCTGCATGCCCAGGTGCCGTGCTCACCCCACCCAAGTCCCACAGTCCTGCTCTTTACTCTTCCTCCTGGGGTCGTTCCATGGGCTCCACCAGCCTCTGCTTCTAGGTCTCACTTTTCTGGAAGTTTCCATGGCTCACCAGCCTCTGATTTCAATGTTTTCCCCAACACAGCACGAGACAGGGGATTTGACTTATCAAGTCAGCCTTTCCTTATTCCTACTCATATTGCAGGTCTGCCTCCCAGGGTACTCAACTATTCAGCTTAGGTTGGCATTGTGGAGCTCCTTCACCCTTCAGTAGACCAATCCCAATCACCGGGTAGAGCTTTGACCCATAGGTAACTGATGGAGTTCATTTTGGACACACTGTACCAGCCTCGCTATGAAGGCGGCCCTCTAGCCACTGTGTTTCACAACTGCCTCCATAAATGGACAACCCCCTGAGAGTTACTCTTGGGCCTATTAATAACTCTGGGACTGTACCCATTCCCCCAGCACTCTGCAACATGATTCTCCCTGGCCTGCCTCTCCTCTGAACTAGGACAGGACCCACTCCCTACACACAGTGGCATATCCTAGCCCCTCCACAGCCTAGGATGCACAAGACATATTTCTTGAATGAAGATTAACTGACCCTCTGTCGAGCTTAGCTCAGGTGAATCCACTGTCCAGCTGGAGTGAACATTCTGCCAGGCCTCCATCTGTTTTTAAAAGACAGAAGGTCATTCCTACTCTTGAGGGAGAAACATCAAGGATTTAATGTAATGCTGCTGCAGTCGAGGCTACGGATGATCTGTTGACATGGTCAGAAGGGTTGTAGGTTGTTTAATGTCTTTCTGTACCATCAATTCTGTGCTTTGTACCAACTCAGCAAATTGGTATGAATTTAGGCTACTGACAAGGACCTTGAAAAATAATGTGACTTCTGCAGGTTTAAGAGGACAAAAGAACTGGAAAGTGCTCCTAAAGGAATCTGGGATCATAACCTCTGTCATCCAGTGTCTCCAAGGACTACAGCAGCATGTATGTGTGTGTCCAGGGCTCCTGCCCCAGGGCTCCAAACCTGTCTCTGAGAGCCAGAGTGGAGACCGTATGGGCCTCACCTGCTCCATCCTTTACCTTTCTCTGCACAATAAATCATCAAAGCATACTCTCTGTGGGGTCCTAAACGCAGTTCTTGCTCATCTCCCTCATCTTGATGCAGTCTGACAAGTAAGCTTTGGAATTTTGGAATTAGAAGACTCAAATGCAGCTCTGGTTTGACCACTTACTGACTGCAACGTGGCATTTCCCAAAGAGGGTTCTGTCAAGTGTTAATGATTCTATGACATATTAAATAGGAATTGTGCTCTGGTTAGTTACTGCCAGCAATGATGATGCTGTGTAACAAACAATCCCCAAACTCAGTAGCATACATTGATTTGCATTTATTCTTCATGTATGTAACTGCAGGTTGACTGGCATGGCTCTGCTCCATGTGTATCCTTCCAGGGCCCAGGATGGAGAGGCAGCAAGCCCCCAGAGCATGCCTTCTCATTGAGGGTGGAAAAGTACAAAAGGAGGAATGGAAATATGCCATGTCTTTTAGGTCTAGGTTTGAAACTGGCACACTATTACCTCCACCCTCATTTTATCAGCTCAGGCAAGTCATGTGATAAGCCATTCATGAATAGAACTCTGAGGTTCAGTCTTCCCATGGAGATTTAGAGAGAAGGAGATATTTTTTGTTGCATGATAATTTAATCTACCATAAGCTGCATGGGGAAAATGATCACATAATTTGGGGAAACGTTGTGCTTTAAAAAGAAAAAACTGAGGGCTCAAAGTGTAGCTCGGTGGTAGGGTGCTTGCCTAGCACGTGCAAGGTTCCGTCTCCAGAACTGCAAAAAAAAAAAAAAATTAATTTAAAAAAAGTGAAAAGGAGCTGGTTGCTATGGCACTTGCCTGTCATCCCAGCAGCTCAGGAGGCTGAGGCAAGAGAATCGAGAGTTCAATGCCAGCCTCAGCAACTTAGTGAGGTGGGTGCTCAGCAACTCAGTGAGACACTGTCTCAAAATAAAATACAAAATAGGACTGGGGATGTGGTTCAGTGTCTGAGTGCCCTGAGTTCAATCCCTGGTACCCCTTCCCACCAAAAAAAGTGAAAAAGAGTTGGGGTGTTGGAGGTTAGAGAGGGATGTCAGTTTTTTTTTTTTAAGTGAAACAAGTCTTGGAGTCTTTAATTCACCCCTCCATTCTGAATCTCCAATTGGGAAGTATGGCATGTGATGTTTTCTAACATTTTTTTCAACTATGCCACTAGTGTTCCACAGAATCTACTTTAGGAAAGGTTGCTGTAGATCATGGCTAAGTGTCCTAACCTCTCTGAGCCCCAGGTGTGCAGGCTGTTTGAATAGGAATGATGATATCTACTTCAGGTAATGGTTTGGTGGTCACAAAAGATGTGTCCAGCACTGTAGTGCATGCGTAGGTGAATGCAGACACCTTTACACTCCTGAGTTCAATGACCTGAAAGAGCCCTAGCTCATCAGAAAAAGGACACCTTCCACACAGGATTCACACACTGGATTAGGTGGACACTGGATAGTGGAACCAGTATAAAAATGAGAAAGTCCCTCAGAGTCTGAGAGTGGAGACATGTGCTAGAGGCCTCACAGATGGGGGAGCTTTAAAGGGTGACAGGGTTGGGAGACGGTGTGGTTAGGGGTTGACAGTGGCGTTTCAGGGAAGGCTCTGGTAGGACATTAACCTGGAATGACCCCTGACCTTGAAGAAGTGCTAGACCTTCGGGTCCACTGGTGTTAGAGCTCCAAGTGCTACAGAACAGCTTGTTTTCAGATCATCATACTACCTTCTTCCTGAACCTGCCACAAGTTTCTGTCCTTTGGCTTCTGTCTCACCCCTCCCCAAGCCTTTATCTTTCCAAAACAGGACAATTCCTGCCTGTGGCCTCCACAAACCTAGCAGCACGTCAGAATCATTAGCATAAGGATACAGAAGCACGAAAGAAGTTCACGGAAGATTCCAATTCTGTTCAGGTATGCATGAGTTGGAAATTCTCCATGGAATGGTCTGCTTCCCCTTAGTTACACATGTGGTTTTTATTTCTGGGGGAAAAAAGGCTCCAGGTGCTGATCTTCAAAATCTCACCCCCATTCACCTTGGCAGACTCCCAATTTCCCAGGTCTGTAGGAGTGCTGAGAATGGGACCGGCAGCTTCTAGCAACTTCCACAGCCACAGAAAGAAACGCAAGGAACTTGTTCCTACACGCAACTTTTCTTCCATCAGAAACACTCCAATATCCATTCTCTGTGTTCTTCAGGGTTATTTCTCCTCCTTTCTTTATGGCTTGAACAATATTTTGGAACCCCAAAATACCGAAGGATCCTCAACCTAAAATCTAAGTGGCTTTAGCTGGGATCTTACCTGAGTCTGAATCCCAGCTGTCCTACTTACCAGCCCTGTGACCTTAAGCAAGCTACTTAATTTCTCTGTGCCTCAGTTTCCTCCCTCCTCCATCATCTGTGGATACTAATATGTCCTCCTCATGGGGTTCTTTACATATTCCTAAAATAATACCAAAAAATACAATTCCAGGAGGATTTGCAATTCAATGGCAGAAAAAATGTAAAGTCAAAAGAATGAATCTCTAATTACAGAATTTGCAGTTGCTGGTGAGGGGACTACTTGATGGAGCGGGGTTGGATAGAAGAGGAGAGGGGGAGAGAGTATCAACCTGAAATCCCTCCAAACAGGCAGCTGCTATTGGACCTACCAGAAATGCCAGCCCCCTGCTATGTGCCAGAAAATATGATTCCCCTGAGAAAATATGCTCTGAAAGGAAACCTACACATGCCCTGGATCAGTTCTTCCAATTATGGAAAAGGCCCCCAAACATCCCTTGATTGGCATACCACAAAAGCCGCATCCCCGCAATAATGATGATGATAATGGCATCAGTAATGGCCGCCATGCAGCTGTTAGTGAGCCTCGTGCATCCTCCGAGTCTCCTGGGGATCGGCGGTGTGCTAATAATAGTGCTAGCACCAGCATTCAAGAATAATCGGCTGACCAAAGTGAACTCCACAAGGCAAGCCCCTGCCTGCTGAGTGAACTGCCAGGTGTAAGTGGGGAGAGATGCAATGGCAGACTCTCCTGGGTGGGCTGAGAAGCCCCGAGGAGACTCGACTGTGTGTTTGGGCTGAGAAACCCTAAAACAAGGAGCAAGGAGACTTTTCTAAACCAGGGTTTTCAGAGGAACCCCACTGTGAAATCCCACTTACACCCTGGCTTCTGGGACCTGCTCCTTCATGGACCACCCAGAGCAGAGAAAGGAGTCATCCCATGATGGGCGACTAGCATGAAGAAGATGTCGTGCTGTCAAGATGGGATTAGCTGAAAGCGACGAAAAATGCCCAAGAACACTGATTGAAGTTTCTTTCTGGCTCATATACGTAAGGTTCAGAGGCGGACAGTTTCAGGGCTGAAAGGGTGGTTTGACAAAGTCAACAGGATCTGGGCTGTTATTGTCATTACTGTTATCATTGCCGTTGTATAACTGGCATGGGGTGAAACACACAGATTGGGATGCATTTTGACAAAAGTACACATTGTGTGATCAAAAGTCCAGTCAAACTATAGCTCATTTCCATCATCTCTGAAATTTTCTTTGGGCGTCCTTCCAGGTGACTGCCCCCCTCAAAGGCAAATCCCTGTCCTGCCCTCCCTCGCCAAGGGCTGATTCTGCCTATTTTCAAATTCCGTATAAATAGAGCAGTGCAGCAGATATTCCCTTTTTTGGGTTTCCTTCACTCAGCACGCTTTGGGAATCCATAGATGCTGTATATATCAGTAGTTTGGTTTTTATTGCTGAGTAGTATTCCATTATATATGAACACACCTGATTGGTTTATTTACCTGTTGGTGGACAATCTGGTGGTTTCCAGTTTGGGGCTATTATGTATGAACAAAAGCCATTATGAGTATTTGTGTGCAAATCTTTGTGTGAATATAGATTTTCATTTCTCTTGGGTCAATTCCTAGGACTGAGATCACTGGGTGTAGTGTAGGTACTTATTTAATTTTGTAAGAAAGTGCCATTTTTCAAAATGGTTGTACAATTTCAGATTCTTTCCATCCTGCTCTGCTACCATTGTCTATATGTGACTTCTACCTCATGATGTTATTGGCTGCTTGAATTCCAGCCATCATCTCCACATCGCAACTCACATGAAAGAAGACGGAGGAAATGATAGGCTTCCCTTATTTTAATAACACTTCTCAGCAGCTTCACATAATACTTCTGCTTCCATCCCATTAACTAGAACTTAGTTACATGGTCATATCTAGCTGCAAGGGCCAAGTAATCTTTACTTGGGAAATCCATGTGCCTAGCTAAAACTGGGGGAGGTATTTATTAGGGATGGCGGAATGACGGGGACAAGAAGCAGCCTCTACCAGAGCCAGGTGGCCAGAAATCAGGCAGGGACCATGACTATCTTCCTCAAGGAGGTTTCTCCAGAACTATCTTGGGCCTTGGTTTGTGGTATGTGCGCCATAAATGTTCATGGAAGGTGGAAGGAGGGCCAGAGAAAGGAAGAGACAAGCAACCATGCCAGCCAGCTGCACATTCGAGAATATCTCCTGGGGTCATTATACTTGTCATCTGGCAAGAGGATTGTTCTTAAAGGGCCATCACTGTTCCTCAATTTCTGACATTGTCTCAAAACATCTCTCAGATGCAATTAAATGTCATTGTGTGAATTGCCAAGAGAGCCCTTCATGGCCTGGCAGGTAAGGGCCTTTTTGACTTTGTTACCTGATAGAGATTGTCTGGGAAGGGTTTTTCATTGTGTGTGTGTGTGTGTGTGTGTGTGCGCGCGCGCGCATGCGTGCATGCATGCCCAGGAAACCTGGGGACCTTTCCCTGCTTAGAATCTCACAATTTCTGTAGAGATAAGTGCATTCTCCTCAAAGGCTTGTACCTTGGACGAAAATGCTTAAGGGAAGAGGGAAGAAAAGAGAGGCATAGAGCAGGGTGGTTTGGGGGCACGGTTGTGGCCACTGCAGACGGCAGGAACTTCTGCGAGAGGCTCAATGTATCCAGCAAATGAGGAGGTCATCGGGTTATGTTATTTTATGGTACAAAACCAGATACGGTCCACTGCCACCGCGCTACCCTGATAATTTTGTTTTCCTGGCGAGTTTGCCATCAAGGATGTGACATGCCATTAGGTTTTTATCTCTGTTGCCCAAGGAGGGGCGATGTGGAGCGAGGGTCTGCTTTTCATTAAAGTGGGGCTGGGTGCACGAGCCGCTTCTTTGAACAAAACAACCACGGTTCACGACAAGGTTAGGGGGAGGCGGGGCAGAGGGAAGGTTGTTAGTTATTACTTCTGCTTTCTTCCAGCGCTGGGGCTTCTCCCCGCCAGGGTTCGGCTGTCCCTGGGGGCTGGGAGCTCATTCCGCACTCAGGCCATGATCCCCAGGCCCACCGAAGAAGCGGCGCCTTCTAATCATGCCGAATCATTGAGCTGATTCTGTGACATCCACTGTTACACATCAGGAAACCAGCTGACACCAAGAAATGCATTTCGCTTCCGATCTCGGCCCACACTGGACTTGCAGTCCCTGCTGATCCTGTGGGGACAAGGACCTCCTGAGGATTTCTGCCAGCTCTCTCTCCCCAAGGGAAAGAGGGGTCTGGGGGGCCTGTAGGGAAGGGGTGGGCCGGGAGTCAGCCCAGACTGGCTCTGGCCTGCTCCAAAAGACCTGGGGTATTCTAGGGCATTCATCCGAACTGTTTCCTCAAAGCAGAACAAAACGAGCAGAGACACGCACCCAGTAGCAAGTCTGGGAGAACAAATGTTCTGCAAATATCTCCCTTTTTTTTTTTTTTTTTTCTTTTACGATGCAGTAGCTAACACGAGTGTCAGGAAGGGCCCAGCTGTTTGTGGTTCTTGCCCAAACAGCCTGAGGACTTCAGAGTCCTCTCTGGTGAGGGCTGTTTTTGCCAAACCGAGGACACCAGATCACCTTTTTTTGGTATCGTTCTCATCAGACAAATCATGCCGGCCTGATGCTCAGTGTGACTTGCTGGGTCTCCAACAGGACTCTGCTTCTCCATCTTCCTCCCCTGGAACCCCCAGTCTCCCTCATCCTCCTGCTTCTCCCCACCCACCCACTGCTGGGTGCGATTTATAAGCACGGAAATCCTCTTAATCCCTGAGATATGTGGGTTATTTCACCCAAGAATTCCGAGCACCGCATCCTCTCACTCACAAACTGAATTATAACACGAGCATAGAATATTGATTCCAGCCGTGTGGAATTTTAATCCCCAAGTTCCCACGCAATGCTCCTGTCCGTGGACAATTAACCCACCCTTTCAGCATGTCCCAGCAGCTAGGACAGATAAGCCCATTCTGCCACCCCACCACTCACAATCACTGGTGGGGGACACGTCTAAGCACTCACCTCCCACTCATGTGACCTCATATTTCAGGTGACTGGTGCCATTCTCCTTCGTGATTCTTTGGAGCTCAACATCCATCAGACATTTTAAAATCCTCCCACTACTGGCAAAGCCAAAGCCAGGCAGCCATCTTCAAAATGTCACCAGCCATTAACCGTGAGCAGGTATGAATTATACTTGCCACCGTCGAGAGGTGCACTAGGAAGTGTCACTCTGGAGGCAGCCTGCCATGCACCGGGGAAAGTTCCAGCCCCACTTGCTGGCCAGGGCTATCCCAGGGTCACCAGCCCTGGGATCCAGTAGATCCTACTAGAGATTCGGTAGCTCTATCTGCAATTAGGTTGGGTTTTCAGGGGCATTAACTCTGGTGATGATAACGCCCCTCATTTACTCATTATAGGTGAGAGCTGAGAGGCTCAGAGCTGTTGGGTACATTGCTTAAGGTCACACAGCTCTTCAGTGGCAGGAACCCATCTGCTCCCAGAATCTGTCTACTTTCTATTACAACATTGCACCCGAAGAAACTTCTGTCAATCTGTCAATCTGATTCATAGTTCTGACTGCACACCCCAATCCTATCCCCAGGCCCAGGGGTCTGTATTGTAATGACAATACATCTGGAGCTTAGAGACATTAAATGACCCAGGCAAAGACAGCAGTTGGAAGGAGAGTAGACTCCCAAACACAGCTGGTGCTAAGCTTTGAAGATATCTTCTTGAATAAGATGCAGTCACTGCCTTCAAAAGATGGCAATCACGTGAGGCAGACTGCAATGCGCATGATCTTATGTAATTCAAAATGTAGGAGCTCATCTTATTTGCACGTGGCAAGTGTCATGGAAGGCTGAGGATGAAGTGAGTCATTCCCCGAGGAGGTTCCATTTGAGTTTGTATTAGTCAGCTTTGAATTACTATAATGGAAGCACCAGACACAGGCTACTTATGAAGTAAATGGAGGGTTATTCTGATTCATGGTTCTAAAGGGTCAAGTCCAAGACCGGACAGCACCCTGGGTTTGGGCCTCTAGTCAGAGTGGCACTTCCTCATACCACTAACCCAACATATGGGGGATACAATTCATATTCAAACCATAGCAAAGTTCTCAGCAAAGGATGCAGAGAAATACCAACAAGCCCGTCCTATCCTATAACTTAGTACAGACCAATGGAACATTCTGGAAATGCTCTAGAGTTGCCCCCTCCCCTATTTCAGTTGCATGTCCCTACCAAACACTTGAAATATGATTTGTGAGACTGGGGAACTGAATTTGTCATTCTATTTTACTCTGAATTCAGGTTTCAATGTTAAAAGCCACATTTGGCTAGTGGCTCCCAAATAGGACAGCAGAGTTTGGGCAGGTCACCTCTGGCAGAAAGGTGGGCATACAGCACTAACCTGGCCAGCGGCTGGCAGATCAACCTCTGAGAGGTGCTGACTGGAGGGTGTCCAACTGTTCCAACACCCGTTCAGTGGCCCCCAACATCCTGTGACTCATGGGACCAGAGACCAGTAACCACACTATTACGGTGAGGAGGCCAAGAAAGGAGGAGCTGTAAGAGACAATCCCCATCTCAGCCTGTCTTCAAAGGTGGCCTTCCCGCTGTGATTCTGTCACTGTGGGAACAGTCCCTGGTGCTAGAGACCAGCAGGAGCGCTGGACATGGTGCCAGGAGGTCTGCCCTGGGTATGAGGCCCTCCTTTCTGCTCCAGGAGAAGTAAGAGAGGCTTCTGGTTTGCCTTCGGGGGTACATCTAGCTCTGCAGGTTCCCCAGGACTGGGATTCCAGATCATCACTGTCTCCATGTTCACAGCAGCGAGGAGACCTAGGCCACCCCTGTTAATCAATGCATGTAGCTTCGATTTGTCTTCTTTCCTATATGTTCATTGGGGGAGATGTGGAAAGTAGAGAAACATGAATAAAGAAGGAAATAGATCCAGAAGCTGACCCCTTCTGGCCTCCTCCTCCGTCGCCGCCCTGGTCAAACTGTCATTGTGTCTGTTTGCACAATGGCCTCATCGATCTCCCTGTTCCTCCCCTTGCCTCTTTGAAGTCCATTCTTAACAGAGCAGCCCGAGGGATTCTGCAAACCCTAAGCCAGACCGAGGTACTCCCAGACTCGCAGCCCATAACTCTCCAACGCTCCTGGCACAGAACCCAAAGTCCTTACAATGGCCTACACAGCTCATAGTCGGTTCCAATCTTCCTCCCCACTCGGATTTCATTTTCCCTCTCCCCTCACACGCCACAGATCTGTCCCAGCCACACTGACTTCCTTATTGCTCCTGGAATATGCTTGGCATGACCTGCCTCAGGGTCTTTGCACTGCCCATCTCTCCTGTCTCAAGTACTCTTCACCTGGTCAGCACATGGCCCACTCCTGATTTTCTTCAGGCCTTTATCCGAATGCCAACTTTCTGGTGACATCTTCCCTGCACAGTTATTTAAATGTGCAGTATCGCTGCTCTAATTCCCCATTCATTTCACCCGATCTCTTTTTCTTCCTACCCTTAATGCTGTCTGCCATACTACAGATCTTACTTATTCATTTGGCTTATTATTGATCTTTCTCCACTTGAATATGACCTCTAGGAAGCCATTTTTTTTCTGTTTGGTATTTCACTGTACTGTCAGCATCTAAAAGTGCTGGTACTAGGTAGTCCATCAATAAATATTTGGGAAATAGAAAAATGAAAGAATAAATGAATGAAAATCACTGTAGCTCACAACCCAAAGATAACCACTGCTAAAGGTTGGCTCTATTTCCTTCAAGACTTCTCTCAAGCCTTCTTTCAGTGAAGTAAATTAGGAGTTCTCTGGTCACCAGGAGAGTGTTAAGGAAAAGCAGGGGTGGGGGCACCTCTCTCACTTTCTCTCTTTGCCTATGATCATCTTGATGGAGACCAAGGCCTCATCATGGTTGGCCCAGAAATCAACACTTGGAATTGTCTCAGGGATAATCAGTCTCTGAAAGACTGACCCCCTCCCCCCACTAATTAGACTCACAGACACCTGATGAATAAAACTGAAGCCCATATTACTAGTTCCTACCCCTTTCCAGTGATTCCTCCTTAAAGGAGTGTGGACACTACACTGAATATCAGGGCTTTGTGGATCATCCATGAGGTTGAACTAAGATTCTGGGAATCTTCAAGCATTGAAAAATGTGCTCTGCACCTTACATGTGCTATATTCAACATAAAAGTAACGCTTAACTATAAAACAGTTACAATGCAAACATTGTTCCATCATGATCATGTCAGTGCTTTTCAATATATATATTAAAAACTAAATTGATTCTTTGGAAAATCACCTTTGTTTTGTCTGCTCTGTTGATGCCCTGGGCTTCCTCTTGTAGCAAAAGGACCTTGTTTTTTCTCTTGGGGATCTCTTCCTCATTTCCAGCCAGAATAATTTGTGGGAGACAACCTCCCCTCTACTTTCAGGGTCAAGTTCAGTGAGATGTGAGGAGAAGTTTTGTGAGAATTCTGAGTATCCCCCTGGGCAGTGCGATGTGATAATACTTAAGATCTGGTGCTAGGCAGTATTTTGATATTATAAGGGGGGACCTGAAGCAAGTGGGGCCACCATGCAGAATTGGAGCCAACTTAGCAGAAATGTGGGCCTCAGGTAAAGTTCGATCTAGTAGCACAAGTCATGCTACCAAGGACCTGGTTTCTCATCAACTTTCCTGCATTTTTCCAATTTTACGTGAGCCAATAAATTCTCTGGTGGTTTAATTTAGTTGGAGTGGAGTTTTTTGTCACTTAAAATTAAAAAAATTCCTAATGGTTGTGTCTTAGAAACATGAAACATAGCAAGGAGAATTGAATAGATTTCAGCACCTTTCTAAATGTATCAAACCTGACATAGCCTAACAACCTTCACTTTTAGACCCTGTTGCAGATGTTCTCTGTGCCAGAGTTCCTTTGACCTGAGTTGTGTTCTCTGCCACACAGGAGCTCTCTGATCTCAGAGAAGATGCTTCAATCTCTGTACCTCAGTTTCCTCATCTGTAAAAGGCAAGTAATAACACCTTCCTCCTGGTAGAAAGAAAGACTGCCTCCTTTATTGAGAAGTATATCTTGGTTGTTTTATAATTCAGTCGATCAGTTTATAAACCCCTAAAGGGCCAAATTTTTTGTCTGTTTTATTCACTGCAGATTTCTCAGCATCCTCCCTCACACACGCACACACGCACACACACACACGCACACACGCACACACGCACACAAAAGAATAGAAGAAAAAACAATGGGGAATGAAGAGAAGGGAGGGGGATGGGAAAAGGAAAGACCGTGGAATGAATCTGACCCAACTTTCCTACGTACATATATGAATACACCACAGTGAATCTCGCTATTGCTTACATCCACAGGACACTAACCTTAAAACAAAACTGTAAGTAAATAGCAGAGGGTTCAGCAGAGCAGAGGGAAGGGAAGAGGGGAGGGAGAAGGAGAAGGAAAGGGGAAGTACTAGGGACTGAATTAGAACAAATTATATTCTTTATACTTATATTAAAATGAATCCAATCGTCATGGATGACTAAAAAACAATAAAAAAGAATAAAATCCTCAAAGTCAAAAAGAAAATGAGTGATCCTTAAATATTCCATAAATATTTAGGGGCTGCCTACCCGAATGAAGGAAAGAAACCGAAGTAGAGATAGAGTGAGCTACCCCAAGTCACCGAGCTGGTTATTGAGATAATGCAGGGAGAGTCGGCTGGATCACACCAGGGACACCCTTGGAAACACTTTTAATTCATCAGGAAGAGGGAAAGAACTAACATGGAGCGTGCTCGTTGCCTAGACCAGGTACAGTTTGTGGGTTTCCAGCAGTGTCTTTCTTATGACATGTGACTCTCCTATCCTATGCACACTACGCCAGGAGGAAGGCGCTATTACTCTCCTTTTACAAATGAGGAAATGGAGGTTCTGAGCTGTAGCCATCTTCTCTAAGATGGCAAAGCTGCTGTGTGGCAAAAAACACAGCTCAGGTCAAAAGAGATCGGCAACGGAGAACACCTGCAATAGGGCCTGGAATGTGGCCAATGTCAGAAAATTCTAAAGATTGTTAAACCCGTGCATACCAGGCGGGATTTTTTTGTTTCTGTTTTTGTACTGGGGATCTAACCCAGGTGCACTTAACCACTCTCACATGCCGAGATCATTTTACTTTTTATTTTGAGACAGGGTCTCACTAAGTTGCTCAGGGCCTGGCTAAGTTGCTGAGGCTGGCCTCAAGCTTGTGATCCTCCTATCTCAGCCTCCCAAGTTGCTGGGATTATAGGCAGGTGCCACCATGCCTGGTTCACTGCATGGGTTTTTATCAGCTTTCACTTTACAGGCTTTACAGGCTGACATTTTGTAACCTCGACCTGAAAAACTGGAAAGGGCAGGTTTTCCCGCATAAATTACACTCCTGTTTGTTGGGGAAGAATGAATTGTGGTGTGGTGGCTGCGGTATTATCGCCCCAATGAGCTCCGTGTTGGCACATGAGGGACAGAGCAGGAGCATCACATACTGCAAAGTATGTGTGCACATGTGTGGGTGGGTGTGCATGTAGGTGTGTGTGCACACGTACATTTCACGTAGATGGTCTCAGAATACAAGGCTATGATTTCTGGACCCTGACCTGGTGCAAGGTAGATACATGACAATGAAGATAAGCAATAGAATCTTCCAGTCACATCCGATTCCCAGATGTGTTCTGAGTATGGCCAGAATTTCAGCAGAGCATGCTACTACTTATCTGAACATAAATGGCAGAGGAGTTGAGGCCTGATGTCTAGAGGAACTGCCCATCCACCAGAACAGACATTTGAGCCTTCTCCCTTTCTGAGTTGTGCTACTGCACACACCCTGACCTGTGCAGGTGCCTTCCCTTGCTCCCTATGTGCTCAAGGAGGCTGCGTCTGTTAACACTTGTGTGTCAGTCAGCTTTGCATCACCGTGACAAAATACCAGAGATAAAGTTAAAAGGAAGAAAGGTTTATTTTGGCTTCCACTTCCAAAGGTTTCAGTCCTTGGTCATTTGGCCCAGTTGCTTTGGGCCTGTGGCAACCCAGCACATCATGGAGGTAGTACCTGGTGAAAGAGGCTGTCACTTCAGGGTGTCTGGGAAGCAAAGAGAGACACAGCAAGAGGTCAAATTCCTAATATCCCCTTGAAGGATATCCCCTTGAAGGGCATGTGCTGTGCCCAATGACCTAACTTCCTCCCACTAGGCCCTGCCTCTTAAAGATTCCACCACTTCCCAATATGCCATAGGCTGGTCATCATTTAACACATGGTCATTGGTGGACTTTGGAGATCCAGGTTATAGCAACTTCAGAGGGCCTTGGGGTGATACTACACAGTTCTATGGGAAGAGCCCTGAGAGATCAGAAGGACCCACAGTGACACTGTCATGTTTGGTGACCTTGGAAAAGCCTCCCCACTCTCTGGGCCTCACAGACTCTCTGAGTGTGGGCAATGGATTAAGGAACACCAAGCTCCCTCATTCCATGGCATAGTGGCAGAAACTTCTAGACACAGAGAAGAGGAAGTACTATGGCTAAGGATCCTCAGACAGGGGATGAGGGCCTGAGATCTGACTGGAATTGTCCACTGAAGGACACCCATACTTTTGAGGGCGTCACCCCTGGCCTGTTTCACAGGCTGCTGATTTGGCATGCTGGGAAAAGTCTGTAAGGAAAGCAAAAGGTGGCAAGGGAGCGGGGGACGATCCAAGTTTCCAAAACACTGACTCTCAGCAGGCAGGCAGGCAGGCCCTGCCCAGTCCTCCCCACTTTGCAGGGAGAAACACGGATGTGCATTTTTTCTTCTTAACTCGCTCAGGGCTCAGGTCGCAGGGGTGGGGGGAGGGGAAAAGTAAACATCGGAGAGAAAGAAAAGATTGCTCTCCTTTGTGTTTTCCCTTCTGGGGAGCCCAGGAATGGATTGCAAAGGGCTGCCACCCCCCCCAAGGCCTTTGAAGGCACGGCCTCTCTGTGATCACTGCTCCAAAAATCATCAGAGCGTGGGGGTTCTAAATCAGGAACAAAGAAGAAACAAAGGGTTAATGAGAGGACACAAGTTGGATGTTTCTTTGCATAAACACAGAGCCAGGGAGCAGCAAAGGCTCAGGGGCTGGCCTCTGCCAGGAGGGAGCCAGGACAGCTTTTAGCCCTCAAAATGCTGAATTTGCAATTTTTTCCCCTTGCATTTGCAAAGGCCACCTCACACCGTGCTCTCTGGGCCAGCCCCCTTCCAAAGCATGCTGGTTATAAGATGGCCCTTTCATCTATCTTGGGACCCTTCCTCTGTGGCTTCACCCACTTTTTTTTTTTTTTTCTGGTGCCAGGGATTGAACCCAGGGCACCTAACCACTGAACCACATCCCCAGCCCTTTTTATATTTTATTTAGAGACAGGGTCTCACTGAGTTGCTTAGGGCCCTACTGAGGCTGACCTTGAACTCGAGATCTTCCTGCCTCAGCCTCCCAAGCTGCTGGGATTACAGGCGTGCGCCTCTGGCTTTTACCCACTTCTTGCTCGAAGCCTTGCTGGGAGGTCTAACTCATGCTAACTTGTGAGTGACTGAAGGGCCCCAGCAGCCACAGAAGCAGCAGCTCCTATTCACTTGGGGGTTTGCCCTCCCTGTGCGCCACGCTTGAGTTTGCTGCAATCCTATACCGCTAAGCACGGGAACCACACCTGCACTTCACAGAAGGGGACAGAGGCTTACTTGAACCTTCCCAGTCCCAGACTCAGTGGATGGCAGAACTGCAGGCCGAGATCCTAAGTGATCAGAACCTTAACTCTCTCACCCCTGCATTTCCAGCAAGAGAACTAAGCAGCGAGACGTTATCTAGAAGCTTGGAGACACAGAAAGGCAGCCATTCCTTTGACTCTCAGAAGACAGTTCCCCCAAAAGGAGAAAGTTGCTGTGTTGGCCAGTGCTAATGAATTTGGAGAGGTGTCTGATCACCACCACCCCAGCCCTACACACTCTGCCAAGGTCTTTCAGGAGATTGCACATCTGGCTGTTTGCAGTCCAGAAAGTCAGCTCCCATCCCCATCAAATGTCATGTCCTAGCTATCATGCTGCATTTGTGAAGATGTGCTTTTAATGGGGGGGGGGGGGGTGCATGCCTGTAATCCCAGCTGCTTGGGAGGCTGAGGCAGGAGGATAGCAAGTTTGAGGCCAACCTCAGCAACTCAGCGAGGCCCTATGCAACTTAGCAAGACCCTGTCTCCAAATAAAAGAATAAAAAGGGCTGGGGATGTGGCTCAGTGGTTCAATCTCTACTACCACCCCCACTCCAGCCACCAAAAATGTGCTTTCTAAGGGCAGGGGCAACAGGGAAAGAAAAATTTAGAGATAAGAAAAGCTGAGTGATAAATCACCACTGCAGGTCTCTCCCCTAATCCCATTGAACTAGCATATCACAGTTCCTGACCTGGTGGAGACACTCAAAGGATGTTTGTTGAATGAATGCATGAAGGAACAAAGAAAGAAACAAATGAACTAACAAAAACTGACTCTCAGGCGATGCTGTTGCTTCTGGTCCACGGACCACACTTTGAGTAGCAAGGTTTGGGGCACCTAGGTCTTACTCATAGCTCTTGTGGCACTTCAACATCCCAAAAGAAGAGGATCTGATCTGTTCCGTGGAATTATTTGGGTTCAACTTCCCCAGCCATTTCGTAGCACGGTTTTGTTTTTACCATAAAGTTTTATTCCAACGCACACAGTGCTGCTTGTTAACATAGCTCTGTTTTCCTTTATCTCTCACTTCTACCGGAGGTGGACTTTACATGAAGCTAATGAAAAGCTTAAAGCTCAGATCCCTTTTCTTGCATAGGCCCCACCCCACATGCTCAGCATAGATGGCAATATATGTTCACACTTCATATGTTTTAGTCAATTTACAAAAGCAAAGAAGGTCCCCCAATTTGTATAAACCTCACTCTCTACCTAAACCTAGCTCCATCCCTGCATTTGCCCTGTTGTGTTTCTTAGAGTACGTAAATATTCCTCTTGTAGCCATTTCTTTACAGATAGCAAGAAAATAAAGGCAAAGGCATCCACAAGCTTTAAGAAAACTTTGGAGGAGTGGGGTCATGACTCAGCGGTAGAGGGTTTGCCTAGCTTGTGTGAGGCACTGGGTTTGATCCGCAGCACTGCATGTAAATAAGCAAATAAAACAAAGGCATTGTGTCCATCTACAGCGAAAAAAAATTTTAAGGAAAAATTTGGAAGTGTATCCCCTTGTGGAAGTGAAAAATACACTTGGCTAAATCTGCAATCGCCCAGCTCAGATTTGTGATTCGTGCTGCCCGCTCGGCCCAGGTAGGCATCCGTGTTTGCAATCGCCCATCTGTCCTTTGCGAAAGAAGCATTCCAAATTGAAGACAAGAAAAAACTCCCAACTGTGTCAGCCCATTACCATATAGAAGTTCACAGAACCCATCAGCCTTGTTCTCCAGGACAAAAGGGCTCAGCATCCTCACCTGTCCAGAGAGGGGCTGCTGATTCTATGAAACAGTTGCACAGTATATACCACCACGATGGCGAAGTGAGCCTGCTCGGGTTAATGCATGGGGGACAACAGCAGAAACCTCACAACAGTGGGTTCCATCAAAGCATCTGCAGCCATGGGGCACCTGTGACCAGTCCTCCTCCACCTTGGCAGAACCTTGGAATCACTTGGGAAAATATTGCCACCTTGATTACACCCACCCCCAAAGATTGTTCTAATTTAATTGGTCTAGGATGTGGTCTGGGGTGACAGCTTTTGAAGACTCCCTGGCGATTTTAATAAGCAGCCACAAAGTTCCGGCATCCTCCCCAGATGGGATGGTAGCCATAGACCATCCCATCTGGGGAGGATGCTGGAACCTGGCTATTCAGACCAACAGCAGTAGCAGTATCTGCCTGAGTGGGCGAAACAGAATCTCAAGCCATCCCCCAGACCTACTGAATCCTGCTAAGTTTTGAGAACGGCTTTAGAATCATTAGTTTCTGGACCAGCCTTCTCCAATTCCAGATGCAGAAATTAGAAGCCAACATTGTGAAATGATTTCACCAAGGTCCCCCAGATGTGTGCCAGAGTCCCGGGTCTCCCATCTTTCAGCTTCAACCAGACTTGCTCTGGTCCTTGGCTGGACTCTGTGTCGTTCTACAAGGGCACCCAGAGTCAGAGACACAGCTCCCTTCTCTGAGTTGCAGAAACCACACAAATGACTGCAGAATTTCTGGCTTTTTCCTGCTAGGGTAAGAAATATGTCTCAGTGCGATCCATTATGTATTCTGGGTATACACAATGAGTTTGTCTTGAGACATATTTATGCTCAAGAATATTATGTATTCTCTTTATATACCATGCAAGGTTAAATTTTTTGAAAATTTATATTTGCTTTTTATCACTCAGACATATAAGCGATTTATAGCCAGGCCTGATGGATTGAAATCAGATGGCAAAACCCAGATTAACCCCACAGATCCTGGTGGCCGTTGGTCAGTCCTTGCTATTAATGGTATTTTCACCTGAGTGGATGCATTAAAGACTTTCAAGATAAATATGCAGGTGAGTATCATTTTTGCAATGCAGGCACTTCCTCTTGATGCATAAGTTCATCCAGCATTTTTCCAAGCCAGACATATTGAAATAGTCATACACTGAATAATTCATGTGGAAAAATTGGGGGGAGAGCTAAATAGAGGTGACTCGTGGTGTATTCGTACTTGCTGGTGTTGCAAGATGGACACTTTCCGTATTACATACTCCAGAGTCACCATAAATACTGTGGTTGAAGCGATTTAGGGACCCTTCACGAGGCCCCTAACCCTACAGTCACTCAACCAACTCTTAGTGATCCTCTTTCGGAAATAAAAGATGCTCGGTTTATGCAAGCATATTTGAAGGCCATTGTGTAAACTGACCCAGCCCAGGGGAGGTCTGATAACCCGTCAATGGAAGCTTCCAGCTGAGCTCACAACTTGACCACACATGCCCGTGAGTGGGCGTGATCTATCACCCACAATTTTCTGCCAAACCCAAAGAGGGTCTTTATGCACAAATCCCTGGCCAAGGGTGGTCCTGCAGAAGCGCTCAGCATTCACCCAGGTGCATGAGCCAGCCAGAGGATGAATCATTATTATTTTTTTAATCAAGTAACAGGCCCAGGTGTAGCAGCAGCCCAGTTTTCTAATATCACTGTGGCTTTGATAAATATGTCCCATTCCTTGATAACTTTTCCAAATCCTTTAATATCCTGCAGCTCAGTCCCTGATGTCTGGCTGTCGCAAAAATGTGTGAAGGGAGACCAAATGTCAATAAAAATCTCCCTGCCTGCCTCAACCCAGTACATAATCAGCTCCAAGGTAAATAAATGGTAAGTTAGTTATCTGCTGTGGGGAGGGGAGGCCCAGTTCTTATCTGGCTTTCATTTTGGCCTTCCTATGGTGCTGACCCAAATGGCTTTTCGTTCTAGTCTCTTCTGGGGGCAGGTGTTGGAATATTTCCCCCTCTTTTCCTTTTTTTGCTTCTTTCCTTCCCCTCGGAGGGACAGCCTGCTCTGCTTCTCTGGAATGGCTGTCCGCTTTCTGCTTCATTCTCCTCAACTCCATTAAATCACCTTTCATCACATTAAATACAGGTCTTTGGGGTGGTCAGAGAGCTGCGCTCTGAGGGATGATGTTATAATGAGGGCGACGTGTATGAAAAATCATTTGGCAGCTCAATCCCAGGCAGGCCACAAGGAGAGGGGAGGCGCCAATTGTGTCTCACTTGAGACAGGAGCCAAAGGACAGAGGTTTCATTCATTCACTCATTTGCCCATTCATTCATTCATTCATTCATTCGTCCATTCATTCATTCACTCATTCATTCGCCCATTCATTCATTCATTTGCTCACTCATTTGCTCACTCATTCATTCACCCATTCATTCATTCATCCATTCGCCCATTCATTCATCCATTCGCCCATTCATTCATTCATTCACTCACTCATTCACTCATTCATTCAGCAGACACCTATGCAATACTGCGTGTCTACCTCAGACAACAACAGAGACAGAATCATCCCTTCCCTCATGGAGCTTCCATAACTAGACCCATTTGAAGGCTGCCTGGGGAACAGGATTAGCAAAGATAAAGAGATGGCTCATTTGAAGACTTTTGGGTGTCCCTGCCCACAAATGACTCCTGCTCCAGCACCGAAGTGTAGTCTTCTTCCAGGAGATACTTTCTTTTGAGTGAAATCATCCTTTTTCCTATGAGCCATTCTTTTTTCCAAGAGCAATTGCCCTTGGAAGGGATTAGCTGTTATCACTCCCTAGCACCTGAGTGTGAATTTATTTATTGGCTCCTTTTCCTGCCTAGATAGGAGGGCCTCCAGGGCTGCTGAAAGACACAAAACTCCTGCAAAGGCAGCAGCAAGAGAGACTCTGGATGATTTGCATCAGGGTTGCTCCAGAGAGTCCCCTGAGGCCACCTGTCCCCCATCTGGCCTCTCTGAATAAGAATCTCCCTCCACAGCCTAAGAGCCCTTTCCCGGGGCTTTCCCACTAAACAACTCAGATAAGGTCTGGTTCCCTCTCCTCCTGGTGGTGATAGTTCCCCACTGCTTCTTAGCCTTAGGTAATACTGTCTTTGGTTGGCGCCTTTAAGTAGTCTCTTTATTAAAGGAATGCCCTGCTGAATGGACCATCTGTTTGCTACCCAGACTCAGATCCATACAGGGGCAAAGCAGGGAGATCAGTTCTAGAACTAGAATCTGGATACAAGTGGGCAAAAAATGAATGCCTCCAGAACTGGATATAAAGCAGTATTTTCACATTTAGTGGGTATGTCAATGTCTGCAGGATGCAGATTCCTCCCTCATAGCCCCTTTTGACTCAGTAAGTCTGAACAGAGGTCCAAAATGTGAATTTTTAACAAATACCAAAAATGATGCAAAAGCAGACAGCCTGCAGTATTAGTCCACTTTGTGCTGCTATAACAAAATACCTGAAGCTGGATACTTTATAAAGAAATGAGGTTTATTTAGCTCACAGTTTTAGAGGTTGGAAGTTTAAGATTAAGCAGCCACATCTACTTAGCTCTTATGAGGGCCTCATGGCAGATGGCATCACAATGGCAGGAACACGTGCAGAAGAGATCACAAGACAGGAAGTCAGAGGGATTCAAGGACCAGGTCTGCTCTTTTTATAACAAACCATTTTTGCAAAAACTAACCAGGGTCCTGCAAGAGCCACATTAATCCCTCCCTAGGGCAGCATCTCCAATGACCTAATTACCTCCAACTAGGCCCCACTTCTCAAAGGTTGTGCCACCTCTCAACACCACCATCCCAGGAGCGAAGGCTTCAATACATAAATCTTTGGGGGACATACTCAAAGGAGTTCCAAACCATAGCACCTGCGTACCACAATATTGTCGAAGCATATTGTCCTTCTTTGCTATATTAGCATTCTCTTTTCTGCTTTATCAAAAACCTCTACCGTTGGAGTCACTAATAATCTAACAACACATGAATAGCAATAAAGAAGAGGGGGCTCGAGAAGAGCTAAAGAAAGAACTATTCAGTTTACGAGCAGAATTTAGACAATGTGTTAAGGAGTCAGGACTTGCTGGATTCAAATATAAAACTGTTTTTCACCCCTGGTGTTTTCTGGCAAAAGTCTCAAAGTGACAAATGGCCTCCAGGCTGCCAGTAAAACATGACCTCAGAGTCAGATCAGATCAAGGGTGCAGCCAAAAGACCCTTTGTTGAGATCTCAAGAGACTGAAAGCAGTGCCTCAGAGACCACCTCGTGTATATAAAATGCCTTGTAAGAATCTCAGGGTGCTATCCCACAGCCCTGGCTTGAAGCCTGCGTCCCCAGTACTTTTACTCAGCCCCAATACACAGTGTGACAAAAATGGCTCAGAAAGCATAACTCATCCGCCTGCGGTCACCCAGCTGTCAGTGGTAGAGATGGACTTTGAACCCAGGAAGACTGACTTCTATGCCCTGACCCAAGACAAATTATTGACTCCCCGAGAGATGCAAGTGTTGCTAAGTGCTTGTTTCACATGAATTTCATATTAGGTACTGAGATTTTTTTTTATTTTTGCAATTTTTGCCCTGAGAATGAATTAAACTGAAGCTAAGTCAGCGTTTTTCACTGCTGTGACTAAAGGATCTGACCAGCACAATTATGGAGGAGGAAGAGTTTATTTGAGGGCTCACGGTTTCAGAGGTCTTAGTCCATAGAAGGCAAGTTCCATTCCTCGGGGCTCCAGGTGAGGCTGAATATCATGGAGGAAGAGTGTGGCAGAGGGAAGCAGCTCACGTGATGATCAGAAAGCAGAGAGAGACCCCACCCTCCAGATGCAAATATCCACCCCGTGGCCACGCCCCCAATGCCCCTCCTCCTCCAGCCACACCCCACCTGCCTCCATTACCACTCAATTCCCATCAAGAATTAATTTACCGATTAGGTCAACACTCTCACAACCCAATCATTTCTCCTTTGAACCTTCATGCATTATCTCACACATGAGCTTCTGGGGGACACCTCACATCCAAACCATCACAATTAGTGTTTTATGATTTGCACAATTTACTAGTGTTTTACAATTTTGTGAACTCTTGTCGTTCACTTTCCACCCTATTACCTGCTCTAGGATGCTGGGATGTTGGTCAGGGATGGAAAATAACAAGACACAGGCCCTACTGTCCCCTTTCCTTGATGTCCTTACCCCAAGACATCTCACTGTGTGCTCTGCAGTGACTTTGATGATGTCAGCCCTGCCATTTGAGCTGCCCTTTCACTCTCTGTAACAGTCAGCGTTGCTGCATAACAAATTACCCCCCAAATACTTAGGAGGTTAAAACAACAATTATTTTAATATGCTTACAGAATCTGTGGATTAGAAATTCAAATGAGGCACGTAAAGATGTTTTTTTCTCTGCTCCAAGAAATGTGAAGCCTCATCTGGGGAGACTCAAAGCCTGAGAGCAACTTCCAGTGAGGATTGGACTCTGGAACCATTGGAACGTGCCTTTGTTCACATGCCTCATATTTAGCCTGGGAGGACTCCAAGACTGCCAGCTGGACACCCACAAGAGGTAGTCCATGTAGCTTGGGCTTCCTTACAGTGCAGTGGCCTCAGACTAGTTGGGTTTCTTATAGAGCAGCTCCAGACCTCTACCAGTCTCTAGTGCAAATGATTCAGCAAATAGGATGGAGGCTTTGTAGCCTTTGATGACCCAGCAGTCACCCAGCACCACTTCCCCTGGATTTTACTGACTGAAGCAGACACAAGCCACCTAACCCATATTCAAGGAGAAAAGGACACAGACCCTACCTCTCATTGGCAAGAAGGCCAAGGTCACATTGTAGAAGAGCCTGTGATATTGTTGTCTGCCATCTTCAGAAAGTATGATCTGCCTCTCTGCCCTCTGGCCACAATTCATATCCTCCCACACATCCTTCCATGCTTAATTTGAGTCCCCTCCTCCAGGAAGCCTTCTCTGATTACTGCAGACTACCTTGACTCTATTTTCTCCCTACCAGTTCTACTTAATATCACAGAATGATAGTAGCACTGGTAGTATAGATTAAGTATCCCTTTCTGAAATGCTTGGAACTAGAATTACTTAGAATTTTCAATTTGGGGGGTTGGGAATATTAACATATGCAAGAGCTATCTTGTGGATGGGACACCAGCCTAAAGGCAAAATCTATTGTGTGTGTGTGTGTGTGTGTGTGTGTGTGTGTGTGTGTGGTGCTGGAGATTGAACCCAGGACCTTGTTCATGCAAGGCAAGCACTCTACCAACTGAGCTATATCCCCAGCCCAAATCCATTTAATTTTCTTACACACCTGTACGTGTACTGTCAAGGTCATTTCATATAAGATTCTGAGTGCTCTAAGTCTTGGCTACAACCCATCTATGAAGTCAGGTGTGGACGTTTTCCCTCATAACATCATGTTGGTGCTCAAAAGGCTTCAGATTTTGGAACATCTTAGATTTCAGATTTAAAGATTAGGGCTTCTCTAACCCTTGTGGCTTCTGCTGCTACTGTTTTAATGATGATGATGATGATGATGATGATGATGATGATGATGATGATGATGTCGCTGAACTATTTGAGAGTAAGTCACAGAGACCAAGACATTTCGATCCTAAATATTCCCACATGTACCTCTTAGGAACACATACATTCTCCTTCAGGGCCACAATACAATGATCAAATCCACCAACTTTGACATAAATACAATGCTTTCATCTACTCTACAGACCTTATTCAAAAGTTTTGGATATTCAGTTTCCGATTAGGGCTGCTGACTCTGTAGGGGTGCAGCTAATATCATGAGACATTGAACTTCATTTATATTAGCTCAGGAAATCCCCAGGACAGCCCCTAAGTTAGATGTCATTGTTATCACCCTTTTACAGCTGTGGAAGGTGAAGCTCAGAGAAGAGAGATTACTAGCTAAAGTCACACAGTTAATAACTGGTGGAGTCAAAAAAGCTGGAACCCAGGCAGTCAGCTGGGGTCCTGGCCCCCATCCCACCTTTCAGTTGCTCTTCCTCATCATAGTTCATTCCCCCCAGCCAAGATAAAAGATCATCTTTTTTTTTTGTTGGTACCGAGGATTGAACCCAGGGGTGCTTAATCACCAAGCCACATTCCCAATCTTTCTCATTTTTTATTTAGAGACAGGGTCTCACTAAGTTGCTACGTGCCTCGCTAAATTGCTGAGGCTGGCTTTAAACTTGTGATCCTCCTGCCTCAGCCTCCCCAGCCGCCAGGATGACAGGTGAGCTCCACCACACCGGCAAGATCCCCTTTCTTGACACCACCACAGTCCCTGACACCCACTCTTGTTGAGTAATTTCTGAAGGGATATACATCTGCGCCAGCAGCCCCCTACGCCCAGAATCGAATACTCTCCAAGCTCCGGTGTGCTCATTTGTGCAACTGACCCACTGAGCCAGCCCAGCTAGGGCCAAGGCCGAAGGAAGCTATTGGCAGAATGAGTGAAAACGCTTCAAGAAAATCACCCAAAACCAGCCAGAGCCCCTTGAATAGGCTAGGCACAGTGGAATGGTTGCCAACCGGGACATCCAAGGTGCCTCATAAGCATCCCCAAAAGCCAAAATAAAATACATCAGTAGATGGAGAAGGAAAAATTAGATTTCAAGATGGTTTTAATTCTGAGCTCTGAGAGTCTTGGGGACTGAGCTGAGTGAGTGAAAGAGAGAGCGAAATGATTTAGAACCATAGGCTTTTTATGGGCAGCGGGACCTCTTTCAGCCTGAGCAGGCAGATTGAGAAATCCGTAAACAAGCAAGGAGCAAGCCCGGAGATGGAGCGCGTGGTCACCAGGCGGAGGGATAATAGCGCTCAAGTCAAGGGAGGCTCAGAGCCACATGGAAATGATTCAGGGCATAAAAGACCGCGCCTGGGTGCTTTGTATCTGAACAAAAGCATTCCACGTGCACCCAAAAGTGGCTTCAGAGAAAGAACAGGTTTGCTTGACGGAGCCCTCTAGCCTGTAAATGAAGCTTTGGACCTTTAGTTACCTTGAAGCTTGCGCTGTCCCTTGGAACAGTCCGTCTTGTGGGCATAGTGGGGGGCGTTTAATATTAGCCAGAATACCGCAATTCCTGGCTGACTACTGCCTGAAAGTGCATTTTCTATCAGCCCTGGCCAGTCTGCACGACTCTGAAGAAGCAAAGGGCGTGAAGGACAATGACCTTATGACCTTAAGCCATAGAAGCAAGAAGAAAGGCGAGGTGGGCAGATAACTTTATCATCTTTAATGGGCTACTTAACTCCTTGTGGGAAAGTAGAGGGGCCACTAGTGGCATGCCCCAGGCAGCAGATGGCAGCGTGGGCAGGCTTATGCAAGGGAGGGTGTCTCAATTTGGGTTGTTCCGGAAGCCAACTTGAAACAACAACAACAACAAAATGAGTACAAACAGTTTATTTGGGACATGCAAGAAACATTGGTAGTGACGTGGGAAAGTGAGATTAAGATAGGAAGGCATCCAATCAGGGGTGGGTCACCAAGCCAGCTGGCATGGAGGGCAACCGGAGCTTATTCCCACTGAAGAAAATAGGAGCCAGTAAGAACAGTGCTTCTCAAGATATCTGGGTGAGGGACCGCCTGTCACATGGTGTAATCAATCCAGTGTAAATGGATTATTTTGCAAAAATGCAATTAAAATATCACAGTGATATCAAAGTTCCTCAAGACTGTCTTTCCCTTGTGGACTTCTCTGGAAATGTACAATTAATAAACATTTCACTACTCGTTGCTTTTATGGGGACCACACTTTGAGTAGCACTGGTGCAAAATGGCGTGCCTCCAAGTTATCCCACCCACGGAGCTGGACTATTTATACACCAATTTGCACTAGTCATTGGCAGAGGCTGTGTAATTCCTCCCTGTGCATGGGCAGAGTGGTTGTCCATAGTTTCTAGAAAGCCATCACGCATGTACTGGCAGTTGGAGTCAGCCTGAATACGCTGAGGAGGACAGGACAGGGCGGCCAAAGCCTCTGCCACAGAGAGACCCACCCTGTCCTTCTCTTCCCCCTCATCCCTTGCCCACTGTTAGCATTGCTCTAGAGCTTAAGGCAAGAGCACGGCAGAGTCCCCAGAAATCAGGGAGCTCCAGACTCCAAAGTCAGGGCTTCACTATGTCTGCTTTAAATGAAGAGGCTCCATTGGGTGGGCTGTATTTATCTGCCCAGCCTAGCATTTGAATTCAGCTCTCATCCAAACAGCGGAGGCACTGTTTAAAGAAAACCAGCACCCCCTGATAAGACACAAAATCCAGAGGGCCTGTCTTCCCTGACCATGGCTCATATTGCTCTGTGGTTTCCTCCTGCCAGGACCTTGCAGTTCACATGCTTCTTCTTCAGCCGGTTCATTTTCCAGGGAACCTGGCAGCTCTTTCTTCATTGTGCCATAAAGCCAGGACCTGCAAGTTGGAGGCAGCGGTTAGCTGCAGTGGCGGCAAGGAGGATCAGAGTCCACCTGGGCTGTTCAGGAGTCCTGAGGGAGAAACCAGACCAGCCGGGCCCTGCACAGTCAGCACTGCTTCTGGGATGCAAGAGGAGGATAACAGTAGTGCTTAAAGCATGACAATAGCAAGAATGGATGCCTGCACATTCCATCTGGGCAGTGACCTTGTGCTCAGTCCTCTATCTGCACTATTTATCAGTCCAGGAATGGCTTTATTATTTGTTCCTTTGTTGGTTTGGCTGTGCCAAGGATGGGACCCAGGGCCTTGAGCATACTAGGCAAGTACTGTACCATGGAGCCAGCCCCCAGCAACAGTTCCGAGGAGTGTGTTACAGGGACTGAGAACAACAACCCCCATGTCACACGACCTGGGCCTGAATGTTGGATCTTCCACCAATCAGCCAAGTGAATGAGTGTGCCTCAGTTTGCTCATCCGCAAAATGGATTCTACTTACCTCATGGAGTCATTGGTGTATGACATGGGCCAACACCTGTGATGCGCTTGGAGCAGGATGAGGTGTAGGGTGAGCCCCCAGCACACCGGCAGTCCTCGATCCACCCTGGTCAGCCCCTGGCTCACTGCCAGGTCTCAACCAGCAGATCCCCAGCCCTCTGGGGAAATGACCAGTGACATATCGGCTGGGCCTCCCTGAAGCACAATTTCACCCTTGTCATGCAGATGGCAGCCGAAGAAAGGAGTGTGACTAAAACCTTCCATTTTCAGCTTTGGGCTCGTGATGACACGCAGGCACCAGACTAAGGGCTTTTGTCAACTGTGCTGCCTCCGCCACTGCTGCTACTCTTAAATTGCCACCTGGGAAATTTCGTATGATCACTGACTTGAAGGCCAGTCAGGTTTCATCTCAGGGGAGGGACCCCAGGATGGAGGTCATCCCCTTCACCTCTTCAGGCCATGTTTCTCCCCCACCATCCTTGAACACAATCTGGCTGCAGAGCAGGCCCGAGGGGATGATGGGATGCAAACCATTCACAGATTAGGTATGTTAAAGGTTAAAGGTCCCCAGATCTGTCTTATCCAGCCCAGAGTCATACATAACCCAGGCCTCCATAATCATTTCCAGTTTCCTAATTAGTTCACCCTATTTCCAATCATGGTTTAGGTTGTCAGATAATTGTGAGTTTCAGATAAACAATGATTTTTTTTAAGTAAAAGTATGCCCCTGCTATTGCATAGAACCTCTACTAAAAATATATCCGTTGTTTATCTAAAATTCCAAAGTAAAATGGGCATCCTGTATTTATATGTGAAATCTGGCAACACTCATCCGGGCCACAGAAGGGTCTCAGTATCATCAAAGAAGTCTGGAATCCTGAATCAGTTTAGGTATTCCTTGAAGCCAACTTTGAGAAAGGACTTGGATGCAAGTGGTTTTGATCAGGAGGTGATCCCAGGAAGCATGGGGTGGGGGTGGAAGGTCAGGAAGTGACACAAGGTAGAGACAGAAACCAGGAAACAAGATGTTAAGAGGAAACAGAAATCATGTGACAAGTGCCTTAGAATCGTCCTGAGGACTGGGAGGCTGGGCATTCATCTACCATGTTAACTTGTCAGGCTACCATAATGGAATACTCTAGACATTTATTTCTCACAGTTTCTGGAGGCCGGAGGTCCAGGATCAAGGAACCCCAGATTCAGTTCTTAGGGAGGGCTCTTTCCCTGACCTGCAGATGGCCACCATTTTGCTGTGCCTCTGCGTGACAGTAACACAACTCTGTCCCATCTCTTCTTCTTATAAGGACACTCATACCATCAAGAGGGCCCAACTCATATGACCTCATTTAAACCTAATCACCTCCCAGAGGTCCCACCTTCAAATACTATCACATTGGGAGTTAGAGCTTCAACAAAAATTTTGGCGAGACACAAACATTGAATCCACACAATTCACCGATCCCCGCTTTCACATAGCTCAGGGTCGCCCTGGAGACATTAACTCCCCTGCACTTCTGGGCTGCACCTGTGCTGCACTGAGCATGCCCAGGGCAGAGAAGCAGAGAGACGCAAGCGCTAGAGGTGAAAAGCTGTCAGCAGACCGGAAACTGTCTACCACAGCGCAGGTGAGCAGCCCGGCACCTGAGCCCGGAGAGCCCTTTGTGAGCCATGCAGAACAGCTGCTTCATTTCCCTTTGCCTCGGGCTGACCCCTCAATCACAGAGGATTGGAAGGACTTGCTCAGTTGGGCTTGGAGGATTGTTGCCAAGATCAGATGAGATTATATGTGTGAAAGGGTGTTCAAAGCAGCAAGGCATTACTTACCCAAGAAAGAAAAGGAGAGGAGGAGAGGGGAGAGAAGATGGGGGGAAGAGAAAGAAAGAAGGGAGAGAGAAGAAAGAAAGAAGGAAGGAAGGAAGGAAGGGAAGGAGGGAGGGAGGAAGGGAGGGAGGGAGGGAGGAAAGGAGGGAGGGAGGGAGGAAGGAAGGAAGAAGGAGGAGGAGGGAAAAAAAATATATACTGGTCAATGAAGACATAGAATAAGACCCAAGGAGATAAACCAACGTGATGTACTCAACACGCTGTTGTGGCCCACCTCATTTGTTCCGCCTCTTTTCTGGATAGTAAGGATTCAGTAGCGAACCAAAAGCTCCAATTACTTGCCCTCAAGGACCTTAAGTTCTAGTGGGAGTAAAATATAGAGCAAGTGCTATGAATGACAATAAACCAAGGAAGGGGGCCAGGAGGCTTGTGGACTATGATAGATCTGCAGTTTTTACTAAATCAGGGAAGGTGTCCCTGGAAAGGGACTTTGGGGTCAAGTCCTGAAGAAGAGGAAGGAGAGTAGAGCCAGGGCAAGGGCGTGCGCCTGGTCTGTTGAGGGAAAGGCAAGGAAGCCATCTTGGCTGAGGTCCAGAGAGTCATAGGGAAATGAAGTTGCAGAGTCTGTGGGGGAAGAGGAGATGGCGTAGGGCCATGTGGACCATAGTGATGACTTTGGCTGTCTTTGCAGGGAGCTGGGCCTTTGGAAGGCAGTGGACAGTGGCGTGCACAGTCTGACTCGTGTTCTGAAAAGAGAAGTTTGGCAGCCAGCTAAGAACAAGCTCCAAGGGCAGCCACTTGGGAGACTGCTGCAGCAATCCAAGCCTGAGCGGATGGTGGGGAGGCCAGGGCCACGGCGGCAGGAAGGATGGGAAGTGGCCAGATCCTGGATCTGTCTCCTAAGGTATTGCCAGCAGGATTTACTGCCAGAATGGATGAGAGGAAAAGGGAAAGGAGGAATCTAAGGTTTTGGACCTGAGCAACTGGAAGGATGGAGCTGCCAAAACTGAGATTCAGAGACTGTGGGAGGAACAGGCTCGGGTAAGGAGGTGATAGGGACTTGGCTGAGTCTGAGATGCTGCTCGGTGTCCAAATGGAGATGTCGACTAGCAGCCGGGGAGGTGTGCTCTGCGGATCCGAATCAGGCAGTCCCCGGTGTCGAGGTGGCATTCAACACCATGGCGCTGGGTGAGGCCACCCAGGAATGGGGCTTAGGAAGAGAAGAGGTGCCTGGTGAGTCCTGGATCACGGGGAGGGTGAGACGTTGGGAAGGCAGGAAGACACTAGCAGAGGAGGCTGAGAGGTAGCAAGAGGAGGGGAGGATTTCTGGGAGTCAGATCCAGAACAGGGAGACCACCAGAGTTCCCCTGCCAATAACAGCAAACCACCTTCCAGGGCAAACATTCCTCGGGGGGCTATCGGCCAGGCGCTGCACTTTCCCTGCCCCCCACCTCTGTAGGCAAAGCTACACCTGGGTTCCCTTGCCTGCTCCCTGTTCCTTCTAGAATCTTCTGCTTGAGCCTCTGCCCTCCCGTCTTTCCTTATATCTCCAGGTCCTCCTCCAAGCGCCCTCAGAGCACCAAATGCGTATGTCAGCCCCAGCTCCTCCCTCGTCCTCACTCAGTTCTGGACATGCCATTCAACGGCCTCAAATCAACCAAAGCTTGCCGGGGTTTGCACCTGAGCCAACCTCAAATTACCACTCAGAGCTTCCACAGCGCCCCCTCCTGGCACAAAGCTTGTTTTCGATTTGCGCTCTGTTGGCCAACAGGTTCCATCATCTAAGGCAAGCCCTATTCTTCTGGAAGTTTTCCAGCAAGCACACTTTTTTCCTCCTAGTTGGCCGACCCCAAAGTAACCCAGCTCTAAAAACACCTGGTGTGGAGAGCCCACTTGATTGTGAAGAAGCGCGCATGCGCGCGCGCAGTGCCCCCTCCCCCATCACTGCCACCGCCATCCACCGTCCACCATCATCCTTTGCAACCAAACCCATTGCTGAGCCACTCAGCTGTCAACAGCTATTGGGAATCATGGCTGAAGAGGCCGAAATTGCGTGTGCACATCTCTTCTTACCACTCTGAGGCAGCAAGGGCCCTTAAAAACCGATTAGAACCTCCTCTGCTCCTACCGAGTAAATAAAGGCTGGTCTCAGGCACAAGCAGGGCAGGGAGACCAGGAGGGATTGGGTGGGCTTTTTCCCTCACCACAGCAACCTCTTCACTCATGGGAGGCTGGCTCAGAGGTTTTAGAGGGAGGCAGCGCCGTAACTCATGAGATTAAAACATGCCTGCTTCTCCTCAGACATGTATTCTATATGAAAATGTGGTTTATGGGCATCAGGTCCACAAATCTCAAGCCCAAGCAATTCTACCTATGAGCATCAGTCATGGAAGTTACACTCACGGAGAATGAAAATTTACACGACCACTGTTAGCCCCTCGCCAGTGACAGAGCATCCCCCCCCCCCCGACCCAGGAGCCAAGTCTCCCTGACAACAACTATCCTCCCCATTTTTACTGGCTGATACCCAGGCTAGTGGCAATGACTCTCAAATGTGAGTATTTATCATGAGCCACTTTCAAGGCCCATCTCTTCTAGTTTTCCGAGAGGGTACTAGATCAGAAATCAGTAAAAAAAAGAAGTTGATTTTCATCTTTGCCACTTATCACCCACATAAACCTCAGCCACCCACCCTCTTTATCTCAGTTTCCTCTTCTGGCTACCTGGCCTGAGAACCTCATGTGCAACAGGTGCCACAAAAATGATCTTGATTTTGCATAGCATAGAGATGAAGTTCTTAGCCTCTAGGCAAGTGACTTAACCTCTTTGTGTTTTAATGCCTTCTCTGTAAAATTGAGATAATAACCAAAGAGGTGTTATGGGAATGAAATGAATTTGTATTTGGGGGGCATAGAATAGTACCCAGTACCGTCGGAAGTGCTCAATAAGTATCACATAAAATTCATTCGGCCAACAAGCATTTCTTTGCCACTGGGCTGCAGTAACAAAGTACCACAAAGTGGGTGGCTTATAGCAACAGAAATGTACCATCTCACTGTTCTGGAGGCTCAAAATCGGAGACCAAGATGTCACAAGGGTTGGTTCTTTCCCCTCTTGGGAGGGGAATCTGCTCCCTGCCTCCCCCTGCCCCTGCTCCTGGTGGCTTGCTGGTCGCTTTGATGTTTCATCATCCCACCCTGGCCTTGACATTCACATGGTATTCTCTGTCTTGAGCTTGCCCCTGTGTCCAAATTTCCCATTTATATAAGGATACCAGTCACCTTGGATTAGAGCCTAGCTTAATGAACTCAACTTGATGGCATCTGCAAATGTCCTGTTTCTAAATAAGGTCACATTCTGGGGTACTGAGAGGACTTTACATCTTTCAGGGGAGGGGACACAATTCAACCCATGACAAGCACTTACTAAGGCTTCTAAAAGGAGCTGAGAATACAGACATTAATAATAATAATAATAATAATAATAATAATAAAAAAGTTGGGTGCCGTGGTGCATGCCTGTATTCCCAGCCACTTGGGAGGCTGAGGCAGGAGGATCATAAGTTCACAGCCAGCCTCAGCAACTTAGTGAGGCCCTAAGCAATTCAGTGAGATCCTGTCTGTAAATAAAATATTAAAAAGGACTGGGGATGTGACTCAGTGGTTAAGCACCCCTGGGTTCAATTCTTGGTACAAAAAAATTTTTAAAAAGATCATACCTCATGAAGTTCACATTTGAATGTAGGAAACTTCTGTGCATTAAGTCGGAACACATTGTGCCAGGAAAATATGCAAAATAAGAGGACAAAAGAAATGGGGGGGTAGCCAAAGAAGGGAGATTTCAAAAGCTTCACGTGTGTGCTGGGTCAGACTGACATTCCCCAGAGGGGTAACATACCATCCGAGCCAAAGGAGGAAATACCTAGTGTTTTCTGGAAACTCAAGTCCTAATGTGACTGTAATATCTAATAGGACTCAGAAAAGAGAAATTTAGAAACATCGTTAGGACCAGATTCCAAACTATATTGACTTCCAGGTTAAAGACTTTTCATTTCATTCTGTAAAATACTTGTCTTAGGTCAAGGTCCCCAGAAGCAGACAAGGATTCTTGTGAAAAGGATTTATTAGGAGGGATTACTGTGAAAAGGTAGAAAAAGACTAGGGAAGGGCAAAAACCAAACCTAGGGACCAAAATAAACAAAGATCCATCCACAGAGGGCAACTTTTGCCCAATGGCATAGGGGAACTCAGGAGACCATCAAGTCACCCGAGAGTTGTCCGGATTGGAGGGAAGGAACCAGAGGATGTGCAGCCCTCGCTCCTTGGTCCCTGGTTCAGAGCTGCCCCAGGTGCCTGGAGCTGTCCATACTCTGAGGTGCAGGGGAAGTGGCCCTGTTTCCCACAAGGCAAGCTGGCTGCCAGGAATGAAGACATACCTGGAGTTGATGTCCACACAAATAGCAAAAAGATCAGCGGGCAGGGTGCCAATCGGATCTGCTATGGTTATGGAGCGTCATTAAAAGGTTTTCATCAAGGAATGAAGTGATATGATCTCTATGTCAGAAATCTAACTGAGGTGGCTATAAATGAGTGGAATGGCAGGGAAACAGGTTAGTGGAGAGGAAAGTACCCATGACAATGGGAGCCCAAACAAGGACAGGAGGGGGTGGGGAAAGCAGAGAGGAGGGGGATTAGAGAACACGTATGGCTATGCTACAGTTTAGACGTTCAATGTCCCCAAAATATCCATTTGTTGGAGGCTTTGTCCCCAGGGAGGTTCTATTGAGAGGTAATAGAACTGGTAACAGGTAGAGCCTAGTGAGAGGGTCTTATATCACTGGGCATGTGCCTTTGAAGGGGATAATGGACCCCCAGTTGCTTCCTCTTCTCTTTTGCATCCTGGCCAAGATGTGAGTGGCCTCACCACAGACCCAAAGCAAAGGGGGCCACTTGATCATGGACCGGAAGTTTCAAAACCGTGATCCAAAATAAACATTTTCTCTTTATAAGTTAATTACCTTGGGTATTTGTTATAGTGACAGGGAGCAGACGGATAGGCCAGAACCTGATCCTTGTTTGGCTTTGAGGCTGAAGTACATAAGAAAATGGTTCTGAATACATGCTATGTTTCCAGAATACACAGCTGGAGATGCCCAGTTGGCTAGTGGGAAGATAGGTCTGGATTCCAGGAGAGAGGATGGAGCTCTAAAAATGGAAGGCACTGGTGTGACAATGGTAGATGACAGTAAGAGTCAGAAAGAAAGGGTAGGGTTGGGAAAACGATCAAGAAGAGAACACTAGGGGACAGGGGGTATGATTCAGAGGGAGAGCCTTTGCCTATTATGCACAAGGCCCTGGGTTCAATCCAAAGAAGGAGGAAGAGGAAGAGAAGAAGAAAATACTAGAGAATGTCAACCCTTGAGAAATGATCAAGGAAAAGAGATGAAGAGCAATAAGATGTGTTCAGAGCTGGAAGAGGCAAAAAAGGAAGAATCGGCCAGAAGGAAAAGTGAAAGTGGTCAGTGGCATTTATTGAAGCAGAGGTGAAAAAGGATGGTAAGGAATGAGCAGAAGTCCTGAGTTTTGAAGCATCATGGAACGGACAGCTGCACTGTGATAGGTTGAAGAGGAAGCCAAAGAAGAAATGGAAGTAAGAACGAACACCGGTGCTCCCAAAGGCATGGTCCCTGGACCAGCAGCATCAGCAGCACCTGGAGACTACTTAGAAACAGATTCTCAGACCTCTACTGAACTAGCAATTCTGAAGCTGGAGCCTAGGAATCTGTTTTTAACTAGCCCTCCTGGTGATTGTGATACCTACTAAAGTTCGAGAACCACCAGAATATACAACTTTGAAGAAGTCTGTAAATGAAAAGCAATGTAACAGCCAGCTACAGAACAGCGAGTGCCCAGTTAGAGTGGAGTAAATAGGACAGTGCTTCACAAATAGAAGGAGGTATTGGGAGAACAGTAACCAATAATAGACAGCCCATAGGGAACATGCTGGTGTAACTAAGACCAACAGCCGTGATCACACTCCTAAGCTCAGCACCCACTGGAAATGCAAGGCTGCTTCTTTTGGAGCACAAAATTGTCATCTGGGTAGTAATTTTCACAGCATTTTACAGAGTAGTGACTGATTATGGCTATGTGTACCCCAGTATGAAACCAGCCGTCAAACAGGTCATGAGAAAGTTACAGCCTCCCACCTCTGCGTTTTTATAGGCAGATGAGTTGAGAGGCTAAAGTGAGTTTACTGGAGCAAATCTTGCCATAGAACCCAAACATCTAATTCCTAATGTCTAACTTCATTTCTAGCTTTCTATTTCTGTAATTTCAGCCACCTGAAACCCAGTGGTGTAAATCGGAACAATCAGTTATTATTATTTAGGGCTCAGCTAGGCGATTCTCTCAGTGGTTTCAGATGGAGGCTGATGTTGCAATCATCCCCAGAGTTTCCTCATTTGCATGTCTGGCTGTTGATGGCTGTCAGCTGGGACCTCAGTGGAGCCACAGTCAGGGACATCTCTGTGCAGTATCTCTGTACGGTGTGGGCTTCCTTACATCATGGCGACTGGGCTCCAAGACTACATTTTGGGAGAGAGCTGGGCAGAAACTGCATAGCCCTTTGTGATCTAGCCTCATAATATGACTTTCACCTGTACCGTATTCCTAGAGGCCACCGTAAGTCCTACCTAGGTCCAAAGGAAGGGGACACAGACTCTGTGTGGGGGAGTAAGACAAGTTTCCAGAAGAGCGTGTAAGGCAAAAACTATTGTTTCAGCCATTTATTTGTGCAAAATACAATCTGCCACAGGAAATAAATTCTCAATGGTCAACCCAGTTTTGACCTTGCTTACTCTGGCAGGTAAGCTCCAGCCTGTCTCTAATTACCCATGACCAGGATGATTTGTCATTCTTGTGACCTTCCTTCCGAAGAGGGGCACGGACAGTGGAGAAGTAAAACCTTAGGAGGCCCCCAGAGCCAGAAATACTGCCCTGGGTCCAGCCCGGAGCTCTGGAAAACCCCCACTGAGAGTCCCTTCCTCCTCTAGGACTTAAGCCCGGGAAGGGTGTGGTGGCTGGAGGGACAAAAGGAATTGATCAACAGCCGGAATTACATCACCCCCTTTCTTTGTTCATTTTTCATTACTGTTGTTGTTCTTTTTCCTGTGTTTAATTTCTCTCCTTTCTTACTCTCCCCTAGGACCTCCCCCTTGGAGATGGGGTTGGGGGGTTTGATTGATTGGTGCTGAAAGCAGGGAGGTTGCAAGTAGAGAGAGATCACCTTACCCCGGAGATAGTTTCCATGGCAACAGGGACAGGTTGGTGGGAGGGGCGGGCAGATAAGGGCCCCACTTTGGGGTTCAGTGCGCGATGGAGGTGAAGGCTGGAGTATTTACAGTGGAGAGAGAAAAAATCCGCCTGTGCAGCTGGTTAGGAGTGGGAACGTTATTCGAGGCTGCTTTGAGGCTGTCCTCTGCCGACCTCTCGCCCTCCACTCTCCCCTAGTTCAAGATGCAATAACGGAGCAGCAGCATCTGCCTGCCCGCCTGCCGCCCCTCACCCTGACTCGCGCAGCCTTTCTGGTCATTATTCGCTCCAGGAAAAGCTCTCTCCTCCTCCTTCTCCTCCTCCTTCCTCTCTCTGCTCTCACTTCTCTGGCTCAGGCTTGGCTTCTAACCTGAGAGACTCTACAAAGCCAAATTCCCCTCCCACGAGGTAGGGGAGGGATGCTGCCTTGCTCCGGCTGCAGCCTGGGCGGGGTGTCTGGGGGCCACCCTGCCCTCCTCTCCATAACAACCTTCATCTGGCAGTGCTACTCAGGAAGCTGCAGAAAGAATCAGGGGAATCACAGAAAGCCAGTAATTAGCCCAAGATACACAGGAAGCCCCTGAATACTGACCACCCAGGCATCCGAGCCTTGCTCTGCCTAGCACTTCCAGGCCAGCCCGTACTGGGCACTTCGACACGACCAGACCTGGCACTATCAGGAGAAGGACTTGCCCCACTGAGGACTTCCTCCTGAAAGCAAAGAGGGACTTTCACCACAACACACTTTGGGGCTCTCCACTCCGCTTCTTTGTCCCCGCTTTGGTTTCCTTCATAAGCAACAGACTCTGGGACTGCCCCTTCCCCGGGTAAATGTTGCTCCTGTTCGCTGAAAGGGGTACGGATGCAAGGAGCAAAATAGAGGCTCCCCAGTCTGGGATGGCACCGGAGAAAGTCTATAGGGCATCCTGGGCCTCAATAAGCAGGCCCGCCAACTCAGTTCCTGGACTGGGGACCCTCAAGGTCACGCGGTTCTGTGTTGTTTCTCTCTGGATCTTAAGGGTCTTTCCAGTGCTAAGACATAGGGGCACTTAAAAGCACATGTTGTTCCTCAACAAGGTAAAGGGAGAATTGGGCTGGGGATGTAGCTCAGTTGGTAGAGTGCTTGCCTTGCAAGCACTAAGGCCCTGGGTTCAATCCCCAGCACCACCAAAAAAAAAAAAAAAAAAATCACCACGGGATCCCTCAGTTCCGCTCCTGATATATACCCCAAAGAATGGAAAGCAGGAGCTCGTATAGATACATGTGCATAAATGTTCATAGTAGCATTATTCACAAGCCAAAGGTGGAAACAGGCCCAAATGTCCATCAGCAGACGACTAGATAGACAAAATGTTGTGTAAACATACAATGAACTATTATTGAACCAAAAAGGACTGAAATTCTGATATATGCTGTAACATAAATGAATCTCAAAAATGTTATGCTAAGGAACTGGCATAAATGATTCCATGTATGTAATATGTCCAGAAGAGACAAAATTTATAGAGACATAAAGCCCATTCATTCATGGTCACCGTGGGCTGGGGGAGGGAGGGAATACAGAATGACTGGCGATGGGTATGGGGTTTCCCTTAGGGGTGATAAAAATGTTTTGGAACTACGTAGTGACGGCAATTTGCAAAGCCTTAGTGAATTGTACTTTTTAAATGGGAAACTTTTTATGTCTTTTATTAAATCACAGATTTAAAATTTATGTTGTAATGCAACTGTGCCCCTTAGCAGCCAGGACCCCAAAGCTGTGGCGTTATCCATACTGAGGGTGGCTAACCATACTATTCTTCCCAGAGCTGCCTGGATGTTAGCATGGCAGGTCTCCTCTGGTTATGGGAGCTGAGGCAGAGTTGGGACCTCTGCATCACTGTCCAGGGGGTAGGCTTCAGAATCACAACCAACAGTTATGGAGTGTTCACTGTGATTTAAGCACTATCGCCCGTCAGGGCTTCCAACCAGCGCATGAAGCCCCTGGGGGTCTGGAGTGGGGCCTGAGAACTCACACTTCCAGTGTGCTCACAGGAAATGCTGGTCCACAAACCAGACCATGAGGACCAGAGTTCTCTGCTGTTGACATGTGTGAATTCATTTCATCTCTGCTACACCCATCCAGATAAGAAGCGCTCATGTTCCCATTCTACAGGTTGCCAGAGTCCTAGGCTAGAGGCCCATCTCTAGGGGCTCCCAACAAATCAGGTCCAACCCACTTGCCTTAGAAAACAAACAGAAGGCCAGGCATGGTGGTGTGCGCCTGTGATCCCCACAGCTCCGGAGGCTGAGGTAGGAGGATAGCAAGTTCACGGCCAGCCTCAGCAACTTAGCAAGGCCCTAAGCAACTCAGTGAGACCCTGTCTCTAAATAAAAATTAAAAGGGCTAGGGATGTGGCTCAGGGGTTAAGTGCCCCTGGGTTCCATCCTTGGTCCAAAAAAAGAAGCAAGGAAGGGAGGGAGGGAGGGAGGGAGGGAGGGAGGAAGACAACCCAGAAAAGTAATGCTGAAAAGCAGGAAAGGAACTTCAATCATTATAGCTATACCAGGAAGACAAGGGGACCAGCATTTCCAGTCTTATCTTGAGGGATATTCGCATGGGATCCCAGATTATATAAATAAAGGGAACCAGAGCATACAGTCAACATCCTTGGTCAACCTGTGGTCTGATTGATTATTATCTCAGGATTGGTCAGATGGGGACTTGTTGGCTGAGATAAGGAAGTTGCTGTTGCCTGGTGGGTAGTTTTAACGCCTCACAAGATGTTCATCAATCAGACCTGTTATTCCTGGAATCCAAGGTGACTGACTTAGAGCAAAGGAGACAGATTCAAAATGGAGGCAGAAATGCCAAGGTTTTTACATTTTCAGGCCCAAGTGAAGAGTTGATGTTTTTAGCAAAAGGCAGCCTCTAACGCCTTGTTACATCCAGACACAGCAGGAGGCACAGAGAGGTTCTGCAATTCTCCCAAGATCACACAGGTGGGAGATGAGAAGGTCGGGATTGGAACCAGGACGGTCTGACACCAAGGCCAGAGTTATAACCATACCCTTTTCTGCTGCAGAGATAATGTGGGTAAAGGATTTGGCACCAGGCCTGCCACAGGGTAACTTCCAAAAATTGAAAACCATTGTTGTCAGGAGTTATATTAGAAGTTGCCTGGTCCTTGAGAAAATTCTTCATCATTCTAGATACCTCGTTAGACCACATGGACTCAAATGTCCTTCCAGCTCTGGTCTACCCTATAGGCAAGGGACAGCACTTCTAGCTGAGAGTTCTGAGCCAGAGTCTTCCTCCTCTTATCTTTGCGTTTCAGTAAATTATGCAGAACTCCCTGGGAGCTGGGGCGCAGACAGGAATGTGCTTCTGCATAGCTCCGACTCTCCTGGATGCCCCACAGTGAGGAAGCTGCCTCCTACCTTCTTATTTAACAATATTTCCCCTAAGAAGGGCCAGAAATGATGATGTGCTCAGATCCGTATCCCCAGTGGCTAATCCAAAGCCTGGGAGGGGAGCTTAGCAAGCACAGAGGACCTATTATCTACCTCTGTTGTCTCTCAAGCCTCAGTTTTCCTGTAACGCAGACATGCCAATACCTACCTAGAATCTTTGCTTCTGAAATGCTACAGCTGAGGAACAATCCTTCCATCAAAGCACGATTAAACACCTACTGTGTGCCTATGTGCAGCTTGAGAGAGACATCTAGAACAGAAGCGCTTCCCTGTTCTCCATCTGGCAGTTTTGTGGTCCCTCACAGCAGGTGGTCCCGTGGGAGTGGGAATGAGAATCAAAAGGCAGCCGACAGTGAGTGCTTTTGGTGGCTGTGCCCGGGGTGTGGGAGGGAGCCTAGGACAGCTCTGTGAGAAAAGGGGAGGCAGCCTCAATCTGGATCTTGATCAAAGTCCAAGAAAATATTTGGATCTGCAGAATAGAGGAGGTTTTCCAAACCAGGACAATAACAGCTGACAGCTGTCACCCTATCCTGTGAGCTCTTGTTCAGAGAGTCTCCTGGACTGGGTGAGGCAGAAGTCGGGCAGAGAGGAGGCGGAAGGTCAGACTTCCTAGTGGGATAGGTCTGGTCTGAATGGGTTCGGGCAAGGGGGCAGCCTTGGGGTGGTCCTCCCTCACTGCACAACCTGAGCCCCTGGAGTCTTTTTGGTCCCTCCCCCTGCCAAGGCTCTCCACAGAGACAGCTTCCAGAGGTCTCCCTGAATCCATATGTGGCTTTTGGCTCTTCCTGTTTTTGGCTCTGCTTGGCGGCGGGGGATTTGAGGGGTGGTAGTGTGATTAGTACAGCTGTCATTAGGGTAATTGCACGATATTTTCCCAAATTTCTCCTGCAGCTTCGGGCTCGCTTTCCAAACTTCCTGCCCGTTAACACGGGCTCTGGTGAGAGGAGCTGGCTCAGAGCCTTCCCAGCAGCTGCTAGTGACACCCAGGGGCAGCCCTCTCCAGTGTTCCCATGGGACCAGGCTGGGAGGGGGGCATCAGATTAAGGGCGATCAGGGCCCCTGCTTTGGAGGTGTGGTGGCTTCCTAAAAGGCACATCGGCTGTCACTGTGGATTGTCCTCAGCGTCACTACTCCCTCTCCAAATGGAGACATGCAAAATTAATCCGTGTGCCTTCTGAGAAAGCAGAACACCTCCTGACAGTGAAGGAACTTTCCAAATCCTGGTGTCATGAGAAGTGGGGCACGTTTAGCAAGCAGGATCAATGAATGGAGGGATGAATGAGTAGCAGGGAGCGGTTTGGATCTGACTGGTGAAGGATGACTTCCCTCCCTGCCCACCCGCTTCCCACCATTCGGTACTTAATACTGTGGACGGGTTCCTCCAGCACGCGCTCCTGCACGCAGCGACATGGGCACATGCGCACACCACCAAGAAAGAAAGTAGCCCCGATTTTTCTACTTGTTTGACAGCTGGGGATAAAAAGAGAGAAATCCAAGACCCGAACCCCTTTAAAAAGCAACCCTTTAAAAAGCTGGGGTGCTGCAGCCCGGACTGCCCAGGGAAGATTCTGCATGGCAGAGCAACCGAGGAGACAGCAGGCTGATCTTCTGCCTTCCGCCTCGGGGTCTATGTTCCTTCTGACCCGCTGGCTGGGGAGTGGGACGCACCGTGGAGAGCCTCGTCACTTAGCATCGCGTCTGCTCCGACATGATGCCTCCGAGTAATGTAATTTATATTTCATGCACAATTGAAGCAGCTAATGGTGTAATTCTCCAAGGGGGAAACAAGTTGTTATAGTGTTAATTACATTGCAGGCGTGTTCCCTCTCCTTTGCCCCCCAAGTGCTCCAAGGAAAGTTACCAGGTAGCAACCGAATGGGGTCCAAGAAGGTGGCTTTGGTGGGCGCCGACAATGGTGAGCGAGCCAAGAATGTCTTCTTCCTTTCTAGGGGAGGGGTCACTCAAACTGCCCAGTGACCTGGGCTTCCTTGTCCAAACTGGCAGTGGGATCCTGCGGGGCCACTGGGCCGTTTCTGTTTGGGAAAAGGCAAAACACAATCAGAACAAGCCCAGCAAACTGACTGTCAACAGCTGACAGCATCCATTGTGTTGAGCAGGTAGCCTCTGAGGGCAGACCGCTGGAATGGGAATCCCAACTTTGCCCTGAGTAACCTGGGAAGTGCCCAGGGAGGTTACTTCACTCTTGTACCTCAGTATTCCCAACTGCAGAATGGGTATAATACAAGACCAGACTCACAAGTTTGCAATGTTGAGAATATTGGCACACAACTCAGTAAATGTAAGTTACGATAGGAGGGAGTAACTGGAGTTGAACTGTCATAGGTTCTGGCATTTTCTATGAAGTGGTAGAAGTACATATTTTTCTACATGCATGGAAGCTAAATTTACTGAAAGAGAATAAATGTCTTGCTTTCAAAAAAAGAGGAGAAATGTAGATTTTGAGGAATTATAGATCCGTAAAGTTGAGAATGTTTCCTAGAGAAAAAAAAAAAAAAAACTTCAGATTGACTATTAACGAGGTGCTTTTTTAAACTCCTAGCAAAAGGAAGAAAGAAGAGAGAGAGGTGGGGCAGAGAGTGGAAAGAAGGATCACTAAAGACCATCATGGATTCACCGTATACAAGTTGGGCCCAACATATTCTATATCTTTTTTAATGATAACTCAGAATAAGTTGCCCAGTGGATTTGAGAAAAGTAATATACATAAGTGTTCTTGATTTATGCAAGCATTTTATAAAATCTCACAGCTTATCTTTATGTAAAATATGGACAAAAGTGGGCTGGCTGGCAGCATAGTTTGCTAAATTGTAGCTGACTGAGTAACTGCTTTTGAATCCCACTTCTTGTACCCATTCTTCTATTAGTCAGGGTAGGCTGACCACTTTCACAAACAACCCCCAAATTGAGTGCCTTCAACCATAAACTTGCTTGCTCACATCCTGACACAACACAATCAGCGAAGGGGACTTTGCCCTCACATAGTCATTTTGACATAGGGGTTCCATCTTGTGCTGCCGCCATCTTTAATTTATGAACTGCCAAGGCTTCCGGAGAAAGGGTAGAGAGGAAAATTTTGTGTGGGAGACTTCTGCAAGTCAGGACTAGAAATGATGTGTATAGTCTCCGCCCACATTCCACTGACCAGAATTCAGTCACATAGGAGGACACTGTGCAGAAAGGGGAACCTGACTACCATAAGTGTTACTGCATGGATCATGTCCCTTCTCCCAGGATAAGGAGTTCACTATCTCTACCTGACAGTGCCCTGGATTCCGTGCTACTCAACTATTCTCCCAGACTCACTTCGCCCTGCACACTCTCCTATTTCCTCTCCTCCCACCAGGTGAACAATCCTCCAATTTGCTTCCCGGTGGAAACTCCTAAGCCAGAGAGTGAGTGCATCTGTCTGGTCCAGGAGATCCCTGCTCAGGCAGAGCATGAGCTTTTCAAGCCAGATCCCCTCTGCATTTGGGCACTGTAGGATTTGGCTGGCTTTGGAGGGCAAAGAAGGTTTGTTTAGCAAGTTTGCAGGTAAGACGGAGCTGAGGGAAAGAAAGCTATTAGGATGAATGAAAAACTAAGCCTTGGAAAGATTTTGCTGGACTAGCATGATGAACTGAAGTCAAGAAAATTAAATTATATCTGTCAGGGACCCAGCAAGAACCACTCACGCACTCAGAAAGTTTAATTGAAGAGAGTTGAAGGACACAACTATTTACAAAGGCGGAGGCAGTGTTAGGAAGCTAAGCAGGCATGGGTAAGTCCCCAGGGGCTCGCAACAGTGGGGAACCATTACTCCTGGCCCCAAAGGGGAAGGGCAGCAAGTGGTTTTGCCACAATTTGGCTAGGCAGTTGGGGAAGAGGAGCCAGTAGGCAGTAGCAGTGGCCATACATAAAGAAACGCAGCTGCTGCCCATCTGCCCCTCCCTCCCTTTATATCCTCGTGAGTGCCTCCTATTGGTCATAATCAACAAGGAGCCAGGTGACCAGGGAGTTCAGTGACACCATCTACAGAGCTCAGCCTCCCAGGCCCTAGAACATGAGGAGAGTGGGGGAGATGGATCTGGAAGGGGGAAAGATAATAACCAGCACAAAGAGTCACAGAAATCTGTGTAAAATGTGGTATTCAGTTGCATAAAAATCAGAGGGACACACTGCAATATGAAATGAGACCCATTTCCTGTGCAAAAGCTGCAGGAGTCTGAACTAGCTCTAGATCCTGTGTGGATGTATTAACAGGAGTAAGGGGTCTCCTTCAGGGAAGGTTATGGTCCATGTGCCCACTGCTATTTGCCCTAATCAGACCACACCTGGGGTTTTGAACTAGGCTGGGTCTCTTTTTTATTTCATTTTATTTTGTTGTGTTTTACTTTATTTTTCTGTACTCCAGGGTACTTAACCACTGAGCCACATCCCCATGTCAAATTTTTAGAAGGGACATTTACAACCAAGTATTCCAAAAAGCAACTGATAGATTGAATAGTCAAGAATCGAGTTTAAATGAGGAAAGGCTGAAGAGGACAGGGAAGAAAAGATGCCTTAGGGGAAAGACTAAAACTTTCTCCAAGTATTTCAAGGGTAGACAGAAGGGCCCCCCTTTCGGACACCCTTCTGACCCTTCAACTTCCCCAGACTGACTGTCTAGCACCAGTCCTGTGAATTCCTAGAGCAAGCTGTGATTTTTCACGGCCTTTTGCCGTGCTGTTAAAATTGTCCATGTGCTTGTTCCTCTCTTTACAAACTGAGGGGAGGTACTCTTCACCACTGCTTCCCAAGGTCTAATGCACGGCCGCTAGGAGGTGCTCACACAGTGGATGGCACATTGCCACCACCCGGGACAACCTGCCGCAAGTGGGAACATGTGTGGTGTGTGCGAACGGGGCGGATGCCATCCAGCTTTAAAGCCCACAACTGCAGATGTGTGACTCTGGATATTTCTCTGCTCTCTCTGACGGTTTCCTCTCTGTCTCTGGGGTGTTTGGAAGAATCAAGGGTCTAGTTTATTTGTAAAGAGCTCGGGGCTGGGGGTGGGTAGGGAAGGAGAGAAGTTCATTGGATTAGACAAAGGGAGTGAAGGAAGGAAAGGAGATGGTGATGGGAAAGACAGTAGAATAAATGGGACAGAACTCTCCTGTGTTCCTCTATGAATACGCCACAGTGAAACGCCACGTCATGTTCAACCACAAGAATGGGAAGTCATACGCCACGTATGGATGCTATGTCAAACACACTCTACTGTCATGCATATCTAAAGAGAACAAATTTTAAAAAGAGCTCAGTGCATGGCAGATATTCAGAAAATGGTCATTGTTAGCCAGTTGTGGTGGCACAGAACTTTAATCCCAGTGACTGAGGGGGATGGAGCAGGAGGATTCAGGTTTGAGGTCACCCTCAGCAACTCAGTGAGACCCTGTCTCAAAAGAAAAATATAGGGGACTGGGAATGTAGCTCAGTTGGTAGAGTGCTTGCCTCGCATGCAGGAGGCCCTGGATTCAATCCCCACACCAAATAAATAAAATAAAATAAATATATAGGAAAGGCTGGGGATGTGGCTCAGTGGTTAAGCTCCCCTGGGTTCAATCCCTGGTACAAAAAAACTATAAATAAAAGCCAGAAAAAGAAAATGACCACTATTGCTGCTGCTGTTTGAACGAGTAAACTAGCAAAACTGTCTCAGATCAGATTCCTCAGGCGGAGACCCTGTGATAAAGATTCCCATCCAAGTGGCTTTTGGTAAACGTTCTTTGTAAAACCCAAGCAAAGTTCCAAGGTGGGTAACTTTGGGGATAGGAGAGGATCGCTCCCATCCGGAGCCCTGGAGCCAGCATATTTACCACCCTTCACCCACCGGCATGCACAACCAGCAGCTACTGGTTAAGACTGGCCCAGGGGAAGTGAAGTTCCCAGGCACTGCTACTCTGTGCGCCCGCAGGAGAAGCAGCCCGGTCCCCTGTCGGCAGTCCTCCTATGAAAGTCACAGGTGCTGGGGCTGCAGGGGAAGCCCGCCAGGAGCTGCTGTGCTCCTGAGAAACGTGAAAAGGATGATCTGCTCCGCGGGTACAAGAAGCGGTGGCTGGAGGCCAGAGTTGCCAGGGAAACCCTTTCCCACCCTCCTGGCGGTGGCCTCACCTATTGCTGATCACACCCTCAGGCAGTGGTCCCCACACCTCCAGTGCTGCAGAGATGTATTGGATCCCTGTTCCCAGGGAGACACTGCCTCTGTCTCCTGGGCCTTTGAGATCATCCCAGGCTGTTATCAAACTCAACTTCCCTTTTTTTTTGGTACCAGAGATTGAATCCAGAGGTGCTTAACCACTGAGCCACCTCCCCAGCCCTTTTTATTTTTATTTTGAGACTGGATCTCGCAAAGTTGCTTAGGGCCTCGCTGAGCTGTGATCCTCCAACCTCAGCCTCCCGAGTCACTGGGATTACAGTGCCCGACTATACTTCTCTATTGTGGCAGGATCCCCAAGCTCAGAAAGAAGCCTTTCTTTTTTCTTTGTCCCATCCTTTAAGTTCACAAGGACTTAATGCCTCTGATCCAGTCCCATCCTCCCTCCTGTCCATATGTTACATATTCCTGTGAATCCTGCTGCTATGTGTCTGGTCCTGGGATGGGGCGGGGACAATAATGGAGGGTGTCCTCAAGACATGGCCCTTCCTCTTTATGGCTTGGCTAAAGTTCTTTTGGAATAGTTTCTGGCTTTAGGAAGTTTGACTGCTTTTGTTCTGGAGAGGTGGGAGGGGAGGGAAAGACTCATCATCCCGCAATCCAGGTGACCTATGTCTCAGGGATCACTGAGGCACACTCTTGAGATGTTCGCAGCACAGACCCAGGAGTCTGGCTGGATGTGTGTTATGGACTGAATGTCTGTGCCCCCTCCCCAAATTCATAAGTTGAGACCAAACTCCCAGGGGGCTATTATTAGGAAGTAGGCTCTTTGGACAGCAAATAAGTTTAGATGTGGGAGGGCATGAGGGTGGGGCCCCTATGACAGGATTTGTGTCTTTATAAGCAAAGGAAAAAGATGCATCCCTTCTCCCCCTGCCCCTGTCGCATATGAGGACGCAGTGAGAAGGCAGCCATCTGCCAGCCAGGAAGAGGGCCTCCACCAGGAACTGAGTCTGCTGGCACCTTGATCTTGGACTTGCAGCCTCCAGAACTGTAAGCAATAAATGTCTATTTTCAAGTCCCCCCGTGACACTAGCCCAAGCAGCTAAGACAATGTCTCTGCCTCCTGCTTCCAGGAGTTTGTGATTTTTAACGTGCTGTCAATTGAGATCACTTGACAACCCCACAGGATGCCTTCAGCCACCCCTAAATTTCACCTTCCACCTCTTCCCGCTGCATGGTAGGAGGAGAAATTTCCAACATCTGCATCACACTTGATAACGCACGTTCCCTTGTATTTAGCCCTTGCAAAGTGCAGGACACCCCCCCCCCCACGGTGAGCACTGTGTCCCCCAAGGTGATCCTGCTGCTGTTACTGGTGACAGAGCCCACCACAGCATGCCTGTGAGGTTCCGGCTTGAGTATTGGCACCCTTGTGTGATAGACAAGGAGACTGAGACTCAGGAGCGTCTGCAATGGTACTTGGTTTTCATCAAGCCATTTGTATGCCGAACATCCTACAGACTTCTAGGAATCCACATTTCGAGCAAAACAAACATGATCCCTGCCCCCAGACAGCCAGACGGGCTGTAACCAAATGATTTCACAAACAATGCCCAACTGCACACTGAAACAACCCCTCTGCCAGAAAGAACCCCAGTGAACGTTGGGAGTGGAAGTTGTCTTGCCTGGGAGTCTCCCAGACAAGGGGACGAGGGACACAGGAGGCCAGGAATTCCTCAACTTTGTGCTTCAGGAACCTCCGCAGGCTGGTGAGGCCCAGAGTACTGGGCTCCCAGCACCACCGAGTTCAGGATTCCAGATGTTTGGGGTGGGGCCTGCAAATTTGCATTTCTGAAGAATTCCCCAGGGATGCCCACCTGCTGCTCCCAGGCCCACACAGAACTCCAAAGGGGCGTTGGAGGAGAGAGTTGAAAGCAGAGGAAACAGCTTGTGCAAAGACCCTGGGGACAGGCAGGAGCAGAGAGACTCTGTGAGACCAGAGGCTGAAGCCTAATGGGCAAAGGGGAGTCGCACCCGTGCACGAGGCTAAAGATGTCGGCAGGGGCCAGACCATGCGACACCAGCAAATCTCAACTTTAGCTTCTAGCCCGACTAACAGGGGGTTGAAAGAAGTCCAATGCTCTGGGCTTCTTTATATGACTGGATGATTTGCGGGAACAGTGTGAGTGTGGGTAACCCCGGTTATTGCCATCAACTCTGTCCCATGTCGCCAGCCTTTGCCCATGCAGACAGAGGCCCTTGTCACCCTTGTTACGGAGCTGAAGGCTTTTCTCGAAGGCTGGCCTCACACAGCAGAGCCTCTCTCCTTTGGGGGTTGCTTACTGTGCTGTGCCATTTGGCATTTTTCCTCCAAAGTAGCAAAATTTAAGACCAGAGGCTGTGAAGTGTGGTCTTTTTGAAAACATCAAAAGCATTGCGAGGATCAGTACAAGTGAACAGAGTTCGTTTCTAAAAATGGAGTGTTTGGGGAGAAGGGGGAGTCAGTGTTTTTAAGGCTGGGGACTGGAATCAATTCCATGTGTTCCAGACCACATGTTAGAGGAGATTGGACACAGCATGGTGACTAAGAGTGTGAACCCATCTCCCTGGGTTCAAACCCTGCCTCTGACACTTACTCAGAATCTCTCCTGGAGAGGCTTCTCTTCTCTTTGCCTCGGTTTTCCCCATCTGTAAAATAGGGGCAATAATAGTAACTGTTTCATAGGCTTTGTTATGGGGATTTGATGAGTTAATAAGCATATGTAGATTAATGCCTTGTATATATGTAAATGTTCAATGAATGAATTATCATCATCATTATAGGAGTTCATGGGAATTTGGATTGGATGATTAGGCATACTGTGGAGTAGGTGGACAGATGGCTCTACATGTTGTGAAAGTTATCAGCATCAAAATGGAGTCACTAATGTCAAGCCCTAACAAAATGGAACCAGGTGGCCAGAAAGGAGAGACCCTTCCTTGCACATGTATGCTTATGAGGAAACCATGGAAGGAATTCCTCCAAACCACCATGTTACAGATAAGTCACTGACAGAAGGACATGTGTCCTACACTGGTTGTCTCCACTAATGAGCTAACACCAGCTCCTACAACAAGCCTTGGTAGTCAATGATCTTTGTTTCAAAATAGCTTACAATGACATCTCCTTTTTGTCTTTAAAGGCTTCCTCTTAGTCAGGAACTGCGGCGCGCACCTGTAATCTCAACACTTGGGAGGCTGAGGCAGGAGGATTGCGAGTTCAAAGCCAGCCTCAGCAACTTATCGAGGCCCTCAGCAACTCAGTGACACCCTGTCTCTAAATAAAATACAAAAAAGGGCTGGGGATGTGGCTCAGTGGTTGAGTGCCCCTGAGTTCAATCCCCAGTACCAAAAACAAAAGCCTGTCTTCCTAGAACAGCCCTGGGCTTATCAGACCTTCTTTTTCCACGTATGGGGGGATCAGAACCTGCCTGAGACTTTATGTCCCCTCCCAGACTGACCCCTGACCACCGCAACTGATAACAAAAGACTGGCCCTTGGTCCCTCACCCTGGAGTGGGACAACTGATAAATGGAACCTGGCCAGGGTTATCCTCCAAGGTCCTTGCCTGAGATCACACCCTGCCTGGCTTCCTCCTTCCCAGTCCAACTTCCTCCACTTCTTTATCATTTTCCGGAAGTAGCACTTACTTCCTTTAGAAATTCCTTATCTATGAAGCTTCATCTCAGGGTTTGCTTTGGGATGGGGAAGGGAAAATCTCACCAAAAATGTTTCTTTTTTTTTTTTTTCCGAAAAGGAGGGCAGGCATATAAGAGTTTTGCACCATGCACATGTGGAGGGTGGTGGTCATGTTTGCATCATGTAGTTAGGTACTCAGATACCTCCCGATCGGAAAATTCAAAGGGGGCAAGAGGAAATGACACCGTCCACACAGCGAGCGAATGTCCAGGGCAGAGCCAGGCTTTGCTTCTGGACTGTGCACTCATGTGCACCTGTCTCCAACCTGTGCTGAGAACTGAACCCTAAGCAGCACACCTGGAGTGAAAGTGGAGGTAAAAATAGACCAAAAACAGACCACATGCCTAAGAGATGAGACTGCTCAGTCTGACTGCACTGTGTCCCTCACTGACTACCTGGTTGGGAGGACTGGCTGGGCAGGGGAAGTGGGGAGAGAGTACTACTGGGCCAGGAAAAGTAAAGGTCCAAACACAATGCTGGGGGCCTGGCTACAAGGTCCGCCTGGGAAGCACGCTCCGGTTGTGCACTGCCACAGGGTCTGAGAGAGAGAAGAGAATTTGACACCGTGAGAGAGAGACTGAAAGATACACAGAGGCCAAGAGATTTGTGGACACATATAAAAGCTAAGACACACAGAGACAAAGTGAGAAAGTGAGAGATGACGAGAGATAGATACAGAGAAAGATGCCAGGGCATGATCTTGGGGACTCAGTGAGGAGCAGGCACCACCCAGATCTGAGGCTGGTGCAGTCCCAGCCCCTCCAACCAGTAAGCAAAACTGCAGATCTGTAGTCCACCCTGAATCAAAGTGAAGAGTAGGTCCCAACATCCAAGGAAGTCTTCAGGCCAGGTGCGGTGGTGCACGCCTGTAATCTCAGCAGCTCAGGAGGCTGAGGCAGGAGGATTGCAAATTTGAGGCCAGCCTCAGCAACTTAGTGAGGCCCTAAGCAACTCAGGGAGACCCTGTCTCTAATAAAATATGGAAAAGGGTTGGGGATGTGGCTCAGTGGTTAAGCACCCCTAGATTCAATACCTGGTACCAAAAAAAAAAAAAAGAAAGAAAGAAAAATAAGAGTCTCAGCCCCACCTCTCTGCCGAGGAGCACCCTGGCCCTCTTTAGCAGCGGGGTTACCATCAGAGAGGGGCCAGCAGGACACACATTGTGAGGAAGCTTGTTTTCCCAAGAGCCGACGCTGTTCAGATGTGCCATGAGCAATTGCTACTCCACTCGCCTTCCCCTGGCAAATTATTCTGCTGGAGTTTCTTCCAGCGTTTGGAGCTGTGCTGCTGTAAATGCCAGAAATCATGTACATTAAGCCTGGAGTGACGGCAGGCTTATGGATGGATTTACCTTCAAACAGAGGCCGCTGAGGCGCCCGGCGTGGGGGGCAGCGCTTTATGGATGCCGCTCTCTGCAAGCCGAGGCTTTAAGCGGTCGAGTTGGCCACGTAATCAATTTCTCATGCAGGCCTGGCTCTGGGCCACCTGCTCCCAGGCAGGGCTGAGGGATGCAGGCCCTCTACCCACATCCCACCAGTCCTCCTAGGGGGACTGTTCCCATCTGTCTGGGGTGCTGGAAGCAGGGGCTGGGCAGGGGCAATACCAGGCCAACTCAGGCAACTCCAGAAGTCCAGGGCCTGCCCTCCTCTAGAAGCCCTTCCCCTAGGGCTCCTTGCAGGGGGAGCGGCCATCTTAACGCTATCTCACTGCTCTGGGTTTGGCCTCCCTCTCTCGGTCCCTCCATTTCTCCAAAAGTGAGTCTGAAGTTCCCCTCGTGTGGCCTGAATTCAGCTCCTCTTGTCCCAGGCTCACATTTGTCCCCCACCTTCCCGCCCCCATCCCCTGAAGTACTTCTGTCCCTCCTCTCTGAAACAGGAGGCCTGCTCACTGGCTTTGCTGTCTCTCCTGAATGGCGGCCGCTCAGACTTTCTCTTCTGTTCCCTCCTTAGCTCTTCCCATCCCTCGCTGCCTTCCTTCTGCCTTAACTTTCTAGGGTACAGGAGGTGTAACTCTCAGAGACACAGTGTGGGCCACTCACGTAGAGCCCCTCCCACGCCCCATCTGTGGCAGACTGTATCTTCCCAAGATGGTGCCAAAAGCTCCTGTGTTCATGTTCAGAGGTAAAATTAGATTAGGAAAGCTGTAACCTGATCAATGGATTAATACATTTGATGGATTAATCATTTGAAAGGACTATTGTGCTGGTGGTAACCGAAGCAGGTAGGGTGTGGCTGAAGGAATTAGGCCTCTGGGGGCATGCCCTTGGGGAGTATATCGTATTCCTGACTCACATTCTCGCCCTGCTTCCGGGTTGCCATGAGCTGACAGCTCTCTCCTGCCATGCCCTTCTACCATGAAGTTCTGCTTCACCTTGGGTCCAGACTAATGGAATCCACCAAGCATGGACTGAGCCTCTGAAACCGTGACCCCCAAATAAACTTTTCCTCCTCTAATTTGTTCTTGTCAGGTATTTTGGTCCCAGCAAGAAAAAAACAACTAATGCAAGAAGTGATGTTTATGTTCCGTTCACTGATGTCTAACTATGGTTAGAGTGACCCTGTGTGACTGCTGAGACTAGGTTGTAAGAGGCAATGCAGCCTCTTCCCAGTTCAGTAAAGGGCCCAGACTTGGAGCTCTGATTCACCATGTCTCACCACTTGAGGCCGCCATGCTGGAAGGAAGCCCAAACTAACTCATGCTAAAAGACCACATGAAAGGGCCCTCAGAGAAATGCCTGGCCAGCTGCCTCCCCCTATATTCCACTCCAATCGCCTTAAGACTGCACTGCATCAGACACCCAGAGACTCAGAACCCAGTGAGCCCTGATGGGCCTGGCTGAGCCTCTTCTGAATTTCTGACGCACAGAAACCACGGGAGATAATTTAAGACCACTGTGGGGTGATTTGTCACACAACAATAGGTTAATGAGTCTTATTGCAGTAAAAATATAATAATTCCCAAACGAAGCTCAACAATCCAATCTTTCTTTAATCATCAAAAAGCATTTGCTGAGTGCCAGGCCCAGCCGGTGGAGCATCAGCCCTCAACGTACAGCATCCGGGTGTCTGAGGTGTGTAAACGTTGACAACTCCCAGGCACCGAGAGGCTGCATGCGCAATCCAGAAATCAGGAAACTATACATGACCACAATTGTTTGGCCACTTAATTCCCAGGAAATAATGAGAAGTAAATAACATAAAGACAGGAATGATTCCTCAAAGCAATTCCTGTGCTTCATTCCATAGATTTACAGACCCCTCAGGGGTCAAGAACTGTGAGTCCTCTACCACCTAAGGAGTTTGGGATAACTGATAATCTGGGACTGGCCGAGTCCCTTTTTAAAATTTTTTTCTTTTGAACATGAAGAATGGATTTCTCCAGAGCCTAGGTACTGCCATTGGCGGTTTGCAAAAGTCCACTCATGCTTGGGGATTAAGTTTTCTTTTGTTTTTTTGTTCTTCCCCTTAAGCCAAAGGATATCCTGAAGGACAGAAAGGTGACTTCAGACCTTGTAGTAGACAGGTTTAGAGTTTTAGTTACTCAGCCTCTCTGGGCTTTGGTTTACCCATCTGTAAAGTGGGGATGTTAGGATTTTCCTCTTTGGGTAACATCAGGGTTAAATGAGTTAATATAAGTAAAAAGTTAAGAGCAAGATGTGTTCATTGCAAGTGCTATGTAAGCACTACCTATCATTATTATTATTATTATTATTATTAATACTGTTAATAATATTCTAGGCTACTGGCACTAACAGATGCTGTTAAAAATATTGTCAGTGGTATAACTATCAGGTGGAAATTTACCTTTCCTTTCACTATCCTTCTTCAACACCAACTCCCGTCCCTAATTCTCATGTGAACACACACAGGCCCACGTGCATACTCAGTGATCAGTTCTTGTTTGCCACGGGCCACATCACAGTAACATATTAGTGCAGGAGGAACAAGAAACTTTAGCTTGTCCTCCAGGCAGAAGCCCACGTGTGGAAGATGGACGCAGAGCATCTGCCTGCATTGTCTGGGATAGCTTAAAGGCCTCTGGAGAAGCAGGGCAGGGCTGCCCCAGGGGCACTGGCCCTGTGAGTCCTGGGAGGCCTTGGAGACCGGTCCCGAGGGTCGCCGCTACATCTCTCCTCATTTCAAGCCCATTCTCCCAGCGCCTGCCCATTTCGGAAACCCCTCCCTTGGCTGGCTGTTGTGTCTGCAGCAGGCTCGCTGCTGTGGACGCGGTCTCCAAGGGGACGAACACGCTGCATGTCAGGCAGAGGGGCAGGGACAGGAGTGAGCCCTGGCAATGAAAGACACACACAGCCTTTCCCTCCAGCAGCAAAGGGAATCTCTACTCACATTCCTGTCTCGTGGCAAATCTGACCCCAACGTGGCCCTGCTGGACCAAGGCTGTCCCCGAGTGAGCTAATCCAGCAGAGCCCTGTTGTCCACACACAGCAGGAAAGACCTCGAAAGCCCAGCAGGCCAGGCCACGGGGCCTCTCACCCTGCAAGACTCTCACAGCGGGCTACGCCAGGCCCTGGTGATACACTGCCAAAATAGATTAATGTCACAAAAGGGGAATCTTTAGGAAAGAGAGGAATCAATCTCATTTTAGGGGGTCCATTTAGCAAAATGAAAACAAATACTTCAGGGATGGATTAGCTTTCCAGGTTTTTGGTCATTTAACAAATATTTATGGAGTGATAACTACATGCTAGGCAGCGCGATTGGCTTGGGGCCTCTGTCCCAGAAAAGCTCAAGGTCTTTTCCCCTTCTGGCAGGCAGTTTACTGGAAAGTAATTGTACTGGAAATTGTGGTATCCACAAGAATGTGCCTCTCAGAACTCCGACTCCAGGGAACAGAAGAGAGAGGGCGTGCAGGGCCCCAGCTGCTGAGCTCAGAAATCCACCCCAGCGCTTGGACCAAGGCTGCAGCCCCCGCTGACTGCTCCCAGTCAATGACTGCGTGTGGCAGGGCATGAAGGCAGGTCAGCCCTGCGAGAAACTGGAGTCCTCTGACAGCTGGCTCTGGCTCGAGGACAGCCTGCCAGCCTTGCGGAACCTTCCAGAGACTGCAGGATGGTCTAGGACGCTCCCGGCGCTCTCTCCTTCACTCAGGGGAAACCCACCTGTCACCTCTCCCAGCCTTTCCCAGCCCCCTCCTCATGCCCCCTCATGGGTAATTTCCCTAATAAAACCCTTGTCCATTTCATCTACCCCGGCATCTGTTTCTCAAAGGACCCAACCTAACCTAGAAGCCTGGCCGCATCTTCCTGCTTTCCCTCTGCACAGCCTGCCCAGATGGACCACCCTGGCTCCCGCCCGTATCGCCCCTTGCGGACACCTGGATTGATTTACTCATTAGGAGCCTCTTTATACAGTTGGCGTCTCCCTGGTAGATCCTGAGTTCTGTAAGAACTTGCAATATCCTTAAGGCTTCTCATTTTGATGGTTCTCAGCAGGTGTTGCTGACCCACGGCAAGAAGGCACTTGACATCAGACTCTTACATCATATTTCAAGAAGCCCCATGACTTCCTAATATAATTAACAATAACTGTTGCATAATGAGCCCATAGGGGGATGCTAAGTTTTTCACATGCATAACCTAATTTAATGCCCAATGCTGGGCACACACCCAGTCACCAAGCAAAAACGTTTTCCCCACTATCCCCAACTCGGGGGAGGATGGATGCTGTCCTTGGAACAAGCTCTATTGCTTGCTATCCCTAGAGAGCCCCTCCTCCTTTGTGAATCCAAATCAAGACATTTGCAGGCAGAACACAAAGATCTGATCTTAGAAAGTGTGAGCATTTTCCAAGAGACAACCACTCCCCAGGTGGAGAAATTCCAGGCACACAGCTTGGTAACAAAGTTCAGCCTGGTCTGGGCTAACACATGATAGATTCAACTCTTCTTTTTAATCCTATCCTGTTTTACGCCCCCCGAGCCATTTCTTTCCTCTGCGTGTCTCGGCTTCTTGGTACTTGAAAAACAAGGCCTCTGGGCTCACATCCAGGACACATCCCAGGCATCCTTCGTCCCTCCGAGCTAGATCCGTCCTCACCGGCCCCCACATGCGGAAATGTTCCCGGGCTCACTCGGCTCACTCGGAGACGCAGCTCTACATACTAAACAGAAAGCCGCCGGCTGCTGGCCGGGGGACCTCACGCAAGTTACTTGGCATCTATGAAGCACAATTCCCTCATCTGTAAAACAGGGTCATTGGGAGGATTAAAGGGAAGAATGAATCTGAAAATGACTGTAAATCCTTGCTATGCAGCGGTGCCTAGGAGCTCCTGCGACGTGCAGAACTCCCGCCCCACCCAGGGCAACCCCTTTCTCCCACGTGATCCCGGCGCACATTTAGGGTTAACCAGCCTCGCTGTCTGAGTCTTGGGGAGCACTAAGCTCCTCTCTCCACCTTATTCTCTTGCTCCGTGACACCGTCAGCGCTCCCGAACCCACCATTTCTACTGCCTCAGCAGAAAGGCGAAGGCACACGGTGAACTTGACAATATACGTACACTCGAGGGGTTCCGGTCATCACGGCTTCGTGACCAAGGATTGGGCTCCCTCCCGCAGGCTGTGGTGAGAGGGCTGCAAATGGAAAAGGACCCCAGCCGGGAAGAAAACCTGACCGCCCGAGGTCTCCATTCACCTCTGCTTCCAGCCCCCGCTCAGTGGTGAATTGACCCTATTTCATGTGCCTGATGTGTAACAGATTTGGTGTAATTATGGTGATGCCGTCTGTGTATACGCTAAATGACTATAGCAGTTAATTATTTGTGGATTAAACAAGGGATGTTTCTGCCCCAGGAGAGACTGAAAGATGCCCGCCCAACCTGGTGAAAGAACCTCAGCATCAAAAAGAAAGGGGGGAGTGGCCCACGCCTGTTATCCCAGAGGCTCAGGAGGTTGAGGCAGGAGGATCACAGTTCAAGGCCAGCCTCAGCAACTTGGTGAGGTCCTAAGCAACTTAGCAAGACCCTGTCTCCAAATAAAATATAAAACGAGCTGGGGATGTGGCTCAGGGGTTAAGCACCTCTAGGTTCAATCCCCTGTTTAAAAAAAAAGAAGAAGAAGAAGAAAAGAGAGAGTTCCCCAGAGAACTCCCCCCAGAGTTTCTCAAGGGAGATAGAAGATGGGGTGAGTGGATTTAATCTTAAAGGAGACCCCCAAGCAAGGCCAAAAGTTCCTCCAGTGGAGGAGCAGAGAGGAGGGATGGGCAAGAGTACCCAAGTGCCAGCCAGTCCCCATGCAGCCTCTGCCATCCCTGGGAGGTCACCCTGCTAGGATGGCTTTGAGGAAAATGCATTCAGAGCCTGCATGTTTTGCAAATATCCATCTTCCTCTTTTCATTAGATATACAGTTCCCCAATTTTTAGCTGGGTGCATGTTCTTATGCCCCAGTAAAGACCACATCTCTCAGCCTCAGCTTGCAGCGAAGTGTAGCCATGTAACCAAGTATGACCAATGGGATTAATCAGAAGCAACTGCTGGAATGTGTTCTAGAAAGGAGAGAAAGGAGTGGATGCATCCTTCCTTGCCCTTTTTCCCTTCTCACCCCTAGAAAGGAGATATGGTGGGGAGCTCAAGCAGCCATCTTGAACCATGAGGTAAATTTGGAACTGGAAGCCATATTGGGTAGAGCAACAAGATAAAAGAAATCCAAACGGCTTACACTTATATCTTACAGCCTTTATGCCAACCACATTACCAGCCTGGGACTTCTGGCCTCTGAACTTTTATGTGAGAAATCAGTTTCCAGCACATAGAGATTAGTGTCATTTGGAGTTTTGTTACTCAGAGACCACCAAAATGGAACTGATAAAGATACATAACACAGTGTCTTGGTTCGAAGTGGAAATTGGCATGGAGGAGGTTTACTGGGATATGGTCTGGAGGTCAATGCCTGAGTTGGAATAAGGGAAGAAGACTGAGCAGAAGAGAAGCTAAATGGCAATGTTGTCACAACAGCCACCCTGGTGGATCCTGTGGGGACTTCCAAAGTGTTGGCTCTCCAAAGTTCTTCTGAACTGAGATAAGAGAGCTGAGCCTCTGGACCTCTCTGGACTTTGGTTTTCTCATCTGTAAAATGGGTGTTACTGAACTCACACTTGTGGGGATGGGAAGCAATGTGAGTAAAGAGCAGGCTCGCAGGTAAACGTGGAAAGAGCCAGCCTGGAAAAGCCTGTGGGATATTGGCTACATCCTCTGTGAGCCCGTGTCTGTGTCTCAACTAAGTGGCTTATCTAAGCATCATGGGAGACAAGCAAGCAATTGTCACTTCTCCAGAACCTTCTCTAACAGAGTTACCTTGTCAAACGTGGAGAATTCCCAATCCCCTGTGTCCCCACACTACCCCGTTTTTAATGCCATCATGGCTCTTATCACATTGACTGTGACTTTTTTCTGGGGCCATCTCTAATTCCTGGGTTTCTAGTTTGGTGTCTGGCATATAGAAAATGCTCAATGTAGCAGGGCATGGCGGCGCACGCCTGCAATCCCAGCTGCTCAGGAGGCAGACAGGATGATCGCAGGTTCAAGGTCAGCCGCAGCAAATTAGCAAGACTTGTCTCAAAATAAAAAGGGCTGGGGATGTAGGTCAGTGATAGAGCATCAATGCCCAGTACCAAAGAAAGAGAGAGAGACAGAGAGAGAGAGAGGGAGGGAGGGAGGGAGGGAGGGAGGAAGGAAGGAAGGGAGGGAGGGAGGAAGGAAGGAAGGAAGGAAGGAAGGAAGGAAGGAAGGAAGAAGGGAGAGAGAGAGAGAGAGGGAGGAAGGGAAAAGAAAACAAATGAAAAGAAGATATCCAGTGTATGGCCATTATATCAACAATTCTCCTTAAAGAGCTCAAATTTCTGTGATATTGACAGGACAGAATATCTGAAGCAAAGAAATATGGCCTTACCCTTCTCTCTCTCTCCTCTCTCTCTCTCTCTCTCTCTCTCTCTCTCTCTCTCTCTCTCTCTCTCTTTCTGAATCCAGGGGCACTTAACCACTGAGCCACATCCCCAGCCCTTCTTATTTTTTTATTTAGAGATAGGGTCTCACTAAATTGCTGAGGTTGGCTTTGAACTTGCAATCCTCCTGCCTCGGCCTCCCCAGATGCTGGGATTCCAGGTGTGTGCCCCTGCACCCAGCTTCAACCTTACCATCTCTTACTTGGAACCTCCTGAGCCTCGATTTTCTCACCCAAATAGTGGGAATAATAGTAAAAACAAACGAGGCTATTGCAATGACTGAATTAGATGTTGGTTTAAAAACTACAAGGCATGACGTAGATGGTGTATTATTGGAGAAGGGAGAGGGGTAGTTTTCATTAGGGAAGTCTAAGTCTGTGCCTCTGCGGAGTTGTTTTCAGTGCAGAACATTCTGGCTACGTAGTTCTGCAATATTAGGCAATCACCAAAGTGTAGACCCAGGGACAATTTGCCACATCCCAAAAGTAGTCTTAATGTCAGCCGCTCTAGACTGGAAATGCAAACTATCTGGTCACATAAGCCACTAGGTAAAGGCTGTCAAGGGGCCCAGCCCTGGACATTCAGATGCTAAGACAGAGCAGTTAGAGATGGAATCAGGGCCACTTTGCTGTCTGCCTTGTCTGGTGAAGGCACCTAGCATAGTACATACAGGACTCAAGGAGAGGGATAGTCTCCTTTCCAGGATGACTAGTAGTGACAAGGAGTAACCTATGCCCTCTAGCTATTCCAAAATATGTCCGGGGGGGAGGGACCTGACATAAATCTGCAGGGCAGCCATGATGGATTCATACCGGTGTGGCAGGATGACCAACTCAGATCCTGTGTTGAAGTGCTGAGGACATAGGAGGAATTCAAAGCATCCTTACCTGGAAAATAAGTGATTTACCAGCAACACAATTGAGAAGCAGCAGATCAGAGTAGTTAAGAGAAAGGACTCTGGAGCAAGCCTGCCTGGAGTCTTGCCTCTACAATATTTAACTGTTACCTTTGTCAGATTACATACCCTTTCTGGTCCTCATTTTCCCCATCTGTAAAATGGATCAGTAAAAATTCTCACTTCACAGGTTGTCCCGAGGGCTGAGTTAACCTAACTATAATGCCCTTCGCCTCTGTCGTGTAATAACTATGGCAGGAATTGGGAACTGGAAGAAGTGATTGGGGGCTGTTTGCAATTTCAGGGTGCTGGCCCCAGGAGACAAGAGCCTTATGCCATATGAGCTCAATGCAATTGGAGATGCCGGTCTCCACATGGAAATTGAAATAACACCACAAATCAGGTGCTGTGGTGCACGCTTATAATCCTGGCAGCTCGGGAGGCTGAGGCGGGAGGATCATGAGCTCAAAACCGGCCTCAGCAACTCAGTGAGGCACTAAGCAACTTGGTGAGATCCTGTGTCTAATAAAATACAAAAAAGGGCTGGAATGTGGCTCAGGGGATTAAATGCCCCTGGGTTCAATCCCCAGTAATCCCCCCCAAAAAAAGAAAGTAAGAAAGAAAAACAAAAAGAACAAAATAACACCACAAAGCTAAAAATAGTCAGAAATTAGTGAGAGGGTATACAGGAAGCAAAGACCTTGAACTCCAATCTTGCAGAGACGCCACTTGATCCGACTCAGTATTTTTTTTGTGGGGGGGGGAGGGAATTTATCTGCTCAGAAAACCAATAGGTTAAAAGGAGTTGACTTCAGGCATGGCTGAATCCAGGCACGTATCCTGAGTGATGACAAGATGACCATCAGCTATTCCAAACTTACATTTTATTGATAAAGGAACAATGACAAAGGCAGTACTCTTTCCAAGCAGTTCCAGAAAAATCCCTACAGCCGTCACTGTAGCTTTGGCCACTCCAGGACCCAGGAAACATGACTTGAGCTAAAAAGGCTGAGGAGCTCATGGCTCCCCAAAGGAAAACTGGGGAGAAGATGGAGGATAGGTACTGAGTGGCTAAGCAAAATAACTAACAGACAATTCCTTCACTAAGGAGGCGAGGCTAAAGCTCACCCCATGTCCCCCTATTCTCGTTTAAATAGTAACCAGCATTTGTTCAAAAGCACAAATTGCGAATGTCTAGCACCTACACCATTTAATCTCTCACATCAATTCTAGGCAAGGGGAAAACTGACAAAGCCAAGGCCCAGAGGTGGGGCGGCCCACAGCAGGGCAAGACTCAACTGGCAGCCCTGTGCGGAAGGGCTCAAAGGTTAAGAGCCTGCTGCATTTGGAGGGCACGGTTCTTTCCAGCCAGAGGGGAAGGGAACCCATTTGATTCTGTCTCTTTCCAGCTCCTTCTTAAAGTCCTGGGGTGCCATAGCAGGGAGAGAACATAAGAACAGGCTGATGACTTGCTCAGATCTGGAAGTAGTTGTTGAGGGTCTTAAACGTGATTCTCAAGTGCCAGCGGGAAGAAAAATGGCTGACAGAAAATGGTGGACTCTGTGAGGGGAAAGAGGGTGAACTTGAGTTTATTTGTTTCAACCGAAAATGCCCCAAGAGTATTCAGATAAAAGTGACCACACACGGAGGCCCAAGCTGTCAATTCCAGGGTCCTGAAGTCACCTCTATTCCTGGCCCAGCTTTTGAAGGAAGTCTGTGCAGAGAGAAAGGAAGGAAGGGTGGAAATGGGGCCTGAGGAGAGGCCCACATTTAGGGCATCAGATGAAGGTTGGGAGCACAAAGAAGAAATGAAAGCTCAGCAGGAGTGAAGAGAGGGACTTTGGTGTGCAGGTACCAATTCTCAAACCCATAGGTCTCTGGGTCCTAGGAATGAGGTAGCCAGTGGGTGTCCTGCCTGACAAGAACTGGGGTCCTGGCTCTTGTAAGTCTAGAAAGCACACCTCAGGTCAGCAGAATCCATACTCAGCCTAGAGAAGGAGACAGAAGGGTTGTTCAGTCAGTACGTTTTGTGACTGTGACTGAAAGAGAAGAAAAAGAAGGAGACAAATAGAAGGAGGGAAATAGCACATTCTCTCTCTCTCTCTCTCTCTCTCTCTCTCTCTCTCTCTCTCTCTCTCTCTCTCTCTCTCTCTCTCCACACACACACACACACACACACACACACGCAAGCTTTTGAACGAAGAGAAATGGTTTCTGTTGTCAGAGAATTCCTTGGAGAATCCTCCCCAGACGCCATCTTCTCCAGAAACAGAAGGTTCTCACACACGGGTGCACGTGTACACACACACAGTCGCACAGAGGCACACACGTCACCACAGGGACCAGGCTGCTGGGCTCGTACTCCAGTGGTTGGAGATGACACAGCAGTGGTGGAAGGGAGTGGGAAAGAGCCTGTCGCAGAGGGGAACTTGGCGGCTTCATCCGGGACCACCCTTTGCATCTGGGTGTGGCCGGGGAGCCTGCTCCTCCCTGTGGGCAGGCCTGGCAGGCCTGGCAGGCCCGTCCCCACATGTGAGTGTTAATGCCTTGATAAACAGGGAGCTCGCTGGAATGTGGCTGCTAATTGGGGCTAGAGCTGCAGCCTCTCGCCCTGGGAGCAATGGTTAATGACAGGCCACTGGGGGAACCGCAGACATTTGCCACTGTTGCGGGCCTGTCCTCTCTGCTTCTTAAATGGCAGTTTATCTAAAAATTGAAAACACTTTCCTGGGAATAATTATTTCTTGGAAGCTCTGAGACTGCTATCAGATTTCACAGACTGCTGTCGGAGCAACCTTCTGTAGGCCAAGGGATGGCTGCCGTTGCTGCTTTTGGGGACACAGCTTAGCTTCTGCCTCCTGCCCCGACACACACCTTCCAGCTCTTTCCTGGGTCTCCACTGTGCTCCCACTGGCTAATTTAAGGCTGAGTGGGAGCTTTGCCAAGTAAAGGTAGGCCAGGGAAGGAGGACAGGAGAAGATCTTCACACTTCCAGGGAAAGATTCTTCTAGAATCGCTAAGCTCCAGGGACCTCTCTTCCGTTGTAGACTGAGCCGCAGGCCTATTGGTGGGACAGTGTCAGAGCACACCCGTGGGAGTCTGCCAGCTGCCACGTGAAGGTAAGGGCAGCCCTGGCGGAAGGGACACCGGGGAGCCAGAGCCGGCCTTGCCTTCTGCACTTGGGTCTGGCACAGCCACCTAGGCAGTGACAGAGAAGTGGGAACCCGTGCCAAAAGCTGACCTCACGCATATCCTCCCGCGACAGGGCACCCAGCCTGGAAACATGGCCGCAGGCAGGGTCCGCCTTGGGCATAGAGGGCAGTGACACGGGCCGTTAAACTCAACGCGTTGGCCACAGGCCAGCCTTCCGGCTTGGCAATTACACACTGTCTACCTCCGCCTGTCCCTGCTGCCCCGTCACCTCCCTGTCAAGCAGCTTTAATGCCGCTCGCCTCTTCCTGTCAGCAAATGTTTGTGTGTGGCGTTGCTGGGCGACAGTTGAGCAGGGCTTGCAATTTCCTGGCCCCTGGGCCCCTGACGGAGACTTCCCTCTGAGGGCTTAGCAAGGTTCCGTGTGTGTCATCGCCGCATGAGCCCCAGCACGGAGAAGGACAGGCCACACAGGGCTCCTGGAGAAGGGGTCGCAGGGGCCCGATCCACTGAGGGTAACTAGAAGGTGGAGCCAGACTTTTCTCAGGCTCCCGGCTCCCTCTGGAGCTGTCCCCTTGGTCCCCTTCACAGATACATCTGGGAAGCCTGCAATTTATTCTACCAAATGCTTTATAAAGACAGGAACCACAACTCCAGTCCCCGAGCGAAGTCACATGTGTCTCCTGCCCATGGGAACCTGGACAGGGGTCACACCACCAGGCATTCTGGGAACACAATAAATCGAAGGAGACACTTCAAGGTTTACAGATAAACTCCGATTCCAAGCCAGGTTCAGCCAACCACCAGCTGTGTGACCTCAGAGCCTCGCACCACCTCTCTGGGCCTGGCGTCCTTATCTGTGACATGAGGTGATAACAGGGCCCCCTACTTTGTTCAAAATGGATGGGACTTCTTTCTTACTCTATATGCCAAAAAGCCACATGGACGTGTCACAGTCGGAAAGGACTCTCCATCCTAATGAGGGAAATGAAAAGGAGTCAACAGGGACAGGAGAAGAGGCTGAAGAGTTAAAACGAGAGCTGGTGAACCAGGGCAGAAGATAGCAGGCCAGCAGCAAAACAAAAATCAGCAGAAAAGGGAGGAATCTTCAGGTCATGCAGATCCAATTCCAAATTTGTGCTCTGTCCTGTCTGAGCTGTGTGTCCCTGGGCAACTTGCTTAACCTCTCTGAACCTCACCTATTCAATGTACTCCCAGTGCTCACCTCACAGGCTTGTTTTGAGGCTCACACATGGCCTGGCAAGGGGTAGACACCCACTGAGGTCAGCCCTCAGTCTGCTGGGAGAAAGGGCACTTATCTGTTAAAAGATCAAATCAACCCTCAAGGGAATAAGGGTATCAGGCTCCAGCAAGGGCAGCCAGGGAAGGTGTATTAGTCAGGGTTCTTGTGGTTCCAAGTGACAGGAACAGACCTTAAATTGCAGTGAGCAGCAGAGGGCATGTAATGGCACAGGTGGCTTGGGGACAGCAGCACTGAAACAGAGGCACGAGCACCCCGCCCATGTGCACTCAACCTGCACATGAACCTGACACAAATACCAAGGCTTTCCTTGCAGCCCCAGGAGCACCCGTGGCTCATGTGCACTGCAGAGTCACGCACCCAGAAGCAACCCTCCCCCCTAATGGTCAGGAAGTTACCATCTCTTGCAGTTCACCAACCGGACAGAGGCTTAGTTGTCCAAAGGGCAGTTGGTTGAGCAACACAGCCATTATTGATTTCCCTCCCTTCCCTGCCTCACTTCCCTCCTCCCCTATCTGTACCTCCTGTGATCATTGTACAAATAAACTACCTGCAATCAAATCGTTGTTTGGAGGTCCACTTCTGGGGACCCATATCAAAGCAAATAGTGAGGCTTCAGGTCTGGCTAGTTCTAGGTGCATAAGAAATATTACTAGGAATCTGTTCTTCTCTGTCTCTCGGCTCAGTTCTGCCTTTCACTTATCCCCATTCCAGATGGAGAGAAGATATATTCAAAGTATTTCGACAGATAAAAGTTGTACCTTATCCCCAGGATAGAGACTGGGCATCCTCTAAGAAAGTGGGAAAGGGAAGACAGAAAAGCATGAGGGAGACAAATGACTGGATCAAGCAGAGGGACAGAGGGACAGAATTCCTCTCCCTGGCACCTGACTTGTGGATATACACTGGGCTGTTGGGAGCTACCAGGGAGGGGCAGACATGTTTGGGCTTGGAAAGAAATATAGTCCTGTGCCACATACATTTCAGTCAGACCACAAACACTAGGGTGGTTCCATGAGATTATATCACCTGCTGATGTCACAAGCACCTTGGTTTACGTAGGCACACGCCGTGCTATTTGGACAAAGACAACATTGCCTAGCAATGCTTTTCTCAGAAAATTTCCCCATCATTAAGCAACACATGGTTGGAGTTATAAAAGGCAATGTAATCACAGCCCCAGGGGCCATTGTGAAATTGCAGACGTGCGTGCGTGTGTGTTTGGAGATGAAGGTGCCCCGTGAGCTGGGAGGGGGGACCCCGAGGCAGCTGGCGTGACGTTCCTGCACGCAGAGCCTATGGCAGAGAAATCGGAAACAGGAGCTCTGGTAGCCAGTTGTAGCACTGAAAGATCTGGGATACCTCTTTGCCGTGGGTCCGCTGGGACAGCTGCTAACTGAGATGCCTGCCGCAGTAGAAGTTGCTAGGATATAGATTCTGAGCAGAGTAGAAGAACAGATGGAGCAGATGAAAAGAGAATATCCAATAGAGTTTAAGCAAAACGTTTTTGTTGTTTATTTTGGTTTTTGTTTTTCTTCTTTTTGTACCAGGAATCGAACCCAGGGGTGCTTAATCACTGAGCCATGTTCCCAGACCTTTCTTATTTTTTTTATTTTGAAACAGTCTTGCTACGTTGCTTGTGGCCTTGTCAGTTGCTGAGGCTGGCCTCAAAGTTGCCATCCTCCTGCTTTGGCCTCCCCAGCCACTGAGAGCACAGGCAGGCACCGCCACACCCAGTCATACTTTTTGACCCTGAAATCCTACCTCTAGGAGTCTTTCAGAAATACTCATACTCACACCAAAAAATGGATATATTCACACGAAGGTTTTTCTTGTCTGTGATGCTGTAAACTTGTTGGTACTATAATGGGGGAAGAGTTAGTGAAATCAGGGCATATCCACTGTGGCATACTTGACAGTTAATAAAAAGCAATAGTTATTTCTAGATCATCCCAGTTTCTGTAGAAACAGACCCAGGGACCAAGATAAGAATGCAAAGTGGGGGATGTGGGGGAAAGAGGAGGCTGAGGTGGGGTGGTGGGGCGTGGAGAAGGGAGACCAGGCAGTAAAGGCAGCAGGTCACCCCTGCGGGCAACCACAACTCAATCCTGCTGGAAACCTCTCAGACATGCTGTCCGAGTTATCCCACCCAAATTGCAAGAGAGCTGGTGGGATCATATACCAATTCCTCAGCCTCATCTGTGGAGGGCTGCTTCTGGGCTGTCAACTCACTGAAACTCTGGCCGTCCTTGCTTTTGGCAGAGCCATGGAGGAAGATCTTAAGCCACAGGATGCATACCTTGGCAGCTAGAGGCAGGGACACATACTAAAGCAGCAAGTCTCCAAGGACACAAGCCAGGCACCCACAGTACCTGCCAAATATAACCACAGTCACGTATTGCTTAAGGTTGGGATACGTTTTGAACATCTTTGAGCCCACTTACACCACCTAGATACTCTCCACTGATCCGCAACTAGGCTACAGTAGAGACCGTTGCTCCCAGGGCCACGAAGAACAAAGCAACCCTGGAGTAAATCAAACACAAGAGACAACGATGCAATCAACAGATGGAGGAGCCGGGCGTGGTGGCGCACACCTGCGATTCCACTGGCTGGGGAGGCCGAAGCAGGAGGACAGCAAGGTCAAAGCCAGCCTCAGCAACTCGGCGAGAGCCTGTCTCAAAATACAACATACAAAGGGCTGGAGATGTGGCTCAGTGGTAAAGCATCCCTGGGTTTCAATCACTGGTACCAAAAAGATAAAAGGGAGAAAGAGAGAGAGAGAGAGGGAGGAGAGAGAGAGAGAGAGAGAGAGAGAGGGAGGAGAGAGAGAGAGAGAGGGAGGAAATATGTTTGGGACTGCTGCCTGCATAATGTGGTATACTGTTTATAGTGGGTTTTTTCCTACGTACAAGGAGCACACTGAAATATGATGATTAAAAGTATAGTATAAAAACTACATAAATCAGTACCAGTCATTCACTATCGTTATCAAGCATCACCCATGTGCTGGACATAATCACATACGCTGTACTTTGGCGCTCCTGACAGCTCTGTAGGTTTGTTCGCATGAGCATCCCCACGAATTCAAGAGCACTGCATCGCGCCACGACGTTACCACAGTGAGGACATCACTAGGCCACAGGAATGTTTCATCTCCATTGTCATCTTATGTGACTCTACCGTCACGTTCGCAGTTTGTCACGGACCAAAATGTTGTTATGCGGCTCGTGACTGTATTGTTGGGAGACGAAATCCCCAGCTGCATTGTTTAAGTTGGGGAAGAGACACCAAAGCGTGGCTGCATTTTTATAACTAAAATATGTGTCTGTGCATGTGAGTTTGGGGGTTCGCCTACACACATATGTAAGAGAAATGCAAAAGTGCAGAGACCTGAAGGTGTGATCAGGAGTGGGGGCAGGGCCGTCTATTTCTCTAGTCTGAATTCTCCCAGGCAAGCTTTACCTTTGTAATTAATAGTAATAAAATCATATAATAATAATAGTTGTTTTAAATGAAGTGAGAATTAAAGAAATGGAATGTGTCACCTCTGAGGGGAAAGGGGGATGATAAAGGTCCATGTTCTTCTGAAATCCTTCAGGTCTGATCCATTTCAGAATTGAGACTTATTGTATATTAGAAACGTAAGACTTGTAGAAACCCTGTTTTACGAACCTCCTCCCAGGGAGTAATCAGACACATTGATATTTCTGGCTGAGACATGGGACCAGTCGCACAAAGGGTAATAAATAATGACTCTAAAGAGCATCATATTGAGCCAGGCACAGTGGCATACAGCTGTGATCCCAGCAGCTTGGGAGGCTGAGGCAGGAGGATCGAGAGTTCAAAGCCAGCCTCAGCTACTTGGTGGACCCTCAGCAACTCAGTGAGACCCTGTCTTAAATAAAATACAAAACAGGGCTGGGGATGTGGCTCAGTGGTTAAGCGCCCCTGGGTTCAATCCCCAGTTTCTTCTGTCACTATAGAACACTCTTGGTGTCACAGTCTAAATATTATGGACACCACCCCGCCCCCCCAGGGATCTTGTGCAAATATAGATTCCTATTAAGCAGGTCCAGGGACATGGTAGGGTTTGGATTTGGTTTCCAGGTGTCCCCCCAAAGGTTTATATATTGGAACTTGGTCCTCAGGAGGCTGATGTTGAGAGTTAGGACTTTTAAGAGTTGGAGACTACTGAGAGGTCATTGAGTCACTGAGGCACAGTCCCTGGGGATCATGGGGCCCCAGTAGTTTTCTGGCTTCCTGTTTTTGATATGAGCTCTTCCTCACATGCACACCCCTGCCATGAAGTGCTGCAGCCTAGAGGGTCCTCGACAGAGCAGAGCCAGTGCTAACACCGTGACCTTGAACTGCCCAAACCGTGAGCTAAATAAACTTCTTGTCTTTATAAAGTCAGCCTGCCTCCACTATTTCATTACAGGAACAACACCACCAAAAAAAGACAATGCAGATGGGGCCTGAGATTCTGCATTCCTAACACCTCCCGGGGTGAGGCTAATGCCTCTTACCAGGGGACCGCACTTTGAGTAGTGACACCATAAAGTCATTCAATTGAACTGAAATGGGTCTCCATATAACTTTCAGCTATCAGCCATGGCAGCCACAGAGAACATGTCAAATTGTCATATAAATCATCGGGTTCCTTTGATCAGGTGCCAACAGGGAAAACATGACAGGGCAGAGCTTGGTGAGGGAGGGGAACCCAAACAGAAAAGCATATTTCTTTGGAAGCCTAGAGAGGCCCTGAAACAGTGAGATCAGGACCAGAGAGCAAATAAAGGCTGTGGGAGAGGAGAGGGGAGGAGCAGTTACCCAGATGTGCCTGCTTAATGCTATTTTATCACCTGGGTGTCAGGAGGCCCAGCCAAACAGATGACTGGGAGCACATAAACCCAAATGCAGAAGTATCGTGGACCTGTAGCTGCAATCAGCCTTGGCAAAGTCACCGTTACTTCTGGGTGTGGGTGGTAATGCAGAAAAGGCACATCAGGGAAGAGGCACAAGGGAACTTCCTGGGTGCAGGTTAAAAACATCCTCCAGGTTGATCTGGGAGTGGTTGCATGAGTGTTGCATACATAATAAGTCATCAAAACATGTGCTTAAGATTAATGAAGTTGACTATGTAGTTGTCACATCTCAATTGAAATTGGAAAAAAAATTTCCATAAACCTCAATGGTGGGATTAAGTAGGTGAGCCAGTCCTCAGACCCTCCAGAGCATTGTCTAAGGTCTCAAGGAAATGACAAACTGCCTAGCGGGCTACAATAGCAGACTGTGCCTTTACCAGAACTGAACTAACTAGATCACAGGACTGCACCCCAGATATGACAATTAAGCAGATGAGATTTGTACAAGGACGTCTCATGGTTTTGGTCACATGGGATATCGGGGAAAGATTTCATTTGGCCAAGACCACCCCCCACCCCACGAAAATCTATTCTGCTCCATTTATTTGAAGCAGTAATGTGCTCAAGATTATGGCTGATTTTGACCACTGAGATGGAAGTGGAAATGATTGACACCACTGGAAGTTCTCCCTTAAAAGAGGGATGTGCCTTTCTTCCTCCTTTCTTCACATTACTGCATGCAGATATAATGGCTGGAGCTCCAGCAGTCTTTTTAGACCATGAGGGCAAGGAAAGTTGTTTGGGGGTGGAAGAAGACTTAGTCCCTGATAATTTCACCAAGGATCCCAGATGCTTATTTAACCCGAGAGAGAAAACTGTCTTTCTTATTGAAACCCAATTATTTTGGATTCTTTTTTCCTGCCATTTGTAGACAAATCTAACCCAGAGAGATTCCCTTTGTCTGTACGTAATGTACCAAACTCTCTTGGGGGAGTTCACATTGGCCCCGTCCTGCCTATGTGCCCTATGGAGTGGAGAAGGAAGGGATCAAGGAAACCCATACCCTGGGACTCAGGAGCAGACCACACAAATGACTACAAACTATCCCAACATCCTCACCATTTACAGGCTCTTTCACCAAGAGGAAATCCATTTGTCTACCCTTTAATCTTGGTTGGCTGTATGACGCGCTTTGGTCAGTAAGACAGCAACAAAAGTGGTCTGAGCAGAGATTTGCAAAGCTCTTGACATTGGCACTTGCTATTTTGTTACTCTTGGGGTCTTAAGATGTCCATGTGAATGAGTCCAGACTAGCCCTGGTGGAGGATGTCAGACCACGAGTGTTAATGGGGACTCTCTAGAGGAACAGAAACAATAGAATGCATATGTAATTATAAGAGGAGATTTATCAGATCGGCTGACCAATCAGACGCTGGAGAGTCCCAGCATGGCTGTCCACCAGCCATTGTGGGACTATCCAGAGAATAGTACTGGCATCCAGGGGAAACCAGTAGCTGCTCAGTTCAACAAACCAGGATCTTCAGATCAAGTGGGATGGATCATGCAGCCCTCCTCTTTGGCTGAAGACCTGGAAGTTCCCTAGAGAGTCTCTGGTGCAGATTCACATGTCAAGGTGGAAGGATCTAGAGTCTGATGTCCATGGGTGATGGTAGCCTGAACAAAACATGCGCTCTCGAGAAGAATCAAGCTTGCGCCCATATGCAAGCTGCCCTCTTCTTTTGCCTCTTGTTCTGTTCAGGACCGTGCCATCCATGTGACTGACCCACATGCCAGTCACCTCCGGAAACACTTGCACAGGCACACCCCAAAGTGTACTTTATGGATTTTCTAGACATCTCTCAATCCAGTCAAGTTAACCACCAAAATTGACCATCACAGCACAGGAAGAGAAGTCTCTCCCGGCCCCAGCCACCATATCAGTAGGCTGTGGACAGTAGCAAGAGCAAGCCCAGCCCAGCCCAGAAGAGCCACCTGACTGAACTACAGACGGATGCGAAAAATGGTGGTTGCTTTAGACCACTAAATCTCGGGTGGTTTGTTAGATAGAAAGAAGCTGAATGATACAGGGAGCTTAGGTTTGGAAGGGCAAAGTTCTGTCTGCCCTGCCTTACCCCAGGGCAATGGCAGTAAGGGAAGAAAATACAAGAAAGTCCAGAAAATATAAGAGAGTCCAATGCTGTGTCATGCCCAAGATTCCTCCCCGTGCCCCTGGCTTTCGTCCCAGCCTGGCCCATCTCTCAACTAGATGCACACCTCCTCCAGGAGCAAGAGGAGGAGGTCCAGACCCATCTCTCCATTCCTCCACAGGGAGGAGGAAGTGGGGTATCAGGCGGCCCCAGGGTAGCCTGGTAAGCATGGCTTTCCCAGGGTAAAGGGAAGCCTTAGCTCTAGAAGCCAGGGAAAGGTGTGGGGGTGGAGGAAGGTGTAGCCCTTGGGGCTAGTTTATGCTTTTAAAACATGCAGATGTACAGAGAGACGGAACGAGGCTTTTCTATTATAAAATATGTGCTTAGCATATTTATGTCATAGTTTCAATGCGTGCACTGAATTGAGTGAGTGCATTAGAGAAGGAGATTTCCTTTGCCGCTTTTGATAGACTTCGGTCTATCTGCAGCCTGCTCATGGTCTTCGTGCATAAAAGGAACCCTGGTGTCTGGCAGGGGAGCGACCTGAGGGAGGAGGGACATGCCAGGCTCTCAGCTTCACTCTAAAGGGCCCACGACATGCGTTTCCTGCAACAAATCCCACTCAGAGTGCCAGGGACCTGCTGCTTATTGGAGCAACCCCCTGAAAGATGGGGTGCAGGGAAACTTGGAATATTGAGAGCTCCTGAAGAGCTGGCCTCGTGGGACAGCAACCCGGGGCGGGGGAACAGTGCGTTACGGCCTGGCAGAAAAGACTCACCTTGCTGTGGCATGTGGTCTTGTCCCTCCTCCTGTCGCCAGGCTGTCTCTTTCATTCGCTTTGTGGCTTTTTCTCTCCTTCTCTCACTTTCTTTCTCTCCCTCTCTTTCAATCTCTTTCCCCCAACTCTTTCCATCTGAATTGGCCATAACACAGAGCTGAAATTCTTTTTATTATCAACTATCTTTGTTGAATACAGTTTGACATTCCTTGCTCTTGATTTTTAAAGTGGATGAGCCGAACACTTAATGGTTTTCTTTTCAAAAAAATTTATATCACAGCAGTAGTCATTAGGGCTCCTCACAAACAGTCCAGTCCATGACTGGATTGAATGTCCCCATTCAGTTTGGGTGTTCCTCGTGGCCAAGTAACTTGTTTGGACTAATTGTCATCTGTTTGGGCCAATTGGATTCCAGCACTCCTGGGTGGAAGCAAATAGCCAGCAGGCTTTAGGGCTGTGGGATACATTTTTTTTTGGTTTTTAAGGTTTTTTTTTTTTTTAATGTTGATAGACCTTTATTTTATTCATTTATTTGTACTGGTGCTGAGAATCGAACCCAGTGCCTTACACATGTTAGGCAAGCGCTCTATCACTGAGCCACAACCCCAGCCTCCAGGATACATTGTTTTCCTGCTGGTTCAGAAATGGAGGAGGCTTCTGGAAGGGACGTGGGGCTCATGTGAAGAGGAAGGTTTTCTCAGCCTGGTTTCTGAGTGATGGCAGTGAGCGATTCCCCCACCCACCACATCAGGCAGGGAGTGTGAGTAAGGAATAAGCCTTCTTACACTAAGCCACAGAGTTTGTTACTGCAGCATGGTCTTACCTTATTCTGACTGATACAACCATTTTACCACATAGCATTCTAGTATCTTCTCTAAAAAGAAATCTTTTACTGTGAGGCCAACATTATTATCTGTGTCACTGTTTTAAAAAAAATTAGGAGGTCTCTCAGGATCCCTTTGCAAATCTGATGAAACTCTGAGCTCCCTTTACCCAAACATGTATGCACAAGCAAAGTTTTGCATACCGTTGTAGGTGTTCACTCTAGGGCAGGAAAGCCTTCTCTGTTCTAGAAACTGATGAGTCATATCACCATTCTGCCAGACAGATTTCATCCAAAGGGATGGGTAGAATGAAGTCTTCTTTCGTCTTCCACTTCACATCTGCCCCAAGAACACGAAACCATCAGAGGCAGGCACAGAACTCTGACGGTTCTAGTGGCTTTCTAATGAAAAGAAGCCACGCATCATTTCCATGGCTGGAGTCTTGGCGATCATTGGAATATGGATAATTAGATTTCATGGAAGTCCCCCCTGGAGGGAATAAACACCAACAGTGATGTCTGGGCTGGGGTTGTGGCTCAGCAGTAGAGTGCTTACCTCACACATGTGAGGCACTGGGTTCCATCCTCAGCACCACATAAAAATAAATAAAGGTATTGTGTTAATATACAGTGAAAGACAAATTTTTTTAAAAGTTGAACTACTTGAGATCTTTAAAAAAAAAAGCTGATGTCCTTGGCAGCAGACAGGAGTTCAGGATACTTCTGGAACCACATCTCCAAAACCCCTTGACTGAGAAGAACTGAAAATAAGGGGAAACAAGGAGTTTGGAAGGAATGCAGTGACGAAGCACTTGACTATGACCCCATAGGCTTGTCCTTGTGGATTTCTTGTTGCTACTAAGAGCATTTCCTTGATCTGGGACATGCATCCTACATTTGGAGGAACAAACTCTTTTTTCACTATCTCACCTGTAAGATTATTTTGCCCTTTTGAATGTCACTCTGATTACTTGTGCAGCCTAAATTACTGACTGGAAAAATTCACCGGTTGTCCAGAACTGGGAAAAAATGCCCCCCATAAAGATGATGCTTAAAGTGGAAGTCCATCTCCATAGACAAATCGCCCAAGTCTATCGAGTGCATCTGCATGCTGGAAAACATCAGAAGCCAAATGTAGGGATCTATACAACGAGATAGGACAGGAAATTTGACTTTGGTTGTTCTCTTATCTATTTTCTGACTCTCCTTTCTCTCACTGTCCCTTCATTCAGGTCCTCGGTCCCCAAAGCACATTATTGCTAGAATAGCCCCTCTTTCTCACTCCAAATTTCACTTCCCCAGTGTAGCTGAATGCAAAAGGGTGTTTCAAAGAAAGGCATTTTATTAGACTAATTCACACTACAGTATGAGTGATTGAGAACTCCTTCATCCTTAGTCACTAAGACAAAAGTATGTCACAAACTAGCTCTTAACATCACCATGTTAGGGCTGTGTGTGTGTGTGTGTGTGTGTGTGTGTGTGAGAGAGAGAGAGAGAGAGAGAGAGAGAGAGAGAGAGAGAGAGAGCATGCTCAGTAGCCATAGGTCACTAAATCTGGTGTACCTGGAGCCAGAGGATGACCAAGAAAAGAAGCAATAACGTCAGCATCACACGGAAATCTCCTGTGATGAACGAGGGGCATTGTCTGCACAGCAGGCTGGCATCTTGGGAAAGGGAAACCCTTATTTGAGGGAGTGGGTGGTTGCAAGTAGGAAGAATAGATTTTTCATTCCTCAAAAAACCACTCATGGAATATAAAATTAGTCACAGCCCCTTGATACTGGGTACAGAAATCAAATTCATATGGTGCCTAATTCTGCCTAAACACACAGCTCTCTGTGCCCCGGGGCTATGTCCAGAGGTCTGACAGATGAGACAGTCTTCACTTTCACTCTTTCCAACTGGGTGAGGATGTGCCTCCCTCCCTTCCTCCCCCTCCCCTCCCTCCCTCCCGGAAAGAGGCCAGGTGCCAAAGGGGACGTTATCATCTCTCCCTTCATTCAGAAGCTTTGTCTGCAAGATTGGAAAACGGCTAGCTGGTATATTTCGAGGGATCAAATAATTAGTTCTCTTGGAATCTCGTTTTAGATTTTAATTCTTAGTCTTGAAGCCAAACTAGAGAGCAGAAATTTCTATCTGCGGCTGGAGGGATTCAGTTTCAGCACACTAAAAACGGCCCTGCTTCGGAGGCATTTTTCCATGCATGAATCAAATTATTCCAGCTGGGTTTTACCAACACGTAGGTAATCAAAACCTACTTTCACTTGCTATTTTATTCTTTATTTACTAGTTCTATAAATACTATGATGGGTGTGCTTTTATATTGGGGTGGGGAGGAGCTGGGGAGAAGCAGCTGTTTGCAGCCATGGGTCACGTGCTGATCTAGAGTGTTTGTGTGTGTGTTGGGGGGTGGGGGACAGGCCCGCCACCATCACCACATCTGCTGAGAACACATCTCAGCCATTCCCATCTTTGGGCTCCCGGATGTGGCCACCAGTATCCCATTTATCATACCTGTTTAGAGAATCTTTGCCACCTTTTTTTTTCATCTAGGCTGAGAAGGTCAACCTGATTTCTCAGAAAAGGGTATCCAGGGCTGGAAAAGAAATACAAATAAAATACCATTAAAATTCAGGGAGGAAGCAGACGAGTACAAACTGCAGATAATTCCAGCCCAGGCTGGTACATCTAGAAGCAGCATGTGGAGCAAAAGAGGGAACTTAAGATGAGGGGTTGCCCTTGATGGCCTCCAGCTCTGATAGCTGATGATTTGATGAATTATACTTGTGCTCCGGGCCCTGGCGGATAAACCAGGATTAAGGGGTGAAGTGCCAGGGAGGCAGATTCTGCCTCAGCATCGGGACGAATTTGATAAAGATTAGAGTTGTCTAAAAATGAGTTGGGCTGCCTTGGGGGTAGCAAGTGCCCTGTCTCTGAGATTTTTTTCCAAACATGGGATGACCCTGAGAAGCAGTCATGAGAGGGAACTCAAAGCTCTGAGGAAGGTTAGAATTGGTGGCAGGAATTTCACAACCTCTGCTTCCTGATGCTAAACTTCCAAAGGATGTACATGTGTTCCTCAGACTCTCTGCTGTCGTCCCTGAATAGACACAGCTCCTTCTGCCTATGGAGATCGGAGACCTTCCAGTCGGGAGGTGGAATCTTTAGGAGGTGGGGCCTAGTGAGAGGAAGTTAGGTGATTGGGGGTGTGCTCTTGAAGGGGATATTGGGATCCCTTCTCTATGTTTCCCCCTGCCACAAGGCTTTACTATGGTGTGCTGCCTTGCCACACACCTGAAGCCATGTGGCCAATTGACCATGAATTGAAACTTCTGAAACCATAAGCCAAAATAAACCTTTTATGTTTTCAAGTCGATTATCTCAGATGTTTGTTATAGTGACAGAACACTGACTAACAGAGGACACAGCCCTGACTGGAATAGTTCCTCCTCATCTCAGGACATTATATTCTTGACAATTGTTCTGAGCACTACAAATGGGAGTGGGGTGGGGAGGAGATAGCTGGGTCAGTCAAGACCATCTAGGCACCTGTGCTCCTGCAATAAGGCTTTTATACATAAAATCAAATTCAGATAACGTGGACCCTAAATCCAATGACAATTTTCAGTTGAAGAAGAGAAAAACTGGACACAAACACACAGAGAGGAAAAGGTCATGTGAAGATGAAGGCAGAGATTGGAGTGATGTGTCTATAAACCAAGAAGTGGCAAGGATTGCCAGTAACTACCTGAAGATGGACAAAAAAAGGAAGGATACTCCTCTAGAGTCTTCAGAGAGAACATGGCCCTGACAGCATGTTGATTTCTGACTTCTGGCTTCCAGAACTGTGAGAGAATAAATTTCTATGGTTTTAAGCCATCTAGTTTGGGGCACTTTGTTACAGCAGCCAAAGGAAACCTATACGGCCTGCTTGACTGCTTACTTGCCCAACAACTGCAGTGTAATTACCTCTGTCTGGCCCATTGTGAATCCTTAACTGATACAGATTTCAGTGTATTAAACATCTTTTCTAGAAGAGCAGGCAGCATCACCTCATGTGAGTAGACTCAGAGTAAGGGAAGAATGATCCTAACCTGAAGTAGAGGCCTCTTTCACCTTCACTTCTCAGAAGGCAGCCATGGTGACCTTTCATAACCATTTCAAGCCTCCAGCCCCTTGATACAGGCCTGCCATCTGGACATACTTGTCTTAAAGTTGTCACTCTTTGGGGAGGTTGACAATCTCACATCTAAGGACACTATCCCCAGTGAAGATCTGGGGGGTAGGTACAAATCGAAAACCCACAGTCCATTTGTGGTCTCCACAATGCTGGTAAAAATGCAAGTCAGTAACCAATTGCCTTAGTCCATTTTCTGTTGCTGTATCTGAACACCTTTAGACTGGGTGATATGTAAAGAAAAGAAAATTCATTTCTTAGAGTGGTGGAGTTTGAGGAGTTTAATAGCACAGCACTGCCATCTGCTCAGCACCGCCTGAGGACTTTCTTGCTGCATCACAACATGGCGGAAGTATCATATGGTGAGACAGAGTAAGGGCACTAGCTCTCTTCTTATAAAGGTACTGGTGTGATCATTGGGGCCTAATCCTCATGACAGCCTCCAATCCTAAGTACTTCTCCAAAGCTCCACCTTCAAATACCATCAATATAGGAATTTTCTTAGGATTTGCCACCCTCTCTACTGTTACAATGGCAACCAAATTTCCCTACGTAAATTTTGGGGGACACATTCAAAAGCATAACACCGACATCTAAAAACAAAAGACTTTATATTTAAATATGCTTTCTAGTTCTTTCACAAATTAGAAACTCTGGCCTCACTTGCTGTGGCAGAGAAGCTGTGTTCCCTTTTGGATCCGGACATGCCTATCCAGCTTTCCACAACCCCAGTGTTCACTATCACTCTCTGCCATTAAGGCCAGCCGTCGATTGCCATAAATCATTTTATTTTCATTGTGTGGGTCTGATATGTACTATCAAGAGGAGAGTGAAATATTTCATATATGCGTGTCTCCGTCAAAGGTGTAAAAAAGAAAGGGCTGTGTCTTTAAAGGCAAATAGGTGTGAACATATATCTTCGTGGAAGTACAGACTCTTCTTACATAATTACTATGCAAAGTGTTTCTGTACAAAACACAACAAAGCCTAGGATGCCATTATGGAAAGCAAAGGAAAGGAAAAGAAAAATCAGCCTGCTCATTCACTGACATCCCTACCCTGGCCCTTTAGGAGCTTGATTTTGCAACCCCTGTTGAAAAAAACTGAAGTTTGTTCTCGAATCTTCTCTTCTCAGGTTTTCAATGATGAGGTCATAACCCAGGTTCCCTCAAATCTTCTCCAGTCTCCTCCATCTTCAACAGGATTTTTTCCAGCTTGATAAATTTGCAAGATACCACTTCCCTTTTGAACAGCTTTTATGGTCACTGCCACCTACAAGATAGAGCACAATGCTGTCAGTCACCAACTGCCCCTTTCCCTGCAACTTCAATTCTCCAGCCCTTCTGGATTGGCCCAGCCCAAATTGTCTAACTGAGCCTGCTGTCCCAACACTCTGGATGTTTACTGCTCTGTGCCTTCGAGCTAGCTTCTCCTTCGATTCTGAATGCCTTCTTCATGGAATTGAGGTCTTGCTCGTTTCATGAGTTCATCCTACTGAGAAGCTTAGCGATGTCATGGCAGACTCCCAGAAATCAAATTTTCATCGAGTCTCTAGATCCCTTGCAAGATGACTTCAAGACCTTAGAGTATTTCATTATGCCATCCTGAGGGATTTACTGTGCTTCTTCAAAAAAAGAGCACTGTCAAAACTTGACCCAGTCTCTGGGAGAAAAGAGAGGAGTCTCAGGAGGCAGGGCTCACCCCCCCACAACAGGGACAGCAGCTGAAGAGCGAGGGTCCTGACAGATTGTGTGTTTGGGCTCAGCACTGGGGATATTGGCCCCAGGCCCCAGAAAACTCAGTAAGTCTAAGTTACACTGTTTGGGAGTCTCTGAGTTTTGGAATCAATCCAAGATCAAACCACATAATTTCAGTGGTAATTACTTGAGGGGGGAAAACTCCTCGAAACTCAGAGGCAATAAAACCCCAGTGACCTGGAAACCCAGAGACAGCTGTGGGCAGCAGGGCAGTCTAGAGCACCAGGCAGACTGCCAGTTTGGCTGGTAGGGATGGTCCTCGGTGAAGAACAGCCTGGGACAAAGGTAAGAACTGTAGGAACTTTCTGGAAAATGGAGGAGTCCATGTGATCCTGGAATTGTCATCCAAACAACTGATACATCCTTTCCCACCGTGTAACCTCCATCTGCTAACAAACTCCTATTCACCAGTTATGCCCCAGTTGAAATACCCTCTCTTTGGGGAAAGCTGCCCACATTCACTTTCCTTTTCCATCTTCCAACTTGGTGGCTTTCACAGTACCTTTGCCTATTGCAATAGGCACCCCATCAAATAGTCTTCTCCCCTGGAATCCCTTGCCTCCTCACATCCCTACAGGCCTCACTTGCCCAGTGACTCACTCACATTTCTTGATTTTGTTTTCATTTTGTACTAACCCTTTGATTACAAAGCCAATTCTTCTCAGTTGTTGTGTGCTTCAAAAGAGACACTTGGAACTTTCTGGAAGGAACTTGCCCCGACCCAGGCACAGATTTGATCCCCTTTTCTCCATGCCCTGGAGAAAAGCTTAGCTGCTCCCACACACAGCCCTGGCTTCCAGAACTACAACCTGGGCCCAGTTTCATGGCACAGTGTAGGAGGGCAGGCACCCCAGCAACAAGGGCCAGTCCCACCTCCATGCTTCTATGGCCATTTGTTCTACATCTCATTTCTAGTACTTTCTTGAATCTTTGTTCCTCTGTGTTTCATGACCATCTGTGTTTCTCAGAGGTCGAGAACCTGTTTTATCTTTCTGGTCTCTTCAGAATTTCACATGGGACCTGAGAACTAACGAGTTGTGATAGATGATATTATGTGTCCATCATTCTTTACTTTTTGTCACTGACACTGTTTACTGTGGTCAGGATATATCTCCCCGTCCTCTGACTTTACGCTTGGCTGTGGGAATTGCATTGGTCCATAGAATGTGGACAAAAATAACAGAAGTTAAAGCTTTAAGTACCAGCCATCCTTCTCGAAGCTTCGGCTTTTTGTTATGAAAAGAGCATGTCTCAGGCAGCCATTACTATTTTAGCCTGGGTTGGTCTCGGATTGAATCCATGTGGAGCAAACATGAACCCACACAGAGGCCTGGACTCAGATCCTAGCAAAGCTTGAATTATAGCCAACCTGTAGGTCTGCAAGGATGAAATCAATGTTTGCAGTTATAAGTTGCCAAAATTGGAGAGTTGTTTGTCACACAGCATGATCATAGAAAAAAAAAAAAAACTGACTAATACACAGAGCCAGAGGGGCCAGAGAAGGGCCCGGAGTTACTTCATTTAGTCAACCATCTCCCAACATATCCTGAGTCCCTAAGTACCAGTTTTTAGGCATAAACCAATGGAGAATGAATGAGTGAAAGATTTGAGAGTCGTTTGTTACAAAGCATGATTACCAGAAAAAAATAACTAATACACAGTCCCTAAGTAATACTTTTGAGGGTCAAACCAGTGGAGAATGAATAAATGAATGGATGAATGAACGAATGAATGAAAGTAAAATTCCTGCTCCAGATAGCCAGCTCAGCCCCAAATATAGCTGAAACTACCGTGGTCTCCCCTTATCCATGGGGCATATATTCTAAGACATTCTGTGGATGCCTGAAACTACAAGTAGTACCAAACTCTATATAAACTATGCTTTTTCCTGTATATACAGAGTTATGATAAAACTTAATTTCTAAATGAGGCACGATAAGAGATTGACAACAAGAACTCATAATAACTGAACAATTATAACAATAATAAAAATTATTTAAAAATTTATACATTGTCAGGGAATATTCCATTCAATATTTTTGAATCGTAACTGAGATCATGGGAAACAAAACGATAGATGAAGATGGTGATAACCCAGTAGTTTTCAAAGCATGCACCCCAGACCAGCTGCTTCCACCTCACCTGGGGCTTGTTAGAAATGCAAATTAATGGGCTTCTCCCCAAACCTGCTGAATCAGAACTTTGGTGGGGGGCAACCACCTGTGTTTTCCCAAACACTGTGGGCGATCCTGATGCACATCTGAGTTTGAGAACCATTACAAAACTAGAGCAGCTTCCTTCAAGCTAGGACCATTTCCTAAAATGCAGAAAAAACAGAATTTGAAGTGATGGAATCCATTTAACAGAATGTCTTGGTCTTCTCCAACCCCCATATCATTGTAGGGGCACTGAGGTTTTCCATCCAGGCCTAGAACCTGCGGGTCCAGTGGTTTTCAACTCTAACTGCATAATAGAATCTCTTGGAAGTTTTTAAAAAATCCTGATGCCCAGGCTGTACCCAGATCAACTACAACACCCTCTCTGATAGTGAGAGCCAAGTGTCAGAATTGTTTAAAGCTCTCCCAGGGAATTCCAAGTGCAGCCAAAGGGGAGAACCATCTTTCCTTTTTTAACAGATAGGCTACTTGCCCTCACCTGTCACCATGCAAGGCACTGTGTGTCCCCCTGCCCCAGTTTTACACAATTTCGATGGCTACAACTTGGTGCATTTGCAGCAAGTTAAAGACACTGGATCCAACTGGGGAGGCTTTGGGGAAGCACAGAGCACGGGCTGGAAGAGCATGGAGTAATTCCATTTTGTCCTCCATTCTCCCAACATATCCTGAGTGGCTCTCATTGGCCAGGCAGTGTCCTGAGTGCATGCATATCTCACAAGTGGCAAAGTGAGGCAAACAGACACAGAGAGTGAGGGCCTGGGTCTGGCTCAGAGGCCCCCACGGGAGCTTGAGCGCTGAAGCACCACTTTTACAGCAGTGGGTTCCCAGCCAGGATGCAAGAATCCAGGCCCCTCTCTGGAGGCTGCCTGGCTGGCTGGCTGTCTTCTCTCTGAAGCCAAGTCAGGAGGGATTCAGGTGGCTTAATTTCCCTACTTCCCTTCTTGGCGTGAGTGAGGTACTGAGAGCAGGACCTTTCTCCCTAGGAGGTCTCCCCTTTGCTGTTTCCTTGACCCTCCAAAACTCACCATAAGCTTCTTCCTGGCCCCTGAAGATCCCTTGCTCACTGATCTGCCCTGGCTGCATCCCCAGAAGCCACCCTTGAGCTGTAGACTCCAGTGCAACTGGTTTCTGCAGGAAGTGCTCCCCGGGGGGAAACCTGGTAAGGGTTTGAAGGAGCAGAACAGGAGAGGGGATGAAGACATGTGAGCACGCAATGTCAGGCTCAGCTTGTCAGCCCGATCCTGCCAGACCCAAGGCGAGAGAGGCGGGCTTTCATGTTCCTGTTTCCCACAGTTGTTGGTGACCAGCTTAGGACCACCCTGCAGCTGGACGGGGGAGACAAACTCATAGGTGCATCCAGCAACCCAAGAACAAGCCTACAAAGGAAGAATCACAGGAAAAGCCACCCCAAAGCCACATGGAAGGGCATGCAGAAATGGCACAGCCAGGAGGATCCAAGGTGTGGTTGCCAGAGTTAGCAAACAAAACTCCCAGATGGCTAATAGCATTTGAATTTCAGAGAAACAACAAATCATTTTGTAGCATAAGTATACCTCCATGCACTATTTGGGATATATTTATACTTCTTAAAATTTTTTATTGCTTCTTCTTAATTATACATGACAGTAGAATCCATTTTGATAAAATTATACTTTAAAAATTTATTTGTTTATTGAAAATTCAAATGTAACTGACTGTCCTGGATTTTAGCTGGCATGGCAACCTAAAGGCATCTGGTGCAGTACTGACCAGGTTTGCCGGCTCAAAGCAGCAATAGAGTAGCCATGTTGGTTGCTCACAGATGCCATGGCATAGGGGTAGCCAAGCGGGCCTTTGCTTTACCGCTCCTCATTTCCTAATTATGTTGTCATGCTTTGTCCTCTGAGCAGTCACTAGCATTTCCCTAGGCCACCTTTCACATCACTGAGGATTCTTGGCCATTGCATCCTGGCTAAGGACAAAGTTCCAGACTTCAAAGGTAGTGGAGACAGCGGTATTCAATAGCTCACTGCCCCCCTTGGTACTTCTGCATAATACTAGAGCTATGAGACGAGCCCAGCATCACCCAGCCCCAACTCGTGGGGCGAACAGAAGCCCGGATGCTCCGTCTGGCCACCTTGCCTCAGAAACCAAGGTGCTAATGCCTTTAAGCCAGCCTGAGCCTCAAGCCCTGAGCTGCTTTGTCATTTGGTCAGCCTGACCCTTTCATTAAATATTTTTGCCTCCTTTCATCAGTCTTTAAATAATGAAAAGAGGGCTCCAATAGTTCTGGAAGTTGTCCTGATGGCTGGCAGGTCCTGAAAATAGGTTGGGATTGATTGATTGTGGTTATAACCAGTAGGCCCCGCCGTGGGCGCCCCCGGCCCATGCATAATATAAAATATACAAACAGCAGACAGGGAACGAAGCCAAGACTATGGCTCTTTACTTTGATTTGCGATCGGCTCCCTTGAATTCCCATGTATTTAGAAGACTCTGAGACTGAATATGATCCTGCTCCACAGCCCTAGCGTCTGTCTCCTAGAATCCAGAGACCTCTGGCCGAGGAGGTAAATGCGAGGCTTGCGCAGAGTAAAGGGAGGAGAAAGCAGTAGCCAGTTTGATGCTTTTGTGAAATTAACACGTGGCTAGATATGACATTCCAGGTGGTTTCATTCGTAATTTTTTTAGATGAATTAAAACATGGACAGAATAAATCAAGTACTCTAAATGCTATCAAAGTCTCGTGGTATTTTAGAAAAGTACTTCCAGGTAGAAGCATTAGGCATTTCATTTCCAAAATCACAGGATGTAACTGGATTCTGGAATTCATTGGAGAAAAATCATGTCATTATCTGAGGCTGGGTTCTCCCCAGAAGAAGACTCTGAGATGAGAATTTGAGTATAAAGATTGTTTTTAGGGGCTATCCCAAGAAGAATTGATAGAAGAATGAAAAAGTAAAACAGAGAAGCAAAGAGAAGCAATTGTCTTAGTCCATTTTCTGTTACTATAACAAAATACCTGAGACCAGATAATTTATAAAGAAGAGAAGTGTACTTGGCTCACAGTTTTGGAGGCTAGAGCATCCAAGAGCATGGTGCCAGTATCTGCTCAGCATCTGGTGAGGGCCTTCAAACTGCATCATAATATGGCAGAGGCATCACATGGCGAGACAGACCAAGCACACTAGTGCTATCTTGGGTCTCTCTCTTCTTATAAAACCATTAAAACCATCAGAGGAGCCCATGTTCATGACCTCACCTAATCTTTATTACCTCCAGAAGGCCCCACCTCAAATACAATTAACATATGACTTTGGGGATTGTTTCCAACACATGAACTTTGGGGGGACACATTCAAACCATATGCTCAGTGAAGTATGCATTATTGAGCAAATTGTGGGCAACTGGAACTTAATCCTATTGGGAAATAGTGAAGAACAGTTCTCAAACTATTTTTAGTGAAAAATTAGGGTTCTGTTTTTAATTTCCAAGTCGTCTTGGACCAATACCTTTTTCTCTTCCTCTGAATGCTTTGCAACACACGACAAAAATGAATTACTAGAAAAATTAAAGAACAAAACATACAAAATAGAAGCCCCAATTTATGATGATAATGATGATGTTCAAGAGATATATCATTTCTCCATGAACTTGCTAGAGAAGTCCCCCAGATGCTTCCTCTCTGATTTCTGTACTTTTTGCAAACCAATAGCAAACAGTTCTCAGACTAGCACCAGTCCAGAGACCACACTATGAACATGTATTTCGCAGCCCACTCGGGGGAGAGGAAGCCAGGGTATTTATGGACCATCTAAGGCATGGACTGAGGCTTACTCGTAGGGTGGGGCAGCAGCGGGGAGGGCTGTACTTCTGTGCATGTGCATGTAATGTGCATGTGCATACAGGTACAGAGAGAGATGCACATGTCCTGGCACTCAAAGTACAGGTAGATGCTACAGTGTTAAGAACCAAAAGGCTCTGGGGTGGGGGTGCAGCCACAGCATCCTGAATTTGGAAGTCAGGAAGGGACCAGGAAAGTCCTTGGGCCAGTCTCTTCTACAAGAGATGGAGAAACTTTTCCCTAAGTTAGTGCTGAGACCAAAAAGGGGCTCTTCCCCACTTGCTTCTGTCTTGTGACCTTCACTTCCTTCTAGACATCTGCTTCCTTAGTTCCTGGCACCAGAGTGACAACTGCCAACTGGGAGACAGGTGGTGTCCTCAGCAGCAGGGCCAAAGCCCGGCAGGCAGGAGGCCTGGCTAAGCCTTTGTCTGCTGTTCATCTGCTGGGGAGTGGAAGAAAGGTCTAGGGATTTCGAACCGTGACACAGACCTCCTGGCTCGAACCTGCCACATGACCCTCTGGTGCTCTGCTTCCTCATCCATAAAATGGAGATGCTAACCTGTGCCCTACTTCCCTCACAGGGCTGTTGTAAGGATCAAGTGAGATGAAAGCAGAGGAAAAAAGTTTTTTGAAAAGTTGAAAGTCCTCTGTGGCTGTCAACTCGGAGAGGCACTAATTATCCAGAGGTGAATTTTCTGGTACCCTCAGTTCTCCGAATACAGAGCTCAACTCAGTAGTGGCTTTAAAAGGTCTCTGATTAAATTCAAGGCAGGATCTTGGTTTGGAGACTGAATCAAAAAATTGATGGTCTAAAACACATTATTGAGGCAACTGGCGATATTTGAATAAAGTCTAAATAGTAGACAAGACTATTATGTCAATGTCAAATTTGGTCAATTTGGTCACTGTACTGTGGTTACATAGAAGAATGTGCATGTTCCTAAGAGGTACATGCAAAAGTACTTAGAATTAAAATGTCATGATGCCTTCAACCTACTCTCCTATGATTTAGCCAAAACAATAATCACAATGTTAATAACAGCAATGATACTGGTTGAACATCCCTAATCCAAAAATCCAATATCCAAAATCTCGCCAACACAAGAGCACAAATGAAAAATTCCACACCTGACTTCGTGTGGTGGGTGGTAGTCAAAACACAGGTGCACTAAAAAATGTTGTGTAAAGTTACCCTCAGGCTACATGTATACCGTATATATGAAACATAAATGAAATTTGTAGTTAAACTTGGGTCCCTTTCAAAAGATCGCTCTTTACATATATGCAAATAGATGAAATTTTTTTTTAAATCTGAAACATTTTGGGTCCCAAGCATTTTGGATCAGGGATACACAACCTATAATAACAATAACATACATGTAGAAACAGAGAGAAAGAGAAAAGAAAATATGGTAAAATATTAAGAACTGTTTAATCAAGTGACTTGAGTATATAGGAATATATACACTGCTTTGCTAACTTCTCTGTAACCTTGACTTTTTCAAAATAAAATGACTTTTAATATATCAATTGCCAGGCACAGTGGCACACACCTGTAATCCCAGTGAATCAGGAGGCTGAGGCTGGAGGATCACAATTTCAAAGTCAGTCTCAACAACTTAGTGAGGCCGTGTAATGAATCCCTGTCTCAAAATAAATAAATAAGAAGGGTTGGGGATGTGGCTCAGTGGTTAAGCACCCCGGGGTTCAATCCCTGGTATGTAAGTCTCAGACCCTTTGAGCCACTATAGATGCAATACTAATGCTGTAGCGGTGTCTACCATGCCTCCTGGCCCCTTGTTCACAGCTCATTGGCTCAGACTCAACACAGATTTCTAAAACTTAGTGATCTGATCTATCAGCCCAGAACAGAATTAGAAATAAGCAAATAGAAGGAGGTAAAGACAAATGTAATGAAAACAAAAGATGTAGTTGTTGGTTTCTGAATATCAAGAGATGGAACAAACCCTAAAAGCAGACACACAGCTGTCAAACTTTAGTAGTGCACTACCTTCCCAAACCAGTGGTATAACAAAGGAGGTTTTTAAAAAATAAAGGTAGCAAGGTTTCTTTATTTCTATGGAAATTACCAATCACTTAATGAGTGTAGTCATCTTCTCGATGGCTGTACATCATGCAGCCTCCAGTCCATGCCATCTGGTGAGGTCTCTCTACCTCCTTTCTCCTTCAAGCCAGCTCCCTCTCAGATGCAAATAGATCGCTCTTTTCGTCTCTGGAAGAGTCGGAAGAGTCGTCTCCACTCACCTCAACTCAGCTCCTATTCCATTAGGCTTCTTCAGCCACTCCCCCAAGAAGAGTCCACTCCCTAAGAAGCACTGTAATGAATAAAAATGTACCCATCTTGCTGCACTGGTGAAAATCACCTGTGATTGTCAAATACAGTTTCTAAGTCAAAAAGGTCTCTGAATTTTAGAAGAAATCACAGAAGAGCATACTTGCAAAAATTCCCTGAGGTGTCCTGAAAGTTCTTATTTTTCTCTGGTGGGTGAAATTTGGCCTGTGGTTTTACTGTGTTTTCCAAATCGGTGACTTTAGACTTCTCAGTCAACCTGGTGAGGGAATTCATGTGCAGCCAACAAGGGCCTGCTTCAGGGCATTGGAGAGAGTTAGGCAGGGATAAATGCCAAAGAGACCCACGGAAAATGGGCATCCAGCCTCCACACTAGGGACAAGGACTTTGCCATACCACTTGCCTACTGCTGACCACCAAGTTCCTCATGAAAAATGGATTGCATATCACAAACTACAATTCCCAGAATCCTCTGTAATCAGGGTCAGGCACATGACCTTCATTCCACCAATCAGTCATACTCTTGTCAGATCTGGATGCAGAGGAGAGCGATGAGAAGCATCAGATCCCTGCAAAGACATCAGTCTTGGGAAGAACTGTGGCAGAGGCATTTGCTTTGGGACAGCCAAGACTGAGCTTTGGGTGCCAGTGGCTGAGAATCAAAGGGACTGAGCTTTAGGTCAAGAGGTCAGGGTTGTTCCAGCGAGAACATTCACTTGGTCCAATGGAGTGTTTCCCACTAAGTTGCCTTGGATATGTTGTTCTGGCTCTGGAGCAACCAAGGCTAGATCTTTGACCCTCCCTGGAGTTCATTAGCTATTTAATTAATATTGTTTAATAAATCTCTTTGTGCTTAAGCCGTTTACAGTGGATGCTGCTTTTGCAAGTGAGAACCTTGAGCTATTGGAAAGGTAATTTAAATATTCCCCCCAAATGAAAAAGAGATAAAAGTAATATCCTTTTTTATGCATGAATGAAGAGATACCGCATCACCAGCAGCCCAGAAAACTCCCTCACACCCAATCTCAATCACCCTACCCTCTGTAGGCAATCATTGTTTGGATTATTATTGCTAGAGGTGAATTTTGAACTTGATGTCAATGGAATAAGTCAAACATCATGTCCACTCTCATGTCTGGCTTTCTTTCTCAATTCTTTTTTTCTGTTACTGGGAATTGAACCCAGGGGCACTTTACCACAGAGCCACATCCCCAGCCCTGTTTTGTATTTTATTTAGAGACAGGGTCTCACTGAGTTGCTTAGGGCCTCGCTGTTGCTGAGGCTGGCTTTGAACTTACGATCCTCCTGCTTCAGCCTCCTGAGCTGCTGGGATTACAGGCATACACCACCGCACCCGACACTCAATCTTGTTTCTATGAGAGTCATTCGTGATTCTTTCTTTTGGTTGCTGTATCAAATTCCAGTTTATTTCTCTATCCTCATATTGATGGATGTGGGGACTGTTTCCAGTTTGGGGCTATTTGGACTCAGGCAGCCATCATGAACATCATGAACACACCTACAAGTGGAATTGTTGGTCCATAGGGTGAAGTTAGTGTTAGCATTAGTAGGTATCACTAAACAGCTTTTCAAGGGAGTTGAACCAATTTACACTCCCATTGGTAGTGTATAGGGGGAAAGACCTGAGCCGATGTCTTTGTCTAATTTTAAGATATCTACCAACACCAGGGAAGACCCCGATAATGAAAACTTATCATCAGTGCATGTGATATTGATTAAGGGACATTTGAAGTGAAGGTCCCCAGTATTTAAGTGCAGAGATTTGAACAGGACAGGTACAGGTGGGAAAATCTGCACTCTCCAGTGTTCAGACTCATGGAACAGGTGAGATGCTACTGTGCAGAGAGCCGTATAATAAAGACTATAATCATAACATGTCACATTCAAGGATGAGCCGGTCATGATAAAGTTGCAAAGGGACTATAAATTCTTTTTCTTTCCTATTCTAGTCCACCAGTTCCAGGTGCTTCCCATCTTATAAAAGCAATTCCCTACTAAAGAAGAAAATTTCCAGGACATTCGTTCAGGGGTGTAGATGCTGAGGTTGTATGGACCTGGATTTGAACTCTGATCAGAGCTGGAGCTAAAATGAGGTAGATGAGGTGCTTAGGATGCAAAATTGGACAAATTGCTTAAATTCTCCAAGCCACAACTTTCTCTTCTGAAAAATGAGAATGAAATCAATCCCTACTTTTGAGGTACTAATCACACAAAATGATAGGTAGCACAGCACTAGATTCATAGTAAATGCTCAATAAAATGCCACTGTTATTATTAAAGCCAAACCAGGCTGACTTTTGCTGTCAAAGCCATCATTGGAAACTTGATCCTGTGCAAAAATTACTGAGACCCCAACCTGTGAGCCCACCTATCCCATCCAGTTCTACCTCACTTGGTCACATGATTACCCCTCTGTTCACTATTCCCTAGACAACTCAGTTTGATGCTAAATAATAATTTTTACCTTGGCTGGCTTTGGCTATAATGGACATGGTTCAACTTACCTTCCTAACTCAGAATCTCACCCCTGACGCTCTCAAGGTCAAGTGCCTGGTCTGCTTGGGGCAGCTGGTCTACCAGCCACAGGTAGAAACAGGTGTTAGAACTTGAAACATACAGAAAAATAGATAGAACTGTGTAATAAACTCCCTTGTGCTCATCATACAATTGCAACAACTATCAATGCATTATCAGTCTGTCATACTCTCACTTATTTCTCCTATTCATGTATTATTTTAAGGCAAATCCCAGACATCTGATCATTTCATCCATACATATATGCTTTGCTAAAGATAAGAACTATCACTGGGCGCAGTTGCGCACACCTATAATCCCAGCGGCTTGGGAGGCTGAGGCAGGAGGATTGTGAATTCAAAGTCAGCCTCAGCAATTTAGTGAGGCCCTGAGCAACTCAGTGAGACCCTGTCTCTATATAAAATATAAAAAGGGCCGGGGATGTGGCTCAGTGGTTAAGCGCCCCTGATTCAATCCCCAGTACCAAAAAAGAAAAAGAAAAAAAAAAAAAAAAAAAAAAGATAAGGACTATCTGTTTAACATAGCCACAATGCCATTCTTCCATCTCAAACTTACTAAAAATTCCTTGATGTCATCAAATATATAGTGTTCAAATTTCCAATAGTCTCAAATATGTCCTCAAAATAATCACAACACACAGTTTGTTTATTTTGAATCCAGATCCAAGGAAGCTTGGGATTTTTACTTCATCTTTACTGTTATTCTTTCCTCCTCTCGTGGCCCCCTCTCTGGGGATGATTACATCATCGTGCTCGAATTCTTGCCCCAAATGTGCATGTCGCTCACTTTGCTGAGATCACATAAATTCCATGAATACATGATGGAGGAACAGGGAGGGGCTTAGCACACTCTCCTAATTGTAGCCCATCAGACTGCTATGTGCTGAGGCTCAAAGTGTCGACACATCATAAATTCACAGAATTCTCAGCAGGGGGTGGGGGGCTGGGACCCTTCTGATTGCAACCTCTCAGGGAACATTGTGTTCCCGGGTTCTCTCAGTTTTGCTAATTCAGCACCCATTCTGCCTGCATGCCAGGGCTGGGGGACAGATTTGCTTCCAGAATGGTCTCTCTCTGCCTTCCATGTGGCTTGCCTGCTCTGTTACCCCCCACAAAGTTTCTGACCTCCCCCAGACCTTCAGTTCAACCATCCCACTCTTCGGTCATATGCCCATTACAGGTGAGACAAGGCCACTGAAGATGCTTCAAGGGCTCAGCCACCCTCTTTGGATGGGAATGTGTTGAAGGAAGAGCAGAGCATGTCACGCGTGGGGTGTCCCTGGGGCTGCAACGTCCCCAGAAAATACTTTCACTGAAGCAAGGATTCTCCCTCCAACCTGTCTTCCCACCCTCAACTTATTCACTGATCCCAGAGCCCTCCAGAAATAGATAAATTAGCTAAAGCCTTGCTCCTCAAACTGTGGTCCACGGACCAGCCAGCAACACAGGCATGCTTACTGAAAATGCAAACCAACTAAATCAAAATCTGCTTGTGAGCAACATTCCCAGGGGATTCCTCCACATATTAAAGTTTGAGAAGCCTGGGAGTGAGGTCAAGTTTTTGAGGAAAGGAGCTAGGACTGCTTTTCTATTCCTCTACACGTTTCAAAAGCACTTCCAGGAAGGGCTGGTGCATCTTTAAAATGTGAAGGCAGAGCCAGGGAGAACAGGCCACCTGGTAATCAGGACTAATGGATCTCAAAATGGAAAATGAGCCTGTTCTCTGCCTGTGTCCAAGGGTGCAGTGCCTAACTCCCTCTCCCTGTCGCTTACCAGCACCCTCCAACACCCTTGGAGATCCCTGTTCATGGAGAACTTGCTTTTAAATGAGAGTCAATGGACCAGGTCGCGAATCTGTCAGACGCAGGAATTTCTGGTGCTTGTGACTGTTGTAATTAAAATCATCCGAGTTGACTAAATTGGCCGAAAAGGAACCAGGCCCACATGACTGCTGTTCAAAAGGGAGCAAAATAGTTCCTAATTTGTTAATTAAAAATATGAATGCGCTCCGCACAGAATGACTGTATGCTACATTCTATTCAGATTCCATTAGGAAACAAGCTCTGGGCCCTGATTAGAGGGGCCTGGTTCCCCCAAATCTGTCGTGGGTCTTTTTTTCAGAGAACAAATTTAAAGCTTACAAGACCTTGCCGAGAAGTCAAATTCCTGGGGAGATTTCTCTGGTAAATCAATCTGGTAATTAGAACAACACGCCAATAGATTAGATCTGCTCTCTCTTTCTTCATCATACTGATGAGACTGCTTCAAAGAATATATATTTCCAGAAAGATGGGTGAGGCATTTCCCGTCTGCTTCGAAGTTCATTTTCTATGGACGTGGAGGGCTTGGGCCCAGGTAGGAGGGGAAGGACAGAGGGAAAATGCTGATTATAGGGAAACAGGGAGAAAAGCCACACCTGATTCCTGTTTGGCCAGTCCCTCTCAGCCACCAGTTTTGAATTCCTGCCTGTTTTAGTTAGCTTTTTCATTGCTGTGACACAAATACCTGAAAAGAACAACTTAAAGGAGAAAAAGGTTTATTTAGAGCTCAGGGTTTCAAAGATCTTTGACCACAGACTCCATTGCTCTGGGCCCACGGTGAGGCAGCACATCATGGGGGAAGAGCCCAGCGGAGTAAAGCTGCTCAGCTCCTGACAGGGTCAGAAAGCAGAGATAGGGACAGGGGAATGGAGTCACAAGGAAGATGACTCCTTTCCTTCCACGGCATTCCCCCAGTTGACCCACCTCAGCCAGCCACGCCTCACCTGCCTACAGTTACCACCCAGTCAGCCCATTCAAACGAGGCTGGCCTGATTAGATCCCGGGTCTCATCATCTAATCTTTCTGCCTCCGAATATTCCAGCAGTAACAGGAACTTTTTCAGGACACCTCATATCCAAACCATCACACTGTCCTTGCTACAAGCAGCCCCGGGCTAGGTACTTGAGCCTCAGTTTCCCTCTGGGAATAGAGGTTGGGTCATAGTTCTCCAGGGGTTCTTCCTGCCAGCCTGGAGATTCTGCCACTCCTCGGACCCTCAGTGTCCCCGAGGCTGCCTCTCAAGCTCTCTGCCACTGTTCAGCCCACTGGGGGCCCAGAGCTCCAGGCAGTTTCAATCGCTTATAGCCTGAGGCCGGATTGGAAAGACTCTCTCTAGAGGAGCCAGGTTAATCTCTGCCTCCAACGGGTTTGTGCTTTTCCGAGACCCACTTTCGTTTTTTGTTTTTTTTGTTTTATTTTTCCAGTCAACAACAGAGCCCTGCCTCCTGCCCTCCTTCTTCGATGGCTGCATCCTGCTCTCCAGCCACCCACCTCTAAAGCCAACACCGTGTTTTGGGGCAGATGCGGAGACCCGACTGGGGGCAGCATGTTTTGGCGCACTGGACATGCCAGGCTGCGTTTGCACCGTTGGCCTGCTACAAACCTCACCAGGCTGTCCAAAGCAAACAGCTGCACAGGGCCTTGGTATCACTCCCCTCACCTGGATGGGGACTCAAGGCCTGCTCAGAGACTACCAGAAAAGGAGCCGTCTGTCCATCTGCTCTTTCCACCAACAATGAAGCTGAGGAACGCAGAGGAGGAGGGCACACCCTTGGAGTCAAGCAGAGTGGGTTCAAATTGCAGCCCTGCCACTTAACCCTCGAGAGGACCCTCAGCAAGTACAGTGTGGCAGATGTCACTAGAACCTGGCTCCTGACACCTGTGCTCCCTATTCTCATGCAAGCTGGCAGCTTGGTACTGGAAGGAAGTGCAGAAAGTCTGAGGCCTTTCCAGAGTGCTCACCAAGGTGCTGGGAAAGCTGAGTATCTGAGGAGGAATCAGAAGGTAAATGTCCCAGCTCCCTCGCCACTGGCAGAGACAACTCTGAGAAACCTCAGAGACGGTGCTACGTGCTCTCCCAATGTTTCCCCAGAACACTGAGTCCCAGTTGCTCATTCTCCCTTTCCCTGTCCCCTGCCCACTGTGATCTGAAATCAATGCTTTTCATTTACCACTTGCACTCAAATCTCAGCTCAAGGTCCACTTCTAGAAAACCTGACCTGAGTCACTGTTCTTTTTTTGTTTTGTTTTGGTTTGGTTTTTGTTTTTTTGTGGGACCAGGGATTGAACCCAGGGGTGCTTAAACACTGAGCCACATCCCCAACCCTTTTTTTATTTTATTTAGAGACAGAGTCTCACTGAGTTGCTTAGGACCTCCCTAAGTTGCTGAGGCTGGCCTCGAACTTCATCCTCCTGCCTCAGCCTCCTGAGCCATTGGGATTACAGAGCTCCTGGCTCTGAGTCACTTTCAGGTTGACTTACCTGCCTAATGGGGGTGATCCCAGGACCTTGCTCATAAGAATCATAATGAGGATTGAATGAGATGAGTCATGAAAAGCATTTAGCACAGCATTTGGCACATGGTCAATACTCCTAGAAATTAATCTTATTAACTGAGAAACTTAAGAATCTAAAGACTTCTTTTCATTCTCAAAGTCTTCCCTTCACAGTCCTGATCAACCCAATTCATGGGTCTTGTTCACTCATTAATGTATTCATCACATGCAAAAAGACAAAAATAGATTTTAGGTGGCTTTGAAAATGTCAAGAGGCCCTGCCCCTGCTATTGGCTTGGCCTTTTGAAAGGTCGTTTCTCTACTGCAAATGAGTTGGGAATTTCCTTGGATGCCCTGTGTTTCCCCCATGGCTCCCTAAACAACTCCCAAGCTTGCACCTAACCTAAGTCTGGGCACATGAAGACCACTGCTGCTCACTTCTTCCCTGGAAAACCAGAGAACTTTTGTTACTGAAGCTCTCTAACACTACTAAGTCCTACCTCTTAATGCTTCTATGCCCTGTATCTCCCCAAAAGCCAGCAGAGTCCTAAGCAGCAGGGAAACACAAGTTCTAAAAGGTTGTGCCAAGTTCTGTGAAGCCTCACCAGAGTTCTAGAATGTCACAAACCAAGCCACCTTAAGTGTGTGCACAACATATCTCTCCCACCCTGTGCTCTAGTTCTCCTCACCATTGACCTTTGGGGGCAAGCGAAGCTGCTGGTCACTTATCCTCATTCATACTTTTGTTGATACTCAGTTTGGAGGGTGTATCAGTCAGCTAATGCCACATAACAAACCATCCCAACTTAGTGGCCTAAAACAACCAGGATTGATTCTTTCTCTCAGAAGACTGTAGGCTGACTGGATAGATGTCCTGTTAGCTGGGATTGACTCACAGTTTCAGTCATCTGGAGGCTCAGTTAAGGCTTGAATGTCCATGACGGCCTTATTTGTGATCACACTGGCTGTCAATGGCTGTTAATAGTGTTGCTGTTGTTCTCCTCCATAAGAACACCCCATGTGGCTAGCTTGGGCTTCCTCACAGCATGGCTGCTGCATACTAAGTGGAAGCATTCCAAGAGGAATGAGTCCATATGGAGAACTTATTAAGCCTTTGCTTGTATGATGCTTGCTAATGTTCCCTTGGCCAAAACAAATCGTGGATGAGCCTACAAAATCAATATGGCAGTGGATTAGATAAGGACATGGGTACTGAGAGTTGTGGGTCATTGGAGGTCACCAAGGCAACAGGTTAGCACAGAGGGCACCAGCTTCTCAGAGCCTCCTCACTTATTCACACAGCTTCTGCCTCCCAGGATATATGATCAAAGCAACCAGAGCTATTCCACTATTATGTCCCCAAGGACCTTTTCCCTGTTGGGGCTGGTCCACTCAGCCTCTGAGTCATTGGATCAATTAGTATTCTTTGGCTGAAAGTCACAGAAACCCAATTCAAACTATTTTAAAAGAGAGAAATCACTGGTTCATGTAGCTAGTAAGTTCAGAGGTAGTTAGCTTCAGGCATAGATGGATCTAGGAGTTCATATAACATCTTTAATTCTCTCTCTTTCTCTCCTCTCTCTCTCTCTCCCTCTCTCTCTTTCTCTCCCTCCCTCTCTCCCTGCCTCCCTCCCTCCCTCTCTCTTACTGGTTCTGTCTTCCTCTGTGTTCACTTCATCATCTGGAAATCTCTCAAATGGTGGAAGAGATGCCCATTGGCAACTCTAGGCTTACATTCTATCACCTTAGAAATTACAGCAGGAAGAAAACATCTCTCTTCAACTAGTTTCAACTAGTGTCCCAGAATTAGGTCCCATTAGCCATGACTCTCTGTGAACAAATCACTATGTGATTGGTCTCTAATGATGACTCAAATCTGGGTCATGTGCTGCTCACCCCTAGAGTTAAGGGTAGGGCATCTGCCCCAGGCGAACCCCCTGCACTAAAATGGGCAAGAGTTTGTTTCTCCAATGACAATCAAGATGCTACTACCAGACCAGGTGTGGTGGCATACACCTATAATCCCAGCAGCTCAGGAGGCTGAGGCAGGAGGATAGCCAGTTCAAGGCCAGCCTCAGCAACTAGTGAGGCCCTAAGCAACTCAGTGAGACCCTGTCTCTAAATAAAATATAAAAAAGGGCTGGGGATGTGGCTCAGTGGTTAAGTGCCCTGGGTTCAATCCCCAGTACCAAAAAATGAAAAATATGCTATTAGTAGATAAAGAGGAGGCCAAAACACAAGCATCTAGTAGAGTTATAAATCCAATAATGGAACTCTGCAAAACCCACTCCAGTTCTTCTCCACTCCCCATCAATGTACTCTCACCTGTGGCTGGTTTTTGACAACTTCCGTGCTCAGAAGGAATCTTCTTAACAGGGGAAGATATAAGAAGCAAAGCTCAGATCAGGAAAATTTCCTATTTGCTAATAACCTGGACTCCAAGTTCTATAAAGAGGAAGGTAAACAACTCTCTAAAGTAAATAGAGCACAATTGTTTTGTTATAATCATTATTATTATCCTCATCATCTGGTGATTCTGACTGTGTTATCTAGTCGTTTCTGAGACCTATCAAGAATTAATTCTTAGGATTACACATGCTCTCTTTCAAATGATGGAGAACAGAATTTATCCATATGAAATGATGATTGCTAAGAAGTGGGGAATTTTTCTGCTGGTGATCGGGAACCCGTGGCCACAAGTCCTATGAGCTGTTGTCTCAAATGTCAAACAGGAATGAAGAGCATTGTAGCTCAGCCAGGAATTCCAGGAGGTCAAAAACATGGTGACTTTCTGCAGCTGGCACTAGACCCACACCTCCGTGGAGCAGGATGAGAGATAAGGAGTTCATCACACACACATTAAAGGATGAGGGGCTCAGGGCCCTATTAGCAAAAATGTGAGGACCTTAGTCCCCAGGGAGAGTTCTGGAACCGGAATGATCCTTCAGCCATTTCTCCCATTGGGCTGAAATGGCAGGCCTTTCCACTATCACATTGATAAATCCCTGGTCACAAGCTGCTGCAGGAAGGGGTGTGACTGAGGGTCCCTCCTCCTGAGACACTGACTCCTGAAAGCACAATACCACTTCCAGTGGCTGGGTCAACCCGTCCTCCCCTAAAGGGGACCTGGGAGGTACATCACAGTGCTACCCCAAGTGCCAATCATTTACACCAATCCTCAAAGAAAATACAAGCTGTATCATGAAAACAGTTTTGTTACTGTATTCTTAAGTGTCACCCATGTCTCATCTAACACCTTGGCTTTCAGGAAAAGAGGTAACAGGAGAATGTCCTGTCAGAGATTAAACTTGCATTTCCACAGCTACTTCATTTAGAGAAGTACAAGGGAATCTCTTGGGTCCTCTTTGGAAGCATGAGTCACCACTGAGGCACGACATCCCACCAGGCTGAATGAAATAGGCCTTCTGTGTTTAAGGATAAAGAGTGGAAAGCTGCCAGGTCACTGTGGGCCTCCCTGGTGCCAGCGTGAAAAGGGACTTTTGTGATTTAAAGGTCTGGGCCCAGTTGGAGATAATCAAGCTCTGTTGCCTACAAAAGAGGGTAAGAGCAACCCTTTGGGATTAGAGGGCTCAAAGGAGGGGTATGTGGGCCCTGAGGAGCAATGGGGGGAAAGAAGAATAGCTGGGGAGGGGACCTCAGGCCCCAAAGGTAGTGAAGAGGTTGGTCCTGAGAGGCAGAATTCATGCAGTTGCCCATGACAGTACTTGCATTCCCCCAGAACATTCCAGAAAACCCTCACTCAGGCAGGCCACCACCACAGCAGGATCCCACCCAGTTCTGTGCATTGAAAACAAGTCCCCTGAGTAACCCAATCTTCTAGTTGTCCTGGAAGTCACAGATGGGTCACTCCTCAGCCTCAGAGTCTGACCTCCTGAACCATCCCACTCTTCCTGTGGTAGATCTGGTTTTCTGGTTTGGAAGTTATTTGAGATAACTTGCCTGCCTAAGAAACCTCTCCTGCTCTTCTGCTCAGTTTTGCCCGCAGATCTTGCGATGGGAGGTAAGTCTTTGATTCTCCAACACAGAGATGAAGTTTGAATTGCCAACAATCCCAGGGGACACAACTCCTTTATCAAAATTCACACTAGGGTATAAAGGACAATGAAAGAAAAAGAGTGGCTAAAGGAAAAAAAGAAGGGGCAGTAGTGGGAAGAGGGGGACTGGACTAAAAAGACAGAAGAACACTGAAAAGAATGGCCATGTATTAAAAACTATAATTTTGCAGAGACCCAAACCTGATTAATACAAAATAGGTATGCCTTGACCTGTGGTTCTCAACCCTGGCTGCACCTTACAATCCTCTGGAGAGCATAAAGATACTGATTCCTGGGCCCTACCCCAGACCCTAATAAAATCAGAATCTCTTGGTGTTATGCGTGAGAATAGGAGTATGTTTAAACATCCCATTCATTCTAGAAGACAACCAGGGTTTATGTATTAGTCAGCTATCCCTGGGATACTCCTGCATAACAAACAAGCCCCCAAAGCTCAGTCACTTATGGCAGTAAACATTTGACTTTCTCTCTCACAGATCTGCAAGTCAACAGCAATTTAGTTGGTTTCAGCCAGGCTCAGCTGGCTGAAATTTGGTTCAGGTCTGCTATACTAGTGTCATCCAGACAAAGTTTTGTAGGGTAAGGGTTGCACAGAGAGAGGACTGGAGCATATGAGGCCAAGGCAAATCATGTAAGTACATGGAAAGCCTCAGCTCCCATTGCAGCCACTCACGTGCTGTTGGCCAACATGAGTCTCATGGCCAAGTCTAACACCAGTGGAGTAGGAAAGACAGCTGATGCTGGTAGGAAGAATCACAGAGTTACATGGAAATGGCTATGGACATATCATTCCAATGTATTTGGAGACATTAGCTTATAGGCTAAGGATAAATTCTTCTCCCACTTGATGTTTGTAAAGGGATCCTGCTGTGTATGGGGTTTGGGTTTCCCACATATTAGCTGCATGCCACAAGTGAATCACTGAGTACTCTCCCTTGTCCTCAGTTTTCCCATATGTAAAATGGGGATGTTATCCCTAACAAGTCTCTCTTAAAGGGCTAGGGAAGTAGAACCCCAAGCATGTGAGAGCACACTGCTTTCTCTCTGCCTAGCCTCGCTGAGAAAGATCATCATGATGTGTAAAGTCAAACCAAAAGCCTGGGACACATTGAACACTCTGGGTAGGTGCTCGTGGATGTGACTGGGAGCTCCTAAAGGTGCTGGAGGTCACTCGGGGGCCATGTGAACCAGGATCTCCCAGCCTGCCATGGCCTGGAAGGCCAGTGTGGGTTCTCCCTGTCCCACCTGGAAACTTTGACCTACAGCAGCAGATTCCATGGCACCATCCCCTAGTGGACTCTGTGAAGTACCACTCAGATGTCCCCATCCCAGCTGAGGTGTCTGGTCCCCTGGCTGCCACTGGCAGGTGCTGAAGATACTCAGCCAAGCCTCCTCTTGCAATTTGCAACAGAGTTGGTTTCGCCCAAGGTCACATCCCCTCCCATGGACAGTCAGCCACCCATGATGGGTCTAGGCTGGAGCATAAAGGTCACATCTCCTCACTTGAATCTCAGGATAACTGGGCAGGGTTCTCTCAGTCCCCAGAGGTCCCCATGGAACCCGCTGACCCTGTGATGGGCAGCCTCTCGTGTTCTCTAACAGGAGTGGATCCCAATTCCCTAATGGAGCATTCTCTGCCTGCAAACCTCCAACCAGGGTGTGTTTCCTGGGGACCCTCGCCTGGGACAACAGGCCAGCAGGACAACTCACCAGGCTCTTTCCAGATCACACAGGGGACACCTTTACCTCAATCAGACACCCTCTTGGAAACCCTGAAGGCCAGCCAGCCTGCCCTTGGCCACAGACCACAGGCTTCTGGGATGTGTAACATCAGATGCCAGCCTTGGTCAGAAAACAAGAGTCCTCTTCAAGAGTAGGACTCCAGCTGCAGCTGAGGTGGAGTCCCCAGGACACCCCCTCCCTGCTGTTTGTGCTGCGAGTGTGCGTGCACGTGTATATTTGTGTGGTTGGAGTGAATAAATGTTTAAATCAGTGTGTCAGTTATAATTAGAGTGGCTCTCCTTTTTTTTTTTTTTTTTCCTATTCCTTCATGCTTAACGCCTGGAATGTCATTTTCCACTGTGAAATCCTTATTTTTCAAGGCCTAGTGCCAAAGTCGGCTTCTGATGCACTTCCCCCACCCACTCGCACCTCCCATCCCCCAGTCGGAGCCACTCCTCTCTCCGCGGTGACCAGGCACGGACACCCAGCTTTAGCATGTGTCCCCTATCTCCACGTCCGTGCAAGCAGAGGTCCTGCCCTGTTCTTCCCCTCTGTGCAGGTTCCACAGGGGTGATCAATCCCAGAGGAATGAATTAAAAATTGAGACTGAGAGAGAAGCAGTGAATCCTGGCCATGCCACCAGAGAAAGCATCCTATGGGGGCCTGCCCAAGGAGCTCTTCTGGAACATTGAAAAAAGAAACAAATCCTCCTGCGTCTCCCCTGCCCAACCCCCACGCCTCCTCCAAACAGAGATCTGGCTTGGCTGGCACCCAGGAAAAGGCTGATCCACAGCCTTCCCCACCCTACCCCAGTGGGAAAGAGGGACACTGTCCTCCTGCCCTTCCTGGTTTGGTTGCCTACACGGCCGGTGGCAGCATGTCCAGGGTGCCCTGCTTTGGACTGAGAGAGTGCCGCGTTCTTGGAATTGATCTACTATCAACACACAAGTTGATGTGCGTTCGGGGCGGGTGTCAACCCGAGGGGGAAGCCAAGCTGAAAGGTGCACACCTTACCTAGGGAGACCTCCCTGCCCCTCTGCCGTCTCCTGCCCGCTCTCTGCCAAGGCTTCCGGACAGTGTTTGGGGAGCTTCATATTTTGAAACACCTTCCCCAATTCTTTCTCACCTAGAGAATGAAAGAACCATCCACTCCTGGCCTGGGCTTCCGCATGCACTGTATTAGGAAAGCCCCCAGGGAAGGTATGTCTCTGTTCCTGGCCAGAGAAACCTCCCTTCCTCCCTCCCTCGGCACAAAGCTCTGCCACAGACCCCGGGTGGGGCTCGGGCCTCCATGCTTCTGGGGCTTGCATTCCCCAGGGGAGAAATAATTGGCCTGTCTATAGAGCATCAGGATTCAAATAAAGCTGAAAAACGCACGCAGCCCTGCAAATTCTATAAAGGTGGAATCACAAACGGTGGCCCGCCACCACACACACACACACACACACACACACACACACACACACGTGCGCACGCAGCTCTGAAGGCCGCCTCTGCTTCTGTCTCTGATTGTTTCCCACATCCACCTGACTCAAATAAGCCCACTCGCATTGGAACTGGAGGCAATCAGGGTGGAAAATACCCTGTTCTCTTGGTGCAGGTCCAAACTGTCACCATTTGGCATCCTGACACACCGATGTCCCCATCAGCTGTTCAGCGTCAGCCAAAGGGGGCCTCCCCCAGCCAACAAATCAGAGATTTCATTAACCAGCAAAGCCTCCCGGAAGGATGAGCGGCCTCACGTGGGCCTCCCCCACCCCAGCTCCCTCACCTCCCCCTCCCTTCCGCTACACAAACAGGCTCAGAGCCACTAGATTGGATTCAGATCTTGTAGATGAAGAAATTCAGATACGACAGCGACAGCGGCGCCTCGCCAGACCCCGAGTGAGGGCCGAGCCCCACACGGCAGCTGGGCTGCCTCGGTAATAACCACTCGTAATATCTGACAGAAAGAACCCACACTGGTCATATCCGATCCTGCCACATGAATAGAAGCATCACACTGGCCTCTCGGGGGCCGGGGCTGGGGAGAGCCTCCACACAAATCAGAAACGTTTTCCGCGAAGCTGCTATTCAAGGGCTGGAAAATCAACAGGGGCTGCTTTGCTCACATCCTGGGAGATGCTATTATTCTCCAGGCGGTACAGCTCACAGAACGAAGCCAGGCCGGCTTAACCCGAATTCGCAGAGCGTTTGGCATTTCTGAGCTCAGAGGCCTTGGGGCTCCTCAGTGGTGACTTTCAAAATATTTAACAACGGGGACAGCCTGAGCCTCAGTCATTCAGAGTGAACCCTGGGGCAAGGACCTAGGAGCCTTCGGTTGCAAGTTGCACTGGGTAGCCTGGGTGGAGGGGAACTTGGGACAAAAATTGAGAAGAACTTCATACTGTAGCAACTGGCAGGGCTGCTGGTCTGCACCCTGGTCCACTAGCCTCCCCTGAGCTGCACTCAGGGACCCGCGACCGCTCAGAGCACCCCATTCTTTGTTGTTCAGGACACCATAAACCACCCGCTGAGTCAGAAGCATCTGGAGATGCAGGGCCTTTGCTCGTAGAGATAGGATTGGACAACTGGGTCTTCCGAAGCACATGCCCACCTAAAGCAGAAACTTACAAAGCTCCGAGCATGCTTCTCCACAACTGCATATTCTGGACATCCCACCCCTCCCCCCAGATGCTTTTCCGTCACATCTTCTCGTTGCCCACAGCATTGTCCAAGCCAGGAAGAAAGAGCTAGATTCGCCCAACTCTAGCTTTACGACCCCACTACCAGCTCTGGCCTCGTCCTGGCTCAGCTTCAGACAACTATGGAAGTCCCAGGGGCCCTAGTCACTGGATGATACTGGAATCCCAAATCCTTGCCTTTTGGGGTAGAAGACAGCTACGCCACGTCAACAAGGTAAGGTGACCTCCACCCTCTGGTCCCCTGCATTGTAAGGCATCAAGCGTTGAGTTTGTTAAGCAGCTGTGTACAAAGATCCAGGTAGCATATTCTGGAATCTCATGGACTGGGATAGAAAGAAATGAGGGGTATTCCAGGCACTTCTTCACTCTCATTCAGTATCCCTGCCAGTAAAATCAGGCCAGCAAAGTTTCTCTGCCGCAGTTTCCTCATCCAGGAAATGGGCTAGCTATGCTTCCTGCCTCTGCCTCAGGGTGCTTGTGAGGACCAAATGATGCACATGACACTGAGCACTACAAGCTGTAAAAGTGACCCCCAAAATTAACCCCTAAATAGCCCAAACCCCTGCACGGCTAAAATGCCCTGCGTGCCAAGCCTTCCCTGAGCCGGCCCACCATGCCCTTGGAAAACAGTGTGCCTGAGTTGCCTTGGCCAGCATTGCTGGAGTGCAATTTTCTGAGGACAAAACAGCCCCAGCACTTGGGTCCCCCGCTGCAAGACAGCCTCGTCACCTCGGCATTTCTATAAAAAGATTGCATGGGCTCTGGAGCCTGGCTGACAGGCAGGGCTGGGAGGGTGTGTGTGTGAGAGAGACAAGTGCTCTCATAACAGCTGGCCTTGGTCAAAAAATCCATATTTACCCTAAAGCCCCCCGGCCCCACCGGCAGGAGGGGAATGAATTCAAGGAAGGGAAGAGAAGCTGAGAGAGAGAGAAAGGGAGAGACAGAGAGCGAGCTGTGGAATGGGGCTGAGCGCAGAGATGTCTTCGGTGCTGATCTGTCACTCTGAGCAGCCAACACAATGGACCTCTGGGTGGGCTCAGAGAGTCCCCCTCAACCCCCGACCTCCTGCCCGTGACACAGATAAGGACCTGGAGGACTGCTCCTAGCTGCTGCGTGTGCCCTGGGCCAGCCGGCAGCGAGGCCAGCCTGGCGTGAGTGCCAGCAAAGATAAACGGCGGCCGCGCGGGCATTGAATGCCCCGACACAAAAGGCCGCCTCTCCCCGAGTCCCTCTGAGGCCCAGATGGTCAGGGAAGCCCTTTCCCGCCTCACAAAGAGGATCGCTGCATGTCTTTTTCTTTTAAAATGGAATAAAAAAAAAAAAAAAAAAAAAAAGCCATTGCTCACAAAGGACCTGGATGAAAAATAAACCCTTAAAAAAACCCAGCCTCTCCTCGCTCAGCAGCCCGGCATTTCTTCCGACTGTCAGACTTAGCAGATTGCTTTCTGGAAAGGATCCAATTGGCAAGACCTGCCGCTGTGCAAATGAAATTTTAAAACCCCGCTCCTTGTTGCACTCAAAGAGCTTTTCTCTCTCTGCTTGTTCTACACGGCCTCGTAGAATTATTCTCTTGTCTCTCGTTGTATCGGAAACTAATATTCCCCCGCTTTCCCACCCCACGTGAGGGGTCCTCACCCCAGCTGGGGATTTGGGTAATCAGGAATGGCTAGAGCATTACTCCAGACCCCCATGTTGATTCCCCACCTGGGCTGCATCTCACAGCATCACCTACTAATTAGGAGAGAGACTCGCTCCTGAAGCGAATAAACACTTGCACCTCGCCTGCCTCCCTCCCCGGCTCCCCTGCCCCCCTCGGTAATGAGATAAGTGTTTGGGGGGCGAGGGAGAAAGGATAACGGGGACGTTCTTTGCGCACAAGGTTTGACACTCGTCAAGTCCGTGACACCAGCTCTGTTTGGCTGGCGTATCCCTGGTGAAAAGTCAGCGGGAAAAAATAGCCACAGGACTTGTCTGGGTTTGACAAGCTGCCTGGGCGCATGAGGAACTTGTGGAGAGGAGGCATGTGATGTGTCGGAAGCATCCCAGGCCTGGGAGCCAGGAGACCTGGGTTCCAATTCCAAGTCTGCCCCTAATATTGCCACTGTGCTCGGCTCCCGTCTGTGCCTCGCGGGGTAGTGATATCATTTGGACATAGTTCAAGAGTGGCTGCCAAAGTTTTGTGTACAGGAAGCTTTGTCTCCAGTGGGAGCAATGGTACCTTTAAGAGGTGGGGCTTAATGGGAGATCCTTAGGTCACTGGGAAAAGTGTTCTCCAATCGAATTAGGATAGCTCTCTCGGGACCCTTGAACTCCCACAAGAATGAGTTGTTATAAGCCCAACCCCTGAACCCCTGGCTTCCTGTTTCAAGATGTGACCTCTTCACCTCCCCCAGCATGCACTCCCACCATGATACCATAAGTTCCTCACCAGAGCAAAGCTGATGCCAGCACTATGCCCTGGAATCTCCACAAATGTGAGCTAAAGCAACCTCTTTTCTTTATAAAGTTGGCCTGACTCAAGAATTTCATTATAGTAACAGAAAACAGACTAATACAGATAGATTGCATCATTGGCCCCTATTATTCACCCCTTTGCCATGAGGCTTTGCAGCACTTCTCACTAAGGGCCAAAGTCTATTTGCCCAACCTTTCATTTTGGGTTCAAACATATTTCCTACTTTAGTCACTCAAACGAGGCATAAGGGACAATGTGCCCATCCCAATCCTAGTCCTCAAGAGGCACAGGCAGTTTTGTTCATTCTCTTGTGTCCCTGTCATCCCACAAGAAGAGTTTCCTCTGGATGGCTCTTGCCCCTCAGCCTGGACTCTGAATGACCACAGGTGGAACGGATCCAACTTATAAATGACACTTAGGGTGACGAAATCCACTCCCCACACTGGTGGCTGCCTATATACAACAATTTATTAAAAAAAGGGACCCAAAGCAGCAATCCTGAAGGATATGTGTTAAGTCCCCATTAACACTTAATTATTCATTCATTCATCCTTCACATATTTACTGAATACCTACTGTGTGCTGGGAGATGGGCCAAAAAGAAATATGAACTTCCAGGCAGTGCAATTGATCCCTCAATATTCGAGTCATTTCCTCAGTCATAGGGTGTCATCGACTAAGTTAAAACAGAAAGAAAAGAACTCAGGGTGCGCAGCAGGGAGCCTACCTCATAAAAGGAATACATCAGATGTAAATGGTGGCATCTTAGTTTCAGAAATGGGAACGTGTGAAAAGAAAGCATGTCACAGAACCAGAGACATCTATTATCTATTGTGTTCAAAGTCCAGGGCACTATCTATTGGGAATACAAAACCGTTTAACTCAAGTTTGGGGGTCAAAGTACAGACTATTGGAAAGAACTTAAGAATCTTTGTTTTCGATGATTCGTAAGGCTTTGCCCAAGTCTCCAAATTATGTGACTCTCCCTGTGTGGGCCACCAGCAGTTCTCTCAAGGTGTTCCTTACATAAGAGGTTCTCACTGGCAGGGACCATACCATTCATTCAGATCAGTGGGGCCAGCAATGGCTTCTTGTAAGGGAGGCTCATGCCCAAAGACTATGCCTGGCCACAGAGTCCCCTGAAAGCCACGAGTTCCTGGAGAAGGAGAGACAGGCTGAGGAAATCTCACACCCAGAGCAGTAGCTCCCAACACAGGAAGTGCTGGCAAGTCACAGTAGACAGAGTAGAGGTGATGGCAAATTGCCAGGCCAATTCTGAACAGGCATCAATATTCAAGAGCATCCAGATGGGGCAGGATGAGGACAGCCTGGGGACGGAACTGGAACCAGCTCACTCCGCCCTGGGAAAAGGCAGGCAAAACCCATGGGCCCAGTCCATGTTCCAGAAAGCCAGGATGGTGAATGCACCAAGAGCTTGGAGACTCATGCAGAAAGGGCCGGTGGCATCTCGAGGCCAGAATGAGGAAGAGGCAGTGGGCCAATCTCCCCAGGCTCTCTGATGTCCAGGTAGAAACTCCAAGAGAACGTTCTGCAAATACTGCTGGCTGACGAGCAAATGGCTGACTATCTGGCCAGGCTGGGCCTTTGCTAATTGCATGGTGAGTTCAGGGCTGAGCCTAGAAGTAGAGGCCACCATCCATCACAGCCTGGCCACCATCCTCCCTGGCTACATACCCAGGTCTCTGTGTCCCAGCAAGCCCTTCTCAGGGCTGGCTCTTGAAAACAATAGTAATTGGGACATATTCCACACTCTTGGTCATCCAGTGCACACAGGTAGGAATGTTCTAGTTATTCAGCTCTTGACATACTTGCAGACTGGTTAGCAACCAACTATGGTCCTGAGTGCCCGCCCCCAAATGCTTTCCACCAGGCCTTCCCTTTCCACACCCTCCCCTAGGACCCATGGACTCTGTTATGGTTTGGATGTAAGGTGTCCCCAAAAAGCTCACATGTGAGACAATGCAAGAAGGTTCAGAGGAGAAATGATCGGGTTGTGAGAGTCTTAACCCAATCAGTGAATTAATTCCCTGATGGGATTAACTGAGTGGTAACTGAAGTGGTAAGGGTGTAGCTGGAGGAGGTGGGCATGGGGGGCATGGCTTTGGGGTATGTATTTGTATCTGGTCAATGGAGACCTCTCTCTCTGCTTCCTGATCATGATGTGAGCTGCTTCCCTCTGCCATACTCTTCCATCATGATGTTCTGTGTCACCTTGAGCCCAAGGAATGGAGTCTGCCATTCATGGATTGAGACCTCTGAAACCATGAGCCCCCAAATAAACTTTCTTCCTAAATTTGTTCTGGTCAGATCTTTTAGTCTAAAACAGACTCCAAACAGACCAGCAAGTAATCAATTAGGGCCCATAGAGCAGGGGCCTGTGTCCCCACCTCAATCCATGGTGACCAGAGACCTCCAGGTCACTTCCCTTCAAACCTTCCCACCCACTCCCAAGATCTCAATCCCACTAGATCCTTGGATCTGTGACCTATTTGTGATTTGATTCTCTAAACTTAACATTCCTATAAGACTGTGACAAGCATCACAAAGTCTGCTTAGCTTTTCATACAGCCCCTGAGCTAATTCATGGGCCAAATGTATTTGAGCAATGTTTACCTGTATGCACTGGGATGCCTTGCCTGAGCTGAGTAACTCCAGCCAGCACACCGGAATCACCGGGCATAGCCCTGCCTGCTGCACACCTCCCTGGGGATTTACAGGAGAATCTGTTCTACTTTGTAGGAGGGAAGGATCTGCGAGTGCATGTCAATTGGGGCACTTCCCCAAACACATTGGTTTCATAGTGCTGTCCATTTGATGCATAGTAGATAGTGAAGCCCATGGCCAGGAAAGGTCACTAGGCTCATCTGGGCCTCCTTGAGTGGACCATGACTGGGGCAAGTCTGTCAGGGAGCACAACTGCTCAAGTTAGTCCCTCTTCCCTTCTTCAAAGACAGTCACCACTCTCAGAGCTGGTATCCTCTTACAGCAGAATGGCCGTGTATGGCTCTGGAGGGTGACGTTCAGATAGAGTTCAGCAAGGACCCTATTGGGGCAGAGTGGGAGAGATCTTCAACCACTAAAAGGCCCAGGTGAAGGTCAGTTACCCAGCAGACCACATTTTCTTCCTGATTGCATCAGTCAGTGTTCTCTAGAGAAACAGAACCAGTAGGAGATAGATAGATAGATAGATAGATAGATAGATAGATAGATAGATAGATAGATAGATAGATAGATAGATAGATAGATAGATAAGGAAAGAAGGAAGGAAGGAAGGAAGGAAGGAAGGAAGGAAGGAAGGAAGGAAGGAAGGAAGGAAGGAAGGAAAGAAAGAAAGACACATAGTTAGATAGGTAGATAAAGGAAAGAGTATTGGCTCCTGAAGTTATAGAGGTTGTGAAACCCTATGATATGCCATCTGTAAGCTAAAGGTACAGGAAAATCAGTGATGTAGTTCAAAGGCCTGAGAGCTAGAGGGCCAACAGTGTAGATTCCAGTGTGAATCCGAAGCCCTGAGGCCCAGGAGCACCCAAGGCAAAAGATGAATGTTCCATCTCAATGGTCAGGCAGAGGGAACATGAGTCCAACCTTCCTGTGCTCTTTTATTCTCTTCAGTCCCTCAGTGGATGGGGTGATGTCTGCCCACACTGCCCATTTGCCTTTTCAGTTCACCAATCAGATGCTAATCTCTTGCAGAAGCACCCTCACAGACACACACACAAATAATGTTTTACCAGCTATGTGGGCATCCCATAGTCCAGGCAAGTTGTCACATAAAATAAACCACCACACTCATGAAATCAGCTACTGGGGAAGTGAGGAGGGAGAAGTGGGGAGCATCATTGGAAGCATCTGGCAAACCCAGGAGTCACACCCTCAATGTCAGGGATGGAACACTGTGTTTATTTCTGGGCTCTTAAGCTCCTCTCAAGGTTAAGAACAGATGATCCCACATCTGCTTCAGGGCTACAAAGGCCAGGGACCCCCAACTAATTTAACTTGAAGAAATAAGTCAAGATGTCATTCAGGTGAATGTCAACCCCTCTCTCGAGAAGTCATTCATGGTTAGAACAGTAAAGCTAAAGGGCTTTAATATGGACTTGAACTTTCTGAAAAGCATCTACAGAACAGCCTTCAGGTTTCAGGGTAAATACCATTTGATCCTTTTGATCATTTATTTATTAATATTGAGCACTCATTATGGACCAGGCACCATTTTCAATGGGGGGATACAGCCATAGCCTTGGAGTCAGAGGCCAGATGTCAAGAATGAATCCCCTTTTGTTAATTTCAGCCAAATAGTATTAACAGCATAATCTTTGGCAGTACTGCAGAAGCAACTTCTAGATAGAGCTTTTGGAAACAACTAACTCCCCAAACCACACTACAGGATGGAGCTCCCGATGAGGCTCTGCCAAGATGAGGACTCCTCTATGACCCAGAAGTCACTGTCTTGGCTGTTGGACTGCACTGCCTTTCCTGAGACCCAACCCCCAAAAAATGCCTAGTGCAATGCTTCCAGTCACAGACACATGAACCAGCACCTAAGCCCAAGGCCAGTTGGGTTCTCCAACTGATGAAACCAAAATCACCTCCAGAATTCCAGCTGCATGGCACACAAACCAATTCCCTGTATTCATCACAAATGGTAAGCAAGACGAACCTGGCTCCTAGCTTACATTCTAGCTGAGGAAATGGGCATTAAACATCAGGTTACCCAACTGAGCATCAGAGGAAGATTGGGAGAAGTGCCTAGGAAAGGACGTGTAGAATGATGTTATGACTTGGATCTAGGAATTGCCCTTGGAAAGTTCATGTGTTAAGCAAGGCAGGAATGTTCAGAGGTGAAAAGATTGGATTCCTGAAGCTATAACCTCATCAGTGGGTTGATCCATTGATGGATTAATAACTTGAAAGGACTACTGTACTGGGTGGTAGCTGTGGGCAGGTGGAGCATGCCCCTTGGGGACTGTATCTTCCCCAAGACTACAGCATTCCTGTATATAGAGGATCCCTATCTCTCTCTCTCTCTCTCTCTCTCTCTCTCTCTCTCTCTCTGTGCTTCCCAGCTGCCATGAGTGGAACAGCTTTCTTCCACCACACCCTTCCACCATGATGTTCTACCTCACCTCAGACCCAGAGCAATGGAGTTGGTCAACCACATACTGAACCTCTGAAACTGAGCCCAAAATAAACTTTTCCTCCTCTAACTTATTCTTATCCAGTATTTAGATCACAGCAATGAAAAGTTGACTAGAGGTTATGTGACAGAATATGACCCAGCATGGAAGCTTAGAGAAGGTTTGCCTGAAGAAATAACTGAAGGTGAAGCAGGAATCAGTTTGGAGAAGAAGATAGGAGAGAACCTTCCAGAAAAAGGAAATGGTGGTTACATAAACTGAAAGGCAGGAGAAAGCATGGAATGTGCAGCCCATGAAAGATGAATGGAAGATTCATTATTATGCCGGAAAACTATTCTTGGCACATATAAAAACACCAACATGAAGACCAACATGGCTGACCAACAGTGAGCTTAGCTGAGGGAAAATAGTCTGTCTAGGCACCTTGGAGAGGCAGACAACCCCAGATATAACAGTAATAGTTGTCACTTACCTTGCACCTACTAAGTGCCAGGCACTGGTTGAAGTATTTTTCATCTATTTTCATTTCATCCTCACAACACTATGCTCTCAGTATCTCCATTTTCACACAGAAAACTACGACACAGAGAGGTAGGTGACTTGTGCACAGCCACACAGCTAGTAAGTGATGAATCCATGCTTCAGACACAGAATGCTCACTGCAGGGTTTGAAATCTCAACTCCTATGTCACAAAGGAAAGACTTGGGCCACATGGCAGAGGGTGTCAAATGTCCCAATGTGAAGCTTATGGAATGTTGTTAAAGTAGAACTAACAGCATAAGGCAGAGGTCAGTAAATAGCGAATGAGGAAAACAGTGGTAATCTGCTCAAGGGGTTTGTAGCACATGCTCCAGCCGCCCCTCCTCTACCTCTGCACTCTCTCCCTACCAGTGCATGGGGTTCTACTGCCCTGCTGACGTACCTGCACCTCTTTTTCTGAGGGTTTCTCTGGCCCAAACGTACCTTGCCCATCCATTCAGCAAGCCAGATATGCCAAGGAATTACCAGCACCAGAGGAGGAAGCCTCAACCAATGACTGATGGGAGATGAAGGAGGAACACCCCCCCACCCCGCTGCCTTGCCCTGTGAATCGGTTTATGAGAGGCATGTGTTCTGCAGTAATCCTCAGTTTCCCCTTGGGAATGAACCTCCACCATCCAAAGTGGTGACTTGCTTGATAACACATGCTGTATTGTCGTCTTCCCTTCCCACGTCCCTAATTCCTACCAGTGGTTCTTAGCATCACTTCCCATGTCAATTTGCATTCATTCCAATCCTCATCAGAGGAGATGGGATGGGAAATGGGTGCATTCCAGTGTTGACACGGAGGCAGAGGATCTGAAATAACCTGGTCATCATTCAAACAGGGGATAGTGAATGTTCTTCCCCAATCAGGGCTCCTGTCCTATCCTTAGTCCCCCTGCCTTGTCAGAACCCTCAACTTATTTCTACTCCAAACCTCAGCCAACCCTGTGGGCCAAGCATTCCCAGGTGACCAAGCTGTCATGTGAAGGTCACAGAGCTTCGAAGCTCTGTTTGAATTTGGGACTGGACTGTACCCTGCCAGCAAAGGTCACAGGGAAAATGCCACATAACTTGGCCACTGCCAGTTTCCTGATCCTCCCCTATCACTGCCTTTATTAGCTGGGGCCTACAGGATGTCATTTCATGGGTAAGAAAGAAGCCCTCTTTTATTAGGCAAATGGAGGGGTTTTATCCTGGTCTGCCTGAAAGATGAGGAACTATCTCTCTGCTCTACTCTGAAAGAGTCCTCCATGGGTCATAGTGAGACTCATCACATGTGCTATAGATTGTTTATGTCCCCTCAAAATTCATATGTTGCAATCCTAACCCATAGTGTAATGGCATTAGGAGGTGATTCGGTCATAAGGACTCTGCCCTCAAGTATGGGGTTAGTGTTCTTATAAAAGACCCTGGAACTCTCAGATACTATTGGTGGGAATGTAAATTAGTACAACCATTATGTCGAACTATCTCGAGGTTCCTCACAAAACAACATAGATCTACCATATGATCAGCTAGCCCACTCATGAGTATGCATTTTAAGGAAATGAAGTCAGCCTACCAAAGAGATACCTGCACATCCATGTTTATTGAGGCACTATTCACAATAGCTAAGAAATGAGATCAGCCAGGGTGCCCATCAATGGATGAATAAAGGAAATGTGTTGGGGACTGGGGATATAGCTCAATTGGCAGAGTACTTGTCTCTCAAGCACAAGGTACTGGGTTCAATCCCCAGCACCACAAAAAAAAAAAAAAAAAGAAAAGAAAGAAAGAAAATGTGTTATTCATACATAATGGAATATTATTCAGTCATAAAGTAGAACAAAATCCTGTCATTTGCTCCAAAATGGATGATACTGGAAGAAACTATGTTAAGTGAAATAAGTCAGACTCAGAAAGACAAATACTGAATGTTCTTTCTCATTTGTGGAAGTTTAAAAAAAGTAAACCTGAATATAGAAAAAATGATTACCAGAGGTTGGGGGGAGAGGGTGGATAAAGGGAGGCACATGCTGTAGGCAGGTATCGAAATATCACACTGAACCCCATTAATATGTCCAATCAATATATGTTAATCAAAAAATAAAACAGGTGTTAGGGAGCTGCATCCCCCCACCCTTCCACCATGTCAGGACATGATGAAAGAGCACCATCAGGGAACCAGGAAATAAGGCCTCATCAGAAACCAAGTCTCCCAACACCTTAATCTTGGACTTCCTAGCCTCCAGAACAGTGAGAAATAAATTTCTGTGATTTAAATGTAACTCAGTCTGTGGTATTTTGTTATAGCAGCTCAAAAGGACCAAGCCAGAAAATTGGCACCAAGTACTGAGGGTGCTGCTGTAGGAAACTCATAAAACTATGGAAACAGCTTTGCAACTGGGTAATGGATAGAGGCTGGAAGGGTTTGGAGGTCATGCTAGAAAAAGCTGACATTACTGTGAACAGAGCTTTGAAGGTGGTTTTGATGAGGGCTTTAAAAGAAACAAGAAGAACAAAGAGAAAGCCTCAATCTTCTTAGAGAATACCTAAGTAATCATGACCAGAATGTTAGCAGAAATCCTGATGGGACATGCCATTATGATGACACCTCAGACAGAAATGAGGGACATGTTATTGGACAATGGAGAAAAGACAATCCTCGTTATAAAGCAGCAATGAACTCGGCTGAACTGTGTTCATTTTCTGTTTTCTGGAAAGTAGTCTATGTGAGTGATGGAGGTATTTAGGTGAGGTGATTTCTAAGCGAAGCATTGGAGGGTATGGCTTGGCTTCTCTTGACTGCTTCTAGTAAGAGGTGAGAGGACAGAAATGACTTAAAGACAGAATTATAAGGCTAAAAGAAACTGGACTTGACAATCGGGAAATTTCTCAGGCTATCCGTATTGTAAAACAATGAAAATCATGTTCAGAAGAGACACAGCATGGTGGCCAAGCAACCATTGAATAAAGAGGTCAATATGGGTGTAAACTATAGCTCTAGTTAGGCATCTCAAGAGAAGCCAGGTGCTAGTCTTTGAAACAAAGGAAGAGGGGATAGGGATATGGCTCCATGATAGAATGCTTGCCTGGCATGCATGAGACCCTGGGTTCCATCCCCGGCACTAAACAACAACAACAACAACAACAACAACAACAAATGAAACAAAGGAAGAATGATCTGGAAGGCAATTCCTTGGTCTCAGAAGAGGGAACTGTCATCTTGCTTTCAACAGGTCAGATGGCAGCCACCCAGAGCTAAAGGTCAGGGTCACCCAGAATTTTGGGGGCCCAACCTCTGCCCCAGTGGGCTGGTAGGGCAGAGACTGGAGCCAGAGAAAGTTATTCTCAAGCCTTAAGCTCTCACGGAGTTTGCCCTGGAGTTTGGAATCCATCACCCCTTCCTTCTTTCCTATTTCTCCATTTTGGAACATGAATGTCTGCCCTACACCTGTCCTGCCATTGTGTTTCGGATGTAGGGAACCTATTCGGTTTCACAGGATCACAGCTACAGAGTCATGTGCCTCAGGATAAACCATGCCTTAGGTGTCACCTCTATCTGATTTCAATGATGTTTAGTGGAGACCTTGGATTTTAGATGTTAGCGCTGATGCTGGAACTGATTCATACGTTTGGCATGCATGAGTGTATTGTATATATTCTGCATGTGAGGAAGACATAAATTCCGGGGAGCTAGGGGTGGAATACTATAGACGGAGTGTTTGTGCTTCCTCCAAATTAGTGTGTTGTCGTCTTAACCCCCAATACGATGGTCTTAGGAGGTGAGGCCTTTGCGAGGCGATCCAGTCATGAGGTCAAGACCCCCAGGAATGGGATGAGTGTTCTGACAAAAGACAGCCCACAGAGCTCTCAACTCCTTGCACCATGTAAGGATACGGAAAGAGGACCAAGAACCAGGAAGCAGGCCCCTAGCAGACTCAAATCTACTGTCACCTTGATCTTGGACCCCCAGTCTTGAGAACTGTAAGAAATAAATTTCTGTTGTTCATAATCCTTCCAATTTATGGTATTTTGCTATAGCAGCCTGAACAGGGTATGACAGTGTGGCAGATGGTATTTTCCAAAGGTAGCTGCAAAAACATATGTATCCCATCCCCCCACATTCTTCTGACACTGTGGCCGGTGCTCCTCCCACAGAAGAGCATCCTTCCTTTCAATCTGAGGAAGGCAGATGATTGATCCAACCAATAGATTTTACTGAAGATGACGTGATGTCTTCCAAGGTCATAAAAAGGGTCCAGCCTCCCTCTACGTCTCTCTTTCTTGGAAGCACATTCGAAGAACTCAAGGCACCATGCTTGGGTCACGGAGAGAGTCCACACAGAGAGGCACTGGAGGAGGAGAACCAAAGCCCCTAGCCAACAGTCACATGAGTGCCACATGATTACTCAAGCTTTCAGATGGTCCCAGCTCCCCACCTTCCAGCCAAGGCCCCAGACATTGCAGAGCACAGGCAAGCTTTCCCCACATATCCTGTATAGTTTTTGTTTCTGTTTTTGTTTTTGTTTTTGTTTTTGTACCAGGGATTGAACCCAGGGGTGCTTAACCTCTGAGCTACATCCCCAGCCCTTTTGGTATTATATTTAGAGACAGGTCTCACTGAGTTGCTTAGTGCCTCACTAAGTTGCTGAGGCTGAATTTGAAGTCATGATCTCCTGTCTCAGCCTCCTGAACCACTGGGATTACAGATGTGCACCACTGTGCCTGGCTCCTGTATGTATTTTTGGTCCACAGAAACTATGAGCATAAGAAATGATCGCACCGGGTGCATAGGCTCATGCCTGTAATCCCAGTGGCTCAGGCGGCTGAGGCAGGAGGATTGTGAGTTCAAAGCCAGCCTCAGCAACTGAGTAAGACCCTGTCTCAAAATAAAAAATAAAAAGGGCTGGGGATGTGACTCAGTGGTTAAGTACCCCTGTGTTTAGTCTTCAGTAGTAAAAATAAGAAAGAAATGCTATTGCTTTATTCCACTGTGTGGGGTGCTTTGTTATACAATCATAGTAACTAAAGCACCAAGCTCCCCAGATTCCTAGTGTTGAATTGGGTTGGGTCGAGATGGACTGAGTTGGATTTGAGATTGCTCTATTCCTAGGAGGAAAACTCCAGGGTCATGACCCCCTCACACCTTTCCTTTCCTTGCCCTGTGACTCGTAGGTCTGAAAGGAACATGTCTGCACTTTTTACAGTGATATCCTTTCAAAGAAGCTAGGGATGGCAGTCTGTCTGATTATCACAGGCCCAACTGGGGTGACATTGCTCATTCAATCCGACCCTATCTCTTTTTTCATTCTGACAATAACTTCAGGACAATACCATCCAGGATTGAGGGCCAGAGAGGCAGCCCCCCTTCTCCCACCTGATCCATGAAATCCCAGAGGGGGCTTGCCAAGTTCACAGAGACCTCCACATCTACCAAGGCAAAGTGAATGACCAGGGAAGCAAGCATTTGCACAATTTATTATTTATTCAGTGACTCACGTCTGTAGGTCGGGCCCCTCTATAGTCCACTCAGATGTTTTTACTCTCCCTTTTAGATGTTCCCATTTGGGAGACCCACTCCAACCGGAAACACTTTTATGGCCTAGGATCCAGCCCAACCTGTGGACAGATGGCGGTTTAATGGTGACGTGGACAAGGACACTGAGGTTGAACATCCTAATCCATTACCCGATCCCACTTGCCCTGGCTAAATCATGAGCTAGTAAGCAAATCACTAATTCCTTTTGAAATTGTTTTTTGCCTGGGATCTGGGATGCCACTAACGAGCCATGTGACTTTGGGCTAATGATGTAAACTCTCTAAACCTCGTGCTCCTTCTGTGTAAAATATGCACCTACCTCCAAGCATGCCTGAATGAATTAAATGAGAAGATTTTTGAAAGTCCTCATGATGTTCCAGAAACTTCAGCACCTTCCACGTATACTATTAGTTCCTTGAGTCCGGAAGACTGTGATAAACTCCTACCACTGGAAACCTCACTGGGCTCCAAGATGGCACATTATTTGATTATGGTCAACATTAACTATATTAAGAGGATTTGAAGCAGAGGAATAATCCATCACGATAGAAAATATCTTGAAAACAGATTTGTTTTCTTTGTAATACAAATTGCATGTGACATCAGGAAGAAAGTCAATCTTTACTTTCATTCTTTAAATGGCAGCGTGGAAACACTGACTGCAAAGTGTGACAATCCAGGGCCTCCTTCCCACATGTGTCTCACAGCAGCCATAGGAGTGGGGTCCTCCAGTAGCTTTCTGTCATCTGAGAACACATTGCAAAGTCCTTATCGTGGCTGCAGATCCCTGCAGGCCCTGGCTCCAGCTATGACATCATCTCAGTGTCACCTTGCTCTCATCTTCATTTCACGCTGGCCCTTCTGACCAATGTGAGATGCCATCCCTTCTGATACCCAAGGCTTACAATCTCACTTATTCAGGTCTCTACCCAAACAGCCTCCCCATCATCTATCTCCTTAATATACTTTGTTTTCTCCACGGAGCTTGTCCTGATATTAGATCACATGTCTGTCTGTTTATGTGCTTCTTGTCCATCTCTTCTCACTAGATTGTTTCCTAAGGGTAAGGACGTTGTTTTTATTCATCATTTCATCCCCAGCATCTGGAATAGTAACTGACACACAGTAGGTGCTTGCCGAACATTTGTACATAAGCAAATGGCCTTTCTAAGATGTCAACCCAGGGCCAGGAGCTCAGTGGCAGAGCACTTGCCAGCATGCACAAGGTCCTCAGTTTGATCCCCAGCACCACGCGTAAAGAAAGAACTAAAACATCAACCTAATGCTTCCATTCATTGAATGATTCACCTTTGCCTATGGGCAAAGTCTTCCAGAGCCCTTCCTGATGTAACCTCTGCACAGCTCTGGTCACGTTCCCATCTGATCCACCCCCTCCACACACGCTCACGTTTACATACAGCAAGGCACACATGGAGATATGCAGATACATACATCTGCACTCACACATGCACAGAGATACACAAACATACACACTCATGGAACACATGGACAAGTGTCTAATGCAGACAGAGACGCACAGACACGTACATGAACATACACACACATGCACAGCACACACACACACAAGCCTATCCAAAAGCACATCCCCAGGCACACCAGGATCAACACACAGATACACACACATAGACACCAAGATGCATGTGCACACACACACCTTTCTGGACTCCAGTTCCACAGACATAGCACACTCATGCTCACCTTCAGGATTTTACCATCTTTCACTCGCCTCTCCTTCTGCCCAGTTGCTCTGGACAGCTCCCACTCATTCTTCAAGTGCCAACTCTATTGTTGCCCTCCTTAAAGAGTCAGTAAAATATGATGGTAAAAAGCACAGACTCTGGAGGCAGATGACTTGAGTTCAAATTTTGACTTTGCCACTTGATAGCTGTGTGAGCTTAAACCAGTTACTTAACCTCTCTGTGCTTCAATTTTCTTCCCAATAAATTGGAATGGTTATAAGACTACCTACTTCACAGGATCATTCTGAAGCATTAATGAGCTACTACATACAAAGTGCTCAGAACAGTGCCCAGCTCATAATGAAGATTATTTAGCTATTATTCTTACATCCTGCTCATTCCTGAGATCAGATTAGGAACTCCTCCAAAACCCTCCTCAGCATCCAATACAGTTATCTGTGGGTAGAATAGATCCAACTGTGTTTCTGGCCTGTGTTCTTTGTCTTCTCCTCACCAGTGCTGAGCAGCCGTGGAGGGTGTGCTGAGCCCCAAGCCCAGGGCCTGCACGCCAAGGTGCTCAAGAAGTATTTGCAGAATGTACAAATGCCCTTGAGTGAGCCATTTAGCCGTGCGGGGATGTTGCTTTCTCTTCTGTAAAGTAAGATCGTTGGACCGGAAGTTTTCTAAGGTCCTTCCAGGTCAAACGGTCTGCGATTCTCCAATTCCATGCCTGACCCCCGATGTGAAGAAATGTTCCTTCCTCATTATACCAGAAGGATAATCGGTGTCTTTTTGAAAGCTCTTTTCAACTCTTCCAAATCTTTTTCAAAGGGAATTTGCAAAATGATGGGTGTCAAGGGCCCTTAGAAATGAATTCAATCCTGACCTTTCACTGTGGAGGGGACAGAGACCCAGAGACTGGAGAAGCCTTGCTCAAGGTCACTCAGCAAGCTAATGGAAGAGTCAGAGCCACAATTCAGAGGTCATGGCTTACTCTACTATTTTTTTTTGGCACAAAAAAATATGATTTGGATAGATTCTTTAGCAAAGGCATAATAATGAAAACTAGCCACATTTGTATGGAAATTTAAGAGAGGGGATGAGTCATATCTTTTTAAAGCATCACTGACTGCTTTTGCTATAACAACACATAAAAATAACATCAAGCTAAGTGGCTTAGCAAATTCTTACCAATGTCCAGGCACTGCCCTGACCACTTTGACACAGTTTTCTCTTTTAAACCTCCAAACGGTACTGTGAGAAAAGTTCCCATTGTACAGATAGGAACACTGAGACTTAGAAAGGAAAAGTAATTTTCCCAAAGCTACTCAGGTAGTGAGTGGGAGAATGAGGCTCGGAACCATTATGGTATGATTACAGCATAGCAGCCCCACCTGTCAGAGTGTTATTGACACATCCTGTCAAAACAAGTTCACACAGAAAAGTGTGGGGGGAGTGTCTCTGTGCTGTAACTTCTCTTTCTCCCCCTTCTATTTTTATGATGATTTGCTGTGTAGACGATGTGCATACACTGCAGACCCTTCAGAAAACTGGTACAGAAATACTGGTTATTTAAGTTTGGTGTCCTGCTGTTGCTGGGTAAAAAGTCTACCCCAATGCTCAGCAGCATATGACAATAAGCATTTCTTCCTATGCCCACAGATCTGAGCATCAGCTGTGTTTCAGCAAGTTAGCTGGTCTAGGCTGGCCTGGACTACAGACTGTGGGCTCAGATTAAGCCCTCCCGAAGTTTCCTCATTCTTCTGGGACCAACCGGCTCCCTGGGCGAGTCTGTCAAGTGGAAATGCAAGATACCATTTGAGGCTTAGGCTTAGAGCTAGCAGGTCATCACTTCTGTCTCTATTCCAGTGACCACAAGCCATGAGCCAACCCAGCATCAATGGAATGATGAAACAGATCCATCTCTAATGGCCCGAATAGCAACAAGCATGAATAGAGGGAGGGATAAGGAGTTGGAAATAGTTACACTATTGAGTGCAGGGGTAATTAAAATTTTTAGCAAGAAAGCTACGAAACCAATGTAGGTGCCCTTCAACAGATGAATTAATAAAGAAAATGTGGTACATATACACACCAGAATACTACTCAGTCACAAAGAAGAAAAATATGGCATTTGCCAGTAAATGGATGGAGCTGGAGGCTATCATGCTAAGTGAAATAAGCCAGTCCCCAAAAGCCAAAGGCCAGATGTCTCTCTGATATGCGGATGCTAACACACAACAAGGGAGGGGGAGGGAAGAATAGAAGTTCATTGGATTAGACAAAGGGAATGGGGGGAAAGGAGGGGGATGGGAATAGGAAAGACAGTGGAATGAATGGGACATCACTTTCCTGTGTTCATATATGAATACACGACCGTGAAACTCCACATCATGCACAACCTCAAGAATGGGAAGTCATACTCCATGTAAGTGTGATATGTCAAAATACATTCTGCAGTCATGCTTATCTAAAAATAATAAATAAATAAACTTAAAACATTTTTGGCAAGATAGGAGCAGCTATGTGTTCTTGTCCTGTGAAGACAGCAGTGGGAGGGAGGAGATGGAGGCAATATTGTCTGTTTTTTCTTAAAAGCTAGGACAGGATTTGCCAGCTCATCTTGAATTCAGACCCAAGGTTTCAAGAGACAGCTAAGCGGGGCATGGAAGTTTCTGGACTCTGGACAGGCCACATGGAATGAGCAGTGTACTAAGGTCTGTTCTCAGACCATGATTTGTCCAACAGCTGTGGACATGAAGTTAGAGACATGTCTGGCACACGGTCTGTGTATCATGAAGAGCCGTGGCTGTAACCACTTCCGGGGGCTTGCTACACATAACCAACCAGATTCCTCTATGTGCTGAAAAGTGATGACCAGATGGCCATACCGTTTCCTGGGACAGCACGCGCACGCACACCTGCTGCTTCTGCAGTTGGTCTCCTCCTCCTCTCCCTGTTCAGCTAGCAGGGAACGATTCCACACCTCCAGGGCTGGGACATGAAGTCAGGGGCTCTGCTGAGCTCCGCCTGCCCCAGGTGTATCTTTCTCATGCTTCTCACCTTCCTATACTAGCAAGTGCAAAATGGTCCTCACGTCTCACCCAAGCACTGCGGGCCCTGTGGGCTGCGGAGTGCTTCTAGGATGGTTGTGAGAACATGGAGCCTGGAAAGGAGAATGGTGGGGGAGGGGAAGTCTGGTCCCAGCCTTGGAGTCAAGCAGGCCAGAACCCAAACCAGACTCATCACTGTCCAGCCTGGTGACCTCTCCAAGCCTCATTGTTCTCATCAAGAAAACGATCCTAAAATGGCGCCTTCCTCACAGGAATATTGTGAGTGTTAGATGAAGAAAATCCAGGCAGTGACTGGAACAGATTTCCACTCTTAGTTCATCACAAGTATCATCATATTGTCTCGGATGTATGATGCTCAGGTTGAAGCTCGTGTCAAACCTTTGCAGACACCATCCAAGGATACAGGACTCCTTAGCAGGTGCTTCTGCAAAACACAGCTGTACCCGTGGGTCCCCAATTTACTTGTTCACCCTATAAACTGGTGGCCCACCCTGTGCTTAGAACTAGCCCAGACACAGTGAAGACTGTGGAGAAATGTAGAACACACCCATCCCTCAAGTAGCACCCAGTCTAGCTGGGAATCAGGGTCCTCAAGACCAGCATAGTAAATCTGGGAAATGGCAGGGGCTCAAAGCTCCTGGGCCAGCACTCGTCCAAAGCAAGAAGCCTCCCTGCACTATTTACCAGGTAGGTGGCCGAGTGTCCTCAGTTCTCTATGAGAAAAAAAAAAAAAAATCTCTGATTTGGAGCTGAAACTCAAGTTCCTCTTGGAACATTCGCAGGCAGCTGTCCCATCTCCCCTGAGCCAGATATTCAAGTTTCTAAAATGGCCCCTCAGATGAATCCTCATTAATCATCCAGGTGCCAACCCCTTCTTAGGAACACCCCTTTGGTGTAAGGTGACAATCTAGGGGAAGTCACAAGACCTGTTGGTGACAAATTTGCTGAACCTGTGCTTTCTGGGGTGTTTATGGAACATTAGTCCTACAGAGCTTAAGTAAATGCGGGTTCCGGCAAAATTAGAGAATACTTCAGGTAAAAATAAAAGAAGAGAAATGTTAGGGAAGCCAAACCAGTCAGGTTGTGTGACCGCTTGACTCAGCTCGTGGAATGTTCTCAGAGAACATTTTAGGGAAAGTAGTTTTTTAAAAAATATCCGAGCTGAGTTGAATGGTATAGAAAAACCATCATGCCTACCGGAGGTTGCCTGCAATTTCCTTCCAAATAAACTCTTTGCATTTCAATCTCTGTCCCTGCTGTGCTTCCAGAGAGACCCAAACCACAGAGGATGATCTGCAGAAGTCTCTCTGAGAAGTTGGAGCTTCAGCATAAAGGAGGAGGCAGGAGAGAGGGGAGAGGGCATGCCGCAGAGGCAGCCTGGCAGACCCCTTGAGCTGGCCTCCTGCTCCACGTGCTCAGCCCCACTGTCCCCATCTGCCTGGACAAACGTGGCTCCCCAAGAAACGGTTCTCTCTGCCTCTCTTTCCTCCCTCCTGTGCTTCTTGCCTCTATGTCCCCACTGCTGGGGACTCCCATCTGGCCAGGGTAGAAAAGGACTGTAGACTGGGAGGCATGGGAAAGGAGGGAGGAACCTCTTGGGCACATAAATCACTCCACAGCCGGGAGGCCTGGAGTTCCCAAGGCTGGAAGGTAATTCCCAGGGCAGAGGGGAACTTGGCAAGCAGCCCCCACGTCAGAGCCGGACTCGGGGCCAAGCTCCTGGGTCGCTTTTCTCCAAGTTACCATGGGTGTAACCTTGATCCCTCTGCTGAGGTAAACAACGGGGTCTGAATTATTTGGTTTGGAAAGGGAAGAGGCCCCAGGGACATCCAGCGCCGCAGTAATAAATGAGGAACAGAGACAGCTGTGCCGAGCCTGCCGCTTCCCCTCCATTAGCGCAAACCCAGGGCATCTCTAAAAGGCATCACTCTCCTCTCTCCAAAGCAGGGACCAGAGTTGCAGAAGCCACAAATCACTAAGAAATGTGCAGAAGAATGTTCACCATTTCTTGGAATGGAAATAATAATAAATAATAATAATCTGTTCTGTGTATTTAGCCAAGACATGTTCTCCAAGGAGCTTTGTACTTAAATTTATCGTTAAGTCCCCGGGGTCTGGATATTTTTTAATTAAAACTTTTATTGGGGAAAACATCCAAATAAAAAAAAATCACAAAAAAAAAAAAAAAAAAAAAAATCACTCCTGAAGTGAGTTGTGTGGAGGGTTGCCGTTTTGCATTTCCTTAGCATTTATTCTTTCGCCATATGTATTGTCCCCGGCCCCATCAGTCCTGCTGCGTTAACTGTTTGCTGCATCAAAATTTAACACTAAGCACCTGTGCTAGCTGCCCTGGAAGAGAGACAGGGAAGGCGTGAAAGTGCACGGAGCAATTTCTAAGTGCCAGGCCCCGCAGACACGTGTTATGTTCTTAATTGTCACCGCAGCCCCGGGAGCCGCCATGGTGGTAATGACTGCTTGCCTCCTAAGTGCTTTCCGTGCACCACCTCATTAAATCTGCATGCAGCCCTCGTATGTGAGCGCTTTTGGTGTCCCCGTGTTTCAGATGAGGACATTGAGGCTCCGAGAGGTGAAGAAACATGAGGAAAATCTCCCAGGTGGAAGCGGGAGGGAACCAGGTCTGACGGGTTCCCCCAGTGAAGGAGAGAGGGAAGGGGAGGTGAGGGAGGAGCGGGGGATGGGTGGGCAAGGGATGCAGAAGGGAGGGGAGGAGTTCCAGGTGAGGGTTCAGGGACAGGTATGTAACTGAGGTAGCGCTCTTAGGAGAAGCCATGAGACACTGTGAATTGATCAGAAAAGTGGAGGAAGCCAAAGTACCACCTCAGCCTTATCCTGCAGGGGATGCTCTGGAGGATAATAATACCCCCGAGTGTGTCCTGCCGCCAGGCCATGAAGCTAGGGTTTTTAGTTCACACACATCTCTGGCTTTGGATGCCCTGGGGCTGGGTGGGGTAGTTGAGAAGGGAGCCAGAAAACTCCTAGGCACTCCCAGCCCTCAGTGCCTTTGGGGAAGTGCCAATGTCCAGGAGTGGTAGTCGTTGGTAGCAGAGTGTCCTGAAGCTGGGGACAGGCCCACAGATGTGGAAAAGAAACCCAGCAAGGCGTGTCACATGTGGCCACCTCACTAAGAAAGACCCATCTGGACAGCAGATGTATAAGGCCCATGGTTAGAGCTGTGATCCTCATCCTGCCCCATATTTGACACTGACTGCCAACCCCCAGGACTGGTCGTTCTGTTCTGAACACAATTGTCAGTGTAGCCTGGGTTTAGTCAGCTTTTTGCCCCTATGGCTGAAAGACCTGACCAGAACAATTGGAGAGAACAAAAAGTCAATTTGGGGCTCATGGTTTCAGAGGTCTCAGTCCATACACAGCCAGCTCCATTCCTCGGGGCTCGAGGTGATACTGAACATCATGGCGGAAGAGTGTGGTGGAGGGAAGCAGCTCACGTGGTGATCAGAAAGCAGGGAGACTCCACCCTCCAGATGCAAATATCCACCCCATGGCCACGCCCCCAATGCCCCACCTCCTCCAGCCACACCCACCTGCCTCCAGTGACCACTCAGTTAATCCCATCAGGCGATCAATTCTCTGATTGGGTTCAGACTCTCATAACCCAATCATTTCTCCTCTAAACCTTCTCACATTGTCTCGCACATGAGCTTTTAGGGGACACCTCACATCCAAACCATCACAGCCTGTCTCTCCTCCACCAGATCCAGGACACAGAGCACTGGCCAGGCTGAGGGGATGAGGTCTGGTTGTCCATCCAAGTCAGCGGGACAGCAAGTGCCGTGGAAGAGCCTGGAGTCAGAGCCTGGGGCAGCCTTGTACCCTTGCTAAGGCTCACAGCCCTCTGAGGGGGGTTGGTGTGGAAACAGACAAATCTCCCTTTTAGTTGCGTTTGGGTTGAGTTGCCTGGCCATCGGTCTCTAAGATGGGTGGCATTTCAGACTCAACAGGGCCGAGAACACAGAACCCAGGTACGAGGGCTCCCATCCACACGTGCACACACACGCCTTTCCCAGCCAGCCTGCTAAGGCACCAAAAAGAACCATATCACAGCACACATCCACTTTTCTGTATTTACACGATAGGTATCCATTACTGCAGTCAATGGAATAAACCTTCTGTGGTGGGGCATTTAGAATTCCAGGGTGCTGCTATTGCAAACAAATAATATTGAGTGAAAAAAGCAAGTTACAACAGGAAATGTACAGGACTTCCTTTGCAAAATGCAAAAGCATTTGAAGTGACATTGCACAAGTTCATGGACACACATATATGTAGCATAAGCAAAAACCATGTAGAGGATGCTACACCAGCTCTGGACACACCGACCTTGGCAAGGGAGGGAGAGATGAGGTTTTAGCTACATATGGAAATCTATATTTTTCAATACATGAAAGAGAGAAATGAAGGAAATATGGCAAAATGTTATTTATCTGACTTCTGTGGCTAATGGGTATTTCCTACTACTTCCCATAATATTCTGTATTTGGAGGGTTTCTTAATCTTAAGTCAGGTTTTAATGATTTTCTAAAGTTCAACTAAAACTGAATCTCAGCATAGTCACAACCCGACTATTCTAATCCTAAGTGTCTACTCAGTTCAGTAGAATGTGTACAGATGCTTACCAAAAGACCGTACGAAGAATGTTTGCCCCAATGCTATTTGTGATAGCCCCCGACCAACGAACAACCCAATACCCATGAACGGTGGAGTGGAGAAATAAATAGAGGTGTGCTCACGCAAGGGAATCCTATCCTGCAATGAGAATAATCCAACACCATAGTGCTTAACAGCACCAATAGAACTCACACGTGCTGTGCTGAGCACGAGCATCACATATATTATATGGCTCCTGTTTAGGCAGCTTTTCATTGCTGCAACCAAAATACCTGACACAAACAACTTGGAGAAGGAAAGTTTATTTGGGCCTACAGTTTCAGAGGTCTCGGTCCACAGTCAGCCTATTCCATTGCTCTGGGCCTTAGGTGAGGCAGAACATCATGGTGGAAGGGCGTGGGGGAGGGAAGCTGCTCAGTTCATGGCAGTGCAGAAGAAGAGAGAGAGGAAGAGGTCCAGGGACAAGATATAGACCCCAAGGGCACATTCCCGGTAACCTACTTCCTCCAACTGTGTCCCACCTGCCTACAGTTTCCACCACCTCTCAGTAGTCCATTCAAATAATTAGCCCATCGCGTGGATTAATCCACTGAGGAGGTCATCAGTCAGAATAACCAGTCATTGGTCAGGACCCAATCATTTCTGAAAGTCCCACCTCTGCACATTGCTACACTGAGAACCAAGCCTTCAACACATGAGATTTTGTAGGACATTCCAGATCCAAAGCACAACAGCTCCTTTTATAGAAAGTGCTAGAACAGGAAAAACTTGGAACACTCTGATGTTACAAATCGGGAGAGTGCTTACCCCAAGGCACATCGGGCCCATGGGATCTCTGGGGTGCTGAGTATGGTTTCTTGATCCAGGTGTGGGCCCATGGGTGTCCTGAGTTTGTGACAATTCATCAAGTAGGCACTTAGGATATGGGTGCTTTTCACCAGCATGTTATACTTGATGAAAATCTACATTTTTTTTTCCAAAAGTAAAAATTAAGGCAATTCAACATTACATGGAGGCCATTGTCGGCCATTAATTTCTCAGTTCGAATTAACCTATTGATCACCAGTGTTGTAACATAATCCATACTGGACATGAAATTATCGACCTGGAATAACCTCTAAGTTGCTGCAGCCATGGGGGGTGGCAGATGGGGGCTCTGTTAATGGTATTTCACAGGAAGTAGCATTGCATCTCAGCATGCCTCCAACAAAAGGTCCATTTTTAGCCCAGACTCCATCAGAGAAGGATTCATCCCACCCCAAAGGAAGTAAACTAGCCCTCCCTTCTCTTGGGCAGTTGGCTGGACCACAGTTAGGATCCACGTGCCCAGGTTAGAGAGGTGCTTCTGGGCAGTTAAAGGGAAAAACCCACCCAGCAAGACTTCAAAAGGGCAGACTTCCTCAGACATCACCCGCCTGCCAAAGCTTGGGCCTCCCAGGACTTCAAGTAGGTACTAAACAAGGGAGACATGAGGGAGGTGCAGCCTTGAAAGATGATGGATGACGGCGCATGCGTCGCTCACAAGCCCTCCATCTTTCGCCAAGCCCCTGGCAGGCATCACTAATCAATCAAGGCCCTTGACCCCAACAGAATGAAGCCTCACACTCTTCTCAAGGCCTCTCTGGGGAGCCTGGAAGAAGGAGGTCTGGCAAAGAGACCTCTCTCTGGGTTACATGAACTGGACAGTGGATTGGAGGACAAGGGGCAAGAATTGATTGTGCTGAAGAAGAGTTGAAACCAAATACACAACACACTGTTGATCACTCTGGGTTTGATGCATACATTTATTCGTCTATTAATTGAATAATAAACATATCTGCCTTCCAGGGGCTTGACTTTTTACTTTAGAAGGCAGACTCTCACCTTTCTGTGGTCCTAATATAAGGTCCCCCCTTTGAACTATCTTTATATTTACATAGTAGGTGGTGGGACCCACAGTGGCAACCAGGTACATTCTGCCCCCCTCATGGGGAGAAGCCAGAGAGTAAGATGCTAGAAACTTCTATTTCAAAATTGTGTACAGGCGACACCAGAGCAAGACCCTGAGGCCACTTTTAAAGGTAAAAGTGTTGCTGTTTTTTGGTTAGAAAGCATTCCAGAAGGAACAGGGTCCCAGTGGACAGGGTCGTCTTGTGCAAGGAGATGCTATTCACATTGTACGTTTTCAGACTGGCTTTCTCTGGAGCTGTGTGCTATGGGACACCTGCCCATTAATGACTATGGGCATGGTTGCCTGTGACTTGCTCCCTAGAAGGAGGCAGAGGACCCAGGGAAGGGCTATCAATCTTCAGGCTAGTCTCAAACTGCTCAACAATGAATTAAAAAGAGCTATATGTCTCCCGGTCAACGATTGTCCCTGTGGGGGACAACTCCCCAGGCAGGGGAAGATGCAGATCACCAAGCCCTTTGTACAATTCCACCAGATTTTGAAGCCGGGCTGGGGCGGAAAGGGGAGGTGCTGAAGAGCCTGCAGACAGCCATCTATTATTACGTCCCCACTCTGGGACAACCGACAGCCACACGCAGCCGCAACGTGGCTCCCAGCCTAACTGCTGTTTTACCCCGTGGCTCAGATCCAACCATCAAAATGTCTTTTTCCTGGTGGCTGAGACGGCAAAGCAGAGCCTCCCTCTCCTAGGGAAGGTGAGATGCTCACTCGATCGCTGTTAACCTAGCGTTTAACCCAACTGGCTCCGGGCGTGTTGAGCCCGCTGTATACCAGTCGCAGCGCTGCTGTTCCCTGAAGTACCCACAGTATGCCAGCTCATCTGCCTCTGCTCAGCTCGCCATGCCTCCCTGGGCTCCTTAGGATCACCCCTCCCCTCATTCTCCCCAGCCTTGCTCCTTGTCACAGCCCAGAACTGGAACTAAAAAAAAGTCTCCAATAATTTTGCAAATTCCCATTCCACTTCATTCTCTGACTTTAGCCCCAGCTCCTTAAGGCATTTGTCCTGGGATTGTAAAATGAATTCCATGTTTAGGACACTCTGTCTGGACTGTGTTCCCCAAGTGAGCGGGTAGCTGACATGCAAAGGGACAGAGGGGTACTCCTCTCTCCCACAGCAAGGCACTAGGCATTTCAAACTTCTCAGAATTGAAAATCCTTCTGAACGCTCTGTTTGGTCCCTCACTGGGAAGGAACACAAATTACATAAGGCCATACGTGAGGTCATCCCATGACCTGTGCAATGGGGCCACACCTGGAGTTGAATGGAGGTCCTTTAGTGTCCTAGCAACATGTTTGGCCTTTGATTGTACTTCATTGGTAGCCATGGAAAGTTCTTGAAGAAGGGAGTAGAGAACAGAGTGATATTTGGGGAAGTAATGCCTGAGAATAGGGAACTGGCTAGGGGTTCCACAACGCCCAAGATAGAGGAGAGGAATACCTGACCCACAGAAAATCTCCAGAAAGTTCCAAGAGGTTAGGGCAAATGTAAGGCTGAACAAGTAAAGAAGCCAAAGCAACAATCTCTGGTGAAGCCCACACGGAATGGAACTGTCCATGTATAACAAAGGACAGTCTTAGGGGGCATCTACCCCAGTCACTTCTTCTCATAGGTGAAAAAACTGAGCGGACAGGTCCAGAGGAAGTAGCTTTCCTGAGTTCCGGGTCAGGGGCCGCCCGCTCTGCTAAGTACTTCACCACCTTTACCCACCGCCTTCCTTCTAATAACCCATTGAACCATTTTGTCCTGGAATAGTGACAGATAATGGCAGAGAGAGGTTTAGGAACTTCCCTAGGCCAGGGCTGGAAGCCCACCTGCAGATTCAATCTGGGCTCCACCATGTCTCCACCATGCCACCTTTTCCAGAGAGAAAGGCCTGATCCTTTGGACACTGGCAACTACCTGAGAGAAATGGCCCTGGATTGAGACCAAAGGGCACAAGAGGAAGACAAGCCACCCCAGCACTGCCAAGGAGAACCTGTGCAATGGGTCATCAGGGCAATGGCCCAGGACCCCTGATAAGAACAGCCACGTTACCATGAAAATCTATGCTGAGCCACCAGGAAGCAGAAGACTGGCTTTAGCCAGGAGCCCCTGTGGCAAATAGAGGAGCCGTGGCCTGCAGCCAAGCACCCCCAGGAGAACTGAACCACATTGGGAGAGGAGAAAAATCAGGAAGGGCTCACACGGGGGGTCTTGGTGGGTTCCCTAACAGCAGAAGTGACGTGGTGGAACCTTGGGAATTAGGGTCTAGTGGAATACAGTTAGGTCACTGGGGAAAGGCCCTTGGAGGGGATACTGGGACGCCAGTCCCTGTTCTTCCTCTGTCTTTGCTTTCTGACAGCCGTGAGGTGAGCAGTTTTAACCCACACATGCTCCTACCACAATGCTCTGCCTCACCACAGGCCCAAAAGTAACAGCCTTCTTACCACGGACTGAATCCTCCGAAACTGTGAGCCAAAATAAACTTGTCTCTATCTCTCTGTCTCTGTCTCTCTCTCTCTCCACGCCCCCCAATGGTGCTTAACCACTGAGCCACATCCCCAACCCTTTTCATTTTTTATTTAGAGACAAGATCTCTCTAAGTTGCTTAGGGCCTTCTAAGTTGCTGAGGCTGGCCTCAAACTCATGATCCTCCTGCCTCAGCCTCCCGAGTCACTGAAGTTACAGGCGTGCACCACTGCACCGTACCCTTCCTCTTTTTAAGTTGATTTTCTCAGGTATTTTTACAGCAATGGAAAACTGACGAACACACTGCGTGAGGTGGAGGGAGGGCACTCGAGAGAACCCATAGGGGAGCAGATAATGCCAGAGAGGGCAGGCTAACCAGCTAAACAGCCATGGACACTGCCCTGAAGTCAGGGATGACTGATGGACCAACTGTCCTGATGTTCCCAGGACAAAAATTCTCCCTAAAATGGACAGTCTGCAGAAAACTGGGACAAGTGTGTTGCTATGCCTCAACTTGATCCCACACAGAGCTCTGATGTGTGAAAGTGCCCACAGCAATGTCCCCTTCCCTGTGAAGCAATATGCCCAAGATTTTGTGCTCCGGGCAGAAATCTTTGGCCATGCCTCCCCTGCAACCCCCAGGTGAGGTGTGCACTCCTCTCCAAGTAAAGTGCCACCACGGGCAGTCCCCTGAGGAGGAGGCAGCTGCGCGCAGAAACAAGCCGACACCTGCCCCAGCAGATAGACAGGCACGCCAGCCGGATAAGGGGATCCGGGTGAGGCACCCACAGTGTCTGCCACTTGGAGGGTTAAACGCCGCTAACACCTGTGGGAAGGACGGAAGGAGCCGCCTTGCCTGCAAAGCCCCTGGCAGAAGTCTCCACGCATTCACCCATGTGCCGCTCTGTCAGTAAGGGCTGAGTCTCCGCACCTGGCAAGCAAGGGAAGGAGGTTGGCTTTCACAGGCTCCTGTCCGGGCCAGTGTGCACGGAAGGCAGCTGGTCCCAGGGTCTCCCAGGGTGCCAATGGCATAGTTCGAGGTTTTCTGAACAATGCCCCTTTGATGCACTCAGCAAAAGGCTCCCGGTCGAACCTGTGGCTCTGCTAACTCTCCACATGGCAGAGCACAGGAACTCGTATTTACGCACTCCGGCCACCTCCTCCATTCAACCCGGCTGCGATCAAAATGAGAAAATGTCTACACCACCAATCATCTGTCATTTTTTCCAAATCGCGAAGGTTCCCTAAGACTCCTTAGTGAGACATCAAGTGTGATGAAAGTTACTAGTTAACACCTTGAAAAGTAAAGTTATTGTGGAATGCATAGAGGTTGGAGGCTGTGAGTGGAAGAGGGACGGCGTGAGGTCCCTCCCCCCCAGAGAGTTCACGGTCCAGTAGGGAAACCGGCTAGGGAAACACAAATCCCAGTAAAAGTTCTGGGGAACTGCTGGGTGCGGTAGCGCAGGCCTGGAATCTCAGCGGTTCAGGAGGCTGAGACAGGAGGATCGTGAGTTCAAAAGCAGCCTCAGCAAGGTAGAGAGGCCCTAAGCAATTCAGTGAGACCCTGTCTCAAAATAAAATATAACAAGGGCTGGGGATGTGGCTCAGTGGTCAAGTGCCCCTGAGTTCAATAGGGCTGGGAATGTGGCTCAGTGGTCAAGTGCCCCTGAGTTCAATCCCTGATACCAAAAGAGAGAGAGAGAGAGAGAGTCCTGGAGAACCACAGAGTAAAGGGAATCAGCTGTACCCCAAGCAGAGTGTTGGGGGAAGGGAGCTTCCCTGAGAGTCAGACCTTCATAAATGCATAGCTTATCAGATTGAAGAAGACATTGCTAGTTGTCCCCCAGTATCTGTTCTCCCCTTCTTCCTCATTTTTGTTTCAATAAAAGGACATGCAAAATAAATCTATGTTTCCCAGACTCCTTTGCAGCTAGATATGACCGTATGACTAAGTTTGCTGATCGATGGGATTAAGGTGTATTGTGTGACTTCCAGGGAACGTCCCTAAATGGAAAAACTAAGTCTTTCTTCACTCCTGCCTTGTTCTTGCTGGATGCTGGACTGCAGAGGTAATGGCTGGTGCTTGAGCAGCCCTCCTGGACTGTGAGTAAACCTACATGCTAAAGATACTGGAACAACAAAGTGAAAGAAGTCAGGATCTCTGACAACTTTGTGAAACTGCTGGAACGATCTTGGGCTATGTGACTACACCTTCATATACAGAGAGCATAGACTTCTATTGCATTTAAGCTATAGTTATTTTGGATTTTCTGTCATTCATGGCCAAATCTAATCCTAACAGGTGAAAAATTTATGGCAGTACAATTTCATTCCAAATTCCCAGGCTCTGGCTCTGGCTTGTGTGGGTAATTTTTCTTCCCCATTCTAATTTCCCACTGGGTCTTCTTCAGAGTCCCTGTGGACAATGCCAGGGTAGGCTGACCAGAGTCCCTTGAATGTCACTCCCTCAGGTTGTCTCACCTAAGATCACGGTTCTTCCCCATTAATGGCCAACTGATATGAGGAGTTGGGGAGAGCCCTGGCCATCTCAGACCAATGAAGGTCCACTTTACAGAATCATTCCTTAGTTCCTTCCCCTCCCCACCCCCGGGCTCAGTCTCAAGGACCTGCCCTCATTTTATTGTCCTGCAATTTGAACTCACAGATTCTGCCTCCTATACTTCCTCCACCTGACCTGCAATGAGGCCCGATCCCTGGTTTGTAGACTCTGTTCTTTCTTTCTTCATCTCTTAATAGCATCCGTAAGCCAGGGGCCCCAACACCTAAACACTCCATGCAATTAACACCTAATGCAATTAGTACTTAATGTGATCTTTCTGTAATGCCAATGGAAGCCTCTGGGCTGAGTCCTGAGCTCGGGTTTCCTCTGGCCTTCTCTAAGTGTTCCACAGGGAATTAACCGGAGTCAACTGAACCCTGAGTGGACCCCAGGTACCCATGTTTGCTTCAAGCATGCTGTGTGACCTCAGGTCAGTAACTCAACTTCTCTGTGCTTCAAATGCTTGAACTAAGAAATCGAAATCACAATTTTTACTTGAGTGGACTTTTTTGTGACTAACCAGGAGTTGCCGAACTCTTGGCTCACGGGCTAAATGCAGCCCATTGCCTGTTTTTGTAAATAAAGTCTTATGGGAATGGAACCACACCCGTTGGTTTACACATTGATTCCAGCTGCTTTCATAATGCAATGGGACGGTTGAGTAATTGTGACAGAAACCCATGGCCTGCAAACCCTAAAGTGTTTACTTTCCAGCCTTCTGCAGAAAAAGTTTGCTGACCCCAGTCTGAAAAAAACAGGGGTAAGGTTGTCATATCTCTGGCCTCAAAAGTTAGGAGCAGAGCCCGTCATTCAATCAATATTTATTGAGCACCTACTAGGTGCAAGGCCCCATTGTGGATACCTGAGCTGCAGTAACAGAGGGAAGCAGACATGTCCTCTCCCAGAGCCTGTGTTCCAGTGAAGGAAGCAGACAGGAAATGAGCTCTTCCTCAAATGGGAATAATGTGCCCTAATGTCGCTTTCTGGATTCCTGACACAGGAGGAATTAACTGGCTGTGGAAGCCCTCCCTGTCGGAACTGATCAGCGTGAGCGTCGCTGATGGCGGAGGCGAGAAGGACTTCTGTCCCTAAAAGGGAGTGAGCAGTCAGTGAAGAGGGCACAAGTCTCCCTGGAACCCAATCTCTACTTACAAGACAGCCCCGGGGGCTCCAGAGCCGTTTCCAGGGCTCCCTAAACCTCCGCCGCATGGGTGCCTGGGATTGAGGTGGGATCCATGTCCTCTCCTTTTGCACCTGGGGTGACCTGACCTTAATGACTCCCGGGCAACCCATAGGACGTAGAAGTGACCCTCAGCGACATCTGCAGATAGGGCATGTGGCTTCCACTTGGTCCTCAGCACGCTCACCCTGGGGGATGTCAGCATCAGGCAAGAAGTCCAGCCCCCCGCAGACCACCATGCTGGAGGGTCCACAGGGAGGTGCACCCATCAACAGCCACCTGGGCTCCGGCTGCCCCGGGTGCTGTCTAACTGCAGCCCAGACAGGAACTGCTCAGCCGCGCCCTCCTCAAAGTCCTACTCCACAAAATCGGGAGCAAGGTAAAGCCTCGAAGTTCGAGGATGAGCCTTTGCAAAGCAATACTCATGCAAACCCCATTGATTTCAGAGGGTGGCTGCCGAGGACCCGGATGTAGACAGACTAGAACTGGTAGTGCCCTGTCACCCCCGGCACCCGCAAAGAGGCAATCATCTCCAGAGCAGCCTGGTGCCACCATGGGGTTCTCGTCTCCTCCAGGACAAGCCCTGATCAGCCTCTCAGGGTGTCCCAAGCCCCCAGGGACAGTAGACATGGCTGAGCAGCGTCTGATACAGAGAGTGGGGGCCACACAGTCCAACAAGGGAGAGATTTATGCTTCTTACTCTCCATCTGCAAAGCAAAACAAAAATAGCTGAAACGCCGGTTTTCTGCTTTATCGGCTCTGTGAATAAGCATATAAATTTCTATGACATTTCTGGAGGCTTGCTGAAGGGGAAAAGCCATCCCCAGGACGTGGCCAGCAGCAGCGGCATATGGTTTGCTGAGAGCGGAGGCAGAGACTTGTGTGTCTGCGAGAGCCGAAAAAAGGTGACTTTGTGGGTAATTTCAGACTCCAGGCAGAGTTTTCGCTTTTTAAAAAAATGTTTCCCCTTTTTCATAAAAAGAAAAAAAAAAACTAGTCTTGCCTAAGCTCTTACAGCCAATCAGCTCTCCGCAGGGAAGCAGGACCACGCTGTCGCTGTCGCTGTGAGGATGCGCTCAGGAGGTGGTGCAGATTCCGCTGCCTCTGCCTGGGGAGACCATGCTCTTGGCCTCTGGCACCGATCGAGGACACCGGGGACCGTGCTCACATAGGAGCTAGTCCTTCCTCCAGCCACAACTTGGTCAGAAATTTGGAGAAGACATCTCCAGCCCCGCATCCGCACGTAGAGTCTGCGTCCGCCTGGCAGGGAGACAGGTCCCACCCCTCCTCCAGGAAGCACAAAGCATCCAACTGGTTTGCAGTTCCTGGGAGTAGAAAAGGCCAGTAAACTATTCTGCTTAGTCCACACTAAATTCTATAATTAGATTCATTCTTGTGGCTTAAAGCAAGCAAGGACTTTGTCCCTTTTTAAGTTTCAATTATGCCTTTCCTTGGAGTACTTTCATACATTGGTCTCCTATCAGTCACTTACACTTTAGCATAAATGAATGGATTAGCAACTACCCTGAAACTTAATAGTATAAGGGAGGGAAAGAAAATGAGGGACCTGGGCCAAGGGGAGAAAGGAATGGGAAAGGATGGCGGAGGGGTTCGAGGAAGGAATCAAGAAGGAAGATGTATCCCAAGACAAACTTAACCTTCTTCAGTTTCATACAGAATCCCACCGTGCTGTCACAAACCAGGCCACTGAGGAGAGAACATGACTGAAAATACTCCAAGAAAGCAACAGTGCTGCCAGAATTGCCATGTCAGGTGTGAAGACGCAGGCTGTTCCCTTGCCCTGTCTCCAGAAGCACCAGCTGGCCGCGGGAGAGCAGGCTCTGTCCTGTTCCTGCCTGAGCTTTCCACTGCAGCGTCTGGACTTGGTGCTCTGAACTGCCTCTGAACAAGGCAAATGCGTTGGCAGTATAAAGTGAAAACATGTCAACTTGGCAGGGGTGCCTGTCACAACCTGTCTTGGACCTGCTTTTGCAGTCACTTATCCAAACAGGTCCTCCCCTCCCCCTGTGCTTTATTATGTACCTGCTCCCCAGTTCCCTCTCGCCATCCCCAAGCCCATCCCACTTTCTCCCACCTCTCCCTCTGCTCACACTATCTGCTCTTCCTGGATGGCTCTTACCATCTCCACTGCCTATTAAACTCCTATACGTCCTGCAAAACCCAAAGCAAATTGACCTCATTTAAGAGATTTTCCAGGATCACTCCATAGACTCCCTGCCTCCTCTTCCGTTACCCCTGTTTGAAAGTCTGTTGTCAGGTCTCTTCGGTATCATAGTTTTAGTTTCCCCCGAGAGCATAGCCTGAGACAAGGGTCTGGGTGCTGGTTGTTTATTTGCAAGACCATCTTAGGAAGTCCAGTGAGGGAGTGGAGGCTGAACAGGGAGGGAAGTCATAGGAGATCACCCCTGTAGGCAGCTGGAGCTCAGTTCCCCTGAGGACCCCTGAGAAATCACAAGGCACATGCCTCAGAATCAGCCCCTGCAGGGAAGGAGCCTGGAACATTTAACTGACAATCCCAGCCTTCCTTGGCCAAGGGCATTCCTGAGGCACTAGCTCCCTGTACCTTCTGGTGGCTCCTGCATTGTCCCAGGCAAGCTCCCCTGGCGCTCCGCAAAGCCCTCAGGCAGTAAAACTGAGACACACAGCCCTTGAAATGGGAAGCAGTTAATGTGCTGGAAACCATCCACCACAGCTGCCCAGGAACTCTGGTGGGCGGCAGGGAAATGGGGCAGGAAACAAACAGCAAGCACTCCTCGTATTAGTGACATACGGTAGCCCCTCCCCTGACCTGCTGTTTCCCTTTCTGCAGCTTCAGTTCCCCGAGGTCAGTGGTGGCATGAAAATCTTAAATGGAAAATTTCCAAAGTAAACAATTTTTAAGTTTTAAATCACGTGCCATTTTGAGAATGATCGTAACATGCATGCTGCCACACTACGATAGTCTAACTGAGCGAGATGGCTACTGAGTGGCTACCGAGTGGGTAGGGTATACAGCGTGGATACACTGGACAAAGGGATGATTCGCATCACGGGCAGAATGGAGCAAGATGGCGTCAGATTTCCTCACGCTACTCGCGATGGTTTCTGGGGGCTCAGTAAAGAATGTCAGTAGTAGCCTAACCCTATCACAATGTCTACATTGTTTGCCTTATTTCTCATTCTGTCAGAATTGTATCATCTCACAGCGTCACCAGAAGGGTGACTGCCGTACAATTAGATATTTGAGAGGGTGACCACAATCACATAACTTTATCACATTATATCGTTGAAACTGCTGTTTTCTTCTGTTGTTAATCTCTTACTGTGCCTAATTTATAAATTCATCTTTATCACAGGTATGTACATATAAGAAGAAACTTAGTATATGTAGGGTTGGATACCATCTGTGATTTCGGGCATCCGCTGGGAATATTGGAAGGTGTCTCCCACAGGGGACTACTATAGTTATTTAGATATTTTTCTCCACCCTGTGATATTCTAAGAAGCTGTGGTCCTCCTCCTCTTTGTATCCTTACTTAGCACTGGTGTGTACATGGGAAACACTTGATAGTGAACAAATCAAATGGTGTCCTCGCTGTTGTTAGCAAAGCATCTTGTTACCCAGCATCTTGGACCCAGAGTAGATTTAAACACCCACAGCCCCAGCCTGGGCACAGCTCCAGTGCCACAGTTTGGCAATAGGAGTCACAGAGGTAGGCCAGACACTTGGGACTCTATCTGAATGCACTGGAAGGTTCCACCAGACCCTGGGTCAATAGACATGAGGGTTTGATCTACAGCCAAAAGACCTTATCTCCCATCCGCTCACCTTGGATCAATCCAGAAAGAAGCAAGAACAGGCAGAATGAAGCTACCAAGGTGGTGGGAGCCGGGCCGTAGGCAGATGGGAGCAGGCCACTGTACCAACTTATCTGGGCATCTGGTCAGCCGCAGAGGCTGGCAAGGCCTGACTTCAGCATGGAGTGTCTCCCAGGAGCATTAGGCTCCTCCGGGGCTCTGCTGGCTCACTCCTTCCCAGCAGTTCCCATGTCCCCACAAAACCAATGTCCACATCTTAACCCTTGGGACCTGGAGATATGAGCTGATTTGGTAAAAGGGTCTTCACAAACATAGTTAAATGATAGAACTCGAGACGAGATCATCCTGGATTATCTGGGTGGTCTGTCCGTCCAATGGCGGGCGTCCCTGTGACAGACGCGCAGAGGAGAGACGTGGCGAGAAGAAAAGGCCGTGCGCAGGTGGAGGCAGAGATTGGGGCCATGCAGCCACAAGCCAGGGACACCTGGAGCCACCAGAGCCGGAAGAGGCATGAGAGGATCCTCCCCTACAGCCTCCAGAGGGATTGTGGGCCCTGAAGACACCTTGAATTCAGTCTGCTGGCCTCCAGGACTGAAAGAGTCCATTGATTGTGAAGTCAGCAGTTTCTGGTAATTTCTTACAGCAACTCCAGGGAATGAATATAAGTGGCCTCTTTTTTGTTCCTCCACAAGGTACACACATTCCCGCCTGGAAGCGTCTCTACCTGCCATCCCCGCTGCGTGGAATGTTCTTCCACCATTTCTCCTTCCCTCAGCTCACTTCCTTAGTAAGGCCACATTGACCCGCCCCATCGAAAAGCTGCGGTCTACATACTTTCTCTGCATTGTTCGTTTCCCTTCTTGGATTAACTTTTTCCATGAATCCATCACCTCCTAACCCACTCTAAAGTGGGCTTATTTCTTTCATTTATTGTCTTCAGTTTTGTTTTTTTTTTTTTCTTCGACTCTGGTTTATGGTTGTTTCCAACTCACAATAGACATTTGATAAACATTTGGTAAATAGACGAATGCTCTGAATGCAGTAAGATCCTTCAGGAAAATAAGACTTCTCATTCTACAGTGCTTTCTACTGCTTGTACCAACGTTCTCTCTTTTGATCCTCAAAATCGCTCGGGGAGATGACATTATTACTTCATTTCCCAGGGGAGGAGGTTCAAAGAGACAAAATAATTTGCCCAAGGTCACGAAGAGGTGAAAGGAAGATTCAAACTCAGGCCTGTCTGACTCCAAAGCCTACCCTCTTTCCAACACACATACATGTAAGGTGCTGTTTCTAGAAGGTTGCCAAGAATAAACATTGTGTGCAGAGCAGAACAAATTATAAATCATGTAATGTGTGTTTAAAGTGCAATATTGTAAGATTGGCACCTGTATATGTGTGTGTGTGAAATTAAAATTGAGAGGGCTTATTCCTGCTCACTGTGATATTTGCCAAAATCATTATTATCTCCATGTTATAAGTATCTGCAGTTCCGACATAGTGACTCAACAAACATTCATTCAACAAACATTGAATCACTTATTGAGGAACACACTGCCTTCTTCTTTATCCCCTCAGCCCATTCTGGAGGTCGCCTGCCTTTGGGTGGAGAGTTCTAGAAACTTCCATGACTTCTTATCTCTGGCACTTATCTGTCTTCAGGCTCTCTCTGATTGCAAGAGTGGGGGCAGGAATTAGGCCACGTAGACCCACCCCAGCTTCATGGCGCTTTTAATGGACGGCAACTCCAGGATATGTTCCCATTGTTTTCTAGAAAGTTCCCAGCAGGATTGAGTCTCACTTGCCCACCTGCTCCTTACCACACTGTTTACTGGCTTTCTTCTTCCCTGTCTCACTTCTGCCCCCTCTTACTGGGCTTCTGGGATCTCTTTCCAAATAAATGACTTGCACCCACATCCTTGGGAGGACGCAAACTAGGACACTTGCCATGTGCGCCGCGCTAGGATTGGAGATTCAGAGCAGGGTAAGCCATGGCGAGGTTCCCAGAGTCCCAGAATGACGGCCCCAACAATCGAGGAATCTGGAAAGTTGGCTCCCTCTGAAGTGCGTCACTCCCTCTGGCAGAACAGATCAGCTCTACACACTCTAGGGACGTGCCGGAGGGACGGCATACCACGAAATGCTTTCTGAAACCACCTTTCTGAAATGTTGACAAGCCAAGCAAGAAAGCCAGGCTCATCCTGTTCCTGTGATTCATCCTACCTCATTTCTGATCCTGGAGAGGGTTGGATCAATCCTTTATCCCACAAATATCTCCTGAGCTGGGTCTTGGCACCGTGTCAAGAGCCAGACAGATCTGGATTTTACGTGGGGGGCCACCCTGTGACCTGGTCACCAAAACGTGGACCAAGATCTGCTGCCGCTGAAGCCACCTGAAAGCATATGGCTCCAGAAAGCACATCCACAAGATGTGTCCCCAAAGCATTCTGGAGTGACAGTAGCCACCTGGCAATTGATAAATGCCTCCCAAGGTGTCTCCCTCCAAGGACCACAGCCGCAAACCAAAAGCAGCTGTGGAACGCTGGATTTTAATACGAGGTTTCATTATCATAAAATTATATCTTTTTTTAAAAAAATTACTGATGTTAAACCAAACAGACAGACAGAAGAGGGAGAATAAATTACCATGTTCCCCAGAAGGCCTCAGAAAAAGCCAAGTCAATAAGCAAGCTGGTAGACTCCCTTCACTTGGTTCCCAGGGATGACACTCTTGACCAGAGTTTAAAGTAGTTCTAGGCTGGTCACCCAGAAAACCAAAGTTAACCAGACCTAGCCCTCAATCCAGTGACCTGACTGACCCCAGTTCCTCTGCGGCTCAGTGAGACCCCTCTGCTGGATACACAGGGATCCTGGCGTGGCCAACATGGGAAACTAGGAGCTCTCTGGGACCTTCAAAGTGGGTCAAGCCACCTTTGCTTTGGGATTTCATCTAACCTACCCTGAGCTAAAAGCAGCTACAACCAGATGAGGCAGTCAAAGCCTCCAAAGAGTCTCGCGAGACTACAGGACCATGTGATTTTCCCAAGCCCACTAACCTGAGCTGGTCCCCAGGAAGTCGTAGTGGGGTAGACCAGAACTCTGGCCTGTGCTCAGCAGACTATCAGGTGTCCTCCCCATCCAACTGGGCACATTGGACTTTCTTCTTATCAATTCTGAGGTTTTTTCCCTTTTGTTTAATTCATCAGGAGCCAGTGGCTGCTGGAATGCACCACAAAGATCAAAGGAAGAAGGACAGGGCTCCCCAGAAGGCACATCAAGCCTGTCTGGGAAGGAGACATTTTCTCATCCAGGAAATAAAAATCTTGTACTTTCAGCAGTGATTATAAAGAGGGGCTATTTATTTTGTTCTGTGCTATCCAGTGCTAAAGGGGCTGGTTGCACTTTGCAATTCAGCAGCCTGAGTCAGGAGCACAAGGTTGGACACCACGTGGTGAACACACTCTGGTGACAGAAAAGCATTCTGTAGAAAATCAGGGTTTTGCAGGACCTCAGTCCTATCTCTGGGGTTCATCTCTTTTCCAGTCCCTCTCCAGACTTTTTCAGGATGACAAAAACAAAAGAACTCACTTATTCATTTAACAAATACTGAGCAACTGTCCAGTGCCAGGCACTGGAAATTCAATGAGGAGGAGAACGGAAACAGGCTCTACCCTCAAGGGGTTGAAGTCTACAGGGCAAAGAACACTGAATAAATATACAAGCTGTCACAGAAGTGGAAGGTGCTATGAGCCTTTCTAACAAGGGGGTATGAGCTGGTCTAGGGGGCGAAGCAACTATTCCCCAAGGAAGCCATTTTTGAATTGAGAACTAAAGACTGTGTAAGAGTTAACTGGTTACAGAAAGTATAAAAGAGCATTTGGGGCACATTTTTTAAATTTATTTTTTGTACCAGGGATTAAACCAGGGTGCTTAACCACTGAGCCACGTCCACAGATCTTTTTTATATTTTATTTAGAGACAGGGTCTCACTGAGTTGCTGAGGGCCTTACTAAATTGATGAGGCTGGCTTTGAACTCACAATCCTCCTGCCTCAGCCTCCCAAGCTGCTGGGATGACAGGCGTGCACCATTGTGCTCAGCTTCTGGGAACAGCTTGTGACCCCTGATATGACAGATGTAGATAATCAGCCTCAACACATCCTGAGCGAACAGGAAAGGGGGAAAGCCATCCAAACACTGTCCCTCCTGATCAAGTTCACAGAACCATCAACAAAATACCCGCCCACCCCATGCTCCTGAATCTGATGGAGCCTTTAGATGTAAGCACGCAATTTATAGGAATCACAGGTGTCAGAGGACCGTGTTATGACATGACAAGCATGTGATCACAAAAAAGCAGACTGAAAAGCTCTATAAGACATATATCCTGGCTTCCTTCCACAAATAAATGACAAGAAGAGAGGGAAAAAGAGACAGAACGATTTAATATGTGCCGCACTTATTTGGATCCCAATGCAAATAATCTATTTTTTCAAAAGAGATTATGACTCTTATGATGCCATTAAAAAAACCCTCAACATCCATTGGATAACTTAGTCTATTAAAAATATTTTAAAGTTTTTATACATTATAATGGTATTTCAGTTGTCTTTTTTTAAAGCCCTGTTGGAGATAGACATCAATATATTTTCAGGTAAAATGGGGTAATATTGAAGTGTGTTTGGAAATCACCTGGTGAGGAAAAGGGGAGCAGATAAGGGTACAGATGAAACAGATTGACCATGAGTTTGTCGTTGCTGCACTTCAGTGTTGGGTACATAACGATTCATTATGCTACCCTCTTCTTCCTTTAGGATGTGCTTTGCTGCGGTTGGACATGGTTGGAGTGTGTCCTTAAGGGCTGTGCTTTTGAAAGATTCTTCCCAGGGTAGTGATGTGAAAGGTGGCGGAACCTTTAAGAGGTGGAGCTTAGTGGAAGGTCACTGGGGACACTACCTGCAGAAGAGATTTATGTACTTGTCATAAGATCCCTGTGAGCTCCCTCAAGAGCGAGTTGTGAATGAATCAGATAGAACTCTCCTGTGTTCCTCTATGAATACATGACCAGTGAAACTCCACGTCATATAAGAACGGGAAGTTATACTCCATGTACGTATGATACATCAAAATGCACTCTACTGTCATGTACATCTAAGAAGAACAAATAAAAAATTAAAAAATCATAAAGCCTGACAAGGTGGCACCCACGTGTAATCCCAGTGGCTCAGGAGGCTGAGGCAGGAGGATCTTGAGTTCAAAGCCAGCCTCAGCAACTGAATGAGAGGCCCTAAGCAATTCAGAGAGATCCTGTCTCTAAATAAAACATTAAAAAAGGCTGGGGATGTGACTCAGTGGTTAAGAGACCCTGGGTTCAAAACCTGGTACCAAAAAAGAAAACAACCAAAAAACAAAAACCATAGAATTCCAAAAAAGAAAGAGTGAGTTGTTATAAAGAAGCATTATGTAGACATGAAAAGAGAATGAAATCATGTCATATTCAGGAAAATGGATGGAACTGGAGATCATCATATTCATGAGGTAAGTCAGACAAGTATTGCATTTTCCCTTGTACGTGAAATGGGGATGGGGGGTGAGGCAACATGCAAGTAACAGGGAGACTATTCGAGAAGAGGAAAGGGACCAAAAGAATGGGGGAAAGCCACAATAAAGTCCGAGATTCTGTGCAATTAAAATGTACTAATAGAAAATACATATATGAATGCTAGAAGGGGAGCCATGAAATAGGTGGGACAGCCTTCCTGACTCAGCTTTCCCAACCCAGTAGCTGTGGGATCGCGGACAAGACGTTCAGCTTCTCTCAATCCAGCCTGACTTCATCTGTATTTGATCACATCTGCAAAGACACCATTTCCTAATGAAGGCAGATGCACAGGTACCAGGAGCTGAGATTTTAACTGGTAACTGGCATAAGAGTCTCAGGCAATGAGCACAACTGTGGGCACAGTTTGGCATTGCATGTGTGCCCCCCTTGCAGCCACAGCACAGCTGTGGGCGGACACCAACCCGGGGGTGCTTCTATCTCCCCCCGTGTTGGAAGGTGGGGAAGCGGGAAGGGAACGGTGGACTGAGTCCCGTCTAAGTAGGACTACCATCAGGTGATACCCTGAGCCTGCCCAGCACTCAGTCACTTGCTCTTTTATGGGAACTCCGGTAAGCTCTTGATGAGCCCCAATAGCATCTCCCACGACAGGGTATCCAGCGTCTCCTTGGGAAACCTCTCCCACTGACCAAAGTGGGGCTCATCCCACATAGACATTGGGTACAGGTCCTTCCACCATCTTGCAAAGCCCTTGCCCTAGTGTAGGTTCCCCCTGCAGATGACAGGACAAGGAGTCCAGTGCCAGTCATTTTTTGGGAAGGGATCCAAGGAAATACTGGTAGGAGAGAAGGAGGGAGGCAGGGAAGATAGGGTGTGCTAGTGGGCAGGTCACTGCTGTGGGCAGATGGACTTCATCCCATTGGGGACTCAGAGGCTGTGGAGAGCACTTGCCAGACTTACCCACCTGAGGGGGAGGAAGATGGAGGGGTTCCCTGTGTACTCCCACCTGAGACTGACATAGGGCTCCTCCCAAAGGGCATTAGCTCCCTGTGACTTTGGAACTGCCTGGTCAGGACCCAAGCACGTTTCTAAGTCAAGCCAGTACCCATGGGAAGAAAGCGCCAGACTTTTAAAAGGTAAGTACTAAGGGGCTATGTGGGGGAACCAAGAGTTTGTGCCAAAGCCCTCTGGCAAAATCTCCTGTGGAGGTAAATCTAGACCACACCAATATTCCTTTCATAGTTTAGAGACCAGTGCCGGGGATTCACACACCAATGACATAGCAGCCAGAAGGAAGGAGGTTAGTCACTTTCTCGACAGAAGAACTCTTTCCCTTCCTCCCTCTCTCCTTCTCTTCTCTTCTTCTCTCCTCTCTTCTCCTCTCCTCTCCTCTCCTCTCCTCTCCTCTCCTCTCCTCTCCTCTCCTCTCCTCTTCTCTCTCTCTCTCTCTCTCTCTCTCTCTCTCTCTCTCTCTCTCTCTTCTCTCTTTCTCTCTCCCCCTTCCACCTCTCCCTCCTGCTTCTGCTTCAGACAAACAGCCCCAGCCTCTCTAGAAGAAAGACCTGTGTCAGATCTCAGTTCTGCGAGGGGTCAAATGTCACGGGGTTTTCCAAGTGAAGGGTTTATATCATTTCTTCTAGACTTCCAGTGGGTGCCCTCCCCCACCCCCACATACACTTTCACCCACTTTTCTAGGTGGGGCCCTGAGGGGGGGGGCCAGCAAGAGATCAGTTCTCTCCAAAGAAATCTGCTCACAGAAAAGCCAGTGTCTCCTCTCTTCAACCTTTTATATCCTCCTCTGAATTCAAGTCCTTTAATTGATTCTTTGATATTTCTTTTGAAAAATGTGCATTTTGGTCTCCCTTTAGAATTTCTGAGCTACTGTCCTCAGCACCCTAGGCAAAATGTGCAATTTCAGGTCCCATCCTGGAGGCTCAGCTCTGGAGGCCGGAAAGCTCTCCCACTGCTACACTAGGCTCTGTGACAGGGAAAGGGTTGCACCTGCCTCCTCACCCAAGACCCACTTCTGACCAGGCACCAAAGTGGCCCACTGGTGTCCTGAATGGCAAAATGTACTCTTTCAAACTAGCCAACAACCTCTCCATCAAAACCTCAGTCTGTGTTCATGGAATCTGGCCTGGGGCCAACATAAGACATTAAAGTGGGTTCAATGGTGACCCCCAAAAGATATGTCCACTGGAACATGAGATGTGGCCTTATTTGGAAAAAGGGTCTTTGCAGATTTAGCTAAGATAAGGATCTCGAGGTGAGATCTTCCTGAATTAAGATAAGCCCCACTAAATCCAATGACAAGTGTCCTTAAAAGGGAGTGGGGACACAGAAACTGGGAAGACAGCCACAAGACAAGAAGCCAAGGATCACTGGCAGCCACCAGAAGCTAGGAGAGAGGCATGGAAAAGAATCTCTTTCAGAGATTCTCCTCTCCAGGAGGAGCTACCCTGCCTGCACCTTGATCCATTGTTTCCAGTTACTCCGTTTGCGATGTGTCGGTTCAGCAGTCCTAGGAAACCAGTAAAAGACCAACGTGACTGGTCTTCCCTCTACCCCCAACTTTCCCCTTTCCTTTCCTCCTGAAGGACAGCTTTCCTCAACCCTGACCTTGATTCTCTTTTCCCCAGGCAGATCAACACAAGGACATGTCTCCCGCTGGTCAGTTGCCCTGCCAACTGCATGGTCAACTCCACTCCGACCAACCTGGTACAGACACAATTGCACTCAATAAACATGGTCTCATGTGAGCTTCTTCAGGGCCCAACCTTCCCCTCATCGACTTTCTTCTCTCACACTCAGTCTCTTCTGACTCTTCATGACCTCTCCATATACCCAAAGTTCATGTGACTTTAAATAGCCAGAGGTCCAGTGTCCATTCAAGCAATGGACAGTGTCACTGGGACCGTGCTGGTGCTGGGCACAGTGCCAGGCACTGGGACATAATGGTGAACAAGAAGGGTTGATATCTGTCCTCAGCCAGGTCTCAACAGCCTGGCCTCCATCCTTCAGGGCCCAGGAGAACCGAGTGAGGTTGGTACTCTGGTCTTCTTCCAGACCACAAGAAGCCAGCAGCCCAGGATCTCCCCATCTCCCCATCAGCTCCTCAGACACACAGAGGCATCTCCCTGCCTAAACATGATGATATTCAACATTACAACCCTTCAAAAACAAAAAGTAATGCATTCTAGAGCCCCAAGGAAAGAAAATCAGAGTCCCAAAAATGCATGTGACTCCCAGTCTGTTACAAAAGTCTGTCTTCTTGGTGATGTTATGGATGAAGTGTGTCTTCCCAAAATTCATATGCAAAAATGGTGACCGTCCAGTACCTCAACATGTGGCCATATTTGGAAACAGCATTGTTAAAGATGATCAAGTAAAGATGAAGAAGTCCCTCATCTGACTGGTGTTCTTTTAAAAGTAGGGGACATTTGAACACAGAAACAGAGATAGAGAGAAGATGAAGTGAAGACTAAGGGAGAAGACAGCCATCCACCAATGAAGAAGAAAGGCCTAGAACAGATCCTTCCCTCACACACCGGAAGGAACCAACCACGACAACACCTTGATTTTGGACTGTGAGACAACATGTTTATGCTACCCAATCTATGGTGCTTTGTCACAGCAGCCCTAGCAGACTAACACAGGTGTGACTGTCAGATGTGACAGTTCTATGAGACAATGGCATCAAGAGGGCAGCTGGGTTTTGAGCCAGGTACGGTGGTGTGTGCCTATAATCCCAGCACCTCAGGAGGCTAAAGCAGGTGGATTGCAAGTTTGAGGCCAGCCTCAGCCACTTCGAGAGACTCTGTCTTGAAATCAAAATAAAAAGGCGTGGAGGTGTAGCTCAGTGGTAGAGCACCCCTGGATTCCAACCTCAGTTCTGAAGAAAACAAAAACAAAAGGCAAAGAGGTGGCCCAAGGTGACCACCAAAAGGAAAGTGGTCATGGCAGAAAACCAGGACCCTTGAAATGGGCTTTCCTGAGCATCAGTCCCTCTTGTCAGCTATACCATAAGCAAGGCCTGGCTTAAGAGTCAACATAGTTGATCTCCAATCTGGGCTTCTCCACTTTCCAGATATGGGACTCAATCCAGATTCTGGGATTCCTCTTGCGAAAAATGGCAACTCAGTCCTCTTCACAGCCCTCTCTGTGGGCTAGCTCAGGTTGTTTTCCCCCAGAAGTTGATTCTGAATAAGGTTCTGAGTGCAGGTGGTTTATTTGGGAAGGGATCCCAGGAATCTTCGGCAGGAAAATACTCAAGTGATACAAGGCAGGAAAGATGGCGAAAAGGGATATATTATTAAGCCAGCTATCATAACAGTAAGAAGAGTTTAATCCAATGGGAAACGCATAAATGTTGCAAAACAGTTGCCTCCAAGTTATCCTGCCTGATGGATGAGGGAACTGGACTATTTACCCACCCACACCCATCAGGCATGGTTGAGGGCTACTTTTGTTGATTGCTGAATGTATGAGTTTCCTTCTGCTGCTGTAACAAATTCCCACAAACACTGTGAATTAAAGTCACACAAATTTATTATCTTTTAGAGGTCAGAAATCCAAAATGGATTAGCAAGGCTGCATTCCCTCTGGAGACTCTAGGGAAGAATCTATTTCCCTGCCTTTTCAAGTTTCTAGAGTCTCCCACATTCCTTGGCTCGTGGCCCATGTGTTAGTCAGCTTTCTATCACTATAACAAAATGGCTTAGATAATTAACTTATAAAGAGAAAAGGTTTGTTTTGGCTTACAGTTTTAAAAGTTCCTGTCCAAAAGCAGGCAGATCCATTGCTTTGAGGCTCTGGTGGGTGTACCAGATGGCAGTGGCAAGGAGCATGTGGCAGAGCAAACTGTTCACCTTGTGGCTAGGAAGCAGAAAGGGAAGAGGAAGAGACCTGGGTCCCACAGTCCCCTTTGATGTGACACCTCTAATGACCTAAGGACCTCCCTCTAGGCCCCACCTCCTAAAGGTTCCCCTATTCCTCCCAGTAGCTCCACTGTGGGAACCAAACCTGTAATAATGGACCATTGGGCGACACGTCTCCAAACCATAGTACCCCGCATCACTCTGATCTGCAATATCATTGTCACATCTCTTGCTTTGCTTCCATTATCACTTCACATTCTCCAACTCTGACCCTCCTGCTTCCCTTTTGTAAAGACCTACCCTGACAATTGCCCCATCTCGAGATCCTTATTTTAACCATATCTGCAAAGTCTCTTTTACCATCAAATCCCATAATCACAGGTCCTGAGGACTAGGACATGAACGACTTTGGGGTCTATTATTCAGCCAGTATACTAGATCCTTCTGGCCTGCTCCATACAGGCAAAGCTACCCTCTAGGGTGGGGGAAGCACTCAGGTCCACATGCAGATATACAAAAAGGGGGTTGGACTGGATATGGGTGGGGGCTAACACTGAGCAGCAGAGCAGAAAAACGAAGATATACAGAGAAAGTCACTGAGTCGGCAGAGGCAGAACAGGGGGCCATCCATAGCGGTCTCAGAATTGTCAGACCAAGGGCATGGAAGATGAATCCTATCATTAGAACAATCGAAAGAGCCAGACTAATACATTAACAGATGGCATTCTTATGAGAAATATTTCATGATGGGGAAGGTGCATACAACTGCTCCCATTTGATAGCTAAAGAAACTGAGGCTAGTGACTTGCCCCAGATTGCAGTGAAGGAGCAAAGACCTGATCTTGGATCTCCTGACTTCACACCAAGTGCTGCTCTCATTACCCCTCACCTAGCTGCAGCACAGCTTGGAACAGTCTGGAATGAGCCAGGCCCATGGCCATACCTGAGAGGATGCCAGCCCCTCAGTCACATAATCTTCTACCTCTGAGCCTCTGAGTGCCTGGCTGAGCTGCTGGAATTGAGAGAGACCCAGCAGGACTGTTGATAAATTCGATTGCTTTACCAGAAGTTTAAAAATGTAGCCACTCTGGTTGAGCATTGTTTATAATCTATCTCTGGTAATTTGCCTCCTACGTGTGTACATGCAAGAGCAGTTGCCAAATCCTGTGGATGATCCCTCCCCAATCTCTCTCTCCCCCATCTGTCGCCTCTCCTTCCTTCCACTTTCCTCTCTCACAGATCCATTGCCTCCCACCTGGACCACAGTAAAAGCCTCCTGGTCGTGTCCCTGTCTCCTGAGTGCCCCTGCCCCCATTCATCAGACACCTTGCCTCTTGATGAACTCCAGCTAAAATAGTACAGGAGAGGCTGGTGGGCCATTCATATTCCTCCAGACTTTTCTAGTTTGGCGTTCTGGCAGACTCTGCTAGTATCTGTATTTCTGTTGCTGGGGTTTTTTTTCCAGAAACTACAAGTTGGAAGGGCCAAGGAAATAGTACCTCCAGAAAACAGCCCGTAAGCCATGATGGAAGGGGAGATGGTAGAAAAATGCCCCAGCTCCCTGCTGTTCCGTTGGGAAAATTGTGAGCTGTGTGGTCTACATTGTCTCCCATAGTTCACCATGGGATTGAGTTCCAGTTGCCCACAGTAGTGGCTGGCTTGATAACACCCTTTATACCTACCCTCCCTTATCCGTCTCACTTCTCTACTCCCCTGCCATTTCACACCGCCATCTTCCAAGTAACTCTTGTCCTTGAATCTTTCTCTCAGGACCTGCTTCTGAGAAGCCCTAGCTCAGGCTATTGGGTTCCTCATCTACACAACAACTGACCAGAAACTGTCTCTCCAGGCCCTCCTTAGCCTGCTATCCAAGATTCCCCAAGGCTGGCCCCAGCCCATGCTTCCACTTGAACTTCCATCATGGATGTGGCCCAGAAGTCAAAGAGCAAGGTTGACTTATTTCCTGGTCGTGCATTCCCATGCCTTTCGTAAGATGTCTGTTTTACCTGAAGTCCTACCTTCTTTCTGTGTTAGCTCTTTACTGCAGTAACAAAAAAATAAGGGGAGATAGATCTATTTTGGCTCGGTTTTAGAGACTTCAGTCCATGGTCAACTGGCTCCATTGTTTCTGGGCCTGTGATGAGACAGAGCATCATGGCAGAAGGGCTGGCAGAGCAAAGACTAAAAGAGGCCAGGGACAAACAAATACCTTTCAAAGTAAGTAGTGACCTACTTCCTTCAACTGGGCCCCACCTCCCGATAGCCCATGCAGCTATGAACCCATCAGTGAATTAATCCACTGATGAGAGTAGAGCCCTCGTGATCCAGTTACTTCCCAAAAGCCCTACCTCTGAACATTGCTACGTAATGCACCAAGACTTCCACACAGTAGCCTGAGGGGGACATTCCAGATCCAAACTAAAACATCCTTCTTTTCTTACCATGTTTCCCGTATCCTATAAAATCAATTCGGAGTCCCCAGTGAGGCAAAAAGAGAAGGTGTTGATCATATTTGAAGCTGGGGATGGGTCCATGGGGGGTTATTATGCTATCTGTTTACTTTGTGTACATCTGAAAGTTTCCATAATAAAAAGTTAAGAAATAAAATCAGTCCCTCAGTGTGATAGACATTGTTGGTGTCCTGCCCATTTGCCCTCATTCCTATGGTATCCACATACCGTTTTGTCTGAAGGCATTCTCTAATGTCGGAGCATGCTCAGTTCTTATGCAGAGCAGGTCAAGGGTGTCGGGGAACCAACACTCCCCACAGCAGCTTAGATGCATGGAGTATGTGGATGAACACCCTGGCTACCTCGCCTTTGAGTGCAATAACTCTGAGGATGTTCCTCACCATCTCCCAGCAGTGCCCAGTTGGACCAAGCCCCAGATGCTCTTTAGCAGACTTGTACTGGCTTTCTCCTCTTCCCTCTCTGAGTCCCCCTCTTTCCTGCTGGTGTTGCAGTGATCTTCTCTCTCATAAAGTCCTTTTACACAAATCCTACTCACCAGATATCTTAAGGCAGAGCCAACCTCAGACAATATGTCAGCACCACCATGAAAGTATTGCTTCTTCTCATACTTAAAAATGAGATTTTCCTCCTCTATGTCTCTGGGGCATATTATCTGGACTCTGGAAGATTCAAGGCAACTCCTTCTTAGATACATTTGGAAGGATGGCAAGATGGAACATGATAAAGAAGTTGACAGAGTAGATTTTTAAGGCCTGGAGGCCAGAGTTAACTAAAATTAAGTGTATTATTAATTCTGAATGACCCAAGCTTCATATTTCCCTCCTAAGAGAGTCTTTATACAGAACTCACCATGTTAGTACCTCATGCTAATTGGACAATGGTGGGCACCTACTTCTAGAAGCTTCTAGAAGCTTCTGTCTATAAGTGGGGAGCTATAAAGGGCCTAGTTAGAAAGAAGAATCTAGACAGAGGTGAGGAATGAAAGGGGAATGCAAGACTGACAGGCTGGCTCTGGTGGTTGCAGGTGACGTGGAAGACCAGTTCCAAGCTCCCACATAGGCCCTGGTGAAGACAGAACCTCTCTTGGAAGCACGGTTTGGCTCCTGCGGCCTGGAACCTAAGCTCCATTGCCTTGGGATCCTCACTGAAGATCTTGGGGGCCATGTGCATTTTGAGAGTAGGCAGTGTTAGTAGGAGTCTTTGACAATGACCACTTCAGTGGCCACCACCATTGGCCCTACCTCTAGTTTCTAGTCTACAGACATCCCCAGGACTCATGAGGCTCTGGAGAAGGACAGGAGTCTCTCAGAAACCACTGGCCTAGGCAAGAGGGACCTCCAAACCAGCACAACAAAATCTTATGAAATTTCTTGCCTTCCAGAATTGTGAAACAGACACTCCTCTGGTGTTATTGGTGGAGTTGACTTCCAAAGATAGGTTGAAAATGGTCATGTAGCTTGTGCTATTTTCTCTTAGGACATTTGCTTTGGGAGTTCTGAGTCTCTATGCAGAAAGTGCTGCTACCCAGTGAAGCTCCCATCTTTTATTCCATAGGGAAAACCCACAAAGAAATACAGTGAGGGATATAGGGAGTATTGAACAAAGGACATGAAACTTCAGTTAGACAGCAGGAATAAGTTCAAGAGATCTATTGCACACTGCAGTGACTACAGTTAATAACAATATGTTGTATATTTGGACATTGCTGTGAGAGTAGATTTTAAGTGTTCTCACCACAAAAAAGTGATAAGAATGTGAGGTAATGCATATGTTGAATAGTTTGACTTTGTCATTCTGAAAATGCTATGGTTTAAATATGTTCCTCAAAGTTGACATATTGGAAACTTGGCCCTCAATGTCACAGTGTTGAGAGGCAAGACCTTTAAGAGGTGATTAGGTCAGGGGGCTGAGCTCTTGTGAATGGCTTATTGTTGTTGTCATGGGAGTAAAGTCATTGGAATGAAAGTAGATTTGTTACAAAGGCAAGTTCAACTGCCTCTTGGTCTCTCACATTGTCTTGCCCTTCTGCCTCCCACCGTGAGATGATGCAACAAGAAGAACCTTTCCAGATGCAAGTCCCTCAGACTTGGACTTCCCAGCCTCCAGAACTGTAAGAAACAAATCTCTGTTATTTATAAATAACCCAGTCTCAGGTATTCTGTTATAGCAACACAAAATTGAGACAAAACTGTATACATATATCAAAACATTGTACACCATAAACATAAACAATTTTCACTTGTCAATAATAATATAAATGCTATAAAATAAAACAAACAACGAAATATAGACAGATGTCCAAGGATCCCGTTTCTCTAGCCCCCAGCTAACAGTGCCAATAACCATCAGGAACCTCCAAAAACATGAATGAGTAGGCTTTCACATAATTTAGTCCTTAGCCTTTGAGTCAACCCGACTAAACTGAGTGGAATGGAGAAGATCTGTCTTCACTGAGTCCTGCCCAAATTGCAGGTTCATGAGCAAAATAAATGTTGCCTTAAGCTACTAGATTCTGCAGTGATTTATAACATAGTACTAGAGTAATCAGTACTATGTACTGATACATAGTACTAAGTACTATGTACTTACATAGTACTACATAGTACTAAGTAATCAGAATAACCATCCCCACCCCTGAAAATTGTATGGTTGTTGAATTCTCAAAGCCCTCTCCAACCGTGGCAAAGACAATACTTTGTGTTCACCAGTCCCTATTTTCTTTACTCATTGGGTACACAAGATGACTACAGCCTTTGCAGTCAGATGGGGCCAATAACTGGGTTCTGAACAGTAAAATGTGACAGACTCAGATCTGATCTCTAAAACTTTCTGCCCAATCCTATGTGCCCTCTCCCGTCCCTCCTCCGTCCAGTGAATGGAAAGACCCCGTGGAGAATTTCAAGATGGAAGAAGCAAAAGATGGAAGTAGACGCCAAATACCTGCAGCCATTGTTCTAGCAACTAGCCTTCCCTGAGTAAGGTACATTTAACTTCTTTTCACCTACAAAGAACCTTTCATGTTGTATCTTATGCCTGTAGTCATAATTATTAATGCTCCTCTCTTGGCTTCTATACTAGTCTATAAAGTCCCTTAGGGCAAATTATACACTCGAGTACCTGTGAGTCTTCCACATGCAGGCTCAATCATTATCAATACCCCTTGCTGATATTTGTTGAATAAATACTATAAATTCCACATATTTTGATGTCTTTAGTCTATGCCATAACACCACAAGATTGTTATTATTACTACTTCCAATTTAAGAAATAGGATCAGAAAGGTTAAGTAATTTTCTCAAGGCTGTTCAGCCAGCGTTGTCTGATTCCAGTGCCCACGCACTCCCTCTCTGCCTGAGCATGGCACGGGTTGGCACACACCCTTTCCAACGTTCAGGACCCGTGAAGACAAAACTCAACCACGTGAAAGGGTTTACATGTCCCTTTTCAGAAGAGGGCTTTGTGCTCACCCGGACAGCAGCATCCCAGGCCTGATGGCTTTCCCTTCACCGTGGCCAAGCTTGGGACACCAGGTCTCCCTAGTCCCAGTGGTCACATTCATACTGAACCACAACAGGAAGCCTTCCCAGCATGTCTCATGTGGCTGGGTGGCTCCAGCTGCCTCCTGCACCCTTGGACCAGCCACCCAGGCCCCTCGGGGTTGATGAGATCACCAAGGCACACAGTGTGGTCTCTGGACACTACTCATTCATCCTGCCCATTTTTCCCAAGGCCAGCTCTGCGCCGTGCTGCAGTGATAATGGAAACCCACCAAGAGAGAAAAAGAAAACTTAAGATTGTGCATGCACGTGTGCGTGCACGCGCTCGCACGTGTGCATGAAGGGATTTGCTTGGAAACGCCAACCCCTCACCAAAGATGTTCCCAGTCCTCATTTGTACACACAGTCTTCAAACATCAAAGTGTTTGTTAAGCGTAAATATTTTTATTCGCTCCCCTCCTTCTCCTCCCTCTCCTCTTCCATGCAGACTCGGAGCTCAGTGGATGCCAGGAGACCCCTCTGACTCAGAGCCAGTAAGGATGGGTTTTGGAAAAGGGCACTTCCAGGTCCCAGCGGGCAGTCGGCAGCTGAGCCTGACAGCCGCCCGGGACTTGGCTCCCAGCAGCAGGCTCCTAGCTTGGCGCCTGTTTCCATAGAAACGGGCGGGCCAGGATTGGCAGCTGTGGGAGCTCCCCAGGCCGGCTGCTATTCAAGCGTCCCTGGGTGTACCTCCACTCCCCTGCCACACCTTGCCCAGGTCTGCTCTGGAAACGTGCCCAAATAGAGGGGAGCTGGGAGGCTTCCCCCAACGCTCTGAATTCTGGGGCACCAAGAACCGAGATGACACCTGGCTTGGAGCCGTTGTTAGCCGCTGGTCCCCCTCCATCCTTCACTGGATACTCAATGCTGTGCCCAGCTCAGATTTCCCACAGCGCCCACCACCCTGGCAGAGGCCCAAGAGCCCATCGAGAGAGCCCAGGTGGGGTTATGCTCAGAAGAGGCAGCAAGCCACAAGGGCCAGCCATCGTTCTTATCCGGTGAAGCCCTATTATTAAGCACCTCTCGGCTCCACGGTTTCCTGTACCCTGCAGGTCAAATTGTACTCTGCCTCTTCATTTCCCTGCCACCCCTGTGCTACGCGTCTCTCATTAAACAGAAGCCTGCAAACAGAGCTGCTTTCTGGGTCTCCAAAGTGGTGACTCTGGCGGAGAGAATGAAGAATGAGCACAGAGGTTGCTGCCTTAGAGGGGACACCGCAAGGGGGCCGTTCTTGACGCTGGTCCAGGTTCTGGCTGTCACCACACTCCGAACCCTCGTCTCCCATTATTGCTCTTCTGGACGTTGTCGGGCTTGTTTGCAGCCTCCTTAGCCTTCCTTACAGATGGGGCTTCGTCCACGCTCTGCAAAGTTCAAAGGACGCTCTGGGAGAAGCCAGGGGTTTGCTGACGGGGTTGAGGAGTCTGGAAACTCCTGTTCAGAGCTCGAGGTTGCAATGCCAGGCCACCAGTCAGAACTAAACAGCTCTTAAGGCGGAGGACACTCAGAACTATTGATCAAGGATGCACAGTCTACATCTATAATTAGACCCAGAAAGATGCTTGCACATCAGAAAGAAAGACATGACCGCGGCTTTGCTAGAGCCAGAGATGCATCAGGGTTTCAAAAACAAACAAACCAAAACCCCCACCACTGAAAATACCCGTGCTGTTAATTCCTCTCTCTAAAAGGTCCCCTGTGAGTCACACACTTCAACCCTACGCGGAGCAGCCAAACGTTATATAGACCCTGCTCAGAAAGCAACAACAGCTGACTTTGGGGAGCGATCACAGCTAGACCTCCCAGCTCTGTGATGGCCATGACCTCCCAGAACCCAGCAGCTCAGCAGCTGGTGCTCTGGAAACCCAGGAAGCAGTTACCTTTGAGAAGTTGTGTTTGCCTTTTGCATTATTAAAAGTGGCTGGAAAAACTCCGTTTCTGGGCATTTTGTGGCGTTCATTCCTTCTTTGGTATAATGAATCCGATTTGGGAACTGCAGTTCAAATTTGGAGGGGAAGAGTTCATTAGAAAGAAATACTGTTTGTTGGGGCCATAGAATGCTCGTGGCGACCTGCCCTTCCTAAGTGCTGTTTTTTGAAAACTCATTCCTGCGGTAGGAAAATAAAGCAGATTTCAAACACTTAAGAGATCATTTTCAGAATGGTCTAGATGCGCGCTGGTGTGCTGGTACATTTGCCTCTCATTGTTTTTTAATCACTATTTTGTCAAGTTTAATTGCTACCACGCTAACAACCCAAACGGGAGTGAAACAAAATAGGGGATATCTGTCATTGGTGAGAGCGTTTTGATGGAATCCATATCCATTTTGCATCTTCCCCACCAAATTACGAAAACAGGAAATAGGAAAGCTTTTCTCCATGGCTGGTAAAAGTGTCCCCTGCATTGGTCTGGCGGGGGAAATTCCCAGGGTTACCAGGCAAATGGAGCAATCTCTCACACATCAGTTTAGTGGCTTATAAATGGGGACCTGGGGTTTTCTTGCCTAGATTTTCCTTCCTGGAGTATCGTGAATTCTTATAAGTTCTGCAGACGCAAAAGTTTTGAAGGCACAGACATCTTGCCTTAATTCTATACGTGGTGCCAGGGTCTGCTCTCTGTTCTCCTTTGGGACAGACACAGAGAGACATCACTCAGAGCCCCTTCAGGAAAGAACTCGCTGCCAGCTGCTTCGGGTGTGGCTAGCTGACAGCCTTCAGCTGTTGGCTTCAGCAGAGGCTACTCATATTCCTCTAGTCTCTAGGGATGGCCCACTGCCAACGACTGAGCAAGGCCCGGCCATCTCTGCCCAGACTGGGAGTCCTCTGATCTGCACGTTGGCTTGGAGCTCCCACTGGGTTGGCAGTGACTTTTCAGGTGCTTTCCCACCTGATGTCCCGGCTTTGGTCCCGCCCCCTCCCCTTCTGCTTTCACAGATGCTACTCCTGTGTTATTATTCCGTGTCCAACTCCATTTAGTCCTTTCTGGAAGCCACTGAAGGACTAAATCATCTCTCACTATCATTAACTCCATCTCAGCATCTGTTTCCTGGAGAACCAACCTGAGATTGATCTTTTTCCCACAAAATGGCTTTTTAGATCTCGACTTCCGGCTACCTCCAGTGACTACTAAATGAAAATATACTGGTGATCTGCCGAATACTGGGAACACTCAGGGATTTTAGCAACCAAGAGAAAATGCCAGGCAGCTGTTAGGAATGACAGGGAGGTGACCTAGTGAGTCTTCTGAAGACAACTGGCTCCAAGTCAGGTTTCCAGAAAGGCCAGTATAGGTCCTGCCTCTGGAAGAAATACAAACAAATTATCTGCTGCCCTGATGCAGAAGTAAAAGCTTACTTCTGGGAAATGGAATAAGGAATTAGGATTTATGTTTCCACAGGACTGGGGCTTCTTGTCACCCAAAAGTTTACCAATCCCTTGGCTCTCCAAGCAGACTGGCTAGCACCTCCTTAAAAGTCAAGACATGCAGTCAGGTGTGATGGCACATGCCTATAATCCCAGCAGCTGGGGAGGCTGAGGCAGGAAGATCACAAGTTCAAAGCCAGCCTCAGCAACTTAGGGAGGCCCTCAGCAACTCAGTGAGATCCTGTCTGTAAATAAAATACAAAATAGGGCTGGGGAGGTGGCTCAGTAGTTGAGTGCCCCTGGGTTCAATCCCTGATACTCAAAAAAAAAAAAAAAAAAAGTCGAGACATGTTTGTCTTGCTTGCCCTTCCAGGGTCTAGAACTGTGCCTGGTACATGGTTGTTCAATAAATTCTTGATGAATGGATTTAATATACATCATTTTATTACCATCACGTGACCTTGAGAATAACATACAAGCACCTTCAAGTGGGTGGGCAAGAACTGTCACCACCTGGCCTCCACTGACCCTCCCCTCCAGCTAAAACTCAAGGAATTAGCAAAGTGGCCTAGCCCACACTCTGGCTAACTCAGCAGTGGCTGCGTCCCCAGTACTTTTTGGCAGGTCAATGCCTACTCATGCTGAACAGACTTCCTGTGACATTGCCTTCTGTGCCCTTCTCCTACCACTAAAGGTAATGAGGGATCTATAAATCCCAGGCCCCCAGACAAGAGACAGTAAACACAATTCTTTGCTAGGTCTCCTTGCAGGAAGGTTTCAGCTAGGGACCCTCATTGGCACTGTCTCTCGCACCATGGAGTAATAATACCTCACATTTTAACCTAGAATTCAGTCCATTCTGAACTAACCCTCTATATATGTTAACCAATTGAGGCCTTGTGCCGTTTCCATGAGGTAAGGATATTTTTTACTTTCACTTTGAAGGCAGGGAAGCTAAAGCCCAGAGAAATGAAGTAACTTGCCCAAGGTCACATAGCTAGTAAATACTATGCCTAAGCAATCTGACTCTAAAGTTTATGCTGCTCCCTAATTTATCATTCCCCTGCCTGTGTGACTGGGGACAGCAGCGAGGCCCGGTTGGCAGAAGGGACTCTGCCCAAGCAGAAATAGGTATAAACCAGTGCTTGTGACCGTAGCCCCTGGCAAGCCAAGCCTTAAGCCCCTTCACCCCACTGGCCCCAGACTGGTCATTTCCACCTGGCACCCACCTACCAAGAAACCTAAGCCACCTGGCTAAGAGGATGCACTCTTACCTACCAAAGGCCAAAGATGAAAACCACGGACAGAGCTGAGGGAGAGGGGCCAAGGAAAAGTACCCCAAAGTCCTGGCCTGGTGGACAGAGAGGAGCACCCACCCTGGGTCAGGTGGAAGGCCAGGCAAGGTCTAGCCTCACGACGCCCCCCTGATGGAGATGTGAGCATCCTCTTCTGCCTGCAGAGTGCACTTGGTAAGTGTCAGGGCCAGGCAGGTGTGGCTCCAGGGCTCAGGGTCTAACCACTGTGTGGACAAGAGGGGCACCAATGACCTCCCTGCTGGCCCAGGTCAGGCCAAGCCTGGCCCCTCCTCCCAGCTTCCTCTCCCTTCACCTGGTCTTCCCCGTCCCTTTCCCCGTCCCCTTCCCCAACTCGCCCTTCCATGCAGTTGAACGCCCTCTGTTGACGTTGGGGTCACACTTGGAGGCTGCACTGAGCTGTCCCCTCCCAAACAGCTTCCCCTCCCCTAACTGACATCCGAACTAGTTCTGCCACCCGATGCAGTGACAAGCTGGCAGGCGGACAGACACATGCTGGCCCATGCCTTGGGAAGTCTAACCTTCGCTCCAGCAGGAAAAAGAAATAACATCCATCGGCTCTCCTGCCTTTGCAGGGACAAGCAGGGACACATTCCTCCCAAGGCTTCACAGTGATCTTTTCTGTAGATGTTGCAGATTTCATTCACTCTTCCAGAACAGGTGACAAAGCCCCACGGGCATAGACCAGGCGCCCTGGGAGCTTCCAGAGAATTCAAGCCCCGATCAAATGTGCCGGCAGAAGCCAGCATCGAGGTGGTAGAGACCAACGCCTATGAAGACATCAGGAAGCGTGTGAACGGCTACTTCGAGAAGGGGAGACCCCGGGTGACATCCCACCCCGTGTCCCCTCGGGACACTCCTAGTTCACCTGCAGCCTCGTAGACAATCTGTGCATTAATGGCTTCCCGCCTCCACTGCCTGCCAGTTTCTGTCCCAAGCTTCTTCCGGAATCAGGGGCAGGCCAGGCCCCATAATTTGTGCAAAACAAAAACTCAGGGCCGCTTGCCCCAAAGGCAGGAGAGGTTTTTCCCTCTCTGCTGCGCACTCTCTCGCTTACCTGTCATGGGGACTTTTATTGACTGGATGTTATTCTCAGCACAAGTGCAGACCCTTCTTGGAGCCCCGCCCCAGAGCTTGGCACCCACCCAACCCTCCTGTGCCTCAGCCAGGTTCCTGCCAAGGGCGATCAGTGGTGGCGACAGGGCGGAGGCTATGGGGCAGGCAGCCAAGAACCCATCCCAGGGGGGCTGGGAGGCTCCAAGCTCCCAGAGCCTGCTGCGCAATGTCCCATTGGACTCCGCTTACCAAACACAATTTCAAAGATAAAATCGTTATGAGCTGCAAGATGGCAAGCTACAGGGCACTACACCCCAGGCGGGGGTCTCCCTTCTGCAAGGATGCTAGACTCTGACGAGGGGGCTCCCTCAGTCATGTGTAGGCTTTACCCCCAAAGCATGAGGAAATGAATGGCTGTGGGGGCAACCTGCAATCCACAGGGGCAGGACTTAGTGGACAAATGCCAATTGGTTCATCTCGGCATATTCGGCTCATTGCAAGCAGAGTGGGCTGAGCCTGGCCGCCCATGGCAGCAACCTGTCCATTAATACATCTTCTCTCCCTTCCTCAGCGCATTTACCCATGACCCATGCAATGTCTTCTTTGGTTTAAGAGGTAATCCAAACTAAGCCCCGCAAAAGTTTGGAGGGCATATTAGTTTCCCAGGGTTGCCATACCAATGGACACAAACTGGGTGGCCTCAAAGCCGAGAAATTGATACTCTCACGGTTCGGAGGTCAGAAGCTCCAAATCAAGGTGTTGGCAGGGCCATGCTGCCTCCAAGGACTGCAAAGGAGGGCCCTTCCTAGCTCTTCCAGCTTCTGGCAGTTTCTAACATTTCTTAGCTTGTGGCTTCATCTGCCAGCTTCTGCTTTCTTCACATTGCTGCCTTCTCCCTGTGTCTATTTTCTATTTTTTTTTTTTTTTTTTTTTTGTACCAGGGATTGAACTCAGAGGTGCTTAACCACTGAGCCACATCCCCAGCCCCTTTTATTTTTTATTTTGAGACAGGGTCTCGCTAAGTTGCTTAAGACCTCGCTAAGTGGCTGAGGCTGACTTCAAACTCACGATCCTCCTGCCTCAGCCTCCCAAGCCACTGAGATTACAGGAGTGTGCCACCATGCCCAGCCCACTTTGCCATTTTTGATAGTTTGTTCCTTCCTTCCTTCCTTCCTTCCTTCCTTCCTTCCTTCCTTCCTTCCTTCCTTCCTTCCTTCCTTCCTTCCTTTCTTCTTTCCATACTTCCTTCATTTCTTTTTGGTACTGGGGATTGAACTCAGAGGAGTTTTACTACTGAGATACATCCTCAGTCCTTTTTATTATTTTATTTTTAATTTTGGAACAGGGTCTCTCTAGATTGCTGAGGGTCTCTCTACACTGTCAAGTATGACCTTGTACTTGAAATCCTCCTGCCTCAACCTCCTGAGTCGCTGGGATTACAGGTGTGCACCACCGCGCTTGGCTCTGTTCTCCTTTTATGAGGTCACCAGTCATATGGATTAAAGGCCCACCCTACTCCAATATGACCTCTCTTAAGTAATTGCACTGACAACTTCTCTGGATCCAAATAAGCTCACATTACAGGGGCTCGGACTTCAACATATCTTTTGGGAGAATGCAACTCGATGTCATAAAAGGGAGTCATCAAACAATTATCATGGGAGAAAAGAATTTGACCTAGGTCTCTCAACAATTCCTCCCAAACTATTTTGTAGCTCAATCCCTTGGGAGTCATGTTCAAGTACAAATTCTGCTTTGGTGTTTCCAGGTGGAGCCAGACAGTCTGCTTTTCTAACTTGCTCTCTGATGATGCTGATGGCTGTTTAATAGAAGGGTCTGAGAAGGGAAATGGCTAGAGACACGTGTCCATCTTCCGTGGCTCAGTCCCAATAAGCCACAAACTCTGATGCTGACATCTTCCCCATTAGGGAGAAAGAAAGCTGTCACTTACGGTCCTGTTTGGTGGAGCTTTGAGGCCAGGCCACCACACAGGGACTAACCAGTCTGTGACTTGGCTGCCTTTGGGAACCCCCCTCCATCCTTGGTCCCGTCAATACAGGTGTGGGTGGCAGCCACCTGTGGCACTGGCCTGGCGATATCTCGTTGGAATTTCTCAGGCCTCTATTTCAGCATGGCAAGAATTCTAAGCTTTGGTCTTGGCAGTAGTATAAACAATTCATATCAAAAGGATTTGAAAACTGAAATATGCTGTTCAAATATTGAGATGCAGCCATGTCAGTGACTCAAAGGGCATTAGGAAGTGGATAGTAAATCAAATCAATCCATACCTATTCAGGGCTCAAACCAAACCACCTAGTCAAGAAGGGATTTGCTCCAACTCTCTAGACTTTAGCAGGCAACCCAGTTCTGTTGCAAGGACATTTCAGATGTACTTGATATACTTGCATTCAGTTTTAAGAATTCTAGTCTACTAGGTGTATTAGTCAGCTAATCCTATAACAATGCCAAATAACAAACCATCCTCAAACTCAATACCTGTCTTATAACAGTTCAACCTAATGATGTTTTGACATTACAGTGGTGTGAAAGTGATGTGCATTCACCAGAAGGAGTGCTTCACATTTTGAGTCTTGATCTTCCCTGGGCTGTTGATGTGCTGAGCCACACTCATGGTCACCACACAAAGAGCAACAGCTGGCTCTCTACAGTGTACACATCTTTTTGACTTCCAGTATTTTCAACTTATCAGGGCTCACCTCTTCATAAGCTGAGGAACATCTGTAGTTTTCCAAACCTTTTTTTTTTTTTTCTGGCCTGCAGGTCTCCGGGGGCAGCTCTGCTTTAGGCCCCCAAGTAGATTTAGGTGGCTCCACACACCTTCTCAGGCTCCTTGGACCAGAGGCCAGCAGGACAGATAGGAGATGCTCAAAGATTCTGAAAAGAAACACACAATATTCCTTAAGGCCTGGACTCAGAACTGGCACCCTATCACTCTTGCTTACACTCCAACGGACAAAGCCAGCCAGCCACAAGGCCAATGCCAAAGTCAACAGGTGGGGAAATTGATTCTGCCTAATTGGGAGATACCAGAAGTCCCATATCAGCCTGCTGTCCTGAAGGGTGATCACCTCAAGCCTCCTTATTCCTCTATGGCAACGTGCTCAGTGAGTAGTGGATTGACTTTTGGATGACTTCTGTCTTTACTCTTTTTGTCACTAAATTGTAAATTAACTAAGCATGGAGCATTTTATATGTGCTTTGGAATATATATGCTTTCTTGGAATTCCAAGCAGCTCAAGTTCAGAGCCACACTGAACTTCTTCTCCTCCCCAAACTTGTTGTGTGTTAGCATCCACATATCAGAACATTCAACCTTTGGCTTTCGGGATTGGTTTATTTCACTTAGCATAATAGTCTCCAAGTCTATCCATTTGCAGGCAAATGTCATAAAGTCATTCTTCTTTGAGGCTGAGTAATATTCCACTATGTATATGTATCACATGTTCTTTATCCATTCATCTGTTGAAGGACATCTAGCTATTATGACTTGAGTGGCTATAAACATTGATAATAGGAAAGACAGTGAAATGATTTTGACTTAACTTTCCTACGTACATATATGAGTATGGCACAGTGAATCTCTACATCATGCACATCTGCAAGATCGGGATCCTAATTAGAATAAGATGGATTCCATGTGTATAAAAATGTGATAACTAAAAGAACCAAAACTTAAAAAGAAATGTGCCACACCAGAGAGTGACAATGAAGAGCCAAGTCCCTATTGGGTGTTAGTGTAACTAATAGCAACTATTGGGATGATTGTGTCCATTTTAATAGGATTTGGTATTGTTTCAACCTAAGGTAGCCTTCATCCGGGGTCTCAAGGATACACCCAATTTTTCCCCCTTGGCAATTTGGTTTGGATCAGTGGCAAGTAAGAGTAAGAGAAGTTTTCCAGAAACAGAAGAAGGCAGTACTGGGGCCAGGGAGGAAGAAGGGAGCGGTGAGATGTTTGGCAAATGGGTGGAACTGCAAATATGCTCACCTGTCTTTACACGTGCATAACCCAGTGACAGCCAGACAGCAGGGCGTCCTGGTCCTCCTCGGGAATACGCTCCTTCCCTGGCCCCACCTTGGTATGGAGGGAGGCCTCTTGCTCTTTCTCTCTCCAGGCCCTGTTGGTTGCCCCTGTCTCCACTCTCAACCCACCCCGCCTCTTATCATCTACATGCGAATACCCGCTTCCCACTTGTTCCCCTCCCTGGCAAGTCCAAGTGCGCCTGGAAGCGCTGAGAGGTCACTTAGAGGAGTGATAAATAAAACAGCGGTTAAAGGCATTGAAGGTTAAAGTTAGAGACTTTGGGTCAAATGCAGGTGGGTTCCATTCCCAGCTCCATCATCTGCTAGCTGAGGATCTAGGGCAAGCTCTTTAATTCTACCTCTGTCTCTTTTTTTTTCTTCCTCTCTTCCTTTTGGACCAAGGATTGAACTCAGGGGCACTCGACCACTGAGCCGCATCCCCAGCCCTATTTTGCATTTTATTTAGAGACAGGGTCTCACTGAGTTCCTTAGGTCCTCGCTGAGGTTCTGAGGCTGGCTTTGAACTCAAGATCCTCCTGCCTCAGCCTCCCCAGCCACTGGGATCACTGTGCCCAGCATACCTGTTTCTTCATCTGTAAAGTGGGAATAATAACACTGTACACGTAAACAGGCTGTTGTTAATATTTGATGCAACGTGCTTTGCAAAGTGTCCCTGGCACTTGACCTTCGCTCAATAGACGGACATTAGTGTGTATCCACAGTCCCTTATCCAGATCACAGAGACAGCTAAGTTCCAGAATGATGCGTTTTTCAGATTTGAGGACAATCGTACAGTGCATTTACCATACTCTGCAGGAAACCCTGCCAGTCCAAGGTGGCACCTCACAATCAACGTCATTGACATTTCTGCAGCGAAAATACACCAAGAGTCCCATTAACTGGCACTAGACAGTCTCACACAGCCTCCCTTCAGTTCAGGTCAAGTTTTGCCATCAGAGGAGTATGGGGCGGAACCCTGGTTTCGGGGGCTCTGGGGGTCTCGGTGCTGCAGGTGAGTGGCTTTATTAGCAGCTTTCAAGCCTTCCGTGAGTGAGGGGCAGGATGGAGAGGGGCAAGGGCAGGTGGTGGAGCAGAAGGCCTCAGAAGGGAGGTGAACCGAAAACCAGCCACCAGGCAGCGGCTGGTGGGAAGGCAGGCAGGCTGCCCCTGCATTTCCAGTAATGTCACTTCGCTCCCCAGAGGCCTTGAAAATATTCATTCTCAGACCCCCTCTATCAGTCACTGAATAGCTGAATAAATGAATGCCAGGCAATGAATAAATAAACAAACGGAGCGGGGACAGGAGAGCAGCTGGGTTCTGCACCCAAAGAGAGACAGTCACCTCTTTCCACAGGGCATTCCAGAAGGGGCACTGGAGGACCCTTGGGCGGGAGGCAGTGGTCAAGGAGAGCGTTCACCTGATGGCCAGCAGTGGGGCAGGAGAGGGCAGAGCGAGACTGACCACTCACCCAAGGAAATTGACCTTGGCGGGGGCGGGGTGGCCTTTCAGCCTGGAGTTTTATAAGCCCCAGGAACCACATAATTCTATTACCCTGGGTTTGTTCCCAGGTCCCTGATAGCAGCCTCTGGTGGATCATTAGTAGTGACACGTGCGCGCGTGCACGCGCATGTCGCCCTCCTGTAACAGCAGAGACACGCAGAGAAAAGAAAGCAATTGTTTTCTCGGAACCCAAAGGGAGCCGAGCTGGGGAGAGGGAGGAGCGCGTCCTTCTCCCCGTGTCTTTTCTTATTTTGCATTTCTCATTACATCCTCATGTCACGGGGCTGCTGGCTGATTTATAATTTATTGGTTTAGTGTCTCCCGGCAGGGAAAGGATGCTACGCTATATTTTTCAGGGACACTCAATTCAACTTTGGTGAAGCAGCCAGGGCCACAGCTGTGAGGGGCACCGAGCAAAGATGTGCACGAGGAGGAGGCCAGAGAGCCCCGCACTGACGAGTGTGTCCCCACTAAATGCCAGGCTACCGTCACAGACGCTGGCCTGCACGGGGGTTTTGTTGAAGCGGAGGGTTTCTAATTGGATTTTGGAAATCCAATCTCAATCAGCCATGTAAACATGCATCTACAATTCCGGGCACTGGGCTCCGTGGACTTGGTTATAGTCGCGCTTTGATGCTTTCCCATGGCAGACTCCACGACTGGGAATCACACGAAAGTAATTTTATTAAGTTCTGCCAGGAAAAAGCGATAGAGCACTGGATTCATTTGCTAGGGCTGCTGTCGCAAAGTACCACGCACCGCAAGGGCGGGTGGGGGACTTCCACAGCAGAAACGCATTGTCTCACGGCCATGGAGGTTGCAAGTCCAAGTTCAAAGGTGTCAGCAGGATTGGTTCCATCTGAGGGCTATGGCAGGAATCTGTCCCTACCTCTTCCCCAGCTCTTGGTGGCTTGCTGGCCATCTTGGGGGTGATCCAGCTTACAGGAGCACCACCCCGGTCTCTGCCTTCACATCCACATCACCTTCCCCCTGACCGTGTGTCTGAATTCCAGTTCCCCCAAGGAGGACACAGGCCATTGGATTAGGGGCCACCCAAATGGCATCGTTTTAACTTGATTACTTGTTCAAAGACCCTGTTTCCAAAGGTCACATGCTGAGGTATTAGGGGTTAGGACTTGCATCACATGAAGGTACCCAGTTCTGTCTCTAACAGGAAGTGAGGAAGTAATACAAGGATTTCTGGAGATGGCAGACGCAGGTCACCTTCAGAGGTGTCCCAACTGAGGAAGAAGGAAGCTCAAGTATTGGTTAATGGAGGACCCCAGAGGGACATCAATTTGCAGGCACTCCTAGCCCTCCTCCCACATAGGTAATGGGGGTGCTGGTTCTCGGGAATGGAAGCGAGTAGAAGATGGTGGGCACAAACATGGGAGAAGGTTCTAGAGCGGGTGCGGGGAACACTCACAGCATTTGCTATAAGCCCTCAATTCCCATTTCCACCCTGAGGTGACTATGCCTCTGATAAGTTATCTACCTACTGCAATTGAGGGACACAGGCCCGTTCCAGAGCCTGGAGGGCAGACAAAAACAAGAAAGTGAAAGCACAGGTTTCCAGAAAAATCTAGGTGGGTGTTGACATTGAAAAGCCCGTTATTGTTTTTGCCAGGTTTTTGTTGGTGGTAGATTTTTAAGCAGGATGGCGGGGGAAGGGGTGGCAGGGAACCACGTACACACAGACAAGAGAACTGCCATTGTGGTGTGAACCAGGAAAATGGAAATACTCTTTGGGGGAAGTGGTAATGATCGACTCTTGGGGTTAGAATCACAGTCTTTGATTGAATAACATGGCAGGGTTCTGATTCAATAGTAATCCGATTTGGGTGACACACCAATAATAAATTCTCCAGCAAACTGAAAAATTCTGTAGGGTAATGGAAAGCATTCGAACCCCACGGTTTTCATTGAATTAAATATGAAAATGTATCATACAATCGATATTGCAATATTTGATTCAATCAGCATTTCAGGATGGGAACCGTTTTCTCCCATTTGTTTTTATGCTGTCGCGAAATATTTCAATTTGCTTCAGAATTTATTATTGACAAATCACCCTAACAGCCATTGGGGGTTGGGGTAGGGAGCTTGTCACAGAGGAGTGGCAGCTGAGAGATGCTGGGCCTGGAGAAACAGCCAGGGACTGGGGAACAGCAGCGTGGAAATCCAGACAGGGGTTGATTGTACACAGCAAGGGGTGGAGTAAGGACATTTGTCACTGGAAGAGAGGAGCTGAGATGGGTGGCCTCCTCTTTTCCCTGGATGGAGGCTACTCTGAGAGGGGTGTCGGCTGGCCTACTCTGATAAACAGGCAAAGGGGGTACCTCCACCTCCTCTCGTCTCTGACCCAAGCCCCCACAAAGAAAGAGCTGTCATCTGGACTCCAAGCATGCTATCTCTGTAACCCTGAAATAAGCATCCTGGTACCATGTCACAAACACCAGCATGGAGTCACAGAAGCTTGGGACTGAGTGTGGAAACTTCCACTAACCAGCTGTGTGGCCTTAGGAAAGTGACTTGACTGCTCTGTGCATCTCTTTCCCCGTTTGCGGTAGAGTGATCAATTCTTATCTACTTCACTGAACTGTGTAATTAGTAAGTGAATGCATATTAAATGAATGTGTGTGCCAGGCTCCATACATCATCAGTAACTAGTAAATGGAAATTATTATTACTACTATTACTATATCAATTATATCTTGTGATGTAGTTAGCTTATACTCTTAAAATTAACGACTACGAGCAATAATAATTCTTCTGGTTAGTTCCTCTGGTTCAAGTTGGGTCCCAAAGATCTTGGCTAGGCTCACATAGGCATTTGTGACCAGTTAGAGGATCACCTGGGGGGCTGGCTAGCCCTGAGCGGCCCTGTTTACATATCCAGAGGTTGGCTAGCTCTTGGCAATGGCCACGTGTTCAGCGCCCAGCAAATCAGTACAAGATGTGACATGGCAGTAGAGTCCGGCAGGAGGGTAAACCCTGAAATTCGAGTCTGGGTTTGCATCACATTCACTGATAATATCTCCCACCAGCCAGAGTAAGACTTCAGAAGACCTCAGATTCAAGGGGTACAGAAAAGTCTCACCTCCCCATATACAAATCCACGTCACGAGGACATAGATGCAAGGAGAAGATTCCGTGGCTACTTGTGCAAACGGCCACGATTGTAATTATCGTTATCATCTTTTCTCTGAAGGAGTTCCTTATCCTGTCCCAGGAAAAGCCCTAGACACAAAGCACCTTTGTCACCAGCCTGACGCTACTTGAGGGCAGCATATGAGTGCATCTTTTCTACCCAGAGAGGGAGGAGGCCAAAATGTTTTCAGAATGAGTTGTATAATTATATAATTTTGTAAAAGCGATTACTTTTAGAAATGCATTCATACTGGTGAGTGAACTCATGGAAGTGCGGGTTTATGGGAATATCTGCATTTCTAACCTGATGGCAGGAGGGAGTTTGGCTTAACACAAGTAGAAGCTCTGGGGGGAATTTGAGTAATCATCAGTGGGAAGCTATTTCCAACAACAATCTCTCTCCCATGGTCCTCAAATTGCACCATTAGACAACGTTCAACTCCACTTACAAGCGTGGCTTCCCTGTCTGTGTCTCCCTGGGAGAGAGGGTCGCTGATGATACATGCTCCATTTCTCAGGTCACTATTAGTCACCCGTGAGGTTCTGGCCTTTACCACCCCACCCGCTTTAAGTGCACCTGGGAAAAAGGAAAAAGAGTTAGCATGAGTTCATTGGAATTCAGAAAAGAGATGAGACCAAGGTCAAAGTGGAGCCAATGTTTATTGAGAACCTACTATGTGCTGGGAACTGTTCTGGACAGCAGTGAAGTCTGTTCTACCTCAGCTCCTCATAATCCTCCAGCTCTTCTTCCAGGCACTGGGGGTAGCTTCGAGATGGCAGGCAGGATTACACAAGCATCGGTCTCCTGGGAACAAAGCCCTGTTTACACAAAGCATACATGTGTACCACGTCCGGGACTTCCTAAGCCCATGTAGCCGTCAATATTCTAAACATGCACATTCATGAGTTCATTTAATTCTCACACCACCACTTTATCAGGGAACTTTTGCTGCATAACAGATCATCGTGAAACCTTAGTGGCATGCGACAATCAACATTCAGTTCTCAAATATCTGCACGCTTTAGCTGATCTGGGCCAGCGGGGCTCAGCGTCTCTGCTGCACTTGCCTGGGCTTGTTCACAAATCTGGGTGTTGGCAGGGGTGAGTTGATCTAGGCTGATTGCAGCGGGGGTGACCCAGTTCATGTGTCTCACGGTCCAGCAGGCATGTCCTTACGGCTGTGGCAGAGCCACAAGAGAGCAAGCCCCAGTGCGCGAGCCTGCTTGGAGCCTTCTGGCTGGTATCACATCTGCCAGCATCCCACTGACCAAAGAGAGTCACGTGGCTGAGACTCGAATCGAGGGGTGGGGTACAACATGACCCATAATGACAGAGTGACATTTCAAAGTTATAAGGCAAAGGACATGAGTTCAGGGAGGGCTAAAAAATCTGAGATCAACAACGCAATCTACGACAAAGAAGTGGGTATTATCATGAAGCTCATTTTATAAATAAGTAAAATGGAGCACAGAAAGTCGAAGATGTGTCGGGCATGGTGGTGCACATCTGCCATCCCAGCGACTCGGGAGGCTGAGGCAGGAGGATCGTGAGTTCAAAGTCAGCCTCAGCAAGTTAGCGAGGCCCTAAGCAACTCAGTGAGACCCTGTCTCTAAATAAAATATAAAAAAGGGCTGGGATGTGGCTCAGTGGTTAAGCACCCTTGGGTTCAATCCCCAGTACCAAAAAAACAAAAAAAGAAAGAAAAAGAAAAAAACAAAGAAAGAAAGACGAAGCTGCTTGCCCAAGGTAGCACAGCTAGTAATTGATGTATCCATAACTTGACCTCGGGCCATCTGCTCTTGCCCACTCCTCTTTACCATTTCACTTCTTAACTCTGGCTTAATCCAGAGATAAATCTAAGAGGATGGGATATATGGGCTGTGTCACCTTCAGGAAATCCTCCATAAATATATATTTTTTTCTTCCAGCCTTGGCAGGCATTAAGCCACAGTGCATTCAAGGTCAGAGTCCTAGTCAAACACCCAGAGTTCACGAATTAAGCGTTACCATTTGGATGTGGGGTCACGTGCTTTAACAATTAGCCTCGCTGGGACTTGACCTTTGGGGTAGCTGGAGAGCCTGAGGACATGGGCGAACACGAAGGCCTCTCTCCCTGCCTCTGGGAGGAAGCGGGAGGGGTGGGACTCCAAGGTCACATCTCAGCCCAGCCAAAGTCCTATCCAGAAAACTACTTTGGTCGTTTTTAATGCAGAAGAGAAAAGGCAACTCCAGATTCTCCTCCCATGGAGTAGTGTATCTTAACCTTTTCTGGGGGGCCACAGAGCCTTCGAGAATTGATGAAAGGCAAAGACTCCATTCAGAAAAGTGGACACACACCAGAGTTCTCCACAAAATTCACGTGTTGGGAAACACCTGCGTGTCCCAGTCCAGCTTCTGTGATGAGATCGGGCTGTAATCACTTCAGGCTGGATGATTTTTAAAGCAGAGGTCCATTTCAGCCCTGTAGGTTCCCGTCAAGAGCTCGCGGGCTGCTTAACTCTGAAGCAGACAACTTCCTGACATACCTTTCAGGAGCAACTCAGGGTGAACTATGCCCTGGGTAGAGTCCACGTCAAGAGCGGAGTCCTCCTTCCAGAAGACACCTACCTCTCCTGCCTATTCTTGCCTCATCCTGGCTACTCCAATAGCATGCCCAGAAGCTTCCGATTCATATCACTCCTGTCCCACAACCAGCAAGAGGGCACCAGCCACGACAGCATCAGTTTCCACAGGAAGCTGGAGATGCAGAATTATCCATCTCTGGACATTTCTGCAGAGAAAGGCTGTAGGGTATAGTAGTTAAGGGCATGGATTCTTGGAACATGAGCATGAAGACTATCAAATCAATCATTTCCTCCTTCTTCACCCCCCACTCCCCCTCCTCCTCCTCTTCCTCCTCTTCCTCCTCCTCCTCCTCCTTCTTCTTCTTCTTCCTCCTCCTCCTCTTCTTCTCCTCTTCCCCAACCCTTCCTTCATTCTCCCTCTCTGATCTCTGTTTGTCTCTGTTTTCACATTGGTCCCATCTTCCCCTGCCACACAGAGGTTCTCACAAGGGGGAAAATGGCAGCCAGCAGCCCAAGCCCTCACCTTTTAACTGGTTATCAGAAAACACGAGAAACCCACTCTCACTCACAAGCACTCACTTTTCAAATCTCCTGAAGGCCTCCTGACTGGCCTGGCTTGGGTCATGTGATCCCCTGAAACAATTATGTTGGAATAGAATTGGCCAGGCCTGGGTCACCTGACCATGCCTTCCCAGACCAAAAAGGATGGTGGAAGAGGGGGCTCTGCAATTGGAAGGCTGGTACAGGGCCCCAGAAACAGCAGGCCGCCACTGCAATCACGAGTACCATTCTAAGAAAGAGCCCCTGTAGTGAGTCTCCAACACTGGCACGCTTCAGAATCACCGCGGGGCTTGTTTAAACCCAGGTCACAAGGCCGCACCTCCAGAGTCCAAATTCACCAGTGTACCTATCTACCAAGTTCCCAGGTGACCATGATGATGGTGATTCAGGTGACACTTTAAGAATTGCTGTCAAATTGCCTAGCACCCTCTCTCTAAAAAACCCCACAGAGAAAGTTCTGTCGGGTCTCAGTATTGCACCACATTGAGTGTTGGTTGTGGCCAATTGGCTTCTTTTGATTTGTGTAGACACTTGGAGCTTATAAGTCACACGTCCCTTTTTGGGCTGGCTGCTGGAAAGCTCAGAACTAACCATGTGACCCAGTTCGATCACGTCTTTGGGGCCACAGAACCTGAAGTTCATTCAGCTAACCTTAACCTCAGCTTCATATTTTATTTCCTGCTCCGGTGTTGCCTTCAGTCTAAAAAGTGGTTTGGTTGAAAGTGAAAGAAATGAAATTAAACTATATTAAGTGGGAAAGTGGAGTGTTTATGAGGAGGGATGCTAGATTATCCTACGAAAGAGGAATTATTTGGCCCAAGAAGAGTTGGGGCAAAAGGCCACCTTATCCCCCTGCCTCTCATTTGGGTTCTCCTTCATTTCCTCTCCATTGCTCTCCCGCTATATAGCCCAGCTTTCCCTGCAGGATGGAGAACATGGTTAAGGATCTTTATCTCTTAAAGTCTCTGTCACCTGAGCTGATGCTTCTCCTAGCCCAGTTTAAAACTCCCAAGGAACAGCTCTGATTGCCTGTGGTGGGGGTTGGGATCATATTCAAGATGGAAGCCCTGCCCCTCATATTGTTTGGGGTGTGGGATATTAACGTTTTCAGGGACACACAGAGCTTCAGATGAAATCCAAAGGCAGTTCACTGTAGAATTTCCTCTTGCTCTGGAGGCCTTTTTATTCCATCCGGGCCTTCAACTCTTTGGATGAAGTCCACCCATTTTAGGGAGGGCAATCTGCTTTACCCAATCTGCCAATTTAAATGTTAAACTCATCCAAAAACACCCTGACAGAAATACCTAGAATAATGTTTGACCAAATATCTGGGCACCCCAGGGTCTAGTCAAGTTGACACATAAAATTAACCATCACAGATATCTCTTTTAATTGGCATTAAATTACATTTTATCTCATGGCTGAATCCCTGGCACCTAGCCCCACATCCGTCATGTGCTAAGAGCTCAGTAAATGTTGAGTGAATGAATGATCGATGATCTTTTCAATGCCCTGGGAGGGAGGTCTTTGCCATTCTTAGGAACTTCAGGATAGGGCTTCCAAAATGGAAGGTGAGGAGTTATACTCTTAATTCTCTCAACTTGAAGATTCCAATTTTAATTTATTGGGTTTCCTTAATGTCCTCAGTAGAGACTTTTGGTGGCTTAAAGTTTCTTTCCTCCTCAAATGACTGGAACTATGATGGAGACCTATTTTTGTTACAGACGCAAGAATTCAGCCCTACTGAGCTCTACTCCTCAGAATTCCTGGCTCACGGGGATCCTGTCCAGATGGGCTGACTTCACCTTTCATACCTAGAGTTGTCATGTGGCAGGTTGTCCATCCTATAGAACGTCTCAGAAAATGTATCAAGCCAAAAGCAGGAACTTTCCACTGCCAGGCCTTCCCTGCTGCGTTTGTCCAAGGCAGAAGGGGTAGGGGTGTGCATTTCTAGAAATGAGTTGCCCAGTGATTTTCTCCAGTCAAAGATCTCTCATTATAAAAGTTCCTGACTAGTCACATTTAAAGGTGGTTCCTCTACTAGAACCATAATGGAAGGCATTTGTGGAGATTTGTTGTTCAAATCCTAAACTGAGATATTCAAAATGTGTAGTGATTCTATGCTAAAGTTGAAGAGGGCCACCAGGAAGTCAATAATCCTCTGGTTGACAGCACTGAGCCTCATTTGTCTCATCCATCCAATGGAAATAATGAGCACAATCCACTGTTGCTGTGATTGTTCAATGATATCATTAATTTGCTGTCAACCAGTATTTCCCAAGCACCCATGTATGTCAAATGTTGTTACACAGCCATGGCCCCAGTCCTGGTAAACATTATAAATGAGCTGGGCATCACAGACTTGTACCTGAAGTAGTAGGTCAAGAGCAGTGGCCAGTTCTATGACATGAGAGGTAGCAAGGGCCCCCAAAAGATCTGACAACTGTGGTCACAAACTGGAATCCAGAAGGATCTTTTTCACCACCATTGGATATAGTTGTGCAGCCAACATAGTAGCACTTTAGGAAGATACGGTGGTTTTTAGGAGAGAGTACATTAGATACGATGAGTGGGGAATTCATCTAGATGGCTTGGCGACCCCAAGTCCTGTATGGAGATTCACTGCCCAACAAGCACAACCAGATAGAAATCAATCAGGCGAAAGAAGTATAAAACTCTGAGATGGTTCATAAAGGAAATTTTCAGTGGCAGAAGAACTTACCACTGGCTATAGGTGTACTGCAAACACTCCAGCAACACAGCCAGGACACAGTCGGCACTCAATAAGTGTCCGTTTCCAGGTATTAATTTGAAAGAAGCAAGATGGCACTCGATGAATCCCAATTCCAGATTTGCCATTGACCAGGTCCGTAGCACACCTTCATTGGCACACCCAATATCTATTTGCTGAACACCTGCCATGTGTCGGACGCCTTTCTAGGCCTAAGGATATGGAAAACAAAATTGACAAAAATCCCTGACCTCATGGAGCTATATTCCAACCAAGAGAGACAGAAAATAAACAGATAAAAGATATCATATGTTGGAAACTAGAAAGTGCCATGACGAAAAATAAAACATGGAAAATGGATAGGGGCTGGGAGAAGGTTATTATTGGACTGTGACTTGACCTCAACTTCCGCATCTGTGAAATGGGCTGTGATCTCCACCACATTGGAGTCCCTTGATGATTACACTAGACAATGTATATGAAGTGATTAATAGCACTTGGGCCCTAACAGGGACACCATCAATATGGCCTTCCCCAACTCTCCTTTCACCTACTGATGCCAAGAAAACCTACTGGCAAATATTCCAAAGAAACATCTTCCTTGTGACATTTCAGAATATCTCTGGTCTTTTTGGTCTGTGTCTACATTGAGTTCATAACCTTGACATGAGAAGAGTTTGGGCAATTGTTGTAGTCCATAGGCAGGCACCCAACGCGGTACGAAATGCAGAGATTTGGGAGCCAAGTAGAATTCAAATCCTGCCTCTGCCTCTACCAATTGTCAGACCTTGAGCCTTGGTTTCATTGTTATGTTAGTCAGTTTTTGTTGCTGTGACAAAATACCTGAGGAAATTACCTAAAGGAGTAAAGATGTGTTTTTGTTCATTGCTTCAGAAGTTTCAGTTCATGGTCGGCTGGCTCCAATGCTACGGGCCAGTGGTGAGATCATGGCAGAAGGGCACGGTGAAGCAAAACTTCAGCCCATGATAGCTAAAAGCAAAGAGAGAGAGAGAGAGAGGAGAAGGGACCAGGGACAAGATATACCTTTCAAAGGCACACCTCCCAGGACCCACTCCCTTCAAGTAGCTCCTACCCGCTGCAGTTTCCACCACCTCCCACGGTCCATTCAGCTGTGAGTCCCCAGTGGCCTGATCCACTGGTGAGGTCACAGCCTCATGTCCCAGTCACTTCTCAAAAGCCCCACCTCTGAGCACTGTTGCATTGGGGACCAGGTTTTCAACCCATGAACCTTTAGGAGAACATTCCAGATCTGAACTATAGCTAGCGGTTGCTAGATTGGAAATGTTGGGGGTTAGCAACACACAGAGCAGCACTGAGCACTCCCTGCATGGCATGGGTGCTGTGCCAAGCACAAGGCTTCTCTTTCCCTACGGGCACCGCGGAAAGGAATTGTCCTTTCCCGAAGGCCAGCGGGTGATAGCATCAGCACCTGCATTAGCATGTGGCACCTGTTTATGCTCCACCTGGTATCAGCAACCTCCACCCCAGGAGGTTTGGAGAGCCAGACTGTAAGGCAGCGACACTTGCAGAAGTGTCCTCAAGGGAGAAGAACCGTAAGGGGCAGTCGAGGCACCTAGAAACTGGGGGGAGCCAGGAGCCATTATCACTCTTAGGAATAAGGGGAGATGAGTGTTTTATTGGCGCCAAGAGGGACATAGGACCTTGGAAAGGGGCTCCAGGCCGGAGCTGTGACAAGGGAGGGGCACTGCCTTCCCCTTTGCAGGAGAGGTGAGCTGGGAGAACAAAGAAGAAACAGCCAGACCTCTCTCCCTGCCTCCTACCAGTCACTCCCGATTGACTGAATCCAACCAAAAGCTGACTCTCCTGTTGCCTGAATCCAGCTGAAAGTCGACCCACCCATTGGTCACGCCCATCTGAAAGCCAACTGCCAAGGGAGCCCAGCGAGGCAGACCAGAGAACTTGGTCTCCAAGACACAGAACGTGATAGAAAATCGCTGAACGTGAATTTGGGACAGCAAACAGAGGACAGCAAGCATGTACCTTGTTTTAATTGGCTTTCTCACCCTGCAACCAAAGACCTCATAAGAAGGGCGGGGAAGTGGCTCAGTGGTAGAGCCTATCCCTGGGGTCCATCCCCAGCCCCGCAAAAAGAAAAAAAGGCGGACAAGAACAGCAATCAGGGGAAAGTTTATTTTGGCTCATGGTAGAAGAAAGAGGCTCAGAATAGGAAAGACTTTCCTATTGTCATCTGTGAATACACAACCAGGTAAACTCCACGTTGTGTACAACCACAAGAATGGGAAGTTATACTCCGTGTATGTATGATATGTCAAAATGCACTCTACTGTCGTATATATCTTAAAAGAACAAATAAAAAGATTAAAAATATAAAGAAAGCGATTCAGGACATGGCCATCAGGAAGCAGAGAGAGACCTCTGCTTACCAGGGACAAAATATAAGCCCCAAAGGCATGCCCCAGTGACCCACCTCCTCCAGCCCTAGCTGCCTACAGTTACCAGCCAGTGAACTAATTCACTGGTTAGATCGCATCTCACAGTCTAATCATTTCACCTCTGGAAATTCTTGCATTGTCTCACACATGAGCTTTTGGGGGACACCTAGTATCTAAACCATAGCACACCTGTACCAGGATGTTTGCTCTGGAGATTCTTCTAGACTTCAGCTGTTTCTTCCTTTTTCAAACTCCTGGGCTCAAGCGATCCTCCTGCCTCAGCCTCCTGGGTAGCTGGGGCCACAGGCGCATGCACTGTGCCCTGCTAGATGCCCCTTTTCAACTGTGGTGCTCACACTGAAGCATGCCTCACAAACCCATGGAGGGCCTATTAAACACAGATGGCTGCCCAGTCCCCAAAGTGGCTGATTCCATAGGCTGGGGCAGGCCCTGAGAACTGGCGTTTCTAACCAGCTCCCAGGACGTGCCAAGGCTGCCGTCTGGGGACCAGGCCATGAGAACCTCTGAGCTATAACATGGTATTTCTGGAAAGCAGCTTCCCTTCTTCTTTATTCATCATTTAACCAGGCCCACTGTGACCCCAGGGCAGCTCCTGCCAGCAGCACTCAGAACTCTCCAGGGCAGCCACCGGCAGCACCCCCTCTGCCAACCACACTGTCCTCACCCTGCCTTCATGCCCTGCCTTCGTGTGCCCTGTCCTCGCTCTCCCCAGACCTGTTCCTCTGCCCGATTCCCATTAAGACTCCCTGGTCAGCCTGCCTGGCTGCACCACCGTAGACACCAACGCACAGGCAGACACACCACACACACAGACGCGGGTGCGCTCGCGCATGCGCGCTCTGGCTAAGCTGCACCTGGATGCCTGGCCCGTTTCCTAGGGGAAGATGAGTCAACCGCTCCTTAGGGCCCTGCGACATCCTGTGCTCAGGCCAGGAGGTCACAATTCCTGGTCACGCGACATTGCCTCTCTGCAGGCAGCCCTGCCACTCGGTGGCTGCCCCTGACATCTTTGTTTTAGGGGAAATGAACACAGAATGCTGCTGGGTCCCTGCCAAACTCGGTTAGTCGCGCCCCCTCCTCAGTCCCCTATCAGAGAGCTGTTTCCCTCCTCCCCTTCTTGTCCCCTCCCAGCTCCTCATCTGACCCATCTCTTTCCTTGGCCTCCTGATTTGAGGATGTCTTTAGACAACACTACCTCTCTTCCTCTCTTCCGTCTTTGCTAAGAAGCTGCTGGGATAATCTGGAGAACTCCACAGCATTTCAGCCATGGGAAAGACCTCCCATGAGCCCCCATTATTTGCACCCCTTCTCTTGAGAGCTCCCGGCAACCACCCACCCATTTTCACGCAGTTTTGGTCTGGCTCCCATCATCTTATTCCCAATCCTCAGCCCCAACCACAAGGCAGCAAGGGACTAAGTGCTGCCCAGTCAGCACAGCCTGTTTCCCTGGACACAGGGCTTGACCAGAGCTGGGTCTGATTGCCAAGGAAGAGCAGTCGGGTTGATTTTCCAAGTGGGTATGCAGACGTGGGAACAGCAGCATGCTGGAGTTCCTCTTCCAAATGTCTGCACCTCTTTGGTAGCTTGAAGTTGACCATAAAAACATTTTTGCCTCAGAGAAATTGGCAGATGCTGCAAATCATGGGAAAGAGTAGCTCTGTTTCCTAGAGCTTGCTAAACTAGGAGACTGTGAAGGCAGCAACATCTTGTGCTCCATGGAGAGAGTTGTGTGCAGCATCAGAGAATGAAGGCAAATGCAGAGAAATGAAATCAACAATATGGAAGAGAAAGAGAAAGGGCTGTCCAGATGGTGTGTGTCTCTGGATCCAGCCATGCCTGAACTCCAAACCATTCCAGCAACCAACAGCAACCAACCTGTTTGGTCTCTGCATGCCAGGACCCAGAACTAGACACACATACATCCACATATGCATAGACCACGTGCATACACACATACATTCCACATAAACACATACCACAGACACACCGTAAGCAAATATGTGCCGTACACTACATGCACACTGTGTAAACACACCTCATACATAGATCACGCTCACTCCTGTGCACACGGACGCATACACGTGGTTACCCACATACATATATATGCATATGTACATACCTACATAAATACACACACGATCACATAGGCATACACTTGCCCAAACATATATAGGGGCAGATATGGACACGCATTTACACACGCATGCACAACTGTCTGCAGCTCCTTGTAAAATGGCCCGTTCATAAAGCGATCCCTGGGAGCTTCCTCGATCACAGCCCTTCCTTCCTCCCGCTCCCCTTCACCGCCCCCAGCCCCCAGGAGCGGGCTGCTCTTCCCACCCCTCCTCCCACCACAGGCTTGTTTTCTTTTCCTGAGTGATTTTAGGTTCCCATCTGTCATCTTAGGTAATTAATCCCGAGACAGAAGGCCAAATAAGCCTACCCCACGTAGCCAGCCCATTAACTAATTGCAAAAGGTGCCTGCATCATATCATATTAATCCACCGAAGCTGCCCCATCGCCCACATCTCGCTTCCTGAGTTGCGCTGATAAAAACGACAAGCCACCTGCTACTGGCCTGGATGGCTCTGCCATGATGGATGATCCGTGTCCCGAAAGGGTGGGGGTCGGCCATGGAGACTCATGTGTCAGGCCGAGGAGAGGGTTGAGAAGCGGACAGGAAGGAGTGGCCAGCTGCTGGGGTCATTTTTTCCCCCTGCCAAACAGGATCTGAGACTTCCTGTGTCCCCAGACACTGCTGCCAAGCCTGGCTTCCCTAGACGACTGCCCCAGGATGACAAGACCTCTGAAGACCAGGACAGGTGGGAAGGCCCGAAAGGTGCCCAGTCACTCCCCCCCACCCCCCGCCCCTGCCACTTCCAGCAACAGCAACTGTTCTCTCTGCCTTTCAGCTGCTGGTCACTGAGTCAGCAAGTTCAAGGAGACCGGCTTTCCATTGACCACCCACAGTCTGCAGGCAAAGCCTTTCTGACAGGGGACTTTTGAATGCAGGTGGTCTGCAGGAGCTTCCCCTCCCCCACCCCACCAGGAGCTCGGAGGCCACAGCAGCCCTGCGCAGGGACTGGCTGATGGCCTATTTCTCAGCAGGATTGCGGGCGAGCCTGTGTGCGAGCGTGCGCGCGCATCCTGCTTCTCCACTTCCAGCACCGGAATAAATTGCCTGATTGACAAACCTCCTCTGTAGTTCACGTGCACTGGGCCTGTGGGTCGACTGTGGCTACAGTTGCAGTCAGCTGACCTAATCCATTTATCATATTTATTCCGTATTCCACTTTCCATATGTGGAGTTCGGGCCTCCCGGATCCGCTATGCAAATTAGACAAGATGATTTGGAAATGAGCGGAGGCCCGGCACTTTTTTAAAATTACCATTAAGAATGTGGCCACCCTGGCACTGGCTGGGAGGAGGGAAGCTAGAAGTGAAGAAATGGAATGTCACATGAAGTCCCCCTTCCTCACACAGCTGGTTGACACACCTCTATTCTCCCAGCCTTCCCGAACACCCATAGGCTCTTGTCCCTCCCTTGGTGGAGGGTGATGGGCACAAGCGTTGGTGGGGAGGTAAGGCTGCTGAGAGGTCCGCAGAGATTTGAACGGGATCAGAGGGTGGGGGTTCAACAGCAGAGTTGGAAGTAGCATTGCAAGATTGGCATGCGCAAGATGCACACCCCAGCACCCAGAATCAGGCAGCCCACCACCTTGAGCAACAAGAAACAGAGGTTCCCTGATGGATTTTTATCTTTTGGGGTGTGGAGAAACCATGAATAGTGATTTCCAGGGCTGGGGTGGAGAGAGGATTCTTTAGAATAAGCAAGCACCTGAGGTCCAGTCCATTGGATAATCAGGAATCAAACAAGCTGGGTGCGGTGTCGCCTGTAATCCCAGCCGCTCTGGAGGCTAAGGCAGGAGGATTGCAAGTTCAAGGACAGCCTCAGCAACTTAACAAGACCCTGAGCAACTTAGCGAGACCCTGTCTCTAAATTTAAAAAATAATAATAATTTTAAAAGGTTGGGGATGTGGTTCAGTGGTTGAGTGCCCCTGAGTCCAATCCCTAGTACCAAAAAAAAAAAAAAAAAAAAAAAAATCAAACAGATCCAGAACAAGCCTTGTATGACCATCTTTGAACCTGGGCTGAAATGGTGGGCCGGCCATTATAACACAACCACACGACCTTATTTCTCCCCTAGTCTCACCTCAAAAACCTCTTCAGGCAGATGAGTTTGTTCAGAATAACACTGACCTGGGCGTAACTTGGTCTTTAGCTGTGACCCTTATCTCAGAAGTCACCATGTGGATGAAGTGAAGCCAGAACATCAGAACTTCAATCTTCCTCAGGAACTCCCAGTGGCACATGTTCTGTGTGGTGTCCCGAATCGTCCCACAAAACATCCTGGAGAGCCAATCACCAATGGAGCAACCCATCCAAACTTCTGGTATACCACAATCCTGTCCCTTCTGGTTTGCCCTGCTTTGGCTTCCGGAAGGCTGCTGTGTTGTTTTCTGGTGGGCTATTCTAGAAAGAAACCTCATTTTAGTTCAAAGTTCTGCAAATTAATTTGAAGCCAATGTCTTACTTCTTTTTTTTTAATACACTGGAGAAAAGAACGTGTAATCCCAGCTTTTCCAAAGGCAGAGCAGGAGACTTCAATAACAAAGTTGTATTGCACTTGGCAATCAGGAAAAGCTGGCCTTTTTTCCAAGTGTCCTTGTTTATTGTTCTGTTTCTAAGAATATGCAGAAGAGACATCTCCAGGGCAGCCGCACTCTTTCAGCAGGAATTTCAAAAATGGCATTCAAAACATTTTGCCAATAGTGAGACAAATGTGAACCAGTCTCCAACACGCAAACCATGCTGTCTGACATCAGGTAGGGTAAGTCGCCCCTGACGAATAAGACAATATTTTCAGAGGTCTCAATAAAACTAAATAGAAGACCCTAAAGAAGATCGTGCCACATTTAACCCCACAGTGGCTGGTTTACATTAAAGACCTACAGTGGCTCTCCACGCAAGCCCAAGTCCCCTTTGAATCTTGTCGTAATGTGATTCATTAAGGCAAGCTGCCTTTGGTGACCAGGCATGTTTTTAATTACTGTGTTCCATTCACTCCTGTATGGTCTCGTTGTTATCCTTCCAGCAGATACTTACAAATATGACTTCTTTGGGGGTTCCTTGTGATCTGCAACTATTAATGAGAGCCAGGCAGACCCCAGCCAAGGGGGCCGCTGATTACCAAGCCAAGAAACATCCAGACGCAGAAACTAATGAGCTGGCAGAGAGACCAAAACAGACTAAGAATGCGGAGCACAGCACTGGAGAGAGAGGCCACCAAAACACCCTCCGGAGGGAGACGGAGCGTCCGCAGTTGCTAACAGAGAAGGCAGCCGCGGGTGTGGGAGCAGAGGCACTGTTTCTAGGGAGGTCCTGGCGATCTGGCTGCAGCCCATCAGAAGAATGTGCTGACCACCAAATAGCAGATTCGTTCCCTGGAGGCGCCTTCCTTAGGAAGACAAAGTTCAAAATCCAGCTCTCTCTCCCACCATTACTCTCCCTGCCTGGGATGATACCACCCACCCACCTCCACACCTCAGCAAATTTGCTTCTCGGCTATTCCAAGGTCAAGGTGAACTCCATCCCCTCCACGGAATCACCCAGACCAATAGTGGTTTTATTTACCAAACACAGATTCCCTTCCTTCCATGTCCCATGCATTGGGCTAGGTGCTGGGGAGATGATTCTGTGATGGTTTCCTGCTGCCCTTAAAGAGGAGCTGGGGCTGGGCACGGTGGCGCAGGCCTGTCATCCCAGCAGCTCGGGAGGCTGAGGCAGGAGGATTGAGAGTTCAAAGCCAGCCTCAGCAGCTTGGCGAGGCCCTAAGCAACTCAGTGAGACCCTGTCTCTAAATAAAATATTTTAAAAAGACTGGGGATGTGGCTCAGTGGTTAAGCAATGCTGGGTTCAATTCCCAGTACCCAAAAAAAAATAAAAGTTGGGAAGATTGAACACTCCAAGGAGATGGGGACCTCAGTGGCTGGAGCCTGGCCACTTGCTTGTGCAAGGTTATCTTGATATGAGCTTTTATTAAGGAATTGTTTCAGATATCACCCTGGGGGCAGAGAGGGGCGGCCACTCACCAGAACTGGTTCCTCTCTCTGGGCACATAGTTAAACCTTCAGCGGAGGGAGGGGGTTGCTTTTGGTTTTGTTTTGGTGTTTTTGTTTTGTTTTGGTTTTGTACCAGGGGCGCTTAACCACCAAACCATATTCCCAGCCCTTTTTTATATTTTATTTAAAAGGGCCTCACTGAGTTGCTTAGGGCCTCGTTAAGTTGCTGAGGCTGGCTTTGAACTTGCAATCCCCCAGCCTTAGCCTCACGATTGCTGGGATTAGAGGCGTGTTCCTCTGTGCCCAGCCCCCTTGGGTCTTGATGAAAGACTATCTTTCATGAACCACAAGTGAGGAAAAGAGATGAGGGAGTTAAGAGTGAGGGTACTTTCTCCATTCCATTCTCCCTCCTCTCTCTCCCCGCCCCCCACGTTCTCTTTCTCTCTTCTCTTTCCTGTCTGCTAGCTGCACAAAGCACCAGGGTGACCTTAAAAGCAGATTTCGAATATGGTAGAATCAAAACATAATAGGTGGAGCTGAGGTTGTGGCTCAGTGGTGAAGGATTTGCCTACCATGTGTGAGACACTGGGTTCGATTCTCAACACCGCATAAAAATAAATGAATAAAATAAAGGTATTATGTCCATCTACAACTAAAAAAAATTCAAAAGAGTAATAGGAGCCTAAGGTGCTAGGTCACTGTCCCCAAAAGCAGAGCTTGATAGACAGGGGTCCCAGACCAAAGACTTAGTGACAGAATGCCCCAGGAAAAATGAGCAGAAAAGAGAGAAACAGGATGAGTTAAGGGAAGAAGCTCAGCAAATAGGTAGTTGGAGATGAAGTTTAGCCTCTGATCCCACAGGGAGACCTGGCTTGGACTCTATGGAATAACTCTATGAAGCTGTATGCAACTGAGACCAGCCAGCCAGGCGTTTGTGCCCCTGTATTGCTCAACCACTGGTTGTGGACTGCCCTTTCAGGCATTTCTGGGTGGAGTGGCTGTCTGTAGACAGAGGAAAAACATCTGGATAATGGTGCAGCTGTGAGCAATTAGCAGTCAAAACAGAGCAGCTGCAGGATGGGCAGGCAAGCCTAGTAAAAGGGAGCTGAGGAAGGAGGCAGCAGCATCGACAATGGGTCCCAGAATCACTGTGTGGATCCGAGCCCCTGCTGGACTCCTCTGTGATATGAACAGGAAGGAATCCCTGATTGTGTTAAGACACTAAGATTTCAGATTTGTTTGTGATAGCAGCTAGTGTCTAATTGCACACCTGATCTCTTAAGCCAGAAGTTCCTGAACTTTTTCTGTAAAGAACCAGATTGTAAATGTTTTCAGCTTCCCTGGCCATATGGTCTCTGTCACCATAATTGGCCAGCTTTGTCTTGTGGACCATAATTTGCCACCCCTATCCTAAACTATAACCCACAAGAGTGCAGACAATATCTTGGACTTCTTTCTTTTTCATCTAAGATTAAGGACACAACTTTACCTGTTCTATGTAACCCATTAAAACCCAGTTGATCAATTTGAAAATTTTTTAAAGTAGGGTTTTGGTTTTGGTCGTTGCTTAATTTGATTTCCACTTGAGTGACTGCAGAAGGGCTGACTTTCTGAGTCTGGTGAAGACTGCTCTGGATTCTGTGTGATCTCCTTATGAGATCTTCTTGGAGATGGCTAGCTGCAGTTTCCCATGCCTTGGGACCACCTATCTCCAGTAGGTCTCATCAGTGAGAATGGAGGTTGACCAGAAAGCTCAGCAAGGTGCAGCATGGATGGCAGAGAGCCTGGCATGAAAAAGGCCCAACAGCATTGCACCCCAGGGTCTCTGATGCAGCTTTAATGATAACCGCAAAGGGCATGATAACCAGAGACTGAGGTCCACGTACAATGACAGTCAAGTTTACTCCACCGAGAATACTGCGTAGACCAGTGAAGGTGCCGACTTCAAGGGGAATCTAGAATGGACAGTGGGGGCAGAGGGATGGTGAATATCAGTTATGGCCACACAATCAATTAACCCTTCTGTTGTCAGTTTCCTAGGAAATACAGTTGTTCAGATCTCCAGAGGAGTTCTCAAATGGGGCCAACTTACCTAAGAAGCTGGGGGGTTTCAGCAACACCAGGGCCCGCACACCCATCCCCCAGTGGCTGGAATATCAGCTCTGACTACTCACAGCTGCTTCCTCTCTGGGCACTGCCCTCAGTGACACAAAACTGCCCTGCCCAAATTTATGCTCCTCTCCCAGGTCACATCTCTCAGTCACTCCTAGCTAATATGAGGACACAAGATCCTGGCCCCTCACCTCAATTGGGGACAATTCTGAAGGGCCATGTTTTAGTCAGCTTTTTCCCTGCTATGACTAAAAAACCAGATAAGAATAATTTTAGGGTTGGAGACGTTTATTTGGGAGCTCACAATTTCAGAGGTCTCAGTCCATGGACAGAAAGTTCCATTCCTCGGGGTGAGGCAGAGAATCATGGCATCCTGGCAGAAGAGTGTGGCAGAGGGAAGCAGCTCACATGGTGATCTCAGGAAGCAGAGAAAGACTGCTCTCTCCAGATGCAAATATATACCCCAAAGCCACGCCCCAATGCCCCGCCTCCTCCAGCCACACCCACCTGCCTCCAGTTACCACTCAGTTAATCCCACCATGGATTAATTCTCTGATTGGGTTCAGACTCTCACAACCCAATCTTTTCTCCTCTGAACCTTCTCACATTGTCTCACTCATGAGCTTTTGGGGGACACCTCACATCCAAACCTTCACAGGCCACCTCAGCTTCAGATCTCCCCATAACTGCTGAGGCCTAATTGCATCTACTTCATGGATGATGAACTTCCCAGCCTGCCATCCTCACCCCATTGTAAGGACATCCTCAGAGTGTCATTCTCTGCCAATAAACCTGCACACAGAAATTGACAAGCTGATCTTAATATTTTATGAAAATATGAAGGAACCAGAACAGCCAAAGCAACTTTGAAAGGACAATGTTGGAGGACTTATGCTTCCTGGTTTAAAACATGCCACAGAGCTACAGAAATCAAGGTGGCATGGTACTAACATAAGGGTAGACATATAGGTCAATGGAATAGAATTTGAAGTCCAGAAAGAATTCCTCGCATTAATGGTCAATTATTTTTAAACAAAGGTGCCACAGCTATGCAATGGGAAGGAGAGTCTTTTTAATAAATGGTGATGGGACTACTGGATTGTCACATGAAAGAAGATGAATTTAGATTCTTAATTCTCACTACACACAAAAATTAACTCAAAATGGATCGTGGACCTAAATGTAAGAGCCAACTTTATAAAACTCTTATAGGAAAACATGAATGAAAACCCTTGTGACCTGGGATTAGGCACAGAGTCCTTAGTTATGACACCAAAGGTATAATCCATAAAATAACATTTAAAATTTAATACATTGAACCATATCAATTTTTTTTTTTTTTTTTTTTTTTTTTTGGTACCAGGGATTGAACCCAGGGGTGCTTAACCACTAAGCCACATTCCTAGCCCTTTTGTTTTTTATTTTGAGACAGGCCCTTGCTAAATTGCTAAGGCTGGCCTGGAACTTACAATCCTCCTGCCTCAACCTCCTGAGCCATCAATCAAATTTGAGAACTTTTGCACTTCAAAAACACTGCTAAGAAAAATGAAAAGAAAAACCACAGACTGGTAGAAAATATTTCCAATTTTCAAATCATATATCTGATAAAGTTTTAAACCCAGTGTACGTATGTGTGTGTGTGTGTGTGTGTGTGTGTGTGTGTGTGTATACATGTATTTTAAGTCATATATCTGTACATATGACAAAATTCAAGAATAGTGTGGGGCATGGTGGAGCACACCTATAATCCCAGTGGCTCAGGAGGCTGAGGCAGAAGGATTACAAGTTTGAGGCCAGCCTCCGCAACTTGGTAAGGCCCTCAGCAACTTAGCAATACCCTGTCTGAAAATAAAAAATATATAAAGGACTGGAATGTGACTCATTGGTTAAGCGTCCCTGGTTCAATTCCCAGTACAAAAAAAAAAAAAAAGAAAAAGAAAGAAAAAAAGAAAAAGAAAGGAAGGAAGGAAGGAAAGGAAAGGAGGAAGGGAGGAAGGAAGGAAGGAAAGAATGAGAAGACAAACTCAACTTTTAAAAGTGGGCAAAATAATTGAAAATCCATTTCATCAAAGTGGATCTACAAATGGCCAATCAGCAGATGAAAAGATGCTCAATGTCATCTAGTTATCAGGGAACGAATCAAAGCCACAAGATAGCACCTCACAGCCAGTATGGTGGCTAGAATCAAAAGGTGAGACAGTAACAAGGTTTGGTGAGGATGTGGAAAACGTGGTAGCCTCATCCTTTGTTGGTGAGAAAAGTGAAATGGGGTGACGGCTTTGGAAAACAATTTGGCAGTGCCTTAGAAAGTTAAACAAATTTATCATAGGCCCCAGAAATTCCACTCCTTGGTGTAGTCCCAAGAGAAAGATAACACACGTCCCCGCAAAGAGTCATACCTGAACGTCCTTAGAAGCATTATTCACAATAACCCCTCAGTAGAAACAACCTAAATATTCATCAACAGATGAATGGACAGGTAAAAGGTGGTCTATCTGTGCGATGGAATATTATTCAGCAAGAAAAAATCAGGAAGTACGGATACATGCTACGGTGTGGACAAAATTCAAAAAACATGGTAAAGAAGTCAAAACCCATATTCTGTATAATTGCGTTTACATGAACCATCCATGTAAAGGCAAATGTACAGAGACGGAAGGTGGATTAAGCACTGCCAGCACTTGGGGGTGGCAATGGTCACTGGCTGCTCAAGGGCACCAGGGATCCTGTTGAGGTGATAGAATGTTCTAAGGTTGGATGGTAGTGACGTTGGCACGAATCGGTAAATTGACTAAAAGTCTTTCAACTGTATGCTTAAAACGGATGAATTTGATAGTATGTAAATCACATTTCAGTAAAGGTGCTTTAATAAAAAGCCTTCTGCATACGTAACTCGATCTCAAAGTCTATTTCCAGGGAACTCAATCGAAGACCACACATATTGCATTTTAACCAAACTTACTTTTTATCACGAGCCAAATTTGAGAAAACCATGGTTTCAGGATGAAAAGCCCAAATGTAGGGTCAAGCCACCATCATTGTCACCCTTCTCTGACACCAATTTTAGGACCCAGTTCCTTCCCACAAAGAAAATAACTCAACCGCTGCCCACACGAAGCAGAGTAAGTAGCAGGGACCCTTCTACGATTTCCCCTCATTTTTAATTACAAATTCCTCTTCGTAGATGTTTCTGTCCCATGCTGTCATCATCCTTGGGGTCTGAAAAGTTCAGATACCTTGAGGCGTAGATGGGGGTGGGGAATAGGACCTGCATTTGGTGGGGAGCAAGAGGCCGTGGATTGACAAGAAGGAGCCCCTGAGACGATCAGGCAACAGAGAAGGAAGGGGGAAGGCGAGTTGATAAACACAGACTCTGAGTTCATCTCACAAGGCTGGCTGCTCATTGCTCAACGTTGCGAGACGCTGACTTCTTAGAGGTTTGCAGTCACAGCTCGCTCGAGCTGGAAATTGCTGTGAATGTGCATGCTACCCGAGGCTGAGCTTGGAAAAAGAGTCCTCTGGCATCCTTGCCTTGCTGACAGGTCTGGGACATCGTACGTTCCTCAGGGGCAGCTGCGTCTGAGCCCCCCATAACCCAGCCCCCAAGCTCTTGACCACTGGACTGATCATCAGTGAGCTGTCCCATCTCACTGCCTCTCTCCTCTAACTCCTGCTCCCTCCATGTGGGTCCCAGCCTCCATACATACCCTTCTCCTGTCTGCAGTCCCATGACCTTGCTGCTCAATTCCCCGTATGTTGAACTCCATCATGTGCAAACAGAACTACCCCCGAGCAAAGTTCTGATAGCAAAAAAAAAAAAAAAAAAGTCACAAATAACACAGTCCCCCACCCCACATCCTCAAGAAGCTCACAGATACAAACATGAGGTCTTCTTTGGACTATGATGTTGCATAAACTTGGAAGCAGAGTGGTGGGTGGGGACATGTCCACCCAGAAGGAGAGGTCTCTTGGGAAACTTCCAAGGAAAGGGGGCTGCTGACACGATCTCTTAAAAGAAGAACTGTTGCTTGAAAACCTTCCCAGAGGAGAGAACACAGCCATTTAGGCAAACCCCAGAGAAGTGCCCACCCGCTAGAACTTTCTAACAGGATATCAGTGCTCTGCACCAGCGCATCCCACAGGGTAGGCGCTGATGAGTACTGAGATGTGGCGAGGGCAATGAGAAATGGAATTTGAGCTTGTCTTTCTTTTTAACTCATTTTCATTTAAATTGCAATCTACCCATGGGGTCAGCAGCCCCTGGAGGGGAGAGCACTGGCCCCAGAGGCACAAAGCAGCAGGACCCCTTGGCGTCAGGTGCATGTTGTCATAGGAGGGCAAAGCTTAAGGTGCCCGAAGTTGCTAGAAACAGAAGAAATGAGGCCAGATCACCATGGAGTTCAGGCACATGTCTGTCTGGCTCTCTTGCCCCGCCAGCCATGCCAAGCCTCCCAATTCACCCTCCAGGGAAGCAACCAGTACCATCTCTGCCCTTCCACTGTTCTCAGTCACCCGCGGCTGGTGAAAAGGGTGTGCACGCCCTTCGTGGGCACCCTGGGCACCGCGTCCTTCTGGACAGGGGACCCCTGTGGAAAGGGGTCAGCCATTTCTTGGCATCAGCAGTTTCATTGCTACCTCAAAATGTAGCCCCAGAATTGTGTGATCTTCCAATGTTTCAAGAAGCCAGAAACCACAACTTATTTTGTGAGATCTTTCCATATTTGGATGTTGGATATATTTTTTTTAATGCTGTGCAGGGTAAGAAAAGTCAGTCTTGGGAGGTGGAATTTAGTCCTTGAACTATGAGTATGTGGCCAATACTCGCCTCTCAAGCTCCATTTTTTTTTTTTTTTTTTTTTTTTTTGTACCAGGGAGTGAACCCAGGGGCACTTCACCACTGAGCCACATCCCCAGCCCCTTTTTACGCTTTATTTTGAGACAGAGTCTTGGTGAGTTGCTTAATACCTCACTAAGTTGCTGAGGCTGGCCTCAAACTTGCAATCCTCCTGCCTCAGCCTCCTGAACCACTGGGATTCCGGGTGTGGGCCACCACACCTGGCTTCTCTCCCTCTTTTGTAGCACCTGTCATTCCACATTGCACGCACCTGTGTTTATAATGCCCATCTCCCCCCACCCCATAGGCTCCCCATGCCTCAAGGACACCAGCCAAAGTCCTACTCATCCATCACCCCAGGACCCAGTACAACGCTTGTTTCGTGGTCTTTGCTTTTGAGGTGTTTGTTGACTGGGTGAATGACCTCATTGGTTTGTGCAATGATTTTGCTAAGCCCGGGCCGTGGCTCAGAGGCAGCAGCAAAGGAGTTAAAAGGCAGGAAATGAACTAGGCTTTGGGATAAAGCCCCATTAATTGCCATCTTACCAGGAATCCTCTTTCCTGCAAATCTGCGGGCAGTAAATTAAGATCTGAGTTGTTTTTTTTTTTTTTTGAGCACAACTTTCTCCAGATCACAGATTTGCAAACGCTTCTCTTCCCGGTAGTTTGAGGCCACACGACCGTCTTGGTGCTATTAAATCTTGCTGAAAAGGGGGCTGAGACCACTGCGTCTCTTGTGAAAATTACCAGACTTGTGGAAGGCTGGGGTGGGACTTCGCACGATGTCTCTGCCCCTGCCACCCCCAGCCATGAAGAGGAGGAGAATCTTGGACTTTGGGTGATCTCCTTGGAACTGCAGGGTGGGGGCAGGAGACTGTGCCCAGCGTCAGCAGGTGGCTTCGGAAAGTGGAGAATCCAAGTCCATGGTCCCCTTGTTCGTTCTGCTCCACATTCCTGTAACGGTTTAGGGAAAGTCATTTAAACTCTGCGCTCCAGTTCTTCGAGCATTGACTGCGAATAAATGTGCTACGCGGCACCGCAGCTTCCTAAAGCCAGGTGGATCTTCCGTGCAGAGAGTTCACACCCGTGGCAGGAAGAGAGGGATCTGAGCCAAGAAAAGCCACAGCGGCACTTCTAAGGAGTCGGGGTGGGATGCACACAGAGGCGCAGAATGATGTACCCAGGCCATTGTGGTACAAGCACAGCAATTTTTCCTTTGGTGCCATCTGGGAGGGATATTGAGTGCGTGAAATTCATTCTTGTCAAAACACTTGGAGTTGACCCCCCCACACACCGCGCGCAGTGCAGACGGACCGACGAGGAAACCAAGGCTCAGGTTCTTGCGCGCTTATCAAGGGCACTCCCCGGACTCCTGAGCCCAGTCCACACTCTGGCTTATCTCTCATCACGGTCCCCTCACTAATCCATATATCTAAGCACACCACCGTGTCCTCTCTGAGTCACCGCTGACAAAGGCCATTTTTCACGGAGGATATAATCTGCTAAAATCTTCTCCTGTATTCCACAGTAAGGGCTCCCATATTTCACAGAGCTGCTTAATCACAAATATCAACTTCTAAAGCAGGAACACGGTCGGGAAGGGAAGGTACCCTCCTCGTGTGTGGGAACTTTCCACGTGGGACCCATTTTGCTTCCTCTGATCATCCAACAATCAAAACATCCCAAAGGCTTGCGACATTTAGCACGACTCTTTTAAATACCTGGATACAAACTAATATTCTCTTTAAACCCATAGACAATTTATTTAGGGAAGATAATTGATGAGTTATTTATATTAGTCCCCAGTGTCCAGCGCCACCATCATTGAGATGAAATGCTCGGGACAGAGTGAAATCCCTTAATTACTGTCGCATGTGTTGCGCGTTGCAGGGAAAGAGAACATAATGCAAAGTGCTTATAGATTTCAGCGGCATAATAGCTTGATGAAGATTTCCAAATTTTTCAAAATGTCATTTCTTTCCAAAAGATGGATTATTTCTGTTGGGGTTTAGTCTACCTAATTATTCCTGCCTTGATTACTTAACTACTCCAGATATTTCATCTCTCCATGTTCTTATCATGCTCTGCATGTTAGAAGAACCGAGATGGCTTATTAGCAACAAAGTAGACCATTCTGTTTCCAGGCAGCCAGGGTGGGAGCACGTGGGTCCCACGGAGCACCAGGAATCGCTCAGATGAAGCAGCTGGCCTCCCTGCAGCCTCTGCCCACTTGCGGTGGCCCGGGCTTGTCGGCGGCATGTGCAGCCAGAAGGTGATCGAATCTTCTAGACCAGTGCCCACCCCACCCCCATGCCAGGAGTTGGAGCGTGTTAATTCCCCTCAGATCTCCAGCTCCCTGCCCTGTACATCACAAAGACTGCCTGCATTTCTCTAGAGGAGTGTTTCTCAAACTGCACCCTGGAGGGCTTGCCAGACTCCCACCCCCGTGTCTGAGTCAAGAAGCCTGAGCTGGAACCACAGACTGTCCATGTCTAAGTCACTGCCAGGGGATGCCCGTGCTGCTGGTCCTGGGACCACACTTGGAGGACATTCCTCTAAGACTATGTTCTAAATTTCCTTTTAAAATAATTTACACATTTAGTGCTGTGGTTAGCTTCTGTATTAGACTGGAAATTGGGACCTCAGACATTTCTTTATTTGACTTTGTAAATGTCTGTCCAGGGTCCAGTTGTGGGTTCAATGAGCAAAGTAACTCATTGGTTAAAAGGGTGAGGACCTCACAGTGGGGAAGGAAGAAGAGGAGAGAGAAGGGGAGGGAGGAAGGAGGGGTAGGAAGAAAAGAAAATAGATGGACATGGTTGGAAAGGGCAGACTCTAGACCATCTCTGGAAGGTGCATTCAAACTTAGGCTGGGTACAGGCTGGGACTGGGACAGATTGTGGCTTTTCCCCCCTGTTTCCCTATTGCCCAGGGATAGCAGGGGCTGGTTACCCTGCCAACCTCGAGTCGGTCTTCGCTAACTCCGGGGGCGATGGGCAAAGGGCAGGCCAGGAGCCCAGTGCCTGCCCGGGGCGCACCTGTCATGCCGAGAGAGGAAGGCGCGCGCCCTTTGGCTGATCCCACTGTCTGGAAACCCGCCAGACTCCACTGCCTTTGAAAGCCTGTTCCTTGGAGCAATCCTGGCTCGCTAGGTTTAATTGTTTCCCCTCTCTCTCTCTCTCTCTCTCTCTCTCTCTCTCTCTCTCTCTCTCTCTCTCTCTCTCGGCCGCCCCGCCTGAAGTCCGCCCCTTGCGCAGCGGCCCGGAAAGGTGGGAGGAGCGCGGGCAGGGCTCCGGGCCCAGGCAGAGCCGGTTCCCATTTCCCAATGATAAAGAAGCATTTGTTGGTCGCTGATGAGTCGCGGCGGGGCTGGGCCCGCAGGACGCGCACCTGGGACGCGCTGCGCCTGACCAAGTCTGTTTGGGCACCAAACGCGGCCACAGATTTTCCCGGGCGCTAGGGGAGACCCGGGAGAGGGGGAGGGGACGCGGACAGGCAGCCCCTCTGTCCCCTGCCAGTCTGAAAACCTCTGCGATCTCGCTGCTCTAAATGTGGTCCCCGGGACCAGCCGCCTTACCAGGGAAATTGTCACAAATGCAAATCTCGGCCCCGCCCGGATTTACAGCATCCGAGTCTGCATTTAAATGAATCCTAGGGAAATTCCCCGATGTGAGTGAAACTTTGAAAACTAGGACACCAGGGTCCCCGGCACAGAAGAGGTTAAGAACATGGATCTCAGACGAGGAAAGGAAGGGAGAGTCTAGATCTGGAAGCGGGAGTGCACGGTTCAGCCTGACGCTTGCCGGCTGGGCTGGCCGACGGGGAATTCACATGTGGAATGAGTTAGGGGGAGTCACACAAGCTGGGACAGAGGGGAGGGGTGGCAAGAGAAGAGCTGGGTTACGTGGGTGCCGCCCACGCTCCCAGGGAGGGTGGGGATGTTGCTGCCGGTGACCTTTTCCTCCTTCTGCTTTGTGGCTTCCCAGCCCTCGTCTTTTAGCACAAAGGACAAAAGAGAGGACAGCAGTGGCCAGAGCTGAGGTGTCCAGGGAAGAAGCACCTGGGAACTTCTTAATAAGCAGGCTGACCGGTGGGGAATAAAACGTTCAGGCAGGAAGAAAGAAAAAGCACTTGGGCATAAAGAGTACGGTGGCATCCTGCGTGGTAACCAAGAGGACACTCCTGGCCTGAATGGCAACAGGCCTCTCTCTCCCCGGCCCAGATCAGCATGTGTCAGTGCCCACGAACCACTGCTCTCTATTTTCTGCACTAGTGGAGGGGATCGGAGGTACTGAGTGTTAAAGAGCAGGTAATCCACCAAGAAATAACTTGGATTTGGTGGGAACGCTTTTCCAGACCTCCATCTGACCCGCACTTGCCCTCACTTACTGTCCACCCTGCTGGAACCAGGGAGTGAGGCGGGGAGTCTAGAGTTAAATCTCATAAAATCCAAAGTAGGTGATACTCTTTCAGATCCCCCCCCCCTTTCTTCAGGCACCCCCTCAACATTTCTACGCATAAAGCAGATGGACCAAAGAAAGACACACCCTACGAAACTCCTGCTTGCCCCAAGCTAGTAGGGTAATGAAAAGACTAGTTAAGCTACTTGGATTCCAATGTTGTCTCTCCCAGACTGTTAAAACAGAACGAGTCTGCCAAAATAATGTGTACCTAGGACGCCTGTCATCCCAGCGCCTTGGGAGGCTGAGGCAGGAGGATCGCAAGTTCAAAGCCAGCCTCAGCAACTTAGGGAGGCCCTAAGCAACTCAGCGAGACCCTGTCTCTAAATAAAAACTAAAAAGGGCTGGGGATGGGGCTCAGTGGTTAAGTGCCCCTGAGTTCAATCTCTGGTACCAATAATAAAATAATAATAGTGTGTATGTATGTATCTTCTGCATCTTCTTCCATAAAGGTTTTGAGGTGGTTTGCAGAAATCGTAGTAAATTAAAATATTAAAATAAAAATGTGGAAGCCACCAGGTGCAATGGCACGTGCCTATAATCCCAGCTACTTGGGAGGCTGAGGCAGGAGGATCACAAGTCTGAGGCCAGCCTCAGTGAGATCCTGTCTCAAGATAAAAAATTAAAAGGGCTGGGTATGTAGCTCAGTGGTAAAAGTACCCCTGGGATTCGGTTCCCAGTACTGGAAAAAAAATAGTGAAAGTCATGTTCGGTTCCAATAGAAATTAAAATTAGCTGTCAGAATTGGTTGAAATGGTGGCATTTAATAGGAGAAATGGGGCTTGGTGACATCCCGCAGGAAAAGGAAATTCTGCTGGACAGTGAACTCGCAGTGAGTGGAGGAGGAGAGGCGGCTGCAGAAAGGAAGAAGACCCCTGCTTCCGCTAGAGTCACACACCAAATGTTTATGAACAGAAAATCCGATGCTTCCGCCTCGTCCCACTGCCGTCAAGAGAGAGGCCCTCCACAGACTGTGAAATCTTGGAAGAAATTATGAAATGCTTTGGACTAGGTAACACCCAGAATTCAACACTCAAGACAGCTGTGGAAATGAGTTCCTCTATCCTAAAGGGGAACTCCAAGTAGCGCATCACATGCTCCGTATAGCTAAAGATCCCACTGCAGTGGCTTAAACAAATAAGATGCCTTGTGCTCACACAACTGGAAGGGAGGAGGTAGACAAATGTCAGCCCAGGAACAGGAGCACCTTCATCTCACATTCTCTTGGCCCTTCCCTCAGGGTTACAAGATGGCTGCTACTGCTCTGACCTTCATGTCTGCATTCCAGCTGGCAGCAGAGGAAGGAGTTGCATCCATATAAAGAAAAGAAAATCTTTCCCAGGAACCAACAGCAAATGTGTGCTTAGAGTTCATTGACCAAAACTGTGGCTTTTGGTCTCGCGATGTGATTACTTCAAGTTTCAGGTTGAATGGATGGTGGTGCCATCCACGGAGACAGGAAATACAGAGGAGAAGCAGGTAGCCAGGCACAAAGGTTGCTTCAGTCTTGGATGTGTTGAGAAGACTGTAATAGAGATGTCACGTGGCTAAATCCGATGTGAGGTTTTAGGAGTGCGACTGGGGGATCCCTGAGTGGAGTTGCCAGCAGAGTGGGAATGGAATCCTCGGGTGCAGGTGAGGTCCCTTCTGGCCACCTCTGAGCTCCCCTGCAGCCACGCGGCCGAGCCAGTGCACGCAGACTGCTTCCATCTAGAGTGCGTGGGTCTCTCTCTGCCCTGGGGCTTTCTCTGGCCCCAAGGGGCATCTCTCTCTGCCAAGTGCCGGCACAACTGAAAGGTAAGACATCACCCACCCCCCAGAAGCATCCCGTGGCCTGCGGGGACAGGAGTCACTGGGTAAATGCGCCACAATTCCCAGTCCTAAGCTAGAACTCACACAGCTTCTCAGAGGACTCCCCGGCCTAGTGCCCAAGTCCATCCCATCGGCTTCTGGAATCAGCCTCCCGTATCCACTCCCTGTACTCCAGTCCTTGCCTTGGAATGTGCTTCAGGGGACCCTAAACTAAGACAGCAGGACCAAGGGGAGCAGACTGACGGTGGAGAGCCACAGTCAGGCCTGCCCCAGAAAGCCCTTCTGAAGACATCACAAATTCTTGAGCCACAAAGGGACTTCTTGCAGCCACAAGAAGAACTGTAGACAAAAAAGTCCAGGGTTGGGATGGTCTGACCCTTGGCAGTGCAGAATGGCCTCATGGGAAAGGTTAAGCTGTTTTGGGGTGTGATGTGGCCATGAGGATGGAAGTCAGGGACTCCACCATGAGATCCTGAGGAGTGTTGCAGTCCCATGGAAACAGCCTCCAGAGACCCCAGGGGCTCAAAAGGGTCACCACCCACTGGTGTCAACATGGTATTTCTGTCCATGTTTAGTTGCTGAGAGGCCAAACTTGACTTTGGCAAAGAGAGTCGACACTAACCTTGGCCAAGCAACCTGGTGGTGGCTGTGCTGGGTTTCAGTTAGATGACAAGGAGACAGATGACAAGGCATGGACTACACTGTCAAGACTCGTGACAACTAGGAGCAGGAGAAGTCCAGGATCACAGCTTTGGTGTGACGTCGATTCAAGAGAGGCGGTTTTGTTTGTATTGTCCTGCTTTAAGATGGAAGCGAACTGAGGGAAAAGCCTCATACAGAGAATAGGCTGGCTGGCCAGGGGAGAGAAGAGTTGGTCACGTGCATCTCCGAGCGGGGTGGCTTTGTAGAAGGCTAGCACTCCACTAAGCCCTCAAGTAAAGAGGAAAGAACAGAAGGCAGAGGGAGGCGAGTCTGTAGACAGGGAAAGGGAGGGGCGTGCTTGCCTGATGACCTTCTGTTTTCACATTCAAGTAGGGAGTGACAAGAGCAGATGTCTCATAGTCCAGCAAGACACCTGCGCAGGAATGCTATGGCAGCTTTGTCATGACGGACCCCAAAGTCCATTGATCAAAGATGGTGCAACTAATTCTGGTATATTCTATACATTGGAATGTCACACCACAATGAAAAGATCCGCCTGTGTGCAACATGGATGAATCTCACAGGTGGTACATTGACCCAAAGAAGCCAGATGTGCAATTTACATGTGGAACTGGGCATCTGTTGGGTAGGAGTTCAGGAGCACCAAGATGGCGGAGACAGGGTATAAGACAGATGCCGCTGGAGGACAAGACAGGGAGACCAGTTCTGACCCTGTTTACTGTAAGTCCCTTACCAGGACAACTCGGCCACTGAGGACTTGTTACCATGACAACTCCCACCACAGGTTCAAATTTTTTAAATGACCAATGAGAGTAAAGTGGGCAATATTCTAATTAGGTTTTCCAAAGTAACCAATGAGAGGGAGGAATTGGAGAATATTCTAATCAGGGATCACAGGGTAACCAATGGGAGCAAACGGGCAGGGTCTTCAATCAGGTCCCTACAGGGAAGAGAATGCCTCCCAATTCAGCTTATAAGACACTAATTTCCTGACATCCGGGCCTTGAACCTCCCTCTCTTGCTCAGTTGCGCCTTATGGAGAGCTACCTTCACCTTCACCTTCAGTAAATCTGTACTTTGCCTGTAACTTCTGTGTGTCTTGCTCAATTCTTTGTTCAGGACACGAAGGACCTGGACCCCAACTGGACATGCCAATGACAACACATCTATAAAATACAGACATTACATGATTGTATGTATATAAAGTTCAAGAACTAGCAAAACTAATCTATGATGCTAAATGCCAGAGGTACAGTTAGCTGGGGAGGGAGGTTATTGACCTTCAGAAACTCAAGGGAGGTTTCTGGGGTGATAAGAACATTCTCTATCTTGATTTTGGTGGGGATTTACATAAGCGTACACATGAGCATCTATTCCTCAGGTGACACTTAAGATCTATGCGCATGCCTCTAATCCCAGCATCTTGGGAGGCTGAGGCAGGAGGATCCCAAGTTTGAAGCCAGCCTCAGCAACTTAGCGAGGTCCTAAGCAACTCAGCGGGACCCTGTCTCGAAAGAAAATATAAAAAAAGGGCTCGGGATGTGGCTTAGGGTTAAGCACACCTGGGTTCAACCTCCAGTACAAAAAAAGAAAAGAAAAGAAGATTTGTGCAGGGTACAGTTTGTAGTTATAGTTCAATAAAATGGGGAACAGGAATAGGGGTAAGATTTATAGTAAATTAAATGAGAGCCAGCTGATGGGAGATGAGAAGACACAGGTGATCGCTCATGTGACTGTTAGCCAGTGACTTAGTCACATGACAAAGGGAGGAGGAGAGAACGTCAGGAAGTGTTTAAGGCCCGGGTAAGGATGGACACCGTGAATCTGTCATGCCGTCGGACCACGGTGCTGTATTTTCTCCAGCCGGTCTCAACAGCATGGATCAAGAAATAAAGATGTCCAGGAGTCAGATTGATCCAGGGTTGGACTCTCAGGTGGAAACACAAAATGGACAGAGTTAAGGATGCAACTGAAATTGAAGCCTGAAGTCATCCCCAAACAGCTAGCAAGTCCTCAGCTTGGGGCAGTCAAAGTCCAGGTGTTGCAGGGTAGAGAAGAAGGAGGAGGAAGCTCAAGATTTCAGACACGGAGCCAATGTGGCCGTGGATGTAGGCTGCTGGAGCCATGTTCTCTGAGGAGAGTTCTAGAGAACTAGAAGCGTTTCAATTGCTACACAAAGCAGCAAGCACAGCCACCTGTTTTAACTGGTTATTGCGGAAGAAATTCGGTTTGTCCATAGCACTTCACTGGGGAGAAGCAGGACTAACCACAGGAGGGGATGCTGGCAGGCAGACACAAGCTCTTAATAAGTGTGTCTCCCACATCTTGATACTTCAGGGGCAAAGTGACTTGCTGAGTATAGAAACAGATGGTCACCTCCTTTGTTCTAGCTTGTATACTTCTGTTAATGCTGTACAGCTGGATGATGCTTTGATGCGTTGATTTACAGGATTTCCTTCTCTCTGTATCATCCTCATTCAACTATGCTCAGAGCTTCACTTAATTTTTCTGTTGAGTCTCTAGCCACGCAGTACTTGAAAGCTTCCCATCTTTTCCAAATACACCGACCTCTCTTTCCATCCTGTTCCTTGAACTACAACAGTTCCTGGGAGGGAAAGTGACTCCTCACCCCAGAACTGGAAATTAGGGAGATACGTTTGTCCCTGAGTACTAAACAAAGCCATCACCATTGAACATGTCAGCAGAGTCCCCTTGAAGGGATGGAATGCCCAGGCCAGTGAGACCTGGCTGTCGCCCGATTCCCTTGTTAGGAACCCCCCCCTGATTCCCGCATTGGAACGCATCCACCGGATGGAGGGCTGACGCACACGGACTGGAGACCTTGCTCCTACCCTCAGGAAGCTTTCAACTATTTCCCACCTCTTGGCCCTGGTAAGTAACCTATCTCATGTTTTTGGCACAGTTCACCTGTAGGAAAGCCCCAGAAGGTGACTAGAAGGCAGGAGGGACATGGGAGTTTACTTCCTTGATCCTCTGGCACCTCCTTGCAAGGACACCTTAGATGCCTGCACCCTACCCCAAGGCCACTCACTACTCCTTTTTATTTTTTTTTTTTTTTTGGTACCAGGGATCAAACCCAGGGGTGCTTTACCACTGAGCCACAGTCCCAGCCCTTTGTAATTTTTATCATGAGACAGGGTCTCACTGAATTGCTTAGGGCCTCTCTAAGTTGCTGAGGCCGGCCTCCAGCTTGGGATCCTCCCGCCTCAGCCTCCCTAGCCTCTGGGATGACAGGTGTGTGCCACCACACCCAGCACACTCACTACTGCTGTTAAGGAGTCTTCTTCCATGGTTGGGCTCTGGGAGCCTCTAGGTCCCCTTGTTGGGGTGAGTCTAAGCTGGAGTTTGGGGTTCGCCACCCTCACTGCACTTTAAATAGCACCTGAACAATAAGACGTCCTTAAAGTGCCTTCATGTGAGCATTCGAACTCATTGCTTGCTGCTTGAACACTGAAGGAAACCGAATCAGAGACAGAAATTGGGAGCGCCCTCAGACAACTAGGTGGTCCTGTGACTCACCTGCAAGACCAGCTAATGGAAGCATCCAGTCAACAAGTTTTCAATTACAAATGATTACATTAAGCTTCCAGCTCCTTCTACTAGCGTCATCTAACTTGGATCGGAGGTGGCTCACGCTGACCATCGTGAGATTGGGTTTCGAAGCAGACAGAGCTGAGAGCCACACGGGCTTGTACACAAACCACCAAGTTCAGTGCCCCACTGAAGGAAGCTGCCCCATGTCACTGCCCCATGTCACTGCCCCACGCCGCTGTGCCTCACATGCTATTTGATTTGTATGCAAATTTGACATGACATAGAACCACAGACTAGAAGAACTAGAAGGTGCCCTACAAAGGAGATGGCCTAATATATGGAAAAAAGTTCATCATCTCTAGAAATTAGAGAAATGCAGCTCAAAACTACTCTAAGATTCCATCTCACTCCAGTCAGAAAGGCAAGTATCAAGAATACAAGTAGCAATGAATGTTGGCAGGATGTGGGGAAAAAGGTTCACTCATACATTGCTGGTGGGACTGCAAATTTGTGTAACCACTATGGAAAGCAGTGTGAAGTTTCCTCAGAAAACTATAAATAGACCCACCATTTGACCCAGTTATCCCACTCCTCGGTTTATACCCAAAGGACTTAAAATCAGCATACTACAGTGACGCAGCCACATCAATGTTTACAGCAGCTCAATTCATGATAACTAAGTTATAAAACCAACCTAGATGCCCATCAACAGATGAACAGATAAAGAAATTGCGGTATATACACAAAGGAATATTACTCAGCCATAAAGAAGAATGAAATTATGGTATTTACTGGTAAATAGATGGAGCTGGAGACTACCATGCTTAGTGAAATAAAGTAATCCCAAAAAACCAAAGGCCAAATGTTTGATCTGCATGTGCTCATTCATAATAAGGGGAGTGTTTAGGGAAAAATAGAAGTACTTTGGATTAGACAAAGGGGAATGAAGGGAAGGGAGGGGGATGGGAATAGAATGAATCGTACATTGCTATCCTATGTACATATATGATTACACATGACCAATGTAATTCCACTTTCTGTACAACCAGAAGAATGAGAAGTTATACTCCATAAATATATAATATGTCAAAATGCATTCTACTATCACGGATAACTAATAAGAACAAATTAAAAAAAGAAAATGAAATGGGCTTATCAGTGCTCCTCATTTAAAAATAAGAGTTGAGGATCAGAAATGCTGAATGGCTTGCAGAGAGCAAACGGGTCGTAATGAGTGTCTAAAGTAGCACCCTTCTGAACACACCCAACACTGCCGGTCCACACAAGTGCATCTTGACTTGGGAGTACTGGCACCGTCAGCCAGCAGAATTCAGAGACACTGAAGGTGAGTTTGTTGGAGACAAGCTGGAGCGCCAGGCTCAGTAAGATGGACAGAGCTGGGTCTGGGTGACCTTCTGGAAAGTTCTCAACTTCTCTGAATCATTTCCTCATCTGCAAAATCACAGATAACAAAACCACATTGGGGATTAATTCTCAGCATAAATTTTGGAGAGACACAAGCATTCAAACTATAGCATTTTGGCCCCCACAAAAACTCATGCCGTTCTCACCTAGAAAATACATTCATTCTGTCCCAATAGCTCCCAGAAGTCTTAAGTCAATTCAGAATCGACTCTAGAGTCTCATCTACACATCATCTAAATTTGACATAGGTGAAACTCAAGGTTTCGTTGATCCTGAGGCAAAGTGCCTCTCGCTGTGTCCTGTGATTCTAGACATGTTCCATGTGTCCAAAACACAGTGGTGGAACGGGCACAGGAATGGCCGTTCCCATCCCAAGGTGGCCCTGTCACTGTGAAGCATCCTTTGAAATCCAGGAGGAGGTTCTCCACGGCTGGCACACCTACAGAGTGGGTATCATGGGAATGCCACAAGGCGTTCTGAGCCTGCTTGAACCACAGCTAGGGTGACTATGGAACACTATGGCAGAATTCAGGGTGCAGCGACTTGAGGTTCCCGGGCAGCAAGCCCGAGTTCCCATGCACATTTGGTTCCGTCCTTGAAAACCATTCCGCCCACAAGGCCTGAGCACTCTGGGCCTCTGACAGGGGTGGCAACACTGATCATCACTGAAATGCCTTGGGGTCATTTGCCCATTGTCTAGATGAGTAGCGCCAGGTTTCACTGATGTCCTTGGCCACACCCTTGACGGTCTATGCTGAACACACTTTTTCATTCTTTACATGCGCAGGCTGAAAAATGTTCCAGATCTTTAAGTTCTGCTTCCTTTGTGATTATGAAATCCATCCATCCATCTTTCTTGCTTGCTTTCTTCCTTCCTTCCTTCCTTCTTGCATCTTACTATAAATCATCAGGAGAAGCCAAGCAACGCCCTGAACTCTTTGCTTAGAGATTTCTTCCACCAAATATCTCAGCTCATCACCCTTCAGTTCTGCTTTCCACAGAGGACTAGATCATACACACAATTCATCCAAATTCCTTGCCACATCAGAACAAGAATGACCTTTCCTCCCGCTTCTAACAGCGTGTTCCTCGTTTCCATCTGAGATCTTATCAGAATGGTCTTCACTGTCCACATTCCTACAATACGCTGATTGTGACCACTTAAGTAATCTCTAAGAAGATTGGAGCTCTGTCTACAGCTCCCCTCTTCTTCTAAGCTCTCACCAGAATTGCCCCTGATGTTCCTTTCACAGTAATGCAGGTTTTTTTCTAGGCTCCCTCCTCCAAATTCTTCTAGTCTCTCCCCATTACTTGGGTTGAAAGCTACTTCCACGTTTTCATGCATTTGTTAGAGCAACACTTCACGTCTCAGCACCAATTTCTGTCTTAGTCCATGTGTGCTGTTGTAACAAAATACCTGAGCCTGCATAATTTACAAAAATATACAAATGTATTTCTCATAGTTCTGGAGGCTGGAAAATCCAAAGATCAAGGCACCAGCAGCTGCAGCATCAGTTGAGGGCCCGATCTCTACTTCCAAGATGGCGCCTTCTTGCCACATTCTCTGGAGGAGAAAACTGCTGTGTCCTCACATGGTAGACAGGATGGAAGGGTAGAAGGGGTACAATGAATTAATGCTGTATCCATGTCTGGCAAAGGAGAAAGGGGGGAAATTGCCAAATACTGTGTGAAGTTCTTTTTATAAAGGCCTTAATTCCATTCACAAGGGAGGAACCTTCATGAATTAATCACCCCAGTGGCTCTACCTCCTAATACTATTGTGTTGAATATTAAGTTTCAGCATGAATTTTGGAGAGACACAAATCTTTAAAGCAGAGCAGGTATCTTCTATCATGGTATTATCATGAGGATAAAATATAATATTACATATGAAGACTCTCAGCTCAGTATCTGGCATGAAGTAGAGACTAAGTAAATGTTACTCAAAATTAAACAGTTGTCTCAGTGTCCACTGGATGCAAGCTTAGGCCCTCACCCTCCACACTCCAACTTCCTCCAGGTTGATGTGAACTCCTTTTAATGTCAAGGACAATATAACAGGTGCTGGCAGCTCTCAGCCTACCTGGGGGTTCACACACCAGCTGCTTTTTCTATCCTGCCTGAGAGCTGTCTCTGACTACAGTGACATACTCAGACCATGTCTGGTGCTGGTTAGAATTGCCAGGATGTTAACATTTCCAGAATAGCCCTCAAACAATGAGGGCGAGGGGTGGTGGAGAATGGCCCCCATTCCCTCATGTGCAGTGCAACAGTTTTGAGTCCCACTACACAGTCCCCAAGATGTTCTCCTGGTGGACTCAGGGCTCACAGTGGAAACCCTTTCAATAAAACACCTTTTATTGTGTCACTTCTCTGTCACTATGCTTCCCGAGCTCACCTCAAAATAAACTACTTGTACTGGAATCCTTATCTCAGGGTCTGCTTTTAGGGGAACCCAAATTTAGATTAAGAATAACAGGTAGAAGGGAATCACACACAGCTTGGCTGGTCCCCCACCGGGGTTCCCCCTGCCTGAGCAGGCCCAGGGAGTTGGAGGGACTCGGTGCCAGGTGCCCAGTGCTTCCTGGAGAGAATCAGCCTCGGGGAACAGAGAATGGCAAGCAGCCACATGGCCCAGTGCCAGAGAGCAGAGCTGCTTCTGAGGACAGAACAATCTGTCACTAAAATTGTCCTCCTCCTCAGCCTGGTGGAGTCCTGTCTATACTCACAGGCAAAGGGATGTAGAAAAAGAGCAAAGAAAATCTAAGCCACTGAGACTACGAAGCACCCTGCCCCTGCAGTGTTAATGGCCATAGACAAAACAGGAAAAGGCCTTGGGCTCTCGACCCTAAACGTCATCAGACTGCTTTTAGAGACAAGGCCTGCCCAGGCCTGCCATTGCAGCAGCATTTCAGAGACATGTGGGAATAGCTTCTAGGGCTTCTGCCTCCAAAAATTCCTCCACTTTACATCCATTACAATGACTATTATCAAAAGAGGGAGAATATAAAAAGTGCTGAGAGGAAGTGGAGAAATTAGAACCCTATGCTCTGCTAGTAGAAATGCAAAATTGCGTAGTCGTCACAGAAAACAGTACTGTAGTCCCTCAAAAATTTCAACAAAATATTATCTTACGACCCAGCAAGTCCATTTCTGGATAAATGCCTGCATGAATCAACTTCCCATTACTATAACAAAATACCTGAGATAATTAGCTCACTAAGAGAAAAGATTTATTCGAACTCACGGTTTTGGAGGTTCTGGTCTAAGATCAGGCAGACCCATTGCTTTGGGCCTTGGTGGGTATGCCAGATGGCAATGGCAGGATGTGCATGTTGGAGCAAACTGTTCACCTCATTGCCAGGAAGAAAGGAGAGAAAAAGAGCAGGGTCCACAATCCCCTCCAAGAGCACATCCCCAATGACCTAAGACCCTCCCCCACTAGGATCCACTTCCTGAAGGTTCTGCCACCTCCCCAAAGTGCCATCCTGGGAACCAAGCCTTTAACACATGGGCCTTTGAAGAACATTGAACCTCCAAACTATAGAAATATTCCAAAGAATTAAAAGCAGGGGTTTGAACAAATGTTTGTACATCCACTTTCATGGCAAAACTGTTCACAATAGCCAAAAGGTAGAAACGACCCAAATGTCTATGGATGGGTGAATAGATAAAGCAAATGTGGTCTATAGAATGTCATTCAGCCTTAGAAGAGATGGAGATTCTGCTGATACAGACCACAACATGGATGAGCATTGAAGGTATTGTGCTAAGTGAAAGAAGCCAGACACGAAAGAACAAATACGGTGGGATTCCACTTCTCTGAGGTACCTAGAGGAGTCACATTCATAGAGACAGTGAAACGGTCATTGCCAGGGACTGAGGGAAGAAAGGGGAATTGGGCTTGATGGCTATAGAATTTCAGTTTTGCAAGATGGAGAAGTTCTGCCAAGGGACAGTGGGGATGGTCACACAAGTGAATGCCATTAATGCCACTGAACAGTACCCTTAAAATTGGTTAAAATGGTAACTTTTATGTTAGTACATTCTACCACAATTTGGGAAATGAAATAAAGGCCTCTGGCCTCCAGCCCGTTCCCCTTGTCCCTCCTGACTCTCCCTACCATCCCTACTCCCCTGATGTCTTTAAGACTGTGGCTCCGTGCTGTGACTCCCGCTTCTCCCCTTGCACCCCTGAACTGGCAACTAGTTTGTCATACAAACTTTATCTTTTTATCTTAGGCTGGATTCCCTTGAAGCTGAAGTTGAGACAGGGGATGATCCTGCAGATGAATGAATGAGAACGTGCTGTCATGAGGAGCAAGGGATGCTGGAGACACTGAACGGAGACGTGGGTTCGGTTGCAGTCTCACCTCAGCGTGCTCCTGTGGGGAGATCTGGAAGGTGAGGGTGCCACCGTCTCGCCCATCTTGAGGCAATGGTGTGGTTTTCCTCCCTCCATATCAGCCAGCCATTGACCATTGGCCACTGCAGGGTGAGGAGTAACCACCCAGGCATTTTCTAGTGGGTGGCTTCTATGCAACGGAGGGTAGTTGTCAGGAAAAGAAAGCAGTTATAAGTTGTCTATAGTTAACATTCAGAGCAATTAGGGGGAGGGTCTGCTGGCCCAGTAAAAGGAGCCTGGGGCATCAGTCACTTCTTCCATGACATTCCTCCAAACATGAGTTCTGGTCTGTCCTCTTTCTCCAATCCTGTGCACATGGATTAAAGTCCCCTGTGGAAGAAGCAGGCCTCAGGGTTAAGTCCTGGCTCTTCAACCAACATACCATTATATCTTGACTTATCTCTCTCAGGTTTAGTTTACAAATCTGTAAAATCAGAACATAAATAAGACAGTGGAATTATTCTTTTGAACGAACCAGGACTCTCCAAATAGAACTCTCTTCCTCTAGCATCAGATTCTACCTATCCCTTACTCAGCTATGGGTCACGTAAGACAGGCCTAGCCAATCAAAGTATCCCCCATTTGACCCCTCAGGAATAGGATTGTGACCCCGTAGGCCAACCAGAGGGCTTCACTGGGATTGTTCCAACTGGAACTAGCAGGGAAGTTCTATCATCTGAGGGATGGAGCTGGAAAGATGTACAGCAGGCATTGGCTGTGGCCACGTTCCCCACCATATGTAGGAAGTCTGTCTGCCAGAGGAAAGGGAGGCCCACGAGAAGAGAAGGAGAGAGAATGCAGCAGAATCTGGCCCACACTCTTCACCACCCAGGACCCAATCATTCCTATGACCAGATCCATGGCTCTCTTCCCAGGTACAGGGGCCAACAAATTCTCTTTTTGTCCAAATTAATTTGAGTTGAATTTCTCCCACTTGCAAAGAAAAGACAGGTGACTAGTGGAAGAAATTCCTTCCTGGAAGGGTGGTTCTGAGGATTAAAGTAATATGTGCACAAGGTGACTTCTCATGAAGGTCATTGTGATTTCCAGGAGGTCAATGCAAAACAGGGGAACAGCCACTTCCTCTTTCATTTGCTGACATTATCTCATTGAACTCCCTGCACCCAGCAGTGAGCAGACATCTTTCCTGTTCATCCTCCAACTCAGAATTTAATTCAGAAAGCCCTTCATGGTACCCTGACATTGGTTAAGACCCCATTCACCCGTTAGCCTTCCTGGCTCCACTCTTGGAGTTCTTTGCAACTCTTTTCTGTCCATTATGGGCTCTATGCCAACTCTTTTGCATGATTTTTTTTTTTTTTAATTTCTGCAAAATAGTCATCCCTGTGTGGCAATAGCTCGTCATCGGGCACATTTTTCCCTCCAACTTGGGCTCCTTTGTGGTGGATGACTTGAAATTTCATTTTCGAGTTCCTCCAATTTTCTAGACAGCTTCTCTAATATCTCAAGTCATGAATTCCTACCTGTTTTCTCTAAAGCACTTTTTCTCAAAGCACCGACTGGGGAGCCCTTGCCTTCAGAATCCCTGAGATTCCTGATTCCACTCAACATACCGAGGGGCAGGGGATCTGAATGCGATCTTGGTGATATAGATGGACCTCACCAAACCAGCCTGAGAATCACTATTTCAAGTCTTTCAAAGCTGCTGCAGCTCATGCTTGTGACCCTCATTCTCAGGAAACAAACTCCTGCTCCTAAGGTTCCAACCTGCTTCTAACCCCCAATAGTTCTTTCTGGGTTTGAATCGACCCAAGAATAGTGATTCCCCTTAGCACCCCTCTACCTTCCAGGAGGTAGAACTGTCAGCAAGGTAAGTTAAGAGTTTGTCTAGATGCTTCCCTGGTGGCTGACAGAAACTGAGCAAGCCATCCCATTGATGGTCCCCCGATCGGTAGTACTCTCGCCTGTGGACCAGTTGCATAATCCCAGTCAGGAAACCATCATCGGTTTTCCCCATCTGGTCCAGCAGCCTGTAAATATGCTGCTACAACAATATGGCTTCTGTTCCCCTTGCCTTTGATCTCCACCCACATGGTTTCCAACACAACCCCACCCTCGGTGCTGGATTTCCATGTGGGTGTAAATCTTTTTATCATGTGAGGAAGTTCCTCCTCTCCTTCTAATGGTTTCAGTTTAACAAGGTCAACCTTCCTATGCCTACCCCACCCACAATCCCCTTCTGCCAGTGGCCCTTCTGTTCAAGTGACTTTGACCACAGCAGATTGGACCAGTGTTTCAGTTCACGTTTCCCACAAAGCAGGAAATGAGGCCAGGATTCATATGCAAGTGGTTTATTTAAGAGGTGATTCCAAACTGCACCAGTAACAGAGTAGCAAAATAAGACAAGGAAGATTGCTAATACATGATACACTGTCAAGCGAGTTACCACTGTGGATAACTGGAGCTCAGTCTCACTGGAGAAGAATTTAGAAGACGAGAGGGTTGGAGATGCAGCGTAGTGGTAGAGGGCTTGCCCAGCATGCATGAGGCCCTAGGTTTGATCCCCAGCACCCAAAAATGTTAAAATGAAAACCGAAGAAAACAGAAAAGACAAACCTTGGAGTCATCCTACCAAAAGGGCAAAGGGATTGGGTGTTTGTACTCTCTTACCAGTCACTGGGCATTAATACCCAGCCCTTCTAGCCAGCCACATCTGCTGAGGCACAGCAATGGCCAGAGAAGCCCTGAGCCAAAGATATGCAGAGGCTGACAGCTGGAAATGTGGCCAGAATGCATGGAAATGAAAGTGCTCAGGGGCTACAGGCAGGGACTACATGCCAGCATTCTGCTACCACCAGGCATGGGTCCCCTGGCTGAAGGAAGCACACACCTGTTACAGAATCTCAAAGAATTTAAACCAAGTGTCTTAACCTATTTGTGCTGCTGTAACAAAATACCTGAGACTGAGTAATTTATTTTAAAAAATTTACTTTCTTACGGTTCTGGAGACTGGGAAATTCAAGCTCAAGATACCAAGAGATTCGGTGTCTGTGTTGTTCTCTGCTTTCAAAATGGCGCCTCACTGCTCAGTGTTCTCACATGGCAGAAGGCTGAAAGGCTTAGGGGATAAAAGCTGTGTCCTCACATGGCAGGAGAAAGAGAAAGGAATGAAGCAAGTCCCTCAAACTCTTTTATAAGGGCTCCAATTCCATCCCAGGAGGCAGATTCCCCCATAAGTTAATCACCTCCTAAAGGACCCATCTGATAATACTACCTCATTGGCCATTAAATTTCAACGTATGAATTTTGGGGCACCCCCTCACACCATAGCACCAAGAGTCACATATACCACAGTTCCACAGTGCATTGCTTGAATGGAGAAGCTCCATCAAATTGAGATGGAACAGCCTGGTTCAGCTACATGAACGCTCATGAGTAAACAGGAAAGACATCTGCAAAGCCATGGAAGAATATCGGGAACATCAGCAAAGAGAAGCAGAACTAAGAGAACACATCATCCTAAGATGGAGAAAGAGAGGTCAGCAGCTTCGAGTCTGAAGCCTGTTGGCAGTACCAGCCCCCAAGCCCCAGTTCCTCATCCCATGAGATGCACATAAATAAGTCTTTTTAATAAAGGTCTCCTTAATTGATCCAAAAACTAGGCGTGTGTTCCTTCCAACCAAAAAGCATTGAGACCACCTGGAAGATCTGTGAACACCTCAAATTTAGGTTATTTGTGCTTATGCTCTGTACACAGGCATATGGAGTCCTAAGGTGATAGCAGCATTCCTAATGCCCTTTTCAATCTCTTTCTGCAATTAACTCTACCAGGCATTTGTCTCCCACCCTTTCCCTTTCCATTTTCCTTTGGCTCAAATCAACATGTCTCACTGCACTCTGAGCTCTCCTCTGTCCTCATGAGAAGTGCCGCCTAGTCCACCACAACAATGCCAGTCAGGGTTCTTACCACCTTGGGCACCTGATGTGAGACTCCACTACTAACCATGAACTTTTCCATGGCCTGAGCAGAGGGTCTATTTCCCACTGCCTCTTTACAGCCAGTGTAGTGCTGATGGCAGTGAGCTTCCGATGACATATGACCATGTGGCTAACTAGACCTAGGAAAGCCAGAATGGGCCATCTGAGCTCAGAGTCAGAGAGTTTCCTGTGGGCTCTTCGTGATATTGGTTTGACAGATCCTAGGACTCACATGAAAGCTGACTCTCTGCCGTCTATGGTAGCCACCTATCTGAGCAGCAGCTACAAACCAACTCTCCAGGGTCGGAATCTTTTTATTCCAGTTACAGATCCTCATCTCCAGTTTTCACACCCTGCTCCTAATCTTGATTCAAACTCTATTCAGTGGATCTGAGCCAGGAGCCCTCGACAAAGTCAGATTTTTGTGTTTTATTTTTCCAATCTGCACATGTAGCGCTATGGTAATACGAGTTCTTTTACTTGGCTAGAAATTCTGCCTTAGCAGCACTTAATTAATGCATTACCTTAGGAGTTTCAAATATTTCTTGGAAGTAGGTGGGAAATTAATATAAAACCAAATAAATAAGCATTTTCTTTATTTAAAGCCCATATTTTTGACATGCAGCAAATGCTTACCAGAGTAAAAACTCATTTCACCAGCGCCTACACGGATGAAAATCCTGAAGTAATCGGGATGTATTTTGGACACAAGGAAAATAAAAGTCCAAATGAAACAAACAGCACAGTTCCTTCTAGTAGGCTGATGCTTTCATCCATTTAGTAGTAGAGTTTATTTTTGAACCTTTAGTGTTTTTAATTACAAATAAACAGGGAATCTTGAGGAAGATTTCAACTTGATTTAAACAACAAACATTCCTTCTTCCCCTATCCCTCCATCTCGTAACCAAAGATATTAAAAGTTTCTTCAGTGGTCTAGAATGTTCCATGTATATACAACTATATTGCTGTAGTTTTGACTGTAATTGGTCCATCTGTTAAAAGCTTGGTCCCCAAAGTGGCCTTACTGGGAGAGAGTGGAATGTGTAGGAGGTGGGATCTTATGAAAGGTCTTTAGGTTATTGGGGTTCTGTTCTTGGATAGAATAGAGAAAATCTGGCCCCTCCTTGTCCACCATGATGTGCTGCCTTGCCCAAAGCAATGGGACCAACCTATCACAGACTAAAACCTCTAAAACTATGAGCCAAAATAGATCTTTTCTCTTTAGAATTTGATTATCTTAGATATTTGTTATAGTAACAGAAAGCTGACAGAGATGTACATACACCATAAATTTGCTTAATCTAATGGCAACACCCTTTGTATACTGTTCTAATCTTTGCATTTTGAACATAATGTTATATTAACACTCTTTTAAAAGGAACTTAGGTATATCCTTGACTCCATATAAATTCAGCCTCTTTCTTTTGACTGTATAGTCTGATATGGAAAGAACTGATGTTCCCTCTATAACCCCAAGAATTGCAAAATGCTAGTTCATCAAACATTCTGTTATGTTTAGTATACCAAGCAGTTAGCCTTTTCTGCATAGCAAACCACTCCATAACTCAGGAACTTAAAACAACAACCATTTACTTGGCTCAAGGGTGTGTGGAATGGTCATTTGGGATGGGATTAGCTTGGTAGTTCTACTGGTCTCAGGCAAGTTTAATTTCTTTCTTTCTTTCTTTCTTTCTTTTTTCTTTTTTTTTTTTTTTTTTTTTTTTTTTTTGGTACCAGGTTTGAACCCAGGGGGGCTTAACCATGAGTCACATCCCAGAGCATTTTTTTTTTTTTTTTTTGCCACAAGGTTTCACTTAGTTGCTTAGTGCCTTGATTAGTTGCTGAGGCTGAGCTCAAACTTGCAATCCTCCTGCCTGAGCCTCCGGAGCTACTGGTATTTACAGGCATGTGCCACTGCATCTGACTAAGTTCACTTTCTTGTCTGTAGTCAACTACAGGTCAATTGAGGTCACAGGGGTAACTAGGCCACAGATGTCCCATCATCCAGCAGGCTGCCCCAGAACTCATTCCCATAGCAGTGACTGAGGAGTTCCCAAGAACATAACAGGGTGATTCCCAGGGCACAAGAACTCTGAAAGCTTCTACTTGTGCCATATTTGTCAACACCTCATTGTCCAAAGAAAATCCCACTGCTGAGGTCAGAGTCAAGAGGTAGAGAACCTATTGATAGGAGAACTAGAATTTGAGAGCTTTTCGCCAATCCGCTACATGTATTCGATACATGGGTTGGGAAGGACCTTGTTGAAACAGAAATTCAAATTAACCAAATTTCCACCCTCACCCTAAATGTTTCAAATATTTCAAAATTTGTATGAGAAGTAGAAGTGAGAACGCCATCTGTCCTGCAGAGCCAGTCCAGAGTGGCACAAGTTCAGGCTCTGAGCTATGCTCTGGCTTATGCAGTCATGGATGGTGTACTCATGAGAAACAGGAAAGGCCAAGGGGAATGAAGGGAAGAGAGGAGGATGGGAATGGGAAAGAGCAAAATGAATCAGACAGAACTTTCCTATTGTCATATGTGAATACACAAGTGGGGTAACTGGTCAACCACAAGAATGGGAAGTTATCCTCCATGTATGTATAATATGTCAAAATACACTCTACTGTCATGGGTAACTAAAAAGAACAAATAAAAATAATTTTTAAAAAGAGAGACAGGAAAGGCCACAAAGCATGGGAGTCTTCTAGCACATTCTTCCTGATGATGCTCACAAAGGATACAATAAACACACAGCAACTACCTAGAAACAGCACCCCCTATCACTTTCTTTTAAGATTTGTCCTTTGAGTGATAATTGGTGATATAATATCTTTATGATGATATAATATCTTGAAATAAGAAAAGAATTTAACAGGATTTTCTTTCGTACATCTTTCCTCTTGCCTCTACAAGCCTCCGAAGCACGATGTCAGCGGCATCCATGGTGTGTAGGAGGGATGGGAACAGAGCTGAGGACAAAGAAGCCATTTGAGTTTCAGCACCGAGTTTTAGAAAACTGAGAGCAGAGGCCAAAGTTTGAAAGTCAGAGCTTTCAATGACAAGCACAGAGCTCTTGAAAGAACAAAGGTTTCTGCATGCCAAGGGAGTAAGAAGCTAGAGGGCCCAGGACAGCCACTTGGAAGTGCACAACAGAGTAGACCCATGTTAGGCCAGCTGGTGAGAGAACCGGAAGGGAGGAGATTCGAGCTTAGGAGATTCCGGTGTGCTCACTACCAGAAGAGGCCTGTAGCTCATCTCCAACTAACCCTGACTGGTGTCTAAGAACCAGGACAAGATGGACACGAGGGGAAAGGAAAGATGAGTCTGGATGACTCCCAGGGCAGAGGCCCAGCCAAGACAGCACCCAAGGGATAGAGCATATGTGTTGACAGGGGATGTCTTGGGGCTAGAAATGAGAATGATCTCAGACAGCCTCTCACAGCTCAGTTTGGCCTAGAGGAGGGCCTGGTAAGATTCCACAACCAGTCAAGGAACTCACCAGACGACTGCATGCACATTGCCCATTGGGTGCAAAAAGGATACAGATGTTTTCCAGACACAGGCTAATTACCAGATACCTGTGAAGCCTGAACCCTCTCTAGCAACCACGGAAGGTAGGACACAAACCAGCCAGCCTCACCCCTGAGGTCTCACTCCCATGCCAAAACAACGGTCGGCCTACCAGAGCTTAGAATCACCGGGAGTTGGGGGTAGAACCCTAAACTCATTGAGTTTTTACAAAATTTCTGAGTGACTCCATTTATGTGGAGGACTAGGTCAAGTTTTCTACAATTTCTTTTTGTTCCCTCGGACTGGAGGTCCAAGTTAACTGCAGTTCAATTTTATAGAAATACAAAACATTATAAACTTAACTCAGTGATTGTATAATCTGTACTAAAATCCCTTCACTCATTAATCCCCTCATCTACTGTTAGACTTGGAAGAGGGGCCATTAGCTCATTCCTGAAGGATAAACAGATATTTACTAACCGTCACTGTGACATAAGCAATGGAAATAGAGGTGATTCTGAATACTAACATGTTGGGCATTGGGGGACCTTGCTTCAAGAAGACAAGCTCACGTTGAATAGTATCCTTGTACTCCAGGAAGATTCTACCACACTGGAACTTGAGGTAAAGCTCCTCTTAACAGACCAGGGAGACCAGGTGGCCAGAAAAAAGAAGTGATTCAAGAGAGGGGATCAGTGTCACAACGCTTCACGCGTCCATAAGTACAAGCGTAACTGGTTTGTTGATGAAGGGCCTATCTGTTGTTCTCAATCATTCATGACATAGTTGCCTTCCCAGTATGCACACAGTTATGAGTCCACAGTCTCACACCATCACTGGATCTCCTCTGCACCTTGGGACCAGATTTGTCTTTTATTATTGCCCAGGGCCATTGCTACATGATGCTCTCCCCATTTCAGAAACCACCTATGGAACGCCATGACCCAGTACCGTGGTCCTTGCTTCTTAGCAAAACCTCAGTAGATAAAACTGATGAACAAGGAGCTCTTCCACTTGCTTTCCTGTCGTTCTGTATTGGTTAGGATTGGATTGGCTGTAAGAGAAATGCAACATAATCCACAGGAAAAAAAAAAGTTACTCCTTGCTTATATAAAAGAAATCCCTAATAGTCATTGCAAACTGGAGTGGCATTCCGTGTAGTCAGGGAGCTGGGTTACTCCCATTAAATGACTCCACCATGAAAGCCTTCCAATGCTACTCAGGATCAAAGATCTGCATCCAGCTGGCTAGAAAGAATGAAGTCTCTGAAGATCGATGCTCACTGAAAAAGTTCCAATCTCCGCATCCTGTGTCCAAGATGCCTCATAACAAGAGCTCAGCTTCCCTTTCTGGCCTCTGACCTCCCATGGCCCATGGCCCATGGTTATCACGAGCTCACCTATACACCCATATTCATTCCCATCTTGAGATCTCTTTCATTCTGTCCCCTCAGGCTACAATGGCACCGTCTCCACGTCCTCTCTCAACCCTATCTTTGCTTTAGGGAAGTGTAACAGGCATTCCACAAAGTCTCTTGACATCTCGGGGGACAAGATGGAGAAATAGAAGCTGGAGGATGATTAAATTCAATGAATTTCTAATGTTTAATAGGCCAGACCCCAGGAAAGCAGAACAATGCAGCCCTGACAACCCAGAGGACAATCTCTGACTATGGAACGTAAGACTCTATTTATCTCCATGAAGTCAATTCAACATTTTTATCACTCACACCAATAAGAACCCTGGTGACATCATGATGAAAATTGAAGATCATATGAGACATCAAAGAAGAAAGAGTGTGGATTCCATCATGCTTAAATATTTGGGGGCCCTGATTCCATCAAGACAGGATTCAATTGGAATAAATATAATGTCCAGCATTTGGCTCTAAGAGGTCAGTGACACAGGTCCAGGGACTGGCAAGCATATATTAGAAAATATTTCCATTTCTGCTTCGCAAAAAGTTCACTGAAAGCCACCGGCCTGGCTACCTAAAAGACTCATTAAATCTTCGTTGAATTAATAGAAGCATTGTGTCCAGAAAAAGAGAGGGACAGTCTAGCTCTCCTTTGATCTGATTAGATCAAATCTGGGGTAGACTGTATTGGTGGCCCTGTTTATTCAGCCTTCCCTTGTCCATGACTTTTGCCATGTCACATTAAACGTTCTCCCATGACAGTCAGAGTTCCCTCCATCCATGGCTTTGGGTTTGGCTATGTGACTTTTTGTTAGCATGCTTGACATGATCAAAACAGAGAAATGCTTGTACAATCGGACTTGCTGTCTTCTGCATCTGCCATTTTCAAGAGAACATTCTGAGGCTAGCCTACTGGTCCCCACAGGAGATGAAAGACACATACTACAGACTGAATGGCCCCTGGCCAGTCCAGCCTCGATTGAGTGACCCCGGAAATGTAAGGGAGTCTAATCAAGATCAGCACGATGCCCAGCCAAGCTCAGCCTGCATGGACTGACCCCAGCTGACCCAGAGCCTGTTAAGCTAAAAAATGCCTTAGAGGACATCTCTACCATTGAGTCTCCTTGACTTGCTATCTCTAGCCAAGAGCTCACAACTTGTGAAAATTCACTTCAATCTCAAACAGCTCTAAAGATGGGATCCACCTTCGTAAGTGCTCTCAGTAGGTCCTAGGACACCAAGTGTCAGAAAGAGGAAGGGGGCCCTTGCTAGACAACACATGCTGGTGTCTTGACCTTGGGCTTCCCAGTCTCCAGAACTGTAAGCCATACATTTCTGTTTATAAGTTATGCAGTCTCACATTTTGTTACAGGAGCACAAACAGACTACAGCCAACTTCCTCTTTCTGACACTTGACGTCCTAAAACCAACCAAGAGCACTCACATAGGTGGATCCCATCTTTAGAGCTGTCTGAGCTTGAAACGAGAATTTTCACAAGTCGTGAGCTCTTGGCTAGAGAGATTCAAGTCAAGACGACAAACTCCCCTCTGCAGGTTTGTCGTGGAGGACACTCAATGGTAGAGATGTCCTCGAAGTCTCCTTCCAACCTTGAAATACTTTGTGAGACCCCCAACTGCCCACAAGACACTTGTCTCACTACTGTCTTTCCAGGGTAATCATTCCCCCTTCGCTGTGCCCGCTGGCCCCTGGCCTCTGTTTTCCTTTCTGTTTTGTCGCTGTTGTCACTTAGCAGTAATGAAGATGGAACCCAGGCCTCATAGTCGCCAGACAAGTGCTCTACCCCTGAACCCCATCCCCAGCCCTAAGAATGACTTTCTAATACTAGGGACTTACAACTCAGCATGAATTGAAGTCCAAATCCTACCCCATCTTCGAGTTCTCAGATTCCAAGCACCGTCTCTTGCTCCGCAGTGAAGCACAGTGATCCTTGCATTCTGAGCAAGCGAGTGACAATAGCCTCTTACTTTTCCTTTGGGAGCCAACGTCACTTAGGTTTCTCCAGCTCCTGTCTTTACTTTCATAAATAAGGATTTAAATAGAGTGGGACACTCCGGGTGTGACTTAGTGCTTCCAACACCAGCCCAAACAGGCAGCTGAAAACAGGAATATTAGTCAACAATCCAATATTTCCAAGTAATCCTACCTATTTAGCAGTGGGGTAGAAATAGTCTTCAGGCTGGGCCTTTTAAAAGGTCATTAAAAAAAAAATGCACTAACAGTGGGAAAAGAGAGACAGACATTGTGCCCCAAATTAGCAGCCCCTTTCCTGTCAAGCGTGTTGCTGGGAGAAGCAGAGCCCAGTGGTCACGACAAGTGTGTGGCCCCGGCTTGTCAGAGCTATTGATTGACTGCTCGCAATATTGCAGGTGATTTAAAGAGTTCCCCACCACCTTGTTTGTTTAATGTCACCTCCATATGAGAATGTCAGCCTCTGACATGTTTGACTTCTCCACGGGACAAATGCCAAGGCACGTGCGGTGGTCCCACCAACAAAGATTGTTCCTAACCCTCCATAACGGCAACGAAGAGGACAACGTCAAAATGCTTAATTTCAAAGAAGCGCTAATTCACGCTACTCTGCTGATTGGTGGCCTACCATGACTCTGGCATGGGGCCAAGAAAGCCCATCCTGTTCATTTTTCTTCTCTATCCTTATAAAATCTTGCAGATCCATGTCACACATAGTGGAGCTGCTGCTTGGCTGACTTGAGGTCGAAGGGGGCAGGGCTCGCGCCCAGAGAGGGAGCCGAGACTGTCTGGGGCCAGAGGCCAAACTTGGCCAGCTCAAGACAAACACAGACTGGAGATAAAAAGAGGAGCGGAGGAAGCCCAGCCAGAGATGGCAGAAAGAGCAGAGATGGAAAATAAACAGCACAGAGAGCTGGGATGGGGGATGGGGTGGGGGAGGGGAGAAGGGGGAGGATGGAGCATGGGGGATGTGAAGAGAAGAGGCCAGAAGGAGGCAGAAGAGGAGAAAGACTGAACAACAAAAAGGGGACATGGGGAAGAATATAAAGGAGAAAACAGGCAGGAAGGAGAAGAAAAGAAGGGAACGTGGGGACAGAGGAGGGACAGCACAGGCATTGAATGTCCCTCTCATGATCCCATTGGAATTCAGTTGCTATTGTTTTAGTACCAAAAGGTGGGACCTTGAAGAGCTGAGCAAGCCAGTGAGGGCTCCACGCGCATGAATGGATTCACCTTTTCATTGTGGGTGTGCGTTTGTGAACTTGACACTGAGTTCATTGTAAAAGAATGACTTTGGCCCAACTTCCTTGTTTTGTCCAGTGTGCTCACTTGCTGTTCCGCCACATTATGTATGACATGCCACAAAAACTGTCACCTAGAGCCAGTGCCATACTTTGGGACTTCCCAGCCTCCAGAACCATGAGCCAAATAAAATTCTATTCTTTATGAATTACCCAGTGCAGCCGGGTGTGGTGGCACACGCCTGTAATCCCAGCAGCTCAGGAGGCTGAGGCAGGAGAATCATGAGTTCAAAGTCAGCCTCGGAAACTGAGTGAGGCCCTAAGCTACTTAGCAAGATCTTGTCTCTAAATAAAATATTAAAAGGGCTGGGGATGTGTTGGTGGTTCAGTGTCCCAGGATTTAATCCCCAGTACCAAAAAAATAAATAAAAATAAAATAAATTACCCACTCTGCAATATTTTGTCATAGCAGCAGAAAAGGAACTAAGACAGTACCCAAGGAATACCCGGCCACAGATGTGACTGATTCTTTTTGACAGACAGAAACAAAACCTCCAACATAATCTGGGGTGTTATTGAAACATCATAAAATTTTTGGCACTTATTTTAGAGTAGATGTAAGAAGAATTTAGGTTCAGATTTAAATTCAAGATAGTTTAGACCCTGCTGTAAAACAAAAGAAGTTCTTCAATTGTACATAGACCAGCGGTTCTCAAATTGGCGGTAGGGAGTAGATTTTGCTCCCCAGAGGACATCTGGCAATGTCTAGAGACATTTTTTGGTTTTAACTGGGGAAGGGAGTAGCTAGGAAGTAGAGGCCAAGATGGAACTAAATAATTTATAATGCACAGAGCAGACCCCACGACCAAGAATCATTTGACCCAAAACGGCAACAGTGTGTTGGGAATGATCAACTGGCTATAGTCACAATCTAAGGACCTAGTTAGAAAAGCAGATTTTTGGGCTCAGACCAGACCTGAATCAGAAACTTGGGTGGAGCCCAGCATTTTATTTTAATCAAATCTTGCTCTAGACCTGTGTGGTCCAGTATCATAGCCATTAATATGTAGCTACTTAATTTTTTAAAAATTAGTACCTCAGTCACACTAGGTCATTTCAAGTACTCACTAGCTATAAATGACCAGTGACTATTATATGGGAGAGCACACACAATATTTTTATCACCATAAAAAGTTCTAGAGCTTTGAAAGAACCAAGAAACACATAGGTCAAAGAAGTAAGCTTCCTACCACACCACCCATACATAGAAGCATGCTGGAGCTGAGCTACAGAAAAGATAGGACCACGTGGTGCACTGGAAAGAGCCCTGTCTGAGGTCAAGAGGATAAGATTGGAATTTTGGCATCAAATTCATGAACATGTGACATAAACGTGTGGTAGTATCATATGGTGATTTGGGATATGTTGCCAGGATTTCTATTCTTTTGTACCATAGCCTCCTTTGGTAATCTGGTAAGGCCCAACCTCTTAGTCTGTTTACTGTTGCTATAACAGAATACCTGAGAATGCATGATTTATAAAGCAAAGAGGTTTATTTTGGTTCATGGTTCTACAGGCTGGGAAGTCCAAAGGCAGCATCAGTGAAAGGGTCACAACATGGTGGAAGCCGAACGATCAAGTGATCATGTGTGGAAGAGACAAAACACAAGGGGTATCCTCTCTTGATGACAATTTACTCTCATAAGAAAGGCATTAATTCCTCTTAGCAAACTAAGCATCTCATAAAGGCCCTACCTCCCAACACCACAATGCCAATCAAATTTCTTTTAAAAAATTTTTATTGGTGCATTATAATTATACATATTAGCGGGATTTGTTGTTACACATTCATATGTGAACACAGACAATCAAATTTCAACCTCAATTTCGGAGGGAACAAACCATATTCAAACTCATGAGCTGCTTCTCAGAAGGTTTATAAATGCACAAACAAAATAAAATTACAAAGAAAACCAATTACACTGAAATGTAGTTATTAAAGTTAAAAAAACATAGTTGTGATATTATAATATATATGTTTCCTTATTAACACAGTAATTAATAAGATAGAGTGGCAGGTCTAATAACCACTGTAATTTCAAAGAAGTGATAAGTGAAAATGATATTTTGAGATCTGCATAACCATGGTAATGTGATATGAAATGTCTACAATTTCTATTGGAGCCGAGGTCTTCAGTAGTGCAAAAACTGCCTTGGTTTGTTGCCTACGTTCCTAATTGAAGGAAATGCTAAATCTCATTAGAAAGTTAGTGGAAAGAGATGATTTTTTTTTTTTTTTTAACCAGCCAAGTTCACAGCCAGATGCATTTGGAACCACTGGTGGAAAGGCTTCGCTGATGACCAAGAGATCCCAGGAAACATCTTAGGGGGCCCTTCTCCCCCGGGCACAGAGCCAGAGTAGCTTGGGGACAAAGAGTTTAAGGGCAGTTTCAAGAACTGAGGTCCCAGCTTTTATACCAAGATCACTCCTACATCACACCAGACCCCACCTTCTGGCCCCTTCCCCACCCCAGAAAACTCCCAGGAAAGTTCTGGCACTGCAGGCCCAGAGTGGCCCACCTCCCTTGGACATTCGCATGGAGGTCTGGCAGGCCCCCAGGAGGGAAGTGACAAAATCAAAAATAGCCTCTCCTCCAAGGAAAAAAATTAAAAATAGATTCCAACCCACATGAAAATTTGGGTGGAAAGAAAGGAAAGGAAAACAAAATGAATCATCTTTATGTGTTTTGCTGAGCGAGAGCCTGTTACCATGGCTACAGGGCCCTGTGTGCAGGCCTGGTCTTTTCCAGCAAGTTCAAGGCCCGCCAAGGAGCCAATGGGGGCGGTCCCATCTCCAATATGTTATAGCCATAGGATGGATCTGCCATCTCCCAAAACAGACGCTGCCACCAAACAGGTCGGATGAATGACTGTCACAGTTAATTTAGTGTTTCCTTCCATTGTGATCTGTCTATCGCTGTAATTGAGCAAACGAGAGAACTTGTCTGGGTCTCCCGGGAGTTTAGGGAAATCTTGCCTGGTTTCGCAATTAGACAGTCAGGGGAGTCTAGGCGAACTTGAGGAGGAGCCGGATCTTAAATCACAGGGAAGGAAAGCCAGCTTCCAGCCAGCATCGACCTTCCTGGTGGGCTTGCTGGACACACGAAAGTCCCCTAAAATGGAAGTGTGCTGCCTTTACAGAAATCCAATACATTGAAAATTCCAACTTACAAAATAAATACAGTGGAAGGAAGGAAGAAGAGACTCATGTCACAGAATGCTCCACTTTAAAATAATTGGCCGGTGATATTCCACATAGGAAAGGAAAGAAACAATCACCAAAGGCAATATCTGATCTTGAACTAGACATCATACCACAGTAGATAAAATGCTACTGAAAATATTATTGGGGCATTTGACAAAATTGGAATGTGAATGATAGATCAGAATAAAATATTGATGAAGACAGCTCACCCAAGTTGATAACTACTGTTGTTAACTGTGTGCTGGTTATATAAGATAATATTCTTAGGGAATACTGAAGTATTTAAGAATAAAGCATTGTGATGTGTACAACCACTATGGTCTGAAATGTGTGCCCCCCCCCCAAATTAATATGTTGAAATCCTGCTTCTCAACGTAATAGTATTAGCAGATGGGGTCTTTTGGATATGATAAAATCATGAAGGCAAGCCCTTCAAAAATGGAATTAGTGCCCTTACCAAGACACTCCAGAGGGATAGCCTTGTCCTTGCCCCATGTGAGGACACAGCTGGAAGGTCTAATTGTAAATTAGAAAGCAGGTCCTCATCAGACACCAAATCTGCAAGTACCTGATTATTTTAGTAGACTTTCACTGCTTTGACTGGAAGAACCAACCAGAACAACCATAGAGGATGAAAAGTTCAGTTGCGGGCTCATGGTTTCAGAGGTCTCAGTTCATAGAAGGTCGGCTCCATTCCTCAGGGCTTCAGGTGAGGCAGAACATCATGGCAGAAGGGTGTGGCAGAGGGAAGCAGCTCACATGATGATCAGGAAGCAGAGAGACTCCACTTGCCAGATACAAAATATATACCCCAAAGCCACACCTCCAAAGCCTTCAATTAACACTCAATTAATCCCATCAGGGGACTAATCCACCCATTGGGTTAAGACTCTCTTAACCCAATAATTTCCCCTCTGAACCCTCTCGAATTGTCTCACATGTGAGCTTTTCGGGGACACCTCACATCCACACCATAACACTTATCTTGGACTTCCCAGCCTCCAGAGATGTGAGAAATAAATTTCTATTGCTTTGGCCTCCCAGTTGATGATATTTTGTTATAGCAGCCCAATAGAACTAAGATGGGAAGGTACCCTCAAACTGCATAGAAAACAATGATATGCAATTGTCCATTGGTATCTTGGGGGAATGGTTCCAAGACTCCCCAGAGATACCAAAATCTGAGGATGTGGGAGTCCTTGGTATAAAATGTCATAGTATTTGCATAAACCGATGCAGTTCCTCCCATATACTATAAATGGTCTCTACATGACTTGTAATACCTACTATTATGTAAATAGTTGCTATACTGTTTTTGTTTAGGGAGTAATGACAAGAAAATGTCTGCCCATGTTCAACTCTGATGTAACCATCCTGGGTCTAACCACATTTTCAACCCACAGTTGGTCGGATCCGTACATACAGAACTCACAGATAGGAAAGGCTGGCTCTGTGTGTGTTTACATTTGTGTATCTATAGATAGATACAGACAGAGGGCACACAAATGATAAAGCAAGTGGATAAAATACAAAATGTTAAAAATACTTGAATATATGGGCGAAGGGTAGTTTGGCTGTTCTCTGTCTTGCAACATTTCTGTAAGTTTGAAATTCTTTCCAAATAAAACTTTTCTGAAAATTGGTTTTGGTTTTCTTTTAAATAGTCACCATTCTGGTGTATTGAATCATCATTTAACTCTGCAAAATTCAATTTACCCTCAACTTTTCAGGGACAATTCTGGTACTTGAGATTCAAGTACATATCGAATTAGTCCTTATATCTTACAGACATAGCAAATACATTACAAACCAGCACTGTGTGATAGAAAAGTCAGGTCTCTGTACTGTCCAGGACCATAGCCAGTAACCAGATGTGGTTACCGAGCATTTGAAATGAGACTCATCTTAATGCAGATTTGATGCCACTGTGAAATTCACTCCAGATTCTAAGATTGGGTATCGTTTCGGTCAGCTTTTTGCCACTGTGTCCAAAAGACCTAATAAGAACAATTAGAGGAGGAAACATTTATTTGGGGCTCATGGTTTCAGAGGTCTTAGTCCATACATGGCCAATTCCACTGCTCTGGGCCAGAGGTGAGGCAGAACATCATGGTGGAAAGGTATGGTGGAGGAAAGCAGCTCAGGACATGGAACCAGGAAGCAGAGAGGGACTGAACTCAGCTCACAAAATATATACCCAAAGGCAGATCCCCAGGGTTGGACCTCCTCCAGCCACACCCTACCTGCCTACGGTCACCATACAGTTAACCCATTCAAGGGGACTAATTCACTGATTAGGTTAGGGTTCTCATCACCCAGTCATTTCACCCCAAACCCTCTTGCATTGTCTCGCACGTGAGCTTTTAGGGGTCACCTAATATCAAAATGATAAGAGGAATGAAAAGAGAATAGAAAATATCTGGGGTATACTGGATTAAACATATTAATAAAATTAATTTCACCTGTTTCTTTTCACTTTTTAAGGTGGATGCTAGAAAAATTTGAAATTACTTCCATGACTCGCATCTGTGGATTACTTTGGATTTCTATTGGATAGAAGTGATCTAGAAAATCCTGGAAGATAGGCCCAGTCTGACTTGGCCTCTCCTAGTTCTAGTGCTTCTGGCCTGGTGAGTAGTCTTGGGTGTCCAGGGAGCTGAATCCTTCAGAGCCTGAGAATTGCACATCTGGGAAAGACAAAGAGCCTGTGGAGGAGTGTTCTAAATAAAGGCAGCATTTTGTAGAGGAGATGTTTTGTTCAAAGCCCACTGTACAGTAGAGTATTATCAGGGTGATTGCTCAAGTTTCTGTTCCTACCAGTGAGAAGATGGTGACCAACGACTCAACTGGGGCTGAGACCTGGACCTCAGGAAGGACAATCCTAGTGTGATCAAATGTCTTTTTCAACAATGCCCATATCATTGTTCTCGTTCTTCCAGCACCTTGCACTTCCCATCAAGAGTGGTGTCTATGGACTGGGGAGACAGCTCAGTTGGTAGAGTGCTTGCCTTGCAAGCTCAAAGCTCAAGGCCCTGGGTTCAATCCCCAGCACTGCAAAAAAAAAAAAAAAAGAGTGGCGTCTATGTCCCATGACTGTTCAGCAGAAATGTCACTATGTGACTTCCAAGTCTGGGCCATCAAAAGAATACTGCCTCCACCTGGCTCCCTCTGAGCACATGTACCCTTGGAACCCAGTCATCATGCCCTGAGGAAGCCCAGATTACATGAAGAGACATAGCCAACTAAGTCTCAGCTGACAGCCAGCTTCAACTGGCAGGCTCAAGAGTGGCCAAGCTTCCTGATGGTTCCAGCCCTCAGCCTTTGAGCCTTCTAGCTGAGACTCCAGACATCCTGGAGGAGAGACAAGCCATTTCTGCAGCACTCCACCCGAAATCCTGACCCACAGAATCAGTGAGCATTGAATAAATGGTTTCAGGCCACTGAGTTTGAAGATAATTTGTTTTGCATCTCTAATAACCTGGAACACCCAGAATGTGGCCAGAAACATGTGAGCTTTGCTAAAAGGGGGCAGCAGCTGCAATGCATGCTGGGGCATGGGGTTGGGGCCCAAGCAATAGCCACTTACCACCAGCCTCTAGCACACCGTGGAACACATACCAGCTGGTATTCCACGGTGCGCTTAGCATCTAGCAGCTGGTAGATAGTTCTCAATTGGGTTTTCTAGAATTATCAGTGGCTTGGACAATTTCGTAGAGGAAAGAATCCAATGAAATGCAGAGCAGATCTAAAACACTAAGTTTGACATTAAATAGGTGTTAAAATATGTGTCATCTCTGTTGGCTTTCAGCACTAGAGAGCACCAATCATGACAATAATTAATAAAATAGCTTGATTTATTGTTGCTCTTCCTCAGAATCATATTTATTTCATTATTTTAAAATGTTTGAATCCACCCACGCAGGCTGGTTAAGGTAAAAGGTTGTGGGGAATGTTCTGCCAGAAAAAAAAGAAAGAAAAGAAAAGAAAGAAAAGAAAAGGGAGGGAGAAGGACGGACACAGGCCAACATAATTTATAAAATTAGTACCATAAAGGAAAAGTGGCTCCTGGCAACCTAGGAGGTGAGATCAATTTTTAAAAACATAGAAGAAACCAAACACTCAATGACTTTGGTGGTCAGATGGTGCTCTCTAACGAACAGGTTGCTGCAATCTCCTGACCCAGTTTGCATTGGCTAAAATGCCCCACAAGGAACAGTCTTGTCAGCCTTGCCAGCTTGGGTCACGTGACAGAGGAGTGGCAGGGGCTCACCCATGTACCGTCACCCACCCACTCCAGCCCCCACCTGCATGGGAAGAACGCACCCCCTTTGCCCCGACAAAATGCCCGCAGGTCAGCCTACTGAAGTGAGTCACTGGGTCAAAGTGGGGGGTAGAGACATGCCAGGAACTCTCATGTGGCTATTCCCCTGACCCTGAGCATCGTTGCCTTTAATCCTTGCGACAAGCATATGAAGGAGATCTTTGTAATCCCCGGATTACAGGGGAGAAAATGGAAGCTCTAGGTTTAATTTCTGAAGACCACAAAAATTAAAGTCACATTCGGATATCAATATCTAATTTTTTGAGCCCCTCCTTGCCGTGATCCCAAGAGGTATTCCCAACAACTTAACTATATTACGTGGATATCCTTACACACGATGTACAGTTAAGAGTGAAGCTAAGAGATGGGTGTGGTTGTGCACGCCTATAATCCCAGAGGCTCGGGAGGCTGAGGCAGGAGGATCTCGAGTTCAAAGCCAGCCTCAGCAATTTAGCGAGGCCCTAAGCAACTCAGCAAGACCCTGTCTCTCAATAAAATACAAAAAGGGCCGGGGATGTGGCTCAGTGGTTAAGCACCCCTGGGTTCAATCCTGGTACCAAAAAAAAAAAACCTGAAGCTAAGAGAGGTAACAGGCCCAAAGTCATAAAGCTGCACCCTGTACCCTCCCCTCAAATGTTCCTGGGTCATCATTCAGCAAGGCTGCAACTGAGGCAGTGGGTGGGTGGCAGGGCAGGCGAGGCACCTGGGCGGGGAGGACGTACTTACTGATGGGTTTAGTGCAGGGTATCCCCTGAGACCTGCACAGAGAGAAAACAAGCCGAAGCTGCTTCGCAGCGTCTCCGCGGACGGCGGGCCCAGGGATTCACAGCCTAATGAACTAGATCATGAAAGCTCATTTGCGTGTTCGATAGCTCTCGCCGTTCGCTCAGGTTCACTTAGGGCGAAAAGAAAAGGCGAGCTGAGAGAGGGTTCATTTTTCGAGCTTTCAAAACATGGGAAGATTGATGGGAAGAGAGATCCCAGGGGACCACCCGGGAGGCAGGCGTGGCCCAGTCACACTGAGAGAGAAGCGGGCCTAGATGGATGTCCTAAGCAAGCTTTGGCCGGCAGAGCCACCTGCGCGAGGCAGACCTTTTTGTCAACCATTCATAATTTAATTTTGTGAGGAAGTTGCTCCACCTAACCTTGGTCTCCCAGCAGCTGCATGCTGTAGGAGAAGAGGGCTTCTCGAACGATTGGTGGCAAAGGACTAATTATTGCTCCTTTTTTGGTTTTCCCGATCCGTCATGGACAAATCTTTGGTGAAATACAACAAAAATGAATTACTAGAGGGAAAAATTCAATTTAAAAAAGCTCAAAGTTTTAATGGTCTTTAGATTCAACAGACGTAAAATTACTCTGACATATTGTTATAGAAGTTTCTAAATGCTTATTTTCCATTTCTGTACTATCTTGTCACTTAGGGGTAATGAATTGCTGCTGAGCCAGGGCTGGTCTGTGACCAGTCAGTCTGAGTAGTACTGCCACAGAGGACTCTGGGACAGTTGGATGGAGACTCCCAGCCCCAGCTAGTTATCGAGCCCAGTCAACCACAGACATCCTTGCTGAGTTAAAGAGGAAGCTCAGCAGCAGAGCGCTTGCCTAGCGTGCGTGAGGCCCTGGGTTCCATCCCAAGCACCATACCCACATACAGAAAAAGAGCCATCCTTGAACAGATCCCTGAGCAGGACAGAAATGCATGGCAGCCTTTATTGAACGGAACATCCTTAAATGATGAGGCCGGTCACACTGGTACATTTGGTCTCCGGGTAGGAATGGGGCCCCCCAGGGGCATGTTCTCCTTAGCGGCTCCTCTTCTCCATGGCTGCTGGCAGTCTCTGTGGGCATCCCTCAGATTCCCCAACACTCTTATCTGCCCTCCTCCCTTGCCCACTTTTCCATAAGGAAAGGGAGTCCCAGCCCCTAATAAAGGAGAGTGTTGAACAAGATGTCCAAGGTAGAGAACCTCCTCTTGTTGGCAACAAGAACGAAGAGATCCACCTCACATATTCCCTCGCACCCGCTAGGAAATCGTGCCTTCTGGATTTGAGAGGGCATCTGGAGCCATTGGGGTCTGGACCTCCTAACCATGACCACAGTGTCAGCCTGTTTTCCTCATCAAGATCAGAAGTGAAAGGCTTTGCAACTGTGCCCCAAACAGGCCATCCGCCGGCCCACGCTATAGACAACGCAGTCTCCTGGTCCAGCAGCCACCAGCAACAGAAAATTCTGCTACCATCAGCTCCGTCTCTGCCAGCAGATGTCACCACAGCCTGACCTCGGGCAACCGAAAATGAGTCCCAAATTTTGGTTCTGAAGCTCTAGGACAGTGGACAAAGAGGCACCCAGAGGACCCACTCTTTTGGTTCTTTTCCTTTTCTTCTGAAGCTTGCTGATTGCCAGAAAGATGCTTTGTTTACCTCTGTTTTACCATCTGTAAAATGGACACTTCCCCCACATGTGGAATTCCAGAATCCGAACATGGCCGCCATGTTCCAGAACTAATTGCTTCCCCACCTCACAGAACCTCAGTTATTTCCTCAAACAGAGGGTAAAATCAGAGCACCCCAATGATAAATGACTTACTTTGCATTTGCCTTAACAGGTACCCAGAACTACCTCCACCTATTCCCGTTTCCATAGTAACAGAAGGGTCCAAAAAAAAAAAAAACTCTAACAAAATAAGACACCTAAGAGGCATAAACAAAATATGTGATGGTGTGGGAGGCTGTAAAGTTTTTATTGCCACCTGTTTGGGAAGACCTGCATAATTCAATCGTGCTCCTGGCATTTGCGAGGAAAGCAATCACCCCAAAGTTGTGGCAATAAAGCCTTTATAGCCCCCCATGCTGGCACGCCCGCTTTCTAGGTACAAAGCCCCTGTTTGATAAACTTCCGCTTCTCATATTTGCATAATGGAAATGGACGAGATTTGAAACCCAGGCTGTTGGGCGGCATAACTTGCAGGTCTCCTGGGAGTGAATCACAGCTGGCCTGGGCTGAGCTGGCTGCCAGAGGAACCCAACCCAGCCGTCGGGGCCGCAGGGCTGGGCAGGGGCGCCGGGAAAGAGTCTTCCTGCTCCCTCAGACCCGGGGCCAGGCTGGGCCAGGTTCTAGTTGAAGTTTCTTTTAACTTCATGGGTCCAAGAATCATAAAGTGACCTCGCCGTGCGGGCACTGGAAGACAGTTCATCCAGGGCAAGTTTGGGGCAGAAAAGGTGGTTGGTTGTGCCCCAAGCACACATGTGATGTCCCTCCTCATCAGGACCCGGCACGTCACCCTTCCATTCTCTGGTGCCCTCTCCCTCCATCCGCCATCCGTCGCTCACCACTCCCACAACTTTTTCTAGAGAGTACCCACTGGGGACAGGTAGGGTAGCAGTGGCTGGTCTTGGTGACTCGCCTTCTCCAGCAGATTACCGCAGCCCTGCCGGCGCTCAGTGGTAAAAGTTTGAACGTGTCTGCAGAGCTTAATCAAATGCTAATTCCGTGTGGTGAAAGAATTTGCTGGAATCTGCAAGGGAGCTCCTGGCAGCAAGAAAATGCGTTGATTCACTCCCAAATCTGCTTTGCCCAAGCCGGGTGCGATTTAGACCGTAAAGCTGCATTAAATCACAAAGTGCTGTGTGGATCACACAGCCATCCTTTGTGTCGTTAATGAAGGGAAAAACAGGGCTTTATTCTGAAGCTTTGTATATAATCAGATGCCGTGTTGTAAAGCTCTGGAAAACACACCAGAAATCATAATTGGGAGGAAATAAAAGCATATGATTTAAATAAGAAGGAAAAAGAAACTGCCCCCAAGATTTGTGCGTTTCAAGAATCAACTTTTAATTCATTCGCAGGGAGATTACAGAAGGGGAGGAGCGGCCTTTAAAATAGTATGAAAAGCTAGTTTAGATGTAAATGAGAGATAATGGGCTTTCACCAGGAAATAAGCTAGGGAGCCAAGTTTGGGCCCAGGGCGGGGGACGCGGGTGGGACATCTTGGCCTGCAGGGCTCCAAGGCCTCCGGGCCTAGATACTGCAGAGAACTCGGAGACTGCAGCCTGAAGGGATCGAAAGGTCTGGTAACCAGCAGTCACAGGAAGAAAGAGAGGCCCCGGTTGCCTGTGGTGGTCCCCAAGGGTCCTGCCGCTTTAACACAGAAACTCTCCTCCCTGTGAACATATTGAGGTCGCTAAGGAAAGGGCTTGGGGCCTTTCCGCTGGTCTTGCAGCTGGAGTTAAGGAGCCCTCCCCAGTTCTAATTCACTAATGATTTGCTTATTAGCTCGGATCAGGGAGCTTCTGAAGAGATGTGAATTGGCATTGATTTAATCCTCTTCCCAGCACGCGCGCCCAGTCCAGGGTGAGGCTTGGGGAGGGGGGTGCCAGCCCGCTCAAGAGCAAGTTGCTGCTTCTTCTGCCTGGCTTTGTCTGCTTCCCTACCATCTGCTCCCAGGCAGAGAGCCGAAGCTGAAGGGACCCCGAGAGCCCAAGGCCAGGGGCTCAGATCCAGCTGACTCTGAGTGACCCATGCTGAGCTCAGTGGCCCCCTGGGGACATACGAGGTGCCGATGAGATGCTGCGAAAGGTCTCTCAGTTCTAGCCTCTCTCATTAGATGGAGTGGGGCCTCTGGAACATTTCGGAGGATAAATTCTATTCACTGCTCACTCAGTATTCTGCTGCCAGATGCTGCTCTAAGTGTGATGTCACTGAAGCCACCCGCCAGCCTCTCAGGTACTTGCCATCATGGTCCACAGTTTCCAAGGGAGGAAGCTCAGCTCCAGAGAGGTTACATAACCTGCCTAAGGTCACACGGGTCAAACACCGGAACCCGTGTTGTGTAACTCTGGAGTCTTCAACAGCCACCATGATGCTTAGGTAGTGTAATTGGGCGACTTCAGCTAGCACATGCCTTCCGATCATCTGATTATCCCTTTCCAAACTGCCATCAAGAGCATTTTTCTCTGGGGGTGTTGCTCAGTGGTAGAACACTTGCCCAGCACGCACAAGGCCCTAGGTTCCATTCCCACACCAGAAAAAGCATTTTTCTCTATTCTTGTAACCGAATTGGAAAAGTGGGGGTTCCAGGGGGCGGAACTCAAGACCTGGTGCATCCTAAGCAGGCTCTGTACCACTGAGCTTCACCCCCACACCCTCAGCTCCAACTGGATCATTTAGTGATAGTCAAGGACCTAGTGTTCAGAACATGCCCGTGGCGCATCTTGGTGACTAGGTGCCCTTTTCTGAGCATGACAAGAAGCGAGACCCAATGTTTGTTACAACCTAATTAGCCTAATTATAGGCTTAGCTCCACACCTTGCTCAAGTGGTTCCTTACCCTACCCATACTGCCCTTCCCCACCAAGTTCAAGCCTACCAAGACCCCCAAGGCTTAATTTAATTTGTCAGCAAGTTCAAAGTCATCCTGTCCCCACTCTAACCCCTCTCATAAAAAGTTGTCCTTTCTGTCCCACCGTAAGGCACTCGCCACATACTTTCCTGTTGCCATTTTTCCTTATGTATCCGTGATTAGTTTTCTTATCTCCCCTGTCAGACTGAGCTTTGGAGAAATGGAAGTGAGTCCCCCGCCTCTCTGCATTCCTTTCTTCCTTTTTTAAAATAGTTTTAGTTGTAGATGGACACAATACCCTCATTTTATTGATTGATTTTTATGTGGTGCTGAGGATCGAACTCGGGGCCTCACATGTGCCTGGGGAGCGCTCTACCACTGAGCCACACCCCAGCCCCTCCTATGCTTTCCTTATTCTACAGTGTCTTGAACATAGTAGGCCTTCAAAGATACTTGTGAGTTGACCAATGAATAAAACATGGGACTTGACTTGTGGTTTCTTTGGAAATTTCTGATGGCCATCTTTTCACTTTCTTCCGAGGTGCTGGGGATTCGAACCCGGGCCCATGCACACTCTCGGCAAGCGCTCTACAGGCTGAGCTATTCGCCTGCTTGGTGGCCATCTTTTCAATCCCCACAAGCCCGGGTCCTCCCCAGAAGAGATCCATTACAGATTTCATTTCATTTCAGAATGCTACTCGGGGTGCAAATAGAAAAGAGTGCTTCCTTCTAAGAAATCCCCATGACTGGCTAGTCCTGAAGTCAAGTCCAAAAGATTCCAACCAGCATTAATTAAACTCCTACTCTGTGCCCTACTCTGTACAGTGCAAGGCATTGCGGATATTGAAATGAATAAGATGTAGGGTCTGCCTTTCCATCTAGAGGACTATAATCTGGACCAGACAGCCATTGCATGGGTCTCTCCAACTCAGTGGTAAACTCTGTAAGAACCAGGATAATGCCCAGTGTTGCTCGCTAATGTTTCCATGATGCAGATCAGAAATAAGCTCAGAAATCATATATTGAATGTCAACACGCAGAGAATTTCGCCCTGTTACCTCATTTCGTCCTTACCCCAGGGCATTGAATTTAGTATAATTGTTTCATTCTTTTGTTTTGTTTTGGGGATTGAACCCAGAGGCACTTTACCACTGAGCCACATCCCCAGCCCTTTTTTATATTTTATTCAAAGACAGGGTCTCACTGAGTTGCTGAGGGTCTCGCTAAATTGCTGAGGCTGGCCTTGAACTAGCGATCCTCCTGCCTCAGCCTCCCCAGCCACTTGGATTACAGGCGTGCACCACCACGCTTGGTACAATTAATTGTTCCATTCTAATGATGGAAAAACAGCCTTAGTGACTCTATATAAGTTTCTAGAGATCATCTGGAGGGAGGAATGTGATCAGACCCACGTCTGTATAGCTTCAAATTCACTTGCCACGCCTCTCACCCAGGATTCCTAAAATGCCCTGCTGAGTTGGTACAAGATGGGACAGAAAAATAGGAGCCAATCCTGACTAAGAGCGGGTCACCACGGCTCCTCAATAGCCAATTTACAGCCTCGCTTAAAAGGAATTGCTCCAAATGAGCCCACCTCGCCCTTGGCTTCTAAATACCATTTCCCATCAAAAGGAACCAGCCTCCTTGGAGAGACAGATTAAAGGAGGCTAAAGAGACATGACAACTAAATGCAATATTGATCCTAGATTGGATTCTGGATCAGAAAAAGAACATGCTACAAAGTGCAGTAGAGGGGCTATTGACAAAATTGGAATATGGACTGTATATTAGATGACGTTTTTCTATCCGCACGAATTTCTTGGATGTGCAAATGTTCTGGTGATTATGTAGGAAAATGTCTTTGTTCCTAGGAAATACAGACTGAAATATAGAGAGGTAAAATGTCATGATGCCTGAAATAAATTACTTTCCAATTGGTTGGGGAAGAGATAGACAGACAGACAGATGAGCAAATACGGCAAAAGAAGAATTCGTGAATTAAGACGGAGGCTGTATGGGAGAGAATTACACAGAAATGGCCCTGCAAATGTTGCCCACATCCACCAGGAAGGTCTGGAAGAGAGGTCGGGGGGCCACAGAGGCGGACGCCTGTGTCCCAGTAAGTGGACAGCAGCTGTGAAAATGGACACATTAGCCAGAGTCCATTCTCGCAAGAAAATTCGCAAGAAGCTTCTGTGGAAACGGAGCATTTTTATAGGTGTTTTCAAATGGGAAACCAAATTAACTACTGGATGCCATTAAATACAGAGCTGTACATGTGAAAGCTCACCCGGGAGTGGGGACAAGGGATGAGGCGGAAGCAGAAGCGAGGTATCCCATCTCCACTGCAGAGACGGAAACGTGGGCCACTTATTACCTCGGGTGACACCTAAATGTCAAAAGGCAAGGATGGAGCCAGAGAGCAAAGCTTGCCTGTGAATACAAATGGGAACAGGCTTTAAAAATAAAGCCGGGTTCAGCTTCCAATACTGCAAATGCCAATCAAAAGATTCATTTATTTTTTTTAAATATGTGGGTGAGTTGAGCATTATGTCTGAAAGACAACTCTCCAGGAATAAGCAGCAAATCACCCTGTGGATTCTGAACTTCTGTTTGTCTGCCCCAGCTTTGGTTGACTTTTGTGCTTTTATAGTTTCAGTTTGGTTTATTCATGAGAAGAAAGTGGGCAGGGGGCATTACAATTTTTTATTTTATTTTATTTATTTGGGGCGGTACCAGGGATTGAACTCAGGAGCACTTGACCACTGAGCCACATCCCCAGCCCTGTTTTCTATTTTATTTAGAGACAGGGTCTCACTGAGTTGCCGAGGGCCTCGCTAAGTTGCTGAGGCTGGCTTTGAACTCGAGATCTTCCTGCCTCGGACTCCCGAGCCACCAGGAGTACCGGCGTGTGCCACCACGCCTGGCTGAAGATTTTTTAAATAAGCATGTATTTGTAACATATTTTTTAAAGTAAAAATAATAATGAAAAGAAAATAATTTCTCAGACAAGGGCCCCAAAATCTCTGTCCTAGGCAGGTTTAGGGAACACGGATAAAATCTTTGTAACTAAAGGGAATGAATGGTGGAGTAGATTTTGAGTCTGAAATTTTCCCCTAAGTGTAACAATATTCAATGAACTCTTAGGAACTATTATTTCAACTTTTTGGGAAAGGGGCAGAACCTAGTAGGGCTTTCTGAAGATAGCCTCCTGTGGTGTAAGCCTGTAATCCTAGCAGCTCGAGAGGCTGAGGCAGGAGGATCAAAAGTTCAAAGCCAGCCTCAGCAACAGCGAGGCCCTAAGCAACTCAGTGAGACCCTGTCTCTAAATAAAATACAAAATAGGGCTGGGGATGTGGCTCAGTGGCCGAGTGCTCCTGGGTTCAATCCCTAGTAACACCCCCGCCCCCCCCAAATTTTTTTTAAATGCATTGACTTGGTAGCTTCTAATTTCTCTTAGTAAGGCTCTGGTGATGCCTTTAGTAGCTGGTGGCAGAATTTCCTCCTAAGACCTAGTAATTGAGGGGTAGTTTCTGACAGAAGCAAGACACAAACCTTCTCCCGCTCTGCTTTCCAGAAGTTTCTCACAGAGAAAAAGGGTCAAACCCTGAATGATGTTGAAGCTTTGGAATTTACTTAGTTTGCCTTTCTGCCACGTTATGTTCTCTTGTTTAGTAAATGTGCTGTGTGCATTTAAAAAACATGTCATCTGTTGAGATCAGATTCCACTCATATCCATTTGTTAAAGTTTATTAATTATGTGGCCCAAACCTGGAACAGTTTTACTTATTTATTTTTTGTCTTCGTTGTTCATTAGTTTTCAGAGACAGAAATCACAGCGCCTCCTGCTACACTTCTTGGTTTATCTATTTTATTCTCTAGTTCTGCCCAGTGTTGCTTTAAATACTTGAGGTTACATTGATAATTGCATATAATGTACATTCTAATGAAGATAAGTATTTCTGTCTGTTTTGGTTTCTGCTGTATTCTTCACACCAAGAACAATGCCTAGAATATTGCAAGCATTTAACATATTTTGCTACATGAATAAATGTGTATTCATAATTATATATTCTAGAACTATTATTCCTTTCCCCGGTATGCACCATTTTCCTTTGTCCTTTATGGTGGTATTGCTTTGAATTCTATTCTGTCCAATATTAGAGATGCTGCTCCAGGTTTATTTGATTTATTTTTCCTGATGTATTTTCCATTCATTTACATTTGGCTATAGTGAGCTCCCCTTATCCACGGGGCACATGTTCCTAGTGGACCCCTGAAACCTCAGATAGTACCAAACCCTGTCTTTTCCTATATACATGCCTATTATAAAGTTGAATTGTTTTTCAGTACCAGGGATTGGACCTAGGAGTACTTTACCACGGAGTCCCTTTTATGTTTTATTTTCAAACAAGATTTCACTAAGTTGCCCAAGCTGGCCTTGAACTCATGATCCTCCTGCCTCAGTCTCCCGAGTCACTAGGACTACAGGCGTGCACTGTGCCCGGTTTATATAGTTTGATTTATAAATTAGGCACACATGCTGGACATGGTGGTGCACACCTGTAATCCCTGGGACTTGGGAGGCTGAAGCAAGAGGATGACAAGTTCCAGGTCAGCTTCAGCAATGAAGGGCAACCTTATCTCAAAATTTTAAAAAAGGTAAAGAGCTGAGGATGTAGCTCAGTGGTAGAGCACTTGCCTACCATGAGTGAGGCCCCAGGTTCAACTTCCAGCACCACATGCATATACACACACAAAAAGAGATGATGTGACTTGTACCCTGCTTCAATCACTTATGCTGAACCCGTGAACCACCACTTAAATCCTGTAATCTACTGAGACTGCCATGCTATAAGCCTGAATAGCCCACACAGAAAGTCAGTGTGTTCATGGAGAGACCCTGAGACTATGTCAAGACAGAAAGACGCCCAACCAACCCCTAGTTTCCCCAGCCCCTGCTGTTCTAGCTCCAGCCACAGTCTAAGTATAACTACATGGGAGGTTCCAAGGCAGAACCACTCAGCTAAAAAAAGAAAAAAACAAACCTTCCCAGCCAGGCATGGTGGCGCATGCTCAGGAGGCTGAGGCAGGAGGATCTCGAGTTCAAAGCCAGCCTCAGCAACTTAGCGAGGTCCTAAGCAACAAGCAACTCAGTGAGACACTGTCTCTAAATCAAATATAAAAAAGGGCTGGGGAGGTGGCTCAGTGGTTAAGCACCCGTGAATTCAATCCCTGGTACCAAAAAAAAAAAAAAAGTAAAAACACTTCCCAAATATTTGACCTAAGAAATCAGTACCTTTCAGCACTTAAATTTCAATTACCTTCTCCCATATTTCATGTTTTTGTACTATTTTGGTGCTGTCTTGTTTTTAATCCTTCAAATTAGATAGCATTGTTATTATTTTAAAAACCTGTGCTCACCAATTCATTTATTTAACATAGCTTACTATATCACACACTTCCTGGGACCATTTCCCTTTTTTTGGAGTACATCCTTTAAGAATCTTTTCAGAAATGAGTTTTTAGAGGTACGTGGTTTTGGTTTATCTGAAAATGTCTTTACTTCAGCTTCATTCTTAATTAATCATTTAACAAGGTATAGAATTTTAGATAAAGAAGATATCATTGCTTAGCCTGCTGGCCTTTGTGGCCAGTGAGAAGTCTGCTGCCAGTCTTAATGTTATTCCTTAGTAGGTGATGTTTCTCTTTTCTCTGATTGCTTTTAATGTGTTCTCTTTCCCTTTGGAATTGACTATCATAAGGCTGGGTTTTCCTTTCATTCAACCTGCTTAGGATTTGTGCATTCTGAAACTCTGTTTCATCAGTTCTGAAAATTCTTATCTATTATGCCGTTGAATATTGCTTCCTCCACGTTTTCTCTGTTCTTCCTCTCCGGAACTCTAGTCATATATGGGAATTTTCTATTTTATTCACTGTATCTTTTCGCCCCTCCCCCTTTCTTATTTTTGTTTCTGTGTGCTACGTCCTTGGTAATTCTGAGCGACTGAGCCATCAGCCCAGTTCAGTGATTCTTGTTTAACTCATACATTGACATTTTTATTTTAATGACTATTTTTTTCTTTTATTTCTAGAAGTCCTATTTAGTTCTTTTTTCAAACATGCCTGTTCTTTTTTGGGGTGTCTTTGTCTGCCCCGCCCCCTTCGGCCCCCTTAGGTTTTTACTGTTTGGATGTGTTGAGTCATTTTAAACTTGCTAATTTAATGATTTATAACACATTGGATTTTTTAAATCTAAAGTTCTTGGGTACCGCTTTCTCTTGCCCGTAGTTGATTGTTTCTTCAACTGTTTCATATTTTTGAATTGTGAACTCATCATAAGCGTGACTTTATGTGGAAGAATTCTCTGAGTCCTAACGGATGGGCTGGCCTTCTGGGAAGTTTTGTTTCCTTTCTGACAAGCTCTCCAGGGGTTTTGTTATCATTTTTATAACAATTTCTTAGCTTGTGGCTTCCTGGACCACACAAGTAAAATACATTCAATTCCAAATCCTCTTAAGATATAGGTCAAAATTTTCTCAAGAGATACTTTTTTTTCATTCGGAGTCTAGGACAACAGAAACAATCCCCTCTAGGTCAATGAGAGGATTTTCTTCCCGCCTATCCTCACATGGAAGGTTCCAGCAAGCAGTCATATTATCATTCACAAGCTCACCACCCTACTTTTCAGTACCCTTTTCATTCACGGCCCCTGTCAATTTCCTGTGCGCTCATCTATTCATTCAAATAAATATTTGTTTATTTCTAGATAACTGTGGAAATAGGTTTTCAGGTTATCTTGATCACAGTATTACCACAACTAGAAGCCAAAATTTATTTATATAAGCAAATATGAAATCCACCAGTTGCTGAGATCCCTGGCTGTGATACTGATATTTTTTCCTTAAGTATCTCTGAAAGATAAATATACTGGTTTACATCTTTTGCACATATTTTTAAATATTGTAAGGGCTAGTCACTGACCTAAGTTTCATCATATTGTGTGTTAAAACTCCTGGCAGAATATTCGGCCTGCTAGATGGAATTGCATCTTCACAATCAGGTCTCTGTTGTAGTGCCTCTTCTCTTGATCTTCACCTAAAAATTCTCTTGCCTTTATATGTTAATAGCACTATGAAGTCATTAACCAGAGTGATAGTGCAGAGTATGAGGTGGGAAAGAAAGCACAGACTCTGGAATCAGGAAGATATGGCTATTACTTTACAGCTGGGTATCCTTGGGCAAGTAGTTTTATCTGAGCCTCAATATTTCCATCTGTAAACTGGGGTGACAATACCTACTTTGAAGGTATTGGTTGGAATTCTCCAGAGAGTAAGAACCGATAGGATAGAAAGAGACAGAGATAAAAGATAATGATTAATAGATGATAGATTAGATGATGATGATGATGATAAAAAAGAAGAAAGATAGTGAGTTATGGTTTAGATATGAGGTATCCCCCAAAACCTCATGTGTGAGACAACGCAAGAAAGTTTAAAGATAAAATGACTAGGTTAAGAGAACTTTAACCTAATCGCTGAATTAATCCCCTGATGGGGATTAGCTGAATAGTAACTGAACGTGGGTAGGGTGTGGCTGGAGAAGGAGGGTCCCTGGGGGCATGGCTCTGGGGTCATTTTGTCCCTGGAGAGCAGAATTGTCTCTCTGCTTCTGGTGGCCATGTCCTGAGCTGCTTTCCTCCTCCACAACCTTCCGCCATGCTGTTCTGCCTCACCTCTGACCCAGAGTAATGGAGTCAGCCGTCTATGGACTGAGACCTCTGAAACCGTGAGCCCCAAATCAACTTTTCCTCCTCTAATTGTTCTTGTTAGGTCTTTGGGCCCCAACTGAGAAAAAACTGATTAAAACAGAGAGATGACAGATAGATAAATGATAGATAGATAGAGGATTTCGTAGGGGAATTGGCTCATTCAGTTACTGAGGCTGAGAAGTCCCACAATAGGCCATCTGAATACTGGAAAACCAGGGAAGCTGGTCATGTGGCTAAGTTCAAATCCAATGGTCTCAGAACCAAGAAAGCTGATGGTAGAACTCTCAATCCAAGGCCTCAGGTCTGAGTTGGAGGCTACTGGTGCCAACCTAAGGTCCCAGAATGGGAGAACATGGAGTTCTGACTTCCAAGAGCAGGAAAAGACGGGGCTCCCAGCTCCAGGAGAGAAAGAGAATGAATTTGCCTTTCCTCTGCCATTTTGTTCTATCCAGTTCCCCTGTTCATTGTTTGGCACATGCCCACATTGAGGGTGGACCTTCCCTGCCCAGTCCACCAACACACAGGCCAGTCCTTTCCAGGTCACCCTTACAGACATACCCGGAAGTCACGTTTTTACCAGCTATCTAGGAATCCCTTAATTCAGTCCCATTGACACCTACAATTAACCATCACAAAACAATTGAAGTTAGAATTAGAGATGAGATTTATAAGGCATCCAACACAAAATAGCTTCTTGAGTTATTATTTAATATACCTTTGAGGATTTTTCATTTAACCACATAAGTACTCGCCCTTGGCATCATCCACAATGGCTAAGATGGTGTTCCTCCAATTTTGAGTTCCTTTGTCTCTCTGGTCACCATCTATTTCATTTTTTTAGCATTAACAAAATTCCTGTTTTTATGTTTCTGGTCATTTAGGGAACAGTCACATTAATTTGAATTGCCTTAACTAAACCTCCACACCCAATAAATGTGCCTTACTTCAGCTATAAAGTGAATCATGGACTTATCTGCATCTTTGTAGCTGGAATGATATAAGTAGGAAAGGCAAGGTCGTTTGTAAATTTCTAATTGGAATATACCTGAGCCAGAGGATGTAAGAGCTGAAAGGGACCTTAGAAATCCCTAAGATGAGGAGGCTAAGGGCCACCAAAGAATGCTGACCTGCCCAAGTTTACCCAACCACTCAGTGACAAAGCCAAGATCAAAAGCCAGGTTTTCTGTTGGGTACAGTGGTGCACACCTGTAATCCCAGCAACTTGGGAGGTTGAGACAGGAGGACAGCAAGTTAGAGGACAGCCTCAACAATTTAGCGAAGCCCTAAGCAACTTAGTGAGAACATGCTTCAACATAAAAAGCATTTTAAAAGGCCTGGGTAAGCGGTGCAGCTCCCCCTGGGTTCAATCCTCAGTACCCTTCCCCCCAAAAAAGCCAGGCTTTCTTTGCCAGGAGCAAGGCTATAACGGGAGTCATTTTCAGGTCCACACTGCGGAAGTTGCCACGAACCTTCTGGTATAATCAGTTTGTAATCTGGAAGCAAGCCAAATCATCATGGTTAATCATTTCCCTTCTACTTTGTTTCTGTGGCCCTGTAAACCTATCAATTGTAGCTTTCCAGGGAGCCTATGACTCAGCGTACACAGTACAGTTGAAAAACTGTGCTAGATGAAATAATGACGAGACATCTTTGCCATTATCTGACATTATGTGCCATGAATTCTAAGCCCGAATTGTACTCTTTTGCTTTCTGGATTCCTGTTAGAAGTGGCCCTAATTGTTCTCTGGGCCTGACTATTTTTATGTGTTTTTAATATTTTCCCCACATAAGAAGCAAAAACATGCTCACCCTTCATTCCTGAGTGGTTAATTCCTCTCAGACACAGGAAGCAGACAATCCATGAGGAGTGATCATCTCCAGACACCACTTTTAGGTGGTGACCACCCTGTTAGGTGATGGATGTCATTTGTCAACAAGAAGCTAGGCTGGGGCAGGGGCAGGGCAACATGCAGTGGAGACCCACTAGCTCCATGAAAAAATGTTAAGTGTTGAATCTTTCCAGCAGTGGATTGGGAATGTGGTGGATCCAGACATGAGTGTATAGTCCTCCAACACTTAGACAGGTACTCTGAGGGTTTTGAGAAGAATGGGAGGTTGAAGGTGAATGAAGTCTGTGTTCCAGAGTGTGGGAAAAGCATCACTGTTGTAGAGCATGGCGGCAAGCAAGTGGGAGACCAGAAGCCCCAGAAGCTGGATGAGCAGGGCTAAGGCACCTACCCTAACACACCTGTCATGTCTGGCTGGTCAATTTGGTCCAGACATTGGTTTGAGGTTCTGTCTGGAAATCAGGTGGACCTTCCTTTAAAATGTTTGTCCTTGAAAACTGGGAACTGAATCATGGGACCCTATAGGATTGGGCTGGGCCTACTAGTTCATGGTTAGGGTCCTATAGAAATAGTTATTTCATGCACATCTCTAGTACAAAATTGCTTTGCCCTTGAACCTTGAGCCTTGACAGCATTCATTAGTTTTTTGGGGCCACAAGACTCAGTCAATTTACAAGAGCCCCAACTTGGGAGGTAATTCTGAGACAGCTAGCTAGTCCACCAATATTTGCGTCCCTCCCCTTGCATAGTATAGAGTTGTCATTGATACACAGGTGTGCGGCCAGAGACTGCATTTCCAAGGTGAACAGCCATGTGACTAGTTCTCTCATCTATTGGATGAGAGATTAAGACATATAAGCATGCATGTCTGCCTTCTCTGTGATCACTCTTTCCCTTTCTTTTTTTCTGTTTTGGTACCAGGAATTGAACCTAGGGGTACTTAACCACTGAGCCACATCCCCAGCCCTTTTTGTATTTTATTTAGAGACAGGGTCTCACTGAGTTGCTGAGGGCCTCACTAAGTTGCTGAGACTGGCTTTGAACTTGCCATCCTCCTGCCTCAGCCTCCCAGGCCACTGGGATTGTGGGCGTGTGCTACCGCGCCCAGCTTCCCTTTCCTTTAGACTGAAAACTGAGGACACAAAGACCTAAAACAGTTGTTCTCAATTCGAGCCCTGGATCCACAGTGTGTTCAACATTTGGAAGCTCGTTAGAAATTCACATTCATGGAGATGAGTTTGTGGCTCAGTGACAGAGTGCTTGCCTAGCACGTGTGAAGGACTGGGTTCCATCCTCAGCACCACATAAAAATAAATAAAATAAAGATATTGTATCCATTTACAACTGGTTAAAAATGAATGCTGTGTTCCTGGAACTAACTTACATTGAAGAAATTAAACTTAAAAAAAAAAAAAGAAATATACATTCTTAAGTCCCACCCTAGGCTTACTAAATCAGACACATTGGAGATGGGGCCCTACAATCTATTTTAACAAGCCTTTCAGGGAATTCCCATGCTCCCTAAAGTTTGAGAATTACTATTGTTAGGTGGTGGCAGAACCATAAGATGGAAGAACCCTGGATTCCTGAATCACCGCATGGAGGAGAGCCACCCACCAACCAGAAAGATTTGCACCAGACTGCTCTATGAACTAGAAATAAAATATAGTTGTATTAAGCCACTGATATTGGGGGGTTAATTTTTTATATCAGCTGATGTTACACTAATACCAGTGGAAGGACCACCTTTATAGGAAACACAATCAGAATGAGGAGGGAAGAGAGCCTAATATCACTAGATTCCCAACACTTTACAGGAGATACCTAAGTGTCTTCACACATCTACAGTTAGCGATGTCAGCAATAGGAGTAGAAACTCAGTGTCTAGAGATCACAAGTAATGATGAATCATATTACTCAAACCTGCAGGCTTCCAGGATCAGCAGGAAGAGTAGGAGATGTGGCTGATGCTGAATGACTGTATCTCTTCTGCCAGTCTCACATGGATGGTTTTCACAGGAAACAAGACAGACACCATGGACTATCTGCCAATTAGCTGAACATCTAACGATATCATCACTGTTACAGGACAAGTTCCAAGAATATTCCAGTGTCCATGAATCTACACATGCCTGGGTGTGAGCAGCTACTATCCTGCTACTGACCTGGCTCGATTAGCTTTATAATATCTGCAAGGATGTAGGATCTGGTAAGAATTCCAAGAAGATTCCAGCACTCCCAATGACTCTTGCCCTTGTACAAACCTCTTTCCTTTGAGTGTGGGCAGAAACTGTGAATATGATAAAAAATATTCCTCCCATAATTATGGTACGTGATATGGCAAAAGGAAGATCACCCTGAGTGGACTTGACCAAATCCAGGGACTCCTTTAGAGGTCTAGCGTCTTCTCTGGCTGGTAACAGAAAAGAGACAGAGTGACATGCTCTGGTGGCTTAGAAGAGAGCAAACACTCATGTGGACGTCTATGGAGGCCATATGGCAAGGAACTGTGGGTGGCCACTGGAAGCTGAGAGCAGTCCCCAGCCAATAGCTTGTAAGAAAACAGAGGCCCAGGGCTGGGGGTGTGGCTCCGTGGTAGAGCCTTGCCTAGCACGTGCGAGGCCCTGATTTCCAACCCCAGCACCATCAAAAGAAAAAAGAAAAAACAAACAGAGCCCCAGTCCCGCAACCCCAAGCAACTAAACCCTGCCAACCTCCAGGAGCTTGGAAGAGGATCCCAAGCCTCATATGAGAACCACAGCCCCAGCCAATACCTTGATATGAGCCTCGTGAGACCTTGAGCAGAAAATCCAGGCACACAAATCCAGGACTACAAATCCACAGAGCTGCGAGATATAGTCACACATCACTGAACAACAGGGATACCTTCTGAGAAATGCGTCATTAGGCAATTTTATCCTTATGCAAACATCAGAGAGTAGACTTAAACAAACTAAGATGGCGACCATGTCGCTAGGTGATTTGATCTTATGGAACCACCATCGAATGTGCTATCATTGACCAAAATGTTGCTATGTAGCATATGACTGAAATAAATTTGAGGTATTTTAAGCTTCTAAGTTGGTGGCAGTTTGTTATGCAGCAACAGAAAACTAAAACGTGGGGGTGTCATGAGTCTGTCAATGTAGCAAACACTGTCCACACTTGGCAAGAGCCCCTGGGCTCCCTTTGATAGCTTCCACGTACCCTCCCCCATCTGTTGTATGCTTTTAGTTCAAACAGCCTACACCTGCAATTCTCTTTAGCCAACTGGCCCAGGCTTCTAGAACTGCTTTACTGAGCTTATGCAGAGCTAGAGTTGCCTGGGAATTTATGATCCCCTGAGGAGACACTTAGTCAAAGACCAACTGGTATGAGAGTGTAAAACCCAGCCTCCCTGCCTCGAGTTGGGATAGGCTCGTAGGTATGACTCACACACCAGAGCTCCCCTGCAGGATCAGACCGAGGCTGAGAGTTGGCCAGAGATGTCCCAGCCTGGATCCCTCCCCTTCCCTGTCCTGTTTCCCCCACTTCCTCCCTGTTCTCCTCTAGGAGTCCTTCCTTAATCCTTCATGGCTGAAACCTTACTTCAGGTTCTTCTCCTGTAGAACTCCATGTCTGGGTCCATTTCATGTTGCCTTAACAAAATACTCGAATCTGGATCCTTAAAAAGAAAAGAAGTTTGCACACACCTATAATCCCAGCAGCTCAGGAGGCCGAGGCAGGAGGATCGAGAGTTCAAAACCAGTCTCAGCAACTTAGTGAAGCCCTAAGCAACTCAGTGAGACCCTGTCTCTAAATAAAATATAAAAAGGGCTGGGGATGTGGCTCAGTGGTTAGGCACCCCTGGGTTCAATCCCAGGTGGAAGAAGAAGAAAAAGAAGGAGGAGGAGGAGGAGAAGGAGAAGGCAAAGAAGTTGAAGTTGATTTAGCTCACAGTAGTAGAGGCTGAAAGTCAAATATTGGGTGACAGCACCTGTTTGACCTCTGGAAGGGCCCTATGACTGCATGGCAGTATGTCAGAGGAACAGGAAGGGAAACTATCATGTGTAGAGGGCTACACACATGAAGTGGCCTCGTTTGATAACAACCACTCTCATACGAACTAACCAGGATCCCACAAGAACTACAGTAATTTCTTCCAAGAGTTACATCCCCAATGACCCAATTACCTCCCCTTAAGACCCACCTCTTAAAGGTCCCACACCTCTTAATGTTGTCACACTGGGGACCAAACTTCCAACACATGAATCCTTGGAGGACAAACCACATCCAAACCACAGCAACTCCCAAAGGCTCCGCATTCTAATACCATCACCTTGAGGGTAAGATTTCAACACATGAACTTGATGGGGAGAAATAAACATTGAGACACTAGCACATGGAGAACCCCAAAATGTCCAAGTTCCACACTCCATCCCAGCCTCCCACCTCTTTCAATTTCAGGCTGAAGTAGGTGGGAACACCCACTGATTTCAATGCCAATGTCAAATTTCAAGCCACTTGAGTTTCACACAGTTGGCACATGCATATAACACACAACACACACAAAATGCAAACTCAGAATGCATATGACACACATAAATGCAACGCACACAGATAAAACACACGATGCACACAATGTGGAATGTGTGTTAGTCAGCCTCTTGTCACTGTGATTGAGACCCCTGATAAGAACAATTAGAGGAGGAAATGTTGATTTGGGCTCACAGTTTCCGAAGCTCAATCCATGGTCGTTCGGCTGGCTCCATTGTTCTGTGCCTGAGGTGATGGTACAACATCATGGCAGAAGGGTGTGGCAGAGGAAGCGACTCAGTTCATGGCAACCAGGAAGCACAGTGAAAGCATGAGGAGCCAGAGACAAGTTGTAGACTCCCCAGGGACACCTTCCCAGGGACCTACTTCCTCCAGCCACATTCTACCTCCCTACAGTTACCACCCAAGACAGTAATTCTTTTAAATTACTAATCCATCAAAAAGATTAATCCACTGATTAGGTTACAACTCTCATAATCTAATCATTTCAGCTCTGAACATTCCTGCATTAACACAGGAGCTTTGGGAAGCACCTCATATCCAAACCATAACGGAATGTATACAATACACAAATCCCATGAACACAGCACATAAAATATAGACAAGACATGACACAGTACGGACAACTCACATGACATGCACAATGCACACAAACTTGATACACACATGCAACCCACAAAACAGACCCAATGCATACATACAACACACATATCACATACACAGGTACACACAATCCCTTTTCCTCCAGTCCCTTGCCCCCGCCCCCACTCCACCCCCTGGGCAGAAAGCAATGTCTGAAAAGGCTGAGACCCTGGCAGTGACTTCATCAAGACATCTGGGCTGCTTTGAGGGCCGTTCTAAAGAGAGGGTTATTCTAGTTCATTGCCACTAGGCCTTCTAACCAACTTTCTCCTTTCTTTCTTGTGTCTCAGTATTAATTAGCCCCAGGATTTAAATCTGACGCATCAGGCAAAAACAATTCTAAATGCTTTTGGAGAAACAAATTCCAAATTAGCTGTAGCTGAACATGCATCTGTTTGAAAGGCAGGCAGTATAAATACTGGCACTGTAGAAAATAGAAGCACAGCCAGGCGCAGTGGCTCATGCCTATCATCCCAGCAGCTCGGGAGGCTGAGGCAGGAGGATCATGAGTTCAAAGCCAGCCTCAGTCACTTAGTGAGGCCCTAAGCAACACAGGGAGACTCTGTCTCTAAAATATGAAAAAGGGCTGGGGATATGGCTCAGTGGTTAAGCAGCCCTGGTTCAATCCCTGGTACCAAAAAAAGAAAACAGAAGTACAAGCCCCCAAATGGGAAAAACAGGAAGAGAAGGGTTTGTTGACGGCCTGGTTCACAACCTGGCCTGGGCAGGGTTTGGGGAGGAGGTTCTTGGGCTACTGGAAGGTGGGAAGGAAAAGAGAAAGTTGACATCTAGGTCACAAGCGAGGGGAGTGACATCCTTCTGTGTTCCTCTCCATGGCCTTATTGTCTTTGAAGCAGCACTGCCAGGAGGTTCCCAGGATCCAGTCCTCCTAAAGCCACTGGACACTAAATCCACCTTGAATTTCTCTACGCTCCAACTGGTGACCTTCCTACCCCACCTTGTCCTCTTCTGAATGGTCCTGAGAGTGGAGGGCTGGGGCGGACTGCTTGAGCACTGTGGAATGGCACTGAAGGGCCTGACACCTGACTCCAGCCCGACCATTTGGTGAAGTCCTGTCTTTCCCCTCAGCAAGACATTATGTCCCTTAAATGCAGCGACTGGCTCCTTTGTGGTTGCAAATGTTTTCTGTAAGCAGCTGCCTAACTGGTTGTCTCAGCTGGAGTTTGGTCAGGGAAGCAGAAACACTCTGTACACAGAAAAGAAGGGGGAGCTGGCATGGAGCTCAGCCTGAGGCACTGGAGAGAGCCACCTGGGAAGTCTAGGGATGGTCACCTGATGAGGGTTCGCAAGGCAGCATGATCAGTGACCAGGAAGGAAAGAGATGAGCTGAGGAGAGAGGGACCAAAAACACTCTGAACCTGTGAGAACACACTCAGGCATACATCTGTCTCTTGCCACCTCCAACCTCAAAGACACTGGGGACCTTCAGATGAGACCCAGGTCCTCCACCATGTGGCTGCACACACAACAGCCCTGGGGTTCCATGAAGCCAAAAGAGGAGGCTTGATGGGCACTGGGACCTGGCTACTGCCCCTATCAAGGTGAGCCCACAGATCAGTGATGACATATGTGAGCTGCTATGTGAATAAAAAAAATAGCTGCTCCTTCACTTCACCCTCAGACTGCATATCAATTTCTCCCGTGGCCAACCCCAGTCCAGAAGCACGCGGGGAAGAGAATTCTGGGAAACGTAATTCAGTTCAGTTAGGTGGACACAGCACTAAGCCACCAACTGGATCATCACATTCCCATCTACTCAGTGAACCCCACTCACATTTGTTCCAGAGAGTACTTAAGTTGGATTATCAGTGTATCAGTCAGCTATTGCTGTGTAACAATCTCGAGATCATCACAGCACCTACCAATGAGTTTGAGGGTTGGCTGGAGGGCCTGGCACCATGAGTCTCTCACACTCCTCCTGGGACCAGTGCAAGCTGGGATGCATTCTTCTTGTGGCGAGGGCAGACACACAAGAGAACCTGCAGGAACTCATGAAGTATCCTAAGGCTTAGGCTCTGAATCAGAACCTTGTCCCTTCTACCTTGTTCCATTGGCCAAGAAAGTCATATGGCCAAGGCCACGGTCAAGGGATAGGAATGTGCACTTCACCCATGATGAAACTACAGCAAGGATGTGAACGTAGGGAATTGGGGCCAATGACTCAGTCCACCACCAGGGGAAATTCTCTCCACCTGGATACAACTCCCCTGCCAGTCCTTCACCCGTCCAAGAGGGGCTCACGCCTCTTGTTACCTCTCATTCTTTAACTCTAACTATTTGGCTGAAGAATCTTGTGTTACTCCTATCTCACTTTTACCCATATTCTTCCTCTTTCCTCTCTTCCAAATTGTGACTGGTAATCACAAGAGGGAAAAATGCCTTTTTTATTTTTGTCTTTCCATATATGAGGCAAAACTATGTGATACCACCAGAAATTCTGCAATAGATACAATTGAACTAAGGAAAGGAAAAGCTATTAGTTTTGAAGTGAAATTAGATAAAATAAAGAGTCAATGTCATCAATCTCTAACAGCCCTTGAAATTGTCTAGAAATGCCATCCATAATCACTGCAAAGTCTCCATGTGCCTCCTCAGACCTAGCTAATTAATATCTTTTCCTTCAAGCCCCAGTAATGAGCTATAAGAAACTTTCTCCATTGAAATTTACTGTTTGTGGCATTTGTGTCTAAGGACTATAATTGCTTATTATCAGTTTCTTTCTTGGGGTGTTTTGAGGAGGGCTAAGTTAACCCACAGAAGGCATGTAGCAGAGTGACAGGCACACAGCAAGATCTCACCACTGTTAGTCACTGTCAGTCACGGTCACAGTCCTTGTTACAAAGGCATGGTACAGTGCATAGCTACTGCTGTGTAACAAACGACCCCAAAATACACTGGCAAAAAGTCACCATTGTGTTAAGTTTATGGATTCTGTGTGTCAGGACACACAGCAGGTGTGGCATGTCTCCGCTCGATGATGTCTGGGACCTTGTCTGGGAAGACTCAACAGTAAGGAATAATTCAGTGACTGTGGACTCACAGAGTCCCCCACCCTCCCTCAGTGTCCCCAGGGTCTCTCCACCTGGCCTCTTCAGCTTATTGGACTCAGGCTAGCCAAGTGGCTCAGACCTCCAAGAATGAGTTCATTCCAACAAATAAGTTAAAAGCTGCATGGCCTTTTGTGAACGGTCTCTGAAGTCACATTATGTTCCTTCTGCCATCCTCTATGAACCAAAGCAGTCACAAGCCCATCAGACTCAAAGGGAGGGGACACAGAGCCCACCTCTCAATGAGAGACATGTGAAAAAAATTTCTGCCATGTCTTAAAGCCACCAGTTAGCTATTTCTGGTACATCGACAATTGAATAGGCTTTTGTGGGTTAACCAGGAACCTCAAGACTTTTCTTAGCAGGGTTTCTATGGGAACTATGTGTTTGGGTCCAGATAACACTCTTTCCAGTTCACTTTGGAACAGAACTCATTCATCAGGTGGGACTTCCTGAATCCACTTTCCACCCCCACAAAATGTCTAACACCGAACACAGCTACCAATGTTATGTATTCATTAGCAACGGGTCTAGAGCACTCCTATGCCCCAGCCCTACGCTACTCCCTCTAGGTAGATTATATCATTTGAGCTGCCCGACAGCCCTATAGATGCTCTGGTCCTTTCTGCTTTAAGACTTGGAGAAGACAAATGATAAACCCGCCAGGACTTTGACACAGATTTTGGAACCAGGTCCCTCTACTCCCCAAGCCCATGCTCAACTAATCAGGATGCACAGACTTCATAAATACCATGGCGGGAAATGAAAACCTCTGCAGATTTGCAAAGGCCAGAGGGCTTTCTCCAGGACTGCAGGCCTAACGGGGAAACTGTCACAGATGTAGCCATCAGCCCCAATCCTAGTTGGGTGGCCTGCTCCTGTGTCAGGTCAAGGGACATCGAAGGGACTGCTCTCCTTGCTGAGTGAAACTGGCTCACACCAGCCCTTCATGTGGCCACAGCTCATTTGCACCCTCTAGCATCCCTGCCTCGTCTCTGAGTTCCCAGCCTTCTCTGTCCCCAGCAGCCCCACCCTCCCTAAACCAGAGCAAACCAAGCTACACTCAGCTTTTTGTCCCCAGGCATGGATGGGAAATGAACGGACGTTTTTGTCCCCAGCTATACAATGCCATTTGTGCGGGGGCAGCTCTGGGGCGGTGCAGGGGGTGGGAGAGACAGCGAGGCAAACACAACCCCCATTCTGTGGTGCTGGTTAACTGCACATGCAGCGGGAGGCCACGCTCAGGCCCCATGGCCCTCGGCCCCTGGGCTGCTCAACAGGAAAAAAGTCGCTGCTCTGGTGGGCTTTCCCCAGAGGTTCCACAGTCAAGTGTCTGTGTCACCAGTCCCAGCCACCCCACCCCTACCCACTGTTTCCCCAACATCGCTCCTTCCACCCCCATCCTGCAGTCCAGGATGAGAAAAAACCCTTGTTTAGGATCTTTGCAATAACGATGAAAGCCTTTTTTTTTTTTTTTTTTTTTTTCTTTTTAAGAATTCATCTCTGCATTCCAGAGGGGGCATTTATCACCCCGTGCCCAGGCTGCGGACGTCTCCCTCCTTCAGATCCTCCTGCCGAGAAAGGCGGCCTTGTCAGACACATGAAACCAGCCCCTCTGGACATCTGGACAAGGCGCAGCCCTTTGGCTGAGCACGAGGCTGTCCTGAATGCCGCAGACAGTCAAAGGAGAGCCCTTGTTCCCAGTCCAAATGGCCCAAATAAATGGACGCAGCTGGGCACACAGGGGCGGGAGGCGAAGGGGGAGAGAGGAGCCAGGCCTTCTTGGCTGGACGCCCCAGGTACCTCCACAGGACCATCTGAAAGGCAAGTTTGCTTGCAGAAGAAGCTTCTGGAGCTGCCTTGGTAACACCCTTCCACTAATACAGTAAGAAGGCTCAACTGGTAACTGGTAGCTAGCCAGTGATTATCGCTTTTGTCTTGCTTTTGTCTGTGAAGCACCCCATCTTCTAGTGAAAGAACCTCTCTTTCCTGTGGGCAACCAATTCCACTGAAGGGTCTGAGCACCACCACCATCCACAAGACTCTGTGACCAGCCCTGGCTGGCTGGCCAATCAGTGCACTCCACTACTCCGGCACAAGCACTGGGCCCTTGATGCTAGATCGGCCAGTCAGAGACCTCCTTGAGACTTTTCTCCCAGAGATAAGACCTCTCTTTTTCCACCAGGGTAGAATAAGACCTGCAGCTGCCCATCGCCATCTTGCTCACCCTGTAGCTCGAGGCTGGCTAAGAAATGAAGTAACAGAGCCCTAAAATTATTGTTTGAACCCCTTGATTCACCTGAAGCTCTACCTGAAGCTATTCGCTGGACATTTTAGGATTCTGCAGCAATTCCACGTTTTGTTCCAGCTGATGCGAATTGAATTTCTGTCATCTGTATGTACCCCCAAAGACACTGACTCGCAGTTTCTCTTCAAACAAATATAAAGCCCTCAACCAAGCATTTGAGGCACTCTGGGAAGTAGCCACAGTGCAGACATCCCAGGTCCCTGAGGCAGCTAGGCCAGCCTTGTCCCTGCGCCAGAAGGGTCAAATTCAGCCCATCCCTCCAAGAGCAAGCATGTCCCCAACCAAATGGCTCTTGAAGGAAATGTAACTCCTGGATCTCTAACCAGCTGTGGCCCAAAGACACCCTGGGAGGAACCCATCACCCTCGTGCTTTGCCCCGTGACCTGGGAAAGACTCGGCACTGATGGTGGCAAGTCAGCTGCCTTGTCTGGGCACGCAGCTCCCAACAAATCACCTCAAACCTGCTCACACGCACATTCTCAAGTACCCTTGATGACGGTGGCGATACATGGGATGTGCTAGGACCGCCAGGGGCCCTCAGGAACACCTCAGGGACACCCCACTTCAGGAAAGAGCTGCAACTGACTTCTGGGTGGTGACTACCCAGCTTCCCTGGCATTTTTCTCTGGACCTCCTTCCCTACCCTCTAGCCTCTCTGCCAACTCAAAGGCCTGGTGAACACGACTCTGTGTGTGTGTGTGTGTGTGTGTGTGTGTGTGCGCAGCATGTGTGTGATTGTGTATGTGAAAAAACAGGCACAAATTCAACTACAATGGACACATTTCACTAGCTCTCTTTCCCCTTCGTCTCTCACCTTCCCCCCCAATGAGCACGCTTGACAAGAACATTGTTGAGTGTCTACTTCTTTTTTGGTACCAGGGATTGAACCCAGGGTGCTTTACCACTGAGCCACATCCCCGGCTCTTTTTGATATTTTATTCAGAGACAGAGTCTCACTGAGTTGCTTAGGGCCTGGCTAAATTACTGAGGCTGGCTTTGAACTCACGATCCTCCTGCCTCAGCCTCCTGAGCTGCTGGGATTACAGGCAGGCGCCACCATGCCTGGCTTGAGTATCTTCTTAATGCTAGATTCTTGATCTGTAGTACTTTTTAGTAGGCTTTGTCACCCCATTTTACAGACGAGGAAGCTAAGGCTCAGAAGGATTAATTACATTGTCCCAAACCACACAGCAGAGTTGAGACAGAGTTGGAGGCGACACCAACACTCACCCACGATACTACACTGCCTCCGATACAGTCCCACATGGAAAAAGCTGCCCATCGTGCAGGTGATTATTCAGAAGCCTTCTGAAAGCTTTCCTTTCCTACCTGAATTATAAACCCTCAGCACAGAGACTCAGTTCTTTCTCTGTCCTTTAGCCCTGTCTTCCTCCAGTACTAGCATTTTTCTGGTCCTCAATTGATGTTGATTAAATTGAATATCATAAGATGCACAGAGCTAAACCATATGGCCAGGAGAGCAACAAACCTTCTAGAAATGCTTAACTGTGGGACATGGTACTTATCATCCTTAGCATAGAAAAGGGTGTTTAGTCAGATTTTCACTGCTGTGACTAAAGGACCTGACAAGAACAACTGTCGAGGAGGCAAAGTTATTTGGGGACTCACGGGTTCAGAGGTCTCAGTCCATAGACAGCAGGCTCCATTCCTCAGGGCTTGAGGTGAGGCAGAACATCATGGCGGAAGAGTGTGGTGGAGGGAAGCTGCTCACATGGTGATCAAAAAGCAGAGACAGACTCCACCCTCCAGATGCAAAATATATACCCCAAAGTCACACCCCCAATGTCCACCTCCCCCAGACACACCCCACCTGCCTCCGGTTACCACTCAGCTAATCCCATCAGGGATTCATTCATTGATTGGGTTAAGACTCTCACAACCCAATCATTTCTCCTCTGAACCTTCTGGCATCGTCTCACACGTGAGATTTTGGGGGACACCTCACATTCAAACCATAACAAAGGGGAATAATAAAAGTATATGACTTCATAGTTTTCTTGTCAGTCACATGCAAACATAATGTAGAGAACATGGCACAATGCTGGTGGTACACAGTAAGTGCTCAATAAATATTAGAGAACATGATTATTTGTTATTATCTCCAGCCAATGGTGCAAGCTTGAAGCAGGCATTTTAATCCCCTTTACTCCAAGACAGCTCTGCCAATTACTGCATTCGGTGTGCGAAACATCTGAGAAGACAGATCTACATAACCCGGTGACTGTCTCCTAGGCTCTCGTGGCAGGATTGGAGCTGTTTTTAAGGTCTCATAAATGCACTGCTCTACCGAGACTCTCAGAGGACAGAGGGAGGGCAGCTGAGTGAGTCATTTTGTGTCTTATTTAGGAGCAGTCTTGCATGCTGGTGTAAAGGTCGCTGTCATGCGGCCCACGTGACTGAGCCGGTGCCCAGTGAAAGGCTGAGTCCGGGATCTGCCGTTGAACCCGTTCTTGCTTCCTGCAGGTCACCAAGCACGGACCTGCCACGTGCCTGAACGCCAAAATCATTTAATGATTTAAAAAGATCGAGATCAATGGCTCCAGCAACTTCTGGGAAGCGGTAACTCAGCGAGCTGTGGAAGGTTCTCAATTTGCTGTCTCCAGCCTGGCCCTGTGGCAGGATTTATGCTGAATGAGCTCCATGAGGCAAATATATCCTGGGATCGGCCCTGTCCAATCACCCCGCCCAGGAAGTGCTGGCATACTGACATCACCCTCACAGCTGCCAAGTCCCCCTTGCTCTGAGGGGCACTCTCTCATTTCACATTAATTAGAAGGCCATTTTCCAAGCATTTCCATCCCATAATGAAGGGCTTTCTGCAGTGGCTCAGTGAAATATTAAAACATCTGACTTGGAATCTTAAAAAAAAAAAAAAAAAAAAAAAAAAAAATCCACCCTGCCTGCTCAGTCTGTATATTGTATAACCCTTCACATTCCAGGGGGGACACTAAGTTAAGAAATAGGACAGTATGTCCCAGACGCAAGTGATGGGGGTGGGGTGGGTAGGAGAAATGACTACACCACTGTCACCAAATATTAAGCACCGGGCTGTCCTCCTCTCTCCACAGCTACTTCTAATGGGGACATGGGACAGCAGGGGAAAGGAAGGGATGAAAGAAAATCAGAAGGGATGGAAGAAAATAAGAACCTCTAAGAACAGAGCAGTCCTCCCGGAGTGGATGATTATTTGGGTGACTCCCAGTGACTGTAACTGCCCCAAGCTCCCTACTTTGTGTAGTTCTCTCCCATGCTGACCCTGGCCTGGTCACGTGGCCTGCTTGGCCCAATGGAGCCTTATCAAGAGTGACACAGGCAGAGGCTGGCTATGCACATGCACCTTGGTCTCTTGGAACACTCATTCTTGGAATCCAACCACCATGCAAAGTAGCCCAAGCTAGCCGTGTAGATAGACCTCGTGGAAGTCCAACAGTCTTCCAACCATCCCCACCAATGCGTCAGATAGGTGACATGCCAGTCTCATCCACCATGGGCTTCAGTCTCGCGAGAGACCTCAAGCAGGACCAGCAGAAGATCCACCCAGCGGAGCCCTAATCAAGCCACAGAATCAGGAAAAATAACCGAACTCATCTTTGCTTGAAACCAACAAGTCCTGTTATACAGCAACGTAGAATCAAAGCATTCCATTATTCTCCAGTGGACCCAAGGTCAAGATCACATTTCCTGGTGCCCTTCATGAAAGTTCCCCATATCCAATAACTTCTATCTTTCTCCTACCATCCTACTGAGCTAAAGTAGGGTTTCTGCTAAACCATAACATCTGCATTTCTCACACAGTAAATCTTAACCATAAAGTGTCTCACTCCCTCCTGGACACTTACTGCCATAACAAACCAGGGCTCCGAGGTTAAAAGAATGTAAAATACGTTTTTTCATTCCATCTGTGTGGCAAAGGGTATATTGTACAAGGCACAGTGTGGATACTGAGAAATGAGGTTCAGATTACTAAAGACTAAATTTTACATCTATATATATAATACAGTGATTATGTATATAATTTCTTGGTTCATGCTATATCACAAAATAAGCTAAGTATTGAAAGGCTGTTTTGCTATGTGGAAGTCCTTGCTATAATGAATTAATAAGAAAGCTGTGCAATCAACATATTAATTGTATGTAAATGGTATTTTTTAAATGCTTTAAAACAATTTATTCCCCTGAGCATTTTAAATAGGCCCCCTGGAAAGTTGTTTATGTAGTCATTTGCTTGGTGAACTTTCTCCTAGCGGGTTCCTTCTATTCACAAATGAACAAGAAGAAATCTTGCTGCCTGCTTCCTCCTCCTTTCTAGGACCCAGGAGCAAGTGTCCTGAGGGTGGTGGCCTAGGATCTGCCCTAGTGATTCTGAAATCTGATCACTTCTTTTATTTCCAAAATCTCTGGTCCCTTCTGTCAATTAATGTCTATTCCACATGGGGTCTGAGTTACTTTAAAACCTGGGTAACACCGGGTATGGTTATGCACACATGGAATTCCACAGGCTCCGGAGGCTGAGGCAGGAGGATTGCAAGTTCAAAGCCAGCCTCAGCCACTTAGCAAGGACCTAAGCAGCTCAGCAAGTCCCTGTCTCTACATAAAATATTAAAAAGGGCTTGGGCTGGGGCTCAGTGGTTAAGCGCCCCTGGATTCAATCCCTGGTACCAGAGAAACAAAAAAATATTTAAAAAATGGGTAACTGTTGGGGACCAAAGAGAATCAATCAAAACCGCTAACAACTGCTCACTCAGTCCTGCCTTGTTTTAGTCAGCTTTTTCACCAATGTGACCAAATGACCTGGCAAGAACAATCAGAGGAGCAAAGGTTTATTTGGCACCCACAGTTTCAGAGATCTCAGTTCATAGATGGCCGACTCCAGTGCTCTGGGCCCAAGATGAGGCAGAACATCATGGCGGAAGGGTGTGGAAGAGGAAAACAGCTCAGGACGTGACAAACAGCAGAGAGTAAGAGAGCTCTGTCACCAAGCACAAAATATAAACCCCAAAGGCATACCCCCAGTGACCCACCTCCTCCAGCCACATCCTACCTGCCTACAGTTACTACCCAGTCAATCCATATTAGTGGATTAATCCACCAATTAGGTTAAACTTCTCACCATCTAATCATTTCTCCTCTGAACCATCTTGCATTGTCTCACACATGAGCTTTTGGGAGACACCTCATATCTAAACCATGACAGCACCTTAGCATAGAAGGAGAAGGTTGTTCAAGCCAGACACTCTATACATTCCCAAGACAACCATCAGCATTGAAATGCCACAAGTCACTCTGTCCCTTCTCATCAAGCTAAAGAAACCAGGAATTGTATGACACCTAAAAGAGAATTTCAATGAAGAAAATGCAAGCATTTCAGACATGAAAAGAGCCGCCTCTATGGTATGTTATTTTGTTTTGTTTCATTTTATTCTCATTTGGGCTCCAAACAAATTAAGCCACTTTCCAAATTAACCCAACTTCCCAGGGAACTTTGATAAGTGAGGTTTCTAACAATTAAGGCCTGATCTACCACAGCTCATCTAGAATTCTAGTCTGTCCAGAATCTTCCCACAAGCCCTCACAGAAGTATAAAACTCTTTTGTTTATTCAGACACCTATGAGCACAGTATAGAAGACACAGGGGCACAGAGCCCCATGTGGGAAGTGTGTTTAGAACTCAGCAGCTCCCAACCCAATGTTTCAAGGTATGTCTGAGGTCTTGTCCCCACCGCTCCCCTTTGGGCTAACTCTGCTGATTTTCCTCATGTTCTCAAAAAAGCAGAAGCATGAAACTTGAGGGAACCATTAGCAAAGCCACTGACCATCACAGCCTGAGGCACACAGCCCAACCACAACCACCTTGGTGGCAAAGGTGGCATTTGCAACTCATGGGCCAGGAATAGCGAAGAGAGTAAGGAAGGAAATGCAGTATTCTCACAGGCTGGAGGCCATTTCTGAGAACTCCAGGATAAATACAAGGCACTTGTCATCTGTCACTGGGGCTGACCTCAGCTTGAGGAGTTTCAACAAGGCCTCAGGTCACCCTGTTTGGGCCGTGGTAGCAGGCCTCGGCAAGGCCTGGTCCCAGAGCGCTCAAATGTGGTTTCCCCCTTCCCCATTCTTCTCCTGATCTACCCTGGATTGGAAGGAATCACAAATGCCTTGCCCTCAGGCTTCTAGGGAGATTTGTCCAAAAAGGGGCACTGGCAGATGAGAAGGCAGGAGGAGGCGCTACGGTTTGGATATGAGGTGTCCCCCAAAAGCTCCAATTAATGCAGGAATATTCAGAGGTCAAATGGTCAGATTATAAGAGCTATAACCTAATCAGTGCATCCTAGTTTGAATGGACTAACTGGGTGGGAAATGTAGACAGTGGGGTGTGACTGGAGGAGGTGGGTCACTGGGGGCCTGCCCTGGAAAAGGTGTTTTTCCTGTTGCTCCCTCCCTCCCTCCTCTGTCTCCTTCTCTCTCCTACCCCCACCTCCTCTTCCTCTCCCTCTGTCTCTCCCCTGACCCCACCATGAGCTGAGTACTGAGTAGCCTTCCTCCACTGGGCCCTTCCCTTGTGATGTTCTGCCTTACTTTGGGCCTAGAGCAATGGAGTCAGCCCTCTATGGACTGAAAGTCTGAGCCCTGAATAAACATTTCCTCCTCTAAGTTGTTCTCGTGGGGTGTTTTGGTCACAGTGACAAAAAAGCTGACTAAAATGAGGGGAGAGGCCTGGGGATTTCTTCCCCTCTCACTGTTTCTTGTGACTAGCTCTTCCCAGATGGCCCCTCCCTTCATGGTCCCACACGCCAAACAGACCTGGCTTCTGGGTCCAATAACACACTCTCCTCCCTGTAGCTCTCCAGCCCTAAGCCTTCTGGAAATCTCTCAAGTGCCTCATGTGTGCAGCTTCTCAGTGCCTCTGCCTGGCCCCTCAGTTCCCTATATTAACTCCCCTCAGTTGAAAGACTGAGTCCTGTTTCTGTAGTAGCCGTCACGGTCCTATCTCTTGCCTAATCAAACTCAAACTATCTATGATTTCTCCCACAACCAAATGTATAGCATCCAATTCAGAAGAAGAGTGAGAATTTTCAAAAGAGAAAGGAAGGAAGAGAGGAAAGAAGGAAGAAACAAAGAAAGTAACAACTGATACTAAGCAATTCAGCAAGTGCTGAATATATGTGCGTTACCTTATTTAATCTCACAACGCCATTAGGATGTTGGTGCTTTTATTATTTTCATTATTCAGAAGTCCAGCAATTGGCCCAAGGGCACGCGGCTTGGAAGGATCCCAGGCAGCCACTAGGAGCTAAGCGCCCTTACCCATCAGATGCCACAAGCCCACTAAGATCCCTAGGGTGACTTGGGTGGGGGCAGGGTCCTGAGCTAGCTTCTGAAAATGGTGCGTGCCAGGCCTGAAATGACCTTGTGGCTTTGCCTGGCTCCAAGGGAAAATTCTCCTAAGGATGAGGGTGGGCCAGATTTGTGCTCTCCAGCTCAGAAAACCTTAAGCAGTGATGAGTTGAGGGTCCTTGTGTTCACCTTTGGCAGAACGTATATACGGGAAGGCGACAGGAGTCAGGGGTTGTTCTCAACACGGTCATCCACAGCTGGCCACAGCCAAGTCCTGGACAGAGGTGTGGCAGCTGTTCCAGAGGTCCCAAGACACACTGCCCAAGGTGCTGCGGACGAGGTTGGCCTATTCTGCTCTTCTGTGACACTCCAGCCTCAGGCCGGCAGACTGTCCCCAGCAAAGGCCCTTCCAGGCAAATGGCAGCATCTGTGTCTTCCAGCTGGACAGGCCAGTGTTGGGCAAGGAGCCAGGGGGGCAAAGCATGTCTTGCATCTTGCACATGCCTCGTGTCCAGGGCACAAGATTTGCTGAAAGTAAGATGTAAAGGACATTTGAAAACAGGACCACAGGGGAGGCCAAAGCTCAGTCCAAAAACAATAAAATCGTGGTAGGGTTATTTGAAGCCTCTATGGACAGGATATTTGACAGTGAAGTCTCTGAAGTTCACCAGTAGGTCACCGACTGGCCACTTAATGCATTTTGTAAATGCCAGTTGCTTTGGGGTTCTTCCCCACTGATCAATCAGAAGGGAAGCAGGCTGGGACAGAGTCCTGCTGCACCTGTCATTAGCCCTTTCCTTGCTGGGCAGTGGAACCTGGAAGATGGGTACTAGGACAGTTGGGGTATTGCCCAAGGGACAACTGGGCTAATGCCTTGTCGGGACAGGTAAGCTGAATGGGGTCAGGATGGGGCCTTCCGGTGGGAAGTCACAGGGACACAGGACTGTTCTGTAAAGCAGGTTATCCCAGGCGCCCAGGGAGGGGCCCATGAAAGAGGGTCCCTTCCCAAGCAGACACTGCAGACAGACGCATGGTCTGGCTCTGGGAGATGTCTTCCCCCTGGGAGGACAGGATGATTTGCACGGAGCCTCCAGCTCACTCTGTCTCTGGCCCAGCGCCTGGTCTCTGAGGCGCATTTGTGAGCAGGAGGAGGAGGAGGCCAAGGCCCCCACTGGCTATTCTCTGTGCAAAGCTAAGTAGCCTGGGGGCTGGGAGGAAGACCTTGACCTCGGGAGCCCTAAACCGTGGCTGACAGCAGACAGCAAGGGGGGCCCTGGGGAACGGCACTTTATTGAGGGACATTTGTCTTCATTTGGGGCCGTCTACATCTCATCCCACAGGCGTGCCCTGAGGTGAGAGTCTCCCTGACCCCTACCCGGACTGTCCCTGCACTGCACTGTCCCTGCGCTGGATTGAAGGAAAAGCTGCCTCTTAAAGCCCCTCAGAGCCAGAGAGACAAATGTCAGCAAAGAATGACTGGAAATTCCCTGGGGCTCCCAGCCAACGCCAGGGGAAAGGAGACCTAGGGCAGGGGCAGGCACCTCATAGACTCAGCCCTCCAAACCTGGGTCCGCCTGGACTAGTGGTGCTGGAAATCCAAAACTCATATTCAGCACAATAATCACAGATTAAGATAATGAAAAAATATATACCTATGCTTTCCAGAATGCAAACTAGAGAATAAACCTCCCTGAAATCATTGTGGCTGACAGAGAGGCCCCAGACTCTGTCTTCACTCACAGGGAAAGAAAGGGTGGCGCTTAAGGGGCTTTAGAATCTGCAAATATCAGAGTGCAAGATTGAGGTGGGTTGTTGGGGGGTTTCTCCTGAAAAGCTAAAAAAAAAAAAATCAGGAGATATAAAACGTTAAAAGCCCGTGAACTATGGCCTAGATGCTGCCACTAACCTGCCTAGCTGTGAATAAATCATTTCACCCCTCCTATGCCTCATTTTCCATATATATTTTTCCATATATACGTACATAAATATATATATATATCATATATATGTATGATTGCCCGATATCAAAGGAGATGGTCAGCAGCAAGGGTGCCCAGCTGAGGCGCCAGGCGTCTACACCACCCCCACCCAGCCAGTTCCTAACTCGGCACTGCCCGGGAAGGCCTGGGGACCTGTCTAGCCCGGGAGGCAGCCTGGAAGGCTCTGGTTAGCCGCCCCGCGCTGAGAACAACCCTAGGGCCAGGTCTCGGGAGCTGCAGAGCCAGAGGCTCGAGGCACGTGGCGCGCCTGGCTCCGCACTTTCCAAACGCTCAGCAGCGCCGGAGGAGGGGCGGGTGGCGCCCGGAGCGGGGGACCGGGCACTGGATGGCCCTCGCCGGGGGCGGGAGGGGGGGGTCGTCGCGCTAACACCGTGGGGCCGAGGGGGCGGGCCGCACGGGGATTCATTTCCATTTGGAGCGCGGCGCGCCGCAGCCGCCCTTATCTCGCCGCCGCCGCGGCTCTGCAGGCGCGGGCGCCCCGGGCTCCCTCCCTCCCCCTCCCCCTCCCCCTCCCCCGCCCGCCGCCGCCCGCGCCTTTGTCTGGCCCGGCAGCGCGCTCGGAGCCAGCGGGGCGGGTAATTGGCGGCCGGAGGAGGCGAACGGGCCGGCCCGGCCTCCGCTAATGAGCGGGCGGAGCCGCGGGGAGGGCGCTTCGCGGAGCCGGGGAGGGGGCTTCGGGGGCGGCTCGGGGCCGGGCGGGGATGGCCCTGCGGGTCCCAGCCGCCCCCTCCAGGGCTGGGATGGGGACCGGCGCCCCGAGGGACATCCCCTCCCCCATCCGGTCTCCCGCGCGCTCCAATTACCCTGCGGCCGTGCCAAGGCCTCGGGCTGCCCCGGGGCCGCCCCCGTGTCCCCGGAGAAGTGCCAAGGACTGAACGCTGGGGCGGGAGGGGAGAGGGAGGGGGGATCCCTGGGGGGCTCGCAGCCCTGTAGGGGACGCGGAGAGCCCAGGCGCTCCTTCCCTCCGGGCACGGCCACAGGGGGAGGGGACGCCCCAGGGTCCTTGCCGGAGGAGACGCGTAGGAAAGCCCGCAGGCGGCAGCGAAACCGGCTCTGGCGGAGATGGAGATAAAATCCACCCCGGTTTCGAAATTAATTATACTGAATCCGCCGCGCTCTGCCGGCTCGGCTTGGAGCAGTCTGTTCCGAAAGGGCGCAGCGGCCCCCAGCCCTGGGACTGGGGGTCTCCTGCTGTTGATTCGAGAAACCCCCTTTCCGACACCGAGTGCTGGAGTGACAGGCGCCGGGCCTGAAGAGGAGAGGTGGCAATAGGGGAGAAAGGGAAGCTTTTCTCCAACCATATGTCCCCCTCTTGGACACCCGTCTGCTGTTACTACTGGCCTTGGCCTCCTGCTCGGGAGCAGGCCCTTCCCGTGGTCCTGTCCTCACCTGTGAGGAATTCCGCAGCATCCTGGCCCTTGAGCTCCTGCTCACCTTACACTCATCTGTGCTAAGCCCCATCTGTCTCCACTGCTTGCCTGTGTGGTCTGGGTTTTTGATGCTTCAGGTTAACTGGATTTTCCAAGGCTGCCCTTTCTGGACCAAGTGGGCTTTCTCCCACTTGGAAGTTGGGGATCTGCCTGTGGAAAGAAGCGCTCAGGTCTCAGAGACTGGGAGGAACACAGTGGAGCCCCACGCTGGCCCTGGCACAGCTTTCCCTCCTTTCTGTATTTTTTTTAATTGAGGTGTAACTTCATAGGGGTGGAAAGATGTGATCCCTGTCCTCACCCATCCTAAGGGTCACGGCCACACTCCTGGAACAAAAGACAAGTTAAGAGCAAAAGAAATGTATTTATTCAGAGTTTTTCTTGGACACTAGAGCCTTTAGGATTGAAGAACCAAAGTCCCAGGCAACCTTGTTTTCAGGCTTAGGTCCCATAGAGTAGACAGTCATGTAGAAATGTGGGGATGACCTCATGGTCACAGACCGAGGAGGGAGCCTGCCCGTTCAGATTCTTCTGGGCCTCTCTGCAGCATTCCTTCCTCCTGGGTGTGGACAGGACCCTTCTGGAATGAGGAGCTTGGAGGGAAAAGGGAGAGCGTGACCTTTCCAGGTCACCGACTTGCTTGGAGAGGAGAGGGCTTCTAGTTTCTGTGACACACCTTGCCGAAGAGGAATTCTCCTTTCTGGGACTTGCTTCAGGGGAGAAAGAGGAACAGGAGACAGAGGACCAGAGGTCAGAGAGCTCCTGCCTTTGAGGCTTCCGATCATTTTCTTGGAAGTGCTCAGCATGCTGAAGCCCCTCACTTTGGGTTATTGTGTTATTGTGGAGTGCACCTCTTAAGTGTACAGCTTGATTCATGTTTACATATGCATATACCTGCGTGATCACCCCCAGGTCAATACAGATGTTGCAAACAGCCCCAAAGTTTCCCTCATAACTTCTCTCTGTCAACACCCCGCAGCTATTCTGATCTCCAATGACATAGATCAGTTTTGCCTGATATAAATGGACTCACGCAATGTGTGCTCTTTGGTATGTGGCTCCTTCCACTGTCCGCCAGATCCATCCATTCTATTGCAGGAAACTGTCGTTTATCCTTTTTAATTACCAAGTGGCATTCCATTCTACAAATACGCCACAATTTACTTATCCATTTGATTGTTGATGGACATTTGGATTGTCTCCAGCTTGGCACTGTGATGATAAAAGCAGTTGTGAACATTGCCCTATGTGTCTTTTGGTGGCTGCAAGAACCCATTTTTGTTGGGTACACTCCCAGGAGTGGAATTACTGAGTCACAAGGTAGGTACATGTTTAACTTTATTGCCAAACAAGTTTTCCAAAGTTGTATCTGGTTAGCTTTTTAAAGCTAAAGTCGGGGTACAAATGTTACTCAGAGAATTAAATTGCAGCCACAGCATAATAATGACAGGGGACATATATTGAACACTTAGAATGTGCTAGGTACTGTTCTAAGGGATTTGCATGTAATTAACATTTACTTACATGCATTTATATGCAAACATTCTCAGTGCCTGGCTTCATCTTGGAATGCGCCTGGGATGCCCTCCCCAGCGGAGACCCAGTTACAATAGCCTGTTTGTAGAATGAATCATCTCCATTTTATGGAGGAGGAAGATGACGCGCAGAGAGGCATTGACTTACTAAAAATTCCAGGACCAGTGAGTGGCAAGACCAAGTCTCCAACTCAGATCTCCAGGCTCCTGGCCTTGCTGCCAGTCTTTTAGGAACGGAAGCCTGACTCCATTGGAAGCCTTCGTTTTCCTCCTGTGTAACAAGCTACCCTAAGATATAGTGACTTAACAACTATTATTCCCTTACATTCTGTGAATTGAGTGGACTCACCAGTATCGTTCCCACTTGAGGTCTCTAAAGCAGCTACAGCTGCTGTCACCTGCAGGCTTGACCAGACTGGGCATCCAAGATGGCGAATGCACGTGGCTGGTGGTTAACGCTGACTCTTCAGGAGAAGCTCAGCTGAGGCTGTCAACTGGAGCACTTGCATGTGGCTCGGGCTTCTCACAACATAGCAGCTGGATTCTGAGATGGTATGTCCCTGTCCCCAGAGCAAGAGTTTCAAGGGACAGAAGAGAAAGCCATCAGGCCAATTAAGGGCTACACCAAGAATAGATACAGATTCACTTCCATCATAGTCTATTGGTCAAAGAAGCCATTCACCAGATTCCAAGGAGTGGAGAGTCAGACTCGACTGATGAGTAGTAGGTCACACATGGGTGTTTCCTTGTCCTTGTAGCTATCTCTGTAAAGTATACAGCTTCCTTGCCCACTTACCTCGCTTCCAGCTGTAGGTCCAGAATAACTGAAAATATCCTTCTACCTCTTTGGTTCTTGAAGATACAAGGTTCCCAGGATTCCTTCCATTTCAGGTCAAAGCTGCCACACTGAGTCATCTCAACATCAGCACCTTGACATGCCCCAACTGTGCCTGCCCTGCTCTGTGCCCTGAGCCAGCTCGTCATTCCTTTCTGGGTCCCTGCCTGTGCACATCTGTTCTTCTCCAAACTTGGGGCCACCCTCACCACACTGAGACATGCAGCCTGAACCTTGTCATCCTGGCCTCCGGCCCCAGCTGCCACCTGTCTGGGCCTTCCCCTCCTGACAATCATCTCTTCTCAGATAAGCACCGAACCCTCTGGGACCCCTGGACAAGCTGGGATTTTCCTCCAGCGACCTAAGTTGTTTGGGGAGGGCATTCAGTCCCCTTCTTGGAATACTTGGAAGAGCGCAGACTCGGTAGGTGGAAGACCTGGGTTTGATCTCCTTGATCTGGGTTTGAGTCCACATATCTACTGGATATGTGGTCTCGGGCAAGAGTTCAGGCCTCTGCGATTACTAGAACTGCATGGTCACATTGTCACGAGGCTTGAAGACAGTGACAGAAATATCTGCTACCGTACAAGGGGAAGAACAGACCTGAAATCGTGTCTTCTGACCCCACACGCCAAAGCTGCTTTTGGAAAGTAAACTTGTCCCACGTGATTCGCTTTTCTATTTGATGACTTTTCACAAATGGAATCACATCACCATAACCCAGACCAAGGACCAATATTACCAGCACCCCAGAAAGTCCCTGTCCGCTTACGGTTCCTCCCCACTCCCAAGACTATCTGGACTTCTAACACCCTAGATTAATATCTGACCACATTTGTGGCAGCCGACTCCCCAGCACAATTTGCAAATGAGATAGTCATCTATCTGATGTGATTTGAAAGAAGCCAGAAAATCCAGCTCCCGCTGTGCCGAAATTTCCTCCATTATCTCCGCATTCCTTTGTGTTAAGCACTGCTCCCCAGCCACAGTTGTCTTTGAAAAATGCAAATCCATCTGTATTGGGATAACAGCAATTCCTTAGTCCCGCAGAAGAAAAAAAAAAAAACTCGGGTCAACCTTTTCATTGGGGCTCCCAAGACAGTGGAACCTGTTTAGCCTGCAGAGAAACGCCGAACATGGAAGAGAGGAGACGGGCTTCACCTGCTTCGCAGTCTTGCCCAAGGCTGGTTCAGACTCATAGCTTATTTTTAAAATTTTATTTATTTATTCATTTATGGGACCGAGGATTGAACCCAGGGGCGCTCAATCACTGAGCCACATCCCCAGTCCTTTTTTATATTTTATTTAGAGACAGGGTCTCGCTGAGTTGCTGAGGCTGGCTTTGAACTTGTGATCCTCCTGCCTCAGCTTCCCCAGCTGCTGGGATGACAGGCGTGCACCTGCAGACTTGCAGTACATTTTAAAATGTGGTGTTTAAGCCACCGACAGCTCGAGTGAGTCCATCAAGTCATCCAGCACCGAATGGAAGCTGTGAGTGACAAAAATGAGTCCCATGGGTGGGCTGGGGTGTGGTCCTACCCGGCACCCTCAACATACCTTGCCTCAGTCGCCCGCAGAAGCTCTGCCGCTATGACGTCATCAGATGTCAGGCCTTTGACAAATGAGTCCAGCCAGCAGCTGGAGCCTTTGATAAGCCATTTACAGGCGTCTGGGAGACATCCACGCTGGTCTTGGGAATGCATCCTAGTTCCATCTTAAATTCACATCTTTTCATGTTTTTTTGTTGTTGTTGTTGTTTAAGCATGCCATACATCTGTGGAGATTCATGGTTTAAGATATTTTTTTCTTTTCTCTGACATTTCACCTTTTCTCCTTATTTTATTTTTTTAAAGGGAAAGAAAATATTCACTCCAAGGTTCATTTAGTTTCTGGGTAATAACTGTCAGATATTAACAGATAGCCCCATACATCCAGCATAAAATAATAGAATTTGTTGAGTGCATTAGACATCCAATAATGGGCACGGCAGACTGCGTGTAGAGCTGAAGAGAGGTTTCTCTTGGCCAAAGGGAACGCGCTATGGAAAACAAGACATAAAAGAACATTTGTCACAATGTCCTCTTGGACCTTCCTAGGTTTGCACACAGAAGCACCCCACCTGGAAATTTTTTTCTTCACTTTCCCAAGTACCTCCTCCCATCCTGCAAGACTCCAGTGGCCTCTTCTCTTCCCAGAAGCATGCCCTCCCTGTCATACCCTGTCCCGGTAGCATCCTGGGCTTGCTTGCCTTGACAGGGCGCTTGTAGTATTGTATTAGAGCTATCTGCTGCTCTCTCTCTCCAAACTGTGGACCACTCAGGGACAGCGCTCATGCCTTCTACCTCGCGCTGTATGAGACCCAGGTGAGCAGATGACATTGGTGCCCACCTGCGGCCCAAGGCCTTGCCACTTCCGCGCACATCCCTGCGATTCCAATAGGCAGCGTGGACACCTTTGCCCAAGGATCTTCTCTGGCTTCGAGCCCACTTTGCTGTTGCTGCGGCAGGCTGGAAGGGCTAGGGGGTTCATGCCCTTCCTCACAGCCCTCTAACGATGCCCGGAGGGAGTTGGCATAGCCCGCCCCTCCCTGGTTGGGAAAGTGAGGCTCATGGTTGACATTCACTTCAAAACTCCTCCGTGGCTTTAAGCTTCATTTGCCATCAGTGGAAGTGGCCTGGATAACATGCTCTAGATTGCCAGCCGGCCTTTGCTCCAGTGTCTCATTGCCACTCTCCCCTACCGATGTTTCCTGGGATCACCTCCCAAATAAACTACGGTCATGAGTCACTTAGCCACAGGGATGTGTTCTGAGAAATGCATCGTTAGCCAATTTCGTCACTGTGTGAATATCAAAGAATGTACTTACCCAAACTAAGAGGGCTATGATGTCACTAAGTGATATAATCTTATGGGATCACTGACCTATGTGGTCCATCACTGATCGAAATGCTATGCAGTCCATGACTACTTATCTTCAAATCCTTGTCTCAAAGTCAGCTTCCGGAGTAACCAACCTAAGACAGGAGCACAAAATAGATGCTCAATAAGTGACTTGTAAAAATGAATTGCTAGCTGAATTATTACTATAAAGCTCATGCATGAGACAATGCAAGAAAGTTTAGAGGTGAAATGATTGGGTTATGACAGCATTAACCTAATCAGTGAATTAGATCCCTGATGGGATTAACTGGGTGGTAACTGAAGGCAGGCAGGGTGTGGCTCGAGGAGGTGGGTCATGGGGCCGTGCCCTAGGGGTATATATTTTGTCCCTGGTGAGGAACTCTCTCTCTGCTTCCTGGTTCCTTGTTCTGAACAGCTTCCCTCTACCACACCCTTTTGCCATGATGTTCTGCTTCACCTTGAGCCTGAGGAATAGGACTGGCTGTCTACGGACTGAGATCTTTGAAACCATGAGCCCCCAAATAAACTTTTCTTCCTCTAAAATTGTTCTTGTCTGGTCTTTTGGTCTCAGCAGTGAAAAAACTAAACAAAAACGTGAATCGTGGAATTTTTATAACACAAATGCCAAAACAAATTCTCCAGTGCCAGGTTTTCTGGAGGGTCTGCATTATCCATTTTAAGTGAGCATATTTTGAATCAAAATCAAAGTCCACTTGAAAAGTACTGCTTCACCTTGGACCAAGTAGACAGTCTGTGTGCCAAGGAACTGGGACAATTGCACACGGTCCCACTGAGGTTGATGTTTGTTTTAGTTCCCTTATTCATCACTCTGACCAAAACATCCCACAAGAGCAAGTAAAGGAGAAGTTGATTTGGGCCTCAGGGTTTCAGAGATCTTAGTCCATAGACAGGCAGCTCCATTGCTCCAGGGCCCAATGAGCAGCACAGCATGGCAGTAGAAGAAAGCTGCTCAGCTCATGATGAGGTCCGGAAGCAGAGAGAGGGAGTTGCGGGGCACAGGGAAGATGCACTCTTCTATGCACTCCCCCAGTGACCTCCTACTGTATCCACGCCCCACCTGCCTACAGTTACCACCCAGTCAGTCCCTTCACACAGGATGGACTGATTAAGTCACAGCTCTCTTAATCTAATCATTTTACCTGTGAATATTCCTATATTAACAGGAGCTTTGGGAGACAACTCACATCCAAACCATACCAGTGTCTATATCCACCTATCTTGGCCCATTATCTGTGACTATAACAAAACACCTGAGACCAGGTCATTTCATTCATAAGGGATAGAGGTTTATTAGACTCATGGTTCTGGAGGCTGGATGGTTCAAGAGCATGGAATCTGCTCTGCCTCTGGTGAGGGCCTTCTTGTTGCATCATAATATGGCGGAAAGGTAAAAGGGTATCAACAAAGAAGAGCTGAAGAAACTGAACTCCCTTTTATAACAACCCACTCCCCTGAGCACTAACTGGGTCTCCCTTTTCCCTCTTCTGTAATCAGTCATGATGAAGTCCCCACTGGGTCTCGGGGTTCTCTTTAAGGAAGAAGCCGGCAGTCTGTGTGTTGTCCCTTTCCCTAGGAAAACATCCTTACTGCCGTTTCTCAGTCCCTATAAGCCAGGTCAATCTATGGTTCAGGGAGCTCTTTCTGGAAGTACTGGAGCTTCTTGGAGACACAGCTGATCACTGACATTCTTTCTACTTGATAAACTCTTCAATGTTTTTTAGAAAGTTCACATTTGTAATACACTCAAATTTCTTTGCCATTCGTTTCTTTCTTACTTTCTTTTTTTTTTTTTTTCATTGTGGTACCAGGGATTGAACCCAGGGATGCTTAATCCCTGAGCCACATTCCTAGCCTGTTTCATATTTTATTTAGAGACAGAGTCTAGCTAAGTTGCTTAGGGTCTCGCTAAGTTGCTGAGGCTGGCCTCAAACTTGCGATCCTCCTGTCTCAGTCTCCTGAGTCACTGTGCCCAGCTCTACTGTCCTCTTCTGATGCATTTTCCGATGGGATTTTGGATTTCAGATTTTCTTTTAGTCCTTTTTGTACACAAAAAAGCTGGAATATCCACTTGGCCACCAATAGGATATAAAGCATAGCTAATATTTATCAAGTACAAAGAGCTGCATGTATATGATCTCCTTTAACTCTCACACAGCCCAAGAGCACTATGGTTATTTCCATCCGACCAATGACCAACGTGAAGACCAGAGAGATTACAGAACTGGCGCAGAGTTACCCCTTCAGGAAATGGCCCAGCACAAGCCACAAGCTCATGTTGTTCGTGACAACGTTTCTTGAGCACTGGTGTTCGCTAGGGATAGTAATGGAAAAGTAACATGCTTTTCTTGCTTAATCTTCTGTTCGTAATGTTTTATTCAGTAGCGTTTGTCTTCATTTGGGTTTCCTCAAAAGGAGACCATGAGATAAGTATGTGAATACAAGTCATTTATTTGGCAAAGGACTTCAGAAGACACCAGTAGGGAGGTGGGAAGTGACACAGGGAAAGGTAAGTCATCAAGAAAGTTCCCACCATGGACAACTGGAGCTCAGTGCCTCTGGGGATCTTGGTGAGATATTTAGAATATGCACCTTGATTACCCAAATAGACTTGCACAGGCTATTCATTGAGGGCTGGCCCCCTAGTTTGCTGCTTACGGGCAGAGTGAGCTCTGGCGCCAGAGGAAGCCAAGAGACACAGATGGTAGCAGTTGGAAGACAGACCTGTGTGCATTGAAGGACAAGGGAGTAGTGAAAATGGGCAAGGTACCAACTGTGCCTGTGATAGTATTCGGATCCACACTGTATGGAGGCTATAGGAATCAGAAACCTCAAGACAGTGAGGACAGATGGCACTATTTCTGCCTTTAAAAGCCTCCTCACCTTAAACTAGATCAAGGGACCCTTCTACTCTAGAATTACATTGCTGGGGGGCTACTGGGTCTCCTTGGGATGTCCCCGGAAAGACAGAGGCAGCCGACAGCATTAACAGACAAAACAGGAATAACAACATTGAAAAGAAGATTTGCAGTATGCTAGCAAAGCCCTAGGAGGAAGAAAATTCCAGACCAGGAGAGCAATGTTTTAAAATTCATTTGAGTTATTTGCAACAGTAACAAGTAAATATTCCTTGTGTAAAGAACTATCTCCAGGTTTGACCTTTTTTTGGCGGGGGAAGGGGGTACCAGGAGTTGAACTCAGGGGCACTCAACCACTGAGCTACATTCCCAGCCCTATTTTGTATTTTTTATTTAGAGACCGGGTCTCAACGAGTTGCTTAGTGTCTCACTTTTGCTGAGGCTGGCTTTGAACTCACGATCCTCCTGCCTCAGCCTCCTGAGCTTCTGGGATTATAGGTGTGCCCCACTGCACTCAGCTCAGGATTGAGAAAGAAAAAAATATATGTCATCAAATGAAATTTCATCACAGAATTCCCTGCTTCCATACCATGTCCAGGGGACACAAACCCACCTTTGATCAACCACAGAAAGAGGAGTGTCTGACGGAGAACGTTTCCTGAAATTTCTTTGTTCCCCAAAGCAATGGTGCTCTCAGCAGAATGCTCCAGCGAAACTTCTTTATCCCAGGGGAGAAGAGTCAGTTCAACTAAGGAATAGCTCTTGAACCATCAAAGCCAGTCATTCGTTGATGACTGTTAGGATTGCCAAGTGTGGTCAGCTAAATGATGGCCCCAAAGATGTCTGCCTCCTAATCAATGGAACCTGAAAGCAGGTTACCTTTCGTGACGGAAGGGACTCGCAGATGTGGGTAGGCTAAGGACCTTGAGACAGGGAGCTCATACTAACTTATCAGGGTGGCTTCAATGTAATCACAAGGATCCTTGTAAGGAAAGGGGGAAAACAGGAGAGAAAGCCAGGGTGCTACCACGTGAGAAGGAGTCTGCCGGCCATTGCTGACTTTGAGGGTGGGGGAAAGGCGCCGTAAGTACAAGAACATAGGCGGCCTCTACAAGAGGGAAGAGGCAGGGAGGCAGGATCTTCTGTCAACTTTCCAGAAAACAGCTTTTCTGGCTCTTTGATTTGAAACCAGTGAAATCCATTCTGGACTCAACCTCCCACACAATAAGATGACGTCTTGTGTCATTTCTAGCCTAAGGTGGTGGAAATTTGTTACCACAGCAAAACAAAACCGAAACACCTAAGTGCCCGGGAAGTCCCCAAGCTGGCAAAGTGCCCAGGTCCTCCAGGAGCAGCATGTGGGTACAGCAACCTCATGATTATCCCCTGGAGAGGTTCCAGAGAAAATTGCATAGGGTCCTCACTTCTCAGAAGACAGACAACAGTGGTCCTTAGGAAATGTCAGAGCCCAAGAGGATTCCCAGTCCCTGGGAACTAATGGTGAGCGGTACCCCTCAGGGAGTTACTGAGTTCACCAAAAACCACCTCAGCTGTTTCTCGTCATCTTCATATGATTTAACTGCATGTAGAATCATAATCCAGTGGTTCCCAAACCTGGTTAGGCCTCAGAATTACCTGGGGACACTTAATGAAGAGGCCCAAGCTGAGATTTTTTTATCCCAGGCTTCGTACGTCAGATTCTCTGAGGGTGTGGCCCTGGGAATCTATGTTTTTGACAGGTATCTCCAGGGGATTCTGGTACCTGTCTATGAACCAGGATTTAGAGAGCACTATCCAAACTCCTCCGTTTCAGAGCTCATGAGATGCTTCGACTAACTCAGATGGTTCGATTCCAGAACCTTCAGAAGAGCTGTGTTCATGAAGGAATTTTATCATAAGAATGTAAATTGGCCACCTACGTGGATTTCACCTGGACAGTATATGGTTGAAAGTTGGTCCCAGAACTGAAAGTCTACCATATCAGCAAAGGCATCCACATCCAGACAGATCTACGCATCTCCCAGACTTCTGGCCTCAACCCTGGTGTCCCACTGTGCCAACACCTCCATTAACTTCTAATCTGCCAAGTCCCTTCCTTGATGGAAGACGAACTTGGGTAATATCCAAGATGGCAGACACTGTTGGTTAACTATTCAACAGTCTTCTCTTCTTCCTTGTTAACAGAAACCGGGTTTTGAGACTTCTGAGGGTGAGGAAGCAAGTGAGGGGGTGAAGAAAGGTGAGTCTCCCCGACAGCCTCAGAGAACCATTGCTCCAGTCCAGCCATGGGAATCCCATCTTCTTTACCGGTGATTGGGAAATAAACGATCCCATGACCCAATTTTAAATCTTTGGAAGTTGGCTGGGCCTTTCAGAAAGTGAGTTTTTTCCTCTATTTTTTTTGTTTTGTTTTGTTTTTGCAGGGCTAGGGATCAAACCCAGGTCCTTATGATTGCAAGGCAAGCACTCTACCAACTGAGCTATCTCCTCAGCCCCAAAAAGGTCTTTAATATTATTGTGTGTGTGTGTGTGTGTGTGCTGGGGATTGAACCCAGGGCCTTGTGCATGCGAGGCAAGCATGCTACCAACTGAGCTATCTCCCCAGCCCGAGTTTTTCTTCTTGATATAAAAGAAAGCACCACGTGGGAAGCTGAAGAAGGAGGATTGCCAAGTTCAAAGCCAACCTCAGCACCTGAGTGAGGCCCTAAGCAACTCAGAAAGACCCTATCTCTGATAAAATATAAAAATGGCTGGGGATGTGGCTCAGGGGTTAAGCACCCCTGAATTCAATCTTTGGTACCAAAAAAAATGATATATATATATACCATACAATGGAATACTACTCAGCCTTTACTAAAGGGGGAAATCTGTCATTTGTGATGAATGGATCTATGAATGAACCTGAAGGACATTATGCTAAGTGAAATAAGCCAGGCACAGAAAGACAAATACTGCATGACCTCACTTGCATATGGAATCTAATAAAGTTGAACTCATCGAAATAGAGAGTAGAATGATAGTTACCAGGGACTGGAAGGGTGGAGCGGCAGGAATGAGGAGCTATTGATCAGGGGTACCGAGTGTCAGATGGAGGGTGGAGTAGGTTTGAAGATCCATTGCACAGTAGGGTGACTAAAGTCAATAACATATTATATATTTCAAAGTTATAATACAATAATATAGATTCCAAATGTCTCACCACAAAAACATGAAAGTTGACCAAAGTAATGAATGTGTTAGCTTGATTTAATCACTCCACATTGAACGTATACATCAGAACATCTCGTTGCACACATAAATATATACCATTATGATTTATCAATCAGAACAAATATTAATAATCATTTTTTAATTGTGACCGCTCCCCTATTTTTTGACCTCCTCTTCATCAAGAGGCTGGGTCTGTCTCCTCTCCTTGAACCTGGGCTTTGTGAGTGTTCGATTGATGCAACCTAGTGGAAGTCTGTTGCAGCTGCTGGACCCAATCCTCCAGAATCATGCCATCTTCTCCTTCCTGTCTCTTAGGATGCTTGCCCTTAGAACCAGACTCATAGTAAGGTTGTGAGGGAGTGGAGCAGTCTTTGGAGAGGAACCGGGGTCCCTTCTTCAGCCTGGCTGAGCTCCCAGCCAGCAACCAATGTCAAGTTACTTGCCAGCCATTTGATTAAAGACATCTTTTTATTCAGTACCAGGGATGGAACCCAGGGACGCTCAACCAATGAGCCACATCCCCAGCCCTGGTTTTTTTTTTTTTTTTTTTTTTTTTTTTTTAATTTAGAGACAGGGCCTCACTAAGTTGCTGAGGCTGGTCTTGAACTTGTGATCCTTCTGCCTCCGCCTCCCAAGTTGCTGGGATTCCAGATGTGCGCCACTGCACCAGACTGAGTGAACCATCTTGAAGTGGGTTGTGCCCCAAGCTGAGCAGCTCCAGCTGATGCCGGCGTGGAGCAGAGATAAGTATTCCCCGAGTTCAGCTCACATTGCAGATTCTTGGGGAAAAATGATTAGTGTTGTTTTCAGTCATTAGGTTTTAGGGTATTTTACTATTCGTCAACCGGTTCCAGGGACACTCTATCCCTTGCAAGTGAACTCTGTTCAAATGGGTGCAAAGCCATTCCATAGGCCAGAGGTCTGAAAGTTTGTTTGTTTGTTTTTTCCTGTAGAGAATCAAACCACAAATACTTTTGGTATTGAAGTCATGCGATCACTTTTGCAACTACTCAACTCTCCATTAAAGCAGGAAAGCGGTCATACACAGTAAGTGAAAGAGTAGGGGGGATCATATGCTATGCCAAAAAAATATTATTTGTAGCTGGACATGGTGGTGCATATCTGTAATCCCAGAGGCTGTGGAGGCTGAGGCAGGAGGATCACAAGTTCTAGGCCAGCCTCTGCAACTTAGTGAGGTCCTAAGCAACTTAGTGAGATCCTGTCTGTAAATAAAAAGTAAAAAGGGCTTGGGATGTGGCTCCCCGGTTAAGCCCCCTGGGTTCAGTCCCCAGTACCAAAAGAATAATAATATAAAATATTAGTTATAAAAATGCATGTTGGGCAGGATTTGATCTTTGGGCTATAGTTTTTCAATCCCTGCTGTAGATGTTGGCTACACTTCTTGCTTCCTCCCAAATCCAACTCCTTCTGTCAACCCAGAGCAGACCACCAGACCCGTTATTATGATCCATCACAATATTTTAACCAGGCCATGAAGAAGTGGACAAACTCAACCCTCCACTGTGCGTGGAACTTGACGCCTGACCCAGTAAGCCTTCCAAAAGCCTGTGGTTCCTCCCAGGGAGCCCAGATAAGGAAACCATAAAGACTCTTCCCCAGGCTAATTGTTACCCCCACTTGACACTCTGTTTAATGGAAAGCCTTTCCCAGAAATAAGTATATTAAAATAAGCTTTGCATTTTTTACATTAACTGAAATTTGATGCAAATTGATAATAAATTACCTTCCCCCTACTCATTCATTTGGGAATCACATAAACTAGTTTACAGTTATGTATTATTACATTTCACATTAATATAGCCATAGGAAGCTAGGCTTTGGAGAAATTTACTTCCCAGCACACCATCAGAAATTGACGAGGTAAAAGTGGGATTTGGTGGGATAGCTGACTCCCCTAATGTGCCAGCCACGAGCGTTGCGAGAAATAAAGCAGCGCCCCAACCCTCAAGGCTAACTCATTCATTAAGGGATCCGCCTTCGTCTTATTTCTCTGACATCATTTTCACACGTCAAGATCTTTCTCACATCCTTCTTTGCCCCCTTTCCCTCCTTCCCTCCTTCCTTCCTTCCTCCCTTCCTTCCCTCCTTCTAGTAATTCTACACAAGTAATTTTGGAAACACTGTCACCACCTCTGGATGACAAAAACTAAATTGGAGGACTGGGGTGTAGCTCAGTGGGTGAGCGCCGGCCTAGCACGTGTTCCATCCCCAGCACCACCAAAAATAAATAAATAAATACCCTAAATTATAGAATGCAAAACATTTACCTCTTACTCACTTCATGGAGTTAAGAGAGCCAGACAACAGTGCCAACTGACTAAAGGTATTCAAGGCAGAATTTCTAAGTATACCTTGCACCTTAAATAAAAGTTCAATGGAAACTTCTGTTTAAAGATGGTAAGCTGAACACACACACTTTTAGCTCCGTTTCCTCTTGAAGCATCACACAACGACAGAAAATGCATGTTTATAAAGTCAAACCCACAAAGGCCGGGAAAAGAGACAGGTGGCCAAGCAACACATTTTTAGAATTAGGAAACAGGTGCATGAATAATAACTAGCTTTGCAACTGAGAAAGTCCCAGGGTGGGAAAGAGTCTAGAACCTCATAAACACCATAGAACTGCCCAAATGTCCAGACCTGGGTGACACCAGAGGCCTCGAGAAGTAGAGAGAAATGTAGACTTGAAGATGAACACGTTGGTTCAAAGTCTGTCTAGAAGGGCACTTTGGGTTCCGTACACCACTTTGCAGACAGGCTACTGTCCCTTTCCATGGGATGCATGGGGCCTAGAAAGCATAAAAATGAAGATCTCTGGGTGGAAGTGACCAGAGTGGAAGGCGTGGGTACTATCTGAAAAAAGACTTCTATGCAGTTGACATTCTGGATATCAGGAATATCTGTTCTCTTCCTCACTCCCTCTACCCTGCCCCATAGGAAAGTGGAGCATCTTATTCAGAGGATTCTGGCCAGCCCAAGAAGAGAGGTCTGAAAATACGGAGAACCGCTCTTAAATATGCACACATAGCTGAGGATCAGGAAGTACCTGCAGGATGTCTCTAACTTGAAATCAGGAGATACCACAGGTCCAGGAGTGTGGCTCAGTGGTAAAGTACTTGTCTCGCATGTGCAAGGCCCTGGCCCATCCCCAGGACTGCAAAAGAAGAGAGAGAGAACCCGAACCATTGCCACATACCTATAATCCCAGAGACTCTGGAGGCTAAGGTAGGAGGATGGCAAATTTGAGACCAGCTCAGGCAACATAGTGAGATCCTGTCTCAAAATAAAAGATTTTTTAAAAGTTGGAGATAAAGCTAACTGGCAGAGCAACCCTGGATTTAACTCCCAGTAAAACACACATACACACACACACACACACACACACACACACACACACACACACAGGAGAGAGTGAGAGAGAAAGAGAGAGAGAGAGAGCAGCCAAAACCAATCAGCAAAAGGAGACATAATGGCAGAGACAAATATTATTCAGACAAAATAAACCTGAAAAAGGAAAAAGAAAAAAACTGTTACTAATACTGTCAGAGAAATAAAATGGTGATAATACCTAAAATTTTAGTATTACTATATAGTTCCTTTTCTAAGTGCTTTCTGTGAATTAATTCATTTAATTCTCCCAATAATCCTAATACGCAGGTGGAATTATTATTCCCATCTTATAGATGAAGAAGCTGAGGCCCAAAGAGATTAGAGAAGTTATCTAAGTTTATTCAATTACAGTAGTAGGTTGGATCTAAACTCAAAGGATCTGGCTTCAGTCTGTACTCCAACTACCAAATAATTTTGCAGCCCTGAAGTAAGAACAGAATGTATTTAAAAGGAACATTTGGAAAAAAGCAAAAAAAAAGAAAACCCTCCTCAAGAAGAAATTAAAATTTCAATAGGAATGTTGGAAGGCACACTTGAAGGAATTTTCCAGAAACTAGAGCAAAGGAGACAAAAAGATGGAAATTAAGAATGACTTTCATGAAAATTAACAGATCAGTCCAAGAAGTCCATCCTCTGAATAATAGTCTTTCCAGAGAAACAAGGGATAAAATGAAGGGAGTGATAGCTTCAAAAAAAATTCAAGAAACACTTCTTATACCTAAAAAATGTGAATTTCCATATTGAAAGGGCCTCCCAAGTGTCCAACCGGATGGAATTGGTTCCATGAAGGCATACCATTGTGAAAGTTTAGACAGAAGGCCCTCAAGGCTTCCAAAGAGAAAAAAGCATGGATTGTTTTAACAAATTCAAGATTGGAATTGTATCAGAGATTAGAGATCTCAACAGTAACTGGAAGCTGAAAGATGGTGGAGAATTATTGTGTTAGACAGGTTTCTGTTGCTTTGACAAAATCCCTAAGGTACAAAACTTAAAAAGATAAAATGTTTATTTTGGCTCACAGTTTCAGAAGTTTCAGTCCATGGTTGGTTGGTTCAGTTGCTTTTTGGATGTGGTGAGGCAGAGCATCATAGTGAGGAGGGGAGTATTCTCACCTCCTAGGAGCTGGGAAGCATAAGAGAAGGGAGAGGGGGAAGAGAAGAGAAGACAAGGAAAGGGAAGGGGAGAGAAGGGAAGAGGAAAGGGGAGGCCGGCATTCCAATATACCCTCCAATAGCAAGCTCGCCAATGATCTAACTTCCTTCCACTAGGCCCCACCTCTTAAAGGTCCCACCACTTCCCAATAGCACTACAGACTGGGGTCAAAGCCTTATTGGGAGACTTTTAAGTCCAAGCCAAACAAATGCCTTCAAAATGATAAGAGCAGGTTATCCCAAATTTGGCATCCTATACCTAGAAAAAATATAAATATATATGTTCTTCAACTGAGGATGAAGTTGACCTGCAGTAAACCCATCATAAGTGGAAAATGTTATAAGTCAAAAATGCATTTAGTCCACCCATCCTATTATGCATCACAGCATGCTGTAGAGCATTGGTTGTGTAGCCCTGAGGTTGCCGGGCTGAGCGGGAGCTGCAACTGCCCATCGTCTTGAGGGAGAATCATACTGCATGTTGCTAGCCTGGGAAAAGAGCCAAATTCAAAATTTGAAGGATGGTTTCTACTGAATGCATATTGGGTTTGCACTATTGTAAAGTAAAAAAATCTTAAGTTGAGCCATCATAAGTTGGGGGACCATTTAATATTAACATGAGGAAATACAAACATACTCTTAACCATGTAAATCCTTAAAAGTTTACATTCGATTGCAAACTTGCTGAGAAAGCTAACCAAGAATATGCTCCACAAACATGAGGAAGTAAACCAAAAAAGAAGACATGAGCTTTAGGAAACATGAAATCTAATACAGAGGGGAAATGAGGGTTATCTCAGGAAATGGTAAAGAAATATTCAGGAGGACAGTGGTACAACAGAAGTAGGGGGGAAAATGAGGGCAGCTTAGAATAGGCCAGAAGATTCCAGAAGCAATCTCTCCAAGATGGTGGAATTAACAGACTGTTGTATCTGTTTGATTGTATTAAGAGGAGATTTAGATAACAAGAGGAGACTTGGGGGTTGTGTTAGAAATAGGTATACAGAAAAATGTTTTGGTTGTCTATTGCTGTGTAACAAACCACTCAAAAACTTTAGTGACAAAACAACACCACTTTATTTGGTCACAATTCTGTGAATCAACAACTTGGGCTGGGCTCATCTGAGTTCTTACCTAGTCATTTATGGGGCTGCAGTTCTTCTGGCTGTTCAATTGAGGCCGGACGGTCTGAGACAAGCTCACTCTCATGTCTGATGGTTGCCAGGCTATTGGCTGGAAAGTCTCGATTTTCCTCCATTGGCCTCACCAGCAGGATAGCTCAGAATCAACCACATCATGGTCTCAGATTTCAAACTGTCCCACATTCACTAATGTCTGTGGTGGACAAATAATGGACCCCCAAATATGTCTAAATTCCTCAGAACCTGTAAATGTGACCTGAAATGGAAAAAGAGATTTTGCAGATATGATTGAGGAAAAGATCTGGAGATACAGAGGTTGCCCTGGATTATGGAGGATGAGGCTGATATAACCACAACAGTCCTTATAAGGAGGCAGAAGCCCAACATACCTGTAACCCAAGCTACACAGAGGCTGAAGCAGGAAGACTGCAAATTTAAGGCCAGCCTCAGCAACTTAGTGAGACCCTGTCTCAAAATAAAATTTTAAAAGGGCTGGAGACGTAGCTCTGTAGTAGATCGCTTGCCTTATACACTATTGGTGGGAATGTCAATTAGTACAGCCACTATGGAAATCAGCATGGAGCTTCCCCAAAAGACCAGGAACGGAACCAGCCAATGATCCAGCTCATCCACCTACATCCAGAGGCAAGGAAGTCCGCATACAAAAAAAGATACCTGCATGCTCATATTTCTCACAGCACAACTCATGGTAGCTGAGATGCAAAGTCAGCTCATAATACTCAATAGACTATTATTCAGCCACGGAGGAGAATGAATCTGGTCATTTGCAGGAAAGCAGATGGAACTGGAGGTCACCATGTTAAGAAAAAATAAGCCAGACACAGAAGGACGAATAGAGCGTGTTTTCTCTCCCACGTGGAAACTGAAAGAAAAAGAGACGACCTGAAAGTAGTAGAGGGACTTTAAGGGAAAAGGAAGGGGACAGGCAGGAGAGGGGCTGGGGGCAGTGGTGGGGGTGGGGGTGGGGGTAGAAGGGAAAGTGGGCGTGACCAGTGCACAATATACGCATGTATGTAAATGTTGCAGGGAAACCTATTAATCTGTACAATTCGTATGTGTCGATAATTATAGTAATGAGAAACAAAAAGATGGTAGTTCCAAAAAGAACTGTTAGACATAGTTTTATAGCTGATAAGAATTTCCCATAAGCCTATTTGTGTAGCATTCTGAAAAAAAATTGGTTTGCATAATCTTCTTTTATTTGTCTTCAGAGATATCATAAGATATTTCTCTTTGCTTCATAAAACTGATTATAAAGCCAGGAGTGGTGGCACAGGCCGAGGCAGGAGGATTGCAAGTTCAAAGCCAGCCTCAGCAACTCAGGGAGACCCTGTCTCTAAGTAAAATATTTTAAAAAGGGCTGGGGATGTGGCCCAGAGGCTAAGCACCCCTGGGTTCAATCCCAGGAACCTAAATAAATAAATAATCCGGAGATGATTTAAGGAATATAGGAGGATGCATGGACATTCCTGGCGAATACTCTGGCATTTTCTAGAAGGGACTTGAGCATCTGGGGATTTGGGTATCTTGAGGGGGATGGGAACCATCCCCAGGGATATGAGGGAAGATTGTAATGTGAATGTTGAATATTGATCTAACCCAAATTATAAGAGGAGTATTTTGAGAGCAAGTGACACAGGGAATAATGAGCACAGGAAGTCCACAGGAATCCAAAGATCATGCCCCAAACGGAAGCATCCTTCCAGGTCAGAGGTAAATGCCAGAAAAGAGACCCAAAGCAGATGAAAAAGGAAGGGGGCCGGGTCTGCCAGAGACTTCTGTTTTCATCAAAAACCTTGTAGAACCATTTCACGGTTTCAATTATACGCACATATATATGACAAAAACAGAAACTAGTATTTTGAAAGGAAGGTGTGGCTACCTCTCTTTTTGTTATTGTAACGATTTCCTTTCCTTCCGGACCTCCTCTCTTATATAACAATGCAATCTCTCATTTACAACCCAAAGCCAATGCTAAAAGCTATGGTTTTCCCTCACTCATAAACAATGCAAATGCATTTCAAAGGCAACATTTTCTACAAATGCATGTAGATGAAACCAAACTCAAGTGAAGACTCCAAGCTCCGTGGCCTGGAGGCTGATGAAAGGCGGCCATCATGTTAACAGGCATTTGCCTGATAGTTAGAAAGGTAATTTATACCCAGAACATTTCCACCCATGTGAGAGAATGACTCTCCATTTTACTACATGTTGTATTAATGTCAATCAATATATGTTTGAGGGCTTATACATTATGGATAATAATGTCGGAGCTTTTGGAAACCATTCCTCTTGGGGGAGCTACTCCAAATTCTGCAGGGGAGCAGGCAGGCAATTCCTTCTTGGGTTCCCAGGATGCTCCACGGCTCAGCTATGCAAATAAGGCCAGAGCAGGAAGATTCTCAGACAGAAAACAGAAAATGCCCTGGAACAGGGCCGGGGTGGAGACTGTCTGAAAAGGGACAGTAGCATCTGGATGTATGGAGGGAGGAGGCTGGGTGGACAGGGACTTGCTCCTAGATCATGATGCAGAGGAAAGATAGCCATGAGGATGAGCTGAGGGACTTTGCTGAAGTCACTTAGTTATTGTATGTGTCAGTGGTTGCTTTTTAGATTGGGTATACTGATCACCTACACTTGGAGTTGTAAGGATTAGAAAATCTATGCAGGTGCTCCTTAAGTTAAGACCGGGTTGCATCTGGATAAACCCATTGCAAGTAGAAAATATCGTAAGTCGAAAATGCATTTAGTACGAAAACGCATTTGTGATGGCAGCTTAGCCACAGAGCACACCATAGCACGTGGATACTTCCCCTGGTGATTGTGGAGCTGACCAGAAGCCACTGTCACTGCTGCTGCCCAGCATCACAAGAAGATCAGACCACATCTGGCTGGCCTGGGAGATGATCCGAATTCAAAACTCAGAGTGCGTTTCCACTGAAGGCACATTGCTTCTGTGCCATAGTCAAATCAAAGACTCATTAATCAAACCATCGTAAATCCAGGACCATCTTTACACTATATATTCTCTTTGTTTTTTGGTACCAGGGATTGAACCCAGAGGCACTGAACTACTGTGTCACACCCCCAACCCTTTTTATTTTTTGAGGCAGGGTCTCACTAAGTTACTGAGGCTGACCTCCAACTTGCAATCCTCCTGCCTCAGCCTCCCAAGTTGCTGGAATCACAGGCTTACACCACCAGGCCTGGCTTGTATATTCATTTTTGAACTTTCCGTTTCTTCTGGTGGTTAATTAAATTTCTCAACCTGGTCCTTCCTTTCCCCACAATCACACCCTTTGTCATCCAGTTCGGTGGGTGGTCCATTCTACGTCCCCTCACTGGACTCTGAGCTTGGTCACATGACTCGCTTTGGCTGATGGAATGTAGCTAGAAGTGCGTGCTTCATTTCCGAGCTTAGACCTAAGGAAACCCTGCTTGCTTCTGTTGGCTTTCTTGGGCCTCTGTTATTGCCTTCAGAACCAAGACCAGCTGTGCCACCCCGACCAAGTCATGTATGAGAAAGAAGTCTATGCTTACGATTATGGCACTGAGAAACTGTGGTTGCTTTTTACACAGCAATAGCTGGCTGATACACGTGGTCAAGCCAAGAGGTTGAAAGGACAAGAAGACCAGGAGCTGAAAGGGAAGGAATCCAGGCAGCCCACCCTGAGCAGCGACCACCCAGAAAGCACCTAGAGTGTTAAGATCTTAGATCAAGAAATTCTGTGCACTGAGAAACTCAGAGTGTCTTACTAGAATTCTTGGACTAGGGAATTCTTACCCCATAAACAGATAATCTCATGCATTTTTAAATATTTACATTTTAGGATTTCCTCTTATCCTTAGCTTTCTTGGTGGCCTGCCCATTTTGCCAAAGGGGAAGGAGAAAGATCTGTGCCCACAAAAGGCCTGAAGAGAAAGAGGAAAAGTAAATGCATGGGGTTCAGGCACAGTCATGGAAATGAGTGAGAACTTTGCTAGGAGAAAGGCAAAAATTCAGAGGGATAAAATCAGAGCACACAGGTGGCTCTTCTTGTCTGGATTTGTTTTTCCTCTGAGGTCTTCTTTACTCATCCACTGGAGTTCTTAGCGCGTGTTAGGTTTAAACATGTAATTTTTGCATGCAACCCAGATTTACGTGGGTTTGAGTTGAAGGCATAATTCGATTTCCATCTTGACTCCTTGGATGCAAGAATTTCTTAGTCCTATGTGCATCTCCTGTATCTAATACAGTGCCTGGGCTCTTACATGCATACATGGATGGATGGATGGATGGATGGACGGATGGTCAGGCAATAGATGGATGGATGAAGAGATGGATGGATGGCTGGATAATGAATGGATGGATGAATGGTTGGATGGTCAGATGATGGATAGATGAATGGACGGTTGGATGGTTAGATGATGGATGGACAGAAGTCTGAATGGAAGAATAGATGGATACGGGAATGCATGAATAGGTAGATGGATGGGTGAATGTGTGGGTATTCACTTTTTAGAATTTGTAGAAGTGTAAACCTATAGAAAAAAAATAGAGGCAATTTTGTTTGGAGAGAATCCTTTTGAGCAAAGCCTTCATCCTAAGCTCTTAAATAATTTTATATATTGTAAGTGCTCAATTATCTCTAACATCATTGCTATCGCTTCACAATATTTTGGAGCTTCCTCCGCTAGCTAGTAACTAACAGAGCTCATTTAAAAACAAGCGCTCTGACATCTAGGACCTTACCGTGTAATGGAATATTAATGCAGTCTTTAAATTGGAACAGTATTCATACTTTTGATTATATGTCATTTCTCAATCTCATTAGCTTTTTTTTTTTTTCAGCCTATAAATGCTAAGGTGTCGATTGGTGTGGGTCACGTGAGCCAGGTGATTTCAGAAAACAGCTCCTCTGACCCATGATGACTGCGGGCCCAGCCAGCCTGCTCTCTGATTGGAGCCACTGGTCACAAAGAGGAGGGTGGGGTGGAAAGCTCACACACATCCAGATGACAACGGCTGCCTGGGGCACTGCAGATAGGGACAGAGTACGCTTTCCCAAACACCAGTTGCCTCTAAATATCTTCTTGTCTCTGCGAAGCCTGTGACTTCCCTCACTGTCACCTGGATCCAGCCTCCGAACACTGTCACCTGCCTGGCGGTACCCCTTTCTCCCACCTCCCGCTCCATCCCACCTCAGTTCTCAACCTGGGCACCTTCCCTACCCCAGGAGGGTATCTCCCCAGGCCTTGAACCTCCATTGGCAGCAGTGAGAAATGCAAGTAGCACTTTCAGGAGCCGCTGCTGGGTTGCTAAGGCGGCTGCGAAGATTCTCTGCAAATGTCCAGCCACTTATTTCTGTCCATTGATTTCAATTTGTCATTTCCTGGGCTCCCAGCGGCCCAAGCGCTCAGAGCCCTCTTCACGGCGCTGCTGACAGGAGCCAAGGACTTCCTGGCGCAGGCCAGGCCTGCATGGCAGGGCGCAACCCGCCGTTCCACGGAAGCAACTTCAATATGTGGGCCAGCGCCGAGCAAATGGGAAAACATTTTGAAGCCGCAGGCTTCTCCTGAATTAAATATTTACTCATTTCATGCCTCTCCCTCTGTCCACGGAGAATCCAGCTCAAACTAAATAACAAAGGAGGTCAGGCTTGCGATCTGCACAAAAATACTTACCCTGCAATTATAGGAATATTGGGCCTTACAATTAATGCCAGGCCTGTGGAACTTGGCCAGGGTCCAAACAACAACAGCAGAAATGGTGAAGGGGCAGAAAGACAAAGCCAGAGAGGTAGGGCTTGTTCTGAATGGAAAAGACCTTGGGGTGACTTAATTACAGTCTCCAACACATTCCGGGGCTGGAAAATGGCAACCTGGGGTCTCCAGTTCCACCTCTCTCTACCAGGTTGGCTGACTTTTGTGTCCCAAGTTTGTGTTTTGTTTTTTGGTTTGGGTTTTTTTTTTTTTCCCCCTTCATACTGGGGAGAGGACCCAGGGCCTCAGGCATGCTGGGAAAGTGCTCTACCACTCAGCTACACCTCCAGCCCTGTCCTAAATTCTTTCATTCCTTTAGCATCAGGGATTACTGAACCCAGGGGCGCTTAACCACCAAGCCGCATCCCCAACCCTTTTGATTCTTTATTTAGAGACAGGTTGTCACTGAGTTGCCTAGGGCCTCACTAAGTTGCTGAGGCTGCCTTTGAACTCTAGATCCTCCTGCTTCATCCTCCCGAGCGGCTGGGATGACAGGCGTGCACCATCGGCCCTGACCGTATCCTAACTTTTTGATCTCACTCCTCTATTAATAAAAGCATATTGGATATTCATCTCATGTTTATTTAGTTTTAACTTATATAAATGTGTCTGTACTAATATTATCTTCATTATGAAACATGCACAAAAATAGAAAATGTTTAAGGGTGAAATAAACATAACTTTTAATAGACACCAAAATGTTCTTCCCACATCTCCATGGGTCACCTTGCTGTCACGTGCCACCTTGGAATTCATTGTCTGAACTGGAAATCTTCCCAGTCACAAGGTCTTCGTGAGGGCAGGGACTTTGACACACCCTTCTTGTGCAAGGCTATGTCCCCAGATCGTAGGACAGCAACTGAGTTGGAGATTCCTGTGCAAGCCATTAAGACAGCCACTCCCAGAGAATGAGGGAAAGGCAGGATGCAGAGGAAGATGGGACTTCAGGCAAAATCCTGGCAGAAGGGACCTTTGGTGTGATCCTGCAGGAGTGACTCCTCAGCAAAGGAGCTGGGGCTTCGAACACCCCCACCGCAGATCACTGGTTAACGTGGCCTTGGGGTGGGGGGATGAGGGGTGATGGACACCAGCAGGGGCCTCAGGTTCTCTGAGCAAGCTCCTCGGCTCCTGTGTTCCCAAGGGCAATCTTCCGTAAAGGTCCCCAGTGCTGACTAGAGAAAACACCCTGAGCCCAAGCGGTGGTGCACGCCTGTAATCCCAGCCGCTCAGGAGGCTGAGGCAGGAGGATCGCGAGTTCAAAGGCAGCCTCCGCAACTCAGTGAGACCCTGTCTCTAAATGAAATATGTAAAAGGGCTGGGAATGTGGCTCAGGGTTAAGGGCCCCTGGGTTCAGTTCCCGGTACCAAAAAAGAAAGAAAGAAAATACCCCGAAGGGGAGGGGAGGCTGGCAAAAATGGCAACAATGTAACCAAGGAGACCCATCACACTGACGCATGCTACAGTAACTACTTCATCGCCCATGCCCTGTTCATATTTGTTGACTGACTCACCGAACTGCGCAATGCCCGCTGGAGCAAATCCCTGAGCTCCCTGTCGGGGGTCTGGAAGCTGTCTTTTCCACGAGGGTGGCAGGGTGAGGTGACCACATTCCTTGCCGGGGCCCAGATTGCAAAGGAAGCATTCCGACAGAGACAGAGACGAAGTACCGGCGCGGGGGTAGTGATCTGGCGGGCTGGAACAGAGTCCGCCCTTTGAAAAGCCGTTTCTCCAGGCTTCGCTAAGCAGCAGAGACCTGCCGCCCCAGGAAATGTGGGCCAAGCACCCAATGCCCTGCTTGCCAGCTTGTGCCGCTGCTGGGTGACCTTGGGCAGAGTTTGGCTTTACTCTGCATAGACATCCCTGCAATGATTCAAAGGAGTAGTACTGAACCCGCTTCCTGTCGGGTGGCTGTATACATATTCTGCCCTTGGAAAACTCAGGAGCCCTTAGAAGGAGGGAAATGACAAGGACCCTGCTTCCCTGCTCCAAGGCCATCAGCCTGTGGGGTTTAAAGTGGGCAGATGTGGATTCGAAGGCCGCTGCACTTCTGAGTCACCAGACAATGATCAAATTTATATTTTTCTGCGCCATCCGCCTTTTGTGTTTCATGTTAAATATAATTCTCGTTGGCTTCCCCCGCGGCCTGGGGCCTGGTCCTGCTCTGTCCTAGACCAGCTCACCCGCGCGGCTCTCCCCGTGGCCTCCGGGTCGACACATTTTTCTCCCAATGCCTTAATGAGTGATGATTTCTCGCGACAATCACATCAGCTGTGCGGGAGATTCAGCTCCATCATTACGACAGCCGGATACATCGCAGCCACCATTTTTCAAACCCATGTTTTTCATCACACAGATACGACTTGATTAAACCTTTGTGATATTACATTGGGATATTTGAAAATAGCCTTTAGTGACTATCACGTGCGTCTTGTTACTGATAAATGTATTACTGCTTTGTGAGGTACTTTTACATACAGGGTTTGAGAACAGAGATTCTGAAAGTGGTGGAGTGCCCAGGTTCAAATCCCAGCTCTGCCGTTCACTGCTGGGTCACTTTGGTCAAGTGGCTCACCCTCTCTGTGCCTCAGTTCCCTAATCAATGAACCAGAACATGTCATGTTCAGAATTGAATGTTCACGTTAGCTACTACTTGGCCTCTCTCTCCCTTCAAGTGAAGGTCTTTAAGTGAAGGTCAATAAGAGGAGGAGAGAAGGGGAGAAGGTTGGCACAAAGATAAGTTGTTCGTGTCCCTACCTCTGCCTCCTTCAACAAGCAAAAGGACCAACTGAAAGCCAGGTGCAAGTGGCACATGCCTGTAATTCTGTCAGCTTGTGGGGCGGAGGCAGGAGTATTGCAAGTTCGAGGCCAACCTGGGCAACTTAGTGAGACTCTGTCTCAAAATAAAAAAGATAAAGGGTTGGGAATGTAACAGTGGTAGAGCACTTGGCCAGCAAGAACAAGGGCCTGGGTTCCATCCCCAGTAAGGGGCAGGAGGGGGAGGAGCAACTGAAACATGCTCCAGCTAGTGAGCCACTGACCCAGCCTAAATTAGGCATCCACTATATTCTGGGCCCTTGGGATCTCACAGGTATCTAGACAGCTGGACAGAGGTACAACTAATCATGCAATATATTTCATGCCAGAAAAAGCACCTGCACCAAGTGCTAGGGGGAATTAAAGATCAGACGAGAAGGGGAAAACAGGGAATCTGGTTATTACTGCTGACTAGCCTGGCTCACACCTTGTATCAGTCAGGTTTCTGCCCATACTGCTGTGTAACAAATAACCCTCAAGTCTCAATGGCTTACACTAACAAGCATTTCTTCTTCTCCAGTTGAACTTGGCTCTGGGCTACAGGCTGGTTTCAGGTTGTTCCATAAGCGGCTCTCTTCCAGGATGAGCAGTCACCAGCATCCACTCTACTCACAGCAACTAGCAGGCCAGCAAGAAGCCCAGGCAAACTGCACAAACATAGTTAAAATCACTAGTCATGTCACTTCTGCTGATTTCCTATTGGCCAAAACATGTCACCCAGTCAAGCAACATTAATGGCATGGAGAAGTCTGCTCTGTCTACTCCATTAAGAGGACCCTCAAAAGCACATTGAGATGGTTGTATAGTTGTATTATCCAGATGGAGTTGAAGAACTGAGAGCAAAACTGCAATCCACCGTGAGTGTCGTGGGCAAGGCCCAAAAAGAGAAGAATACAGGTTTATCCAAGAACGAAGAGCTGTTCCTGGAAACAGGGTGTGGCTACTATATTTATTAGGTGAGAAACACATGCTCCACTCAATTTCCTTCCGCTTAAGCCAAAGGAGAATGCATTTGCTACCGAACTGGGAAGCCTGGGGGTATCGAATTCGAGTTTGACTATTTCTGAAGGCGCAGATGCTGTCGTCGCAGATGGGTTCGGTTGCTCTTGTTCCATCTTTCTGTCCTGATTTTCTGTATAGCTGGAAGTTGAACTTGGCCTGAAAATGTTGTGGCCTTTGCTGCCTGAGATATTCAAGTGGGGGGAGGGGAGGAATCTTTTGCATCATCGACACAACAAATCAGACTGTGGACTGGGCCACTTTGTCCCATCTGGGTGTCCCTGAATGGATTACTAAGACCCTGCAGTTCTCCAAAGAAAATCCGGGTATTGTTTTGAAACAAAGAAGGAACAGATGCCAAGCACTTCAAAGGATCCTCATCCAGCAGCTTCACAGCCAGCTTGTTATTTCTCATGACTCATCTGATGATCTTGCAGGGGCTACTGTCACATGATGGGTCTACTGGGACTGGAGAGTACCAAATGACCTCGTTCGCATGTCTGGAATTGGGTGCTGGCTGGTTGGCTGGAGTGCCTGGATTCTCCTCCACGCAAGCTCTCGCCCTTGGGTCCACTGGGCTGGGCTTCCTCACAGCATGGTAGCCTCGGGAGACCAAGAGCACGTGGAAATTCAAGGTGACCAGTCTCTTAAGGCTTCACCTCAGAAGTCACAGAGTATCGCTGCCACTGTATTTGTTTTCGTTAGCCTTTTCACCGCTGTGACCAAAAGACCTGAGAAGAACAATTAGAGGAGGAAAAGTTGATTTGGGGCTCACGGTTTCAGAGGTCTCAGTCCATAGACGGCTGACTCCATTGCTCTGGGCCCGAGGTGAAGCAGAACAGCATGGCGGAAGTGTGTGGTGGAGGAAGACAGCTCAGGACATGGCACCGGGAAACAGAGACAGAGTTCTGCCCTTCAGGTACAAAATATAAGCCCCAAAGACATGTCCCCAAAGACCCACTTTCTCCAGTCACACCCTCCCTACCTACAATCACCACCCAATTAGTCCTTACCAGGGGATTAACACACTGATTAGGACTCTCATATCCCAATCGTTTCACCTCTAAACTTTCTTGCATTTTCTCACACATGAGCTTTTGGGAGACACCTCACATATAAACCATAACGATGTCCTGTTAGTCAAATCAAGTCACAGGCTAGTCCAGATTCAAGGGGAAGGGAAATAGATTTGGCAGCCATCTTTGCAAACAATCTACTTCAGTGGATTTAGGCTCATAGTAGGGGTGGGTCCAGGACCCTTGGTTGTCAACAAGGATGGTCAGGGCACACTTTGAAAATGCATTAGGGTCCTCCACGCTGTAGTACTCCCCCATCAGACTGCTCTACTCAGCCCTCTCCAGCTCTTCCCTTCAAGACAAAACCTGCAGGAAGTCTTTACCCCTCTCTCTCCCTCAGTGAACAACTGCAGTCGACTGTCCTAAGAGGTTCTGAAACTGATTCTCTAGTGTCTGTTTTGGGGAGGGATACTGGGAACTGAACCCAAGGGTGCTCTACCACGGAGCTACATCTGAAACCCTTTTTATATTTTATTTTGAGACAGTCTCACTAAGTTGCTGAGGCTGGCCTCAAACTTTCAATGTTCCTGCCTCAGCCTCCCAAGTAGCTGGGATTACAGGCGTGTGCCTTGTTTTTGTTTGTTAGGTTTGGGGTTTTTGTTTTTCTTCACAGGGACCCTCTGAATGGAGGCCTCTCCTCCTACATTACCAGATCTTGGATGACAGAAGGATATCTTAGAAGACTCCTGCCCCTGCCTCATGACTCTGGGGGCAGGGACAACCTCAGCAGCACTTAGCAACTGATGGATGGATACAGCTGCCACTCCCTGTAGCACCCTGCCTTTCCTTCATCCCTTCCTAAGACAGGAACCCTGTCCCTGTGCTTAGGCAGTGCTATGATTTGGACATGATTTATCCTCCATGGGTTCATGTGTTGGAGACTTGGTCCCCAGTGAGATGATGGTAAGAGGAGGTAGAAGTTCTTAAGAGGTGACACCTATAGGGAGGCATTTAAGTCATTAGGGACCTTGCCTTCAAAAGGGATTAACATAGTTGCCGTAAGTCCCTAGTTAGTTCCTGGGAGATGTGTTGTTTAAACAGAGCAAGGCTGACCCCTCCCTGTTCTCTGGTTGTCTCATGTGATGTCTCCCTCTCACAAGCTGTCCCACCATCATGCCCTCTAGAAAGGTTGAACAAATGCAGTATTAATCTTGGACTTTCAGCCTCCAAAACTGTGAGCTAAATAAACCTCTTTTCTTTATACATTACCCAGCCTCAGGTGTTTTGTTATAGCAACAGAAAACTGGCTGATATAGGTAGTTTTCTAGGTCTCTGCAGAAAAAAAAAAATTCAAAAGATAGGGAAGCACAGGGGAAAAGAGTTGAGCTATAACACATTCCTGGATCCAACATGAAGGAGTAGAGCCCAATGCAGTTTTAGTTCAAAAGAAAGGAGAAGAATGCAGCTATTGCCACAAGCTAGAGGTCACTTACCTCTTGCTGCCTCCCACTGGGGTAAAGTTATCCAAATTCAGCCATGTGTGTGCTTCTGCAGCCTGGCTTCACTCAATGGGGCAATGAGAACCAAACTCCAAGCACCCTTTTTACCTTTCTCATTCATTCAGTTCTTCAGTAACAAGAAAGAGCATTATATTATGATGATAACATTAAGTATCTCAGCTATTATCTAACACTCATTAATGAGACCAGTCTGATATTTTTGCTATATTACTGGACTCATGTAAGGAAGGAACTTGGTTCAGGATCCAACACAGCTACCGCTGTGAACTGTATGGAGCTCTCTCTCTCTCTCTCTGTCCCACCTACCTCCACACTTTCTAGAATGTTCCATGGTGAAATAAAATCCCATAATTCGGGAGAACTACAAAGTTCTCCTGCTATCCCATTCAACAAACACCAGGGAAATGTCCTGACTTTTCCAAGACTTTTGTCCTTGACAAACTTTCCACGGATCCTCAAGACAGTCCCAACAGGCATCCCGTGGCATCTTACCAAAAGTATAAAATGACCGTATTTCCCTTGGCAGAGGTGTCTGTGACGTAACTCCAGAACCAGACTGCCTTCCAAACACATGCCACGCATCTCACAGGGACGGCGCTTGCCTCTGCAAAGATCATTTGATTTGCAAGGTTTGAAACACATCCACATTAAACATGGGCATTTTCCTTCCCACAGATTGCATGTCAAGAGACAATCCGGCCCTTTGTCCTTAGCTAAAAGTCTGGAGCTGTGACATGCCATTTCATGACAAATATCCCTGAGAAGTCAAGAGGGGTGGCTGGCAGCAGGTCACCAGTGTGATGTGTACTGAAGTGGCTAATGTGGTAGGATCCTTTCGTTCATCCACTCAGCAAATGTTCACTGACTAGGAATTAAAGCACAAGCCCAGGGATAGCAGGATCCTATGCCAAGGAACAGACTCTGTCCTCAGGCAGCTCACAGGGTTACATGCTGATAAACCTATCATAAATTGAGCCAGGTGTGGTGGCACGCGCCTGTAATCCCAGTGGCTGGGGAGGCTGAGGCAGGAGGATCACAAGTTCGAGGTCAGCCTCAGCAACATAGCAAGACCCTAAGGAATTTAGCGAGATCCTGTCTCAAAACAAAAACTAAAAAGAGCTGGAGATGTGGCTCAGTGGTTAAGCAGCCCTGAGCTCAATCCTTGATACAGAAAAAATAAAAAAAAATAAAAAAAAAAAAACCTTATCAATTGAAAGTATCAGAAGTGGACAAAGCATTTAACACACCTAACCTGCCACGCAAGCCAGCTCAGCAGCCCGGCCACGGTAGAGCATCAGTTGTGTCTCCTTGTGATCAGGAGCTGGGCTCGCTGCCACTGCCCAGCATCACCACAAGATCATACCGCTTATCGCTAGCCCGGGAGAAGATCCAAGTTCAACATTCCAAGTGCAGCTCCTACTGAATGTGAATCACATCTGCACCGTCGGAAAGCACGAAAATCATAAATCGAACCTTCTTCATTTGAGACTGTCTGTATTTCATTTTGTCTTTTTCTGTGTTTCCCTCTCTTCTTCATTTCTCCTCCTCCTCTTTCTGTCTATCTTTCTCCTTCCCTGATTACTATCTCTTTCCCCTTTTGGATTCTTTAGGATTTTTTTTTTTTTTAACCAGGTATTGAACCCAAAAGTGTTTAACCCCTGAACCACATCCCCAGTCCTTTTTTGTATTTTATTTAGAGACAGGGTCTAAATTGCTGAGACTGGCCTCGAATTTGTGATCCTCCTGCTTCAGCCTCCAACGTTGCTGGGATTACAGGCATGGGCCCCTGCACTCGACTGAATTCTTTAGAATTTTTCTTTGCATTCTTTTTTAACCTCGACGTCACTTTTCACTTCAATCTCTTTTTCCTCTCCTCTGTCTTTGAAGAAGCTAGATGAGGGAAGGAACCAACGTGTGCTTTGGGGGAGGGGACTTGTTTCACATTTGCAAAATTATATTGCTTATTTTTCTGAGGGGAGGTTTGTTTGTTTGGTTGGTTTTTTTGGCTTTTGGTGTTTTGTTTGTTTGTTTTTGTATTTTGAAAAGTAAGAAGTGAACCAGACTTTGAGAAGGAAAGAATTAACAAGTAATCAAATTATCAAGTGTCCTAAGTTGGTGTGATGTATATTCTACATTAGGTACTGTCTGTGGTCACTTGTTCACTGTTTTCAAAATGGATAAGGAACTCAAATATTTATTTTTAACCCCACAAGGAAGTTCACCCCTGTAGACTCAGCTACTCTGGAGGCTGAGGCAGGAGGATCACAAGTTCAAAGCCAGCCTGGGCAACTTACTGAGACCCTCTTTAAAAATAAAATAAAAATGACTGGGGATGCAGCTCAGGGGTAGAGGGCTTGCCTAGCATGCTGGATTCGATCCCCAGCACCAGGCAAAAAAATCCACAGGAGAAAAGCTAGGAGAGAAAAAGAAGATCAAATCTTATGGGTAACCTGGTGCAGTGAGTCCAGTCTGTAATCCTTATGACTCAGGAGTCTGAGGCAGGAGGATCACAAGTTTGAGGCCAGCCTCAGCAACTCAGCAAGACCCTGTCTCAAAATAAAAAATAAAAAGAACTAGTGATATAGCTTGGTGGTAGAGCAACCCTGGATTCAATCCCCAAAACCACCAAAAAAATCATAGCAATTTATAGATAGGAAACCCCTAATCACTAACAAGAAGATGAAGAGATTGTCACCGAATCACTTATTTCTCTGATATATGCAAATTCAAACAGCATCATTTCAAGTCGAAAGCATTGGTGAAACTTCTGAAGTTGAATAAAACCGGGTGCTGTAGAAGATGGGGGACATGGAACTCCCCTGCACTGCTGGTGGGACTGCCAAGTGATATTGTCATGCTGGAGGATTAACCGGGGGTGCTTAGGAATGAAGCCTGAGCAAATCCTCTGACCCCGAAAGCCCCCAGGTCTTTCCTTGAGAGATGCTTGTGATGGCGGCAGATGCACGTGGAATTTCCTGTAGCAGTCAGAAGCAATAACCAGATTCACATACAGCACATGGGCAGATCTTTAAGACAGCATGATGAGTGAAAAAGGAAGAAGATTTATAGCTTTATATTAAATTACTATTCTTATAAATTAAAAGCATATGTACACCAAAAAACCTCCATGTATTTTTTTTTTTTTTTTTTTTTTGGTACCAGGGATTAAACGCAGGAGCACTCAACCACTGAGCTACATCCCCAGCCCTATTTTCTATTTTATTTAGTGACAGCGTCTCGCTGAGTCGCTTAGGGCCTCGCTAAGTTGCTGAGGCTGGCTTTGAACTCGCGATCCTCCTGCCTCAGCCTCCTGAACCACTGAGATTACAGGCGTGCGCCACGGCACCCAGCTCCAAGCCTCTATTAAAGGACATGTATTGGACTGGGTGTTGGCCCTGTGGAGGTATACAGTTAACTCAACTCTATGCATCCAAAGGCCAGAGGGTGGAAAGGACAGAAGAAAGAGGGGGAGGGAGGGAGGGAGGGAAGGGGAATGTGGCGGTTGCGGTTGCTGTCAAGGAGTCCAGAGCAGACATGATAGATGCTCTTTTTCAGAGGAGAAAAATGAAGTCCAAGATGAAGCCATCAGAAGAGTTGCCCAAGGTCACATAACAAAAAGAGGCTTGGTCCTGCGTCTTCTCCTTTCTGGTCCAAGCTCTCCTCACAGCCTCTTTCTAGCATGCAAGAAGGGATGTGATCCCAATGGCCCAAGTCAAACATTGTGCCAGATTATCAACACGGTGGGTAAAAGGGTGGAGGAAGGGGGCCGAAAGGGCTTGGTGAACAGATCAAGGACTCTGGTCCCCTGGAGCAGGACTCTGCTCTGACCAGACCAGGCAGCTGAGCCAGGAGATTCAAGGCTTGAATGCATGCCGTTCCCGTGTCCTCAAGGACAAGGCAGGACTTGCAGAGAAACTCGTGGGGGCTTTCTCTGCCTCTCCTTGTACTGCCCTGGGTTGCTCTGGAGATTTCCTTTCATCCTAACTCAGCTTTGAGTAAATATGTACACAGAATTTCTTCAGTTGTAAAGAAGAGAAACACAACTCAGCCTGTAGGGGAAAAACACGGGCGTGTCCCTTATCTGTTTGTGTAACTTATCAGCGAATGGAATACAGCCCACTTCAGGCATGACTGAATCCAGAGCTTTCAGCCATACCAAAGGGCACTGCCGGTTTCTCGCTGTCTCTGTCTCTGTCTGTTGCTGTCTCTCTCCTCCTCCTCCTCCTTCTCTTCTGTCCCTGCCTTTTCTTCAGTATTGACTTCATTCCAAGGCAAGATCCCCCGTCCTCCCAGTCAAGGTAGGCGCTGTCCAATCCACACTGATCTTCTGCCCGCTCAGCAATACCAAACACCAGAGAGGAGCTCTTTTCCAATAACCAGAACAAAAGTGGCAGGAAGGGCTGTCATTGGTCGGTCTTATGTCATGTGCCCAAATCAGAGCCAATCATTGCAGCCAGGGGCATCCTGAGGGCTGCGTGGCAGGCCTCCTGTAGCTACTCTCAGAGTGCGCATGCGCGTTAGAGGCAGGAAGGGGCTAAGGTCAGTACCAACTGAGGGCAGCGGTTACCCCAAAAGGAAATCAGGTTACTGTGTAAGCACAAATAATAGATAGCCACTACTATGTTTATTTATGTGTTTGTGTATGTATATATTTATATATATATATTTGTGTATGCCTTTGCATGTGGTTTATTTTTATTTATTTAGTTTTGGTACCAGGGATTGAACCCAGGGTCTCTTAACCACTGAGCCACATCCCCAGCCCTTCTTTGTATTTTATTTAGAGACAGGGTCTCACTGAGTTGCTTAGGACCTCCCTAAGTTGCTGAGGCTGGCTTTGAACTCACGATCCTCCTGCCTCAGCCTCTCCAACTGCTGGAATGACAGGTGTGCACCCCCCCACCTGACTGTGTTTATTTTTATTCAGTTATTTTTACTTAGCTAACATGACTCAAAATTCAAAAGATACAAAAGAGTGGACAACAGAGTTTCCTTCCCACTGTCATCGCAGGCACCTGGCCAGTGACCTTTTCAGAGGCGGCCAATATTACTGAGTTCTTATCTTTCTTTCCGGAGATAGCGTGTGCGTATGCCAATCTGCAACCAGCTCTCTGCCCCTCTTCCACATTCCCTTTGACCCAGATAGATGCTTTCTATACTTGGGGTTGCACCTCTAGGCTTGCTTCCTGCTGTCAGGGATTCCCCTTGGCAACTTTACCCCAAAGCCAGGCTAGGCTGGGCTGCAGGGAGGCTGGCCTACCCGTGGGCGGGTAGTGTCACACAATGAGCCTGCAGAGCTCCTTGCCAGCTGCTGGTGCTGGGAGGAGCCTTTCATTCCCAACAGCAAAGTTACAAGGGAATCCCAGCCAGCATGGCGGGCTGCAGCGGGAGGACCTCTAACACAGGATCTTGGCCCTCCTCTGCCCAGGCATCTGTTCTGAGGCCAGGTCAGCAGATCTGTGCAGGCCAGGGCAGTGGCCCCATCCCTAAGGGGGCGGCCATTCCATCTTCCCAGGGCCAGAGGCGTAGATCAGGTTTCATTCTGTATGCAGGAACCAGTGCAGGGTGAGTTTACCAAAAAAAAGAAAAAAACAGGGGTTAAGCCGGACAAGGTGGCACATGCCTGGCTTGGGAGGCTGAGGCAGGAGGATCCCAAGTTCAAGGCCAGTCTCAGCAAATTAACGAGGCCCTAAGCAACTCAGTGAGAGCCTGTCTCTAAATAAAATACAAAAATGGCTGGAGATGTGGCTCAGTGGTTAAGCACCCCTGGGTTCAATCCCTGGTACCAAAAAAAAAAAAGCAGGGGATGTGAGATTGCCAAAGGTGGTATCTACCCGGGTTCGCCATGGGAGGGGTGGGCTCTGAGCAGAGATCCGATGCAGTCCTATCCTTAGCCTCTCAGGTAAATGAAGCCTCATCCTGAGGTAAGCTACTTCCGTCCCTGCCTTAGAAAAGGGAGAACTGGGGGCTGCGGATATAGCTCAGTCGGTAGAGTGCTTGCCTTGCAAGCACAAGGCCCTGGGTTCAGTCCCCAGAACCGCAAAAAAAAAAAAAAAAAAAAAAAGGAGAACTGAACAATGGCCTTCATAATTGGGAGGCCCTCTTGCAAAAGAGACAGAACCGTGGCTTGGCTCCACTGCTGCTTGCGTGCTATGCCTGCACAGGTGTTTTTAAAATATGATCCCACTTAACCCTTACAAGCACCCAGTGAGGCAGGAAGTAGTATGGTTCCCTGTAACCGATGGGGACCTGAGGCAGAGCCCCAAGTGACTGGCAAGGACGTAGACCCAGCTTTGGGCTGTAGTGCTCAACCTTCTTGTGCACCAGGACACACAAGTCCTGCCCGTGCCCATCTCCCACCCACGCTAGCGACCTTCCAGCAGGGCCACAAAATGAGAAGCCTGTAAAGGGTCAATCACGGGTCATGGTAAGGATGCTCATGTGGCACCTGATGTCCATTCACCTGTTGAGGCTGAAACCCAGGCGAGGTTTTCCCACCTTCCCAGAGCACCCCAGGGCCAAGCGAGAGAGCCGGGTCCTGTCCTGTTCCTCCCTGTAACCTCAGTGGAAGCCGCACTCCTAATGGCCAATGGCATGGAGAGGCCAGGAGCAGCGAGGAGCAGCACGGGTCACAGCGGTTAAGTGTTGTCATAATTCTCTCCCCTGGAGCGATGAACTCCGTCTCCCTCCAGCCTGTGTGGGAGGAATGTAATCCAGTTCTCCTTGGAACTCAGAGCACATAGTGACTCCTTTCTCCTTTTGTGGTCAGGAAATGAGTTTCGCTCTGTTTTTCACTTGAGGGCTTATTATGCAATTGCTTAAAATATGCAACGGGATGCAGATATTTATATGAGGATGTTGAAATGATGGCTTTTTAATGGAAGCAATCTAATTATGCCGTATCTGCACCCTTTCTGTTTTTTAAAAATTATTCTTACAGTGTTTTAAAGAAGAAGAGATTGTGCATGTGTGTGTGTGTGTGTGTGTGTCTGGGTTGTTTTTGTTTTTGTTTAGGGTATGTGGTTTTATTTAATCTCCCAGACTGTTTAAATGGATTGCAAAGAAAAAAAAAAAATCCAAAAAGTATATGGCTGTGATTTAACAAGATAATTAGCAGCTGCACTTTATAACAAAATCTAAGGCAATTATCACTTCAGGAGGACCCGGAGGAGTCCCAGCTGCCAACATCCTGTTTCACTGCCAGAGATAATGACATCATAAGTGCTCCAGACAAAGGGGAGGTGGTTTCTGGTCACTGTGATGTCACTTGCTCCAGCAGACAGTCCGAGACAGCTGGGAGACAGGTGGCTGCTTCCTAGGATGGTAAAGAGGAAGATAGGCACCCAAGGACATCGGGCATTGCAGGGCCAAACCCTGTGCCCACAGGCTGCTCCCAGTGGGTCACCAAAATGAAAGGCGTATGTGCAGGCTCCTCCTCGGGTCTTTGCAGGACCTTCTATAGAGGTTGCATTTTTAGAAATAAGGCTCTTCTCCGTGGCCTTATTTCTAAAGCTTTATCCCAACTAGTCAGATGTTAGTGGCGTACTGGAACTTGATCATGGTCGTGTTCACCACCTAACCAAAATGTGTCCCCTCAAAAATGAGCACGGCTGTATTGTGGTGGTTAACAAGTCAAAGCAAGCCGGAGAACAAGACTTGAATTTTCACCTTGGGGTTGCTTTCTTTCGCCCTATGGCCAACTATTTATCAATCTAGGCTCCCGAGTGCTTCTTTGATCAAAAGCAGAACTCTCTAGCACAGAATTGTCAAATTCTAGCTAACAAACTGGAATTTGCCATTGATTGAATTTTATGTGTCAAAGTGAGCCAAGATTATAAATGCCAGCGAATGTTTAAGGGCATTGTGGGAGAGCCCCCAATTGAATGCGCGGTCAGTCTTGCAATGGTTCGGAAGGATGGAGAAGCCATCTGGCTTCCTTGTAAACTGAAGAAGTTACAGACCAACAGACTGATTCTGGTCACAGACAGCCACATGTGGCCCCACCCACACCCTTCATAAAACTATGAAGCACCAGCCAAGGGCTTGTACGTCACATTACCAGATGACATTCTTGGTGCCCGGGTGGGAATCTGTCCTCTGTCCTTCCACAGAGAAACCACAAAAAGATGAGTGCTTGCTCATGCGTGTGAGCTCCCAGTCACCTCTCCTTCCCTTTTAAAGTCATCCCCATTAGGACTAAATTATAAACTAGAAGAGAATAGAAAGGTCAGGACATCTTTCATTCCTTCTCCCAACCTTGGCCAGAAGGCTGGGCCTTATAGGAAACGAAGTGAGGCTTAACAACCCCAAGAAGGTCACCAATTCCTGGGACTCACTCAACACACTGAGACTAATGCCCAAAGCAAGAAAGACAGGGCTACCCAGAGTTCAGCCTCCCTCTGGAACTAGGCAGAGTTTGCAGCCAGGGGCTCAGTGAGCAACCAGCACAGCAGATCCTTTGGCCCAATGCCATCCTCAGCCTTCTAGAAAACTTCCTGCTTCCTTTATGGAAAACAGGTGTCCATGTCTTCATGCATTAGGCTAGATGCCAGGCAGGACCTTGGGCTGAGGGACTGTTCCTGTTATCTGTTGCTGCTTAACAAACCATCCCAACGTTGGTGGTATAAACAGTAACCATTTTAGTATGCTTCAGATTCTATGGGTCAGGAACCCAAACAGAGCTCAACAGGGGTGGCCTATCTCTGCTCCTTGTTGTCTGGGGCCTTGGCTGGAAGACGTGAATGGCTGGAGGTGACTAAATGACCCGAGGCCGAAGGCTGAAGACTCCTTCCCTCACATGTCTGGCGCTTGGGCTAAAATGACTTCCACGAGACCTGCCTGTATGGATTGAGCTTCCTCACAGCATGGCAGTCTGTAGTAGTTAGCCATCTTCCATGGCAGCTCCGTGCTCCAAGCATGAGTGTTCCAGCAAATAAAGCAGCCATTACATGACTTTTCAGTGACACAGTTTTGGAAGTCACATAGTACCTGTCTTGTAGTAATATTTTGGTTGAAGCACTCACAAGTTCGCCCAGATTCAAGGGGAAGGGCGATAGAACCCATCTCTTGATGGAAAGTGCCGAGAATTTGCTAGTGTGGTTCTAAACCACCTCAGGGCTGATTCTCTACAGTGCCCACTCTCACTTTCAGCAAGTTTTGAGCACTTAGGCAGTATATCTCTATCAGCAGCAGTGACATTGTGGTGACCCAAGGGATGGGGAGGAGAGAGAATGAGGGCTGGCAGTGAAACTTCGGTTTGTGTTTTCTCGGTGTCTAATTCTCATTTCTGAGTCTTATAAAGATTGCTCTTTCCTGCCCTCAAAGTCTGAATGAAGGCTAACTTAAGCCCTCTACTCCAGCTCAGAACTTCCGTCCCGAGAAGGGAAGTGCTTCACTACAAAGATATAGGGATCCGAGACCATGGACAGAGTTGAAGATAGGGCAGTGTTATGGGGTGTCTGTTTTCCACCCCAGTCCCCAAAATGCACCAGGTGGCCTGCCTGGGCCTCTATGAAAGGAGGTACTGAGATAGGCGACGGAAGAAGATCCCCGGTGGGGACCGGAAGGGAGATTCTGACCCAGGGGAATTCATCCTCTAGCGCTTCTCCCATGTGTCCCCACCCTCTGTCCTTCTTACTGCTTAGGGAAGCAAGGTTCAGAGAGCTGTGACTTGTCCAGGGTCACCCATATGTCAGCAGCTGAGTTGGAACTGTGCTGTCACCCTGCCCTCTGCCCTGGGGCATCTTCACAGCTGGCTGGTGGCCAGGAGTTACACCCAGGGGAAAGCCACTAATCGCCAGCTTCTGATGGGCTCAGCTAGCCACTGTGGGCCTCTGGGCAGCTCTGGGCTTGTGTGGAGGGTCCTGTCCACCCCCAGCAACCCACAGAGGCCCCCCAGGCTGCCAGAGCCACTTCACCGCAGCCTGCGGTCTGCCTGGCTAATGGCAGAGACTGCGAGGGAAGCGAAGCCGAGGTAATTACAGCATCAAGGAATCACAAATGGATCTGCAAAGATGACATTAGGAGCATTAGACCTGGCACGGCTGCCTCTGGAGAGGTGGCTGGGAGGAGGCTGGGGCCAGGACCAGGGGACAGAGACAGACGCGCCTCTGTCTCACCCACCCCCCTTCGTTCCCAGCCGGGGCTGCCACAATGCCAGGATTCACAAGCGCCTTGCAGAAACCACGCTGGCTGCCTGTGTCGCGTGTGTGTCAGCGAAGATAACAGATGTCTCTCACAGCAAAGTAACTGCTTGAAACACATCTGGACAACCCCTCAGGAGGCTGCACTAGAGGAAGGGAGCCGGGCTTTGGGGGGGCCGAGGGTGACCTGGTAGGCAATCCCCTCCCCGGTTCCCATGGTCCTTCGACATCCTAAGGAGCCCCTGTAGTCCAGAGCTCTGTGGAACGTGATTACGGTGGCCATGGTGCGACTTGCCCCTCCCGCAAGCCTAGCGGGGGGCAGTGGCCTGGGGCGGAGCTTCGCGCGTGGAATTTCTCCCTGGAAGAATTCCCCAGGGGCTGGAGGGGACTGCAGCGGGGAGGGGAGGAATTGGGAAAGACCTTGACCGGTCACTCTTCGGAAGCCGGGGAAATGGGTCTGAAGCTCCAAGTGTGCCTTTGGCCAAAATTGGCACCAGTAGGTGTCACTGTAGGAAAGGAGGGGCCCCCGGGGCTGTCTGCGGACTGCGCTGGTAAAAATAGAGCTCGCCTGTGTTCCTCCTGCCAAGTCGCCAAGCCTGGTGATTTATAAGGCTGAGAGCAGACGTGTGTGTAAATGTTTTTGCGTGTGAGATGTGTAGCCAACCGCGGCCTGGCTTTTTCAAACTCACGAGGAGAGCGCGAGAGAGGGAGGGAGGAAGGGGAGAGAAGGCAGCCAGGGTGGGAAGCACACAGGCCACTTTTATGTAACACTCCTCTGATACACGCCGCAGTGGGGATTGATGCTCTCTTTGAAGTAAATTGCATCCCGGTGCACCATAGCATGAAAGTTAAGATTTACCATGGCTGGGACCTCCGAGACCCTGCTGGAAGCTAGAATAATTAGCACAGCATTTGGCTGCCTCTCCTCCCGCTCTGCAGGCGGTGACAGGAGTGGCACTAATAGATCTTCCAGGCCTGGGCCCCGTGTGTTTGTCATGGGGTCCGCGGTGGCTAAGGAAAGAGGACCCCAGTCCACAGAAGAAAAGGAGGCAGGAGGCAGGGGGTGGGGCTCGGACTGATCTCATGGCCACGGACAGTGGGGCTAGATGGCAAACCAGCCCATCTCCCCGCCCCACCCCAGACCTCAGGTGCTTCTCTGTGAAGTCAAGGGGCAGGGCCATTACCCGCGCTCAGGAAGCCAGAGCTCATCTGTGAAACACACTCCGCCAGCACTACAGGTGGGCATCTTGGGGTGCCTGGCCCGTTTGGGATACCCCAGCTCCAATACTCAATAATTCTCAAAAGGTAGAATTATTGAGTAATTATTTTGAGAATTATTTCTCAAAAGAAATATCAGTAGATATTTTGGGGGTCTTGGGGGGGAACTGGTACCAGGGATTGAACCCAGGGGTGCTTATCCTGGAACAGTGCAGACTTCTCTCCCTCCCCTCCCACCCCCATGCCAGCATACCCACATCCTTTCCTCGGGACTGTGCACTTTCCTGCTAGCAAAACTGAGAAGTGAATTGATCAACACATCCTAAGTCCCAAGGGAAGAGTCTTAACAGCTGCCTGATCACCCCAGCTCTGCTGCTAACCAGCTGTGTGACCTTGGGCAAGTTCTAGCTCCTCTCTGGGCCTCAGCTTCCGCTTGGATTTCAGGATGGGGTTGGATTTTTACCAAATCCTTTTGAAAGGCTTCTGCTAATATTCTGCAATATATCTGCTGCCTACCCCCCTCACCCACCCCAGGACAAGCTCATGGAATGCTAAGGTGTCAAAGTATAGAAGCAATGTCCCATTATGGGATTCCAAGTGTTAGGAGGCGAGTAACAGGAGGGAGACCCTCAAGCACATTGCTCGCGACAATGCCAACTTAGCTGGGGCTGGCTTCTCTGAGGTTGCAATAAGTTGAACTGATCAGTTACTTCTTCCGCAAAGCAGAGCACCTTCCCAGACCCCACTTCCTCATCACCAGAAGACAACAGTGGGCAGCGTCTTCCATAAACCTTCATTGAACACTCACATTTCTTTAAAGTTGCTAATAAAATTGTCCCCATTTCACATTTGAGGAAACTGAGACCCTGGCCCAAGTGAGTCAAAGGAGCATGGTGGTCAAAATATAGGCTGTGGAATCAAATCCAAAGGAATGCAAATCTCAACTCTGCCCCACTGGCCGGATGCATTTGGGCAAATGCAAAACTCTCATGTCCTCGGTTTCCTCATCTGGAAAATGGGCATTAAGCTAATCTATATGAGATCTCATGGGACACACACAAAAGGGACCTCATGGCAGCCTCAGCATGGATGTTACTCTTGCCTGGTGCTTGGCAGTAAATATTTACTGAACTGCTTTACCCTGGTGCCACCGTAGAGGCCTCACTGATGAACAGATAAAGCTATGAGGATCAAGGAAGGTTCCTGAAAGGAATCAGGGGCCAGTAGTATAGAAAAAGGTTAGGCAAGGGGAAGAGTCAAGTTTAATCCTCTCATGCTATAAGGTCTAGAGGGCTGTGGACATTGGGACCAGACTCAAGGGAACAGAAAGAAGTCCTGGGTAGATTCCGAAGACAGCGATGCAGTCAGTCATTCAAGCCTGGAAGTCTGGGGACTATCCAGTCAATGAAGTGGAACCAGCAGCCAAACACCAAAGGAGATTCCCAAACATTCTGTCTTCCTACTACTCTCCCACCTCCTGCTGCTCCCCCACCCTAAATTCCCACCTGCCGCGTAGACATGGGTATGAGAGACAGAGAAAGTGGGAGCTCTCTCCAATGTCATTCCTGAGCCCAGAAGGATGGGGTGGGGATCTCGAGGTCACCTGAGCAAATCACTAGCTCCTCTCCCCACTCCACGTTCTCTGGCCTCAAATATACTTTGGAAAGTGACAACCCATCTCCACCCTAGAGTGCTCCATAAGACCTGCCTTCTGACCCAGTGAGAGCACCTCCCCCATGGATTGGGCCTGAGGCTTTCCTGAATAATCAATTAACTCAGAGGTATCTCCCTTCCTTGAGGTCCCATTTGGAACAGGTGACACAGACTGACCAAGCAGACGAACCAGCAGAATACTACAGGTTTCTTAGTGTCTCTTCTAAAGGATGAATGGGTAGATGGATGGACAGACAAGGGGGTGAATGAGTGGACGGATGGATGCATGCATGGGTGGATGGATGGGTGGGTGGATGGATAGATGGATGGATGGATGGGCGGATGGGTGGATGGATGGGTGGGTGGATGGATAGATGGATGGATGGGTGATGAATGGGTGGGTGGATGGAAGGATGGATGCATGCATGCATGCATGCATGGGTGGATGGATGGGTGGGTGGATGGATATATGGATGGATGGGTGGGTGGATGGGTGGATGGATGAATGGGTGGGTGGATGGGTGGATAGATGGGTGGGTGGATGGATGGATGGATGCATGCATGGGTGGGTGGATGGATATATGGATGGATGGGGGGGTAGATGGGTGGATGGATGAGTGGGTGGATGGTTGGATGGATGGATGGATAGATGAATGGGTGGGTGGGTGGATGGATTGATGGATGGATGGATGGATGGATGGATGAATGGATGAATGAGTGGGTGGATGGATGGATGGATGGATGGATGGATGGATGGATGGATGAATGGATGGGTTGATGGATGGGTGGGTGGATGGATAGATGGATGGATGGGTGGGTGGATGGGTGGATGAATGGGTGGGTGGATGGGTGAATGGATGGGTGGGTGGATGGATGGATGCATGCATGCATGCATGCCTGCATGCATGGATGGATGGATGGGTGGGTGGATGGCTAGGTGGATGGGTAGATGGATGGAGAGATAAGCAGGCAAATAGTGATTGATCAATGAATGAACAAATGGACCAGGTCTCCTACCCTCTGCTGCCTCCTTGTTCTAAAGAGTTTTTTTCCATATGTCTCACCTACTTTCTCTCAATAATGGCTTTAGGACCCCTTTTTTCTGCTCCTTGAGAGATAACAAACAGCCAGGTTTGTTGTCTATAGGAAATTGTCATATTTAGTTGACGGCCATTCCACACACATGACATCATGGAAAAGGGAAAGAGCAGAGACAGACAAACCCAGGTTTGAAAAGCAGACCTAACCCCACTGAACTGTGACTTTAAACAATCTACAAACCTTCTCTGAACCTGGTTCAGCATCTATAAAATAAAGGCTGTATTATGACCTCTCAGGGGTGTTTCAAGGAAAGGGACACTCTGAAGATGTGCTTGGCACACAGTAGATATTTCTCTTATGGTTTTTGTTTTTGTTTTTGTTTTTTGGTACCAGGGATTGAACCCAGGAGTGCTTTACCACCGAGGCACATCCCAGCCCTTTTATATTTTATTTAGAGACAGGTTCTCACTGAGTTGCTTAGTGCCTCATTTTTGCTGAGGCTGGCTTTGAACTTGTAATCCTCCTGCCTCAGCCACCCAAATTGCTGAGATTACAAGAATGCACCACTGCACCAAGCTAAGATATCTCCTTTTTAAAGGAGTGACCTAGAGGTGGCAGAAAACAGGGTTTTGGCATCTAAACAGTTCGGACTAGAATCCCCTTGATCATTTACAGTGTGGCCTTGAACCAAGGTGGTCAATTCTGAGCCTCAGTCTTCTCCTCTATCAAAGGGCCTAATAGTATGTTCCTTTCATGGCTGCTATAGGAGTAGACATATTCTATATAAAGCTCCCAGCACAGAGAAGATGCTTTAAAAATGGCAGCCATTATCTCTTATGGAAGAAGATAGGGATACTGAGGTAAAAATGAACGTGTTAGATGGCGACACAGCAAAATGAGGTCTAGGGCCTCCTCAGTGTGACCTGCGAGCCAGAAGAAGGCAGGATTGAAGGTGACATTAACCAAGCCTAGTCCCCTCAGCAGCCCTACAGAAACCCTTAGGCTCCCCTCTGATTAGGATCTGATTGCACCTCACAGGGAGTGCAGGGTCTATGAGCTCATTTTGTCCGATCTCCTGGATTCCCAGTCCAGTGCTCTTCCACCCTAGCCAGGTGACAGAGAACAGCAGAGCCATGCCACCATGGCTTCCAAACTTGGTGCCACCTCTTGGGACTGTATGCCTATTGGTCATGGCTGGGCCCCTCCTTGTCATCATGAAAATGACAGATAGTGCCTACCTCAAAGAGTTGTTACAACAGTGAGGCAGTGCCTGGCACATACAAAGTCCCCAATCAATGTTAGCTGTGATTATTATTTGCTCTTTGCCACATAGAGCTTTGATCTCTCAAAGACCCATTAATCGCTCAGACCCTTCTTCAAGGGATTTAAAAAAAAAAAAGGCCAGCAAATGAAATTCTACATGAAATCATCACTGTAATATTTCTGCTGCCAGGACAAATCATTAGAAGCAGGAGAAAACCTGGCAGTAATACCACAGGTAATTCAGAAGGAAGGGCGTGCTGGACCCACTGAGCGGGGGAAGGAGCAGAGAGGCCCAGGAGCCGGAAGTCCTCACTCATGGACCCCGCCCTACACTCCTTCTCCCGAGAAGTTCCCCTGCACTGTGGCAGTGTCCAGCCAGTCTCTTGCTCTTATGCCTCCTCCTTCAAGATAGGGGTGACTTCGCAGGCCCAAGGAACCTGAACTTGCTCCTGTTCTCCTCAGAGTATGGCCTGACTAGCTTCCCTATCCGCAAGGCCCAGGCGGTGCTAACTACCTCAGTCTGACCTCCCCTAACCCCTTTCTGGGTTTCCATCTGTTCAAATGAAGAGCGAGAGTTTGGCGAGTCTCTGGTTTTGAAAGGTCTATTGGGGGCCCGTGGGTGAGTAGAGGTAGTAGAGGCCAAGGTTGGATTGAGCCTCCACCCACCTCTCCCAGAGTCAGCCCACTCTCAGCCATGACTCAAGGACTACGGTTCCAGATAAGCATGGAACTCAATAATGCAAGGAGCCCGCGTAGAGGACTCTAGTCAGCCCTCCCCTGCCAAGTGTCCCTTGTTTTAAGAGGCACCAAGGGACAGAGGGAGCTGGCCCTGGATCCAGAGGCCTCACTGATTCTCCTTCCTGAGCGGCTGCTGGCCCCCTCCAGCAAGGGCTGGCTGGACACAATGCCTTGGCCACGGCCCACTTCAAAAGCCAAACGCAGCAGTCCCCTTGGCTTCCTGCCCTGTGCCAGCACACTCCTTGGCAGCAGAGAGGCCTGGCAGGCGGAAGGCACACTGTGACTCCAGCACACCAGAAGGGGGTCTCGCTGCTTCCCGAGGGGCAGTTGGGAGTCACATTCTGCCTCAGGCCTGGGCTGTCTCAATGGACAACATGTCTACCTAGAGTGAGGAGCAGAGGCCTGCCCAAGCCCACTCCTGCGACCTTCAGGAAGTGGCGTGAGCAGCCACACCCCCATTCACTCTGACCCCTAATTCTAAATTTAATCTTGGGGTGCCTGACCAGAAGGCAGGGACTCCTGGTTAAGTCACAAAGGAGTGTCGCATAGAGTTTTTTTCTAACAGCAGAGTCTGTCGTGGGATGTGGGAAAGCAATAATGTATTAGACACCCAAAGAGTGGGGCTGAGGGTCCTTTTGAGAGACTAGAAACAGTGGCCAGGAGGCCCATCCCCTATTTGACAGTTTTGTTGGGGTGTCAATCTGAGCTTCTTGGTTCAGTAGTCACTGCCCTCCAAGTTGCGGCTCCTGCCTGCACTTCCGCCCCCTGCCTGCACTTCCGCCCCAGTATCCAGCCATTCCCGGTCATGCACTCACCTTCCCACCATTCTAGACTTGGCAGTTCAGGAACATTCAGTCAAAAAAGCCTTTGTGGCTTTGCATTTGCTATTTCCTGAAGGGATTAACCATCTCCCTCCCCCATCTCACCTATCCTGAGCCTTATCTACCCAGTATGCTTCTGCTCACCCTTCGAAACCCTGTTTCCCTTCCTCTATAAGATCTTCTCTGATCCCCTCCAGAGATAGTTTCCTCTGCCCCCTCCTTCTCCTCCTCCTCCTCCTCCTCCTCCTCCTCTTCCTCCTCCTCCTCCTCCTCCTCCTCTTCTTCTTCTTCTTCTTCTTCTTTTCTCTCTCTCTCTCTCTCTCTCTGTACCAAGGATTGAACCCAGGGGCACTTAACCCCTGACCCACACCCACAGTCCTTCTTATGTTTTATTTACAGACAGGTTCTTACTAAGTTGCTAAGGGCCTTGCTAAGTTGCTGAGGCTGGCTTTGAACTTCTGATCCTCCTGCCTCAGCCTCCCCAGCTGCTGGGATTACAGGTGTGTGTCACTGTACCCATCTTGGCAATTGTTATATTTATTGGAAGACCCTGTTTTGGACTACATTACTGGACTGTGAACTCTGCTCTAAACTATAACTTTTTCTCTGTGCAGATACTTGCATGATTGTATGTATTTTTCTCCCACCTGCTTACAAAAATGATCTGAGATCACATTAGGAATAAGGAGAGCCAGGCTTCATCAGCAACCCAGTGTGCTTGGCTCCCAGGGTATTTCCCGCAGCCCTTTGCAGTGCAGGTACTATGACTGAGTTTCCCAAAGGGGGAAACCGAAGCCCAGGCAGGCTGGGGATCCTACCCAAGGTGACAACTAGGAAAGCAAAGCCAGGATGCCACCATTGTTCTTAGATTCCAGAGCCCAAGACTTCCACTACTTTCTTACCACACTGCTGTACTGTAAGGTCTTCCCCATCCCTGTCCCCAGTTCTTGCCATAGATGACCCATCCAAGCTTGTAAAGCAGGTGGGCTAGGTGCGTGTGAGACAAGATGACCACCAACAGTCTGACAGTGACTTTCAATGAGCGGTCCTTGCAACTTGAAGTATGGTCCTTGGGCCAGCAGCTTGAGGACCCTGAGAGCTTGTGCTGATCTCAAGTTCCACCCAGACCTATTGAATCAGAATCAGCATTTTTAGCAAGATCCCCAGAGTACACTTTTAGTAAGGTTTAAATATGGCCCACAAAACTCAGGTTGAGGATTGGTCCTCAGTGTGGCAGTACTGAGGGGCGGGGCTTAGTGGGAGGACTTTAGGTCGTGGGGGCTGAGGCCTCAGGGAAGGGTTAATCCCTTTCTCACAGGACTGGGTTAGCTATCACTGGAGTTCCGCCTTCCCTCTTCTGTATTCACTCATTTGTCCTGCTTTCTGCCATGAGTTGAAGCAATATGAGGCCCTTATCAGCAGCGAAGCACATGGCAGTGACATGCTCTTGGGCTTCCACAACTGTGAGCCCAAACTAACCTCTTCCCTTTACAAATCACCCAGCCTCAGGTTTTCTCTTACAGCAATGAAAAATTCACTAAGACAATGTTAAATCTGTATTTGAGACCCTGTTTCCTGAAGGATGAATCATAAACTTATGATAGAAGGAAATGGCAGAGTAGATAGAACGAGTGCCTTTTAAAAAATATTTCCAAAGCTTTTCACCACACAGGTTAAACTTGAAAATTACCTTTCTGGATCCACTTGTACATTGCTAATATCCTAGAATGTAAACAGCAAATATTATGTTCAACTATATTCTTTTCTTTTCTTTGATAGATTAAGCCTCGGGAATTAAAAGCTAAGGCTATGCTGGGCGTGGTGGCACACACCTGTAATCCCAGCTGCTCGGGAGGCTGAGGCAGGAGGATCACGAGTTCAAAGCCAGCCTCAGCACTTAGCAAGGCCCTAAGCAACTCAGCAAGACCCTGTCTTTAAAGAAAAATACAAAAAGGACTGGGGATGTGTCTCAGTGGTTAAGTGCCCCTGGGTTCAATCCCTGATATCAAAATAGAAAAAGAAAAGGAAAAGCTGATGCTATGGAAAACCATTTGCCCTTATCCAGCAAAGCTGAACATACATCTTCCCTTTGCTCCTCCCCTAGGCACACCCCCAAAGAAAAGAGTTACATGAACCCCCCCAAAAGGCCTCTTCTAGAATGTTCTTTGCAAGGTTCACCAACCCAAAAGCTCATGGATCATCCACAGATGGATAAACAAATGGTGGAATCATCACATATGGAAAGCTACACATCAATGAGAAAAAAAAATGATCTATACCTATATTCAACAAGATGGGCAAATCTCACCACCCTAATATTGAGCCAAAGAGGCCAGAACCAAAGGTAGATGGATTGTATTATTCCATTTATGTAAGTTTCAAAACTAGGCAAAGCTACTCTCCATATAAGATGGGCCCCTGCCTTGGGGGAAGCAGCAACTGGGAGAGGGTATGAGGGGGACCCCTTGGGGGCTGCCAATATTCTGTGCCCCTTCTGGGTCCCTTACACACAGCGCATCCAGCTTGCAAAAATGTATGAAGCTGTACACAGGATGTGTGCACTTCTTTGAATGTAGGTTATACTTCAATAAAAAGTTAAAAAAAAAAAAAAAAGCTAATGTCGCCTAATGGCCTAAATTCTATGAATATGCAATAAACTTGCAGCATAAGAATTTTGTCCTGCAATTTGCCGCTGACTCTGAGTTCGGGAGGTGTCAGGGTAACAAAGCACCCCAGGGTGAGCATTTGACAGGAAGCATTAGCTGCCCCCCAGGAGCCTCAAGTACCTGATGGGTTTTCTCCTGCTTAAAATTAAAAACCTGCTTGCAAAGATGCCAAGGAAGGGAGAATGCAACCACGACCCTCATTTTGCAATGTTATTAACTGTGGGATTCGTCTAGGAGTGCTGGCTGGACACCAGGTCCCCGTTCCTGGGGGACGAGGCCGGCAGCTTCTTTATCTTTACACACCCCTCCTTCCCCAGCCCCACAGCCTTACCCACAAAGGCATAAAGACGTCCGTTGCTTAATAAACGATTTCCTATGGGCCCTAGCACTTTGGCACTGCAGAGAGAAATATCGCATTTTAACTTTACACGTGCTCGCCTGGCTATCGTAAGCACTTTTTATCCATGATCTCATCCGCTGCATAAAACCCACCACTCTCTCCCCACTTCCCAGGGAGGAAAGAGCCATGGTGATCCCCATTTCACAGATGAAGCTTGGCTTGATCATCTTAATAATACTTGATCATGCTTCATAATGAGCATGAGAGGCCAGACCTGAAAGCGAATGGACTACATGTCAGTTTCAAAGATAAGCAAAGCTAAGATGGTAGCTCCCCCAAGGTCCCTCTGAGACCTGCGGCAGAGCTGGGGTCACACCCAGACAAGGCCTTTGATCCCGAGCCTGCATTATCACCAGGCTTCATGACATTTAAGCCCCCACCTGCACACTATTTGGGACATACTTATATTAAAAATTATTCACTGGTTCATCTAAAACCCAACATTCTTGGCAGGGGGGTTGGTACCAGGTATTGAACCCAGGGGCACTTAAGCACTAAACCACATATCCAGTCCTATTTATGTTTATTTAGAGACAGGGTCTTATTTAGGGCCTCGCTGAGTTGCTGAGGCTGGTTCTGAACTCATGATCCTCCTGCCTCAGCCCCCTGAGCCCTGCGATTACAGGCATGGGCCACCACACCCAGTTAAAACTCACCTTTAACTGGGTGAAGTTTATTTTCCCCTGCTGGGGTCTGCAGCCGGACAGTACAGTCAGCCCTCCTTGTCTGAGGGTTCCACATCTATGGAGTCAACCAACCATGGATTGAAAATATTCAAAAAAATTTGCATCTGTACCGAACATGTACAGACTTTTTTCTTGTCATTATTCCCCAAACAATACAGTATAACAACTATTTACATAGCATTTACATTGTATTAGGTATTATAAGTAATCTGAGATGACTTGAAGCGTAAGAAAGGACTGCATAGGTTATATGCAAATGCAATACGGTTTTATATAAGGGACCTGAGCATCCAGGGATTTGGGCGTCTATGGGGGTCCCAGAACCAGTTCTCCGGTACTGAAGGATGACTATGACATACGAATTGACACTGGGGGTTTGTCATAGAGGTCTGGGTCCAGGACCCCAAATTCTTCCTTCCATGCTCTCTCCACCCACTGGTGCCCCTCCCATGACTTGCTCACACTCTGCATGTTCACGGCCAAGCCCATCACTGTCCCCAAACTATCAACTTCCCCAGCTTTTGGTGGCTGCCAGCATCACCTCATCACATGACCCACAGTTGTCACACCTCTCTCCGAAGTTCTGTGGCCCTTTGTGTTCACCAGCATCTAACCTATAGCACATGGTGTCTGGGGACATTGCGTAAACTTGGAATTTGCAAGTCTTATTGTCCCAAAGCCATTACAAACTCCTTCAGGATAGAGCATGCATGCTATATTTCTTATGCATGCATTTCGTATACATGCATTATGCAGGTGGAGGCAGGGAGGATTAGTCTACTAAGTCAGACTTGCTGTGCTGAGGGCCCCCAAAGTCACAGTTTTAGCCCAGCCCTAGGCTGGGGGGCATGGAACTTTCCTAAGGTGAAATCCAGGGACTCTTGAATTCAAAGCATGGTGACTCAGCCTTGCCAAGTCTTCCTCTTCCACCTGGAATTCTGGTTCCATTAGTAGGTGTTACAGTTATTGCTGGCTGCACAATAAGCTACCCCTAAATACAGAGGCTTAAAATAATGACAATCATCAATTTTGTTCATGAATCTGCCTTAGAGCAGGTGGAGGCAGGGAGGATTAGTCTCTATAGCAAGTAGTATCATCAGGGGCAGTTCACACTGGGGACTGAAGGATTCACCTCCCATATGGCTCAGACACAGCTGGCAAAGTTGGGACTGATAGGTAGCTGGAAACTCTGTCAAAGCTGAGAACTAGGGGCCTTGATTCCTTGACCTTCGATCATCTGCAAGTAACCTGGGCTTCCTCACAACATGGCGGCTGGTTCCCAAGTATAAACATCCCCAGAGAGAGCCTGGGGGATGCTGAATTGCTTTTGATGGCCCAGCCTCATGAGTTCACATAGCATCACTTTTGCCATACTGCCTTAGTCAAGGCAGTCACAAAGATCCACCCAAGTTCAAGGGAAGGGGTTATATCTCTCAATAGGAGAGTATTGAAGTTCTGGAAGAGTTTATGGGACTGGAAATATTATTGGGCCATGTGGGGCTTGTTATTGGAGAACACAATCACATCTTACAATCAAGACCAAAGTAAGACCTTTGGAGACCCTTAGCATTGAAAGTTTTATGGCACAACTTTCCCAGATGTTGACTTGGAGCTCGAGAAGTTATTTGGTAAGAAATTAAATGCAGGGTTGAGGATGTATCTCAGTGGTAGAGCATGATCCTAGCATGCATGATATCCTGGGTTCAATCCCTAGCACCACAAAATAAAAGAGAAAGAAAGAAAGAGAGAGAGAGAGAGAGAGAGAGAGAGAGAGAGAGAGAGAGAGAGAGAGAGAGAGAGAAAGAAAGAAAGAAAGAAAGAAAGAAAGAAAGAAAGAAAGAAAGAAAGAAAGAAAATTGAATCCAAAGCAGCTACAACACAATTCATTCTATATGATGTTATTCATATTAAAACATATTCACAAAATTTCTGTGTCTCTGTGTATAAGTGTGTGTATGGAGATGTGTTTCTTTTACATCTTAGAGAAGATGCCCTCAAGAAATTAACAATGGTCATTTCTGGAAAAGGGACTTGAATTGGGGGCCAGTGGGAATAACAACAGGGACTTATTCATGTAGCTTGAATAATTTATAGTGCAAATGTACTCTGGCATTGGATAATTAAAACTAGAAAGAAAAAGTACAAAGGAAAGGAAGAATAATACAAAGGTTTCCAAATGATGTTAGAATAAAAAGCAAAATCCTTAACACGACCCATGTGGTGGACTGGATCAACACGCCCAAATTTTCACACCCTCACACCCTTTGCCATGTGACTGCACACCTTCTACCAGACTAGGTAGAGGATATTTCCCTGATCCTCGTACCACTGACTTGGGGCTTGGCATTATGACTGGCTTTGGCCAGTGGAACATAGGCAAAGAGGTGTTTTTCCAGTTGCCCTCAACCACAAGAAGAGCTTGGCTCAGATAGCTCTTTCTCCCTCGGGCTTCATTCGAGAATGAGAGAAATGTGGCATTGTCCTGAGCTAAATCCAAAGCCAGGCACACAGCCTTGGCCTCCATAGCTGCAGCTGAGACCCACTGAACTTAAGGCAATTGAAAGACCTAAAAGTGGGAAATAAATGCCTCTTGTTGCAAAACACTCTGATCTGGGAGCTATTTGTTAAGCGGCATTATCACAGCAGAAACCTGACTAGTAGTCTCTAAAATCCTCAGTAATCTGGCCTTTGATGACCATTCCAACTCCATCTCTCTTTCTATTGTCCTTTTGTTCACCAAATTCTAGCCCCACTGGTCTTTGTTGGTGTTTCAAAGGCTTATATTTTTCCCATGATAGACACATGCTACCTGGACTATTTTTTTATCCTTATCCTGGCTAATTCTGACTCATGACTCATGTCTTCAAAGGACCTCATCCAAATGTACATTACCTCCCATCTAAGTTCCCTCTTGTCTGGCTCTCTGATAACATCCTGTCTGTCCCTCATAGCGTTAATATTCCCAACACAGTTTATAATTTGACACCTCTCCAATGTTTGGATTGCTGTCTCCTCCCTTGCGGTATAGACAGTTCTCCACTTTATGATGATACAACTTTGTCTTTTTCCATTTTACACTGGCGCAAAAGCGATAACATTCAGTAGAAGTCATACTTCAAATTTTGAATTTGGATCTTTGCCCAGCTTTGCCCAGGCTAGTGATATACAGTTTGACACTCTCTCCGGGTACTGGACAGCCTTAAGCAGCCGCAACGCCCAGTCAGCCACACGATCACAAAGGGGGCCAGCTCGGCTGCTATCGTGTGCTGGATTCAGTAAATGACATAAGATATTCAGCACTTCATTATAAACTAGGTCCTGTGTCAGATGATTTTGCTCAACTGTAGACTAAGGTAAGCGTCCCAAGCATATTTAAGGTAGGCTAGGCTACGCTACCATGTTTGGGAGGTTGGATTATTAAATGCATTTTCAACGTAGGATATTTTCAACCTGCAAGGGTTTTTGTTTGTTTGTTTGTTTGTTTTAACCAGGAATTGAACCTAGGGGCCTTAACCACTGAGCCACATCCCCAGCCCTTTTTTTATATTTTATTTAGAGACAGTGTCTTGCCAAGTTGCTTAGGGTCTCGCTAAGTTCTTGAGGCTGGTTTGGAACTGACAATCCTGCCTTGGCCTCCCGAGTCACTGGGATTTCCGATGGAATAACTTCTGGTTTTGCCTTCAATGACTACAGGGAAATGGAATGCCTACTGAGAAGATAGAAGAGTGGGCTGGTTTGATGGGGAAGAGAGTATGTGTACTTTTATCCACGTTAAATTTGAGCCAGGCATGGTGGCACACACCTGTGATCACAGCGGCGCAGGAGGTCGAAGCAGAAGGATCACACGTTCAAAGCCAACCTCAGCAACTTCGCGAGGCCCTGTCTCAAAATAAAAATAAATAAATAAACGGGACTGGAGATGTGGCTCAGTGGTTACGTGTCCCTGGGTTCAAATCTTGGGGATTGAATCCTTATGTGAGCCCAAGTCCCCCAAAGGCAATTTGGAGAGGAATCTCAGAATGCGAGGGCCAACTAGAGAAATGACCTAGTTCAGCTTTCCCCAAAAGCAGACTCTAAGACAAGGATTTGTGTGCTAGTGGTTTGTGGGGAGGAGACCTCCAGAAACACTAAGAGGTGGGTGGAGAGGGGACAGAGAAGGGATGCAAGCAAGTGAGGTCTGGGGGCCACAGGAGCTTAATCGTGCTGGGAGCTCTGGAACATGGTGGCGAGCAGGCATGCCCTGGCTACACATGCAGACTCCCCCGGACCCGGCTTCTGGGCTCCTCCCGGGGACTACTTATTCCTTGGCACTTCCACACTGCCATGCATACGAGAAGAAAAGGCCGTGGTGGTCGAAGAAAGCCCTCCAGCAAGGAGATGCAGTCATGAACAGAAAGGGTAGGTTCTTAACCCTATAAAGGGCACCGCGCATGCGCCTAGATACTCGCAAGTATTTTCATGTTCTGTGTCCACCAGAACCATTTTAAAGATGGGGAAACAGGGTTCAGGGATGTAACCCAGTGGTAGAGTCCTGAGTTCCATCCCCAGCACCAAAAAATAATGCAGGAGGAGGAGGAGGAAGAGGAAGAGGAGGAGGAAAGGGAGAGGAGAAGGAGGAGCAGAATCACCTCAGGGCAAAATGTGGCAGGTCACTGGAAACCACTGTGTCCCAGTGACCAGCCAAGTAGACATGAGTGTCTGCAGGGCATTGGTGCGACTCAGAAACTTCCAGCCCCACTGTTACAAGAGGAAATGAACACAGAGAACTCGGAAGAGCCATAACGAAGATGGTCATGTTAATAACTTGTCACAAAAGACCGAGTTGGAAGAGGAAGTAGAAACGGTACTATTGTCAGTGGGCAGGACCCACAGTAACTGGAAGTTTCTGAAGCAAACGAAACAACTTAACTGGCACTGCGGCCGACGGAGATGGGAAATCGACTCCACAGCACCTGCTCCTGAGGACCTGAAGAACCTTCCCTGGGAAGTTGACTCTGGGGGTCACGTGGGGCTGCCCTCACTGAGCCTCAGCTTGCACACTCGAGCTCACTCCACTGTAGACAAGAGAAATACCGAAGGGCCCCCAATGACACACAGAGCTTTCTCAGTCACATCAAGGACAAACACAAAGGAAATTAATTGAGCCATGCTATGTGAAGGCAGAGCTGGTTTTGAAGAATTGTAACAAACGGCTGGGAAAACATGGACCAGAAAAAATTGGAAAGCTGAGTTAATGCTAAACAAATTATGAATCATTAACAGGAGCTGGAAAACAGGCCTGTGACGGCTGATGAAACGAAACGGGGGGAAGAAGACAGCAGAAAGGGAAGGTACTTGACTGTCTTCAGGTCTGTGTGAGATCATTGGTGGTTTTCTTGTCATTAGGTGATTATGACTTGGGGGTGGGGTGGGGCGGGGGAGAAGGGAAGGGTCATTAAGTCAGAATGACCCACAGATTTTTTTTTTTTTTTTGGTTACCAGGAACTGACCTGGGGATACTTTACATCCCCAGCCCTTTTTATTTTTTAACTGGAGACAGGGTCTCACTAAATTACTTAGGGCCTCACTAAGTTGCTGAGGTGAACTTTGAGTTCGTGATCCTCCTGCCTCAGTCTCCCAAGCCACCAGGAGAGATTTTTCAAAATGCAGGCGACCCACGCTAGCTTTAGCAAATCCATCAGGATGCCTGTCTCATGCTCACTTTGACATCTGACATCTGATGTCCTACAATCTTGTCAAAACTGTTACTTCATGTCCCAAGTGTTGGCCTCACTACGTCTCCCCCTTCTGCTGCTTTCTGTGGAAAGCAAAGAGCTGGCAGGGAGTCTTTTCTCCCGCGTGCACCCTCTTACGACACTCAGACGAGACTGCTGAGCCCCTGAGAACGGGACCTGGCTGGCTTCATTTGTCCTTGTCTTCTTCCCCTGGCCCCCCACAGTGCCCAGTACACAGCCAAGCTCCCGGATGTTGAACCCGTGATGCAAGCATATCCTCACTCCCAACTGGGATAACCATTTCTAGGCATTTCCTCAAAACCAGGCAGATCACTGAAGGGACTATGGCCTCTCCCTAGGTGGAAATAGTAAAAAGAAAAATACCCACTTGGCAATGGTAGAAAATTAGGCCAATGCCCTCTTGGGGACTTTGTTAGTTCTCTCAGTCAGAAGAAGCAGCAGCAACGGGCTGGGCTCGATCTATGCTGTCACAGGGCTTCCCTGGCTGCTGAGGTCCCATAGGGACCACGACTGTCATAGCTACAGTGGCTTTCCGGGCTGCCGTGACTGTTGTGGCAAGCCTGAGCTCCCTCAGGAAGGGCTGCCTAGGCAGATCCCCACCAGACTGGCCTGGTCCCGGGCCCCGGGTGATTTATGGCCACATCCGCACACACACACTCACTCATCCTGTCCGCAGACTGAATCTGGGCTAAGGCCCATAAAATAGGCAACAGCTATTGGCAAATTCATTAATTAGGATTCTGTTTGTACTTTTATTGTGAAGGAAAATCATTTGTCAGCTTAAAGTCAGACCCAGTGCCTGATGAGAACTGTTATTCTAAGGAGGTATCGACTGATGGCTCTCACAGCACCCCCCCATCTCTGTCATCACACTCCACCCCCTCCTCAGCCAGAGAAAGCCTCCTGTCCCTCTGCTCTAATCAGGGCCTGTGTGACCATCTGGTGAATCACCTTCTCGATATCACCTGGCCACTTCCCTGCCCACCTAACTCGGCTTTCCTTCAGGGAAAACACTGTGTATGTGTCCAGGGCAACAGCCCTCTCCCAAGTCCAGGGACCAAAGCTTCGTGACTCAAAGCCAGTCATGACAACTCCATTTCCTGCCCCAGTAATACCATTGTGCTCAAGGAGGTTGAGAAGAAGTCAGCTAGGGCTCTTGGAAAAGGAATGGTGGAAGGAGCATTCTCTCGTGAAGCCTTTGAACTTGAGCTGGAAAGTGATACCTGTCCCAATGAAGAGGCAAGATGGAGGACCAACTGCAGAGTAAAATGGCGGAAGGGCCTAGGACTTCCATGACATCTGTGAGCTCCAAATTCACCAACCAGGAGCTGTCCTGCTTCCGGACCTCTTGGTTAGAGAGAAAAAAAAAAAAATATCTTCCTAAAAAAAGCCTCGCACATAACTGCAAATATCCTGCACATACACACACACCTATGCCATAATCACCATAAATGCAGATGTCTCTGATAAAGGTTAAATTATGTTCCCCTCAAAATTCATGTGAACTTTGTCATTCCTAGCACCTCAGATGGCGACCTTATTTGTTGCAGATACAATTAACTAAAATGAGGGTTGCGGGTGTAGCTCAGTGACAGAGCCCTTACCTAGTATGCACAAGGCCCTGGGTTTCATCCCCAGAACCACAAAAAGAAAAAAGAGAGAGAGACAGAAAATTAAAATGAGGTTCTACAGTGGAGTGGGCCCCTAATCTGATATGACCAGTACACTTATAAAAAGGAGACATGAATGGGGTACAGGGGTGCAGACCTATTGTCCCAGTAACTCAGGAGACTGAGGCAAGTTCAAGGTCAGCCTGGGCAACTTAGAGAGACCCTGCCTCAAAATAAAAAGGGCTGGGGTTGTAGCTCAGTGGTTAAATTCTTAGTATCAAAAAAGGGAATGGGTAATTTGGGTATAGATTATAGGGGACGGATGATTTGTGCACATAAGGATTACAGTCATTTGGCCACAAGCCAAGGGAACTACCAGAAGCTAGGAAAGAGATCTAGTCCAGATCCTTCTCCAGCATCTTCAGACAGGACACAGCCCTGCCAGACACCTTAATCTTGGATTATGAGACAACCCGGTTCCGTGATTTAAGCCACACAGACTGTGGTAGTTTGTCACAGCAACCCTAGCAAATGAATTCCGACTCTTACATAAAATTCAGGGCCACTGTAGTATATGGGGTATGCTTTACCTATCGAGGACCCTAAGGTCAAGGTCATACGTTTTGGGTAGAGATCAGGTCTTCCCTAAGTGGTGAAGTCCCTCCAAGCATCTCAGATGCAGAACTAGCTGGGCGGGCCAGCTGGGAAGTTGCCCAAGGCACCAGTCTATTAGAGGGTCCAAAATACCACTGGAATAAATAGAAATATCCATGCCAGTTGACGCAAGTTTCCACAAGCTCTTACCAAAGTAAACAGCAGCCTTATATGGAAATTTAAAAAACACCCCAGGCTGGCACTGACCCCTCTCTTTGGGTATTTTTATAGTAGACACATATAGCTGCCATCAGCTCAAGTTCTAAAACCAAATATAGCATGGTGTAGCTGTCTTATTTACCACAAACAAGGCTTCATTTTATTGTATAATTTGTAAACTCTTCAATATGCTCCCCCTAGAAATTGTCTGCCTTGAGAAATTGCCAAAGAAAACTGATGTGAGGAAAAGTTCTACCAAAAGGCCATTTTTTTTTAGACCATTAATTTTTCTCTAGCCAGGGGAGGTAGACCAGTGAGTAAATCCGTCTGCACATGAGGTTTTTAAATTACTAAGTTTGGCAGAGTCCTGTCCTCGACCCATAGTATCCCTTCTCTCCTTTTTCCATGCTAAGAAAATCGGCAACTTGAGTTTGACACAAGGCCACCCAGAACGAGGACTACATTTCCCAGCGTTCCACAGCTGGCAGCAGCCACGTGGAGAGGTCCTGACCAATGAGATGGAATCAGAAGTATCACGTGGTAGTCCTGGGAGCTTTCCTTACAAAATAGTTGTGGACACCTTCAGCTGCTGCTTCTTGGTCTTTTCTTCCTTTCCTCTGGCCACAATATGAACATGCTGACTGGTCTCCAGATCACTTCATGGTCAAAGATGTCCGAGCTGTGAGATTCAAGGAGCCTGGGTCCCTACAGACTTCATGAAGCAGAGCTTCCATGTCAGTCACAGACTGCCCATCTCGAAGGGGCATTCAAAAGAGGAGTACACCTCTGCCTTTTTAGGTCTTCGTGCCACATACGGCCAAATGCTGTTCCGATAGGAAATCTGGGTTTTGCCCATAAAAAGAGGCCCTTCACAAAGTGCTAGTGAGTCTTAGTTTGACCTGATTTAAGCGAGCCTGGCTTTCTCTCTTGGGCTGGTTTCCACAAAGTCACTGCTGAGTAGTAAGTGCTATGACAAGCACCCAATGAACAGAAAGGCCAGGCATTGGGAGAACAGGATCCCAACTGAATGGCAAGGAAGCTGTGAGCCACCACCGTGGATCTGAAACCTGGCTACAGCGTCTTCCATCTTTCTTCTTTGGAGAGATGAAATGCTGAGCTGGGGTGCAGCTCAGGGGTAGAGCACTTGCCTAGCATGTGCGACGTCCTGGGTTCCATCCCCAGTACTGGAAAAAAAAAAAAAAAAAAGATGTAATGTAGCTTCCTTCCACTTGAATGGAGGCCTGCCTTAGTGACTGGCTTCTAACAAATAAAAATATGGTAGGAATGACTTCCAGGGCTGGGTCAGAAAAGATATCACGGCTTCCACCTGGTTGTCTCTTGGGATAATCAGTCAAGGAGCCCAGCTGCCATGTTCTGAGAAAGTTAAGCAGTCACTTGGAAAGGCCGTGTATGGGCATCTGATAGGCTAGTCTAGCTACTGTCCCGGCCAACCAGCAGACAGCCCAGCCCCCAGCTCACAGCCGACACTGAACAGAAGAGAGAAGACCTTTCCCGCTGAGCCCAGCCCAAATTATATATTTGTAAGCAATATTAACGTTATCATCATTTCAAGTTTTAGAATGGTTGTTATATAGAAAGAGATCATTGCAACAGCTGCATGTTCTACCCACATCCTGCTAGTCAGCCTACGTGGGCCCTCCGTTGCCGCAGAGGCTTCTGGAAAGTTCCGACCTCATTTCAGTGGGTTCCTGAGAAGACAGGGGTTCCGGGCACACCTGGGGTGGTGGGCTAAAGAGAGTGAGGATTGGTGGAATCAAGTGTCCAAAGAAGGAGAGATTAGAGTGGAGGGAACCAGCAGCCCTCCCCCGGCCGGGCGGTTCTAACCAGAGAGCACGTGTATGCTCGGGCACACACACACACACACAAAGATGAACCTCAGGCCACAATCCCATCCCAGGGCTCCACAAGCCACACTACCCACTCCTCATCTTGCCACCTAAAGATTCACCTGGTAGGGCCCACTTGACAGGGCCTGACTCCATGCCATGTGCTCAGTGGCATTAACTATACAGATCCTGGAATTTCTAGAATTCTTTGTTTTTGGTTTTTTGGGTTTTTGTATCAGGGATTGAACCCAGGGGTACTTAACCACTGAGCCCCATCCCCAGCCCTTTTTTGTATTCTATTTAGAGTCAGGGTCTCACTGAGTTGCTTAGGGCCTCGCTAAGTTGCTGAGGCTGGCCTCAAACTTGCAATCCTCCAGCCTCAGCCTCTGGAGTAACGGATTACGGGCGTGCACCACCACACCTGGCTACCAGAAGGATTTCTTGAAATAAAACGTGAGGTCCAGCAGCAGTAAGAGAAGGATGAGACAACCTCCCAAGACACCTAACTTGTAGGACAATCTCTGAGACTGCAGGAAGAGTCGAAGTTCTCTCCCTGCTTTGTGCTTTGAACTTGAGTATATTTATGTCTGATCCCCCACTCCTCCACCCCTCACTCATTAAAAGAAGGAAAGACAAAAGGAAAGGAGAGAGGGAAGAGGGAAGAAGGAATATGGCAGGAGGATCTGTACTTCCGGCTCAGAGACACTGCCGCCCCCCATCTTGCCTTATCGTGCCTTTTAGTCGTTCCCTCTGTCTCACCTTCAAGGGGGCCATGCAGAAAGCCCTTAGGTCCTCTGCTGCTGTCTGCCCTATTTGAGCACAAGCCCAGTAGGGCTGGGCTGCAGGCGACATAGACAATCTGGCAGGACTCCAAGACTTCCAAGTTAGGACCCCAGCTTGCCCCAGGGAGCAAGGCTTTGTCGTGCATGATTCAGCAAACTCAAGATCCATATTCATCACACGGAGCAAAGCAGGTGGGTCCCCGCTTTCTTCCGGGCAAGATGGACACTGAGCAAACAAATGAGCCCATGGCAGGTGGTAGCAAGTTCCATGCTAGGAACCCAAACAAGCCGAGTGGAGAAGTCCCTCAGGTCACCCACAAACTGAGATCTAGAGGGCACAAAGAAACCAGGCATGTGAGCATTGGATGGAAGAACATTCCAGGAAGAGGGAACAGCTAGTACAAAGCCTCTGAGCATGAATGAGCTTGGTATGTTCTAGAAAGAGCAGGAAGGTCAGTGTCCCCAGGAGTTTCCCAAGAGGGTGGTAGGAGATACTGTCACGGGGCTCACCAGGCGCCAGTTCACACCGGGCTGGGTGTGCCAAGGTAAGGAGTAGGGATTTCAGCTGGGGTCAGGAAGAGAAGGCGAGCTAATCAGAGTTCTCCTTTTTAAGTTTTCTGGGTCTTTTTGTTTGTTTGTTGTTTTGGTACCAGGGATTGAACCCAGGGGCACTTAGCCACTGAGCCACATCCCAGTCCCTTTTATCTTTTTTATTTTGACACTGGATCTCACTAAGTTGATTAAGGCCGTGCTAAATTGCTGAGGCTGGCCTCGAAATTGTGATCCTCCTGCCTCAGCCTCCAGAGCTGCTGGGATTACAGGTGTGCACCACTGCACCCAGCCAGAGTCCTCCTTTTTAAAACAATGCTCTGCCCATAAGACAATAAGGGGAAAATAGCAACGTGCTGAAGACAACTGGAAGACACAACCTCGACCAGCTGGTCAAAGTGAACGTCACCAGTACCTGGACAAATGGACAGCACAAGCCTTCTGATACCATGCACCAGAGACAACTATCAGCTAAGCAGAGTTTCTGTCCTCCATGCAGAACCCGAGTGGAGTCACCAGAAATATCAGACAAAGCCAAACTACGAAGCAGTCTGTACTCTTCAGAAGTATTCATGCGGCGAAAGGCAAGGACAGACCAAGGAACTGTGCCAGATTAAAGGACATTGGCGGGACACAGCTGAATACAATGTACAATTCGGAATTAGATCCTGGACCAGAAAAAAAAAATGTTTGTTATGAAGGACATTTGTGGGGCAACTGATGAGATTTGAATAAGACCTATAGATGAGGTAATAGTATTGTATCAGTGTTACTATCCTGATCTTGATAAATTGTTCTGTTTTTTTAAGAGAATGTCCTTGTTATTGTTATTGTCATGTTGTTGTTCTTGTTGTTGTTGTTAAGAGCTATATTCTGAAATATTTAGGGGTGAAGGGTGAAGGGGCCTCCTATCTACAGCTTAATCTTAATAGTTTCAGGGAAGACATAAATGTAAGTGTGTAAGAATGTGTGTGCATAGAGAGAGACAGAGCAGGGCATAGTGGTGCACGCCTGAAATCCCAGCAACTAGGGAGGCTGAGGTAGGAGGATCGCAAGTTGGAGGCCAGCCTCAGCAATTTAGTGAGGGCCTAAAGCAACTTAGCAAGACCCTGTCTCTAAATAAAAAGTAAAAGGGCTGGGGATGTGGCTCAGTGGTTAAGCACCCCTGGGTGCAATCCCCAGTACCAAAACAAAGACAAAACAGGGAGAGAGAACATGCCTGCAAATTGGTAAGAATATCAGCATTGGGGGGACCTGGATAAAAGGGATACAGGAATTCATGACACTACTTTTGCAACCTTTCAAGTCTGAAATTATTTCAAAAGCAAAACTTCATGAAATAGAAATGAAAGCGGCCCCTCTGGCCACGGGGTGGGGTATAAATATTGGAGGAAGTGGGGCAGGGGACAGCCTAGGATTCCCTGCCTGGAGAAGACAGGGCCGCAGCTTTCAGACCTCAGAGAAATCAAGATCCAACAGGTTTCCTGTCTCAAGAAAGCCACTCAGTCCCCTGCTGTTCCGCTAACAAGGGGCCCAGCCGGTACCCGCCAAAAGCCTCCTTCCCCCTTCTTTGCAGCCCTGCAGAAAAGCAATCAAAGGCTGAATCCCAAGGAGGCCGAGCGATGGGACCGGCTCTCCGCCGCTGGAGGCCGATCAGGGGCTGCGGAAGCTACTGCCTGCATCCCTGAGTGTCCCCCACCCCCAGTCACCCCCTGAGCCCGCCGCGTCCCCCAGGAGATAAGGCCCTCCAGGCCCCAGCAGACCTTGGCCGAGACCCTTTTGTCGGGAGCAGGGGCAGCCAGGCTCGGTTCGGGAAGAATAAAGGAACAGGCTTTCTCCGGGGGCTGCCCCTCCTCAGCCTGGTGCGGGGACGCGTGGCGCAGGCAGCAAGGCTGTCTAAACAAGCAGGGGCTGAGCCGCACACCAGGCGCCACGCTCATTAAACAGGGGGCCAGCCGCAGGGCTAATCTGACAGGCCGCCTCCAGACGCCCGGGGGCTGCAGGTGGACGGGGCGCCTCGGGCGTGCGCACGTCTCGGAGAGGCCGGGTGGTCCGAGGATCCCGGAGCAAAGCTCTGGCGACATGGCACGGAGAGGGCCTCCCTTTCCCGCCCTCCTCGATCGTGCACGGAAACCCACAGCGCCGTGGGGCAGGACGGAGGGAGGAGGTTCACACAGCCCGCAAGAGCGCCTTGGGGACGGGGACGCCGGTGGAACTTCTTCCCCGGCTCAGCGGCTCCGCATTGGACACCCGCAGCCTGCTTGGCGGGATTAGAGGCACCGGGAACCGAGGCCGAAATGCAGGCGTGCTGATAGATGGCGATCGGCAGGCCCCAGGAGGGCCGGCTCCTTTGCCTCTGCAACTCTTTTCCTGGAGACGCCCGCTGAGGCGCGGTGACTCAGACGCGCCAGAATTCAGGGCAGCCAGGGCCGCGGGTCTGGGTAGGGATGTCGGCCTGTGTGTCAGGCCCCGCCTGGCGCCCGGCCAGCTGGGAGGTTGGGAGGCTGGGAGGCTGGAGGTTTGCAGGCTCATAAAAAGAAATTGCTTGTTCCTCTGCCAGACGGGAATGCGCCAGGTTGGGCGGGGAGAGAAGAAAGGCGAGGCGCTGCTGAGGCCGGCACATTCACGCCCAAGATAGTGTCCTCCTGCAGGTCGCGAAGCTGGCAAAGATCTGCCGCAGCTGTGCTCGGGAGGACGGTGCCTCTGACCCAGTTGCAGGTGACCCAGTTCCAGGTGAGGAAACTGGAGCCCCCCACCCCAGAGATGGAAAGCCTCGGCCTCGGACTCCCACCGATACCTGCCCACCCCCCACTTCTCTATGACAGAGCAGCATCTAGGAAATTTGGGGACATAAATGAAGGACAATCCCCCCTTTCCAAGTCAGCCCAGTCCCTCCAGTTTGGACGCTCAGTGTTTGGCCCAGGCTGGGGCAAGCCTTAGATGTTTTCCAGTTGTTCAGACTCTCTGTCCTCTTGGCTTGAAATGGCCCCTGCATCCTGCAGTGGTTTCCAAACTAGCTTCAGATGTAGGACCATTGGTATCTGTGCCTGTGTATGTGTGTTCACGCACGCATGCGCGCCCACGTGCGTACACACCCATGAGTGTGTGTTAATTAATTTCAATCCATCACACACAGATACTTTGGCAAAGTACGATAAAAATGATTTGCTAGAAAAATGAAATGAACAAGAAGCACAAGGCCTAAAATGTAAGGCCAAACTTTTCTTGTTAGATTTAAGAGATATACACATATTCTGTCAACTTGCTATGAAAGCTTCCAAACACTCGATCCTAATTTCTGAGTTTAGTTCTTGGAGGACAGGTGCCAAATGGTTTGTAGACTGGCACAAACCTTTGGAGCACACTTTGAATAGCAGCGATGAAAAGTCAAGGTCAAAAAGCTTGTGGGTTCTAAGGGCTGGGGAGGTAGCAAAAAAGTCAAGGTCAAAAAGCATGCAGGTTCTAAGGACTGGGGAGGTCGCTCAGTGGCAGAGGATTTGCCTAGCATGCATGTGGCCATGGGTTCCATCCCCAGCAAGCATTGAAAAGAATAAAAGGAAAAGAAAAAAAGTATATGGGTTCTAATGTCACCCCTAGTGTTTAAGTGATGGTGTGACCTCCCTCTCTGAGCCACGCTGTCTTCGCTTGTGCATAGTGGACCCACAGTCCACTCCCGCTACAGTGTGCCAGTCCTCTACCTCATGTCCGGCTGATCCCTTCTTTCTCAAGCAGCGCTGCACCGGACGGTGAAGAAATTTTAGTTGCATCCAGCAGACGAAGTGCAAAGCCATTGATTGCTTCACTGATCCCTTTAGACAAAGCTCGGCCTTTCTCAGATTCCCACCCTCCGCCTGTCTTCAACGCGGTGGTGTCGGGCGCATGGGGAAGGGTAACAGAACCTGTGCCAGCACTTCTCAAACTTTAATGTGCACACTGATCCCTGGGGGCTTGTTAAAGTGCAGATGCTGACTCGGGGGTGTGGGGGGGGACCCGAGATTCTGCATTCCTGCCAAGCTCCCAGGAGATGCCCAGGCCGCTGGTCTTCAGACCACGTTTTGAACTGCAAGGGTTTATAAGGCATTATGCGGGGGAGGAGTCAGGTCTTTGGGTAGCCTTTCCATCCTCCCACCACCACCCTCACAAGACCCCCTGGAAGCTTCCAAGTCTCTGCAGTGGACGTGGGAAGCTGGTCTTGGCTGTCCCCCAAATCGTGATTGCTAGGGTGCAGACTGCCTTCTCTGACTACAGTCTGAGGCTAAAGAACTCGGGGTGCACATGGTTTGAACCCCATCACCCCAGCCAGCCATGCCTCCCCTCAGTTCTCGCTGGTGCCTTGGAATCCTTGAGAAGTCTGTGATGTCTCCCATCTGGACCCTGGTCGAGTCCCCGCAGCTGTCACCATGGCTATCTTCCACCATCCCTATGCAGGAACCAAAGGCAGCTCTGCTCGACACACCGAGCCACTGACCGAGTTTTTCTTTTTTAATGTGAAGCCTACCAGATGAGTGTCTGGTGCCTCCTCAAACTGTGTCCTCCCAGATGTCCCAGTACAACCAGGGACTGACCCACCACCGACCAAGGTGCCCCCCCTGTCAATTCTGGAACATGCTTTCCTCCGGCCAGATCCTAGGGTGGAAGATCAGATTGCTTCCCCCAGCCCAGGGTCATCTTCCCACAGTCCTCCCAAACCAGCAGGAACAGCCTCTCCCATCCGTCTTATCCCTTTTCCCATCCTTCCCTCCCCCCTTGGTACCAGGGATTGAACCCAGAGGTGCTTAACCACTGAGCCACATCCCCAGTCCTATTTTGTATTTGATTTAGAGACAGGGTCTCACTGAGTTGCTTAGGGCCTCGCTAAGTTGCTGAGGCTGGCTTCGAAGTGCAGATCCTCCTGCCTCAGCCTCCTGGGTTGCTGGGAATACAGGCATGTGCCACCGTGCCTGGCTTTTCTCATCCCTCTTGATCCACTGAGTAGGGACTAAAGGAATGTGGGAAACCGTTTGTCTCTGGACAATGCCTGACTTGCAACCCTATGGACTCAAGCAGTCTAATTTGACCAAAGCTGAGCGATGACTTCTTTGGTGGGTCAAAGACTGGCTGCTCTTTCTCAGTATTCTGGAATCCATGAGAGATCCAAGTGAAATTACTGCTCCTAATGATCTCTGCTTCATTCAAATGAAGGAGTCTTTCTAGCCCCAAGAATCTGTGAAAGACCATCCTCTTGGTGACTTGGAAATGGAGCACACTCCCTAGGGAGCCCAGTGACTAAGGCTTCAGATGACTCCATTATGTCACAGATCATTCGTGAGCACCTACTGGGTGTCAGGCACCAGTGGGAGGCCAAGGGGACAAGGGAGCCAGGCAGTCTCATTCTGCGTTCCAAGTGCTTACAAGTTTAGGGTAGTAACAGCATCAGCCCCCACCCTTGTGATGGGCCCTGCGATGGGCCACCCAGGTCTCCTTGAAGGGAAGACCTGTAGCCCAGTACCCAGCTCTTACGGTCTTCTTCAGTCACTGAGAGCCCCCTGGCAGGAACCATGCCCTCTGGGAGTTGCCCACTGCTGGTGACCGATTTTTGCAGAAGTATCACCCAAGGCAACTCAGCCTCAAAGGCTGAGCGCCCACCCCCTCTCCTGTCTCCCCTCCCCCAAACCTTTCCACACATCCGGGTACTGGCAGTGCTCCTCCTAGCGGGAAGATGCCTGCTGATCACAGAGGGGCGAGCTGCTAGCCACCACCTCGGTGGCATGGCTCACAACCTTGTGCCAGGCCTGGGGTTTCACACCAGAAGGGAAGAAGAGAGAATATACGGATGGGCTGAGGGCTTCTGCCACTGTCTGGCTCTCAGTGTCCTCACCTCTGAGGGATCTTTCCCAGTTCCAATCCACAAATGGTTCATCCGTCCCTAGAGAATATAATCAGAGGCATAATAAGCTGTCCACACCGCCCACAACCCTACCGCGGCCTACTTTGCCTCCTGCAAAGAGGCTCCACCCCCATTCAAGGCCCCCCAAGGTGTTTCACCAGGGAGGACCCTTCTGAGGGGGCCCTGAGAGCCAACAGGGCTCAGAAGGAAAGAGGGGCCCCTTCTCTAAATATTTCTCTCAGGGTTTGGTTGGAGAGGGTCACAACCAGTCCCAGCTCAGAGAGTGAACCAGGCCTGCCAAGAACCACCTGAGGCTGGTCTTTGTGAAGAAACCCCAGGGAGCAGGGCTGGCCCAGTCCCAGGCAGCAAAGGGACAAGGCCCACCCTGCCCTTCTGGTTTGAGCCAGGGCACCCACTGTGGCTGGGAGGGCGTCGTGGGCCCAGGCAGACCCCAGAAAGCAACCCGCGGCCTTCAGTCAGCTGCCTGTGTTTGTTTTCACAGCTGCTCCTGCAGCCTGGCTGTTCCAGTGAGCAAAGGAATCTGTTTGTCTGAGGAAAAGAATGTGGCAGAGAGGCAGGAGGCGGCCCTGGGCAGCCCGGCAGCCTCAGCAGCTCCACAGCTCACCAAAACCAGCTAGCCTCACAGAGGAGTCACCCAAGGGCCTAAGTGCCAAGGTCACGGGCTCAGAGACACCCTCCTCACCTCTCCCCACACCCTCTTGGAGGCTCGGCTCCTCCATGGGCCAGGGCTTTGCCCAGAGTTCTCAGGACAGGTGCCAGGCTGGCAGCCTGGGCACACAGGAATGGCCCACCCGCCAAACTGAGGTATTTTATTTATTTCTCCCTTTTACAGACAACCCCTCCCCCTCCACCACACACACACACACACACACACACACACACACACACTCTCACACACACACACACACACACACACACAGTCTAAGAAAGCAATCAGTCAGTTGTGTGTGTGAGGAAAGAACACGCAGAACTGAAAGCAGACAACTCCACCGCCAGGCCTGCAATGAGCCCAGTAATGAAGAAGCAGGGGAAGTATCGAGAAACACCCCAGAGCCCTGACCCTTGCCTCAGCACCAAGGTTTGTCTGGTGTCAGCCCAGCCAGCAGAGGCAGAGTTGGGCCCAGAGAGGGCAAAGGTTGTGTGCCAAATGGGAGGTCCAGGCCTGTTATCCTTGTTCTAGAACATTCTGGGCAGCCATGGAGACACCTGGAATCCGAAATGATTCCAGTGCCTACGTCCTTAATATTGAACATCCCTCAGTCCTCTAAGGCTTGTTCTGAGTCAGAAGAAACAGGGTGGCCTTCCCACGACAGTGCCTGGCTTAGAGCAGGAGCAGTCGGCCATTTTTTTTTTTTTTTTGAGGTAAAATTTATACAACATAAAATTCATTATTATCAGCATTTTAATACTATACAACCACCACTACCATCTAATTTCAGAACACTTTGTGACCCAAAAAGGACCTCTGAACACATTCAAAAGCCATGCCCTGTCCTCCCCTCCCCCACACCCCAGGCACCCACTCATCTTTACCACTGAGCTACATCCCCAGCCTTTTTTATTTTTTTTATTTTTGAGATAGGGTCTCACTAAGTTGCTGAAACTGACCTCGAACTTGGAATCTTCCTGCCTCGACCTCCTGTAATCCTGGGATTACAGGCATGTGCCACCAAGCCTGGCTTCATCTGTGGCCTTTTGTGACTGTTTTTTGTTTTTCTTTTTTTCCACTTAGCATATTGTTTTCAAGGTCCATTCTATAGCAGCTATCCAAGCCTGGTTCCTTTTAACGACTGAATGATATTCCATTGTATGGATATGCCATGCTTCGTTTATCCATTGGTGGACACTTGGGTGTTTCCATGTTTGGGCTACTGTGAATAGTGCTGCTATGAACATTGGTGTAGAGTTTTTGTGTGGATGCGTGTCTTCAACTCTCTTGGAGATAGATCTATATTTCTGTAGAACTGTCTATCCTAGAGACATTCAACTAGGAGCAGAATTACTTCTGAAATTACACATGGAATCACGTGGTGATTTTATGTTTAACATTTTGAGAAACTGTCAATTTTCCAGAGTGGCTACAGCATTCTATTCTTCCACCAGGATGCCGGAAGATGCCAATTTCTCCACATCTTCACCAACACTTGTGATTTTCCTTTCTTTTTTTTCTTTTTCTCCCTCCCCCCCCTTCTTATAGCCATTGTATGGGCATAGTATAGCTCATCGCGGTTTTGACTTTGCACTTCCCTGATGACTAATGATGTTGAGCATCTTGTCATGTGTTTATTGCCCCATATACTTTTTTTTTTAAATGTAGGACATTCCAGCAATAATCACCATGGGATTAAACAAATACTGAAGACTCTGGACTGAGGTCAATAGGAGCGGGGACTCTGGAATACCCGGTCTCTGTTCCCTTGGCCCAGATGTCAACACCCCTAGTAATTTCAAAAACTGGGTCCACTCAGGGGTCAGGAGCAGCACACAGACAGAAAAGGAGGGACGTGTTGCTTCCGCTTGTGTATCTACTGTTTTCCTTCTTTGGACTAAATTTTCAGGATTAACATCAGTAGGACAAAGAAAAAAGACAAAATTGCTGCTGTACTTTTTTAAATCACTTCAAGGTAAATGTTTTACTCTGACTTCCCAAGCACCGGATATCATTATAGTATTGGAAATTTTTTAGTAACCATCCACATAAATTGTTTTCTATTTTAATTTTATATTCGCATAATGTAAATATATAACCCACAGGTATATTTTCTTTTCTGTGACTTATCTGTATTTTATCATTTATTAGTGTTTTCCTGAACACTTCAGATGAGTTCTTCCATAAACTAACTGTATCAATCGAATTTTTTGTCTTGTCTCTATTTATAATTTGGTTGGAATGTGATTTGGATTTTTTTTCCTTTGTGTTAGGCATTTTTTATTATCTGTACAGTCAGTCTTTATTTTCTATTTTCTGGTTGCTTCCATCACATCAAAATTTTTAAAATCCTTCCCCAGGGTAGAGCATGGATTTAACCTATGATTCTCAGAGGAAAACATTCCCATCCCCAGGAAATCACGAAATCTCCCTGATGGATCATATGACATTGGCTTCTTCCTGTTCCCAAAGTCATTAAAGGAACACAGAGCAGAGGGGGTTCATTTAGTGTCACTATAAAGATCCTGGACTCTGGAGCCAAAATGCTAGGTTTAAACCCCAGCTCTGTTGCATGGACAATTTGCTTAATTCTCTGTGCCTCAATTTCCCCATCTGTAAAATGGGAATGATGTTAATTCCTGATTGGTAGTTTGTTGAGAAGATTAATTGGTACCCTAGATATATCTAAGTTTATCTAAATTAGGCTGGGATGAAGCGGGCACTTTTTTTTGGGGGGGGGGGACCAGGGATTGAACCCAGGAGTGCTTAACCACTGAGTCACATCCCCAGCCCTTTTAACTTTTTTATTTTAAGACAGGATCTTGCTAAATTGCTTGGGGCCTCTCTAAGTTGCTGAGGCTGGCCTCAAACTTCCAATCCTCCTGCCTCAGCCTCCAGAGCCCCTGGGATTACAGGTGTGTGCCGCAGGCTAAGTGGGCACTTTCTGATTAGGTCACAGAGGACTAGAGACAGGACTGGCCATCTGGGCTCCTGGACTTTGCCCTTCCTTTTCTGTTTGCTTTGAGCTGAGGTTGTCAGACCACCTGGCCCGCTAAACTGAGAAAGTAAGCGCATGGAATGTGCCCGCTTACCTGCCAGGAGCCCCCAAAGCATTGTGGTGTTTGTTTCTGCACACCCAGGGGGGTCAGTTAGGGATGAAAATAGCCCTGCTTGTTTTGTCAATCCGCCTACAACGCCACGGTTGCTCCCGTTATCCCCTCCCCCACCCCCGGGGAGCCTTAGATCCAGGAATTTTAATTGACCTGGAATTAGAAATTTTGTTAACACCGAGTCACTGGAGAAAAGGCTGGAGGGGGGCGATATTCAAATGCCGGTTGCCTGTGACTTTTCTTCTTTTTTGTACCGGGGATTGAGCCCAGGGGTGCTCCACCACTGATCCACACCCCAGCCATTTTTATTTTTGATTTTGAGACAGGGTCTCGCTAAATTTCTGAGAGTCAAGCTAAATTACTGAGGCTGGCCTCGAACTAGCGATTTTCTTGCTGCGATTTCAGATGTTCACCTCCATGTCTGGTTAAATGCCTGTGAATTCAGGTGGGAGAGTCATGTTCCCAGAAAGCCAGTTCGTGCGGGTAGAGAGGGTGGCAAATCTCAGTCAGACAAGCCATGGAGGCAGACACAGCCAAGACTGAGCAAGGGTCTTCATGCTGTGGAAAACAGAAAACCGTGATCCCCACTTCCCTCCCAACGGGATGAAGTTCAAGTCCCTCATCTTAAAATGCAATCTCAGTTGGGCGCCACGGTGCACGTTGTAATCCCAGCGGCTCAGGAGGCTGAGACAGGAGGATCAAAGGCATCCTCAGCAATGGCGAGGCACTAAGCAACTCAGCGAGACCCTGTCTCTGAATAAAATACAAAATAGGGCTGGGGATGTGGCTGCAAACATCCTGCAATTGCAATGCGGTCGCTAGGACTACTCATTGCTGGCCTTGCGACTCATTTGCCAGTTTTTCCCACACTCGCTGCTCCGGTCAATGCTATGGTGAAGCCAGGGCTGCAGGCATTAATTACTGCTCCCATTTTACAGAGGAAGCAGTTGAGGCGCCCCAAAAGGTGAACATCTAGGTACAGGTGTGATCAAGTGGGGTCTCCAGCCAAGGGTTCTGCGTCTTCGCCTGAAGCAGTGGTTGTGGATCTTTAGCGCATCAGAATTCCCTGGAGGGTTTATTAAAACCCCGGCAAAGTGGCGCATGCCTGTAATCCCAGTGACTCAGGAGGCTGAGGCAGGAGGATCACAAGTCAGAATTTAATGAAGTCCTAAGCAATTTAGCAAGAACCTGTCTCAAAATAAAATACAAAAAAGGTCTGGGAATGCGGCTCAGTGGTTAAGCGCCCCTGGGTACAATCCGTAGTACCAGGGAAAAGAAAGAGAGAAAGAAAACAGCAACCCTGGAGTGAGGACTGAGGGGAGGGGCGTGGCCCAGTGATAAAGGGCTTGGCTAGCATGCACAAGGCCCTAGGTTCAATCTCCTGCATCGCGCGATAGTACGCGCGCGCGCGCACACACACACAAACACGCACGCGTGTGCATACAAATGCCTCCCCACAATGCATGAGTTCCAATTCACTGGGGCCAAAAATGAGCTACTCTAACAAGGGTCCTGGTGACGCTGATGCCGTGGGACAGGGGTCCACATGCTGAGAACCTCTGGCTCCAAACGTGCCCCTACATCATCCCTTCTCGTGTCAATGAAGTAATACTTCCAGCTATGGGTGGCAGATTTGGGTCTTTGCCAAAGAATCTGTCAATGGCAGCATATTGAAAACGTACGGCAGGCACTGCAGCGTCCGGCCGCTGGGCACTTCACACACCAGAGAAGGCACTTGGACAGGAGGGGGCCGGGATCTGCTGGGTTTGGGGCTCGAGCACCTGGAGTTAATTGAGTCCCTTCTGGGGAGTCCCCGTGCCTGGGAAGGAGGAAGGTGACATGATGGCTCAAGTCCAGCACCATCAAGGTCTTGACTGCCTTGCAGCCCAGTCACTACTCCCAGGTGGTAATGCGTTTTAGGTAACATTTTCTGCTTACACTCAACAACGCAGGAGTCTTGGAGCGGTGGCCGGAGAAACGGCGAACCGTCGTCTATTGAACGAGTGATAATGGAATCCAGGAGGTGGAAATGACAAGTCGAAAAGTAAAATCGATGTCCTGGCTGTGGAATGACTGCCTGCCCGGTGAGGAACTGTGCAGAGGGGTCCCCTGCCGCCCCCAGCAGCGACCCTTCAGATGCTCACGGGTTCAGAAGTTCCTTGAGGGCAGGAAACCTATTTCCATCGCGGGTAATCATATCATGTCATATCCTGAGACAGCTTCCGGCCCGGAATGGCAAATCGGTTTCATTCTAGTGCCAGCTACAGCCGGTTAGGGAGAGCTCTCTCAAGCGTGGGGCTGAACAGTTTTCTGTATGTCTCTGGGCTCTGGCCACAATCAACTGGCCATGCTTCCCAGGAGCAGGAGAAGGCACCACTCTGCTCTGATTAGCCAATCCCCATCTAGTCCCGCCAATCCCCATCTAGTCCCACCTGACACATGACGCAAGAACTGCTCTACTTCTCTATGTCCCCAACCAGACCCCACGGCATTCCTGTCCCCAGCAGCCACCCTGGACCAGGCCAAGGGATTTTAAGTCGTATTCAAGGGTCTATGGACTCGGGTGGGAGCAGGGTTACATCTTTAGTGCCACTAACCTCTAACTGAAGACAAGCCTTCCATCAACACCACCTGTGCCTGTCACCAGGAGAAACCACAGCTATCTTCAGAGCACACCAGGGCTCTTGCCACGATCTCAAGATTGCTGAGACTCCTCCCTCGTATGAAATGATAGTAGTTATTAGATCTGCCACTAAATCTTGTTATTTAATGCATTAATAAAGAAGCCCATATATTACTGCCACACAAAGTTGTTTTTTAATATTTGGATAACTGCATTTCGATATAATTGGTTTCCTCTGTAATCCTATTTTATGCAAGTAAATACATTAGTCTGAGAAGGGGTCCACAGGCTTTGCCAGATGCCAAAGGGGTCCATGGCCCGTGAAGGTGGAAAAGCCCCTGCCAAGGTTTGCTTCTAGCACGTTCGGAGTGCCAGGACTCTGCCTGGCCTCGGCTTCAGGCAGAAAAGCCGGCGTGGGCAGCGCGGGTGGCCTTTGGTACCTTGTCTTCTTTGCTGTGATTTGGCAGCAGCTGGCGGCTGAGACAGTGAGAATTGGCCGCCCTCCACTCTGGGGAGACAGCTGACCTCGGGGGCTCCCTGGGCTCAGATGCCCAGACGCTGACAGCTCTGGCCCTGCGCCAGGCCTCCCCGGTGTGGCCTTCCTCAGCGATGGTCAGTCTGGGTCACAGACTGTGCGATGTTTCCCTCCAGCCTTCTTCTTTCTCCTGTGGCAACCCTGCCCTGCCACCGGAACCTGTTCCCTAGGAACCTGAAAGGCAGGCTTCGCGGAGCGGCAGCCTGACGGCAGCTCCAGGGCAGAGGACAAAGGCGACCTGGAGATTTCAGCCCAGCAGCAGAGACTCCAAGCCCCAGAGCCTCTGGGTTTCCATTTCATTTTCGAAGCGCATAGACCCTCCTCCCACTAGGGGTGCAGGTGCCACTGATAGGCCGATAGCCCAGGAAGGCGGCTCAAAATATCACCTCTCCGCGCCCCAGCCCCAGTTCACTTGGCAAACCAGGAAACTGGCTGAGAGGGAACATGACCTTCCCACATGGCACAGACCTGGGACTAGAATCCAGCGCTGCAAACCACCGGACCAGTCCTTTTCCCGACATTGCACAGCCTCATAAATAATGTAAGAATTTGGCACCGTAGCCATCTGTCTCAGGCCAAGGACGGGGGGGAAAATAAAACTGCAAGTTCTTCCCTATTTAAAATCACCATTTGAGTCAGGCGTGGTGGTGCACGCCTGTCATCCCAGGGTCTCAAGAGGCTGAGGCAGGAGGATCGCGAGTTCAAAGCCAGCCTCAGCAACAGGGAGGCGCGAAGCAACTCGGTGAGACCCTGTCTCTAAATAAAATACAAAATAGGGCTGGGGATGTGGCTCAGTGGTCAAGTGCCCTGGGTTTAATCCGGGTACCCGCCCCCCAAAGAAATCACCATTTGATGACTTGGGGGAATCACAGCCTCCACTGCTGTCCATTTCCAGGGGCCCGTGTTCACACTGAATTCTCTGTAACTGGCTCAACCGGAAGTCCAAGGCAAAATTCTTGCTTGTTTTTATTTTCAAAGGCTCCTTGAGAAATCCTAGAAGCGTATGGGGTGACTAGTGGAGAGCTCCGATTTTCCATCAGCATCCCCAACAATTCCTCAAAGATGTTTCAGGGATGGAGGCTGCTCTGCCGCCCACGGAATCATCTTTCCCACTGCTTTTCTTGTCGACAAGCCTGCCTGATACACAAGGTCCTTCAGGCAGTCAGACAGACAAAGAGCTGTGAAGAACGTTCCCCAAATCTCCATGGCTTGGTGAATGTGCAAAAAGACTTATTTCTTGCCCACTTCACAATCCAGTTAGGCATCCGTGGGAGAGTCCTCCAGAGGGTGATTCAGGGATCCAGGCTTCTTCCCTCTCATCTTGGTCTGGGACCCACCCAACTGCCACTCTGCCTCTTTCTCCATATTGTCAACTTCAGTAAGTGGCTTTCAAGGTCAGAGGTGAACAGGAAGAGTAAATGGAGGAACCTGAGTGAGAGAATGTTTTGGTTCGGGCACATCACTTCTACCCACTTTCCATAGGCTAGACTTCGGTCACATGGCCCCGCCTAACTTCAAGGAAGGCTGGGAAATGTAGTCTAGCTGGAAACGCAGGACGACAAGGAAACAGCTGTGGAGGGAACAGACTTCAGTGTTATACCACTCTTAGTAAAAGTTGTTTTGGTTGCATGTGACAAAATAGCTTATGTCGCAGGGGTGGGAAAGTGGATAGAGAGGACCCAAAGGTGGCTGTGCATCTCATAGAATCCAAAGGCAAGTTGACTAAGCAAGTTCATCGATAGCTTCTCGTTCCATGCGACCCCAGGGGACTTGAGCATTTTCTTGGTTCATCTCATTCATCCACCAATATTATTGAGTACCTACTAAATGCCACGCCTGGCTTCACATCTGTGACCAAAAAGACGAGTCCCAGCCCTCACGGGAGCTGCCATTATGTCCTATTTTTTCTGCAAAGCATTTTCTCTCCTCTTTGTACCCATGTTCCCAAAGCCTGCTGTGACCTTCGAATGGGATATAATGGTGCTGTGTCTCTGGTAGGACAGTGTTGGCTTGGGGTCTTCACAACAGACATTTCTGCTTCTTTCTCCAACTAGTGCTCCATCTTCTAGCTACCAGATGTCCTGACTACTGGTACATGAAGTCACTTGGACAGTAAGGGTTTCCTGCTCCTCAGTCAGAGCAAGTGCCTTCCTTTGGGTTTCCCCAAACTCAAACACGGAGATAGGTTTGGGTGTCGTTTGGGAGGTGAGCCCAGAAAGTCCAGTAGGGAAATGGGGAAGTGAGATGGAGAAAGGCAAACAGCCAGCAAGAGTGAGTGTGCGCACGGTTACTACGGTGGGCCGCTAGAGCGCAATCACCCTGGAACTTTCTCAATTGACCTGCCTGGAGCCAGTACAGTACTCACCATCAACTCTTTGATGGCCATTGGTCCAGGGGAGTTAACTCCCCCACTGCAAGAGCCAATCACAGAAGGCCCTTGAGCAGAGGGATTGGCAAGCGGGTGGGAACAAACAGGGAACCAAGCTCCGGGCCAGGCTTCTCCAGCATGATCCAGGACGTCCCTCCATTCAGCGGTGGCCAGTGCAACTCATGCGCTTCTTCCAACTCCACAGACCTTCTGAGCCCTGGTATCCAAGGTGGGACCGAGATGGGCACACTCTCGCGGTGAGGGATGACCATCAAAGACTGCGACTCAGGACAAACTTCCAGACTTCTCACTGTGGCCTCCGACCTGGCCATGCCTGCCTACCAGACCCCGCGCCTACTTCCGCCACACCTGGCACCCCCTCATCCTGCCGTGGTCCAGTCCCAATGTTCCTGCACTGGCTTTTCCTTCCACCTTCCAACTGGTCCTTAGCGAGGCCCTAAGCAACTCAGCGAGACCCTGTCTCTAAAGCTCCTTGGTTAAGCGCCCCTGGGTTCAATCCCCAGTACCAAATAAAAGAAAAGACCATTCTGTCATAAAACACATTCTCCTTGCCTCATTTAACCTCTCCGTGTTGACTCCGTGAGGCATTCATTCTCTCAGTTCTTACCTGGCCTCACCACAGGAGTGGAAGCACCGTGAAGACAGGGGCTTTCTCCACCTTCTTCATCGCTCAATCCCCATGCCCAGAACTGACTCTAGGGTATAGTAGGTGCTCAGGAAATACTGGTAACAATGAATGGACCTGCGCATCCACCAGCTTCATGAGTTAATTTTAGGAGAAGTCACCTCCTTTTACAAAGCAAGGAAACTGGGACACTGTGTGTATATGGGGGTGGGGAGAGTGTCTTTCAAGACAGTGGGTTCAGATGCAGGCACGCACAATCGGAAACCTATATACTATTAGCTTAGCTCCTGTATTGTGGGAGGAAACTTACCTGCAAGCATTGTTTAAGGGATTCAGGGAGCTTGTTAAATTCACAAACACTTAGTATATTCCTTGGACATAGTAAGTACTCAATAAATGCTAGCCTAGGACTCTTTCCTATGGCCAGGATGTCTGTGATTCAGTGCCTGGCACTCAGGAGACCCAGGCCACGGGAAGGTGATTTGAACCTGTCCTTGGGATCTCAGCTTTTGAAGAACCCACCGCGAAGATGAGTATATGAAGGAGCTGAAGAGGCAGAACCCCTAGAAATTGGAGTTAACAGCTGGGTGCAGTGGAGCACGCCTGTAATCCCAGTGGCTCAAGAGGCTGAGGCAGGAGGATCACAAGTTCGAGGCCAGCCTCTGCAACTTAGGCTCTAAACAACTCAGAGAGACCCTGTCCCTAAATAAAGTATATTTTAAAGAGGGCTGGGGATGTGACTCAGTGGTTAAGAGCTCCTGGGTTCTATCCCTGGTACCAAAAGAAAAGAACTTGGAGCTAACTTTACGGGTCAGGCCTTTGGAAAGATGAATGAGAATCAGCTGAACCACTAATCTGCAGCGCCCAAGGAAAAGGCTCCAAAAAGCTCTTACACAATTGCTGTCACGCAGCAGGACCATCTCCTACATCTCACCAAGACCCTACTTAGGAACTCTATGAAAAGGGACGAAAATTCTCCAAACCTCCCTCATTTCCATCTGCAACCTTGCTACCTTGTATTTCCGTTTATGAACTTTGCTTTTTTTGACCCTGACCCCTTAACTCAAAAGTCAGCCACCAAGACCTGGCCCAACTTTGTCTTGTTTCTATTGCTCCAGTTCTGGAACTTTCGTGGTGGTCGGCTGAGAATGGCAAGATCTCACAGGGACCAGATGAGGCGATGTCAGTTGCTTCTTGTGTTTCAACCTCCTTTCGGATGTGGGAGGGGGGGAGAAACCCAACCCACGTGGGCCACTCGGAGAACAGGCCCAGATAAGAGCTTATTGACAGGCCCAGCGAGCAGGCCCCTCATTCACACCGCTTCAAAGACAAACACTTTCCGTTTGTCGATTTGTTTTAGGCCTTGCCGAATCTGCAACTCTGTGGCCTTGACTCTAAAAATAAATCTCCTGCAATAATGACGAGGCTGTTGCAAAGAGGAAAGTGTGCAGAGAAGGGAAGGCAGAGGGAGGAGAGACAGGGCGGGAGGGAGAGAAACCGAATACCCAAACAGGAAGAAGGGATGTGGGGAAATAGCCCGGCTGCTTCCTCCCGACCAACAGCTTTGCAACCATTGCAAAAGCCAACAGCACAGCCACAGCCGGTGGTTTATTAGAACCCAGCCCTGGAGCGGGGACCGGTCCTAGCTAGTCATTTTGCCTTCTGTCAGCGGGCAGCTCACGGTGGCCCACCACTCAGCAGCCTCAGCAGCACCTGGGGACTTCTTAGAAATGCAAATTCCCCGGCCCCACCCCAGACCTGCAGCATCCGCATCCTCATGATAATGAGATTCCCCGGTGACTCATTCGCACCTTCAAGTTTGAGAAGCCAGGCTGGGTCCCCGGGGTCGCCAAAAGCTCTTCATTCTCCTCCCTTTAGACAAATGAGAAGCGCGCCCTTCCCCCACTGAGGGGCTTGCTTCCAGAAATTTCCTCTGGATAAAGGAAACTAGTAGCATCCGGGTAAGGTGCGTTGGCCACGGTTCATTTGGTTGGAGTGCAGCAGATCCCCCACCCAACCCAGGATCATTAGGAGTCCCCTGGACCCGCCAGAGGATCATCCAACCTCCACAGGACTGCCAGATGAAAACTCAGTGACACGACTTCTTCCAGACCCCCCAAGGGAGTCTCTCTGGGAGCTGGCCTTGGCGGTCCCTCTTTCCTACCCTCCTTGGCCTGTTTCTCCTGCCCTGGCTTCCAGCCTGACATGTTTCCCTGCCTTCTCGTCTTTATGAAACTCTATTTCACGGCCTCAGTACCGAGATTTTGATACATGCTGACACCCCCGCTCCCCGCCACCTTGTGTCTCGCTGACATATTTCAACCTCTTCTTACGGTTCTCATCAGTTCTCCAAAGACACCCTCCTTTCCTCTTTTCTGCCTCTGCGGTCATAAACTCAGTTATTTAGTGTGGATTCTGCTTCCCCTCGCTCCTGCCGAGGCCGGGCAGGTGAACAGCCAGGCCATTGTTTAGATGCTGAGCAGGTGACAAATAGTTATGGTTGCTCTTTGCTGGAATTCTAAATAGTGGCTGTCACTCTTCATTGACTATAAAATGTACAAATGTGAATGATAAGAAAGAACATAACTGTGGCCCATCTTATCAAATTTATTTTAGCTGTGCTTTAAAATCAATTTAATTTGTAAATTATTCATGGCATGTAGCAACTATTACAGACTTGCACTACCAAAACCTGTGCTTGAAAGATCCTGCTAACTTTTTCCAGACATTTTGTGAACGCTTTCTCTCATTTTTTTATGACAAAAGTAATGCATATCTGTTTTAGAAAATGTGGATACTACAGATAAGCAAAAATAATTATTTCATTATTATCACCTTTAATCCTATGACCAAGAAATAATCACTGTTGACATTTTAGTATATATCTTTTCAGTCTTTTGTTATTCTATACACACACATATGGACAGCTCTCTCTCCTGCTTGCGTGCACTCTCTCTCTCTCTCTCTCTGTCTCTCTCTCTCTCTGTCTCTCTCTCTCTCTTTTAAGGTCATTGCATGTATGCTAGCTTGTCTCCAAAGATGGACACCATCAATTCCCTCCCTTTGTACCAGACGCCCTTCCTCCACTGCACCCCCAAGGTGTTCTGGAACCAGCTCGCTGTCCTATACCAATTACACGCATCTCTTCCCCATACTGCGTTCAATGACATCCTGGTGACTCTTGAGATCAGCCATGGTGGCAAATGTTACCAATCAGAGTTTTGTTTTAGTTTGGTTGTTTTCTAGAAATCTGGCTGTTAAGCATACACGGGGAGGGGAGGCTGAGGCAGGAAGATCGCAAGTTCGAAGCCAGCCTCAGCAACTCTGTGAGACCCTGTCTGTAAATAAAATTTTAAAAAGGGCTGAGGATGTGGCTCAGTGGTTAAGCACCCCTGGATTCAATCCCCAGTACCAAAAAATAAAAATAAAAATAAATAAATTAAGCACACATGGCTTACCCCTGTCCTGTGTATACAGATGCCCAGGATTAGCTTCATGGGCAAAAACCTAAAGAGTCGCACAGGACCCCATGATCAGAATGGCCTTGTGGTTGCTTTAATGCTCTGCTGTCTCCATCTTGAAATTCCTAATAATTTGATGTTTGAAGCCATGCTGTGTAAGTACAGTGGGACGGGCCAACAGAGCATGCGTGTGAGTAGAGCAGATGCAATACAACGCGTGCGTGGGCCATTCGTACGGCTCGGCAGCATGTGGTGTTCACCATGCCCCTGAGCACAGAATTCCTGTGAACCCACCATGTGTGGGGGCTCAGCGAAACTCAAAGCCAGTACCAGGTAAGCATGTCACGTCCCCCAGTGTGGCAGTGGACAACTGACAGCCCTGAGAAGTCACGCTTTCCATTTGAAACAGTGGCTGCAAATATGGAAAGGAGACAATGACATTTGGAAAAACACAAATGACCAAGAACCCTCTCATATATTCTTACATCATGTTCTTCCTTCCTCCCTCCCTCTCTTTTGCAATACTCGGGATGGAACCCAGGGTCTTGTGCATACTACGCAAGCGCTCTACCACTGACTGCATTTTTTTTTTTTTTTTTTTTTTTTTTTTGGTACTGGAAATTGAACCCAGGGGCACTTACCAACTGAGCCACATCCCCAGCCCTTTTCTATACTTTATTTAAAAACAAGGTCTCTCTAAGTTGCTTAGGGCCTTGCTAAGTTGCTGAGGCTGGCCTCCAACTTGCGATCCTCCTGCCTCAGCCTCCCAAGCTGCTGGGATTATAGACGTGGGCCACCGTGCCCAGCTGTTGTCTTCCATGTATTAGCCAGAAACTTAAACTAAAAATGATGACAGAGAAATAAAGGAAAAGATGAGACAATGCATAGCTTCCTTCCTTCCAGTCCTTACTCATCAGCAAGCTGAAGGCAGAGAATGTGAACGTATCAATAGTCAAATAAAACACTTGAGTTACTTTTGCGCCACGTTTCCACCATTCCTGTAAGAACAAAATACATATGCATGTACAAGCAATGAAACACAAATTGTGTAATTCCAGTGATTCTGCATACTAGTTAAATGCTCTTATATTTGCATTTAAAACTGACATAGCACAATATATAGACAAATAGTACATTCGTGTTAATAATTTAAATTTTTAATTTTTCTTTACTTGGAAACACATTAAATAGCAAATAAACACTATAACTCAAGAGAGAGTGCATGGAAGAAAGGAAAAAGCTTTCTATTTTAGTGTCTGCTATGGTTCGAATATTTGTGCCTCCTCCAGGTTCAAGTTGAAACTTAACCCCCAGTGCGAGACGGTAGTAGGGGGTGGGGGGTCGGCAGGTGATGGGTTTAGTGCCCTTAAAAAGGAGCTTGATGGGGGGTACCCTGTTTGACCCTTTGGTCCCTTCTGCCAGGTGAGGGCTCAGAGTTCCTCCTCCCTCCAGATGTTATCGTTGTGGTATTCAATTGGGATCCAGATCCTTGGTGTCCCAATTTGAGCAAGACATGCAGAAGTAACAGATAAAGTACAAATTTATTGAAGGTGAAGGTGAAGGTAGCACTCCATAAGGCAGAGCAGAGTGGGCCCAGCAAGGCCCGGATGTCTGGAAATGAGTGTCTTATAAGCTGAGTTGGGAGGCAATCTCTTCCCTGTAGGGACCTGATTGAAGACCCGTTTGCTCCCATGGGTTACCCTGTGATCCCTGATTAGAATATTCTCCAATTCCTCCCCCTCATTGGTTATGTTGGAAACCCTAATTAGAATAGTGCCCACTTTACCCTCATTGATCATTTTAAATTTTTGAACCTGTGGCAGGAGTTGTCGTGGTGATAAGTCCTCAGTGGCAGGACTTTTCATGGTAATGGGACATTGTAAGCAGGGACACAATGACTTATCTCCCATGCTTGTTCTTCAGCGGCATTTTTCCTTTATCCTGCCTCCTTGGGGTCCCTGAAGTCCTACCTAATGCTGAAGACACAGCACCAAGATACAATCTTGGATGCTGCCACTAGACCCTCACTAGACACAGAACCTGCTGCTACCTCTGTCTTGGACTCCCACCCTCCAGAATTGTAAGAAATAAATTTCCGTTCATTATACATGCCCAGTCTCAGGTATTTTGTTATAGCAGAACAAAAAAGATGAAGTCACAACCTTTAATGATACTTTTTCCAGGTTTTTAGAACTCGGGATCCTGTGCTTTCTTTTTGTGAAAGCTGAAGCCAGCTCTGTTCTTACCACTTCCTGAACAGAGGTGTGTACTTTCTCTTGTGTAGGGCTAGCTCATGTGGGGTAAGGGTGCGGAGTCAAGACCCAGACTCCGGGAGGTGGGTAGAAGCAGGCTTGTGGCAAGCAGCCTGCAAACTCATTTATTGCGGGAACAGCTATACGTTTTATAGGTTTCTTGCCCAATCACAATGTGCCACGGGGGATCAGACCACCAGGTTCCTATATGGGTTCCCTTGGTAATGCTAGGTCAACTTGGGGCAGTTGTTTACTTTCCTAGGTGGCCGAAGCAGAGCGCTCCTCCCTGCAAGTTTTCCTTACATACTTAAGACATTCACTGCTGCCAGCCAAGAACTAGGATTTCTCCCAACAGTGATGGGGCCTCTTCCTCTGCCCCCCGAAGCTAGTCTGGTCTTCAACAGCTTTAACCAGCAGAATTTCACAGAAGAAAGCATGGTCGGTTGTATGTTTCACCTTTAAGAAGACAGGAAGTTTCCTCTTCCTACCTCTGGAGCCCTGAGCCACCATGAAGAAACGCCAGGCCACTCTGCACATGAAAAGTAGAAGCCATCTTGGATGTTCAGTCCAATGGAGCCTTCAGAGGACTCCAGCCCCAGCTACCTTCTGACTGAATCACGAGAGACCCCAAGCAAAAACCACCCAGCTGAACTCTACACTGACCCAAGTGAAGGACAAGAGGCAATAATAAACTGTTGTTCAATGCCACCAAGCTTTGGGATGGTTTATTGTCCTAGATAATTGGAACAAACACCATTCCAATTTTGTCACCTGTGTTTTTAGATTGCAAAGAGGAAATGAAGAATACATCTCAAAGTTGAGGTTTCCTGGATTTACGGGGGATAGAAACAAGAGAGATGTATTCAAAATGCAGCTTCTCGTTCCAACTCCCCAGATTTGGATTCGATGTGGAGGTGGCCTCGGGGTCTACATTTACAGGCCCCCCACATGATTCTGAGGCAGGCTTTGGTGGACTACAGTTGGTGAGACGCTGTTTCAGAGGGTATTACTCCATGGTGGTAATGGTATATTCATTTGAGGGTCACAAGATTCCCATCGCTGCCCCAGCTCTGACTCACAGAACTTAATGGTAGCCTGAGAGGGTTAACTGGAATAGAAGTAAGCCTGCCCATCATAGAAATCTTCTTGTCATATATTCGAAAGACAACAGAGAAGGCAAAGGGTAGCAGCGTATTGCTCTTCCATGTTAAGCAGAATTTTCAGGAAAGGCATCCAACTCTTACTGATTGACTGAAATTAAGTTTGCTCCTCAGACCATGCATGAAGGTGGAGAAAGAGAAACTGCCCATCTTCCATCTGCATTAGGCTCTTCCATATAATATCAAAAATTATTATTTTTTTGCCAATAGGATGACTTTTAGTTACCGATGTGTATCAAGCATCAAACAAAGCTACGGTCTTGATGTCATGCACACATTGTTGGATATAATTAGCATTCAGTGGACTCCATCTGATCCTTGTGGGAAATGTCCTAAAAGAGAGAGATGCTGTGCACATCTTGGTGAAATTAATTTACTCAAAGCCTCCTGGAAATGTCTGAATCCCTGGGAAGCAGGAAGAGATGTTAGTGCAGTCAGGTTCAATGACGACAGAGAGGGAAGGTTGAAAAGTGTTCCCTGGTTCCTGGGGCATGGCCACAGAAAATGAGTGTGACCACAGACCCTAGACCAAAGAGGAAGTGGGCATCTGAGGGGCACAAAGAAAGGAGAACTGAGGACCTTCCAGGTGGTAAGAATGAATTCTGTTCCACCTTATTTTCCTTGTTTGTGGAATAGTGAGACTGGTACACTCCCTGTAAGGTTTTCATGAGAATTCAGAAATGTAGCGCATACAAAGCATCTCACACACTAACAGCACGTAACAGCTCCTCAATAAAATGTTATTTCCCATTTCTTTTCCCCAAACTCTGACTGCTGAGATGATTCTCTCATGCTTCAGGTTTCCCCAAAGATATGGTACTGTTCGTTATAAGGGAAACTTGGGAGGGGTGGTGCATCAGTCAGCTTCTGCTGCGTAACAGACTACCTCAAACCTAGCAATTTAAAATAACACTCATTAATTTTTTTTTTTTTTTTTGGTACTAGGAATTGAACCCCCAGGGGCACTTAAGTACTCAGTCACACCCCCAGCCCTTTTTAAAAAAAATTTATTTTGAAACAGTGTCTCGCTAGGTTGCTTAGGGCCTTGCTAAATTGCTGAGACTGGCTTTGAACTTATGATCCTCCTGCCTCAGTCTCCCCAGCTGCTGGGATTACGAGCGTGCACCACCACACCTGGCTTGTTAATCTTTGTTCTTGCATCTCTAGACCAGCTAATCTCAGTTGGGTTTGACTGGGCCTCTCTGCTTCTGGCGGCTATTCTACCTGGGCTTGGCTCCTCATTGCAAACTGGGGTTACGTCTGACTTTGGGCCCCAAGGAGAGGGGCCCTCCTATGAACAGAATTTTGTGTCCTGCCTCAAATACAGATGTGAAACCCTAAGGTGATGCTATGAGGCGGTGGAGCCCTTGGGAGGTAATGAGATCACAAGGGCAGATCCTTCTGGAATGGAATTGATTCTCTTAGAAAAGAGACCCCAAAGAACTCTCTTGCCCCTCCCACTGTATGAGGACATTGTAAGAAGTCAGCCATCCATGAAGCAGGAAGCAGGCCCTCACCAGACACCAAATCTCCTGGCGTCTTGATCCCGAACTTCCCAGTCTCCTGAACCCCGAGCAGTAAAAGTGTGTTGTTTATAAGCTACCCAGCCTGTGGTAGCTTATTATAGCAACCCAAATTACTAAGACAGCATGCACGGAAATCGAGAGAGAAAAACCACCTGCCTTCCATCTGCACCAAACCCTTCCTCTGTCATCATTCCCAAAAGAGACATGGGTGGCACCATAATGCCACTCTAGTTCAGTTCTTCAGAGAGAAGTGCTTCTCATGGCAATGACAGAGGTATAAAAGGGTCCAATCGTGTGAGCACAGTTCAAGCTAGAGGGACATTCCAGGAAGAAAAGACGGAAGTACAACCCAGAAGCTGGACCACCTGACAAAGGCTGGGACTGCGGAGGAAGCACAGTTACTACGGGGATGTCACCCAACACAGAGAATGGGGAAGACAGACACTGGTTCTTCCCTCTTCCTGCCCCGTGACTTCTATCACTGTCTCCCATTGGTCAAACATCACCGGATCAGAGAACAAGGGAGCCAGGGAAATATAGTTCCCTTTGAGACAGAGCAGGGACAAAAAGGATGGGAACAGATCTGGGAGTAAACAGGTGAATGTGACCATATTTGCTTGGTCCAGACTTGTATGCACACCCTTGGCAATGACCCATCCCAGCCAGAAGTGTTTTACTAGAGACCCTGCGCTCTGCCTGAGCGCTTTCCCTGGTCCCAGGAGCATGCCCCGGCTGCAGGCTGGGCAGCTCAAAAAGCCAGGGAGTCCTCATTCCTTGGAGTAACCCTCAAGCAAAAAGAACAGGTTGGTGACTACATCCCCCGCTTCCTAGCTCCTTCAACTTGCTCCCTGTTGTCCCCTAGAAGTCCTCTGTGGGACTGGGCCCCAATTGCTTACAGTGCTGTCTGCTTCTTGCTACATTCTGATTGACCTTCTTTCCTTTCCCTCCCATACCCTCTCCTGTCCCAGATAAGCTGTTGGCGGGGTGGGGGTGGGGGGGGAATCCTTGTCTACCCAGGTGATATGGTTTGGATATGAGGAGTCCCCAAAAAGCTCACCTGTAAGATGATGCAGGAAGGTTTGGAGGAGAAACGGTTGGGTTGTGAGAGTCTTAACCTGATCCGTGAGCTAATCCCCTGATGGGATCAACTGAGTGGTGACTGGAGGCAGGTAAGTGTGGCCGGAGGAGGTGGGCATTGGGGGCGTGGCCATGGGGTATATATTTGTATCTGGAGAGTGGAGTCTCTCTCTCTCTCTCTCTCTCTCTCTCTCTCTCTCTCTCTCTGCTTCCTGATCATCACGTGAGCCACCTCCCTCTGCCACCCTCTTCCGCCATGAAGTTCCCCCTCACCTCAAGCCTGGAGGAATGGAGCCGTCCGTCTATGGACTGAGACCTCTAAAACTGTGAGCCCCAAATAAACTTCCTTCTCTACAGTTGTTCTGGTCCTGTCTTTTACTCACAGCAGCAAAAAAGCTAAAACAGCAGGTTACCCCTGGGAGAAGTCCACCATCCAGGTCTCCTCCTTCCCAGGACAGGCAGGACCCCAGGGTAGAAGCCCCACCCCGGGGCCAAAGGAGACAGACCCAGGACCCGGCCTCCCGGTCTCCTGCTCTGCACTGGGGCAGGTGGCTCCTCCCACCTGTCACAGCGCAGCTTCCCCTCCCTTCCTGCCACAGGAGGGCAGAGAGACTCGGGGACTCCCTACAGTAGAAATCGGGGGCAGACGGGGGCGTCCAACGTTCTCCCAGAATCTCGACCCCATTCCCACCGATGCGCCCTGTCGTCTGCTCCCCAGCGCCCCACGAGAGGCCACCCCTCGTCAAAAGGGAGCGAGTTAAGTGCCGCGTTACCAAGGAACTGCCACACTAGCCACAAAGTGACTGCTCGTTATTTGAACACTTTCTTCTATTTGACTGAATACAGGAAAAATGTCACAAATAGAATATTCATCACTGCCCTGGCGCCCTGGCGCTTCCTGCTTATCTCCGCTGTCATGTACGAAGCCGCTTCAGGTTCATTGGTATGTCGAGAGCGTGCCCAGGGAGACGTGCTGCTGAAAGGTTGGCCCACATGCTCCCCGCCGGTGACACCCCACCAGACACACGCCACTCACACTGACCCCTCGAGGCTAGGACACCGTCTGCCTAAGCGGAGGGGCCTTCTGCTCCACGCGGAGGGAACAGAAAGGACCCGAGGAGCCTTCACAGCCATTTAGTGATTCTCGGCATGTCACTTTTACAGACACCTCAGCTTCCAGAGCTTTTATCCTCAGGTGCTTCTCAGAAGACGCAGGATGGCATCCCCACCCCACTTCAAACACCGTCTGTTCCGAGATCCTCAGAGGGGCCAGCGCCGCCTGCCAATTTCCCAGCTAGAGTCATCGGCGCGCAGCGACGCTCGGTCTCTCCTCCACCAGTGCCAGGCTCCCCGCTCCTCCTCCAGCCAGGCCCCATCCTGCAGATTGCTGTGTCAGGCTGCAGGGAACACGTTTCTAGGACTAGGAAATCAAAGTATTTTATTGCCCTGACAATTAGAGATTATGTTCAACTGCAGGAACACAAGCCTGAAATCGGAGGCTTCAACAAGAAAGGGGCTTGTTTTTGTCTCCTGTAATATCAGTCCTGAGGCAGGCCAGCCAGGGCTGGTATGGCCTCTCCTTTGTTCTGCAGGATGTGACCATGATCCCGTGCTCTTACCATGGCTGCTGGAACTCCAGCCATCACATCAGAATTTCAGGCAGGATAGAAATGAAGGGCAGAAAGGGCCTCCCAAGCCGAATTAGCCTCTTTGTAGGGAGCACATCCAGAAATCCCACCCAAGAACTCCAGCTACAACTTATTGGCCAGTCTGTGTCCTGTGACCGTCCCTACCTACAGGCAAGGCTGCAAAAATGTAAGCTTTTAGCTGAGCCCATTGCTCATGATATATAAAATTGGGGTTCTGTGGGTGTTCTAGGCTGAATCTTGTCCTCTCAAAATTCATACGTCGAAGCCCTCCAACTCCCACTAGATCGGAATGTGAATGAATTTGGAAACAAGAATTTTAAAGAAGCGATTAAGTTAAAATGTGGTCATCTAGGTGGCCCTAATCCAGTGTGACAGGTGTCCTTATAAGAAAGAGATCAGAACACAGATAGTGCACAGGAAAGACCACGTGAGGACACAGGGGGAAGATGGCCAGGTGTAGGCCAAAGGAAAGAGGCCCCAGAGGAGGACCTAGCCTGCCGACACCCTGGCTCAGACTTCCAGCCTCCAGAACCGTGGGACAATAAACGTCTGTTGTTTCAGCCACTCAGTCTGTGGTATTTTGTTATGGCAACCTGAGCAGGCCAATGCAATTAGCAAGGAGTAAGAGAAGAACGGAGGAGGCGTGCACGTCTGTAATCCCAGCAACTCAGGAGGCTGAGGCAGGAGGTTCATAAACTGGAGGCTGGCCTCAGCTACTTACCAAGACCCTCAGTAGTTTACAGAGATCCTGCCTCAAAATACTTAATAAAAAGAGCTGGGGATGCAGCTCAGTGGTAAAGCACCCCCCCCCCCCAAAAATAAGGGAAGAATGGACATGGGTCAGCAGTTTCCAATAGCTAGCACATTTGGCAAGATGCAGGACCGTGCCTTTCTTTCTCTTCCTCCCTCCCTCCCTCCCTTCCTTCCTTCCTTCTCTCAACCCTTCCTCTCTTTCTTTCTTAATTACAGTGCTGGGGATGGAACCCAAGACCTTGTGCATGATAGGCCCCCACTTTTTGTACCCTCCCCAGCCCCCCAAGATTATGCCTTTATTACCTGAACTTTAAAAAATATTTTTCAAATATTTTATCATACTTTTATAAAAATTCTTTTTTTCTTGAGACAGGGTCTCCCTAAATAAGTTGCTTAAGGCCTTGCTAAGCTGCTGAGGCTGGCTTTGATCTTGGGATCCTCCCGCCTCAGCCTCCCAAGTCTCTGGGACTACAGGCATGTGCCACAGTGTCCGGTTCAGCTTCTTCTTAAGGTCGTGGTCATCAAGTGGTGTTCTGAGGGCCATACCACCCTCACCCAGACCAGCTCGGCAGCCTCTGTGTCTCTCATGTCTTTGCGTGGTTCTCCTCCCTAGAAACGCTTGTATAAAACTTGTGGCCTCTCTGGAATGAGCTGAAAAGTATTGAAATCAATCTCCCTCCCTTCCCCAGCCATAAATAGCCTGAAAGTCTAAAGTGGGTGCTTTGTTCATTTGGTTAATCCATTATCCAGGTGAAAGTACAAATTAACTGCCAAATGATCTAGATCAGTGGACTCTGAGCAGGTTTCCATGGGGTGAGAGTATAGGGCAGGGCCAGGGGGACAGCTCTGAGGGGTTACCAAAGAGCCAGAGGCCGGAACAAGGCCACAGAAGGCCCAGGTGGGGCTACTACCAGCAGAGGGGGTCCCTTAAACACTGTGGGCCCAGTATCTGCTAACAGGGCCTGTGGAACGGTGCTGGAGTCAAGATCAAAACTTTTCCAGGAGTTGGGGCGTAGCTCAGTCAGTGGTAGAGCACTTGCCTGGCATGCGTGAGGCCCTGGGTTCCACCCCCTGCACTGAGAAAAACAAAAAAAGGAGGAAATTTCCCAGGGAAGACCCTCTACCTCTGCCCCATCCAATTCCCTGATAAAACTTTATTTAGACACCACCTTGCTACAGTCGCTGTCCCGTCTTCTCGTACCTCCTGCTATGGTTTACTGTGCCCCCCGACTTTCATGTATTGGAAACTTCATCCCCAAAGTCATATGTTCATGGTATTTGGAGGTGGGCCCTTTGGGAGGTCATTGGGATTAGATGAGGCCACGAGGGTGGGGCACCATGGTGGCATTGGCGGCTTTTGCCTCTGTGTTCACAAAATCTGACTGTTCTTTCTCTTTCTTCAGTTGGTTCCCTTTGGGCTTTGAGAGAGAACACTTGAAGAATTCTTTGGGGAAATGTTAAACTTTCCCAAAGTCTTCCCATGTCCAAAATCATTTTGAATTTGCTCTCTCGGTTAAATAAATTTTGAAAATTGATTCTCTTTCTGTGTTTGATTATCATTTAGTGGTGCTAGGAACCCAAGGCCTCATGCATGCTAGGAAAGTAGTCTACCGCCGAGCCACATCCTGAGCCCCAAGGTTGAGTATCAATTAGCTGGTGTGCCAGTGTTTACTTGCTATCTCTCAGTATTCTATTCACCCCTTGAAATGCAACACCATGGGGCTGGAGCTCAGAGTCCGCAAACTACATTTCCCAGAAACCTTTTCGTTTGGTTCCACCAATAGGAGGCCCTGAGAGGAGATGGTTTGGTAGGAAGCTTAAAGGGGGCTCCAACCAAGTGCAGTTGCCTCTCTCTTTCCAGATTGGACTCTGACTGATACAGCTGGCTATAGAATTTGGATCTCAAAATGATCTTTCTCAGAAGTTGGACGACATTGCTTGTTATTTTTTACCTTCCTGGAGGATTTGGACTTTTTTTTTTCATTACCCTTGGAATTCAGAAATGTCAATGCCTTTAGGGATGCGTCTTATAATTCTTGTTTGGTATTCTGTCTGCTCTTTCAATCTGAAGATTGAAGTTTTTCCTCAGCACAGAGGAAGTGTTTATTCTATTATTACATTATTTCCTCTCCTACAGGCTGTCTGTTCTTGGCTTCTGAGAATTCTCATTAGATACTTGAATTTCAGGTCCTGCCCCATGTCTCTTAATTTTTCTTTTACACCTTAAAAGAAATTTCCTTGTCTGCTTTGTTCTTTTTGAGAGAATCTCTCAGCCCTCTCATCAATTCAGTCTTCAGCCACAGTCAGATGGCTACTGGGTCCCTGCAATGAGTATATCACATGAGAAATTGCACTTTTTCAAATTCAAAGAACAGCTGGGCGCAGTAATCCCAGCAGCTTGGGAGGCTGAGGCAGGAGGATCGCAAGTTCAAAACCAGCCTCAGTAACTTAACAAGGCCCTAAGCAACTCAGTGAGACTCTGTCTCTAAATAAAATACAAAATAGGGCTAGGGATGTGGCTCAGTGGTCAAGTACCCCTGAGTTCAATCCTCGGTGCAAAAAAAAAAAAAAAAAAAAAAAAATTCAAAGAACACCAACATATTCTATTTATTTATTTACTTATTTATTTATTTATTTAGATACCAGGGATTGAACCAGAGACACTCAGACACTGAGGCACATCCCCAACCCTTTTTATTTTGAGTCAGGGTCTTGCTGAGTTACTTAGGGCCTTGCTAAGTACTGAGACTGGCCTCGAATTTGCGATCCTCCTGCCTCAGCCTCCCCAGCTGCCAGGATTACAGGTATATGTCACTGCACCCAGCTGACATATTCTTTTGACAGCAGGCAGCTATTTATGGATAGTACTTTCACGTCATTCAAATATCTCTCTATATCCTGGGAGACTTCTGTGAGGATTGGTTCTTTTGTTTGTTTAGTTTGGCACCTCTCTTTTGTGCTGTTGTTTTTTCTCAAATATGTTTGATAGCTCTGCACTCCCAGCTCCTGTGGTTGATGGAGGCCCAGGCTTCTCTGTAGTGGAGGCTGGTGTGGATTTTCTAAACTGCAGTGGAAGATGTTGTCATGACAGTGAGAGGTGGCTGTTTTGGTAAATAAGGGCTCGGATAAAGCCGCCGTTCCTCCTGGATGTTTGGGTAGTTTCTTAGTCCATTTGGAGTGCTACAATAATGTACCACCAACTTGGTGGCTTATTAAACAACAGAGATTTGTTTCTTCTAGTTTGCAGGCTTCTTGTATCTTCATATGGACGAGAGGAAGCCAGCTCTCTTGGTCCCTTAAAAAGATTTTTTGGGGTGTTACTGGGGACTGAATCCAGGGGTATTCGACCACTGAGTCACATCCCCAGCCCTTTTATTGTATTTTATTTAGAGACAGGGTCTCACTGAGTTGCTTAGGGCCTCACTTCTGAGGCTGGCTTTGAACTCGCAATCCTCCTGCCTCAGCCTCCAGAACCCTGGGATTACAGGCATACGACCCTGTGCCGTGCTTCCTAAAAGGATTCTAATCCCATTTATGGGGACCCCACCCTCATGACCTCATTTAGTCCTAATTACCTGTCAAAGACCCCACTTCCACGTTAGAGGGTAGGGTTTCGCTATGTGAATTTGGGGGACACACGAGCATTTAATCCCTAAAAAGGTGAAAACTCCCTTCTCTCATGGCAAACACCTGAAGCCATGCCCTTCCTCCGGTCACAGTTTGTGGGAGTATCCTGGGTCAAAACTCTCAAAATGGAAGATTATTCTTATGGCTTTAGGGTAGACGCAAGAATCAGCCCTTGCTCCCTCCTTCAGTCCTTGATGCCTCTGGTCTTGGGATTCTTCCAGAGTTTTCCAGAAAACTCACCTTTGAGAGAGAGAGTCCCCTTTTGCCTGTGTTGAATTTTAGAAACTTCAGGGCCACTCTGAGGATCTACAACCCCAACCCCTTTTTTAAAAATTTTTATTTTGAGACAGGGTCTCACTAAGTTGCTGAGGCTGACCTCAAACTTCAGATCCTCCTGCCTCAGCCTCCTGAGTTGCTTACAGGCATGTGCCACTGCACCCAGATATCAACCATCTTGAACAAATATCAGTTGGTTCCTCTGTAGTGACACTCTCTCCTCCCTTACACCCCTCCACACACAGGTACTTATGTATTTTAAATTTGTCTGTCAGATTGGTGGAGTTTGAAAGGGGAACACAAATGATAAGTCAGCCATCTTGAAAGACAGCTGGCTTCTTCATGTTTGAGGAGATCTTTGAAGCTGGACAATGGATACATGAGTGTTCTTTACAACATCCTCTACTTGTGTGCTTGAATTTTTTCTTAATTAAGAGGTTTTTTTTTAAGTAAAAAAAAAAAAATCAGTATTTAGAAAAGAATGCTACTGAATGAAATATTTTCTCCAAGATATTTGTAGCCCAGGGATTCTCCAACTACAGGGGCTGTTTGAGAGTGGGGGGAGGTGCATAACCTTCCTCCTGTTGCAGAGAATCATTGAGAATAATGGTGCGTCCTGAGACAATTTTCCCAGGAGACTGCTCTGTCCCCAGGAGCTGTGTGGAAGCAGAGATCAAAAGGGAAACCGTCCACTGCCCCTCCGGAAGCTGCTGTAACCCCACCCACCACTGCAGGATAGAAGGTTAACCTGCAAGTTCAACAAGACTCCATAGAAATCCTCTGAGGTAGGTATTTTCTTATACTATATTGTCTCCAAGGCCATTGGAATCTTTTTTTTCAATTGTTTTGGTGCTGGGGAGGGAACCCAGAGTCCCCTCACCCTTGGAAATCTGAACCTTGGCTGGGTATTTGATTGTATTAAAGAGTAAATTATAGCAGGGCACAGTGGCACGTGCCTGTAATCTTAGGCCCTCAGGAGGGCGACTCAGGAGAACAGTGAGTTTGAGGCCAGCCCGGGTCACTTAGCAAGACCCTGTCTGAAAATAAGATTAAAAGGGCTGGGATGTAGTTCAGTGGGACAACACCCCTGGGTTCAATCCCCAATACCACCCCTGACCCACAATAGCTAATTGTTAATTTTTAAGGTAACTCTATGTCACCTTAATGTAATTGTGGCTATGTCCTCTTTCAGAAGTACATACTAAAACAATTATAAATGAAATAACGTGGTGTCTGAGATTGGCTTCAGAATAACAAAGAAAGGTGAATATACCCGGATATGTTCACCAAAGACACACCAGAATGTTCACAGCAACTGTTTAGAATGGCCCCAAACTGGCACTACCCAGATTCCAAGTGAGAAGAAATTGGATAAACTTCAGCATATCCATACAACAGAAGTCCACGAAGCAATAAAAAAGTTAAGGACTGATCCACAGGCAACCTGGACAAATGTCATCAACATGATGTTGCCCATAAGAGGTCATGCTCAGGAACCTATAAGGCACAATTCCTCTTATGTAAAGGTCCAAAATGGGCAAAATTCATCTATGACATTAGAAGTCAGCATAGCAGTCGCCCTGCTGGGGGGAGGGGTGGATAATAACTAGAAGAGGGTCTGAGGAAAGATTCTGGGACCTGGTCATATTTCATTTCCTTGTCCTGTGATCTATTCCACAGGTATGCCCAGCATGCTGTGTCTATTTATTATATGTGCACTTTTCTGTAGAGTATATTATATTTTGATTAAAAAAATGCAGATCATCACCATTCAGGAGGGGCATATGGACAGAGCAAGATGGGTCATGGGTTCATTGTCATTGGGTTCCAGTGAGGGGGACGTTGGGGCTCATTACAGCATTTAATCTGCTTTTGTTTGAGTTCAAAATTCTCCACAATAAAGTAGCTTTTTTATGTGGTCTTATTTGTAAATACATACTTTCTCCAGTGAGGGTGGGAGATGGTGTGATTATGTTTTTAATTTAAAGAAGGTGGAGGGAGGAATGTCCAAATGCAATGTCGCGTACTTCTTTCTATAGCAATAAGGGTAGATTTCCTAGTCGGAGCCCTTGACCTTCCTCTCACCTCCCTCCTCAATACCCTCCAGGACCTCAGGATCCCAGCCTGTATGTTCAGGGACAATTGTTTTTGCAAGAAGAAAGCTGTCCAGAGCTTCCATTAGCCACTACGCATTTTTATTGATTTCTATCTGCCTTGTTCCAAAGATGTATTTAAGTTTAAGATGCATACAATAGAACAGCATAAAACAAATTACAAGTAAATAAGAACAAATGAGGTAAAGGAAAAACAAGAATAAGAAGGTGAGATGGAGCTAAAAGAGGTGACTCACAAAATACCTGCCACAAAACCCTCTGTGCTCTCTGCAAGCAAAAGGTAAGTTTGAATCTGAGTTCCCCAGCAGCCTTGGTGAAAAGGGAAAACTAGCATGCTGTACTTTGAAGAACCAGTGATACAAAACCAAGCAGGTTATATAACATGGAGACCAGGGAGGCAAGTTTTCACCATAACTACCATAAAATGATATCATGAATGTATTAGTCAGCTTCTCATTGCTGCAACCAAAATACCTTATAAGAACAACTTGTAGGAAGAAGTATTTATTTTGAGCTAGTGGTTTCAGAAATTCAGTCCATGGTTGGCCAACTCCATTTCTCTGGCCCAAGGTGGCAGAACAGCATGGTGGAGGTGTGTGGTGAAGGAGGACTGCTCTGCTCGTGGTGGCCAGGAAGCAGAGGGAGGGGAAGGGGACATGATGAAGTTGCACCCTTCCAGGGCAGGCCCCGAGTGACCCACCTCCTCCAGCCACGCCCACCTGCCTACCGGAACCGCCCACTCAGTTCATTCAACTCGGATGGACTGATTAGCTTCCAGCTCATATCATTATGATCGCTTCCCCTCCAAACATTCCTACATTAACACAGGGGCTTCTGAGAGACCCCTCATGTCCAAGCTGTAACAATGAACAACCTCCTTACATCGCACACAGCAAGAAAACGGACAAAAACATCTTAGCTGCATGCCACCATATTCCTGTATAGCAACAAGAGCCATGATACCGTTTGGGGGTGTTTTAGTCAGCTTTTTCACCTCTGTGACTACAAGACTAACAAGAACAATATTAGAGGAGGAAAATTTTTATTTGGGGGCCCACAGTTTCAGAGGTCTCAGTCCATAGACAGATGGCTCCATTCCCCAGGGCTCCAGATGAGGCGGAACACGGTGGTGGAAGAGTGTGGCAGAGGGAAGCAGCTCACATGATGATCAGGAAGCAGAGAGAGACTCCACCCTCCAGATGCAAATATCCACCCCATGGCCACGCCCCCAAAGTCCCACCTCCTCCAGCCACACCCACCTGCCTCCAGTGACCACTCAGCTAATCCCATCAGGGAAATTAAGTCATTGATTCGGTTAAGACTCACAACCCAATCATTTCTCCTCTGAACCCTCTTGCATTGTCTCACATGTGAGCTTTGGTGGGACATCTCACATCCAAACCATCACATGGGAAACCATCTTGGGGGAAGGGAAAGGGGCTTCACACTCGATGGCTTCACCTGCACCATACTTTGGAGTATCTCAAGCAAAGACTCATAGCTTGGAAGCCACGGAGCAGGACTCAGCGGGGTCAGGAATTCCTAGCACCCTAGGTGAAACTGTGCACGGACATGTTTCCTCCAGGGAATGGGTCCTAACTTTCATTAGATTCTCAGAGTGTCAACAAATCTAAGAAAAGTGAAGAACCAGCCACGAGGAAGAAGAGCAACACATGCTTCCAGACATCTCCATAAATGCTGCTTCCCTTTGGCTCATGGCGTCATTTCTCAGGGTCGTCAGCGAGGGGCAGAAAGGCACAGTTGTCATTTAAAGGAGCTGGAAGTAGGACTCAAATTCTCCCGTGAAACTGAGCTGAATTGGAACCAGTGTCCGACTAGAATCCCCCGCCCCCCTGCTGATTGCTGCCAGGGATCCCCTAGGGGCCAGGTAACCGAGATGACCGAGTGATCAAGATGCCAGTGTGGTTCCAGGTCATCAGTTGGGGCTAAAATAATCTCCGGCAGAAGAAATTTTTTTCTAATTGAAGACAATGATAACTAAACACTCACCTAAATGGTTCTGTAAAGTCGTTATCTTTGATCAGGCGACTTCTTAATGAATCCTCCAGGCTCGGCTAGCGCAAAATGTGCTCTGAGGTGACCCAGGTGATTAGATGCTGGGGTTGGAAGCCAAGTGCCAGGGGCGATCTAGGGAATTCCTGCCACAAACAATGGTTCTGGGTCCAGAACAATTAAATGTAGTTCTTCTTTCTGCCAACGAGATGGAAGCTGTTTATCGAAGTCATTCTTGAGTGTCATTACTACTAATTATAATAGTGACCGTGGATTAAACATTTATTACATGCCAGGCACTGTATTTTCTAATGGAATTCTTTTTGTTTTCAGGTTTTTGGGGGGTGTTTACTGGGGATTGAACCCAAGGGCGCTTAACCACTGAGCCACATCCCCAACCCTTTTTTATATTTTACTTAGAGACAGGGTCTCACTAAGTTGCTTGGGGCCTCACTAAGTTGCTGAGGCTGGCCTCAAACTTGCAAGACTCCTGCCTCAGCCTCCCTAGCTACTGGGATTACAGGCGTGAGCCACCGCGCCCAGCTCCTAATGGGATTCTTACAACAATGTTGTAATTGACTAGCCCATCATTCCCATCCTACAGATGGGCTCGATGTGGTACGGATGACATGAGCACATAAAATACTATATATATGTGAACACCTTGATCCAACAGCACCTGAATGAGGAAGGCATTTTTCTTCACTCCTTTGACAGATGAGGAAATGGAGTTTTACAGAAGTGAATTAACTGGTCCCAAGACTGAAAGAAAGTGAGGGTCAGAGCCACAGAGAAGATCACCTGACTCCAGATAGTTACCCTAGTGCCCAACCCTGACTGGGTGAGTGAAGAGTGGCTGGGATAAATCGAATTAGACTAATTTTAATTCTTCCAATAACCCTGAAAAGTAGCTATTATTAACATTAGTCCCAAATTATAGATAAGGAAACTACTTGCGGAATACCTTCTAAATCATGAAATCAGTACAGAGTTGGGGTTTGAGCCCAGGGCTGACATTTTTCTGCTGGACAATGCTAGAGGGGATCACAGAAGAGCTAGGCAGGAATTCAAGTTCAGAGATCAGTAATAATACCCCAATACCATTCACACACCCATTAATCAATCCGTCACTGATTCAGCTCTTTATTGAACATCTCTGGTGTATTACACTATGAAAAGGCTTCTTCCATTGGTCTTTGCCCTTAAGAAACATAATTTTATCTGTATCTAGCTATCTAAGATAGAGAGCCACATATATGTGTGGGTGTGTAATAAATAGAGATACACACACACATATTCTATACCTCAAGGAAAATTATTTTTTGTATCCTCAAAAGGATCACCCTAGCAAATGGAATGAGAGAAGCAAAATCCAGGTGCAGGGGAATGACTGATTTCACTTCAGAGTACAGACCCCGCTTGGGGTATTTTAACAGAAAAGAACTTAACTGCTGAAGCGCAGTTGTAAACGCCTGTCATCCCAGCAGCTCAGGAGGCTGAGGCAGGAGGATGGCGAGTTCAAAGCCAGCCTCAGCAACTTAGCGAGGCCCTAAGCAACTCAGTGAGACCCTGTCTCTAAATAAAATAAAAAATAGGGTGGGGATGTGGTTCAGTGGCCAAGTGCCCCTGAGTTCAATCCCAGATACCCTCTAAAAAAAGAAAAAAAGAAAAGAAAAGAATTTAACACAGGGAAACAAACATTAATAGCATTAATGGAAGGACTGTGAAGAAGGATACCAACCCTCCAGAAATGAACCCCCAAGACTGTCCCTGCAGGGGAACTACTCCTTCGGTCACTGTGTTAGTTAGATATTCATCACTGTGACCAAAATACCTGACAAGTACAACTTAGAGGAGGAAAAGTTTATTTTGAGCTGATGGTTTCAGAAATCCAGTCCATGGTTGGAGGACCCCATTGCCTCTGGGCAAGGCAGAACATTCTGGTGAAAGGGCATGGTGGAAGAAAGCTGCTCAGCTCATGGCAGCTGAGAAGGAGAGAGAAGGAGGGAGGAAGAGAGAGAGAGAGATTGAGAGAGAGAGAGAGAGAGAACGCAATGCAAGGAGCTAGGGGCAAAATATAATCCCCAAGGGCATGTCCCCAGTGACCCACTTCCTCCAGTCATGCTCCACCTACAGTTACCACCCAGTTAGTCCATTCAAATTATTAATCCATAATGGATTAATCCACTGATGAGATTACAGCTGTCATAATGCAATCCTCTCACTTTTGTTCATTCCAGTATGAACACGTGAGCTTTTCAGGGGTCACCTCATATTTAAACCATAACATTCTTTCCCTGGTCTCCAGAAGCTCGTGTCCCCCTCACAATAAAAAATGCATTCGGTCCATTTTTAAGAATCTCCATGATCTTAACAGTTTCAGCATTGCCCAAAAGTCCAAGTCCAAAGTCTCCTCCAAGACTCAAGGCAAATACTTCATTGTGAGCCCCTGTAAAAATCAAATTAAGTTATGCATATCCAATCTACAGTGACACAGAATAAAATTTTCCCTTCCAAAAGGGAGAAATCAGGGCAGAGAAGGAAGAGATGGAACCAAAGCAAGACTGAAACCCAGCTGGGTGAAACTCCTGTAGTTCTGTGTCCAGCATTTGGGGCACATGATCTTCCAACTCCCACCCCTATGGCCTTCCTGGTTGCAACCCACGTGACTTCTGTCTCAGGCCAGCTCTGTCCGCAGTCGGCAGCTTTCCTCAACACACTTTTTGCACCACTGGCATCTCTTCATACTAGGGGCCTCCACTGCAGCTTCAGCTTCCTCCTAACAGCTTCACCCGTCACCCTCCCATGAGATGCCTGCAGGGTCTCTGACCCTGCTGCACTTTGCCTGGCCTCCCAGGCCTTCTTTTGAAATCTTGGTGGAAGCCACCAGGTCCCGTCTTTAACATCCTGCATTCCTGCAGAGCCACCACCATATGGATGATGCCCAGGTCTGCCACCAGCTCGAGCAGTGGCCAGATCCCCTTGGACCAAAGTTGCAGTGGCTTCTGAGTACCTGGGCAGCCAAATTCAGGGAAATGAATCCTGGGAAACAATGTCCTAGGTACGCATGTGAGAGTAGGGTGTCCCACTCTCTCTCCTCAAAGGAGGTTTCTCTTTTACACCCTTAAGTCGTCCATAGGTGTAGTCTTTCTGATTCCTGAGATGCTCTCAAGGCATTTTTCCTATTATGTCTGTGCAAAGTAGTTAGCTTCTGCTTAGTGTTAGCATCTCTTTAGTGGCAGTAATCTCTTCAGCAACCACGCCTTCTGTGTCTCCAATTTCACATGCACTTCCCTGGCCAAACTTCAGGTTTTTCAGATCTTACCTGTGTGCTTTTTTCTGCTGATTCTTTCAGTAAACCTGACTAAAATCAGTCACCAATCCCATGCCACTGCCTGAATGCTGTACTGCCTTGGAATTTCCTCTGCCAGATTAGTCCATCACAGAAATTCAGCCTCACAGAAAGTCTCAGGATGTGGGGGAAAAGTAGAAAAGTTCTTTTCCAGGACTTAATATGAATGTGACTGGCCTCTAGTCCGATTCCCAATAGAGTCCTCATTTCCATCTGGAACCTTATGAATGCAGTCTTCACAGTCCTTATTCCTGTGAATATTCTGGTCTTCTGACCTCCGACCGGAATCACCCATTAAGCTTCTGTTTGCAACATTCTAAGGTTTCTCTAGCCTGCATCTCCAGACTTTCCAAGCTCCTCATGCAAACCATTTCCAAAGGCTTCTGAACCACAGTCAGGTTAATCACAGCAATGTCCCCACTTCTCAGTACCAATTTCTGTGTTAGGCAGCTTTTCACGACTGTGGCCAAAATACCTGGTAAGAATGACTTAAAGGAGGAAAAGTTTATTTGGGACTCATGGTTTCAGAGGTTCAGTCCAAGGTCAGCCAGCTCCGTTGCTCTGGGTCTGAGGTCAGGCAGAACATCATGGCAGAAGGCCATGGTGAGGGAAAGCTGTCAGCTCATGGCAGCCAGGAAAAAGAGGGAAGGAGTGAGGAGCCAGGGACAAAATGTAATCCCCAAGGGCATGCCCCCAGTAACCTTCTTCCTCCAGCCACACCTCATCGACCTGTAGTTCCCACCCAGTAATCCATTCAAATTATTAATCTACCAAATGGGTACAGATCTTCTAATCTAATTAGTTCACCTCTGACCATTCCTACATTGCCTTTCTGAGGGATACCTCATGTCCAAACCATAACAGTCACAATCAGAAAAGTAGAAATAAGAAGGCTCCACTTGGCTTAATGAATTCAAGAACATAGCCAAAACTGTGACATAAAGGTCAAAAAGCTGCTGACGTTCAGTTCAGACAATCAAAATGTGGAGACTGGCTACTGCCAATTCTCACTACCCACAAAGCCAGACACTGGATGTCAGAATGCTGCTGCAGAAAATTCCATGACTCTACCACCTTGCTTGCATATAGAAGGCCTGCCAAAGATTCAGAAACATGACCTCCGGCTTGCTTCTGTCTTCCAAATCCTGAGCAGTCAAGGCAAACACATCTACTGGGTGGAAGCTCTTTTGCAATCTTGAACCCTAGTTGCAAGGGATTCTGGAAAAGGTGGTCATGTAGTTTTCTCCCTCCTTCCCTATGGGAAGGCACACAGAGGGGGGTGGAAGCTGAGCGCCAAAAGACTGTTAAGCTGCTAAACCACTCCCACTTCTCAAAAAAGAAAAAGCAAAAAGCCCCAATGTGTAGCAGTTGCCAATTCTCATGGTGTAAATACTCTCAGTGACTGGTTTCAACGTACTGAGGTGAGGTCACTGAACTCAGAGTTGAGGAACGATGTGTACAGTTGACTCTCACAAATTGATACAAACTAGCTCCCCCACATGCCAGCTGGCACATTACATCCAATTCATGCAGGAGGTGCTGGGGAGAGGAGATGGACGTGATTGAAGGACTCAGGATGATACTTTTTTTTCCAATTTAAGTAAAGCAGGTTCCTCACTTATAACTGAAGCAGGCCTGTTGTGCGAACTGTGAAGTATACCAGTCACTAAAAAGATGAGTTTTGCAAAGGAAGGTTATTCACAAAGCTCCAATCCCATAGAGACTGAAGAACAAGCCTCAAATTCACCTCCCCGAGTACGGGCTTTATGGGCTAATGAAGCACGTGGTCCAAAGCATGGGGAAAGGCAATTGGAAGTAAAGAAATTGGTGATCTGAGAACGCTTAATCCAACTTCGTGACTCTTCAGAGGACAGAAAATGGCGGCATTAAGATGACCTGTGGGTGAAGTTTTGGTCCTCTGGTGTCAAAAATTCACCCATCAGACACCCACACAGACCCAAGTGAAGGTCAGTGGTTTCAACCAGTTGCAACTAATAAAGGCTACCTCCCAGCTCCTGAAAAACAACTCCAGCAGTGGTTACCATAGTGACATACATCAGAGGTGTTATCTATAACCAAGCTAGTAGGGGTCTATTTACCATTTAGCTAAGCAACTTTTAAAATCAGTGATGAAAGTGAGTAACTAGAAGCAAGTGCGGCTAGAGAGTTGATTCAGGTTTCCCTTTGTATCAAGTTCTCGTCCACCATCCTCCACCCCACCCCATCCCCCATCATGGCTTCCTTCCTCTCTTACCCGTGGGCTCTACTGCTCAGTTCTCAGTGCTACTGATCTGTTTGGAGCACAGCCCTGCACAATGGAAGCAACCCAGCCAGGGAAATTAGAGCTTCCCCACAGAAGGGTCTCACTGAGTTGCTTAGAGCCTCACTAAGTTGCTGAGGCTGGCTTTGAATTCGAGATTCTCCTGCCTCAGCCTCCCAAGCTGCTGGGATTACAGGCGTGCGACACCACACCTGACATCATTTTCCATTTTTCTCCCAAGGGCTCACAAGATGGTAACACCAGGGAAGTACAGGACACCAAGCAACAGAGTCAATAAGACGGCTGACCCAGTTTGAGAAACATTGACCAGAAGGGTAGAATATTCTGGGCTCTTAGTTTTGGGCAGAGAAGAGGGATTTGTTTCATATGAAGTTGGAGAAAAAAAAAAAACCCAAGTTCAACCACTGTAAATTAGTGAACTGAAGATAGACTTCAACAGAAAAAAAATATAATAAAAAATAAGGCCTTAATTTGAATTGATACTGGGAATATAGGAAAAAGAAAGAGGTAGTGTTGTATTTTAACTAGCAAAACCAATGACTTTGTGTCTGGGAGCAAGAATGAACACGACACCAGAAGGTACATTCCTGGTGCTGCCTAACAGGGTCCCAGCTAGGAAATCTGGCCTGGCCTCCTTGTGAAGTTCTAATTGGCTTAGGCCAACAGTAGTGTGGGAACCCAAGGTGGGGGTGCCATATATAAAAAGTTACAGGACAGTTCATCTACCTCAAGTGTCTTACAGAGCGCACCTCTTGAATTTTAACGACCAGAGTTACGACTGGGCAATTAACCCCAGGTGCAGTGGCCCTCCACCCAAGACAGCTAAAGACAAAAGGCAGAGATGGTAACAGCTTCTCTGGGGTCAGCTGAGTTAGGCTAACACCCTCCTCCTGGGTAGAAGTAAATGGCTTTTCTTTTCACACCAGGGTCTCCAAATAAGGAAGCACGCATGCAAAGGAGCCAGTGTATAACTTTTTTTTTTTTTTGGAACTGGTCCTGTTTCATTCAGATTCACAGTAATTTTACATGTTTACAGGACCAGTGGTAAACATCCCTGTAAAACTCTAGTTTTAAGCTGCTAAGAGTGTTGGCTACTTAACCAATAATAATTAACTGTTTGAAGCAAAAAAGAGAAAAAAAAAAAGTAGGCACTTTTTTTTTTTTTTTTTTAATCCAAGCCAGCAGAACAGTGAGAATGAGTTATAGTTTATAGTTTCCAAGAAAATCTTTTGCTCAGGGAAGGGGGGCAGTCGGGGAGGGGGATTATGCAACATTTTGGAAATGGGTAGCGTTTTGCTCTTCTGACCAAAGCAGGGAAAAAAAAAAAAAGGAGGGGGAGGGGGGAACGGGGACAGTCTGCAGCTGAGAAAGCCCCCCGAGCTGCAGGGGGCAGCCACTGCTCTTTGCAAAAATCAGGGTGATGGGGATAATGAGGATGGCATTAAAGATGTCCTCATTTCGAATACAGTGGCTTCCAAAGGCCAAGCTGCCACGAAAGCAGTTGCAGTTGCAGAGACAGAAGGGATAGGATCGGATCGTGTGTAATCCCAAAGCGCTGGAGGAAAAAAAATAGATTTATTAAGTTAAGTCATGACCCCCCCCAAGCCCCTCAAGTCACGTGCCCCAAGATACAGGCTCTCCAGTTCTTTTTCAAGGGCTTGCGTGATCCTGTCTCTCCCGGTTATATACTACCATAGACTGCTATGTGGGGTTTAGTTAAATAATTTATGTGATTGTTTTAATAGAAAGTTCACTCTTTATAGGAAAATCAATAACGGCTACATCGTGTCCTACTTTCGTGCAGGCGTGAGTTGAATGGATTCCCTAGGACCCCCGCTGCCCAGGATGGGTGTCTGTGAGCTGAAGAACAAGGACTGAGAAAGAAAGAGCAACCCCTCTCTCTAGGAGTGAGTCCATATGACCATGCAGGGCCAGTTCTGCTGGGTATGTCAGCAGTGTCCTCACACATGGCCCCATGCTCAGAAGCGTCCTGTGCTGGGGGTTCAATGCCCTATGGGGAGTAGCTGGCCCTCTGTGTCCCTGGGCTCTCCGTGTGGGGATTCCACCAACTGCAGATGGAAAATATTCGGGGAAATGTAACATTTGTACCGAGTACATACAGACTATTCTTTTTCTTTTTCTTTTTTCTTTTTTTTTTTTTTTGCCATCACTACCTAAACAATAGAGTATAGCAACTATTTCCATGGCATTTCCATTGCACTGAGTCTTATAAGTAATCTCGAGATGATTTAAAGTATACAGGAATGTGCGTTTGGGTTCTATGCAAATTTTCCACCACCTTATATGAGACTTGCACATCCAGGGATTTTGGTATCCTGGTTTTAGAGGGTAGGGGTCCTGGAATTAATCCCCTGCAGATACCAAAGGAGACTATCTCTTTGGGGTTTTGTAAGTAAAGTCCAATGGGACAAAGAAGCTTGAGTTGGGGACACAGTTCCATCTCCTGCTCTTCGGTGTGGTCTCTTGGCTTGTCTGTCAGCCACTGATGGCCTGGCCCCGCCCAGCTAGCATCCACTGAGGCTCTCTATTCCTGGAGAGAGGACAGAGGCGGAGCCAGGTCTCCAGGACAGCTTCCAGCAGGCCATTTGGCCAAAGGGAGCCCTTCACCAGCCCCCTTCCCAGATTGCAATCTCTCAGGGCTCACAACCCCCACCCCGTGCCCCCCGTGAATGGAGACAGCACTTCCAGGGAAGGGGACACTCACTTCCCTGCCCCCTGCCCTACAGGAAAAAGAGGGACTCCAGTAGCTGGTGGGCTGCTGATACAGAATGGGTGGTGAGGAGGCCAGAGGCAGCTCTGTGGGGCTGCACTTGTCCCAGGAGGATCTCCCACCCAAGAGACGAGGACATTAAGCAGCAAACACAAAACACCAGGAATGGCTGAGAGAGAATGGAAGAAAGGGAAAAGGTTGACATTTTTGTGCCCTTATTTTATTATGATTTGTTGGGATGCTGGGTATCAAACTGAGGGCCTCACAATTCTAGGCAAGCATTCTACCACTGAGCTGCATCCCCAGCCCCTGTATTTTAGTACCTTGAATGGCACTTTTTCTTTTCTTTTCTTTTCTTTTCTTTTTGGTGCCAGGGATCGAACCTAGGGGTGCTTAACCACTGAGCCATATCCCCAGCCCTTTTTATTTTTTATTTTGAGACAGGGTCTTGCTAAGTTTCTCAGGGCCTCACTAAGTTGCTGAGGCTGACCTCAAATTTGTGATCCTCCTGTCTCAGCCTCCTGAGTCACTGGGATTACAAGCCTGCGCCACCACACTCAGCTTGAATCTTCATTTTGTACTGGCTTCCCCAAATTATATGAACAGCCTTGACACCATGTTTTACCTCTGTTTTGCTCCTAAGGGCTACCATGCATTCTAGATTGTTCCTCGTCATTTGTATCATTTGTCCTTCTCCCATTTGTACTAGGCCCTCTGGCTAGCCAAGTGAACCTTGCTTAACCATAGCCCTGACCCTTCCCAGACCCATGGCTGGGTGCCCCCAACAGGAGACCTGCCTCTGAAGTAAGCTGGGAAACAAAGAAGAGACAAGCTGGAGTGCTGTTCAGTAGTACAGCACTTGCCTAGCATGCATGAGACCCTGGCTTCCATCCCCAGCACAAGACAGGTGGGACGGGAAAGCAATGAGCACTGGTAGCAGTCGCCCATTCCTATGGTGTAAATATTCCTGCCATGGCTGATTTCAGGCTGCTGTGATGCACTATCACTCTCAGAACTGGGAAGAGAGGCAGCGTCCTCTTGCATACAGGTAGAAGCTGGCTCCAGCGCACGACACGGGCTCCACATCCCCAAGGCCTTAAATCCAGATCACAGGAAGCAGAGGGAGTGTCTCCAGATGTCTGGAGGCCTTGGTGTAGAAATCATAGAACAATAGCACTGTCTCCTAGATAGCTCCCATCTTGGTGGCACATTGGAATCAATCGGTGACCTTTAAAACTCTATACGTCCAGATGCTGTGGTCTGAATGTGTCCCCCAAAAGTTTCTGTGTTGGAAACAATCTCCGAAGTTATATGTTGATGGCATTTGAACGTGGAGCCTTTGGGAGGTAATGGGGTTTAGATATGGTCATGAGGGTGGAGTCCCCATGATGACATTAGTGGCTTTAATGAGAAGAAGAAGAAGCCAGACATGGTGGCACATTCTTAGAGTTCCAGCTACTGGGGAGGTTGAGGTGGGAGGATAGAAAGATTGTGTAAGTTTGAGGCCGACCTGCTCAATTTAATTAGATCCTGTCTTTAAAATAAACAAAAAAGGAAGGAAGGAAGGGAGGGAGGGAGGGAGGGGAGGATACCCTGGTACGCCTGCTCTGTCTCATCATGTGATGCTTCCGCCATGTTATGATGCAGCATGAAGGCCTTCGCCAGATGCCAAGCAGATGCCAGCACCATGCTCTTGGAATTCCCAATCTCCAGAACCACGAACCAAGTAAATCTCTGTTCTTTTCAGATTCCCCAGTTTCTGATATTTTGTTATAGTGACTGAAAACAAATAGATACCAGGCCACATCCTAGATCAATTACATCGTGATCCCTGGGAGTGGACTAGGTAGCAGTATTTTTTTAAACCCCCAGATGATCTCAAAATGAAGCCAAGATGTAAGCCAGGGTAGATCAGAGGTCGTTACACTTGAGCTTGCAACAGAATCCCCTGGAGGGCTTGTTGGAACACCCACTCCTGGGCCCAAGTTTCTGATTCTGTGGCCTGGGGTGAGACCCAGGAAAGATTGCTTCTAACAATTTCCCCTGTAATGCTGACGCTGCTGGTCCAGGATTGCACTTTGCGAATCACTGTTCTAGAAAAATCCTGCCTGGCACCAAACATCCTAATTAAGAAGGGGCTAAGTATAAAGCCTAGTTTGTTTAATTAAAGGCCCCAGAGGTAGGGCTCACCAAAAACCTCACTCCTGTGAAGAAGCTATTGGGTAAGAGTGAGAGGTGTGGCCCTGGTTGTAAAAGGTGACACGTGTCATAGCCAAGTCACAGAGGCCAGGTGACTTGAAGGACTTACTGCCTAGCAGAGCTGTTCAAAGAGGAAGCAGATAGAGAGGAGCTGGCCTGGCTCCCTCTCCAGGGATTGCTGACCAACTTGGCCCGTCAAACACGTGTCAGGAGCCCACACCAACTCCCTTGGTAGACTTTCCTGCATTCCTCCTAATTCACTCCCAGCCCATTGCTCCAACCAAACTAGGAAGCCAAGATTGGCAAACAAAATCTAGTTTTAATAATAATAACAAAATCAACTTTTTTTAAACTTGGCATTGGAATTTCTGCTGCCTTGGAAGGCAAGTTTGGGAAAACCCTTGTTCATGGAACAACTATCCCGCCTACTGCATTGTCTAAGCCTCCTTCTGTATAGATGAAATCTTACAAAATGTCCTTCAAACTTAAACTGAACACAGGCAAATGTTCCAACCCAGGAATCCCAGTCCTAAGACTATCCAAGAGAAAGGAGTTCAGATCCCCATGCAAAGATTTAGGAATAACATTCCTAAAAACTTTATTCATAAGATAAAAGGCAAAAAAAAAAAAAACCCAAAATGGAAACCACCCAGATGTTCATCAACAGGAGTATGGATATGTAAATTTGTGGTTACCATCTAGCAAATGAAAAAGAAAGAGCTACTAATCTGTGCAGAAAACATAGATGGACTTCACAGGTTTTATATGGAATGGGAAAAAAAAATCTGAATGCCTATGTTTTGATTCAATTTATGTGAACTTCCAGAACAGTCCAAACTTATCGATAGTAATAGAACTCAAGATAGTGGTCAAGGTAACATTGAGAAAGCGATAACGTGAAACCAGACATATGTAAAATTTATCGAATTATATACTTAAGATTAGTATACTTTATGATATGTTATACTTCGATTTTTGAAAAAATGTTTTAATGTAATTGAAAACATCGTTTTAGGCCTTCCGGTCTCAGACAATATTTTTCAATATCTGGGAAGTGAGGTTTGAAAAAATTTGACAAATTAGCAAAGATTTTTTTTTCTTTTGAGTTGGCCAAGATAAAGAAAGGATTCTTGCCAACTCATTCCCCAACACATCTATGTGTGACAGCTTCCAGTGGTTTGTAGGAAACATGTACCCTCATCCAAGCCCTGGGCCAAACATTGTGAGTTCCTGCTCATCCTCACAATAACCTTGAAAGGTGGGGTTCCTATTACCTCTATTTTATGGGCAAGGAAGCTGAAGTTCCAAGAATGACAGCTAAGAAGGAAAATCAGTTCTCTTGTCACCATGGCTGAATTCTTAATCACCATGAAACTGAGTCTACGTCAGAAGACTCCCTGTGTTTTTATAGAAACCTGTCCTTACAAAGGGGTCATAACTTTATTTGTGCCCTGGACTCTTCATAGGTTGGTGAGGCCCACAGACCCCCTTTTTAGAACAAGACATTAATGCACACCATAAAATACCAGAGCATGGAGGGCTGAGCCTGTAGCTCAGTGGTGGGGTGTTTGCCATCCCCAGCACCAAACAAAGACCAAAACCCCAGCAACAGCGAAAACACCATGGAATTGCAAAGAAATCATTTATATTGCAATATAAGTGATATCAAAATATTGGGTGATGAAAGTCAGTAATCCCAGCTACTGGGGAGGCTGAGGCAGGAGGATTGCAAGTTTGAGGCCAGCCTCAGCAACTTAGAAAGACCCTGTCTCAAAATAAAAAATAAAAAGGCTGGTAGAATACCCCTGGGTTCAATCCTGAGTACCATACATAGACACACACACACACACACACACACACACACACACACACACACACAAAATAATTTGGTGATATAGTAGTCATTTATGTGTGTTTATTTAATACACTAAAAATGAGGTAAAATAACTGCTGTGATTTCAAAAGTGATGAGTGTAAATGGTATTTGAGATTCCCACAATAACTAAAGTAGTGCAAAAATATCTGTGATTCCTGATTTGAATATGATTAGTCGCCCCAAACTCATGCTGAGATTTAATTCCATTGTGAGTTTATAAGAGGGTGGAAACATAGTCTGACTATGGGATTTAGAAGTGGGGCCTTTGGAAATTGATTAGGATTAGGATTAGATAAGGTCATTAGGGTAAAACCCCCACCCTAGTGGCTTTAAAAGAGGGAGAGACCAGAATCAATCTCAATCAATCTTCTCTCTCTCTCTCTTTCTCTCTCTCTCTCTCTCTCTCTCTCTCTCTCTCTCTCTCTCTCTCTCTCTCTCTTCATGTGATGCTCTGCACTGCCTTGGGACTCTGCTAGCAAGAAAGCCATTGCCAGATGTGACCCCTAGAACTTGTACCTCCAAACCATGAGCCAAAATAAACCTCTTTTCTTCATAAAGTAGACTGCCTCAGGAATTTCATTATAGTAAGAAAAATGGACTAATGCAGTACCAAAATCACAATTACTGCCAATATCACTGCAGTTTCATTAAAGCAAATGCTCGATTTTGGTTTAAGGTGAGTAAAAATAAAGATGTAATTTTTCTCTTCCCATCCAAGTTCATGGACCTCTTGATGGCTATCAGTTTTATAATCATGCCTTCCAGGAAGCATCTAGAGGCCGCGGGAGGAGAGGGGGCAGGCAGGCAGGGTTTCAGGTCTGGCCCAAACAGGAGCTCACTGGGTGACCTTCCAGAGATCACTTCCTTTCTCTCTGGCTCTGGTCCTCTGCTTTGTAGAAGAGGTCTAAATTAGGCACCCTTCACTGTCCTTGTCTGGGTGCTTGTCCCCGGAAGTTCCTGGGCAAGCTCCAGGGCTGCCTTCAGCCAACTGAAAAATGTTTAATGGGGCTTGTCTTATGCTAGAAGTTGGGGGACCCCTAAAAGGGAGCCCCTGAGCTTCCCAAAGTGCAACAGGTTCTCCTTTCCAAGCCCAGAGGCAAAAGCCAAAAATGAACAACTTCCTTCCCAGCCAGCTTCTGGAAAATTCCATGTGCCTCTCAAGAACTCTGATCATGGCCTGCCTGACACTCTGGGCATTTCTGTTGTCCCCCAGGAGACCGGAAAGACCAGGAATATCTGCCTGCGTTCTTGAGTTAGGGGCTTTGCATTTCAAAATTCTTTGTCTCATTGATTCTGTACCCAAAGGGAAGAACTGGGTTAAGTGAGAGGAGGGAGTAGATATATACGAAGCAGGTTGGAGTCGAAGCTGTGAACACTGGAGAAGATAAATAACCACGGGAGGGTCAGATAATAGGCCTGGGAAGGAGTGATGGACTACCAAACATCCAGTTCCACAAGCAAGCCCAGCCGCAAGAAGGAAGGGTCCGAGAGCCAGGTCCTGTGTCCTGAGGCTTTTTCCAGGCTTGGGCCTTGGGAGCTGGCAAGGAGAGAACCAACCGACCAATGGCAAAGGTCACTCGGTTAGGTTCTACCAGGCCTCAGACCTGGCTGCAGGTGGAATCATCTGGAGCTCAGAAGCCCACTACCACTGAATCACGTCAGCCCTTTCTTTAATTTGATTGGGAGACAGAGTCTCGCTAAATTGCTGAGGCTGGCCTCAAACTTGTGATCCTCCTGCCTCAGCCTCCCTAGAAGCTTACAGGCATGCAGTTTCACTTGGGACTTTTTAAAATCAGGGATGCCCCGGTTCAGAGTGCAGAGATTTGGATTTAATTTGAGTGAGGTGGGACCGAGGCAAGGAGAATTTTTAGAAAGCTCCCCCAGGAATTCTAAAGCTGAGCCAAGACCCTGGACCGAGGTGGTGGTGGTGAAGTCCCTGCAGTGACCTGCTGGGAAAAGCTCTTTCCTCTTTCCCGCTGCAGGCCATGGGAGGGTAGCTTCCTGGGTAAGATGGCGGTGCAAAGCGGAAGCCTGCAGGAGAGATCCTGGGAGAAACGGGGGAGGGGGATGGGAGATGAAGAGCAGATTGGTGGGCTCCCAAGTAGGACTTCCTGGGAACACCTGCTGCTGTGTCTTGTCTCTTTTATGCTACAAAAATTATATAGTACAAAACATCTGGGCAGGGCAGAGCCTCTGGTCGAGGCCTCCCCTGTGCCTAAACAAAGTCACTTTTGCAACGACGGCAAAATTCGGTAAACGGCTACATGCCACCGGGTGTCACGTATGAGAGAAAGAGGGAACAGCCAGAGGGCATCTCAAGGGTTTGGGCCTTTGGATGGGGGACAGTTGTCCACTGAGATAGGGGAGAGGGACCACAGATGGAAAAAGAGGTGTGGGGAGGGAGGTGGCCAGCCACATTTGAAGGAGCTTCAGACAGTGAATGCTGTCCCCCATCCTGCATGCAGGTGACCCAATCCTTCTATCCTCTGTAGCCCTTACTGTCTCCCTCCACCAAAGAAAAGTAATGACCCCAGGCTCATCAGCTGCTGGGAATACCGGTCACTGCTGTCACCTGAGATCAGCCAACATTGGGGGAAACACTTAAAATAGAGACCAAAGTTTCCAAGTTAAATAGTGCAGAAAAAATGTAACTGGAACTTGATCTCAAAAATGACACTTGAATAAAACATGACTTATTTTTTAAAATCTCACTTTTATATGGAATGAAAAAAAAAAAAAAAAAAAAACCTGAGAGAAAGTACAATGGTGCTGGGTGCAGTGGCACAGACCTGTAATCCCAGTCACTTGGGAGGGAGGCCAAGGAAGGAGGATCGAAAGTTCGAGGCCGGCCTCTGCAACTTAGTAAGGCCCTGTCTCAAAATAAAAAATAGGGCCAGGAAGGTAGCTTCATGGTAGAGTACTGCTGTGTTCATTCCCCTGTACCAAAAAGAAAAAAAGAAAGGAACTATAGAATTATAGACTGGAGGGAGAATGGTGGGTTACCAGGCCTGTCGGGGGTGAGGGGAAGGATGTAGGTCAAAGGGTACAAATTTTCCATTTTGTAGGATGAATACGTTTTGGACATACAACATACAACATGGTGCCTCTAGTTAATACTAACGTGTTGAAAGTTGCTAGGAGGATAGATCTCAAGTGTTCTCACAAAATAGAGCTATGTGAGGTGACAAATATGTTAAGTAGCTCAATGGCGGCAGTCACTTCACAATGTGGACGTGTATATTAAATAATGTACACCTTAAATACATACACCTTTTTGTCAACCATAACTCAATAACACTGGGGGGAAATGTATTATTTTATCTTTGTGGAAATGGAGTTTCTAAGTGCAATTGTGCATTTATTAGCAGGAGCAAAGGGCGAACGAGTTTGGTTGGGAGTTCAAAGTCTTCCTTTGCTCCCAACCAAATCATCTAGTGGCTCAAAGGCCTCCGATTCACCCTTGACTTTCACACACCGTCGCAGGGTAATTTTGGCCAAAAGGTTCAAGGCCTCCATTGACTCTCCCAAGGATGTCTCTTAATTCTTTGTTCTTCAAAGCAACCACTTCTGGAAACCCTATCCTGCCTCTTGCTGTGGATCCTCTTTTTCATTGAGAACTACGCTCACTCACTGGAGACCCCATGGCTGAGGATGTAGCTCAGTGGTACAGTGTGTGCTGAGCATGTGCAAGATCCTGGGCACATATTTTGAAACAGGGTCTCACTAAGTTGCTGAGTCTGGCCTCCAACTTGCCGTCCTCCTGCCTCGGCCTCCTAAGTTGCTGAGATTACGGGCATGTGCCACCATGCCTAACTCTGACCTCACTTTATAGTGACACTGCCTCGGGTTGGGCTGTGATCCTGGAGCTTCACGGGCAGGGTGGATACAGCTGGTAAAGAGGGAAGGACATCTGGGTGGGGACAAATTTCATGTGGTCAGTTCATTACTGAATACTTCTGTCATATGACAACTAACCACGTAACTACAGAGACCCAGAGAGCAAATGTTTAGAGAATAATAAGAAGCCCAGCACATAGACAGCCCAGGGCATTCTAAAACACCCCAATCCGCACCCCAGGTCCAGCTGCACCGGGGTACCTCAAAGAGCTCACGTCTCCAGAAAGAGAAGGCCAGCGTTTCCCACCCAGCTGCTCCAATCCTACAACCCTGAAGTCTTTCTAAATCGCAGGCTGCGTTCTTTCCTTTGTTCTGCTGTTTTTCTTTGCCGGCCTGACTCCAGAGGTGGAGCATTACCAGTGCTGAGTCCCGCGCCCACAAAGCCACGTTTATGTAATCGTTCCAAAACTCACAACTCTTGAAAACTTTAAGGAATGTTATTAGGCCCTGTAGCGCCAGAAGGCCGTTTCCAGGGGAACAGCAACTCCACACTAAAGAAACCAGGCCCCTCCCTCCCCGACACTCCTGAGCCTGAGGGACATTTCTTATGGCCCTAGCCCAAGGCCCAGCACCCACGGTGTGGACACACCACTGGCCCCTGTTCCTGGAGGGCCACACCTCTGGCCTCAGATATCCGCAGCTGATGGTCTGCCATTAATCCACCCGTGCCTGCCTGTCAGCGAGTCCCAATCTGAGGGCTGGAAAAGTCGGCAGACATGTGAGAGGTGCTCCCGCCAGGCTTTGTTTTCCATGGGGCAGCTCGGGCCTGTGGCTGGCCTTCGCTTTGAGTGAGGTGGAGATGGAAACTGTCTCCCAGGGAGAGAATGGTCTTTCCAGGTGCTCCTGAAGGTCACCGCAGGCCCCGAACCCCACTGTGGCCCTTTCGCCTGGGCCCACGTGCTTCCTGCCCCATCTGATAGGTAGACTTGGAAATGAGGCTGGAGGCCGGCAGGGGAACAGTCTAGAATTGTCCATGCGACCCTTTCTCATGCAAGTGTATTGGCCTATCTCGGTCCAAGACCACAGAAGGGGAGCCACGTTCAGCTGGGTGGCACTCAAGACGTTTCATCAAAACCCAAGAAAGGGACTGAAAAGCTTCTGGGGTCAAAGCCGGTCATGACCATGAGGTCCCTCTACCTGTCCCCCCTACTCCTGTGGGCACAATGCCAGCCTGACATTTACATGCAAGCTGTATAAGCGATGGTTGGAAAAAAACCGCTGTTTCTCGCAATGACACTGACGGTCCCTGATGCATACGGAGTCAGAAGTGACTTGGAATTCTGGGGTTTACCCTCGAGATGGCACAGTCCAGTGGACAGAGAAAATGAACTCATGCATTGCTATTGAAGCTCATTCATGATTTGGAGAAGGGAGCTAGCTCTCAGGTCGGCTGACTTGGGGTACAGTGGGGGCTGGGGGAAGCGTTGACAGGGCTAGATCTTTTTTGGGGGGAGTACGGGAGATTGAACTCAGGGGCATTCTGCCACTGAGCCACATCCCCAGCCCTATTTTGTATTTTATTTAGAGATAGGGTCTCACTGAGTTGCTTAGGGTTGCTTTTGCTGAGGCTGGCTTTCAACTCCCGATCCTCCTACCTCAGCCTCCCAAGCCACTGGGATTACCAAGCGTGCGCCATCCCGCTCGGCTATAGGGCTAGATCTTGAATGAAGTTGATTTCCTGGCCGTAGAGCCAAAGCACAGAGATGGAAACAGCCCTGCATGTGCAAGCAGAGAGAACAATCCACAGAAAACAGTTTTATTTATTTCATTTACCAAGACTGTGGTTCAGAGGGACAAAGGACCACAACAGAGTGGCCTGTGGTTCTAAGTTTGGGCTCCCCAGAAGCAGAAAAGGAAACTTGGCTCATGAGCAGGTGATCACCATGGGCAACTGGGGCTCAGTCCTCCTGGGGACCTCTGAGAGTTGACACAGAACAATCATTCCAGAACGTTCCATCCACAGGGCAAGGGCACCAGCTCCCATCAGTCCTTGCTTGAGGCTGCTCCCAGGAAGCATGAATCCCCTGGCAGGGCCTGTTTGCCTCAAGAGGACAGAGAGGGCTCAAGCGGTCAGAGAGAGCCCGCAGGCACAGAGACGCAGGTGCTGGCAGCCGTGTGCACAGAAATGCTGAACGCGGGGGACACGGATAAGGGAGGCATCCGTAGCATCCACTACACCTGTGACTGTATGGGGCAAAGAGGGTATGGATTGGTGGCCTCATGAAGACACCAGGACAAGCTGGGTTCCAGAACAGTCCTTGGAAGCGCTCCGGACTTTAAAAGAGCTGGGCATGGGAATGCAACACATTGTTTCAAGTTGAAGTAAGAACTTGAACCAAGACAGCAGAACAAGGGTCTGGGGGAGGTCAGAAGGTCTGATTTGTCTGGGAGACAGTGGCTACGAAGGTCAGAGGAGAAACCCAGGCCACACAGCAGAAACCTCAAACACCAGGCGACAGATTTATTCTTCTTTCCATAGGCAATAGGGAGCTACTGCAGGTGTTTGAGCAGGGATGGTAGCATTGTGGAAAATTCAGCTGGTCAAAAAGCAAGGGTATCACTTGAAGGTAAAAAGTCCCAAGTGAACATTTGTTAGCCACAGTGCAGATTATTCCGGCAGGCAGAAAGATAAAAGGAGCCCCCCTAGCTCCAACCCCAGAGAAAGGCCCCTGAAAGAACGGCGTGGGAGCCGTTAAAAGGGGGACCAGCCCCTCAGCTGCCTGGCCTGATTGTTCCTTCTGGCAAAGATGTGGGCCCACTCATTTCTCTCCTATTTTCTTTCCTCCAAAACCGCTTTTGGCCTCTGGTTTCCGAAAGCTTTGCTCAGTGAGTTTAAACAGCATCTCACAGCATGGCCGAGCAATAACAAATGGCGCCTGGTGGCTCTCCTGCTGGTGGCTTAAAAAACAATTGATGACTTTTAATCAGCTGAATGAGCATGGGACAAATGACAGCATGGCCTGAATGCAGCCCAGACGTCATCGGCTGACATCAGTGGGGAGGAGGGAGGTGCCCTTCTGGCGAGCTTGGGAATAAACAGGAGCCGTTCCTGAGGGCTCCGGGCTCCAGGCGGCAGCTCTGCCCACCCCCCAAAACTGCTGCCTTTTGGGGAGACTGGGAGAACTGGCTGCAGAATCAGCAAGGGCAAATCCCTGGGAATTTCATAACCCTGCACATGCTGCCATGAAATCTGCGGGACCAGGGCTGGGGCACCAGGAAACCAGGGTTCAGGGTCTCCAGCTGTCACTTGGCAAACCTGGGCAAAGTCGGTTCCCCTTCGGACTTCCGTTTCTCCCTCGGGAAAATGGAGACCCTGAAAAGTAAGCTTGCTTCCTCCGTGAGGCTGCTGCGTGTGACCCAGCTTTAGGACAGGGCTGAATCTCTAGAGGACCCAGTCTACCTGACAAGGGCTCACACGCCAAGCATTTAGACCCACTCCCCAGCGTCCGCCAGAGTTAAGGAATTCGCCCATCATGGTAGCCTTGTGACCCGGCTTCCAAGGTCTTGCTTTTCCTCACTTCCGGCTCAAAGCAGAGCACAGCAGCAACCTAAGGAAATAAGAATCGAGGGGGAAATGCAGGCCCGGTGCAGAGAAGCAGCAATTAAATTAAGAAATGCCAGACCAGGCCACCGAAAGTAATGCTTCCTGGCCTCCCTCCCGGCCTCCCTCCAGGCCTCACTGGAGGAATGCGAGACCTTTGTATCAGGAATCCTCCGTGAGCACCACAAAGCAGGGATGAAGAATCTGCTTCCCAGAATTCTCTTGGTTGGCATCCCAGACCAGGTCCACGGGAAAAGCTGCTCCCTCCCGGCCCGCTTGTCTACCCTCCATGTCCATTTGCAGGCTGTTTCTCTCCTGGAGAAGAACTGTCCCTCCCACCCACCCCACCCCCCTCTGTCCCGTTGCCTGGGAGATGGCTTCTGAGATGGAGACCAGTGCTTGATCAGGGGCACTCTCAGGAATAACAACTGTGTGGGAGGCAGGGAACAGGATGGGGCAGAGGGAGAAGTAGACTACAGTGCAGAGGACTCAGCTGACCCCACAGAAAGTTCCAGAATCGGATGGTCCTTCAGAAATGTCTGGACTTGAGGTGGGGAGATGAGTCCTTGTATGCCTTCCGGCCCCCACCACAGAATAGTCACTGAATATGCGATGCCAGCCAGAAAGTGGGGGTTAGGACACCCCTTTGGGGAAGGCGGCTCAGCCCCCATGAGCCCCAGGCAATTCCAAGTGTGCAGCTGGGCCCTCCCTGCCCAACAACACTCCTGCTCATCCGTTCATGGACAATTCGAGCCTGACCCAGGTCTTCAGGACTCCTAGCCACTCCCCTGAGCACCTCAAGTTCACCACTATCTCCATCTGCGGTGACGTCGTTGCTGTGGAAACGTCCCGTAACTTCCTACCCTCCATCTCTAGAGAGGAGAGGAGACACCTTCGCCACCCGAGCCCCGAACCTGTTCCAGACCCACAGCACCGAAGTCTCTCCCGAAGTGCTGAGTGGATGCATGTTGCACGGGAGGTGCCAGCAGGCCCGTGGGAATGTCCCAGCTTCCACAATTTCCTCTCTGTCAGTGCCTCCAAGTGTCTACGTGGCTCATGCCGATGACATGCAAGCACAGAGAAAACTTGCTGCCACAGCCAACCTGGCAACCTCTCCTGGGTTCAGGCCAAGAAAGTCCAGTCCTTGTTCCCTTCCCTGTCCAGCGTCTGCTGCAAGTTCATTTCCTAGCTAAGAGGGCCAAGTGCATTTAGAGACCTCCGTGCCAGGGAAAGCCCAATGCCATTGCCAACCGCACTACATCGCTGTTCTTCTGAAGGAAATTACTATTGATCCCACGGCTCTCCTCCCCATGCTGTTTGCCGGGGACGGCCAAGGATTCCCGTGCCAGCTGGGCTCCCACACGGCTCGACTGTTCCTGCACCAGATGGCCAGACCAACACCCTCTGGCTGCCTCACGCTCCCTGGGAGACAAGACTCTGACGTCTATCAGCCTGGCTTTTTATGCACAAAGACTAGGACGGCAAGGTCAGGGATTACAGGGCCAATCACATTACACCAAAAATCTCTGCATAACGAAAAGATGTCCAAATCCCAGTGGCTATCAGTGTGACAAACAAGGCAGGAAAACTTGTTCTGTAGCCTTAACTTTCACCGCTGCTTTGACAAGTATCCCTGCAGGCTCCTTGGCCTAAGGGATGCGTAGGAAGTAAGCAAGTCCCTTGCCCTCAAGCAAGTTACAGTCTACTGGGGCATAGATTGGGTGACTGTATCACTTATTGATCACATCAGGACACTTTTGAGACGTTACCAAAAAAGTGCTATATTCAGAATTAAACCAGAACAGTGAGTGCAAAAGAGGTCTCTTTCCAAGCACACCAGGATGTTTGGTCACCCCTGATAGTTACCCAGTGACCAAAGTCGGGGAGTTAGGGTGGCAGGGGGCGTGGTACTGGTAGGTGGTGCCACAAGGTGGCGCAATTGAAAGCTTTTCTTTGGTTTTTTTTTTTTTTGGTGCTGGGGATTGAACCCAGGGCCTTGTGCTTAGGAGGTAAGTACTCTACCAACTGAGCTACATTCCCAGTCCTTTTTCTTTGTTTTTGTTTTCAATCTTGACAAAAATCAACTTTGCTTCCCATCACCACCCAGTCAGTAGAACTCCAAGGTCAATGGCAGAACTCCAGAGTCGAAGAGCACTGGTTTGTGAGAACCAATCATTAAATTTTCAGGAAGTTTGGGAGTGGTTGTGAAACCCAACCATTACCAAACAGTAAAATAAATCAAATTAAAATAATTCAAATTTAAAGTGGGATAAATTATATTTAAAAACAAAGGTAATGGACACTCCAAATCCACGCCTTCCTAATTACTTTGCTAACGTCTACCATTCCCTCTGTTCCTGAAGTTATCCGGCCTCTCCTGCCTGTGAGGTGGAAATTCTAGGCAGCGGTGGGCGTGTCTCTTCTCAGCTCCACGTGCGAAGCCCGCCACTGGCTGTGGTGGGAATATTCTGGAAATCAGCAGAAGCTAAAATGAGGGCTGGGGGCAGGGCAGGGAGCCAGTTGTTAAGGATTTACCAGCCCAGCACTGAAACCATCTTTTCAGTTTTGTGATTTATGAGACTAACTTCATGTACTTTGTTGGGTAGTTTCTATCACATTCCCCCAAATTACAGGGTCCTTCCTCCCTCCCCCACCAAAAAAAAAAAAAAATCAATTTGCAGGAGACAGGGTTATATTGCTCCCATTATCTCATTTGGATCCTCAGAAAAGGGGAGTCCACACAGGTGAGCCAGATAGTGCTAAATGCCATGGCAGAGGTGACTCTGTGCCAGGCTCTAGACTGGGATGCAGAGCTTACCCCAAGTGATAGATGCCTTGCATTTGCATATTCAAATTGACCAATGAGGAAACTCAAGATATCTTGTCTGTGATTGGCAGGATGACTTTGGACCTAACCAAGGGCCTCTCCTGTTGTCTGCATGAGTAGGGCCCTAGCAGGAAGGGATAGCACACTCATCCAGAGGGTCGTTGGAAGAGGACGGCGAAGGAACTATTATTTACAAGGTGTGGGAAGTTGACCGAAATCAAGAGGAACAGGGAAGCACCCCAAGACTAGCAAAGTGAGAAGCTGCTACCACACCTAAGGCCAGTTGGGAAAATAAATGCCCCAGCCTCTGTCTCCTCCCACCTTCCTGACAGCCTGTCAGTGCCTCCCTTGGCCAAGCCCAGCCAGAAGCCAGTGGCCAAGGTGGCCCATGTGATCCTGTCCAAAGGATCAAGGATCAGCCTCCTGGCCACAGAAAAGAGATGAGGTGAAAATGGATGTGCCCGACCAATATGGCGCTGCCCTGACTGGTCTGGAAGCTCCAAGAGGACACGCGAGTGACCGCTCACTTGCTCACTCATATGAGCCCTGGCCTGGCCTAGCAGAACAAACCACAGTTTGACTGTGAGCCCAGGGGCAAGCCGGCCATGGCCCGGAAGTGCTATACTGAGGAGTTCAAGGAGAGGCATCCAGGACCCTGCACTTGACCCACACATCCATGTGCACATGGATGCGCTCAGCTGCACATGTGCCCATGTGAAGCCTCTGCACAGGTATGGATTGTACCTTGATGTAATAAAGCCCAAAGTTCAGGGCTTGTGTACAACCCTTGTAAGACCCTGGTGAGGCCCCTGCAGTGGTAATTTGTACCTCTGCATTTTGTTTTGTTTTTGTTACCAGGGATCGAACCCAGGGGTGCTTTACCACTAAGTTGCGTCCCCAGCCCTTTTTTATATTTTATTTAGAGACAGGGTCTTGCTAAGTTGCTTAGGGCCTTGCTAAATTGCTAAGACTGGCCTTGAGCTTGCGATCCTCCTGCCTCAGCCTCCCAAGCCACTGGGATGACAGGTGTGACCCACTGATACCAGCACCAACCATTTTTCTTAAAGGCCCCAAACCCTGTGTGAATTTTAGACCCCCAAACTTGCATCTGACCCTGCAGCTGTGACAAGACTGGGTTAGTTTTCTGAATTCTCCTCCCAGGAATAGGTCCAGAATGGGGTCCAGGAGAGCAGAAGTCAAACCATAGGACAGGGACTTCTATTCCCCTCTGCTTGCTTGGAGAAACATTTCCCAAGCCTCCACCTTCGTTGGGAGAAAGAGTTCATAGACAAAGATGTAGGCGGAGGACTTTTGTGGCCAAACACTTCTGGAAAGATTGGCACACCCCCTGGAAGATACACAGCGTGCATTAGCATAGTAAAGGCCCCAGATAAAGAAAACGTTTGGCTTTGTTTACCGTGGGGGTTACCCGTACTTCCTGGAGCTGGCGCTGAAAGGGAAAGGATGCGTAGGAGTTATTTAAGAGAATGTTTTAGGCTTGGGGGCGCAGCCCAAGCGAAGGCCCCCCCCAAAGCCCTGAGACCTAGAAGCTGCATACAGCTGGCAGGAAGTGTCAAAGGAGGTGGAGCAGGGGCGATGGCTAGGCAGGCGCGACACACTGAGCTCACTCGCAGGCTGCTGGCCCAGGAGATGAGAAGAGCTGTAAATCTCCACAATCCCCTAGGACCAAAGATGCCATCCCCCAAATTCCTGTCCAGGGACCTGCACTGCAGCCTGGAGCACCCCCCCCCCAATAAAGTTTGGCTCTGGTAAAAATAATAATAATAATAATAATAATAATAATAATAGTGGCACTTGCTGTTTCGAAGTTCCACAGCCCAGGCCACTGCTGGGCGCTGGCCTCACTCTCATGAGTCTTCAGAGCTGCCAGTGAGCAGTGAGACTTCGCTCTCCAAAAGGTAAGGGCGTGGACTGGGCGTCAGACCTCCCTGCCGCTCAGCTGCTAGGCTAGCCCAGGGCCTGTCCTTTCTCCCCAGGGATTAGCATCTATGATTCCATCTCCCAGGCCCCGCAGTGGGACCAGGCTACCAGGCTTCGATTTCCAGCATCAAATAACTGCCCTCCTGAAGTCAAAGATGACACATTGTCTCAGCGAGTGACCTTTGGCCCCACCTTCAAAAAACAGCTCTCTGTTTCATCTGTCTTTGGGCTGATGACTGCCTGGTCCTCGGCAGGCGGGGACTCTGGCGGCCCTTTGCGTTTTCTGTTCACCTCAAGCCTCCTTTCCATCGGATGGTGCGTCGGCCAGCACTGTGTCTGACTCAGGGAGTGGGGCTTCCCAGCCTCCAGCCCACCCCGCCCTCTGCATCCTTGGAAGCCAGTCTGCGGAGGCTTGGCTCCAATGTACGAATCTGCCGCACCAGCATTTGGCTCTCACATTCACGCTCAGCGTGTCTGTGACCAAAGAGCTCCGGGTTTCAGAATGACGTCTGGCCTCTGCAGTGACTTTCCAGAGCAACAGGGTAAACTGATGAGTAGCAGCAGCCTCTTGGACAGCAGGGTCCCTGGGCACAGACGAGCCCCGCTCTGCCCAGGAGCAACTTGAAGAATAAAAACAAATCTCCAACATTACTGCCAAGTGTGGCCGCTGGCCACCCAGCCCATCAGGGGACAGCTGGAACCTCCTGGAATGGTGCAAAAGAGTGGCAGAGAGTTCCTAGCACCACTCTGCTCTCTAAATACTCCTGTGCACACAAGGGCTCTGCTGCAAATGGAGGAAGGCATGCCAAGTGTGAGTCCCTGTGGCAGAGGACAAGATGGAATTGGAAGGGTACGAGATGTATCGGGGAAACTGCCTGTAAAAAATAAAGAGGAAGGCCAGGTGTGGTGGCACATGCCTGTAATCCCAGCGACTCAGGAGGCTGAGGCAGGAGGGTCATTAGTTCGAGGCCAGCCTCAGCAGCTTAGAGGCCTCAAAATAGAGGTCTCAAAATAAACAATAAAAAAGGACTAGGGATGTAGCCCTGTGGTAAAGTCCACCTGGGTTCGATCAGCAGCACCCAAATTAATAAACAAAGTGGGAGGAAGCAGGAGACGGGGGGGGGGGGGGGGGGGGGGGTTGCTTTCAGACCAAGAAGCAGGTCTGAGCCCTGCGGAAGGGGAGGGGGGAAAAGGAGGGGTCAGGGAAGAAAAGTCCCCTATGTCAGCACAACTCCAAGAGTGTCTCAGCCAAGTGGATGGGGAGCCCGAAGTTTCCATCAGAGACAGGCAAGAGGGTCCCAGCTCTAGTCACCTCCACTGTGCCCAACTAGGAGAGAACAATCTGGGGCGAATGTGGTCTCAGCAGGAGGTTAGAGGTTCCTGAAGGTGTAGTAGAAGGCTGTCAGCCAAAGACACTTCTCCTAGAATATTCTCCTTTGCAGCAAGGTCTGGGTAGCACCCTCCCAGGGAGGCCACGATCCTTTAGTGATGGGGTGAAGGGGCGCATCACGGAAGGGCACCTGCTCTAATCCTGGTGCCAAGACCTCAGCCAAATTTTCTGGCTTCATTTCTTAGTGTGTGGTTCAAGAGAATGACCTGTCACCTCTCTAGGGAATGCTTAACGCTTAACACCCTGGATCCTGGTTATTGGGGGATAATAATAACGTTGGAGTTCCTGGAAGGTAGATGTCAATCAGAAAGGATAAAGACTAAGCTGGGAAAGTTCCAGAAAGAGGCATCCCAAGAATGCAGACTATAATCCCAACGACCCCCACACCTATGCCTCCTGTGCCACCAACTCGCAAATACACGCACGTGCACACACAGCCATTTTTGGCATCATTAATAATTTATCTTTGTAGAAGCCTGTATGGTTTACAAATATTAAAGCATTAGCTCATTGTTTTATCACAGCAACCGCTTTGGGATATTCTTGTTCTTTCCGATAATAATGCGAGGCTCAGTGATCAGACCTGCACAAGGTCAAAGAGCTGGTAGGGGGTTCTTAGCCTTTGGGACGGTCTCATATGCTTTTAAGAATCTCCACTTCAGAAAAAAAAAAAAAAAATGCATACCTACTCAGAATTGTACCCACATTTTCCGGAGGGTTTCCAGTTCCTGATTGCAAACCCTCGCAGGCTCCTCCATCACGCCCTGCCCCTGGCCAGGGGTAGGAGGCCAGACTGAAGTTGGGGACGGAGGCTGCTGAGGTGGATGGGGCAGCCTTGGGATGCGATCCAGAGAGGATTGTGGGGGATACTATAGCACTCTAAGAAACCCCGTAGACCAGCATGGGCACAGAATGGGTTAAAGGGGTGTTGGGTTTTTCCTTTTTTCACCACTGAGGACTCTGTTATGGGTCATTAAGAATACACAAGGCCCAGGGAGCATTCCATTCGCTGGGCCTGCCTCCAGCTTCCAGCTCTGCTTCCCCACAAGATAAGTTCTGCGCAGGAAGACAATCTTGCTGCCCAGAGAGGCACATGGGAAACCGCCCAGATAAGGCAGTTGCCTGGAGGGCCAGTGTCACACAGGGCTTTTCTGCTGCAAGAACGGCACCACCCAGAGAGGCTGCGTTTCTTGCCTGCTAAGGAGGGAGAAGCTTTTCGGAGAAGTCCCACAACACCTTGCCATTCGAGGCAGCTCTGGAGGAGAGCTACCTCCCCGCAGGGTACAGCACTGTGCCAGGCCAAAGTGGGGCTGCCTCCAGGTGGTGGAGAGACCTCCGTGTTCCCGCGGTTTGGGGACAGGCCCCCAGGGATGCCTCAGCCGCCTCCTGCTAGGCCCTCTTATGGTGTACCACATGCGCACCCCACCAGGGCCACGGGGCACCCCCGCCTTCACGCACCACCCAGGTGGTACCTGTGCCCGCGCAGGTGAGGAAAAAGGCCTCTGGAAAACACCATTACTGATAAGTAACAGCTCCTTTCAGGTTTAATGACACGTTGCATCCATCCTAAAGCTCTCGGAAAAAAAAAAAAAAAAAAGAGGAAGAAGACGAAAAAAAAAGGAAGAAAGAAAGAAAGCCCTCTCAAGGGACGGCGCCTCGCGCCTGTAAATAGGAACGACAGGCCGGGGCGCGCGCGGGGGAGGGCGCACGGCGCAGCGCGGGTGTGTAAATTAACTGGGGGCAGCAGAGTAAATACATTACACACGGTATTTATTATGCGTCCGGACCTCGGAGGGCTTCTCCGGCTCCCAGACGTGGCAAATCTTGTCCCGGGCGCCGCAGGCCGCGCTGCCCAGGCCGATCGCAAGGAGGGTCGCGGGCGGAGGGCTCTGGTCCGGTGCCAGGAGTCCCCACCCCGCACCCCAGGCAGCCCCCTTCCAGAGCTGGAGAGGCGAAGGGCTGGGGCGAGGGGAGCCGTGGCCCCGGGCGCCGCTCGGGCGAGGGGCCGGCCCGGGAGGGTAGCGGGTGGGGTCGGGCGGCGCGCCCGGCCCCTTAGCATTCCGCAGGCGCGCCCGCCATCGCCGCGTGCGCCCCCGCGCCCCGCTGTAATTACCCCGATTACCAAATGAATCTCGCGCTTTTGTGCTCGCCGGGCGGTGGGTGCGGGGAGGCAGTTCTAATAGTTGTCATTAGGGCCGGGGGAGGCGGGGCGCCGGGGGCTGGGGGTGGGGAGCGCGGGGGCGGGGAGCGCGCAGTTCCCTGGCTGGCTCGCTCGCTCGCAGGCGGTCCCGGGCGGCGCGCAGGCCGCTGCTGGCTGCTGAGTAATGATTTTTTTTCTAATTGGAGGCGAACAGCGGCCCTAATGGATGGAGCTGCTCTCAGCGCGCTCGCTGCGCCCGCCCCTCGATCAATACGGCTTGCTAAGCCCGCCGGGCCCAGCTCCTCGGCCTTTTGTGGTCAGAGATGCTGCGGGGGCCCCAGTCTCCGCGCCCCCGCCCCGCCCGGGGACACCCCTTTCCCAGACACGTCCCTCCGGCCCTCCCTGCAAATTCCACCCCCGCGTCCCTTCTGGGAGCCCTGAGTCCGCGCTCCCCTCTCTTGACACCATTCTGTCCCTCCCGCGCCCCCCACTTTCCGGGATACTGCATCCCCTCCGGTCTCCCCACGACTCCCCGCAGCCTGGCCTCCGCGGCTTTCCAGCCAGGGCAGGTTAGCAGAGAGGTGTAGGGAGAGGAGGGCCCTGGATGGCCACCTCACCCTCCCTCCGGAACCGCTCTTCCCCTGAGTGCCCTAAACACGGAGGAGGGCCAGGCACCGGTGGCCGCCTTCGAGGGTTTGCGCAGGCTGGTGCTGGAAGGGTTCGCTGAGTCCCATTATATCCCCACGTACTTTTCTTCCTGGACCCTTCCAGTTTAGACCAATTCCAACGCAGACCCTTCAGCTTTCTGGAGGAACAGAACCATACGCGAGCACACCCCGGGGACACCGTTCTCCTAGAAGCCCCCGGAATCTTTTGCTCGGAAACTGGATAGGCTGGATGAATCCTTGGGCGTGAAGGCTCGAACGTGACCCCTTGTTTTGCAGGCCCTGTTCCTGCACCGCTGCTAACTAGCTGGTGACCTTGGGCAAGGACTCAGAGCCTGAGGGAGATTTCTCTCCCCCCACACACACCCTGCAGAAGTTTATCCAGTCCCAGGAGCTAGGTGTCCAGGACACCTTCAAAGGAATGGCCAACTCTTCCCACTCCTCGCGGTTTCTCTCCACTAAGAAACTGCTGGATCCTGGAAGGCACTGGCTGTTCCACTTTCTACCCTGCATCCTTCATCTGCTCTCTTTCTGTGCTGTCATTTATACATTTAGCTTCACCTGACTTTTTTTTATTTATTATCAGTTTTCTCCCACTGCCACATCATCTACATAAGATCTGGGATTTTTGTCCATCTTGTATCCCCCCACCTAAAACAAATTGGACCCTAGTAAGTGCCCAATAAATATTAGTTACATGAACAAACTGAAAGCATTTGAACTTGGTCCACCTTCTTTCCCTCCCCTCATGGAAGAGAAGACCTTGACTTCTCTCTCCTTGGGCTCTAGGGTACATTGTGTTGTCCAAAAATGGCCACTGCAACATTTCTGGTCCTACGTGCTCTTCCAGAACCTTACCACTATCCTCCTTCAAGAAGAGAGATATATTTCCTTTCCACTTGAACTTGAATAGGCAGGGGTGATGAGGGTTGGGTAGAAATGAAAAGCAAAGGACTAGTTTTAGGGAGCAACGGGATAGGGGGATTTGTGAAGCAGGGATTGTCAGCGGTCACCCCACAGTACTGGACTCCGTTGTGTGAGATGAGAACTCTACGAAAATGTGTAAGTTTAGAAGGGACCATGATAGCCACGGAGACGCATTGCTCAGACGTCCCTTCTAGAGAGAACTTTCCACAGGAAGTGCAATTAGGTGTCGGGTGCAACGCCTGTAATCCCAGTGGCTGGAACGGCCACACAAGTTCAAAGCCAGCCTCAGCAACTTATCCAGGCTGTATACAACTTAGTAGACCCTGTCTCTAAATAAAAAGGGCTGGGGATGTGGCTCAGTGGGTAAGTTCCCCTGGGTTCAATCCCTGGTACCAAAAAAAAAAAAAAAAAAGTGCGATTAATTGACACCTTCAGCTGTGGGTGCCTTTGGGCTCTGCCTCAGCTCCTGGGTCAAGGTAGTTCTCCTCCAGGGAGTGAGCTCGGCTATTTCTGCTGGCACAGGACTCTGCTCTGGGTCACCTTTCCACTGGCACTCCCATCGGCATGGCTAAGGTTTTCTCAGAGCTCTGTGGCCATCTGGGACTCTCCCTACCGGCCCCTCCTTCCTTTCCCTCTCCTCCTCTGCAGACTTTCCTGTCTCCTTCTCCTCCCTGCACACTTGAATTTGCACAAGCGTTTCCCCAATAAACCTCTTGCACCTTGAATTCCATCTGACATGTGCTTCCTGGAGGAGCCAGCTGATGGGGAGAATAACTGATTCCAGTGCTTTCCTTTCAGTGAGCCCCATAGTAAATACCCCCGAGTTGTCTCATGAACCCTCCCAGCATCTCAGAAGGTGGCTACCAGTAGTACCTTTACTTGACAGATGAGGATAGGGGCTCAGAGAGATCAAATGACATGCACAAAGTCACACAGCTAGGGCTTGATAGAATCCCCAGATTAGGCCTGGGTGCGTCTGACTCCCAAATTCAGGTTCTCAGTGACCATACACTGGTGACTCGTTACGAGCTGGTTGAGACGAAGGTATTCTAGATTGTGGCCAAGCAGACGAGGGAAACTGGACCAGGCAGTCCCCAGGCCTCCCTTTTACCATTTCTGCAGCTTTGTGGACCCTGTACACAGTCATAAGCGCAGATGCACACACACATACAGTGCCAAGACCTACCTGTTCCAGGGAACCTGCCTGCCACACTGAGGTCACCTATACATTACAACATTAGACATTAGGAGTAACGAGATTACGATTCCAGTTTGAGGATTTTGGTCACCAGCTGAGTGACCTTAGACAAATGACTTGGCTTCCCGGGGACTCTTAGTTTCCACAGCAACTGTGATGATCTGATTCCCTTGACGATCTGGTGCCCCTGATCTTTGTTGTGTCTTTCTGTTAAAACCTAACTTCCTGTCCAAGGAATGTCTATTCCAGATGCCCAAGGTGGGTTTTGTCCTCTGACTTTCAAGGTGACCCGTGCTCTTGGTTCGAGAGGCCAAAAGACGATGTTTGTAGCCAGAGGATGGCATACCTAAGGACCACTTAGGTAAACAGTCCCTTCGGGCTGTTTCTGGATGCCAAGCTAAGGGCAGCAAGGGGCCCACCCAAGGCCTGCCTGAGCCTGTACTTGGCCCTGCAACAGTGCACAACAGAGACGCACCCTGGGCCCCTTGGGGAAAGGGTGTAGTTGCTGGCAGTGCCCCTCTCAGCTGCCTGCTGTGGGATCTAACCAGTGGTGTGCTGGTAAATGTTTAACAATGGGCTCTTTGGGGAAAAAAATCCTAATTTCTAGCACTTGCCAGTTTCCATAGAGCAAATCTTCTTACAATAGCCAATTCCAAGTTACAGTCTTGCAGTGGCTGAACACAGAGGTGGGAGCAGATGTGCACAGCTGGTTCAGCTCTTGTGAGCTGGAGTCGGCTCCAACACACCATTCAGGGGGTCTAGCCTGGTGGCTGAATGAGGAACAGCTCTCCATGGATGGCTGGAGACTCTTGAGTACAGAGAACCAGGCTGGAGAGCAAAGGGATCAAAAGGAAGGGGCAGGGGTTAGGGGCTGGACGGACTGGGCTGAAGGTCTAGGAGGGTCATGTCACAGTGGATGCCACATCACAGCGCACGCAGGGTGTCACTGCGCCGGCTGGCCCAGCATCTGCTCCTGCATTTGCTCTGTCTCCTTCTGATGACAGTCTAGAACTCAGGCCTTATATCCGGCAGATGCTCGACATATTTCCAGTGGAGAAGCACAGGTGTGCTTGGATCGGGGCCTTTCCCACAGAGACAATGGACATGGCCATGCCCAGGGGAACCGGTTATAAAGACTTGCTGTCCTGGACTTGGAGGAGAAGCAGAGGCTGCAGGGTCAGACCAGGAGGAATAAAATTGCTCTGGGGAAAAACAAGGGCCCTACTGAGTTGAGATGAGAAGTTCAGAAACGCAAAGTTGTCAAAGGGGCTCCGTCTCTCTGGGTCCCGGAAGGTAAAGGCCAATCCCCAGCTGCCTACCCTCAGATGACCTTCCCACGCCCACCCCATGATCCTTTTCCTCTTTTTTTTTTTTTTTTTTTTTTTTTTGGTACAAAAAGGGGTGGGGGGCACGTCCTGCTCAACCTGCTCCTCTCCAGGAATTGCTAAAAATTAGACTGAAGGACACCAGGAACCAGACCCAGGCAGGGCTGGCTCCAAGGCAGCGCACTGGCACCTCCAATAAGCACCTTCGTGGCCTTTCTTCGTGGCTGCAGTTCATTAGGGTTTCTGGGGCCAGGCCAAAAAATTGCCAAGGACAAGACAGGCGGCGCCTGCCTGGAAACTCCGCAGAGCCCGCTCCCCTGCGAGAGGCCCTTCCGACTGCGCGAGTGAGCGAGCTAGCGAGCGAGGGGGCGAGTCGCACTGAGCTAGAGCCGTGCCTGACAAGTGACACTTTGACGAGAGACGCGATGACGAGTCCCTGGGGAGGCTGTGGAGTCTGGTTCCTGCAGACAGTGTCTCCCCTGAGGCAGTCTCCCTGCTTGAGTGCTGAATGTGCGTGCGTGTGTGTGCGCGCGCACACGCGCACATCTTGCTTCTCTATGGAAGATTCCCCGAGCTCCGCAGCAAGCTTGACAGAGGATCCCAGAACCCTCGCTCGTGGGGCCCACAAGCATCAAGAAGCGGCATGACAGCCAGTCGCTGGTTACAGAGTGGAAGCAATTCCTACCTCCTGTGCCAAGCCAAGCTGCAGCAGAGTGGGAAAAGTGGCCCCGGTCTGGCCAGGGAGGGAAGGCTGGCCCCCGGGGTGTGTGATTTGGCCTGACTCAGTGGAAACCCACGCATCATGCTTGACCACCCGCTCAGTGCTAGGCACTGAGCCAGACAGAAACTGATAAAGCAGGGTCCTTCTTTACAGAGAGCTTACGATCTAGGCACTAGAGATTATGGTAAGCATCATATGCTCCAAAGAGGCCAAGGTCACATGAAAATATCCACAAAAGCCCACAGAGGTGGAATAGGAAGGAAGAATGTTTCTGTCTTCCGGTAGCAGCTGCAGTCAGGTGTCAAGAGCTGCCTTTGGGAGGGCCAAGCACGGTGGTGCACACCTGTAATCCCAGTGGCTCAGGAAGCTGAGGTCGGAGGATCACAAGTTCAAGGACAGCCTCAGCAACGTAGCAAGGACCTAAGCCACTTAGCAAGACAGTGTTTCAGATTTTTTTTTTTTTTAAATCAACAAGGGCGGGGATGTGGCTCAGTAGTTAAGTGCTCCTGGGTTCCATCCCTGGTACCAAAATTTAAGAAAATAAAAAAATAAAAAGAGTTGCCCCGGTCTCTCTTGGGGGAAGTGCATGGAAGGAATGTGGAAGGGAACATGGAATTAAAGAAGCAGAGTTGGGGACTGTGTGTCAGCCATGTGGTCCCCCGGGACCCCTTTCTGGAAACCAATGAGTAGCCTCCATCTTTTCCTTAGCACTCTGAAGAGATGGCAGTAAGTTCACGTGGGGTCCACTTCTTTGGTGCTTCTGAATGTCTTGGAGTTCCCACCTATGCTGAGCCTTGGAGCTGTCCCCTTGCTCTTCTCCCTGGGGCCTGCAAAGACAGGGCTTATTCCTCCTCCACCAGTGGCCCTTCAAGTATTTGCAGTGTTGTACTTTGCTATCTATGAACCAAACCCAACACTTAATGGCTTCAAACAGCGATTCCTTTTTGCTCGCAGTTCCATGGGTTGGCTTGGCTTAACAGGTCAGTTCCTTTGTTCCACCCAAAAACTGGAACTCATGCCACTGGAGCCAACTGGGAGTTTGGGCCTGTGACATCTCACATGTTTTTGGCACTCGGAGCTAGCTACTGACTGTGGTGCTGCTATTCTGGTCCACTCGGTCTCTCTTTCTCCAGTAGAACAGTCCAGAACTGCTTACCATATGGCAGTTCTATTCAAGAGAACAAAAGTCTGGTGGGCTGAGGGTGTAGCTCAGCGATAGAGCCCTTGCCTAGTAAGCATGAGGCCCTGGATTCCATCCCCAGCACTGTTGAAAAAAGAGAGAGCAATCCGGAGGCTGAGGCAGGAGGACCATGAGTTCAAGGCCAGCCTCAGGAACTCAGCGAGGCCCTCAGCAACTCAGCAAGACCCTGTCTCTAAATAAAATATAAAAAAGGGCTGGGATGTGGCTCAGTGGTTAAGCACCCCTGGGTTCAATCCCTGGTATAGAAAAAGAAAAAAAGTCTGGTAGGCTAGGCGTGCAGCTCAGGTAGAGCCCTTGCCTAGTAAGCATGAGGCCCTGGATTCCATTCTCAGCACTGTTTGAAATAGAGAGCAAAAGTCTTTTAAAACTTTTCACTGCAACATTTTCACTGCATTCTGTTGACCAAACCAAGTCACAGGGCCAGCTGGATTCAAAAGGAGGGGAAATGGACTCTTGCCTCTTTTTGACGGGAGGAACCACAGGCACGCGCAGGCCTGTGAAGAATTCCTGGCAGCCGGGGTTACACATGGTCTGCCAGATACAGTCACACTTCTGTATCTGAATTCCTCCAGGTTTACAGAGTCCCCATCCCTCCAGAAGCTCCAGCAGGTCAGAGAACTTTCTTCCAAGTCATCCCTCCCCTCTGAACCCACTCTGGGTTGGGGATACTCAGGGATGCCATAAAGCCTCTTTGGGTGCTATGTGGGAAATTCTTAGCACAGCATGGAATCTGGGGGGGGGGGGGTACTGCAGATTGAACCCAGGGGCGCTTAACCACTGAGCCACCTCCCCAGCCCTTTTTATATTTTATTTAGAGACAGGGTCTCGCTGAGTTGCTTAGTGCCTCGCCATTGCTGGGGCTGCCTTTGAACTTGTGATCCTCCTGCCTCAGCCCCGAGTCACTGGCATGACAGGCGTGCTCTACCACGCCCGACAGCGTGGAATATCGAGGGCTTTCAAAGGAAAGTTGGGAAGGGGGCTGAGGCTAGAGCAGGCTCTACCTTTAAGGCAGCCACCAAATACCTAGAGCAGAGGAGGGGTGAGGTTCAGGGGCCTCCTGATCAAGGCTATTCAGAGACCCCTTGTGCAAAAAGCCCTTAGGAGAGAACTTCCTGATTATAAAGACTAGAAAAACCGCCGCACCACAGAACCAAGTATTCTTTAAAATCTCTGGGCTCTCCATGTCTCAGCTGGTCACTTGGAGCAAGCTCTGCTGGTTAGGGAACTTGTAGTGCTTAGTTGGCAATTAATCACTTGAAGCTCTGTGACATCCCTCATATTGTCCCGGGTTGCTATTTATCTCTGGCCATGTTTAGGCTGCCAGGCGCTGAATAGACCCTTGAAGACAGACCACCTTCTTCCTGGCTAGAGCCTCTCCTGTCTCTGTCTCTGTCTCTGTCTCTGTCTCTCTCTCTCTATCTCTCTCTCTCTCTCAACTTTAATTTTCTTCTTTACATTCTCCTGCATTTTTATTTCTTTGTATAGTGAGTATATTTTACTTTCACAACAAGAAAAAAAAAATTACAAATTAACAGAGTCCCCTGACGAAGATGTTCATTGCAGTATTATTTACATTAACAAAAACCTGAGAGGAGTATCGATATCCATGACAAGAATAAGTCATAATGAATCCATAGGATCCAAAATTCTGAAGTCATTTAGAAGAAGGTTCTGTAAGAGTTTTTAATAATATAAGAAAATGCTCACAGGAGAATATTGGGTGAGAAAAGAAGTTGGATTCAAATTTTTTAAGGAGTGTGGTCTAAATGGTAATAAAGGGAAATACTGGAATAGCTAGATTTCATGGAGCGTTTACTATGTGCCGGCCCTTACTTAGTGACATAATCTCATTCCATTCTTGTACTTTCCCCATAAGGCACATGGCATTCATATCCCCATTTTACAGATGAGAAAGCTGAGACACAGAGAGGTTAAATAACTTTTCTAAAATAACACAGCTAGGAGTTGCAGATGGAGCTCAGGAGTAGAGTACTTGACTAGCATGTGCAAGACTGTGGGTTTCATGCCTAGGAATTAAAAAAAAAAAAAAAAGTGTAAAATGACATAGGTAATGTTACAGGGCACAGATTTGAACTGGGATAGCCAGACCTGTCCTACCCTTTTAACTGCTATGCTATGTACACTTTTATTACAGGCTAGGAAGACATGTGTCAGAATGTTAACAGCAGGGTCTCTACCAAGGGATTAGAGGACGTTTCCATCGTCTTTGTTACGCTTTTCTGTCTAGCCCAAATTGTGCACAATAGGGCATGATTTACTTTGATCACTGGGAAGAAATAATAATTATTTTTCAAGAAGTCTAGAAACAAATAGAATCCCTGACCAGCAAACCTTCATCTGCTGGACTTAAGGTATGAATGAAGCCTTGGCTACTCAAACTGGCCTCATCCGGGCTCTCTGGACCTCTTGGCAATTCTCAGGAAGCAGAGGGAGCGGCCCTTACTGGCAACTTCTCATGGGTATTTGACCAACAGCGTGTACTGCTTCCCCCATGCACGGCCGGGGGCCCCCTCGCTGGCTCCCAACCACGAACCGCCCTGGTTTCAGGTCCCCAGCATCTGGCCTACACGTGTGTCTTATCCCCAACTAAATCATCCACTGCTCTTAGTGCAAACCGTGACTGACACACATCCTGCCGGCACCCACGTCACCCGCAGCGCCCATTGTCTCCACACAGACAGCAGCATCTGAGAGCACATCTACACGGGAGCCCAGAAAGGGCGCAGACAGCTCACGCCAGCCCCTGATGTCCTACTGCGGTGGGGGCGGGGAGGAGGCCGTGCAGTGAGTTTCAGACTAGAAGCTCCAGACTAGCCAGTTCAAGGCTGTTTCAAAAGACGCAAAAGAGAGCACCAGAACTCAGTTCCAGTGGTAAAAGTGACTCGGTGACATTCAGTGGAAGGCCCAGTGGGATTTGTGTTGTCCATGTGAATGTATGTATTTATCAATCAGTTAACATATTCACTGAGCCCAAAGCAGCAAGTGACAAGGAATCTGGGTTAGAACAGGGGTTCGTGGGGACTGGGGAGGGACAGCGAGCCCCTGGTCTTCCCCACTCACTCCTGATCACATGCATAGACGCATGCGCACGCGTGCGCGCACACACACACACACACACACACACACACACAGTTTAGAATTTAGGGGCTTAGGAGATTTAATAGAGTGTATGATTTTGTTTTGTTCTTTTGGGGGTGTTGGGGATTGAACCCAGGACCTTGCATGCTAAGCAAGCGCTCTACCACTGAGCTACTCCCAGCCTTTTTTTGTTTTTCCTTCCAGTATGTTCTTAATGGCTTGCAAGCTATTGAACAGAGTGGGATATAGATCGTGAATCTCCAATTCCTTTCCACCTCCTTGGAATTATTCCCCCACATCCCTTTACATGTCACCTTGCAGATTCTCTCACTAGAAGTAGAGTACCTCCCTCCACCCCTTGACTTTGGCCTTGATCCTGTAACTTGCTTGGGTTGATGGAGAGCCAGTAGGTGGGTAGCAAGCAGAGCTTTGCAAGGTGCTTGTGAGACTGGGCTAGCCCTCATGGGAAGAGCGAGGCCCAGCTTGCCAGCAGGCACCAGGAGCCAGCCCAGACATCTCCCGTGGACCCTCTCTCACCTCTCTCTCTGGATCCCTGGTTGTCACACAGAAGGGACCAGACTGAGCACTCTAAATTCCACTGTCTCACCCAATCCACTCAACAGCTCTGCAGGATGCATTCCACTTGCCCAGGGTCACAGAGCCAGTGAACACCAGCTGAGGGTATGAACTCAACTGTCTGGCTCCAGAACCTTCAAGGTGAGCCACCTTGGCAAGTTTATTTTTGGGGGGCAGGGGGGAGTTCCAGGGATTGAACCCAGGGTGCTTAACTACTGAGCCACGTCCCCAGTCCTATTTTATATTTTATTTAGAGACAGGGTCTCGCTGAGTTGCTTGGTTGCATGCTCGGGAGGCTGAGGCCGAAGAACCGCAAGTTCAAAGCCAGCCTCAGCAATTTAGCGAGGCCCAAAGCAACTCAGCAAGACTCTGTCTCTAAATAAAATATAAAAAGGGACTGGGGATGTGGCTCAGTGGTTGAGTGCCTCTGAGTTTGATCTCCGGTACCAAAAAAAAAAAAAAAAACATGGCTGAGGCTGGCTTTGAACTTACAATCCTCCTGCCTCAGTCTTCCAAGATGCTGGGATTATAGGTGTGTGCCACCACGCCTGGCTGCAAATGCTTTTTTCTACTCTGTCTTGACTCCCTGAAAACCTCACCAACCAGTAGGGTCTGGGCTCCAGGCCAAAGGGAACATTCCTCATTTGCGGCAACCTGGTAACCCTGTCTCATCTCAACCCCTGGCTGGCAGAGATTCTAGACTGTTCCTGCCCACTACCACCCCCACCACACTCACCTGCCTCAGAAGCCGCCATGAAACCCCCAGAGAGGTACCTGGGATCAACCTCCTCATTCTCCCATGCTAGAATTTGAAACATGGGGACAAAGAATAAGAAGGAAATTTTCCCAGTCTCCTGCCAGGGCCAGAGATCCATGACAGCAGGCCCCGGGCCTTTAGCTGTAAGTCTCCAGGTTCATGACAGGAGTCTCAGTACAAGATTCCCACAGCCCAGAAACTGCAAGCACTGTACCCTGAGCTTGAATAAGGAGAGGTCCCTGTCCACTCTATCGCCCCGACATGTCCCTACATTTTTTTGGCCCATGGAGGCTTGTGCAGATAGGTCCACAGATGTCATGTTAATTGAGGCCTTCAGGTCTGGAGGGGCATGGAAGGGGGCTATCAGAACTGTCCATTACTATCATAAAAGAAGATTCCACGTGTGTGCGTGCGGTGCTGGGCATGAATCCCAGGGCCTCACTCATGCTGAGTACACGCTCCACCAATGGGCTGCACCTCCCGCCCCGTGAGGTTTTTATTTACAATAATTCCAACTTACAGCGGGTTGATCAGGAGGTAACCTCCTCCTAAGTCAAGGAGCATCTATACTTAAAAAAGGTTAAAATGATCATTTTTACATTATTTGTATTTTACCATGATTTAAAAAAAAACAGTGGTTTCAAACACCAATCATTCATCAACCCAGATTTTGCAGGTCTGCAATTTGGACTGGGCTGGGTTGGGCAGTTCTGGGCACCCAGTGGACTTGCTCGTGGCACTATGGTCAGCTGGAAGGTCACCTAGGGACCGATGAGTCTAGAAGAGCCACACGTGTCTGGTGGTTGGTGCTGGCTTGCAGCTGAGTGGCAGCAGTAACTGGGTACGTACCTCCACCTGGCTCAACCAGGCATATTTACTTGTTGGTAGGTTCCAGGAACAGTAGGTTCTATGGTTTCAATGTGTCCCCCAAGAGTTGGAAACTTAATCCCCAAAGTCATATGTTAATGGTATTCGTGGGTGAGGCCTTGGGAGGCAATTAGGATTAGATGAGGTCATGAGGGTGTGGCCCCAGGATGGCATTAGTGGCTTCATAAGAAGCCAGCGTGCTTGCTCTGTCTTGCCGTGTGATGCCTCAGCCATGTCATGGTGCATCACGAAGGCCCTTGCCAGAAGCTGAGCAGATGCTTTTGGACTTCCCAGCCTCTATGTGCACGAGCTACATAAACTTCTATTCTTCATAAATAACCCAGTCTCAAGTATTTTGTTATAGCAACAGAAAATGGACTAAGGCAACATGAGAAGGCAAATCCCCATGCACAAGGACTTTTTAAACCTCTACTTATCATGTTTGGTAGTGTCCCATGGCCAAAGCAAGTCACCCAGCTAAACCCAGGGACAGTGTGGGAGGGAATTACCCCAGTAAGTGAATACAAGGAAGTGTGAACAAATTGAGGGTCACTATTACCACACTGCTTGTCCACAAATTACTGTTGCAGCTACAAAGGAAGCGTGTTGCATGTGGCATTGATTTTCAAAACAGAAAAGCAAGCTGTTGTTCAAACCAGCAGGTGCTTTAGCCACTGAAGGCACAGGATGCTCCAGGTAGGAGCGTGGTTTTCAAAAATAAAGACCAGACCCAGCATGGTGGTGCATGCTTATAATCCCAGTGACTTGGGAGGCTGAGGCAGGAGGATCGGGAGTTTGAGGCCAGCCTCAGCAACTTAGCAAGACACTGCCTCAAAATTGAAAAAAAAATTTTTTTAAAGGGCTGGGGATGTGGCTCCGTGGTAGAGCACCACTGGGTTCAATCTCCAGTACACAAAAAATAGAAGACCAGAAGGACAGAACATTCTGGCATGATGTCTTCCTATGGAGACCCGGAACAGAGCCCACATTTCCAGCTCCTGGGGGTTTTTAGCAAGTCCAGAGGAGCAAGCAGGATGCCCCGGCTCTTCCCTAGCCTGGTTTATGGAAGCACCAGCCTCTCCAAGCCCATTGGTTCCTCACAGGCAAATCGTGATTCCCAGGCCCTGCCCGTCACCTCTGCTGTGTCGAAAAGCAGGGTTTAAAGGAACAGAACTGAATGGTGAGAAAACTCTGGCAAAAAATGACTCCTATGGTATACACAGGCTTTCCTTTCCGGCCTGCCTCGGTAAAGAGCAGCTGGCTGTTCCCTTCGGAGGCAACCTCGCCTTTATTCTAGAAGGAAGTGGGCCAGGATCACCCCACCCTCGTTACCAGACAAATCAGAAAAGGAGGGTCAATGTCCCCAGCTAGGCAGATGACAGGAGGAGCAGCCACACATGAAAGTGTCTGCATCAAGGGGCTGGGCAGACTGGGTCAGCCCCACTGGTCACCCCTGTGTGACCTTGAGCAGGTTACTTAACATTGCCAGCCATTTCCACATAGAAATGAACAGTAGCAAGATGTGACCTTCCTGGAAGGACTCCGGAGGCTACCATGTCCTGACGCTTGCGGGAGACCGTTCAGATCACACAGAAGATGCGAACAGTCATGGCTTGTCACTGAGCCACATCCCCAGTCCTTTTTTTGTATTTTATTTAGAAACAGGGTCTCCTAAGTTGCTTGGGGCCTCACTGTTACTGAGGCTGGCTTTGAACTCTCAATCCTCCTGCCTCAGCCTCCCCAGCCACTGGGATTACAGGCGTGTGCCACTGTGCCTGACCATGGCTTATCTTTCAAAGTGGCTGTCCCTCCCAAGCCACAGGGAAGGAAGGTGTCTAAGATCTATAGTGACAAGGCACTAAGGTTGCTTTCAGTCCTACGTCTGGGCAGCAAATTTAACAGCCCTGCTGTTAGGTCTTATCAGGACAACACACCCCCAAACCCCTGGGTCTCCCTCTACTCTCCCAGAAGCCACCCAAAGTCTCTGCCTATCATCGTCTAAGGTTGTGGTGACCCTATTCCCACTGGCTATGGCAGTGGCCAGACAGGAAGGAGGTATCCCCTAGGGGTGAAAGCAAAGGGTCACCTGTCTCTTTCAAGGTACCTCCTTGCAGGCCGCAAGAAGCAGGACAAGCCCTGGCCTCAGCCACTGGCCCCTCAGCACGCAGGAGTGGTGTGTTGAGAAAATGTTGATCTTTCTCTTTCCTGGATCTCTACCTCACCTGACCCTTCAAATCCCAGTTGGGGCAAGGATTCCAGGAATAAGAAGACTTCCCCTGCTTATTTATTTATTTATTTATTTACTGTAGCCGGGATTGAACCCGGGGCACTTTACCTCTGAGCCCCAGCCCCAGCCTTTTTCATTTTTGATTTTGACACAGGGCCTCACTAAATGGCCCCGTCTGGCCTCCAACTTGCAATCCTCCTGCCTCAACCTCCTGAGTGGCTGGGATTACAGGCATGCGCCACCGCGCCTGGCTATGAAGGAGTCTTAATGACTTCATGTGCTAGCAGCGGTCCCCCAGGAGGGATCCTTAGGAAAATGACTCTGCTTCTTTCAACCCTAGTCTGTGAGACAGACTCCCTAAACCATCACCAAAGCACTATGACTTCACAGCCCCCTGGGTTTGCCAGACTTTACCACTTAGCAAGCTCAGGTATCCCCCGCTGACCTGCAGCACCCGCGTCACCAAGCAGGTGCCAGTGCCCAGATTCATTGTATGCTGACCCAGTGAGCACTGTCCCTACCGGGTTCCGCTGCTTTATTGCAAGTTCCTTGGTCTCCCTTCCCCCACCTCCACCACGGCCCGTTATTTTTTTTCTATATGCCAACCAAATAATGTTTTCCCCTTGGTTCATGCGACAACAAAACATCCCTGACTCCTGAATTTTACTTAGAAGGGGCTGGAGAAAGAGAGACTGGTGATAAGCCAGAAGTCTGCATGTCACCTGACACCTGGGGACACTTGGAGGCTCCCTCACTTGGATTCTGCCACAGAGGCTGGAAAGCGTGACGCAGGCCACCTCCTCCTCCCTGTCCAGCTGGGAAGGCTGTGGGCCTCCTGCTGTTCTCTGGGCTCCCCGCCTCCCCATGGCTAGGAGAACATGGCCTTTGGTAAATTGGGGGAGGGACACCCAGGCACAGGGCCAGGGGCCAGGAGAGGACATTGCAAAATCCATCCTGGCTTGGAAGGTCCAAATAGGAACCTGCCCTCCTGCCCTCCTTTCTCCAGGGTCGGAAGCCCGGACAAACAGCTCCCCCTCCCAGGGCGGGCCCATGCCCAGATCGGGATGGCGGGAGGTGAGAGCTGGCTGCGCGGGCCGGCGGCAGTGACGCAGCCCCCTGAGTATAAAACCCCCTTTGTATGCAGGTCGCCGGCTGCTCCCATGCCAGGTGCAGTGCCAGGATTCTCAATGCGGTTTGAACACAATTTGCCAGTGTTGGTTCAGCCCGCTGGCTTCCAGTTGGGGGGCCATATGCTGCTTTTAATCTGCCTCTGCAATTCTCACCCATGTCAATAGGCGCGGGCGGGTGGGTGGCTCAAATAGCCCGAGAGCTGAGGCTGGGCCGGTGCCCTCTCTGCTGCCAGGCGGTCCGGCTCTCCACGCCACCAAGGACCACCAGTGGGTCCTCCCAGGGGGCTGCGACCCTGGGCAGCAGGGGCAGGCAGGGCCCGGGGGCTGGCAGAGACCCGATGTTGGGCGATGAGAGTCGCTTGGTCGGGTCATCCCCGTGGCCATCTTTGGGCCCTCCCCTCGTCGGAGAGCCCTGCCAAGGAAGCCGGCCCTGGAGGTGACAGCGCTCAGCCCAGACTTTGCATTTCTCTCATTCTTTCTTTAATTGGATTTTTGGTCCTGCTGGGCAAAATAAGCTCTCCACTGGCAAAATGCTCTTGCGTCTTAGGAGCACAGGGTGGTGCCCAGCAGCCCTGGGTGGCTCTAGGCAGAAGGTCGCCTTCCTTTCCCACCAGGGACGCGCGACGCACACACACGCTTGATTGCGAGGCCTTGGAAAACAGTTCCTCTTACGTCCTTCGGGAAGATGCCTCCTGGAATGGCCCCCAAACTGGACTGTGGTCTGAGCTGGGACTGTGGGGACCAGGTTCTGGCTGGCTGCCAGCTGTCCCCTCCTGGGCTAGGCTCCTCCACCCTGTAGCAAGAGCCTCCTTCCCTGAGGCCCAGAAAGGCCCAGTTTGGTCACTGAGCCTTTCACAGACTAGAATCCCAGGAAGCCGTCTCTGGTCCTTTCGAGACAGCCAGACAAGCAAGCTGAGGCCCGTGGGCAAGCTGTGTGTGTGTGTGTTCTTGGGGGGGATGTTGAGGGGGTGCTGAAGGAGAAAGCAGCAAGCAGGCTGGAGGCGGACAGAGAATGTCCTTCAGAGAAGTGGCATTTCACTAGCACCACTGCACGTAAGATATTTGGACACTCTTAAATCTTGGACTGAGCATTAGGGAAGAAAGGGAGGCGACAAGGAAGAGAAAGGAAAGGGGGGGAGGGAAGGGAGGGGAGAAGGGGGAGGGGAAAGGGAGAGGAGGGGGAGGAGACTGGAGGGGGTGGCAGAGGAGAGTCGGAGAACGAGGGAGAAGAAGGGAGGGAAGAAGGACGAACGAACGAACGGAAGGAGGAGGAAGAGACTTGGCCCATCCCCCGCCTCTTCAGGAGGTGTGCTTCCACCCAGCCAGCGCCCAGGGCTCTGTGCCAGCCTCCCCTGGGCTTAGCCAGGCAATAAGGAAATGCGGCCTGGGGGAATCCTCATTCCCAGACCTCCCAGAGTACTCACTGGCCCGGGGGCCCAGCAGGCCTCTCCCCTCTGCTCAGGGATCCAGAGACCCTGCATCCCCACCGACCCTCACTGGGCCCTTCCCACCCAGGAGTGCCCCAGGATTCTGCACCTCCAGGACCACCAGGAACAGCCCCAGCCCCAGGTTGTTAAGGCACCTATTAAAACACACCAGCTCAGCCCCAACAGCAGGCCGGAAAGCTGCTGATGGTCAAATACATCACACTATTTCAGAGTCCCTGTTAACAAGCACCCATTAAAATTTGACAACCAGGTAGCAGCGCAGAAAGCGCTCGTTTTGAAAAAACTTGAGGGCTTTCTGCTGCTTCAGCAAGACAAGGCTGCTTCCCCGTCCCTTGCATTTTGAGCCTGGTTAAATGGAATGCTGGGTGTTTATTTGCCAGGCCACATCTGAACCAGGCTTGTTAATGAGTCTGTCATTGTAAGCTCACTGTCACTCAGTCTTTTTTTAATCAAAAGATAAAACAGTCGGTTATCAAGGATTAATGACTCTTACAGCATCCATATGAGGCTCATATTTATCTTTTAAAAGAAAACGGAAGGAAGAAAAATGACCAGACTTTGTTTCAGTAAGCAGTTTAAATCTGCCCTGGTAAGTTGAATTCACTCATTCATTAATGCAGCCATGTGTCTGGGAGAAGCCAGCAGGAGCCCCTTCCACCATAAGAACTTCTGACTGTGAAATAAACCCCGAGTAACCAGATTAACTATGAAGTATGTCTCCGTCAGGTTTTAGGCATTAGTTCAAGTGTAGTTTCTGTGCGTTCCGCCTGATTGTAGCAAGTTGCCGATTCCGGTATTGCAGGCGGCACTACGGCAGGAAAGGCAGTCTCTGTTTCCCGTCTCCTGCTTCCAAATAGAGCTGGTGTGTGCAATGACATTATTGTGTGGTGTTGATTTAACTGAGAATATCAATATTTTAAATAGATTCCCATATGATTCATAGCGTTTTGCATAGCACGGAGTGTGTAAATAGATCTTCACCTCGGAACACAGAGAGGCATATGTGCACGCAGGGGCACGCACACACATACGTGGACACACGCACAAAAGTCCCCCATCGCGTGTACACACAGAGAGTGTGGCTACCCGGATACACGTTTTTAATTGTTTGGGGGTTTTCTTTGCAGCAGGTAGTGTGACACCAGGATCTTTTATTGAACAATGCTACATAGAGTTGGACTATTAACACACACGCGCACAAGTGGCCTCACACCCAAATTGGGCCCTGCCGTTTTCTAAGGTGGCTGCCTTCATATTGGGCTCTTTCTTTTGATTTTCTCCTTTTTTCTGAGTGTCTATATGCTCGGGGGGATGAGAGCTAGTACTATTACATGAGGACACTTGAAATCACAACCAGAAATGTCAAGGTGCTCCTTCCTACATTAGCAACAATGGCACACACTCAGGTGACAATGCCGGCCATCTTGGAAATTAAATGATGTTTACAACACCGCAGCTCATCCTTCTGTGGCTTCAAAGAAAGGAAAATACTGATTCTGGAGGGGGTTAGGTGAGTCACACACAAATCCAGAATGCCCCAATGCGGTTTAACTTCTTCCTCCTCAACTATAACATGGTGACATTAACAGCTGATGTGGGGGAGGGGGATAACGGGGGTGGGGGGAGGCAGCAGGAGTTTCAGGAAGTGCCTCAAAGGGGGATTATTTCCAGTTCAGTTCTCACAGGGAGAGTGTCAGTTGGAGGAGCGGAACTCTTGTTGTGGTGCCAGCATTGATCAGAACCCGTTGGGGGTGGGAGGGTACAGGAGAAGCTTCTGGGGAATCTCATGGAGTTGGAAATGCACACAAGGGTCTGTTCTGCCTGCCATTCCTTCTAGAACCAAAGCCCTCAGAATAGTGAAGAGCTTTGCTCACACCAGAACTCTGAATTACAAAACAAAGAGCTGCCCTTACCCAGAAGAAAGCTGGCAGGCATCACCTTTACCACCTAATGAAGTCAACCAAATGACATCATGTACCGTGTAAGACGCACTGAAGGATCAGAGCCTCGCTTTCGGGGTATTCTTGCCAAACGCGCACAACTTGACGGGAAACGGGAGGGAAAATCAGGCAAATGTGAGCTGAGAGACATTTTGCAAAACAAAAAAAAAACTTGTGTGCTTTAAAAATATCAAAGTAAACCTCATGCAGTGACACACACCTGTATCCCAGCCACTTGGGAGGCTGAGGCAGGAGGATTGCAAGTTGGAGGCCAGCCTCAGCAACTTAACGAGGCCCTAAGCAACTCAGACAGACCCTGTCTCTCAATAAAATATAAAAAAGGGCTGGAGGTGTGGCTCCATGGTTAAGCGCCCCTGGGTTCAATCCCTGGTACCCAAACAAAGACACCAAAGTAACCAGTGGCCTTGTGGACACCTGCTACTCCAGGAGGCTTGCTTGAGCCCAGGAATTCAAGGCCAGCCTAGGCAACACAGTGAGACCCTGTCTCAAAAACAAAACAAAACAAAAAGAGAAAAAAACATCAACAATAACAACAACAAAAACCCACAAGGACCAATTTATTAACAACCACATTTTAGGGATTGAAGGTGTAGCTCAGTGGTGAGCCCTTGCTTAGCATGAGCAAGACCCTGGGCTCCATCCCCAGCACCACATATGTGCATGCGCACACACACGCACATGCACACAATCATGAAACTCAGAACTGCAGAACTGTTTCAGATTGAAGGCGACTAAAGAGACACAACTATAAAAATGCAATACGTGATCCTGAATTGGGTCTTAAGCCAGAAAATCTTTTTTTTTTTTCTCTTCTGCTACATAAGGATAATAGTGGGGACAGTTGAAGAATTGTGGATATCTATAGATTAGGTAACAGTATTATAGCAATGTTAATTTCCTGATCTTGACCTTTGACAGTAGCCATGTAAGAGTATGGTCTTGTTCCTTAAGACGGCCATATCAGATGTTAAGGGGTATCATCTCTTCGACTTACTCCCAAGTATTTCATATATACACATATATACATACGCATGCAGCACGCACACACACAGAAGAAGGGAAATTGGCAAAACAGTAACCTTTGGAGAATCTCGGTGAAGAGTAGGGCAGAATTAGTTCTACTATTTTTGTGACTTTCCTGTGAGTCTGAAGTTTGTTTATTTTTCTGGAGGTGGGGTACTGGGGAATGAACCCAGGGCTGATTTACCACTAAGCCACATCCCCGGTCCTTTTTATGTTTTGAGACAAGGTCTTGCTAAGGTGCTTAGGGCTTGGCTAAATTGCTGAGGCTGGCCTCAAACTTGGCAATCCTCCTGTCTTAGCCTCCTGCATCGCTGGGATTATAGGCGTGAAGTTATTTTTTTAAACTGAAGATGGCTTAGTACCAATGGTGGGACTCAACACTTGGTAGGTGGTCACCGCATCTTGGTTGCTGAGCGAGTGAAGGAGAAACTGAATGAATGAACACGCGCCCCTCCCCCATCGCACAGGTCTGAGCCGGGCTCTCCGGGGAGGTGTGTGCCCGAGCCGGGAGAAGCCTTGAGCGGCTCCCGCCTTCATCTGAATGCTTGTGGAGATTCATTATTGAAGCCACAGCGCATCCCCCAAATAAACACGTGCGTCTAGGCAGCCTGCTGTCCTGGCTCACTATTCTTTTGTCGCCGCCTTTTTATTGGCTTTCTCAGAGTGGTTACAATGCTGTTATTGTAAAACCCTCACACCAGAAGAGCGAGAGAGGCAGGCGCTGTGACAGGGATGAAGCAATTTCTGCCAAGAAAGTCTGCAGACCCCGTGGGGGAGACTACCTGGAAATAGTGGGGGGAATGGAGACTTTTCTTTTGCCCAGGTCCCACTAGACCAGGTAGTTTATCCCCAGAGAGCCAGGACAGCTTTGAATTCCCTGGAGGATGACTGGCCTTGGCGACTCCTGCCCCTTTGAAGACCCTTGGAACATTCCAGAAGGCCCCCCACCCACCCTCCCTCCACTTCTCAGTCTCACCTGGCTTTGGAGGCATAGCCCAGGCCTGGCCTGCCTTGGAGTCCACCTGGGGGACAGAAGCCATGCCCTTGGGGGACAGAAGCCATTTCTCACCTGCAGAAATGACTCTTTTTCTCATCCCACCAGGGTTATATGTATTGAGGTCTATAATTTATGGGCAATAAAAGGTGTGAATTTCAAGTGTACCCTCAATGACTTTTTATAAGGCCCAGCCCAAGACATAGAGCCATCCTTGTGCAATACAAGTCTGCAAAGTTGGGAGTGGAAATGCTCTATATTTGTCATATGTGGCTATTGAGCACTTGAAATGTGGCTAGTGTAGCTAAGGAGCTAAATTTTTAATTATGTTTCATTTTAATTTAAATAGCCATCGTTCCAGAAAGTTCCCTTGTGCCCCTTCCAGTCAGCACTCCTGAAGAGATAACCTCTTTTCTGACTTCTGTCCCCACAGAGTAGGATTCTCTGCCTTGGTGCTATTCAGGTTTGGAGTGGGACCCTTTTTGTTGTGGGGGTCTATCCTGTGCACTATAGGATATTCCATAGCCTTAACCCAGTAGATGACAGCGGCATACCCACACTCAGTTTTGATAACCAAACATGTCTCCGGACGTTGCCAAAGGTTCCCCAATAGGGAGGGTTGAACCCAGAGTGAGATCCCCTGCCCCTAAGTAAGTTTGGCCATCTTCTAAGCATCAGATTAGTGGAATCACACAGCGTGCTCTTTACGCCTAGCTTCTTTTGCTCAACAGAATGCCTGTGGTTCATCCATGTTGTTATGAGTACCATAATGAATTCCTTTTTTATTGCTGAGTACTATTCCATCGCATGAGGTACCACTGTTTGCTTATTCATTTGATAAGTACCTGAGCTGGCCAAGAGCAGCAGTGCTGGGTCACATGTGGGCATGTTCATCAGAAACTCTTCCCCAGATGGGGCGCATACCATTTTCCACTACACTAACAAAACATGAGAGTTCAGTGCCTGCCCCCACCCCCGCCCTGGCCTGGGTCTTTCATTTTAGCCATTCTGGTGGTTGGAAGGAGAACCAAAAAAGACCCCAAGACCAGCCACAGGAGCCAGAATAAAAGTGGAGCCATAACCAAAGAGTAACAACTGGAAGAGAGCTTGGAGACTGGCCGGCCTTCCTGGGCTCTGAGCTCAGGGAACTTCGTGTTCCTGAGGGTCTCCTGCACCCTTATTGCTTGCTTCCTGGCAATACACTCTCTGCTCTACAGGAGGAGGAGGGCATGGGGTGAGCCACCAGGAAGGGAAGTCATGGACAGAGGTTTGTTTTTTTTTTTTTTTTTCCTCTGAGGAGAGGGGGATTCGAACCGCGGTCCTTGCGCATGCTAGGCAAGCGCTCTCCAAAACACGCCCTTTCTCCAGCTCCGAAGTCATGGGCAGAAAGACATGGTTTGCATCACAAACAAGAATAGCAGGAAGGGGCTGGGGTGGTGGCTCAGTGGCAGAGCGCTTGCCTAGCACATGTGAGGCACTGGGTTCCATCCTCAGCACCACATAAAAATATAAATAAATAAAATAAGGATATAGTGTTTATCTACAACAAAAAAATCATTTGAAAAAAAAAAAGAACAGCAGGAAAGATGAATTATTTTTTATTTCTTTTTTTTCTTTTTTTTTTTCCTGGTACTAAGGATTGAATCCAGGGGTGCTTTTCCACTGGGCTGTATCTCTAGTCTTTTTTTTGTCAGGGGTGGTACCAGGGATTGAACCCAGGGGCACTCAACCACTGAGCCACATCCCAGTCCTATTTTGTATTTGATTTAGAGACAGGGTCTCACGGAGTTGCTTAGGGCCTCACTAAGTTGCAGAGGCTGGCTTTGAACTCACGATCCTCCTGCCTCAGCCTCCCGAGCCACTGGGATTACAAACATGCGGCCACTGCGCCCGACTCCAGTCCTTTTTTAAAATGTTTTTATTTTGAAACATGGCCTAAGTTGCACGGGCTGGCCTTGAACTTGAAATCCTCCTGACTCAGCATCTGGAGTCTCTGGAATCGCAGGTGTACCACCACACACAGCTGAAAGACATACTCTATAGGAGACCCTCAACTCCTCCTCCTTCGCTTCTACTCCACTTTCAACACACACGCACGCACACGTGCACACAGACACACACACACAAAGCCCTCCATGAGAAACATAGGACAAGGATTCCTTTGCAAGGGATGGGATGATATTGATGAGGAAGGGAGGAACAGGGACAAGAAAGCTTGTTACTCTGCTGCCACTTGAGGAATTCAAAATGGTTTGGTTAAGGACTTGCCAACTTTTGGAAGGCACGTCCTGCGTGAGTCGTAAACAACTTACTAGAAGACGGGAAAGCCGTCCAAGAAATAAATCCCAACCCCCACCTCTGTGGAGCTTCTGGTCTAATTTTCGATGGAAAATAAATAATGCAACTCTGAAGTTAGAGATAATATAATGCCACCAGGACCTGGACACAGAGAGCTGTCTGCATCAAGACTGACAGAGTGTGACAACTTAATCCAGAGGGGCTTACCAGAGGAAGACAGGAATCTGAAGGAGAGAAGCACCCGGAATTAAGCCCGAGCACATGCAGCGCCTACCGTCTAATAAGAATAAGTGACTTCACATGTTCTTCTGTGTAGTCCCTGTGAACTGCATGTTCTCCAAAATTTTTATCTTAGGGAAATGTTGCCCCCCAACACACACAAACATTAATCTATGCTTAGATTCAGAAAGAAACTCCTGGTATGGAAACATCTACCTTTCTACCTTTGTACTACAAGTGAAGGTCTCTTGTGGTCACCCCCGGGAAGGCGCCGACACTGCCCTGTACGGAGTGGGGGGGCAGGGAGGGGCAGAGGGGACGGGGTGTCCCCTGAAGTCAGCATTATCTGTCCCGTTAATCACTTAGAAAAGAAATGGCTGGTACTGACAACTGGCCCCTCTGAAGATTGCTTGGGACTGGAACATTCCTTTGGTTGCAATTGTTGTTGGAGTTGTTTGTGTGACTGGGGATGGAGCCCAGGGTCTCACGCATGCTAGGCAAGTGCCCTACCCCTGAGCTGCACCCTGAACCCTGGGAACATTTTTGTTTGTTTGGTACCAGGGGTGGAACCCAGGGAGGCTTAACCATCAAACCACATCCCCAGCCCTTTTTATTTTTTTATTTAGAGACAGGGTCTCACTGAGTTGCCTGGGGCCTCGCTAAGTTGCTGAGGCTGGCCTCAAATTTCTGATCCTCCTGTCTCAGCCTCCCAAGCCTCTGGGATGACAGGCGTGCGCCACCACACCCGGCCCTGGAAACATTCTTAGGAGTACCACCAGGGCTCAGGGGAGGCATCTGCTTGAGGAGTAGCGATGTCAGCCAGCCAGGAGCTCATAGCAGGAGGGACATCAAACTGAAGATGAGTCGACCCTGAGTTGTAAGCCAAATGTTCCAGGTTCCTGTTTGTTTTTCTCCCGGTCTGCCTCCAAACTGTTTATTAAAACGTGAGCTCCACGAAGGGCAGGAGCTTCGTCTGTCTTGCTCACAGCTGTATCCGCAGCTAGCAATGTGCCTGCCACGTGACTTGCCAAATATTTGTTGAGCGGATGGAGAGCAAAGACCTACTTGAATTCTCAGCCTCGACTTAGCTGAGCTACTGAATTTATCTAGAGGACTAGCGAGAAGGCCCGGCCAGGGTGCGGCACACAAACACCAAGGCCAGCGTGACACTCCCAGGGTGACCAGCGGAAGCAACCCCAGGGGAAGGGGACTTAAGTTTCGCTGCCAGTCTCTACAGGAGGGGGGGCCCTATTTTAAAAAGCGTCCTAACATGGCTTTGCCGCCTTACATGGAAGCTCGAACCTTCCATGAGGCGACAAAAACAGATTTCCAGGACAGAAAAGCTCAAGGCAGCCTGGTCGCTTCTCAGTATCAGCCATTTCTTTTCTAAGCCATTAACAGAACAGATGGTGCTGACTCCAAGGGACACCCTGTCCCCTACCTCTGCCCCCCCCCACACACACACCTGTACAGGGTGGTGTCGGACACCTTCCCCAGGCAACCGCGAGACACCGTCACTTGCAGTAGCAAAGGTAGAAAAGCTCGAACTGCCCCCCACCCAACTCCGGCTTCCCTCCTGAAAATTTCCTGCCTCTTTGCAACTGGACGCCACAGGCCACCCTCAGGAAAAACGTCCTTGGCGACTGGTCCTTGGAAGGACGGGGTCCTTCTCTTTGTTTCACCTGAGCAGAGTTGAGACATCCAGACGCTGTATAAATGGCTTTGCTTTATTCAGTAAGGAATAAAGGAGACACAGAAACCCAAGCAGCATGGAAAGCACATTTGTCACCCCAGTTCTGACGGGAGTAGGGCACACCTGGACACAGGGGCACACCTGCCATCCCGGGTCAGATGACGGAGCCATGGTACCAGCCAGAGGTCGCACCTCTGCTTAAGTCCCCCTACTCCATTCCAGAGCCACCAAAGCCATCTTCCTCCAAGAGGCAGAAGCCATCTCCCTTCTGGAGCCTGCCAGTCATTTTCTAGTCCTTCTGTCTCAGGGATGGCACCTCCTAGTTCCCCCAGTCTCTCCCCCAGAGAGTGAGGGTGCAGGCAGTCTGTGGATGATGTGCAGGACAGCGGTGGTTGACAGGCAGCAAATAATAGAGCTCTCTGGGTCCCTGTTATCTAATCCTACCTCCGGAGCTTCCCTTGGTAACTCATCAGGAAGCACCCCTCCCCCCACGCCATCTGGAAGCGGTTTTGAAAAACCTACTCATTATTGTTAAAAAGCAACACACAGGTTTTCACAAGAAACAGTTACCACAGCAGCCCCTAGACTGCAAGTTCCCGGGACGGAGGGATCTTGATGCCACTGGCCACCACAGAACATCACCTGGTACATAGTAGGGACCTGCTAAGTGACTACTGAATAAATGCAGAATTAATAGACTCACAATAAGAGTGTCCCCATTATTTCTGCATTTAGGAAATTACTCTAAAATTTAGGAGCTTAACAACCATTTCATTAAGCTCACAGTCTCCAGGGGTCGGGAATTTGGATGGGACAGTCATGCCATGTCTGTCTCTCTGCTCCATAACGTCCCGGGTCTCCACCGAGAAGACCTGAAAGGTGTCAGGGGCTGGAATCATCTGGAGGCTCCTTCATTTACATGCCTGCATTTGGGCCGCCGTGACTCAGAGGCAGGGCTCAGTTGGGACTGGCCTGAGCACCTCTGTGTGGCCTCTTCGTGTGGATTGGGCTTCCTCCATGCATGGCTGACTCGGTAGTCAGAGCTGCCCAGGGCTCAAAGGGAGGAGCTACAAGACCTTTTATGACCCCGTTCAGGCCTGTTCTTGGTTGAAGCAGTGACCAGCACATTCAGATTCAAGAGGAAAAACAGACCCACTTCTCATTGGAAGGTACATCACAAAACTTTGGAGTTGTGGTTTTTAAATTTAGTTTTGGTACTGGCAGTGGAATCCAGGACGACCTTGCATATGCTAGACAAGCACTACCAATGAGCTACAACCCCAGCCCAGAAGGGCAAAAGACTAGAAAGCCCTAAACACTGTGCACGCATTCATTCCTTCAATAGAGTTTATATTGGGCACGTCGCATGCGTTGAGCTCTAGGCTGAGCAGTGTGTAGGGATTTAGCCTGAACAAAATGGACATTGCCTCTGCCCTCATGCAGCCTGAAATCTACTAGAGAAGACAAATGTTAAACTGGGACGCACCCAAGCAGCTACATAACTACAGATTGGCTGCCTGGTCGTGCAGTGTCCTGAGGAAGAACAAAGACTTAAATTTGGTGGGGGGAGGGTACCAGGGATTGAACCCAGGGGCACTCAACCCTGAGCCACATCCCCAGCCCTTTTTTATATTTTATTTTGAGACAGGGCCTCACTAAGTTGCTGAGGCTGGACTTGAACTTGAAATCCTCCTACCTCAGCTTCTTGAGTCGCTGGGATTACAGGTGTGGGCCACCACACCCGGCTGTTGTTTTGTTTTTTGAGACTTAACTTAGATTGAAAGTATCCTCCTACCCTACTGGCAAGGTCTGATGCAAAGGCTTTTTTTTTTTTTTCCATACTGGGGAATTGAACCCAGGGACACTTTACCACTGAGCTATATCCCCAGTTCATTTTTTAAATTTTAGACAAGGTCTTGGGAAGTTGCCCAGACTGGCCTTGAACTTTTGATCTTCCTGCTCAGTCTCTCCAATAGCTGGAATAACAGGCCTACAGCACCAAGCACAGCTTGATGCAAGGTTTTGATTTTTTTTTTTTTTTTTTTTTTTATACCGGGAATTGAACCCAGAGGCCTCTGTCAGTGAGCCGCACCTCCCAGTCCTTTTTATTTTCTTTTGAGACTGGGTCTTACTAAGATGCTGAGGCTGGCCTCAAACTTGTGAGCCTCCTGCCTCAGCCTCCCCAGGAGCTGAGATCATAAGTGTGTGCCACCATGCATGACTTGATGCAAAGTTTTGAGTGCAAGTTGCTTCTTGGGGAGGTGAGTTCTGAAATCAGAGATAGGGCAATGGGGACTTGAAAGAGAGCCAGAGAGGAAGCAGGATGGATAAGATCGGTAGGCTACTGCTGTGGGCTAATGGGGCTCCGATCCACAGGATACCTGCAGTTCACAGTGTGGAACATACTTCAGATTGTCCCTCCTGAAAGATGAGGAAACTGGGGTTCCTAATCCTAGTCAATTTGGGGACATTAGGGTGGGCTGTCCTTCCTGGGGGACCCAATCCACTCAGGTAGCCAGAAATAGCCTCAAGCAAAAGGCCCCAGGGGTACCGGATGTAGTGGTACATGCCTGCAATCCCAGCCACTCAGAGGCTAGAGCAGGAGGGTTTCAAGTTCAAGGCTAGCCCGGGCAACTTAGCAAGACTCTGTCTCAATATAAAATATAAAAGGGACTGGGGGGTCAGGCACAGTGGCACACGCCTATAATCCCAGCAGCTCGGGAGGCTGAGGCAGGAGGATCGTGAGTTCAAAGCCAGCCTCAGCCAAAGTGAGGCCCTAAGCAACTCAGCGAGATCCTGTCTCTAAATAAAATACAAAATAGGGCTGGGGATGTGGCTCAGTGGTCGAGCACCCCTGGGTTCAATCCTCCGTATCTAAAAAAAAAAAAAAAAATGTGAAGGGGCACAGGCACTGGCCCCAGGGGCCAGGGAAGTACTCCACAAATAAGTGACCATCTCAAAGTTCAAAGATGAAGCACATTCAATTTGTAGACGGCACATGCTTTTCTGTGCCACCTGTGGATTTTCACCGAACATCACCCCAATGCCAAGTCTTGACACGGTGTCTTAGACAGTGACGAGTTTTTGGTTTTCTTACCTCCTGTGGGTTCGCAATGGCTGCCCCCAGTGACCACCCATCCCTGCCTGCTCCCTCCCCTTTGGAACTGTTGGAAAACTTTGGCAAATCTGCCCAACGAGAAGCAGGCAAGGTGGGGCCGTGTGTGCCCAGGGGAGAGTTTTCCTGGTGCGTGACGTTAACTGCCTGGTTTTGTGTGACTCCAACCTCTGCTGAGAGACAGGGACAGTGGCTCTCCAGTTTGTTATCTTTCAGGCATTGCCAGCTCGCCCCCAGGGATTCCCTTGTCAGGGGAGTTGGTGAACAGCATCCTTGGGGGGCGGTCGTGGGAGGGAAGATCAGGCTCTTGACACGTGTTGGGTTCAGGATCAAAGCTGGCTGATGACTCTCTGGTCCTGGCAACACGAGATTTCAACGCTTCCTGGCTTTTCCATCCGCGTGGATTTCAAATGCTCCTTGGCAGCTCCTTAGCCAAAGGCTGGCAATGCCAGGCGGCCAGCCTCCTGAGCTGCTGGGATTACAGGCGTGCCCCACTGCACCTGGTACAAGCTTTTTAAGTGCAAAATAGCAGTAATGAAGCCAGGCGCAGTGGCACACGACTGTGATCCCAGCAGCTCAGGAGGCTGAGGCAGGAGGATCGCAAGTTCGAGGCCAGCCTCAGCAACTCAGCGAGACTCTGTCTCAAAATAAAAAATAAAATTAAAAAAAGGCTGAGGATGGAGGTTGGTGGTAAAGTGCCCCTGGGTTCAATGCCCAGCACCAGAAAAGAAAGAAAAGGGAAGAAAGAAGAGCCCCTGGAGATAGGGACATAGCTCAGGGATAGAGTGCTTGCCTAACACGTGCAAGGCCCTCGGCTTGATCCCCGGCACCAGAAAATAATAATAATGGTGACAATGACAACCACGGCAGCAGTGCTTGCCTCAGTGGTGAAGGTCCTCAGCAGAGGCAGCTGACTGAGTGGGGAACGCAGCCCTTCAGCCATTTGTCAACTGTCTCTCAGCTGCAGTTGCTCACCTGAGGTGTGGGTTTGCCTGCAGGTTCTGGAATGTTCTCCCACATAGCAGGAGCCCATCCATCCGTGGGTCTAGCTTGGGTCACTGTCACCCTGAGGACAGTGAAAGAGTATGGGAGCTGGGCCAGGAGAGGGAGAGAGCAGGAAGGGAAGGGGGATGTTGGAGGAAGGGCTGGGAAATGGGGTGGGCACAGGGCTAGAGGAAAGAGGAGAGCAGAGGGGGAGAAAGGGAGGGGACGAAGGGGACGAGAATTCTTCTGCCATGGAAGAGCCGGGAGGTCGAATTCCTCATGGCCATAAACAAGCCCAGCTGTGGCGAGAACAGAGCGGTGGTAAAGTCACCCGCCCCGATTCCTGACAGCGGGCAGTACACTCGTGTTGCTGGCGACTGCGAACCTAGGAAGATGACAACGTGGGAGACAGGGTCGCGAGGGTTCTGTCCCGGTACAGGGCACAGCAGCATCAGGGAGGTGAGAAAGGGGGCCGGGGCTAAGTCCAGAAAGGCCGAGAACAGAGGCCAGGTGCCACAGGAAGGAAGGTGGAAGACGGAAGATGGGGAAAGGGCCTGGTGAACTGGGCTTCATCGCCAGCACGAGAGAGAGAGAGAGAGAGACAGAGAGAGACAGAGAGAAAGACAGACAGAGAGAGAGAGAGAGAGAGAGAGAGAGGGAGAGAGAGAGAAAGGAAGGAAAGAAAAATGGTATGGCCTTCAGAAATCCTGCTTGTGTAGGCGACAAAGACTTAACAGGATCTGGACTCCTGGGTCCGCACCCTGGCCCTGCCCTTGACGGTGTATGGGGTACCAGGCACCCCAGAGACCCAGGCTTCCTCATCCTCCTCGTTCATCAGCCTGGTCCACCCTCACCACCCCCGCCCCTATTCCTGGTTATAAGCACCCCTCCCCCAGCTTCTAACAGCCTGAGCCTGTGACTAGAAATGTCTATCCCCACACCCCTGGGAGTCCTTAGCCAATGGGGGACCCTGAGAAGACATGAAGTCTCAGCTCTCTTGCCCATTCAGGACACTCGGAGGCGGAAATTCCCCTCCAGAGCTCCCCCTTGGGCTCAGGCTGAGGCTGCTCTGCAGTAACAGAATGTTTGTGCCCTCCCCAAATTCACATATTGAAACCCGGGGCTGGGGGTGTAGCCCAGTGGCAGAGGGCTCGCCTAGCGTGTGGGGCCCCGGGTTCCATCTCCAGCACTGCAAAAAAAAAAAAAAAAGGTACAAAAAGGACATATTGAAATCCCAATCCCCAAGTGATACCAGGGTGGGGCCTTGGGGAGGTGATGAGGTTACAAGGGCAGAGGTTTCACAAATGGGATTAGTGCCCTTACAAAAGAGACCACAGAGCCGGCCTTGGTGGTACACGCCTGTAATCCCAGCGGCTTGGAGGCTGAGGCAGGAGGATCGTGAGTTCAGCCTCAGCAACGGTGAGGCCCTAAGCAACTCAGTGAGTCTGTCTCTAAATAAAATACAAAATAGGGCTGGGGAGGTGGCTCAGTGGTCAAGTGTCCCTGAGTTCAATCCCCAGTACTAAGAAAAAAGAGAGAGAGAGACCACAGAAAGCTTGAACCATTTTTCCGCCATCTTTCTTCCATCTTTCTGTCATCTCTACCATGTGAAGACAGAAGAAATAGGCAGTGTGCAACCCAAAAAAGGCCCTCCCCAGATTATAACCACGCTGACACCTGATCTCAGACTCCCAGCTTCCAGAACTGTGACAAATAAATGTCTGTGCTGTATAAGCCACAGAGTCAGTGGCACTTTGTTACAGCAGCACAAGCTAAGACACTTGCGCAGAGGAACTTAGAGTGCAGTTGGCTTCCTCCCCGGCCTGGTCATGTTTTCCCTCTGCCCTTGCAGTCTATCTCGGGAACCCCATAATAACTCACTTCCCCACAAATCCTCATGTCAGGGTGTGCTTCCAGGAAGCGGAAGTGACACGGCCTGTGGGCTGGGCAAAGATAACAGTTATTACAGAAGGTGCCTCATCTAACCCGCTGAACTAACCAGCCACGCTGGGATTGAACACACTGCGCAGAGGAGGAAACGGAAGCTCACAAAGCAGAAGGGACTTGCCCAGGACGGACAGCCGGTGAGTAGAACGGCCTGGGTTAGACCCAGCTGTTGTCAGGCTGGAAGCCAGCTTTTAGCCCTCCAGGCCCTCCAGTGGGGAGAGCTCTTCTGCTTCTGAACCAGCTGACATCTTCTGGGCCCCCCTGCCAGGGGAGGCCAGCAGCTAGGGGCCCACCGATGACTCAAATCCCCAATTGTCACTTATCCCCCCCAGTACCAGGGACTGAACCCAGGGGCACTTAACCCCTGAGCCACATTCCCAGCCCTTTTGATTTTTAGTTTGAGACAGGGTCTCACTACATTGCCAAGGCTGGCCTCAAACTTGTGATCCTTCTGCCTCAGCCTCCCAAGTCACTGGCACGACAATCTTGAGCCTCTGCAGAGACAACCCCCTAAACACCCGAGTTACTAGGAGGAGTTCAGAAACTGCCAAAAGTACCCTATGAATAAATGCTCAGGGTTCCATCCGGAGACACCCGTGGTGACTGATGAGTCATCCAATGGCCAGCTGTCACCACAGAACACTATATATAGAAGGGACAGGCCAGAGGAGTGCCTGGGACCTGCAAAGAGGAGGAGCTTGCACCTGGAGGTGACAGAGGTGAGGCCTCAGCTGGGGACAGGCCTAAAGTACCTGGCAACTGTGCCCTCAGGTCGTCCCCAAATGGATTAAGGGTCAGCCATTCCCCAGCATGGACTGCTGCGTGACCCTGAGCAACTGGACTAGACATGGACGCTGCCGGCTCATTCATGAGGATCATCACTAACGATGGTAACGGAGGCATAATGCTCAGCGAACTCTCCGCATGTCACTGGGGAAGTTTTCCCTCAAATATGCACTCAGAGGACTCACTCATATTGCTGTCATTTAGGTGGCTGAAACGGAGGCTCGGGACTCTGGGCTGGGTTAGGCTAGGCCTACGCTGTCGGTAGCCACTGACCACATGTGGCTGTTAAGCCTTTACGAGGTGGCCAGTCCCAATTGAGATCGGCCCTAAGTGTGAAATACCCACAGGCTTTCCAAGATTTGGTTCCAAGAAAGGAATGTCGAATACCTCATTAGTCATTTTTTTCTCGGTTACAGATTGAAATGGTAATATTTTGGATAAACAGGGTTAAATAAAAGACATTATTCACAGTGATTTCACCTGCCCCTTTTACGTGTGTCTCCTGGAGCGTTGGAAATTGTGTATGTGGCTCACATTCTCTTTCTACTGGCTGGTGCCAGCTTACAGGCTAGAGGCCAGAACCTTCAGGAAATCCTGGCCATGCCTTCTCCTGACAAATAAAGCCTGCTTCCGAGTTCAAGACGGAGAGAGGCCAAGGCAACTTTCCAGACAATGCCAGTGGCCAGCTGCAGTTCCACGTGTACCAGTGACACTGAACCCCAAACTTGCTCTTTATGTCTTTGGAAAATGCATAGCCTTGCAGGGAAAGAATGGTGAATTCGGACCCCGTTTCTCCCTTTCACTTAACCCCCAAGAGAGCCTGGTAAGGTGGCATGTGTCTGTGATCCCAGAGACTGGGGAGGCCGAGAAGTTTGAGGCCAGCCTCAGCAACTTGCGAGGCCCTAAGCAACTCAGTCTCAAAATTAAAAAATTTTTAAAAGGGCTGGGGCTGGGGCTCAGTGGTTAAGCGCCCCTGGGTTCAATCCCTAGTACCAGAAAAAAAAAAAAGCAAAAAAAGAAAGCTTCAAGAGAGTTAGTTCTCTGCAATGTGCTAACAAAAATAAACAGGAAAACAAGGCCACTTCCTAACGAAGCAGCCCCTTCCCTCCCATAAGCAGTGATGCAGGGGCGAAGGAAGGAAAGGGAAATGCAGGCGGCACGGACGACTCATTCTAAGGAGAAACCCTAGCCCAGAGACAGACACGCACGTGTCACCCGCTCTGCCCGCGGGAACCTGGTGGGGGGGCGTTGGAGAGTGTGTGCCAGCGTGCGTGTGCGTGCGTGCTGCTTGAGCAAGAGAACGCTGGAGAAAGGCTGGAGAAGGAAGCAGACGGAACAGGGAAGAGATGGGCTGGAGACGCAAAACCAAAGCAAAGGCGGCGGAGTTCACGGCCCGCCTTTGGTGGCCAGGGCTGCTCTTTTCTTTCTGCATCAGTTTAAATTATTCACATCGGGACAATGAAAAGAATATAGCAAAATTAAAAATGCATCGGGGCCAGGCAGGCCCTGGATCCGTGTGCGGTGGAAGGGCTGCCGGCTGGCACCGCAACTGGCCCGGCTTGGGTGTGCCTCTCCACCAGCCCAGACCCTCCACCATCTCCTGAGTGTTGGCAGAGCCAGACCCCAAGCGAGCGCCTTCAGGGTTCAGGCCTGGGACATTGAGGGGGCTGCTCCAATCAGACAAGGCCTGGTGGACACCCACAGACTGCAGCCCCTCTGGGCCGGGCTGGTAAAGCGGGGTCTCCATGCTGCCTCCTTCCTCCACCTGCCCCGGGGCTGGCTGCGACTTCCCTGAACCCTCACTGGTGAGTCCAGGTGCCTGGGACCAGTTAATCCAATCAGAACAGCCCCTTAGGTGCTACCAGACAGGGTCGTGGGGAGGGCTGTCCCTGCCCCAGAACTTCCACCCTTCTAGGTGACACCCAGGGCCTCGGGCCTCCTGGGAACCTGTGCCCACCTCGGTCACTTCATCTGAAAGGGATCTTTTTCAAAGGGGATGCAGGCAGATGTCTTAGTTTGCTTGATCGGCCCCAACAGAACACCCAGGCTGAGTGACTTGAACAACAAATGTTTATTGTCCTACAGTTCTGAATGCTCCAAGTTCAAGATCAAGGGCTGGTTCCTTCTGAGGGCTCTCTCCTGGGCTTGCAAAGGGCCACCTTCACTCCTGAGTCCTCGTGTGATCTTTCCTCTGTGCAAGCATCTCCAGTGTGTCTCTGTGGCCAAGTTACCTCCTCTTTGAAGGACACCAGTCATTTGAAACTAAACCCACCCTAATGACTTCATTTGAAATCTATCACTTCTTTAAAGGCCCTACCTCCAAACGCAGCTCCATTCTGAGGTCCTGGGACTCAACATCTGAATGAAGGGGAGGGGAACCGCAATTCAGGTCCATGCCAAAGATAAACAAGAAAGACCAGGCCAGGACCACGCAAGAATAGAGGAGGGCGGTTCTGGGGTATGGTTCCCCTGGAGGCAGGATGAACCTAAGCATAGCCTTGCCTCTGTTAAAAAGCCTACATTCGAAAAACCAAAGGCAGCAGGCACGTCTGTAATCCCAGTGGCTCGGAGGCTGAGGCAGGAGGATCACAAGTTTGAGACCAGACTCAGCAACCTAGTGAGGCCCTGAGCAACTCAGTGAGACCCTGTCTCTAAATAAAATATAAAAAGGGCTGGGGATGTGGCTCAGTGGTTAAGTACCCCTGGGTTCAATCCCTGGGACCCAAAACCAACCAACCAACTAACAAAAAACAAAGGCAACACCTCTTCAGGACACAGAGCGTGGCTGATAGCTGCTGTCACAGTCCCTGGAAGCAGGAATTTTGTGTTCCCAGCTCCCAGCTCAGTGCCTGGCCTAGCAGGGAAAGTATTGCGGGCAGAACAGAGGCTATTAAGCAAGGCTCTAGATCACTACTCATTTCGCATCTTGCCGCCAAGGAAAGTGACTCCAGAATGAATATGAGCTTAATTCACAGACAGCTGAGACCCTTTCAAACTCTAAGGAAGAATGCCGTAGCAGATGCCATTTTCCAAGATGGCTGCCAGACCTTCACCATATGCCTTTCCTACAATCTGAGATTGTAGGAACATGGTCTCTTCCCTTGAGTGGGGACAGACTTGTGACAATAATAGAAATGGTCTCTTCAAGAAAGCAGTCACCATGCTGCAGGGAAGCCCAGCCTACTGGGAGAGGCCACGTGGAGATGTTCCCACTGAGTTTCCAGTCAACAGCCAGCCTCCGTGGCCAGATGTCTGAGTGAGGAAGGAAGACTTTAAAACAACTCCAGCCCCAGACACTGTCTGATGGCAGCGACCTGAGACAGAGAGAGGGTGAGAGACAGGAGAGAGAACCTTCTAGATCAGAACAGTCGACCCCCCAGAACAGCAAGAGGTACTAATAACCCGGTAGTTGTTTTTTAGGTTACTCCATCTTGGAATGATTCGTGGTGCAGCAGTGGATAAGCAGAAGCCAGGTGGCAACACGGGGACGTGGTGGGCATGCACACCCCTCCCCCAAGCACGCAAAAGCCTGTCTTCCCCGGACCTGTTTGAGGACTCCCAGCAGCAAGCTTGGGGGCCCAGGGCTGACTCCACAGGGGCCAGGGGCGAGGCTGCCAGGACTCACAGCCCTGTTCCATCGCCTAACTGTCTGACCTTGGAAGAGTAAGTGGCACTCTGTCTCAGTTTCCTCATCTCTCAACCGGAAACCCTAGTGCAGCCCTTTGCGTGGGGCGGCGGGAAGATTCTAGCCTAGATCAGGCGCTGGGCCGCGGTCAGGGTTCGGCAACTGCTCACCAGGATGATATTACTCAACACCCCCCTTTCCTCTTCCTAACAGGTGGGCTGAGAAACATGCCATTTCTGGAAGCCACGCTGTTGACTGTCTTTTTCCATCACACTGAGGTCACCAGCTCAGCCCTCCATTTGCTTTGTAAAAATGTCAGCAGCTGGGCCCCGTCCCTCCCCCCAGGGCTTGTGGGAAGCCAGTTCCCCCACCCCCTGCAGGGCTTGACTTCTGTCCCTGCCACTGTCATCTCACGCCTTTGCCTTGCAAACCACAGATTAGCAGAAGACAAAGCGCCCGCCTGGCTAAGGGCTGACCTCAATACCTGCTTTTTCAAGTCCCTTGGCTTGGTCCCCAGGCTGTGGGACACAGGATGAGTGGGCAGTGAACAGGGACAGTTGGCTGGGCTTGCAAGACCCGCCCGTCTTGCCTGGGCTGGACCCTGGCTCCTGCTACACAATCTGAGAGCAGAAGGGAGCCACTTCCGGGAGGGGACTCCAGGCCAGAGCGGTTGTAATTCTGCCACCTTCTGCTTGCTGCCCTGGGACCCCTCAGAGTGCCAGTCGAGCCGGAGGCCTGGATCGCTCTGAAATGAACAAATAGGGGAGCGGGACACAACAGAACTGGCAGCAGGTCCCTTTTTGTCTCTCCCAGGCCTGCCTGGAAGGGTCCCCTCCGCCTTTTTCTCAGGGACATCCCAAGTCCCTCCCTTGGGTCCTCCTGACTTCCTTCCAGCTGTCCCACTCCGGGGAACCCAGCATCGCAGTGATGAGCCTATTTCCTCCCACAGGCCCTTGTCACTTTCCGTTTGCAGCCACTAGTTTCCTACCCAGCAACACCCTCTCCCTGCAGGACCCTCGCTGCTCCCTCTGGGTAGCCTCGCCCTGACCTCCAGGGCGTCCATGGGCATCCGCTGCCCCAGCCTCTCGAGGCTGCTGGCTTTTCTCTTTCAGAGCTGTCCCCACCCCAATCCCTTGGGTCACCTTGAAAAAGGATCCTTAAGTCTCTAGTAAACCAATCGCTTCTTTAGAAAGGACCCCCAGAAATTTCTTTGCAGCTAGTAGCTGTGTTTGTCAACGGGAGCACTATTGGAATTTGGGCTTGGACAAATCCCCATCGTATGGGACAATCCCTCCGTGCCCCCCCCCCCCACCGAGTCCCATGTCGCTCCCTAGTCATTGTGGCAACCAAAAAAAAAAAAAAAAACCACATCCCCATCTCCAACTGCCCCCCAGGGAGGGAATGATTCCTGAAGAAGGAAGTACTAGGATGAAATTCATTTCACTCCACCACAATCGCCAAGCAGCGTCTCCCCGCAGGACCAGCTACGTGTGCTTGATCAGCGCCCGCTCCCTCCTGTCGTTCAAGCCAGAGTGAAGAGCACAGCACGCAGGCACGCAGCCTCCCTCCTTCCCAGCCTCCGCAGCCCCTCGGTCGGTGCCTCTTCATTAAGGATTAGGGGTGGGTCGCCTGAAAGATGATTCTCAGCAAAGCATTTCCTGAGAACGCATCTGTATGATTCCACATCCCCTTCCTTCCATGGCTGGGATCACTTTTTTTTATTTCAAGAAAGAAAAAAAGCAAAATAAAACAACAAGCATCATTGGAAGGGAGCTGTTTCTAGTCCAAGTTCACTGAGTCCAGATTCCCAGGTTAACCCCAAGGCATGGCTGCCCTGCCTCAAACATTAGCATGGTATTTGTACGTGAAAAAAGAAGGGGAAGTTTAGCCTTTTAAAGAAAGAGAAGGGGGAATCGCTCTCCCTGTCAGTGTTCTGCCTTCTTTGCGCCTTGAGCTGTTTTTACCAAAACCCGCGGCCAGCCTGGCCTGAGGCGCACACACCTGGCAGGAGGTGCCAGGAGGGAAGAGCATCCATTCCGACAGAACCATGACTTTGCATCCTCTGCCTGCCTGTGGGTCTAGCCGTGGCAGATCCGGGCACCTTGGGCTCTTTCCCTTTTTGGAACAATAGATCTCAACATCAGTAGCTTCTTCCTGATGCTGGAAAAATCTCATCACACAGGAATGACCCAGGTTGGGGGATTTTTGTCTCCTGGGGTTCACTCATGGGGATCTGAAGAAAGCTAGGAGTGCTCCTCCCGGAAAAAGATGCACATGTATACACAGAGGATGTGCCCTGGGGGTGCGCCCCTTCTCCCAGGATTATCAGAGTATCATAAAGCCCCCCAAGCTTGTCCACAGGCCCTGGATTCAGGACTCAGCCCTTGGTTTACTCCAAGAGGAAGTCTAATGTCCAAGCAGCTCTGGTGGTAGAATTGTTGCCTAGCATGTGTGAGGCCCTGGGTTCCAAGCCCACTGCCCAAAACGAAAAGCAGCTTCGGTGGCATGTACAGATATGATTCTGCTGCACGGAATAAGAGTTCCACCCTCAGACAACGAGCCACGGGCCTCATAAAGGTGGCGGTCCCTGTAGATAACGCCACTGGTTTGAAAATACAAAAAGAGATGATGAGAGAACGCTTTCAGAGACCACTGTTGCTCCTGAACACACCACATTTATGGGGACTGCTAAGGAGAGAGGCCATAAATCCACATGACCTTGAAAAACACAAAACTCATTGCCCCAAAGTGAAACGATCCATGCGGATGGCAGGTTCTGCAGATAATCGCCCCGCATTGCATTATGGGCACACAATGCTGCTTTGTGCCATGGGTCTCCTAGGCACTCTGCGAAGGCAGGGCCAGCATGATTGTCCCCACATAGAGGTTGCAACTAGAAAGGAAGGTTCAAGGAGACAAAGGAATGCCCCAAGGGACGCATTGGCTGGGAGAATTGGGGGGGTCAGAGAGTCCCCAGCCCAACGTTCATAGGAATTGTAAGGGGCTCAGACACCATCATGGAAGAGCCATACTAGGGTGTCGTAACCGGGATCTCTAAGGCTCTTCCTGCAATGCTTTGGCGGCCCTGATGCTGAATGCTCTCTTCCAAAATGGGTGCTTGACACCCTCACCTTGAAATTCAAGCCACGGCCTTCAAGTGTCTCTCCGTCTTGTCCCTCTGTCCGACTAGTCAGTGGTTGTTGGAGTTAGAGCGGACACCAGAGGAAGGGGGAAAGAGAAAGCAAGAAAAGACAAGGGAATGTTGTATAAAAGAAAAGATTCATCCTAATGCACGTAAGAAAGTAATGGAGTCTGGGGACAGAAGACTGTGGGGATAGGAAGCTCTAAAGCCACCAAGACCCCAGTGCTTCCAGCCTCTGCCATCTTCCACCCAACCCTAAGCCAGCAGCACACTCTTTAGGGTCTTTGTTATGGCCGAATCCCACTTCCAGGACCAAGTTTTGTGCAGGCTAGGTTATCCTGAGGTAGTAAGCAATTCCCCAAATCTCACGCCCCAACCCCCCCAATCTGGATCGTTCTCTCTGGGGGGTCCCTTTCATCTCAAGGAAAGTTAAACTGGACTTTTTCATATGGTGAGGGTAGTAAGTAGCTGTCTGAGTCCGTTTCTGTTGCTATTACACAGTATGTTGGACTGTGTGGTTTATGAACCACAGAAATTTAGTTCTGGAGGTTGGAAAGTCCAAGGTCAAGGCACTAGCAGATGTGGTGTCTGGTGAGGGCCACCCTCTGCTTCATAGATGCTTTGTTGCTGTGTCCTCACATCACAGAAGGGCAAACGGAACTTTGGGCCTCTCGGGTAAGGACACCAACCCCATCCTAAAGGTTCCATCTCTTAACACTTCACGTCATAGGGTCCACCCTATGAATTGTAGAGGGACACAAACATTCAGACTGTAGCTTATCAGATCCTCCTTGCTGATATTCTACTGGCCAAAGCAAGTCCTGTGACTGAACTTAAAGTCAGGGTGAGCCGGGCCTGCCATGCGTGTGGCTATTGGGAGGTATGGCTCACTGGGGGGTACTGGCAACTGTCTGCCTCACACATGAACGAAAGCATCTCCCCACCCACATGACACCTGAAAATGCTGTCACTTCTCTTTGACACCTTCGAACTGACCATTGCCCTCTTTTGGCTTGCTCTTGGAAAAATCAGGTATGATTTTACTGCATATCCTATGACCCTTGATTTCATTTCAAGGGATATAACCAAGAGAAATGAGTGCTTATGTCCACCAAGAGCCACAAACACAAACGCACGTGGCAGTTTTATTCATAACAGCCCCAAACTGGAAACAACCCAAATGCCCATCAAGAGAAGAACAGATAAACGAATCAGGGTATATTCACATGCCAGGAGTGGTGGTGCACACCTGGAATCCCAGTGACTCTGGAGGCTGAGGCAGGAGGATCACAAGTGGGAGGCCAGCCTCAGCAACTTAGCAAGACCCGTCTCAAAATAAACAAAAGGGCTAGAATTGTGGCTCAGTGGCAAAGTGCTGCTGAATACAATCCCTGGTACCAAAAACAAAACAAAACAAGGCAGACAAATCAAGTCTATGCCATTAGAAGTCAGTGTAAGGAAGCCAGCGGGGCACCTGTAGCCCCAGCTATTCAGGAAGTGGAGGTAGGAGAGTTGCGAGCCCTGGAGCTTGGACCAGCCTGGGAAACACAGCAAGGCTCCCCACAGAAGGAAAGGAGGATGAGGGGGCAGGGGAGGGCAGGGGGGCGAGGAGGAAGTCCCACAGTGGCCTGTATCTTGACTCTAGCTCTGCATACATGGAGAAAGCCATAAGTGAGGGCGTTGGTTTCTTGTCTTGCTCTCTGTATGTTTCGTCTTCACCATGTTGCAAGTATTAAAAATCAGAATGGGTTTCCTGTGCCGCTGTACACGGGCACTCTGGCCGGGCCCCAGCTGACCAGGCCGGCCTTCTCCCTGTGGGAAGCCAGCAGGGGAAAGACCTTGCTGGGGGTCTCTGAAGGACAGGCACTCCTTCTCCAGCCCCGGGGGCAGTACTGGGACTGGGTCTCCTCCGTGAGAAATGCTTTGCAAAGCTTTTGTTCCCCAGAGCTGATCAAGGCAATGAGCTGCTAATGAACAGCAGAAATAACAATAATTAATAATGGGCAGAATAAAAAATGGATTTCAAATCCTGCCTAATTTGCCAGGAGACCAACTCCTGAGGCTGCCAGCGCTCTCCCCTCTCCCCTCTAGTCAGACGGCAGGGTAAACAAGGAAGTGGTAGGACGAGGGCCAGTTAGGTCTTGGGGGAGGGGAGGGGGAGGGGGAGGGGAGGGGGAGGAAGGGAAGGGGGAGGAAGGGGGGGAAGCAGGCTGAGCCCAGGGCCTGAAGGGGCTCTTTGGAAATGTTCACAGCAGCAGAGGTACAAGTGATTCCGGGGCGAGGGAGTAGGCAGAGCTTAGCCATGGTCTCTGTCCTTGCTAGGGAGGGTAGGAGCCCCCAGATCTCAAGGATGCCCCTCAGAGTCCCTGCAGCTTCCCCCACCCCCTTGTTGGCTCCAAAGCCCAGGGATCCTCCTCCAGATAGGCGCCCTCCGATCTTGAACCCTTGGCGCACACCCCCATAGTACCCCTCCTCCCGGGAGCCTGGCTTAGGGGGGGAGGGGGAGGGGACCACAAACAATGGAAGGAAACCCTTGTCAGGAAAGTAAGATTCTAACTGGAGCCCTAAATGCTTGAGAAAGATTATCTTTCCAGTTCCCATTACAAAGAGAGCCACCGAGAGATAGATCGCTGGGCCCCGAGCCCCACCCCAGACCCTTTCCTCCCTGCCTGCACTAAGCCGGCCGATTCCTGTATCTGTATCTGGCAGCTCACCATTAAGAAAGGAATCTTTAGAGATCCTTCCAACTCCTTCTAGGATAGGGGCGAAAGATAGCCGGGACCTCCCATGCTGGTTTTTAATGTGACGGATGTCAGGCCTTCTATATGAAGGTCAAGTTCATGAAGACCTGCCCACAACCAGCGTCTTCACTGACTTTGGCTGTGGCCGGGGAGAAACATGCTTCTCGTCCCACCATGCCTTTTCCTGATGTGCCTCACCCCTCAGGTTTCCTCCTTTGCCCCTTCCACAAGGGCCCCTGCCCCAAACTCAGTCACCAACACCATTTCCCCTCCCCATCTCCATGCCCCATTATTATGGTTGGATGTGAGGTGTCCCCCCAAAACTCACGTGAGACAATGCAAGAAGGTTCAGAGGAGAAATGATTGCGTTACCAGAACCTTAACCCAATGAGTGAATGAATCCCTGATGGGATTAACTGAGTGGTGACTGGAGGCAGGTGGGTGTGGCTGGGGGCGGGGCCTTGGGGGCGTGGCCATGTGGTATATATTTGCATCTGGAGGGTGGAGTCTGCTTTCTGATCATCACGTGAGCTGCTTCCCTCTGCCACACTCTCCGCATGATGTTCTGCTCACCTGGAGCCCCAAGGAATGGAGCTGGCCTTGTATGGACTGAGACCTCTGAGACTGTGAGCCCCCAAATAAACCTTTCCTCCTCTACAATTGTTCTGGTCAGCTCTTTAAGTCACAGCAGCGAGAAAGCAGACTGAAACACACACTTTGTTCCTCTCCATTTTCGTCCGGTGTGGAGGAAGCCAAAGCGCACATGCACATCTTTGTCTTTGACCATGAATCTGTCAGAGGCTGCATGCGTTGACCCCAAGATTGGCGGACATGCACTGGGGACCTCTTCAATTCCCAGCACTCAAGCGGCTGCTGACATGAACAAATGGCTCGCTCTCTGTTCAACTTAAGCGCAGTGGATTCTTCCCACCGAGTGCTAAGTACTCGCTGAGTTGCAAGTTTTAGAAAATGAGGCCATTGCGGGGCTATTTCTGAAGGAAAGAAGGGCCTGCGGTGCCAGCCCCAGCCCTGTCCACCTCCCACAAGAATTGGGCACCATTATTTTTACATCGGGGAAAATTCCATCTCCTATTTCAAGAAAAACAGCTGAATCTGGCTGCCTCTTCCACAAAAGTATACACTGTGGGGAGAAGGTGTGGGCGTCATTCTTAGAGATGGCACGGAGCAAGTGACCAAGGGACCTTTGGGACAAAGATGATTTTGCAATGTCTAAAAGGGCTTTGTTGGTGAAGCCCCTGCAGTGAAGGTGTCAACTATGGGACGCCAGGGGTAACAGAGAGTCCCTGGGACAGCCCTGCACTGAGAACAGAACCAGGCTGAAGGGAACAGGGAAATTAGAGGACCTGCCCCGCCCTGCAGGAAGGGACAAAGAAAGGTGGAATTCTTAATAGCTTTTCTTTTTTTTTTTTTTTTTCTGGTACCAGGGATTGAACCCAGGGATACTTAACCACTGAGTCACACCCCCAGCCCTTTTTATTTTTTTATTTTTAAACAGGGTCTCCGTAAGTTACCTAGGGCCTTGCTGAATTGCTGAGGCTGGCCTCCAAATTGTGATCCTCCTGCCTCAGCCTCCTGAGCCACCGGGATTATAGGCATGCCCCATTATGCTTGACTCCTGGCAGCTTTTGAAATCAGATATATTAGTTTGCTTGGGTTGCTATAACAAAGTGCCACAGACTGGGGGACTTAAACAACAGAATTTTATTTGCTCACAGTTCTGGAGGCTGAACGTCTGAGATCAGGGTGTTAGCAAGGCTGGTTCCTTCTGAGGCCACTCTCCTTGGCTTGTCCATGGCTACCTTCTCCTCACGTCCTCACAGTCTTCCCTCGGTGTGTGTCTGTGTCCTAACCTCCTCATCTTATGAGGACACCTGTCATAGTGGATCAGGGTCCACCCTCATGAGCTCATTTTCACTTACCTCTTGAAAGACCCTGTCTCCAAATCCTGTTCCATTCTGGGGTCTCGAGGGCTGGGACTTCAACATGTGAATTTGGGAGGGGACACGGTTCAGCCCATTCTGTGGTTTCTGTTTTGCTTCTGCAATTACAAGCCGTTCAGCCTGCATCCTATGTGGTTCTAAGACCAAGAGAAGCTGCAGGGTCGCAGATCACCCACGGAAGTGTCCAAGTCTGCTCTGCCACAGGCTGAGTCAATGCTCAGCGCTCAAGCCCCACCCCTTCCAAGACAGCCCCCCTGGAGTCTCCCTTTGCCAGATTCCACAGGGAAGGGCCACCAGAGTTGAGCCTTCTTCATCCTGGGTATAAATTTGCATTCCGAGTAAGATCTTTGGTCTTTTTGTTTTTGTTTTTTGGGGATTTTTGGGTTTTGTTTCTTTGTTTTTTTTGTTTTGTTTTGTTTTGTTCTGTTACTGGGGATTGAACTCAGGAATATGGGGGCGGGGCAGTATGCAAATTAGCTGGGTACCTGGGGCATCTCTCTCTAGCATGGAGGCTTCAGGGGCCAAATTTCTTAAATGGCAGGCGGTAGGGCAGGGAATGATGACTGAGGCAACCGTCAAGCCACTCAATCACTGAGCCACATTCCCAGCCCTGTTTTGTATTTTATTTAGAGACAGGGTCTCACTGAGTTGCTCAGGGCCTCACTGAGTTGCTGAGGCCGGCTTTGATCTTGGATCCTCCTGCCTCAGCCTCCCAAGCTGCTGGGATTGCAAGCACACGCCACCGCACCTGTCCTGAGTAAGATCTCTAAAGACAGACAACCCCCTGCCACCACTCTCCCAGCCTGGTGGTGAAAGAGCAAAGGGGCTGCCCACCCAGCTCCAGGATCTGCCTGGTTGTCCCCATCCCTGGTCCAAGTGGTCTGACTGGACCAATGGCCCACCTTGGTCCAGGCAGTGAATTTCAAGACTCTCTATGGAAATGCTGGGAAAGTCTCTCTTCTCAGCTGGGTTTGGCTGTAGGAACTGGCAAGGCTTGGTTGCAGCAGGAACAACTGTAACTGAGTGGTGGGGTTAGGGTCCAGGGCGCTGGAAGCCCCAAGGATTTTGATGGCTTTGGAGGGGGTGGGGCAGGGAATGATGACTGTGGCAACTGTCAAGCCATCCCACAGAAACAGAGCAGATAATGGGTGTTGGTGGCACCACTAAACCCTGGATCAAGCCATACCTGAAGTGGGTTACCTCCAAACCATTCAGTAAACAAACAGATAAATGTCCCCAATACCCTAACATTGGTTTGGTTTGGGTTCCTAATGGAACAATCAATAACTGATAGAATTTCTTTCAGATCCTCCAAAGAGCCTGAGTAACATGAGTAATAAATTCTACAGAACCAAAAAGGGTCAACCTGCAAGGGTTTTGCAGAGCAGGGAACTGTAAAGGGGCTTGCCAAGTCTCATGGCTGGTTCATGTCAGGGCCTGGAGGACAGTCTAGGTCCCTCGTACAGTGTCATTCCCACGGCACCCCAAGAGAGGCAGGACACTGGTCCTCTGCCCCTGCCCCCATCTTGTCCCAGGGGGAGAGGGAGGGGCCAGAGAAAGCCAGTGTGAAGCCACAGCACCCTCAGTCCCCCAAATAGGAAGACTCGGTTGCGAGCCAGGGGGCCGGAGGAGAGATGAGGCAGGAAATTGAGCGGCTCCTTGTCAACCGCATGTTCCGAGTCACCTGGGTCTGTGAGTGAGCAGCTCGTGCAGAGAAAAGAGAGCAGCTGCCAGCCCTGGCAGTAAGTTTGTCAGTGGCCCCTGTTGCAAGGAGCCCTCTGCCCTCAGAAAGTCTGTCCCCAAGAGGAGCTGTGGGTTTGGCAGTCTCCAGTGGGCAGACTTGCTTGGCTCCCCACTGGGCTAGGAAGACAGGAATATGGGGGCGGGGCAGTATGCAAATTAGCTGGGTACCTGGGGCATCTCTCTCTAGCATGGAGGCTTCAGGGGCCAAATTTCTTAAATGGCAGCTCAGAGCTTCAAAGACCTGGGATAGAGGAGGCAGAGAGAGAGGAAGAAAGAGAGAGCGAGGTCAGTTCAGCTGGAAGCCATATCACCTTTTATTTATTTATTTATTTATTTGCGGTGCTGGGGATCGAACCCAGGGCTTTGTACTTGCAAGGCAAGCACTCTACTGACTGAGCTATCTCCCCAGTCCGCCATATATCACCTTTTAAAACCCAGCTTTGAACTGGGCATGGTGGTGCATACCTGTAATCCCAGGTGCTCGGGAGGCTGAAACAGGAGGATTAGAAGTTGGAGGCCAGCCTCAGCAATTTAGCAAGGTCCTAAGCAATGTGGTGAAACCGTGTCTCAAAATGAAAAATAAAAAGGGCTGGGGATGTGGCTCATTGGTAAAGCGCCCCTGGGTTCAATCTCCAGAACAGAGGGCTAGGATGTGGCTCAATGGCAAAGCGTCTGCCTCGCATTTGACCTCCAGTTCCGCCCCCCCCAAAAAAAGAACCCCTCCCACACACAAAAAAGATAAAATTAGAGTCTGGCCCCATATTTAAGGAGAGGGAATTTGAGCACCTGGTTGGGAAGACTGTCAAAGAATGTTCAGATTTGACTTTACACCAGCATAGAGGACTGGGGAGGTGGCTCAAGGTAGAGCACTCGTCTAGCACGTGCGAGACCCCCGGTTCCATTTCCAGCACCCAAAACAACGACATGGAAGTCATCCATGGCACAGCTGCACCCCCAGCCCGCTGGCTCTTTTGGACACTCAACCTTGGAAGCCAGCCGCCATGCTATGAGGAAGCCCAGGCATGCAGGGAGGCCACATGCAGACGTTTGGCAACAGCCCCAGGTGAGGGTTTCCAGGACAGCCAGAACCCACTGCCAGACAGACAGTGCTCCCCTTCCAGAAGGCACTGCCATCACGAACACCTCCTCCAGGTCTGCAGCAGCCCAGAAGCCCCAGGCAGAAAGGAAAGGCACAGACGCACCGTCCTTACTGCAGGTGGGGTGCTGTTTGTGCGTCAAACCAAAGCCCTCAGGAACCGCCAGCCACTATCACCACAGCCGGAAGCTGCAGGGGTGAAGTGTTGAGGAAGGAACCTCAGCGCATGATCCAGCACGTTCTTTAAGCCCTCTGTCTCAGTTTCCTCTGTGCACCATGGAATCATAGCAGGGCAGCATGAGGATTAAAGGAGATAACCCATGCAAGGTGGGTTCAATGAGTGTGAGTCTACTAGAAACGAAAAGGGCTTTTGAGGTCCCAGGAAGACTTCCATACATCTCTCAGGGATTGACTGCCCTTGAGAACCAGGACCTTCGAAGGCAAGCACCAGGAAGGCTTGAAACGAGCAGGGTGTCTTGGAATTAGAAACTGGACTTTTTAGATGCCTGGGACTGGGAACATGGATTTTCACTGTAATATACAGAATGGGGGAGGGGGAGCGAGAGCAGTTCTCCTGCCACAAGGAAAGGGAATAAAGGTCCCCAGTCTGAGGGGTTGTCTGGCTAGTCTAGTCAAAGGGTTCACATGCTGACTAGGCTCCCAGAACAGGCTTGAGGTTCTTATGGTACTGGAACAGGAGAGGTGTGGTGTCTTAGTCCATTTTCTGTTGCTGTAACAGAACACCTGAGGCTGGGTATTGTATACTGAAAAGAGGTTTGGGAGTGAGGATGAGGCACAGTGGTAGAGTACTTGCCTAGCATGCATAAGGCCCTGGATTCCATTGCTGGTACCATAGAAGAAAAGGAGGAGGAGGAGGAGGAAAAGAAAAAAAAAAAAAAAAAAGAGGTATATTTGGCTCATGATTTTGGCTACAAAGTCCAAGTGGCAAGGTGCCAGCATGCAGCCCCTGCCTACATCACAACACGGCAAAGGTGCAGAAAGGGAATCCCATGTGCAGAAGGGTCACATGTGCGAGTGAGGAAGCAAGAGAAGGGGCAGAAGCCGGGCTTATTCTTTTATAAACCTCCTCCTCCCCCGGGGACTAACCCTGTCCCTTCCAAGGGTGGTGCTCCGTCATCTAACTATCTCATTACACTGGACCAAGCTTGAGGTCCCATGAACCTTTGGGGGACACAGCCATAGCCAAAGCATGGCACATAGAGATCCCAGACAGATTTCCAGGCACAGAGAGGAGAGGGGACAGAGTGTCATTCCACAGCAGTGAGCAGAGAGCAGGAGCCCTCATGCCACACAGACAGGGGGACCATGAGCATGGAGCGACAGAGGTAAGGTGGCTGGGGCTACACAAAGAACCTTGACAGCCATTGCAAGGGTGGCCCAGGGCCTGCACACCCCAGCTCAGCAGGGACGGCAGCGGGAACACAAGCTCCCACGGCCCCGGGAAGAGCTGAGCACCAGAGCTGACCGAAGAGGCCATGGCCACATGGGGCATCAGGGTCCATGTTCAAGTTCAAGCCAGCAAGCCTAGAAGGTGCGGCCAGGAAACCGAAGACAGCACGCACACGCATGTCCCCGGCTCACACCTGCCTGGGAAAGAACGAACGAGAGAGAATCCTAGAGAGACAGTGTTTGGCTCCACGTGACCACGATGGAAACCACTAGTGACTGTTCCCTTGACTCGAGAAGCCGAAGGTGTCCACCATCCACAGAAACCGGGGCTGGCTCCACCTCAGCACACCCGGCGATCAGGAGAGTCGAATTGAAACCCACTGCACAAGAGTAGGCCACAGACTTGGGAATAAGAAGAAGGACCGGGGACAGACTGGAGCTGACGCACAATAATCCGGTTGACAAGCTGAGCGGCTCCCTAGGACCCACATGCCCGCAGGAAGCGCACACCAGGGAGAGGCAGGCCGAGGGAGGAGGGAGGTCAGGAGTGTGTCCAAAGAAGACTAACTGGGACTCTCGTTTTTGGATCCTGCTGCCTCTCTCAACAACTCTTAATTACCAGCAATCAGCTCTTAATTACCTACAACAAGAGAGACCGGGGAAAACACAGATAAATGAAATCCACAGATAATCCCCAAACCCCAATTTGGTCGATAACATCAGCCAGTTTCCCCAAGTAACCTCTTGCCAGGACTCCTGCGCTCCTGACAAGTTCCAGAACAGAGGGGACCCACACCTCCGGCCATTCGTTGCCCCTTCTCCTACCCGTCATTCAGTGGTGTGGGGGGAAAGGCAGGTAGGCCCTCAAGAATTCCCAACGGAATACTCCCTCCTCCAGTCCCTGAGACGCAGCTGCCAGGGCCCCTGGCCAGGCGCCAGGCTCCCAGCCTCCTGGCACTGCGCTGGTTTCACTGTCTGTTTGCCCAACAAACAGGAGCTCTGGCAGCCAATGGAAGCCACCTCGGAGAACAGAAAGGAGGACACCAGGTTCCATGGCAAGGGTCTCTGGGATCATGACCATCCCGGGCTGCTGTGGGTCACCAAGTGTCCCGCAGGCCTAGGGGCCTCTTTGGCCACACCTCAGTCAAGATGGCTGCCCAGAACGGCGGACAGAAGCAAAGCAGGTCCAAATTCAGAGCGAGAGGAAAAAGAGAGGAAAGACGAACAGGGATTCCTTAGCGCTTCTTCGTCTTGAACCGGCAGGCAGGACACATGCCTCAGGCCCCAGGCCTGGCGTAGCAAAACTCTGGGAAGGTTGCCTGTTCTGCTTTTAAGTGAATATCCTGGGCTCATCACTTGAGGAGAAATGTCTCAGCGTGACTCAGGGGCCCAGTAAATGGCTCAGTATCAATTGAAAGACTAAAAGAGCCAGGCGTACAGGGGCACACCTGTAATCCCAGCGGCTGGGGAGGCTGAGGCAGGAGGATCACGAGTTCGAGGCCAGCCTCAGCAACTTAGTGAGGCCCTAAGCAACTCAGCGAGACCCTGTCTCTGAATAAAATATAAAACAGGGCTGGGGATGGGGCTCAGTGGTTAAGCGCCCCTGAGTTCAACCTCTGGTACCAGGCAGTTCATAGAATCAACACTCCCCGCCCCCACCCCTGCCAGCAAAGGTCCTTTAGAGTTCCGAGGAGCCAGTTGAGCACAAACCTGCACGTTGCTCTTCCTTTTCTGACTTCCCCTTCTCCCTCCCTCATCATTCTCACAGGCCTCATTAATGAGCCCGCAGGAGCAAAGGTGCCTTGTGATTGCTGGAAACCTGGAAGCAGCACGCTCCCAGGGGCTGTCCCGCCGCTGCGCCAAGTGCCCTGCCTACCCAACAGAAGCCCTTACCCATCCTCCTCCCAGGGAAGAGGTTGGCCTTCCTGCAGATCAGGACCAGACCAGGATTCGGACAGCACACGGCCCAGGGACCCCTGGCCCAAGGAACGCACACGGCTATGGGGCAGCTGTGGCCTTCCGCCCGCCCCGCCCCCACCCCGGCCTTGACCTGGCCACAGCCCTTCCGCAGTCTAAACCGGCATTAATGCGCGGCCAGGGCTTCATCTCGGGAGACAGGAATAATTTGTCTCCAGTCCTTTGCTTCTGCTCCGACCTTCTCCGATGGGGACAGTTGGTTCTGCCTCATAAGGTTAGATCTTCAGGCTTTGGGGTTTTCCTTACTCCATTAGATAACTACTTGAGTAAAGGAGAAGACGGGAGGGAGGGAGGAAGCACCCCAAGTCCAGGGACAAAGCAGTTTCTATAATCCAAAGCCATCATGTTTGGGGAGCAGGGGGTCATGGTACATCTCTCCTGTCCCCTGGTGACCCAGGATGCCAGAGCGCCCCATGGCCCCGCAGGCAAGATGTGCCAAAACTGCTCATCAGATTGACGTGGATGATTGCTCCCAAGCCAAACAGCAGGCAGCCGTCCTAGAAATGCTGTCTCTTCTGCAGCGCCCGAATGGAACCCGGGTCCTCGTGAATGCTAGGCAGGTGCTCCGCCAGGGCCCCACCCCTCGCCCCTGTTTCCTGATTATTTTAATCAGCCTAATAACACGACAGAATCAGACATTTTGCTCGCTGAAGTTCACGTACAGCTAGGGAGAAAGGGTTTCAGTAGATTATCTGAGCCCAAAATATGACCGTCGCAGAGCCGGATGCAGGGTAGACAGTCTTTCTGCAGTGACTGGCAGCAGGCTTAGCTCAGTGATCCGCATTTTTAGCCGCTTTCCTCGCGGATAATAGGAACCAGCTAAAATGGGGTTTGGTTCTTTCCCTTTTGCAATCCCCAGGCCTCCGAGCCCCTTGGGGTGCGCTGTCTGGAGCCTGTCTAGGAGGACTCCCCTGGAGTCTTGTTTCTTCACGCCAGACTCAGGTGGAGGGGTCACAATGCCACAAACCCCTCAGGAGCAAGAGAGAACAGGTCCAAGGCTGACCACTGTGTGCCACAGCTCATTTTAAAAGTGCTCAACTCAAGGTGGCTATCTAGGTAGCCAAGGCAAAAATAAGGCTTCAATTGGGCTCACACAAAATATCCGAATGTCATCAGAGCAGGTTAAGCAATATACTAAATATGAGTAACACTTATTTGAATACTAACTATCAAATCCGGATGCCTGCTACCAGCAGAAGCAGAGCGAGGTGCCTCTGCACGCATCCCCTTGTTTGATACACACAAGCAAGGCAGATGTTACAGTCGCCACCTGACATTCCAGAAATCTGGCCAACCTGCTTGTGAGTTCATTTTTTCCTGCAAATGCAGATGTTCCCTTCTCTAGACCTCTGTGTTTTTAAAACTTGTAGGATCCTAAGGAAACTGCCAACCAGTGCTATCTTTAGAAAATGATGTAAGCAGAGGCCCTTGCTGATGAGAAGGGTGGATAGTTTGGACAAAGAGCAGATTTCTAAGGACTCCTTGCAGCTGACTGCATCCTCCTCCCCATTGTTCAGAGAAGCCTTCTCTTTTTTCCTCTCTCTGTCTCTCTCTCTTTTTGACTAATCTGTCCAGATTGGAAATTTCTTTCTTTCTGACACTAATACACACATACATTCGTTGACTAATATCTTCTGTGTCCATTGGTTTGGGATCACTATAACAAAATGCCTGAGATAATCAACTTACAAAGAAGAAGGGTTTACTCTGGCTCACAGTTTTGGAGGCTTCAGTCCATGATCAGGTGGACCCATTGTTTTTAGGCCTTTGGTGGGGAGACAGGAGGATATGGCAGATATCCCAGACTTGAGGCCACTTCTTGGTAGCCTTGAAGTAAAAAAGAACACTGGGGTCCAACAATCCTCTTTCAAAGTCATGCCCCCAGTGATCCAAAGACTTCCCATGAGGCCCCACTCCTTAAAGGTTCCATCACCTCTCAATAGCACCAAGCTGAGACCATATTTTCAACCCATGGGCTTTGGGAGGACCTTCCAGATCCAAACTATAGCATCTTTCTTCATGATTGTAAAAAATGACCACCAGGATAACTGTCCCAAGTATTGCCTGATGCTCATAATCCTCCAGGTTTTCTGCAAATGGAGAGGAATTTGATGCTGATGCTTGAGGATCCTGTATCCATCATCTACTGAAGGGGCGGAACATTCATCAAACACCCTTGTGCTGGGCTACCCAGAGCTCAAGAAACCCACTTTTATGGTTTAGATGTGAAGTGTCCCCCAAAAGCTCATGTGTGAGACAATGCAAGAAGGTTCAGAGGAGACATGATTGAGTTGTGAGAGTCTGAACCCAATCAGTGAATTGATTACCTGATGGGATTAACTGTGGGGTGTGGCTAGAGGAGGTGGGGCCTTGGGGGCGTGGCTTTGGGGTCTACATTTGTATCTGGCAGGTAGAATCTTCTCTCTGCTTTCTGATCATTATGTGAGCTGCTTCCTTCCACCACACTCTTCCTCCATGATGTCCTGCCTCACCTCAAGCCCCAAGGAATGGAGCAACTGTCTATGGACTGAGACCTCTGATACTGTGAGTCCTCAGATAAACTTTTCCTCCTCTGAAATTGTTCTTGTCAGGTCTTTTAGTCCCAGCAGTGGAAGAGTTGACTAACCCGCCCCCCCCCCCACCAAGCCAGGTGACAGGGCAAGGTTAAAGTGAGGAGATAACCAGTCCCCTCCGCGATACCATAGAACATACATCCAAAGATGGCTTCCTCACCACTTACACCTTACAAAGTCACAAACTCATTTTGGTGATGTAAGTATGGCTCAAACCCTCATGAAATTTCACCTAGAACCACGGCCAAAGTCAACTGAGAGACCACGTGGAAAAATGAGCTTCATTGAATGGTGCTTTGTCTCATGTTTGTGCCCTTCTCTAAAGTATTATTCCCTGAGTGCAAGCAATCTGTTTGGGAGATGATTCCAGAAAATACAATTGAGAGTGGAAAAAATTAGATAAGAAAAGGGAGAAAAAGCAAAAAATAGTACGTTAATGAATGGATTGTGGCTATGGACAATGGTGTCCTTATCCCAGACTTTGTAGAATATACCTCAGAATTGTCACACTGAGGTCTGGAGATGTAGCTTGCCTAGCATGTGCGAGGCCCTAGCTTCTGTCCCCAGCACCACCACCAAAAAAAAAAAAAAGAATTCTCCCACTGAGTAATGATGAAAAGAAGACATTCCTCCATTTTCTCTTCTACCACCTTGATGGGGTATCAGGCCTGAGGATGTGATTCCCCAGACCATTAAGTGGCATTACCCCACCTGCAAGCCACACCTTCATCCCTCCCCAGACACACGCAGAAAGTCACCTGCAGGTTCAAAAACTTTCTGCAAGGGACTTCTAAGGTGAGCAGAGGGAGGGCACATGGGCACTGACAGGACCTGCTGCAGACCTAAGTGATTTTTGAACCATTAGCAAGAAATCAAACCCACTTTTAGAAGACAAAGATTGCTATCAATGGAGATCTTTGGAGGAATAATAATGATAGGTGAAGTTTAATGAGTGCTTATTATGTACCAGCTGCTGTTCTAAATACTTTATATGCACTAACCCACTTAGTTCCCACACATCTGGATATAGCACCATTATTATATTCACACCATTATTACATCCTTTGGACAGATAAGAAATGGGTCTGCTGGGACTCGAAGGCCATTCCACACACACCTTGGAGAACTGAAGCAACCCATCATTGGAACAAAGAAACAACCATCCAAGTGACAGTTTTAAGGACATAAGGCACATCTGTGTACATATATAAATACATGTATATGGAAATGCATTGGAGTATGTTTGTTAAAAGCAAAAATATTCTCATTACTTATACATGAACCAATGAATAACCAATTGAGTTTTGACCACCTTAACAATTCTAGGAGTTCAGAAGCAGGAAGAGAATGTGCTAGAAATACCAAGGGAGACTTTATGGAGAAGAGGGCCTGGAGCTGCAGTTAAAGGTGTGGAAATGGCATGAAATAAGTGTTAGAGGCAGAATGGAGGGGGGCACGGAGGGGACCAGCCCGCCTGGCATGTTTGCCAGGATGCAAATGGTAGTGTTCGTGGGTATCTCCAGCTCTCTGCCTTCCTGGCATATGGTAGATTTCTATTTTGGGGACCCATTTTGAAGTCCGTGTGTGACCGTGTGATTTGATTTTGAACCAGGAAATATTAACAGAAGTCCTCGCGTCCCATCTGAGTGGAAGCTTTAAGAGTCAGGTCCCGATCCACCATGCTGGCTCCCCTGGGAGGAGATCACAGAGCACACAGTAAGATGGACTCTCTATCCACCGGATACCTGAGTGATGAGCACGAGAAGAGTCTCCTCCTGGTGACCTGCGTAAAGAAGGAGGAGGAGGAGGAAGAGCAAGAAAGAGTTTCAGTTAGCTAAGCTGAAGTTCAAGGTGGATAAGGAAAGATAAACAGCAGCCATTAGATTTTATAAAAATAAAGTGAGTACGACCTGAGCACATTGGTGATAAGTGATTATGAGGGACAGGCAACTGAGAAGTGGGGTCCAGCTGATATAGACTTCCCTAGGTAGGAACCTGGCAACCGGAAGACAGAAGATCAAAGAACCCGTATCAATCAGAAATGCCTTTGGCTGCAAGTAACAGGGTATGTTTTTGTTTTTTGTTTTCTTGAAAGATGTAGGAGAAAGAGCAGAGAAGTATTTGTTAAAATATTTTGCATTCAGAGTCAAAATGATCGTCCATAAAGAGGTAAAAAATTCACAGCAAAAGTTTAAAATAACACTATTTAATTTATAGCTTTATTCATAACCTAAAGGATTTGTGTGTGTGTGTGTGTGTGTGTGTGTGTGTGTGTGCGCGTGTGTGCGCGCGCGCGCCAGGGATTGAACCCATGGGTGTTTAACCACTAGCCACATACCCAGCCCTTTTTATTTTTTGAGACAGGGTCTCACTAAGTTGCAGAGGCTGGCCTTGAACTTGCAATCCTCCTGCCTCAGCCACCTGAGTCCCTGGGATTACAGGTGTGCAACACCATGCCTGTCTACCTAAAAGATCTTTGCAGAGCATTTACCTTAAAGAACCCCAATGTTTGGGTGAGACTGAACTATTTTTCATAGTCTTTGCTAGCTATGCATACACATCTCCACTCAGGAGAAAGGCTAATTGCCCAGCAAGGTTAACATGTGACCAAGTTCTGATCCATTGGACAAAAATGGAAGTATAGTGTATCAGTTTCCAAAACTCTTCCTTAAAAAACCTTCAGTCTTGGCTGAGGGTGCAGCTCAGTGGTAGAGCACTTGCCTAGCATATGCGAGGCCCTGGGTTCCATCCCCAGCACTGCAAAAATAAAATATAAAATTAAACAGAATTTTTTTAAAAAGACACTTAGTCTTTGAAAGGTCCTGAAGAGTAGTCATGATCATAGAGACAGCAAGCAGATCGGTATTTGCCAGGGGCGGGGAGCAGGGGACCAGGGGACCAGGGACTGGGAAATTAGTGTCTTCTGTTGTTTTGGAGGTTTTATTTTTGGCACTGAGAATTGAACCCCGGGGCACTTTAGCACTGAGCTACATTCCCAGCCCTTTTCATTTTTAATTTTGACACAGGGTCTCACTAAGTTACCCACACTGACCTTGAACTTGTGATCCTCTTACCTCAATCTCCTGGGTAGCTAGGTTTCCAAGCCTGCACCGCCACCACCACGGTAAGTTAGTGCTTAACAGACACAGATTTTCGGTTTTACAAGATGAAGAGAGTTCTGGAGATGGATAGTGGTGATGACTGCCCAACATTATAAATGTATTTAATACCATGGAACTGTACACTTAAACATTATTAAGATGGTAAATTTTATGTTGTACATTAAATTTTACCACAATAAAAATTGGGTGTGGGGGGAACAGAGGTCTGTGCCTTGTCATTCCTGTCTTCCGCTATCCTGCCGCCATAAACCAGGGGTGCCATCTTGGACCACCAAGCTCAAGGCTACATCCTTTGAAAGGCAGAGCCATGAGCTCAGAGGATCCCGAGCCCTCAGGATGTCATGGAGCAGAGCAGCCCAACTCTGAAATGTAGTCAAAGCTCATCTTCCCAGATAATGGTCCCCAGGGAGGGAACAACTGGCCCACCAGGGTGGTCTGTGAGATTCCCCCAGAGAGACCAGTCCTCTGTGTCTGGGTGACATAGAGGCATCCCCCTTTCTCCTAGGCACCACTTTGTGGAAGGGTAGAACAACCTCCACACGGGCCTCGGCCTCCTCTGACTAGAATAATCTTAGAAGGAAGGTTCCAGAACAGCCCTTCAGAGCAGCCCGTGGGACGCCCGGCCTCAGCGCTGGTTTGCTGGCAGGAGGACAGGCTCTGATCTCAGTGGTGCATAGTTAACAAGCAGTGATTTCACACTGGCCAGGCGAGATGATTTGAGTGCTTTCAAGGACAAAGTGTGGCCTGATATCTGGAGGTGAAAATCAGAACCAAGTAGCTCTACCTTGTTATTCTAGAAGCAAAGGAAACGCTTTCAGAGGCTGTCTCTCTGTGTTCTGGGAATACCTCTCCCAAGCCACAGCAGCCCCCCCGAGAGCTTCCCTTACGGACTTATTTAATGTGTCTCACCTGCTGCCTGGGGTCACTTTGCGGGTAGGCATCCTATCCCCCGAGCCCCTCCCGCAACCCTGTTGTGGACACCAGAGGAGCGGGGACCCTGGCTTTTCTGATTAATCACTGAGTATGTAATTTGCTTGTGAATAAGAGAAAGTCACTCTGGCGATCCCCAGGGGCAGGCCACCCTGGCAAAGCTGTGTCTCGTCTGCTTTAAGAACCTATCACTAGGAACCCCCAAGTTGTACCCACCCTCCTCAGTAGAGGGTAGTGATATAAGTTTTCCAATGACGAGCTGAAAGTTCTCCTGTCGCAGTTTATAACCACTCCATCTGCTCTTAACGTCAGCGTGACAGCCCAGCACCACTGCGACAGCTGTACTGGCTGTTAAAATACTGAAATGCTTCTGTCACCTTATAGTAAATAGCCACTGCCCCAGGTCCCCTGAGTGTCCCCACCTGCCACCCTGGCCACCCTTGGCCACTCCTCTGGGACCCTTGGGCTTCCTTCCAATCAAGAGCACGGGGGTCCCCCAGACCCCAGATCTCAGAGGCTGTTCTAACTGGTCAGTGCCCACGTGTGAATCTCACCCCACTGGCTCGCCCTGGCCTGTCTTCCCCATGCTGTAGCCAGTGACTCCAGAAGCTTGTCCCCTCGTCCCTGGCATTGATGGCCTCTGGCAAACGTGTAACTCCTGTGCCAGTCCTATGTCAGGGTGGGTGTTACAAGCTGTTCACACTGAGAGAGGGGAGGTCAAACCACTCACCAGGGTGAGTTGAGGATCAGTTGCCCAGAGAGGGGACAGGAGGCCAAAACCTGGTCTGTGAAGCCACCAAGAGCCCAGAGGGGGGCTGGGCTGAATTCAGCTGGAGCCAGACCTGAGCAGATGCCCAGGAGAGACCAAGTCCTAGGACAAGCATGAAGTCAAAGCTGGCCGGCAAGAAGCAAGTTCTTCAAGACTATTGGGTCTCTGTGCCACCCCTGGAAATGTCGAGAAGTGAGAGGACAGCCCCAGTTCCGGAAGCCAACCGAAGACCCACAGGAAGCCCCCGGAGACACTATCTTGAAGTGGTGTCTTGAGGGATGGCGGGTGGCTGGGATCAGGAATGCATCCCCCACGCGCCTGAGGCCTCAAGACCGTCATTTCCTGCCCCTTCATGGCAGGAATCAGTGACAAGAGCCCTGGTTGCTAGTGCCCAGGCACAATCGGACAACAGAAGCCCTCATGGGTGAGGAGCTGAGAAAGGGAGGCTCTAGACAAAACAACGGCTCGCAGGCCAGAACCAGGCAAGACCGTGTGGCAGAGTGTTGAAAGGAAATGTCCCAGCCATACAAGTTGCCTGGGGAGGCGGTGGCAAACTGGAGTGACAGACACTTGTTCACTGGTCCCAGGGACTCTCATACTCTAGCACTGACGGTTCCCGGGGCCTGGCTCTGGGCCCCTCCCCTCCCAGGGCGCAGGACAAGGCAGCTGACCCCTCTCCATCTCCAGACCAGGCCTGACTCGTGCCCTCTACACCTCTGGAATGAATACTTCCTGTGTCATCAGTCCCTTCCCTCTAAGCAGCCCCTCCAGGGGCAACACCATATTCATAATTTGTGACCCTTTAGTGAGATCAGTTAGTCCAGAACTGGACGCCTGAACAGAGTCAATGAGAACCTTCCCCAAGATTTTTGGGCAAGACATGGAGGAAGGTCAGTGAATCTTTGTCTGGATGGCTGAAGCTCTGGGCTAAAATGCCCTGGGGCACCAGCCAAGAAAGTCTCTGTCACATGAAGAAAACAAGTCTGTAGGAGAGAGACAGCAAGAAACAGGAGATGTGGAGAGAAGAGGTTCCTGGGTTCCTAGTGTCCGCAGGCCAGTGACTTTGCTGCTTTGAGTTCTGTGAGATGCCCATTTCTCTAGAATCAGTGGGGACATTTTAATGCCATTTTCCTTTAAGCTAGTTTGAGTTTTGTTCTTTCCAAACGTGAGCATTGCTAATAAACAAACATTGGACTTTATTGAAAGAGCTTGTTTATTTGATCAGTGGCAAGCTTCTGGTCCTGTCTTCTTCCCTGTGGAACCCGTGCACCAGGCGCGGTGCTTTGCACGTGGTAAGTACTCAGCACAACTGGGGGAAATGTCATTCTGAAGGTTTCCAGAATCTTCTATAGATCCAAGAACCAACAGCTCCTGTGTCCCATCTGGGAAAGAATGGGCATAGACTCTGATTCACCTCAGTTCAGCACTTCAGGAGCCCAAGGGGACAACAGATAGCTTTAACGCCACTCCTAAGCAGCTTTGGGCCTGCTACAGGGGCACTACTGAGTAATTCCCCTGCAGGGACCTGGCTGACCCCTGCCCCAGTTGCAGGATTGGGTCTTGCTGTTATTCAGGGTCTCCTTCATTTCTAGAGCTTGATATGGGGACTTAGGTCACAGAAGCCCCTTCCCACGTGGCTCCAGACACTTCCAGAGAAATGGAATCCTCCTTGAGCAGACCAGCCCGCTGACATTGGAGGAGCCCAGGATTACATCCCAGCGCCAAGCAACTCACTCATGTGTCTGGAAAATGTACGTGGCGTCCTTTAGAAATGTCAGCTCCCGGTCATGAGCGGGGGACGGAAGGGGGGTTCTGTCACTGCTCTCCAGGGACAGCACGACTCAGGAGTGGAAACTCCAGCCCTTTGGCCTTTGTTGAGCAGGTGTGTCTCCAAACGAAGCAGGTTGGGTGACATAATTACTGGACCTCATAGTTCAGGGACCCCCACCCCCCTTTTTTTGGAATGCTGGAATGAGACCCAGGGCCTTGCACATTCTAGACAAGCACTCCGCGTTCCCAGTGCCCCCTTTTCAAGATCTGCAGAGGTTTCTGGAAGCCACACCGATCAGTTAGTTGATTATTTTCCTCTCCATTTTTATTTTATTATTGCACATGTGAGAATATTCTGTGTTAATTTTTTGAATATGTATTATTATATCTTCATGGAACTTATTTCTATTTATGCAATGAAAAATACAAGCTCTTTGTCTCTGTTTCCTGTCTCCCCAGTACCTCCACCCCCACACACCTACTCCCAGAACTTTCTTTTTTTTCTGCTTCTGAAGTTAATGTATGCAAATATAAGTAAATACAAATGCACATATTCTTATTTCTTTCCCCTTTTTACCTAAAAGGTAGTATATTACGTACACACTGTCCCACACCTGGTTTTTTCACTTAACAATCTACCTTTGGGATTTTTCCAGTGGAACACAGGAGGATTCTTCATCATTTCTTTGGCTACAGATTATTCTAGAGTGTAGATAGCCCATCCCCTCCTGATAGTCCATTTTACCCATGTGGCCCCAAGTCACATTGATCACCCCAAGTCTTTACCTCTCCCTTCTCCTTGGACCCTTGACTTGGGAGGAAGCACTTCCTCTCCCCTTCACCAAATAATTTGCTTAGCAGAGGATGCAAGGAGAAGCTTCCGAAAGCGCGCTACCCATTTCCTCTTTTTTGCCCTCACCTGCCATGAGGCATGCGGACTGAGAACAAGCTAGCTGGCTGGAGGATGGGAGCAGGTGTGGAGCAGAGCTGCACCGCCCGGCAGAGGCTGTCCTGGGCAAGCGGACCCCTACTCAATCCGCCCGTGGATCGCAGATACACGAGTGGACTTAGACCATATGAATCTCGTCCAGCTCAGATCAGAACCAGCTCAGATCAGAACCATCCAACCAACCAACTAACGAGAAGTAATAATAGTTGTGATTTTAAGGCACCAAAATTGGGGATGGCTGGTGATGTAGCACTAGCTAACTGCAACAAGATATAATACATATACCAGCAAGATAAATTCCCAGAAGAGGGATTGCTAGAGCAAAGAGTAAGTGCATTTGAAATTTTAGTAGCTACTGCTAATTTTTCCGCATAAAGGTGGGACTAATTTATATTCTTGCAAACAATGCGTGAGAGCACCTGTTTCTAGGTAATCTCACCATGATGTTATCAGTTTTTCGGATTTTTGCCAATCTGCTAGGTGGAAAGCATCTCAGAAGTTTTAATTTGCATTTTCTTCCTGAGAGTGAAAATTAACAATACTTCATATGATTACAAGCCATTTGCAACTCCTTTGTAGTGAACTATGTGTTCATATATCTTGCCTATTTTTCCTACTGGATCACTGGTATTTTTCTCATTGATTCCTAGAAACTCTTTGTATATGATGAGATGAGCCTTTTGCTTGCAGTAACCCTTCCTTGAAATCATCCACTCCCAGATGACTAGTCTGGTGGCAAGCGGATGAGAGGAAACATACAAAGTAGAGTTTGGGTACAAATAATCAGCAACTACATGAAATCGCACACAGCCAACAACAGATAATGGTCCCGTAAGATTGTAATGGAACTGAAAAATTCCTCTGTCCTAGTGACTGACGTAACAACCATCATAATATCAGCACACAGCAGGTTTGTTTATAGCGGCACCACCAAGACCTCACTAATGTGTTGCGCCATGTTAAACCCTCGTTTCTTGTTACTGCTTCACTTGATTGCATTGAGGGGCCCCAGCAAGTGATTGATGTTCACGCAGTGACGTAATCACCCAATGGCACGTTTCTTAGAATGTGTCCCCATCATCAAGCAACATATGACTGTATTGAGGATGTTATCCTGCATTTTCAGAAAGGAAAAAAATAATGACACAGTACTCAAAGAATGTTCTAGAGATGATGGTTGTTAAATTCTCACATATTATCTACCCAGGGTACCTGCTAACCTGGACTAAATCAATTAGGTTGTCTTCTGAGATTTTGAACCCAGAAACATAAATTCAGAGAACTGTGGCCTGGAGCTATCAAGCCATTTTGTAGAGTTGGTGCCATTACTTTGGGCAGCCAAATGAGCTGAGGAAGAGCCCACAAGTGAAGACATGGCAGCCATCCAGAGAATTGCAGGAGAGAGCCACCCTGGGCCCCGGACTGAGGGAGGGACACACAGACCTCAGCCACACTTCTAGCTCTTCAAGCCTCATGGTCTCCTACCCACATGGCCCCAACGGTTACCCTGCTGTTAGATTTTATAAGGGACCTTCCTATCCTGTTCCTCAGCCTCCTGTTTCCTTGAGCTAATTTAAGAAGTGTTCCATGCCTTGGAATCGAGAGTGTCCTAAGACAAAGTATTTTCAGATCGACTGAAAAAGATAATAAAGCATTTTCATCTTCTGTGATGTATTTCTGCTTTCAAGAATTATGTGGCTGGGCCGGGGATGTGGCTGAGTGGCAGAACTCTTGCCCAGCATGCGCCAGGCCCTGGGTTCTATACCCAGCACTGGGAAAAAAAAAAAAAAAAAAAAATGTGGTTGCCATCCCCCTTGCTTTATAGCTAAAGAAAGGAAGATGGAAGAATGTGGGGGGTTGGCCAAGGTCACCCTGACCACAGAGGGCAGAGTTTGACTGCCAGCTGGTGTCTAATGCCACGTGGGCTCCCCCACCCCCACCCCACCTTTCTCTCTGCAGGCCAAAGCATTATGTAAGAATGTGCTAAATCACCAGCTGAGGCTCCAAGTGCTGACCAGTTCCCCAGAGAGGGTGATCAATACCTGCTAGTGTAGCCAGGGAGGCTGGCCAGCGGGCACGCGTGGCCCCAAATGACCTCTCTGGCTCCCACCAGCGCCCCCCCATGCAGGATGCCTCCCGGTCGCTCGTGCCTATTCCCGTGTTATAGGCCCTTCCTTGAAAGAAGGATTGGTGCCCACGGCCCCCTAAGATACATGCTTGGTCTGCAGGGCCATCGATGTGGCCTGGCCACCTCTTGGGGATGTACGCAGCCATGAATCCCACACAGCCCTGGCTCTGCCCACCTACTCATCATCCCCCATCACACAGCCAAGCCTCAGCTCCTATTCGTACCCTCTCTCTCCCAGCAATTGGCCCAGTGTCAAGTGGCCTCCAGTGTAGGACCATGATGTTCCCATCGGGAGAGTCAGACTTGGAGGTGGGAGGGAAGAGGCCACGGAAGCCTGGGACAGCAAGTCTCCATGCTGAGGGCAAGCTTTCAGACCTCCCCAAGAGGGGCAAATGGGTCCCCTGGAAGGGATCTGCTTTGACTCCCTGTGCGCAGTCACACCAGACAAAAGAATGAGTTCACCCAACACTTTCTGAACGCCCATGATGTGCAAGACAACCCCGGTATGGTTCCTAGAAGCGCAAGACAACCCTGGTATGGTTTCTAGAAGCTTCCAGGTGCATTGTCTACAGTGGGAGGGGACAGGGCTGGAGGCTGGGGGGAGGGGAGCCAGAACAAAACCTCCTGCCAAGCCCCACAGCAACTGCATGTCTTCCCCTCCTCCTTCCTCTGCCTCCCTCCCCACCCCTCCCGCCAACTCACTTTTTATCTCTCTCCAATTACAGTTTTAAGCATTTAGGGTGTTGCTGTTTTAGTTTTAAAATTTGTTAGGCTCAATTTATGCCACTTAGTAAAACCTCTATTCCAAATGAAGCCAAATTAGAACGAAAACACTACAGGCAATAAAATGTGGGTATTTCATGGGGCTGGGTTGGCTTTTTGATTGTTTGTGTAAATGAAGCCGAGAGGAGAATTCTGGAGACTGATTCGGGCAGGACCAGGTGAGAGGAGCGATTCCCTTGCGTCTCCCTGGCTGCTCCGGGCTGGAAGAGCAGCAAGACTTTAAAACAGGTCACTGCATCCCCCAGCAATGCCCTTGCTGACCCCCGAGCTGCTAATGGCAGCCACGCGGTCTCCCAACAGCAGGGTGGCCATTGCTTCCTCTGTATGGCCTTGCTTCGGCTGGGGGCAGCCACCCACGGCCACTGCACAGTGTACAATAAATACATTGACCTGGACTGGCGACAGTCTGGACGCATTGCCATGTTCTTGCCAAGCAGTGCCTGAAAATACCCTTCTAACTCCAGTGATGATCCCACCCTACTCGGACTTGGAGTGCCCATCAGGGTAAAGGTGGGGCCCCAGTAAGAGGAGGAGGAAAAGGGGGAGGAGATCCTGAGCTACTAATTAGGCATCTGGTGTTAGGGGACATGGCTGCCAAGCAGGTCAGAGAAGTTCCTGGCTGCCGAGCCAAGCATCTAAGCCATGAACTGGGCCTCCTCGGGCCCTCGGGAGGTAGACATCTGGGTCCCAGGCTGGCCCTGTCTGTGCAGGGGAAGAGGGCCGGGAATACTATGAGGACTACGAGCCCGAAAGGGGACACTAAGGCAGCAGCAATAGCCACAGCGATGAGACAGTGACTAAGGGCCAGCGTGCAGCTTGCCAAGTGATTTGGCTTGTCCTCACGCCAACAATAAAGGCCCAGAGTCTGGCAGGAGATGGAGATTCTGTGTGCAGAGGGACACCTTAGGACTGACCCTGGCACAGACCCACTGTCATCACAAACAAGAGAGGAGAACAGACATAAGGTGGGCAGAGGTGGCCTTTAGAAGTTCAGGGACGGAACCTGTAGAGGTTCAGGGTGGGGGTGGGGCAGGACGAAATGGAGTCAAATAAAATTCCTGTGGAGGGCAGGGTTGGGGGGTGGGATTGCCCTAATGAAGGAGTCTATTATGTTTGGAATAATTTCTCAAAGCAAGTGGAATAAAGTACAATCGGTGGTGGAAACTTCTGGAACAATTTAAGGGAAACTGGACAAAACCCCTGGAGATTATAATCAAATGACATGTGGAGTCCTGCTGGTCCCTGGGATGGAATCCATGACCCAAAGGCATAAGTTACCTTTGTCACAGGCTGGGGTCTCTGGAAGCAGACAGTTAGATAGAGATTGGGGGTTAAAGGAAGATTGTGACAGCTTAGATGGCATGGTCCCTATGAAAGGAAGGAGGGGAAAAAGCAGGACCAGGCAGAGTGAAGAGTCGAGCTGAGATGCAGACCCTCCAGAGTCTCCAACTAACCTGGAGGAGAAAGTTCTGGAATGTTCCATAATGTCCCATACAGTGTACTGCCTTGAGCCAAAATGGTGAAATCTTTGTAACAGACCTCCACCCCAGCTCAGCCACCGGATATGGGCCACTCCAAGAGAGTGTGGCCTTGGGCGAAGCACTCTCAGCAGCTGGACGCTGTCTGTAGAAGGCAAGGCCCACAGCTGGGCAGCCAGGCCTTCCTCGAAGGGGAATCTGGGCGTCGTGCCTCCCTGTCAGCCACATCCTCTCCCCTCCCTGAATTTCTAGCTCCTAGTACATCTGGACAGATAAATCACCCCCCCCCCCCCCCCCCCCCGTGGGCCTGGTTGTCCTCTCACGGTTCTTCCAAAGGCCGATGTGTCCGGAACCCAGTCTGACCCCTACCCCAGCCCAGTGTTTTTGATTTGCTAAATTATCCCAGGTCCCCGGATGAGAACTCTGGTCTGATTTACAGGTTGTGTTTTCGTCCCACACTCTGGCACCGGGTCCCAGTAACAAGCGCTGACATCACAGCTTGCGACTACAGGGGGCCTAATGCTCATGGCTTGTTTGGAGGTTGGTGTTGGTTCTGCAGCTCTGGTCATTAGCCTTTATTGTGTCACCCACCAGGGCACTGGCCAGCCCCAGACCCACCTGGGATAAGCCCAGCCACAGTTAAACAGGACAAACCGATCACAACCACAAAATATCCACTGGCCTCCAGCTCGACCCCCCTCCCCCACAGCCATGAAGCTTCACCTCCGAAGAATCTGGAACTCCAGCTCACTTTCCAGCGTCGTTGTTGGCATGACGGGCACATTCTGCAGATACCTGCCATCTTCCTCGTTTGCCAAGGCTGACTGGAGGCCCTGCTTCTCTCTAGACTCATTTTAAGGGGTCCTGAAGAGGAACTGAACAGGTCTGGGGCAACATGGGAACTGAGCTAAACATTGTGGGCAAAGCTCAACCTTTCTTTCCCCTCTGATGTCTGTCCTAACCTCCCGTTTCCAAGCCCTCAAAACCCAGTCAGAGCGGCTACTTCCTCTGGCACAAATGATGGCGGCAAGCCAGCAACTGCTCCGGCTTCTATGGTAGTGGAAAGAAAAGCCTAGATCATTTCCCTAGCACTATCTGGGAGAGCAGCTGGTGGAGTGGAGCACACGAGTGTGCCCGTCATAAAAGCCGTCAAAGCTGGGTGCCGTGGCACATGCCTGTAATGCCAGCTTCTTGGAAGGCTGAGGCAGGAGGATCATAAGTTAGAGGCCAGCCTCAGCAATATAGTGAGGCCCTAAGCAACTCAGCGAGACCCTGTCTCTAAATAAAAAATAAAAAGGGCTGGGGATGTGACTCAGTGATTAAGCACCCCTGGGTTCAATCCCCAGCACCCCCCAAAAATTAAAAGATTTTTAAAAAGCAGTCAACTCTGGCTTCCCACCAAAGGGTGGCCTGGATTGGAGCTACCCAGACCATTCTTGCTTGTAATGTGGGTCAGCAAGGAGCTGTGTGTGGGCTTCTGGGGTGGGATCCTGGAGCAGGCCTCCTACAGGCCTACTTAACCCCATTACATCCTTTCCCTAATATACTTTTCACCTTCAGTAAATAGTGCAAATTTGAATTTTTACTCACTGATCAAATATTTACCCTGTGAGCTGACAGTCTGGCTGCGTTCAACTTCTACAATTCTCCACGTTTGTATTAGATGAATTAGCATTTTATTGTTGGCCCTCTGGGTGAGAAATGGAAGGTGAGAGAAGACCAAAAGTAGCAGCCCAAGAGATTCTTTGGGGCTCAGTCTTGAGTCTCAGTGTTGGTGACAAGTCTCCCAAGCAACCATCAGATGTTTTAAGACATGGTTTTGGAATGTATGGAAGATAATTTCTTTGGAAGAAAAGTAACAACTTTCTATTCTCATCTTCACACCATACACCTTCAGAATCTCTTATCAAGGCTCATATCATTGTGTTTTGCCATATGAATTTGAGGAAATCAGAGCACCTCTCTGAACCTCAGTTTCCTTTTCAGCATAATGGATCCAATAATGGCTAAAGGTAGCCATTACCCCTCTCAGAAAGTTGGCGCAAGGGTCAAAAGAAAAATTTGAAGCCAGATGTGGTGGCGGATGCCTGTAATTTCAGCAACTCAGGAGGCTGAGGCAGGAGGATCTCAAGTTCAAAGCCAGCCTCAGCAGCTAAGTGAGACCCTGTCTCAAAATCAAAAATTAAAAAGGGCTGGGAATGAGGCTCACTGGTTAAGTGCCCCTGGGCTCAATCCCCAGTACCAAAAGAAAAAGAAAAAGAAAAAGAAAGAAAGAAAGAAAAGAATATTCGAGGCGACAACACTGTAACATGTAAGGCACTGAATGATAAGTTGTCTAAAACTAGAAAGTGGATCTGTTTTAAAACATGGCTCCCAAATTCTTCAATAGTCTTCCCATCAGGAACTGGGATCTTTGTCCCCTTGAATCTGAGTGCAGTCAGGACTGCTTTACCCTGTACAGTATGGCCCCAGAAGACTGGGTGGCTGCCAAAGCTGGCTGAGAAAAGGCCATGTAGCTTTCACCTGGTTCTCTTGGGATAGTTACTATGGGAAAAGCTTCAGATGACAGCCACCCACTAGACACGTGGGTGAAGCCATCTTGGACCCTCCAGAAATGGCCCAAACCTGCCACTAGGGCTGCCATAAGAGCAAGAGAACGGCCCAGCTGAGTCCTTCCTGAATTCCTGATCCTTGTGCTCAATAAAATGGGTGTGGTTTTGTACCACTAAATTTGGGATGTTTTGTTACAAAGCAATAGTGACTTGAACAAAAACTATTGATTTTGGTACTTGTTATTAGTCAGCTTTTCATCACTGTGGCTAAATACTTGAGAAAAACAGATTTAAGAAGGAAAGATTTATTTTGGCTCACAGTTTCTGAGGTTTCCGTCCCGGGTTGGCTGGTTCCATTGCTTCCGGCCTGAGGTGAGGCAAAGCATCATGGCGGAAGGGCATGGTGAAAGAAAGCTTCTCAGCTCATGGCAGCCAGGAAGCAGAGGAAGAGAGAGAAAAGAAGGGACCAGAGAGAAGATGCACCCTTCAAAGCCATGTCCCCAGTGACCCCCCTCTTCCAAAGAGGCCCCACCTCCTAAAGATTCCGCCACCTCCCAATAATGCCACCAGCTGGTGTCAAGCCCTCAGCTCCTAAGACTTTGGGGAACATTCCACATCCACACTATCCCAGTACTCCATTTAATGTGCATGAGTTTTATGTTTTCATGGATCAGTTTAAAATTAATTTTTAAAAACCTACTTATTTTACGAACTCCCTGTATCTACCAAGAGATTGAATCCTCTTTATGCCTGGTTTCCTCCTCCAATTTGACTCCAAGCATAGAGCAAGATGGGATTTCTCCTGACCCCACTTTATATATAGTTTTGGAACCATACACGCTCAAGGGTCCTTGGAACCGTGGAAGACTTGAATCCAGAGATTCAGCTGCTCAGTCCCAGGCTGCTACCAGAGGACAGAACTGCCTCTCAGAACTGCCTCCTCAGGTTCCCAGAGGAAGAGGCTATCATGAGTTCTGACTTCCAAGTAAAAGGGCTAATAGAAAATTCCCAGCTATCCAAGCAATGAAGTAGAAGGGTGTCACAGAAAACCACAAACAGTCCATCACCCACAATGCATTTCTTCTTGACTTTGGAAGGCCGGGTGTGTGTGTTTTGGGGGGCAGTCCTTGAAACAGGTTTTCCTTTGCACTTAGGTTTGGACTCTTACTAAACTACCAAAAATAAAAAGTTAAAAAAAAAAAAAAAAAAAGATCGGACTTCCCAGAACCTACAGCGCCTGGAAGGAGCTTGGTGTGGCCTGCCAGGGAGCTTCAAAATCCAGAAAGTGAGCAACGTGCACCTGGGAAGCGCCGCTGGCCTCGCCGAGCTTTTTCCAAGTCTGGATCCCGTTTACACTTGCCGCCGCACAGCCTTCTAATTCTAGCCGCTCATGAAAAGGCACGTAGGTCCTCCGTGACGTCAAATCGCTCTTTCAACTGAGCATAATTTCTTTCAATGATGGGCTTGGAAGAGTTTCAGCGACGGTGGGGTTTTTTTGGTTGTTGTTTTTTAATGAATCATAAACATGCAGATCAGATTTAGCGTTAGGACTGTGCAGTGCAGAGCGTCACTGTTAATTCTTGCTAAGCGCTGACAGCAGGCTCAGCCCCCAAACAGCGCGGGCAAATACACCATCCCAGCCCCGGGGGCTTAGAGACTGCATAATTACAGACAAGGTACAGTAGTCATTATCATCGCCAGAACATTTCAGCCCAGGCATGGCACCCCCAATGCAAAGAGCCCCCTGGAGTGCCTGCCAGCCCCGGTTCCCTCGCCCAGGGAGGAGTGGCCCCCATCTTCACAGCAGCGGGGCTCCCCGGGGGTGAGCCAGGAGGGCAGGGCTGTGTGGAATACCCGCCAGATTTTGCTAAATGCCGAACAGCTGAACAAGTCCCTGGGGCTAAGGATCACTCGGTGTCTCTCATCAAAGGCCGGAGAGTGGGGGCTGGAAGTCAGAGCGCTGGGCCACTGGGCCACTGCCTGGTCACTGTGTGTGCCCCAGGATTGCCCAAGGGGGCCAGCCACGGGAGCCGCTGCCTGGCCGTTTTCGTGGCAATCAATAAGGGTCTCATAAAAGCGTGTCCGGTTTCTGCACCACCTTTCCAAGCAGAGATTGAAAGGCAAACCAAACTCATGGGGTCTGCTGAACTCTGCTGGACCCTCCTTCCCCTTCTCAGTCAGCCTGCGAATACTAATGAGCCTGAGCCACACGCAAGCCTGAGTCGGAGTTCAGCAGGGCAAAGCAGGAGAGAAAGCAGGCAGCCTCAGACCCGAGGGTGCCAAGGGGACTCTCGATCTTTCAGCTCAGTATTTTCTGGGGGCGGAATACCCGCCCCCACCCGTTGTTACCCAGCATTCCCGAGCGCCTGCTTGACCCTCTGCACTTCACAAAGGCTCCATCCTCCCGAGAACACCATGAGGCCCGTATGACCACCACCACCCAGCAGATGAGAAAACTGAGGCTGTGGATTCAAAGTTCATATTGTTGCGGTTTTGCCGTACAAATCAGAGCACTTGTCTGAACTTCGGTTTCCTTTTCTGCAAAAGGAGTACAATCATGGCTACTTTACCCCCATCGGAAGGTCGTTGTAAGGGTCAAAAGGAATATTCGAGGTGACAACACTGTAAAATGGAAGACACTGAATAAGCTGTCAAAGACCAGGAACTGGGGTTGTTTTAAAACACGGCCCCCAGGTTCTTTGATACGCCTCCCGTCAAGAGCTGGGGTCTGGGTCTCCTCCCCTTGAACCTGGGTGGGTTCAAGGCTGCTCCAACCCTGTCAGGAATGGCCCCGTGAAAACATATGACTGCCTGACAGAGGAGGAAACCGGCTCAGCTTCAGCGTGTCACTCACGGGCACTCTGTTCTTTCCGACTTTGAAGCCATCTGCTTTCCCTAGGCGATCCTCACCCTGGGCTGCACAAGTAAATCTCCGGGGAGCTTTTAGAAACTCCCACACGCAGGCCCCACCCCTGGCCAAAGAAGTCAGAATTTCTGACAGGCTACAGTTCGGGGACTCAGCGAGAGCTTTGGACTGCTCTTGTCAACTCAATTCCCCCCATGCCACAGTCTCCCCAAGGACACGCCCCCGGGACATCAGTACATTTTGAAGGCCCCAAGGTGGTTCCAATGCAAGATCCAGGTTGAGAATACTCGTGTTGAACCACAATCAGGTTCGAGTCCTGTTCCCCTGGTATTGAAGATGGAACACCCGAGAAACCACAAGGCAAGTGCAAAAAGTTTTATTTGAAGGACAGAACAGAGAGAGAGAGAGAGAGAGTCCTTCACGGAGGAGGGGTGCCAAGTTGGTGCCCAAGGGAGTGGGGGTGTCCTGCCCCTTCATGTCCCCTCCTCCCCTTATCTTGCCTACGCAGCCACAAGGTGGGAAAGGAGACTTCCAGGGTGCCTTTCCAATCTGCGCAAAAGGGCAGGAAGGCAGGCCACCCAGGAGGTACTGCAGAAACTCCAGGCTGGGACACTTTATTCCTAAAGTGGTTTTTATCTCTCCAAAAGGACAAAGATCCATACAAACCAAGACCCAAGCTCAACCCCAGGCCCACAGGGTCACCCAAAACCAATCAGGGAGTCTGGGGCAACCCTACTGTACCCATCAAGCCACTAGTGTGGGCTCAGCCCCACCAAAGGAGCCCACATTTCCATCATTGGGACAATGGGAGTACCTTGCTCCCAATTCTAGAACCTTCCCTCTCTCCTGGAAACCAGGGGACAGCTCTGTAAATCAGTTGTTTTCCAACTAAAGGATGTTCTAATATGCGTGCTTCTTGGTACCACATTGAAAGGAATACCAGGCTTTCTGCATCAAGTGAGATAGAGTGAATTTTCTTGGGCAGCCAGATAAAGTATTTTATCTTTAAGACATAACATGTAGGGAAAATGCTAACCCTTCATTTAACGAGCATCAGGAAGAATGGGTTCTTTCAAAGCAATGAAATGGCAGGAGAGGTAAAGCTCAGCCCCTGTAAACAAAACGGAGAAGCAAACGTGCACCTATTTTTAAATAAGCCCGGTTTAAACTGCATGACGTAGTTCCCTGTTTCCTTAGACTGTGCTGACAAAGTTGATGGCATTTCAGTGGCCCACTCACTCAGAACATCAACAACTGTGTCTCGCTGAAAGACCAGGAGGCCTTCTGTAAGCCACGACCCCTTGCTTAGGTAGCCCAGCCTTCCCATTCTCTCAGCTCCGACGTCTGATTTGTTCTGGTCTCTTGTCTGTTCTCATGCTAACAGTAACTCCTTCCTGCTGCTTCAGTATCGCAGGGCCCTCTCGGAATAGGGTCCAGACTTGAACTACCTTTCCCTCCAACGTGCTTCTCTTCCTCTCTATTCCTGATCCTAGTCACAAAGATCAAAAAGAAATGAAGGAAGGGATTGGAGGCATTTTAGAATCTTCTAGTATGTTAGGGGAGTGTGCGAAATAAAGAGTAAAGAAGTTCGGATGAAAAAGAATCTGAGCACTTCTGTGTGAAGAGCATCCAGGAACTTAACAGCAGGAAATTCCTGACATATTTTAGCTGTGGTGCTCCATCTCGCTTGACACAGAAAGCCCGGCTGAGCGCTTTGGACCTCTCTCTTTGTCTCGATTCCTCCAAGGGGATCCCCCAGGTTGGAAAGAACAGCTGCCCAACCAGAACCAATGTGTAAGGAGACCTAGGCCTCTTCCTTGATGGTGGCCCCCACCCTTCCCCAGACATGCCCCCCACCTGCCTCATGAACCAGTTAAAAACCAGGGCAGGGGGCAGGGCTGACCTGCAACTGGAGAACGACCTTGCAAAGAAGGGTTGTTCCGTTTCAAGGGGAATCCAGCTCTCAGACAGCTAATGGGAGGGAGTCATCCTGAACTGACTCAGAAATAGGGTGTCCTCAGCTCACGTGGTGCAGATCACAGTCTGCCAGCCTGACACTGAATTTGAGCCCCAAACTCCAAAGATCAATGCATAAGCCGATGCCAACACAGCCATTGGCAATGGGGTGTGTTTCTTTCACAGGGCAGGAAAACCCCTGCCCACCTCTGGACCAACTTCTCTGAGGTCCTGGGAAGCTAACTCAGCGATCGGCATGTTGCCCATTTGCCATAGAAAAGAGAAGCAGAAGCCACAGCCAACAACTGACCTCTACATAGCCCTGGATAAAGCCCTGCCGATGCCCACAGCAGACCTCTCCACTCTGCCCGCCACTGCTATGTATAACAGAATCTGTCATGCTGTCACAATATGACAGCTAGGCCAGAGCCTTCCTGGATGTCCTAAGTCTGGACCCCTGACACCCCGGGTGGACCAGGCTACCCCAGCTCTCCTCAGGCCCACCCATCAATGAGAGGAAGGGGAAATGGTTTGGGAGATCGGGGAGTGGACTCCCAAACCTCTCCCAAATGGTTTGAGAGATCAGGTAAGATGGATTTCTGAAACTTCCAGAAGTTTCAGTCACCCCAAACCTTTTTTTTTTTTTTTTTTTTTTGTGGTGCTGGGCAAGCACTCTACCAACTGAGCTATATTCCCAGCCCCCCAAACAATTTTCTTGGGAAAATGAAATGGAGTCCTCATTTCCTCAAGCTCCGAGGCGTCTCATAGAAGGCCCCTATAAACTGACGCCAAGTGCCACTCGTAAAATAAGTCCCTCTGGCCTTCCCTGCCAGCTTCTAGGTACCCAAAGGCTAATGGTAAAACTGGTAGAAGGTTCTGGATTCTTGGAGAAAGCCTGAAAGGAGACTGAGGTGGGATACCCACTTCCCCACATGAGGCAGGATCACTTAGCGCCATGCAGAGAGCATGGTATGCTGCCCTGATCTGTCACTCACTGCGGGAGCTCTCCTTGACCTCCTGGGAGCCACTGGGAGACCAGCTTGGCAGAGCAGCTCGCCCACAGCCACAGCCTCCTTGCTGACCCCTGGGGCAGCCTGTGGGAGCCACCTCTTGGCTAAGCTAGGAGCTTTGGAATGAAGACTCGAGAGAAAGACCTGAGTGGTGGGGGCAGGGGACCTTTCTCTGAGCTTATTAAAAGTCTTTTGTGTGCCATAGACTAAGCCCAGCCTTAACTTTTTCAGGCCTGATGAGCTGAAATGCTTCAGTTAGTCCATGAAACCAAAGCCCCTCCTTGCCTGTGACCACGCCTGGGTTTCCTTTATGTGGCCATCATAATTAGACAGTGGCCCAACCCTGTGGCGCAAGGTGGTGTGCTCCGGCTCTCCCCAGCCCTGTCCTGTGCCAGGCTGGAAGAACAGTCTGGAAGGAGAACCCTTTGTCCAACAAATCATCATTGTGGGGACACAAAGCCGCAGGGACCCTCAGGGTCCTGCTGACACTCAGGCCGGCAGCATCAGAGAGTCACATCTCCTGTGTGGTGCTGAAGCCCCCAGTTTGGAGACAGAAAGCTGGCTGGTGGCCAGCAGCAGCAGGGGACACCTTATCTAAACAAAGGGAGAGGACACAGAGCGCAAGGGGAAGGGGTGGGTGGGGGCAGTGTGGGTGGCTTCGCGTTGCAATTTTTTTTTTCCTTTTGTGGCTCTTGTTTCCTTTTCTTTTTTCTTTTTTCTTTCTTTTTTTTTTTTTTTTTTTGTCTATTCAGTTTCATAGTATTCAACAGCCGGGCGCTTGGCAAAACGTGGCAGCGATGCCCATACGGCCGTTTCCAGTGCAAACGGCTCCTTGTCAACTTTTACAACCCTGCGCTAAAACTCCAGGCACGTCCCTTATTGCCAGCGCCCGGTTATTTATTTGCCCGGCCTGTCTGGCCCCCTATTTTTCACATGTGTGTGATTCTTCTAGTTGCTTCAACTTCCCTCCCCGTCCAATTTAGAACTGGGAGGTGTTTAGCATTTCATCTTTTCTGGCTCCTGCGCTGCTTAATGTCATTTTCCTTTCCGTTCGGCTCTCTTTCGCTGGAAACCATTGTTACTAATAATAACCTCACCAGGCGCACCATCAAAGAGTCTGGATGGCCCCTGCCCGCAGGGCTGGGGTGCACACACGACTCACAGGGACACGGCTGGCCCAGGTCAGCGGGTGAGGGCCACAGCCTCAGCCACTCCGTGTCTTGGAACTGGGCCTTTCATTCTTCTTTAATCCTTTACACAAACAGTGTGTGTGTGTGTGTGTGTGTATGTGAGCATGCATGTGTGTGTGTGTGCGTCTGTGTGTGCGTGTCTGCATGTGTGGCTTTGAAATCATCCCCCAAAAAGGGGAGTTTCATGGTTGAGCCTGACCCGGTGCAATGCAGAATATATTATGTCTTTCAGAGCGTGGCTCGCAGCCCCGCACGTGCAACCCAGATCAAACACGGCCCACAGAAACAATGGTAGCAAGCATAGCCAGAGTGAATCAATTCCTTGATCCTGCTCTACCAAAAAATTAAAGCAGAGCACTCCTGCGGTTTTTAACCCAGATAAGACCGCAGCCACGGCCGCGTCTCCCGCGTTCCCGCGTTTCTTGTTCCAGCTTCCTTTTGCTCTGGAGAAAATGCAGAATAGAGAGTGTGCAGAGTCCAGTTCTGCCGGTCCAGCTGGCTGTTGCAAAACAGTACAGGGCTCCATTCCTTTGACCTTAGTTAGCACGTGTGTGTTCGTGCACATGCACACACACACACACCCCACAGGCTGCGCTTACCTATTCCCCAGAACAAGCAGCACACATTCCACCATGCTTTCAACAGGACAAGCAGGCAGAAGGCAGAAGGGACCCTTTCTGATCGCTGTTAGCTCTTCAAAGGCAACAATCTTCCAGCAAATAAAGTTCTAGCCCCAAGCCTGAGACTCGCTCTCGTCTCTCCATCCCCAAGTGTTGACACGGCCATTCAGTGTCAAAGAGCTTTTTAAATATGTAGGTGGTCTCTCTAAGTCAGCTGGGTTTTATGTCGGCATTGACCCTGGGCTGACCCCAGCCCTGAGGATCCCAGATTGCCCTGCTGGAGCTGCCTAGGAGGGAGGCCAGCCCGCCCCCAGCCGCTGATGGGCCACTAAGGCCACCCTGTTGGGCTGGTCAGCTGCAGCCGGTGTCCTCTCCTGACCTCTGCTCTAACGCGACGATGCCCTTTATTTAGACACCACAGTCCATCCTGATCCTCCAGCCTCAGATTCACCGGCTGGAAACAAACCCATGGATGGCGACAGTCATAAGCCAAGAAAAGCCAGCAGCCACCAGAAGCTGGAAGAAGCAACAGTGGAAGTCTCCCCTAGATTCTCCAGAGGAATCGTGGCCCTGCTGACACCGTGGTTCGGTCCAGTGACACTGCTGAGGTCTGGCTTCTAGACCTGTAAGCGACAGGCTTCGTGGTTATTTGGTGTGGCAGCCATAGCAGACGAGTCCAGGCTGTCCTCAAGGCTGCTGGGAGACCACGGTGAGATGGCCCTAGGGATCCAGACGGGGCTTGGGTTACCTTAACGGGTCGTCACAACAAGCTGGTAAGGTAGTGGACAAGGTAAGCTTTATCCATGGTTCACTGATAACAAAATGGAAGCCGCGAGAAATTTGATGTTCTGTTCAAGGTCATATGCAGTTTGCTGGCAGAGCCAGAACTGGAACAGAGCTCACCCAAAACCTGGTGCTGCTTTTTGTCCACCAGTCTTCAGTGACCAGCCACGCGCCCTGTCCCCAGCTTCTCCTCTCTGAACAATTCTAAGCAGCTGAAAAGGAGGGCTGGGCCCCCATGGGAGCTTAGCCAGGTTTCTGAAGAAACTAGAAGTCAAAGGAACCCCTCTCCTGTCCCCTTCCTGACCACGGGTGTTGGCGTTTGGGCAAATGCTGAGACACAGGCCACACCAGTGGATGGATGACCCACCCCAAGCTGCTTCTCTCCTCCCAGAGGAGAGAAAATCTGGGGACATAATTCTGTCTCGGTGACTCACCTCTGAGCCCTGTCAGGTCTCCCCAGGCCTCAGATTCCTCTGCAGTGACATGGAAATACGAACAAGGCCACCCCCTCCTCCGAGGAGCTGTAGGACTGGAAGGCGAGCCTGTGGTGACTGCCACCTGCTCTCCCCTCCAGAGGGAGTGGCCCTGGGGAGTCCTTGGAGTCACAGGGCCTCAGGAGAGCTTGCCAAAGGCGCCACACTGAGACTTCCCAGGGAGACCCAGGTCCATCTCTCACCACATGGGCTGGGGACCGCCATGACTCTTGACCCTCCCCAGAGAGCTCGGGACAACCAGGCGCCTGGGGACGGCACTGCTGAAGCACATGCTGGCGTTCTGCCCCGCCCCCACCTCGCTCATGTCTTCTCCGTCCTGGGTACACTCTGTCATACCTGCTCACCCTTTCCCTCCTCCCAGGGTTCCATCCAGCACCACACACACGCACACACACACAGGGGACCAGGCTGAGGCCAGACGCCACCCTGTCTCAACTGGTCTCTCTGACTTCCCTCACTCCCTCACCGGCTTCTCCTGAGAGCCCGTGCTCCGCAAATCACTGACATGGGAGTCCCCATTTGAGGCTCTGCTTCTAGAACATTCTTAGCTAAAATATCACATGAGGTCCTAGGGAAACAAAGTCAGAAAAGATGGACCCTTGTCCTCCAAGAGCTCTGGTCTGATGGGGGAAGCAGCCTGACAAGGCACTAGCTAATGTTTCAGATCCCACAATGAAGGTCTGCTTGGCCTACCGTGGGGCATGGGGTGGCCAGCGATCTGTTGAGTGTGTGGACGAAGTGGGGGAGGGGACGGAAAGGGAAAGGCAGCAGAGAAGAAAAGCTGAAAAGACCACAGTCTAGCTGCCAGGAGGTTGCGCGTAGCTGCGTGCAACTGGCACACGCTGGCACAAGGTGAGGCTGGAAAATCAAAAGGCCCCGTCACAGCAGGCCTCGGGGCTCAGCTAAAGGGTTCAAACTTTCTCCTGAGGGCAGTGGGGAGTCATGGAAGTGGGGGACCCGGGTTTGTTTCTGAGAGCTTACCTTGGCTGCAAAATAGAAGGATTTGAGTGAGGCAGAGATTTGGACAAGCCGAACTCTGGGAGTTCTGGAAGTTTCCAGGAAAGACAGGGAGAGCTGTAGGACATGTAGAAGAAAGCAGCACAAGGGCTGGCCAGTTGAATTCCCTGAACGGCAGCTGTCAGGAGAGATGACAGACAGGTTATGCCCATGGCAAAGGGCGTCCCTGGGTCCAGAGTTGGCTAGACTCTTCTAGCCCCAGCTGGGAGTCATTACCACTATGCCCATCATGTGACCAGACCCCTGAGGGTCCTGAAGGGGCACAGGAACAGCAGACAGGGCAGGAGGACCCACCAGGACTGGGGAGAGCCTCGTCAAGCTCTGGGAAGGAGCTTGGTGAGCGCAGACCCCTTTATTCCTCTATGTGACATGTCCCCTCGAGACCCCTCCCCCCCCCCGCCTTAGCTCAGCCCTGTGTCCCTCCTCCTCCTCCACTCCCAGTGGCAACACACAGGGCCAGGCAGGATGAAGAGTAGTACGAGGGGTGGCCTGAGAGGCCCAGCAGGTCTCAGACACCTCCCTCAGAAGGAAGCCTGGGGTGCGACCACCCCGAATCTTTCCTCCCAGTCTCTTAAACTACAGTGTAATCCCCTGGTGTCTGCGCCACCCTTGCCAAGGGCTATGTGCAGAACTGCCGGGACCAAGGCAGAACAAGGTGCCCAGAACCAGGAGTCCCCGGAAGACAAGAAGATATGTGTCCGAGGTCTGGAAACCAGGAGGCCACAGAGCCCAGGACAGACCCAGGCTGCCTGGGGGCGGGACAAGGAGCCCTGGCTCTGCAGTGGAGGCTGTAGGGTGGCCAGCACTCTAGTCCTTGGCGGCGCCCTCCTCGCTGTCCTCTCTATGTAATCCCTTTGCTTTCCAAGACCCAGCAGCAGAAGGTGACAGCTTGCTCACCCTTGCTGTTCCCAACCCCCACCGGCATGTTTGCAGTGCCAGGGATCCAACCCAGGGCTCTGAGCTTTAATTCCTTTCCATGCCAATCCACAAATCCAGAGAACTCAAGTCCATGAGGAGAATCTCGGCGGGCAGCGGGACTGAGGGGTCTATTTCCATGACACAAATTTGTCTGGCTCCCGTCCTTCAGGAGTTCACAGCCTAATGAGAGAAAACAGAGATTATAGCCGCACAGTGCAATGAGATATGGCGGCTAAGTGTCCTCTGTGTTTACAGGGGACAAGCACTTTGGGGGAAAGTCATCACCCAGGCTCCCTGCCCACGTGCTTTGCAAGCCTTAACATATTTCATCCTCAGCCCGGTTCCCTAGCAACAGCCCATTTTACAGATGAAAATAAATACAAAGGCACAGAGAGATTGAGTAAAGTACCCTAGGTCACACAGGTAGATGGAGATTTGGGCTTCACGGTCTGTTTCCTTAACCACTAGACCAGGCAGAGGGAATAATGACGTCTGTTTAAAATGACATCTTTTGGGTAGCACTGGTGAGCAGTGGAGAGTGCAGAGCCCTGGGTCTAGTAGACTGCAGCGCTCATTGGTGCCCTTTCTGAGCCTCAGTGTCCTCGCAGGTAAAATGGGGAGAACAACAGCCCACCCACTTCATCTCGGGCTGCTGGGAGAAGTCATTGAGCAGAGAGCAGGTGCCCACTGACGAGTGTGGACCGCTCCGTTCCCGTGGGGCTGTAAGAACTGCAAGACCCCTTTGTGTTCATTCATCAGACTTAGCAGCCAAGGAGCCTGGTGGCAGGTGTGGGTCTGGTGCCAGGCCCCCTGGAGGGATCGGGGGCTTCAGGGATGCCTTATGACGGGGGTGCTGCGCTGTGTCCTCCAGCAGAAGAGCCAGGTCCCCAGAGCAGCTCCTCAAGCTCCCACCTTGGCTTCTTTTCTCCCCAGACTTCTGGGCCATCACGCAAGGCGTTGGTCGCCACGCCCCTCCCATCTCAGGGATCTTTCCAGACTCATCAGCCCTCAGCGTTCAAGGACCAAGGGCCCCCAGTCAGCTGACATCCAGATGGAGGACCTGAATCTTGGCCCAAGGGAGGGAGGACAAGGGCTGTGGAATGGAGGAGTCCCACACCCACCTCCCCCCACAGAGAAGCCAGAGCCCGCCTACACGTAGCTCCCTGCAGGAAAGCCGTCCCCAGCTGCCACCCCCTGCACAGAGATTTACAGATGGCTCCCTGATGCGATCTAGGGCCCTCCCTGGCTGGCATCCACCAGTCTCAGATGCAATTAGGGGGAAATAATGTGTACACTTGGCTAGAGCCTGTGGTGCTGCAGGCAGGCAGAAGCTGGCTGTGTCTTGCTGCCCACCTCCGTGACCTTGAACTTGGGGAACTTTGCACCTCTCTGACTTTGCACTGGCTCTTTGCTTGCTGAGCACCCTTCCCCCACACAATTTTATCTGCTAGAAAAAGCCACTTCCAGCCTCCATCTCTTCCATGACATGACATGTTGAGGAAACCCCATTTCCGACCCACACGCATGCGCACACACGGACAAACAGCCCCAAGCGCATACCCAGGTTAAAATTGACCTTCCTCTCCTTTTGTCCATTTTGTAGCATGTTTATACATTTTTATAGAAGAAAATATCACATGATGTTCTATATTTTATTCTTTTACGGGTTTATCCTGTACTTCCACCTTCATAACAGATCACCCAAAACTTCATGGTTTAACATAACAACTTTGGCCAGGGGCTGTGGTGCAGGCCTGTCATTCCAGTGACTTGGAAAGCTGAGGCAGGAGGATCGTGAGTTCGAAGCCAGCCTCAGAAACTTAGCAAGGCCCTAAGCAACTCAGTGAGACCCTGTCTCTAAATAAAATATTAACAAGGAGCTGGGGATGTGGCTCAGTGATTAAGGGCCCCTGGGTTCAATCCCCAGTACCAATAATAATAATAATAATAACAACAACAACTCTGATTTTGTTCACTAATCTTCGATTTAAGCAGGGCAAGGTAGAAACAGCTCCTTTCTGCTCTGAGCAGTCCTTGGGGCAGGGGGAGGCTGGGCCTGGAGGCTCACACTGGCTGGTAGTCAAGATCTTAGCTGCGACTGAAGCCAGGGCCTTATATGTGGCCTCTGCCTGTGGCTTTGAGCTCAATCCCAGCACAGCTGACAGGTCCCAAGAGGGAGCATCCCAAGAAGATCAGACAGAAACTCTGGTTGCCTTTACGAATTCACCTGGGATGTCACACAGCATCACTTCTGCTGTAATCACGGGGCCACCATTTCCCAAGGGGAACAAAGACTATGCGTCTCAGCAGAGGAGTGTCAACCTCCAATGGGAAGAAGGTGACATGGGATGGGCCATATTGATGCGGCCATGTTTTAAAAATACACTCTGCCATGTTCCCTATCACCCATGAGGACAAGGTGGTATTAGTTGGTGCTAAAAGCAAATCCTTGCAGAAGGCAGGAAAGAGGGAGGGACCTCACAGCAAAAATGCAAAGGTAGGCACGGCCTCTTTAGAGCTAAAAGTGGCTGGCAAGATGGTCCTGACTCTCCCATTCTCCAGATGAGATGACTGAGGTTCAGAAACACACACACATTCTCCCCAAGGCCTCGGAGCCATGTCAGAAATATCCAGTCACTGAGTCCTCTTCCTCTCCACCGTGGAAGAGGGTAGGGTTACCTGTCACTTACCATTCCCAGAACCAATGCCTCTTAGCATGGAAGGGGTGTCAGACGGTGCCTGGACTGGATTTCCAAGGTGGGTTTCTTGAGCTTAGTCCTCACCCCGTCCAGAAGCCTGACTGGGGCCAGTGGCCAGGCCACCTCCACCCACCCCCGCCTGCCCTGTTCTCCAGCCTCCTGGCAGCTTTCTTGGACAGAGTGGGGTCACAGAGGGACCGTTGGCTAAGGAGGATGACAGGGCTCAATTCAAACGCAGGCTCATGTTGATGCGTCCCAGGGCTCAGGGCCTCCTGGCAGGCAAGCAGAAAGGTTGAAAGAGAGTCTCATCCGTGAGGGGCTTAGCAGATCATTAGAGGTGCCCGAAATGGAAGTTCCTGTTCTCTACCGCTTCCGGATCCTCTGCGGCCTCAGGAATGGCAGTACGGCCTGCCCAGAGCATCCTGGATTCCAGAAGATAGAGCTTGGGGGAGGGGAGAGGGCACCTGCTGTCCCTGTGGGAGGATGGTGGCTCACCAGCCTCCTCCCCCTGGCTGGAAGAAGCTCTCTCAGCAACTCCTCTACGCCATTTCCCCAGTCACCAAATAGTTCAGTCAAGTCTTGCTGTAGAACAAATTACCTCCAAACTCCGTGGCTTTAAAACACAACCATTTTATTATCTTTCATGAGGTTGGGGACCAGGATTGGGGGCAGGGCTCAGTTGGGTAATTCTTTGGCAGCACATGGCACTGATAAGGGTCACTTGGGAGCATGGGTCTAGTTAGCTCCCCTGGTCAGAGAATCCAAGATGGCTGTACTCCTATGCCTCCTGCTGAGACGGGGGAGGCTGGCCTACAGCCTCGGAGGCTGGCTTGGTCCGGCCTCTCTCCCTTTCTGTGTGGCATTGGGACCTCGCCACAGGGTCTCTCAAGCAGTGTGGTCCAACTTCTGACATGTTAACTTAGGGCTTTGAAAAGGCCAAGATGACTCCCACAGCATCACTTACCCAACCCCCAATCATCGAAGTAGCCGGAGCCGAACCCCAACTCAGGGAAAGGATCATAGACCCCCACCTCTCTATGCTCCCATTGAGGATCTCAAATTCTCTTTAATCTGTCAGAGTCGAGCAACCCTTGGACCCATATCTGTCTGTCTGTCCCCTAGGCAGTTCTGTGCCCAGGTCAATCTCATTACTCATGCCAGTCAGCTTGTTATGGGCTGGATTGTGTTCCCCAAAATCCGCAGGTTGGAGTCCTAACCCAGGACCTCAGGATGTGACCATATTTGGAGATCGGCTCTTTTTTTTTTTTTTTTGGTACAGGGGCACTTAACCACAGAGCCACATCCCCAGCCCTTTTTATTTTTAATTTTGAGACACGGTTTTACTAAGTTGCTTAGGGCCTTGCTAGGTTGCTGAGGCTGGCCTTGAACTTAGGATCCTCCTGCCTCAGCCTCCCAAGTTGCTGGGATTACAGGCGTGTGCCACCTCACTGGGCTGGAGGTAGGATCTCTAAAGGGACAATGAAGTTAAAATGAGGCTGTTAGGGTGGATCCTAACCCAATCTAACTAGTGTCCTCGTAAGAAGAGGAAATGTGGATACACAGAGTATCATCAGGTGTAGGCCTAGAGGAAAGAAGTGTGAGGACACAGCCCGAAGGCAGCCATCTGCAAGTTAAGGGGAGAGGCCTCAGAAGGAGCCGGCCTTGCCCATCCTTGATCTTGGACTTTCAGCCTGGATAACAGTGGGGAAACCATCACCTGTGACTCACCAGCTGGTGACACTTGCTCTGATCACCCTAGCACTCGACACTGCTGCAGTAATCCCTATGCTATCATTTTGATCTGCTTTGCTTCCCAGGGAATGTGGTGCGTTAATTACGCAGCCATTTTGAGAATTTAGTGACTTGGACCAAAGTTCATAGCATGGGAAAGTATTAGAGCAAGAAATCGAGATCCAGTCCTGCACAGGTGAGGCTGGGACGGGGCCCCTTGGAGAGCCACGCGGGCGTGGTTACAGCATATGGCAGCCCAGAGGAACCACCTGACCTCCCCTGCCCACCATCCCAGAGTCCAGGGAGGACCTTGGCCAAGATCTCAGGACCTCGTTGGAGGGATACTGAGAAAACGGATGAAGGATGCGGGCTCCTCAATGGCTTCCCTCCCCTTACAATTTCTGCAGCCTCTGTGCCTCTGTTTCTACCCATTCCACGCGGGATGGCTCTGTTCACGCTAAGGGAAGGGGATCATCCCCCAGAGGGGATGCCACGCAGGCCTGTGTCCAGGAGGCAGGGGACCACAGCACACCGACGTGGCTTCCTGTAGCCCTTCCAAGCAGTGACACAATGAGGCAGCTGTCTCCCTCCAGGGCCACCCATCTGCCCACCCTTGCCCTGCTCAACTCCCAATCGAAGTGCCCACTGTCGCCCACTGGGTGGGATCACTTGATTAAGGTTTTCTGTCCCTAAAGAAACAAGCAGAGCACACAGACGGAGCTGGCTGACCTGCTGGGAACGCTGTCTCTTAGAGACGGCTCCCACCCCCACCCACTCTCAGTGGCCCAGGGTCCCAGGCTAGGGAAGCAGAGCCTTTCAGGGACACGATTTCCCAGGACTGTCTCCTGATGGCTCGGGGTGAGGGAGCTGATCAGCCCACAGTGGGCAGAAATGTTATTGAATCTTTTTTTTTTTTTTTGGGGGGGGGGGTGCTGGGGATTGAACCTTGCGCATACAAGACAAGCACGCTACCAACTGAGCCATATCCTCGGCCTGAGTGGCAACGTTGAAAGATCAACCGTAACAATGCAACATGCAGTCCCCAAACTCCGTCAGGGACCACCGAGGGCTCAAGGGGACAATCCGATTTCTTCATGGTAGAGGCTCCAAATTGTTGGAGCCTCGTTGTATGAGAGGCAAGGTGATAGACTCAAGGTCACACAGCTGGTAAGAGGTAGAGTCCAGGTTCAAAGCCAGGCCTGTCCAGCGCAATTTCTGCACCCTTAGATTCTACCCTACGCTGTGCTTCCAGGACAGAAAGGCACCAGCACCTGGGGGGCGGGGTGGAGAGTAACGGAAATAGATTTCAGCACTGTACAAGGAAGGATTTACATGACATTTTGGTGATTTAAAATTTCATCAGCAAAAAAAAAATTAATTAATTAAAAAAAAAAATTTCATCAGCAGCCGGGTGAGGTGGCTCCTGCCTGTAATCCCAGCAGCTTGGGAGGCTGAGGCAGGAGGATCTCAAATTTAAAGCCAGCCTCCGCGAGGCCCTAAGCAACTTAGCAAGACCCTGTGTCTAAATAAAAAGGGTTGGGGATGTGGCTTGGTGGTTAAGTGCCCCTGGGTTCAACCCTGGTACAAAAAAAAAAAAAAAAAAGAATTGGCAAATAGTGTTGGTGAGAACTTCAAATCAGCTTTTCTCTGGATAGTTCAACTACCAGGTGACGCGCACACGGGCACGGAGTCATTCAACACCTATGCAAATTCAGCATACTTTTCCTAGAACTGAAAAATGGCCCAAGGTTAAAATCACAGTGAGATACCACTTCAAATCCACAAGAATGGCTAAAATAAAACACTGGCAATAGCACATGCTCACACAAAGTGAGAAGCAAGTGGGACAGTCACACATTGCTCATGGGTATGTAAAATGGTCCCGGCACTGTGGAAAATAGACATTTTTTTATAAAGTTATACAAGCGCTTCTCAGGAGTCCTGGCTATCCCGCTCCTGAGTACTTTGCAAGCGAGATGAAAGTATTTGTCCATAAAAATATCTGAACATGCCCAGCATGGTGGCACACCCCTGTGATTCCAGTGACTCCCAAGGCTGAGGCAGGAGGATCCACAAGTTCAAGGGCAGCCTCAGAAACTTAGCTAGACCCTGTCTCAAAATAAAAAGGGCTGGGGATGTGGCTCAGTGGTTAAGTGCCCCTGGGTTCAATCCCTGGCACCAAAAACTAAAAAAATTAATAGGAGCAAACTATTAATAGGCCCAACAACTTGGATGAAGCTCAGATTCAACATGCTGTGTGAAAGAAGATACACTGTGTGCTTCCATTCGTATGAAGTTCTAGAACAGGCAAGATTCAGCGACAGTGATAGAAATCAGAAATGAGATGAAGCATGAGGGAAAGGATGGTAGAAATGAGCTATATCTCCATAGCTTCTCTTTCATAGAAATAGGCATTTCACCAGGTGTGGCGATGCACACCTATAATCCTAGTAGCTCGGGAGGCTGAGGCAGGAGGATCACAAGTTTGAGGCCAGCCTCAACAATGTAGTGAGGCCCTAAGCAACTTAGCTAGACCCCATCTCTAAATAAAATTTTAAAAATGGCCACGGATATGGCTCAGTGGTAAAGTGCCTCTTGGTTCAATTCTTGGTACCAAAATAAATAAATAAATAACAAACAACAACAACAACAACAAAAGAATAAGAATTTCTTGGGCCAGGATATAGCTCAGTGGTAGTGAGCTTGTCTAGCATGAGCAAGGTCATGGGTTCCATCCCAAGCAACACAAAAAAAAAGTATTTGTTAAAATTCTTCCAACCATAGCATGTGAGATTGGTGCATTTCACTGTACATGTTATACCTGAATTTTAAAAAAGAAAAAAAAATGATTCTATGTGTTAGTCAACTTTCTGTTACTATAACAAATACCTGAGGTATACAACTTAAAAAGGAAAAAAGGTTTTGGAGGTTCCAGTCAATGATCACACGGACACATTGCTTTGAGGCCTCTGATGGGGTAGGGGTTAGCATATCATGGCCAGAGTCCATGGTGGAGCAAAGTCACTCTTATTATTCCCGGGAAGTGAAAGAAGAAGAGACTGGGGTCCCACAATCCCTTTTGAAGTCGCACCCCCAATGATCCACAGATTTTTCACTAGGCCCCACCTCTTAAAGGTTTTGCCACCTCCCAATAGCTCCACCCTGGGGACCAAACCTTTGGGACCTTTGATAGACATTCAAGATGCAAACCACAGCATTCAGCAAAAAAATGCATGAACTGGCATGGCACAGACCGAACCTGACTGCCAGGTTTCTATGCAGAGCCAAGCTCAGTGCTGGCGGTTATCCCAGGGGCCTGTTCTAAGACAGCCCCAGGGGTCACCATACAGGAAGCGACTCTCATAAGAGCAGAGTGAGCCGAGATCTGGCCTTACCCGAGTCTTGCTGAATATCGCCCCTCCGCTGAACCAGCTTACCCGAACACTCAGGGCTCCGGCTAGTGCCCACAGCCTTCAATTGCCCTTTCCAGCCCATTGTGCCAGGCACAGCAAACACAGACGCATCAAGCATCAGCTCCCCATTTCATAGAGGAGGAAACAGATCCAAAGGGGGCCGGGCCTTGCCAACCATCACATAGGAGCCGAGTGCAGAGCAGTAGCGCCACTGTGTCCCTGGACTCCCACTCCAGTGTCCACATGTCCACCCGTGACTTCCTTTCTTGCTCAGTATTTTCCTACCAACATTTTCAAAAGTACCAAAGTGACCCGGGCATAGTGGCACACACCTGTAATCCCAGCAGCTCAGGAGGCTGAGACGGGAGGATCGAGAGTTCGAGGCCAGCCTCAGCAATGGGGAGGTGCTAAGCAACTCAGTGAGACCCTGTCTCTAAATCAAATACAAAAACGGGCTGGGGAGGTGGCTCAGTGGTTAAGTACCCCTGGGTTCAATCCCTGGTACCCAAAATAAAGACTGAAGTGACCAAAAACGCCTATTGCCTTCCTTTTCTTTTCCAACCTTGTGCGCACACACGAAAAATCATTTCCTGGCATTAACGGTTTCCCTCAGCGGCATTATAGTTCTTTTCAGCCAGAAGGTTACAAAACTAAAGAAGTCCAGGGCTGGGGCGTGGCTCAGTGGCAGAGCACTGACCTAGCATGCACACGGCCCTGGGTTCCATCCCCAGCACTGAAAGAAAAAATCTCACTAAAACAATAAAGAAGTCCAAAAGTTGAAGCGCCTTTTCCTCGTCCCACAAATTAATAGCAGCTGCTGCTTCCGTGCACCCCAGCGGCCAGAGCTGAGGCAAGTTTCAAAGCGGCAGCAGCAGGGAGGGGCCTGGCGGGCCGTCTGCACCTTCCGCTACCTGGGAGGCAGAAGATCACCTCTTGAAGCTCTTTGGCTGACACACACACCCACTCACAAGAGATCCCCATCACTTGCGATTTATTGGACTCTATACTACTAAAACGAGAGCCGCAGTCATTCATTGAGACCCTACCAGAGCGGGGTGCTGGATCACTTCTATCAAGTTCTTTGATGGCGAATAACAGAAACTGCTTCTGAGTAACTTAGGCCAAATGGAATTGACTGGAAGATGGTCTGAGATTGGCAGAAGAGATAGGAAATCCAGAGAAGAAAGCTTGGTATTGGCAGGGGCCAGGGCAGACCCAGGGACAAACAAGCAACTCTTGGCGTTCTGGGAATCAAGATTCAAACACCAGGCAGGAGTATAAATTGGCATGGCCACTTTGGAAAAAAGTCTGGAACTTTCTCCCAAAGTTGAATATACGGCCAACCTACAGCCCACTAATCCCATTCCTGGGTATTCACCCAAAGAGGAGAGCATAGGTCCACAAAGACATTTCTACATGAATGTTCACAGGAACCATATTCATTAAGACTCCAAACGGAGTCCACTCAAATATCCATCCACGGGGAAGTAGAGAAGCAAATTGTGGTCTAGCCATACGCCGGAATATTACTCAGCGATACAAAGGAATGTGTTGCCCAGACTTGCAACAGCTTGAATGAGTCTCACAGGTATTTTTCCAAGAGCAAGAAGCCAAACACAAGAGAGCACATTCTGTATAATCCATTTATAGAAAATTCAAGAACAGATGAAACAAACTACGGTGATAAAAATCAGAACAGAGGCTGCCTGTAGTGACCAGGGAAGATTAACTGGGAAGGCAACAAGGGAATTTGGGGGTGAGATGGGAACATTCTAGATCTTGATCGTAGGGGTAGTTACCCAGATGCATGTATTTGTCAAAACTCATCAAAAGGCACAGCTTCTGTGCATTTCAATGTATGGAAATTATGTTTTAATTAAAAATTAAATTAAAAAGAATCACAGGCAGGGCTTGCACCAGGAGCTAGAGATACGGTAGCGAACAGACAGGCAAAGCCCCGTCCAGAGGGAACTGCCATCTGGCCCCAGAGCTAATAAATGACAGAGCTGGGACGAACTGAGATTATCCTGCTTCCCGAGTCAGTCCCAGCTTTGCTCAGCGTGGCCCCAGACAGCACAGCCCGGAGCACTATGGGAGTTGCAGGGAGGTGACTGGAATCTGCACCAGAGGCCACAGGCCCTTGCTCCTAAAGGGCTGGCGCCTGCGCAGTGCAATCTGCAGTGCAGTGAGGAGACAGGCCAGGGCCTGCGGTTCCTGCCCCAGGCCGGCTGCCGGGCCTCCCCCGCCCCTCCCCCTCCTCTCCTGACTGCTGGCCACAGGACCCCATGGGACAGGGAAACCATTCCTTGATTCCTTCATAGAGGAAATATAAAATATTCAGAACCAGAAATGAGAACATCATTCGCAACGTCTCAAACTAATAAAGAATTTTCTTGCACGTTCTGACTGGTTAAGAGGTAGGAGGGGTCAGGGAGAGGAGTTGGGAAAGGCAAGGTTTTGGCTTCTGGGGATGTGGTTTGCCTGTCACTGTTGTCCCCTTGGGCTGTGGTCCTTAGAGTGTCACCAGGCAGTAGTCAGGTATTTAATGACCGTCCATGCTTTCGCTGCTCTGATCCTTAAGTCCCTAGAGGCTGGAGTGGCCAGGGAAGCCCACCCTGGTGCAGATTGCCACCCAAGTGAGCAGAAAAACCCTGGCCCCTCGGCCCCAGGTTCCCCAGTCCTAGACACATAGCAGGGAGACCAGGGAATGCTCCCAAGACCCCCGACTGGAATTCCGGCCACCTTGTAGCACTTAGCAGCTTCGCTCATTCAACTGGGCCTACCTTTGTAAGGTGGGCTACCACAGATGGGAAAACTGAGTCTTCAAGACCAGGCCATGGCGGAGTCAGGGCAAGAGCCAAGATCTTCCAGGTTCCACAAAGTTCTTTTGTCCACATTGGCCTGCAATGACGAGAACCTACTCGAACCTCTGTGGTCAGGAAGGTGGACCGAGGGCCACAGCAGCCAGCCTCCAAGTGGTCCAAATGACCCTTACCTCCTGGTATCGATGGCCTTGTGGGGTCTCCTCCCTCTAACCCTGAGCTAGGGGCACTCGCTTTTAACCAATAGAATAGAGCGGAAGTGACAAGATGGCCCTTGTGAGATTAGGTTACAAAAGGACTGACTTCTGTCTTCCATTTTCTCGGGTTCATTTACATCCTGTCCCTCAGGTCACCAACTAAAACATCATGAAGACACTGGCAGTCTGAGAAGAGACGGATATGGCCAGGAACCAAGACATGACATCTTGCCTGAAACCTCCTGAGGGACCCTGAGCCAGAAGTCCCCAATCCCAGCTGAGCCACTACAGATTCCTCATGCACAGAAACCATATAAGACCATAAATGTCCATTTTACTTATTTACTCATTTATCTATTTAGGTACCAGGGATTGAACCCAGGGGCACTCAACCACTGAGCCACATCCCCAGCCCTTTTTATTTTTTATTTCGAGACAGAGTCTCACTGAGTTGCTTAGGGCCTCGCTAAATTGCTGAGGCTGGCTTTGAACGCTCCATCCTCCTGCCTCAGCCTCCACAGCCGCCCGGATGACAGACGTGCACCACCGCGCTAGGCTATAAATATTTATTTTAAAACTGCTAACTTTGGGGTAATTTGTTATGGAATAACAGGCAACTAATACAGCTGGTGGTAATGACTAGTACTCCCCTCACCTCCAAGTGTTCTCAGACCACAGAGCATGTGACCCTGACGCCCTGTCCCCCGCCCCACGCCCGCTTCCTCCTTTGATATGCTGGTATTATTTAGCTCTGCTTCCTTTCCCTTCCCTGGCTAAAAAGCATGTCAAAGTTGCTCCTCCTCTGCCGAGAATATTCGAAACTGCCGTTGCATCAGCCCCAGGGAAAGCGCGCCCTGAGGTCCCCTGCCACTGTACCAGTCCCCTCGACTGCCTGGAATTCATTCCTGGTGACTTTTGCGTGACTGCCGCTGTTTTCAGCACACCCTAAATTGCCTCTGTGCCAAATGCTGAATGTGACCAGCAATGACACAAGATGAATAATGTGGCATATAATTATCACCACATCTCAGAGGAGGGCAACATGCATTTTTCTCGGAGCCGAAGGGATGCAATTTTATTTTGTAACACAAAATGCTCCATTTGGGGGTCAGTTTTCGAGCAGCCCTTCATTCTGAGGCAATTTCACGTGAATAAAAGCATTTGTATCTTTGTGCTGCACAACGCACATTATCCCAGCCCGACTCCTGGCGTGAACGCCTCTCCGGGATCCCAGCTCCCTCAGTGAGCCAGCCCCAGATTGCAATATGACTGGGCGAACATCACACTGGTTTTTTTGGAGGGGAGAGAGCTCACCAGGGACTGAACCCAGGGGTGCTTAACCTCTGAGCCACATCCCAACCCTATTTTGTGTTTTATTTAGAGACAAGGTCTCACTGAGTTGCTTAGGGCCTCGCTGTTGTTGAGGCTGGCTTTGAACTCTGATCCTCCTGCCTCAGCCTCCCAAGCCGCTGGGATGACAGGCATGCGCCACCACGCTCAGCCCAACATTGGACTTATTCCATGTCTTGGAATCTTTGTCTCCCTTCTGCCAAAGAAGGATGAGACGGTTTCTCTACAAACAGCTCTTAGACTCAGTCACAGGGACTAGATCTTTAACCCCGCAGACTTTAGGGTAGCACTGACCTTTCACCCCTGACGTTTTATTTTGTTTTGTTTTTGCAGTACTGGAGGAGGAATCCAGAGGCACTTTGTCACTCAGCCACGTCTGCAGCCCTTTGCATTTTGATTTTGAGACAGGGTTTCACTAACTTGTCCAGGTCGGCCTTGAACTTGTGATCCTCCTGCCTCAGCCTCCCAAGTCACCTGTGATGACACGGGTACACCACTTCACTCGACTTGTCCCTGAGTTTTTATGTCCTAATTTTCTTTCCCCTGAAAAACAGACTCTGAGCCAAGGATTTGGGGCTGGGTAGTTTATTTGGGGAAGATATTAGTCATCTTGGGCTGGGGGCATAAGCAACAGAAATTTATTTTCTCACAATCCTGGAGGCTGGACAAGATCCAGGTGTCAGCAGGACTGGATTTCTCTGAGGCCTCTCTCCTTGGTTTGCATACGGCCGTCTTCTTCCTGTGCCCTTACATAATTGTCCCTCTGTGCACATGACGAGGGTGTCTCTTTTTATGATCAAATCTCCTCTTCTCAGAAGGACAGCAGTCAGGTTAGATTAAGGCCATGGGTGGGGCACGGTGGCGCACGCCTGTCATCCCAGCAGCTCGGGAGGCTAAGGTGGGAGGATTGTGAGTTCAAAGCCAGCCTCAGCAACTTGGTGAGGCCCTCAGCAACTCAGCCAGGCCCTGTCTCTAAATAAAATATACAAAAGGGCTGGGGATGTGGCTCAGGGGTTAAGCACCCTTGGGTTCAACCCCCAGTACCAAAAAAAGAAAAAAAATTAAGGCCATGGTAATGGCCTCATTTTGGCTTAATCACTTCTTTAAAGGCCTTATCTCCAAATACAGTCACATTCTGAGGTCCTGGGGGTTAGGACTCCAACAGGTGAAGTTTCAAAGGACACAGTTCAGCCCATAGCTGCACCGTGAGGGACTGGTGAAGAGGGACCAGGAGAAAGGAAGCCAATAGGCATGCGCTGCTGAGCAGGGTTTTGATGTGAGCCACTGGGTCCCACACCCTCAGGGAGCAGCCAGAGAACACACTATGGAATTGTCCTACCGAGGGTGAAGATCGCTAGCAGGCATTCCACACTGGTCAAGAATTTAGTCTAGAAGGCATGGCCTCACTGATACTTCCCGGGATGCATGCACACACAACCCGAACCGGAAACCCCCCCCAAGCAGAGAGAGCAGAAACCTTAGGTGTATACAGATCAAGTGTCACCAGAGCTGAAAATGATGGGCACCCCTTTGGAAAGACAGAACAGCAACTAGACACAGGGGTGTAGACCTCTAATCCCAGCTACTCAGGAGGCTGAGGCAGGAGGATGGCAAGTTTGAGGCCAGCCTCAGCAAGTTAGTGAGACCTTGTTTCAAAATAAAAAATAAAAAGGGCTGGGGATGTAGTTCAGTGGTAGAGTGCCCCTGGGTTCAATCCCCAGAAGAAAGAGAGAGAGAGAAAAGGAAGGAAGGTAAGGAAGGAAGGAAGGAAGGAAGGAAGGAAGGAAGGAAGGAAGGAAGGAAGGAAGGAAGGAAGGAAGGAAGGAAGGAAGGGAGAAGGGAAAGGAGGGGCAGAGCGGAGCAGAGCAGCACAGAAGAGAAGCGGTGGCCAGACTTTAATTTCCAGGTTACCATTTAAAAGACACAGAACAACGGCTGGGGTGGCGGGGTGGCTCAGTGGTAGAGCAGTTGCTTAGCAGGCTCCAGGCCCTGGGTTTCATCCCCAGCACCAAAACCAAAATAACCAAACAAAGGGGGGAAAAAAGGCACAGGATAAGATCACACGATCCGAAAACTGGATCATCTACACTGAGTTCCTTTCTTTATGGACAGGCAGCCTGTGGCCGAGCCAGGTTCCCTGCTGAGGCCAAAGTTGACAAAGCAAAGGACAGAAATCAGAACTAGATCCTAATCTCCAGGCTCCCGCCCGCCCGCCCGGGCACCGTGCTTCCTCTCGCTGCCTCTTTGCGCTTGGAGCGGGAGCAGCCTTGGATTTGATAGTCCCTGGGCTGGTTAGTAAACTCTCAGCTGGCCAGGAAATGCAAATGAGCAGCACAGAAAACTTCAGAAAGTCAAATACACACCGCTTCTGCAGGACAAGCAGCCAGCCAGAGACCCGGGAGCCCCTCGGAAAAGAGAAGCCAGGCTTCAGTCTAGGAAGGCTAGAGGCCCGGCTGAGCCCAAGCCCCGGATGTGTCAGAAAGGCACCCAATTCTTGGTCCACACACAGATGCCCCATCTTCCAGAGAAGCAGTCTGGGACTGTGCACCCCCAATAGTAATAAAACAAGACACGTTTATGGGTGACCCAATGTGGACCTCTTAAGGTCGCTATTACTGGTCCCATTTTATGGATGCACCAACTACTCATCCTTGCTCAGTGAATGTCATTTAGGACCAGGTAAATGAAGCATTTCATCTTGACATTGAAACGCTCACTCGTTTCCTCCGAGGCAGCCTGCAAGGACTGATCAGAAAGTGATACCTCTCGGTTTTCATCTCTGCAAGGTACCAAGGGCTGCTGGCCCCAACATCACAGTTAAAGCTTGTTCATCTCTCACTGAGCCATGAGGTTTCTAGAATGTTCCAAGAGCAGCAGCCCCAGCAGTAAGTCATGCCAACTGCTGCTGGTTGTGATCAACAACAAAGCAAGGAGACACCTCAGGGAAAGCAAGAGGGCAGAAAGTCATGTTATTGTCCACGTCAGGAGTATCTTAAATCAGCTGAGGAACAAAAAATTGAATTCCAGGACTGATGACTACTGAGCTTTTGGAGTCTGTTCACTTCCAGGGCCCGGGAGTCGTAAGCAATGTTCCTGCCAGCAGCCTACCAACATTTTTAGGGGTACTGGAATTCAGTTCTCAATAGGGTGGTGGGAGAAGGTGTCACAGATCAGGAGACAGCAGAGGAGAGAGACGACCCTGAGGATGATTGGGGGCAGAGGATTGAATTCCATGTCCAGGCTCAGGCTGAAATTAGACATTTGGGAATTCATCGTCATCTAGAGATAGCACGTGCAAAGGGCCTGGGGCCAGGTGTGTCCAGGGAGTGGGAGGGATGGCAAGGAGTCCAGTTGCATGGAGTAGGGAGTAGGAAGTGATAGGCAATGAGGTCAGAGAGGTGACAGGGGTCATTCTGTTGATGGTGGCAGGCCACAGGGAAGACCTGAGGCTACCTGGGCGGCCATTAGAGTGCTACAAACAAGGAGCAACCTGTGACTCAGGTTTTAATGAACTGGCCTGCTGCGGTGAGACCAGAATAGAGAGTACCAAAAGGGAAACAGGAAGACCGTAGATGTGAGAGCTGTTGGAGGCCAGGCCAGGTGGGAAGAGGGGGCGGAAGTGTGAGAAGGGCTGAGATCCCGGATGTCCCCTGAAGGCAGAGTCTACAGAACTTGCTAAAAGATTGGATGTGGATGTAAGAGAGAGGACGAGGGTGACCCTAGGGCTTGGGAACTGCAGGGCAGGTGGCTGGGAGGCTGCGGGAGGAGCAGGGGTGGGGAACGGGCTCAGGACACATTGCGGTCCTGAACCTGGGGTTCGCTGAGGAGGCAGAGCCAACTGACCGCCCTCCTCAACAGTAGCTAAACCCAAAGCAAACAGGACACCTTATTCCTGGCAGGCAACACAGATCATCGGTGTGCGGAGGCAGAGAAGAGTGGGACACGAAGGACCCCTTTCAGGTTCTGCCACTGGCTGGGTTCACCAAGGCCTGAGTGCTGGGACAGTCTAGTCCCGGCTGACACAGAACTGTAATCACCAGTTGTTTATGACTCTGATTGACCAAAAAACAGTCCAATGAATGAGCTCATGACTACCAACAGACCCAAGCTGCCTCCTGACTGTAAGATAGGAACGAGTCAGGAAGGGCTGGAGAACGTTCTAGAAAGAGGGAAAGCGAAGTGGAGGAGGCCACAATGCTGTGCCTGCTGGGTGCCCGCGTCCTCTAGTGTGGCTGAAACATGGATTTTGAGGCAGAGGGCCAGGAGAATTGAGCTCGGACAGGTGGCACACAGAGGGGCGATAACCCCCCACAAGGAAATTGGCCTCCTTTCGGGCAGTTGTGCAAACAGCAGATTTGAAAAGCACCAGGCTGTGGCATCCAGTGAGTCAGGACTCGCTGACCTTCCCCACAGAGCCACTGTCAACCTGGGAGCCCTGGAGAGACATCATAAAAGGGGTTCATGGGGAAGGAAGGGTGGGGACCCTCTGCCAGGGAAGCCTCATCCGTCAACCCTCCCGCAGCAGCTGACAGCCAACCCTTTCGGAATGCAGGAGGCTGAGAGGAAAGGCAGGAAGGTGTCCTGGTTCTCAATTGCGTCTCTGGCCAGCCTGGCAAGCAATCGCCACTGCTGGATGTGCGCGTTTTAATCGTCAGCAGAATAGGTCACTGGGGAGGGACAGGGCACCCTTTGTGGATGGAAGCTTCGGCCCCCCCGAAAGGAGAGAAGGCCCAATCTTCAGATGCTCACAGCTCAAAGGGAAAGTCCAGGGCGGTCCAGAGGCCCTGGCTGTGCCCCACTCGCCCCACCCTGCCTACTGAGTAAAGGAGAGCAAACCGTGTAAACTGAGCCCGGATCACCCCAGCTGAACTCAGTGCTGAGAATCTAGATCCCCAGCTGGCCTCAGCAGGACCTCCCCACTCCTGCCAAGCGTGACCCCACGCAGGCCCCCACCCGCCCCTCAGCTCATTTCTTACTGTTATTCTTCATTTTCCACAAAGATTCCTCGTCCCCGTTTCTGCTGATAGCCAGTGCTGGTGTTAACTCTGGTCTACACTGCCGGCTGGGAGATTAAAGAACTTCCCCCCAAATCCCCCAGCAAATCAGAGAAGCGCTGGGATAGCCAAGATTCCCAAGCAGTGAGCAGAGAGCAAATCCCATGCAGACTCCAGGGACCCTCGCCCCGGGTCTCTCAAGGCCTCTGAAAGCCACCGGCTGGCCAGCCAGAGACTTCATTAAAACCGCTCGGTGGCCTGTGGCCTTCATTTGCTGCAAACCCATTAAACAGCCGACATAATCCACTCATACATAAAAATAAGGAAAGGGGAAGGAGCGCCGTCCCACAGGATGCGTGTCTGAGAGAAACGGTTTCTGTAAAAATCCAAACAGAAACCACGTTCACGGGGAGGTTTTGGCTGCAGTTGGTTTTGGCTTCTGGAAATTCTAGCCAGGATTCACAGAAATGAGGGAGGGGAGAAGGACCGCCCTCTCTCTTTACTGACCGCCCTGCAGCTAAGCGATTGTTCTAGAAACCCGGGGTGCTTGTCCAAGGGAGCCAGCCAGGTCCCAGTGGCCGGGCTGAGGAGAGAGAACAAAGCCCAAGGTAACCAGGGCCTACCTAGGCCGCTCCTTAGCCAGGCTGCCGGGCTGGGTGTGCACAGCAGCTGTGTCCATGGAGACAGACACTTAGAGAGCTTTGGAAAAGAGAGGAGCACTCCAGGATTTAAATAACTCAGGCAGCAGGATCCCTGCTCCTTCCCATGGGAAACTATTTCATGGGCCAAGAAATGCCACCATAGGGACCCCTGTCTATAGCCCTCACTGAGGCCAAGACCCAAGGAGGACAGACATCTTGCAGAAGGAGCTGTTGGATTATTTTTTTAATAAGCTGCTCAGACAGTATTTTTACTCTCTGACATCTTCAAACACACACACACACACGCACGCACGCACGCACGCACACGAGACAGAAGAATGTAGCTGGTTTCTTAAATTAGAGATCTGTTGTGTAATTAGTCCATTTTATCTTCTGCGAGTTGTTGCTGTTTTCCCTCTGTGGTTTCCAGAAATGTCATTGGCTGGGCTTAAAAGTAGGTTTTTTTTTTTTTTTTCCTTCCAGAGAAAAATTCTATAAATATTTTCTCCCTTTTAGCATGTTTTAAATTTGAACGACATATTGTAAAGATAGCAAGAGTTATGGAAGTCTCTCTTGGCCGCCAACAAAATGCAGTGGGAAAACAGATCAGAGAGGGAACGTCTGTCCACAGGGAACGCCGCTGGGCCCTCCCGGAGGGGTTCAGGAGCCAGGGGACCCCAGCTGCTTCTGCTCACTGGCCCTCGGGCTTGGGAGCTTGAGACAAGGGAAGGCCATTGATGACCGCACTTGGACACGTGGTCAGAACTCCATCCCAAGCGAAACAGCTCTTTGGATGACATTTTAGGCACACATTAGAGACAGGTAGGATTTTCCATGTTAAAATGCAAAACCTTTCCTCCAGCTAGGGTGCGCAGATATACCATATGTGGGTCAAAACCAATGTCAAGGATCTGGGGGTGGGGTAACCAAAAGGCCCTGGGTTCCATCCCCAGCACCGCCACCTCAAAAAATAGAGCTACATGCATTGGTCTAGAATATTCTGTGAAAATGTAGTGTCAAGTGAGAAAAAAGAAAGGAAGGAATATTACTTCCCATCATTCATGTCTTTAAAAAGGATATATCTGAAATTCCAGGCCAGCCTCAGCAACTGAGTGAAGTCCTAAGCAACTTAGTGAGACCTGGTCTCTAAATAAAAAGTGGGCTGGGGATGTGGCTCAGGGGTTAAGTGTCCTGGATTCAATCCCTGGTACCAAAAAATAAAAATGAAAAAACGATATGAGCTGTGTGCAGGGATGCACACCTGGGTAGTCCCAGTGGCTCGGGAGGCTGAGACAGGAGGATTGCAGGTTCAAGGCCAGCCTCAGCAATTTAGTGTGGCCCTAAGCAACTTAGTGAGACCCTGTCTCAACATAAAAAATCAAAAGGGCTGGGGATGTGGCTCAGTGGTTAAGCACCCCTGGCTTCAGTTCCCAGTATCCCTTCCCCCAAAAAGGATACATATGAAGCGGTGCATGGTTACCCGCCACTGTAATCCCAGCAACTCAGGAGCAGCCTGAAGCAGGGGGATCGCCAGTTCAAAACCAACCTCAGCACCTTAGCAGGAACCTGTCCAAAAATAATAATTTTTTAAAAAGGGATGGGGATGTAGTTCAGTGGTAAATCATCCTTGAGTTCCATCTCCAGTACAAAAAAAAAAAAGCTTATATATGTATGACCTTGACCTTGCATTGGAAGTTGGCATCAGGGGAAGGAAAACTTTAGTCAGGAGAGTGACTGGGTTTTTAGTCGCGTCATCCCATTTGCTTATAATGTGCTATCGTTTGCATATTTTAAAAAAATACGCTTCCATGTGACCATTTACATATATCCTTGTATGCACCCCCACTATCTGGGAAGTACATAGGAAGTCGGGCACCATAGGAAACACCTTCTGATTCCACTGTATGCCCTTGAAGTGATCTTCCCCCCCCCCCCCCAGGGGTTGAACTCAGGAGCGCTTAACCACCGAACCACATCCCCAGCCCTTTTCTAGAGACAGGGTTGCTCAGGGCCTCACTAAGTTGCTGAGGCTGGCTTTGAACTCATGATCCTCCTGCCTCAGCCTCCCTAGTCCCTGGGATTATAGGCATACGCCACTGCGCACGGCTTGATCTGACATTGTAAAGAGAGTGTTCTTCCAGGCTGGGTGAGGCTGACCCCGGGAAGGGGAGCTGGGCCCCGAGAAGGGGGAGCAACATGCTTTATGCTTGTTCTGGATGGCTTTGGCTTTGGCTCCACACAAGGAAGCATTAACATTGGCTAGTGCTCCCAACTCAGCATTCCCATAGGCCTCTGGGTGTCCCCTGCTCTGTGCCAGATAACACCCACTGCTCTTGGCACGTTAGTGATCTGGTTTCTCCACTTCTCTCCCCCCCTGGACAGGGGGCTTCTTGTAGTCTGGGTCAGGGTTTACTTCTGATTGCAGCCCCGGGACCTTTACATGGTGGCTATGCTTTAGAGGTAGGCGCTGGAGTCAGATCTGGGCCTAGCTCTGAGGCCCCTGAGCCTCAGTTTCCCTGCCTGTGAAATGGGAATAATACTAACACCTTCTCCATCATGCTGTACAAAGATGAAGTTAGATCACTACTAAGCCTGGCGCCTGGTGGGTGCTCAGTGATAAGAATGGCTTAGCATAAGGTGGCATCTCAGTGAATATTTATTGAGTGAATAAATTCATCCCATGAGCCCGAGGTGGGTTAAAATGCAAATAATCCTGATGCTAGCACTTCCAGACTCTGAGGCCAGAAAGGAATGAGTTCATCAGAGGCCTTGTCAGGAACCCTTTGGCCACCTGAGAACACTCAGTGCCCAAAGAGGGCGGGCACAGAAGGAAAACCAAGGAACACGTGCAAAGCTCCCGAAACAATCACCACACAGACGTCCTTGGCCACCTCACCGGGGACCGACAAGCTTTGCGATCCGCTGGCAAAAGCGTCATCCAACGGAACTTTCACAATGGCCCAGGAAAGAGTCTCTTACTGTCCCTATTCCTGAGACCAGAGGCCAGGGGTCAGAGAAGGAAAATGACTGGCTCGAGGTCCCCAAAACGCACGCTGTCAATCAGCCTTGCCTGCCTGCCCGTGGGCGGGTCTCCTGGTGGCCCGACACACACCAATGGTGACTTTGCGTATTCCAGTTGTCTGGGCCTGTCACACCCCAGAGAGTCACTTCACCAAGTGCCAAGGAAGGCTTCATGCCAAAAGGGCCTGCGAACTTTTCACTCACAGAGGAAAAACCAATCTCTGTCACGTTCGTGACAGTGGTCAGGCCCTGGGGACCTCTCTGCCTCTGACACACCACCTGGAAGGCAGGTGGCCTCTTCCCCATCTCTCCCCCTCCTGTGTGGTGGCCTGGAAGCTGCTATTTAAACATCACTAAGCTGTCCAGGGACAAGTGAACCAAAAAGAACCCCAACGATCCCCCATGTCCCCTGCCATCGCCGCATGTTAGCTGTCTGGGGCATGGGTGTTGTCAGGGCACCTGGTGACTTGTCCTCAGTCAAGACCTCCCAAGAAGCGCCTGCGGTTGTACAGCCCTCTGCCCCCGGGCGCCATCTTGACGAGCTTCATGTTGCCCCATGTAATCCCAGGCTCCAGAGAGCAGTGAATGAGTGCAGGAAGGTGACCTCCCTGGGACCAGGGGGGCATTGACACTTTCCAGAGTGGGGCCCGTGGCCAGGGAACGGCCTTCCTGAGTGGCACCTCCGGCCTGCCAGGCAGCGGTGGCCTAGCACCAGCAGGAGACTCCCTTGGCCTGGTCCAGTCCACCCACCAAAGCACTAACAGAAGGAAGCGAAGGCCGTTGGAATTCTAGACACTCTTTCCATTTGGGCCGGTTTTGTGTTTCCCTCAAGCGAAGGTCATGCTGTTTCTGGCATCTGAGCTTCTAAAGGACAAGGGCATGTCCCCTATTCAGGATCTGCCATGGAGGGAGGGATGGGACACATAGGAGTGAGCTGGGGGCAGGATGAGCGAGCCACCCATGACCAGGACAGCCATGTGCCTGTTCACTCTTAGCCCAACAAATGGCCAAAAATGACAAGCTTTGGAGTGACCGTGAGGGCTGAAAGCAGTCGAGGTTGAAGTGCATGGTGGGGATACTGGAGATTGAACCCAGGGGTGCTTTACCACGGAGACACATCCACAGCCATTTTTGTTTTTTATTTTGGAACAGGATCTCACTAAGTTGCAGTAGCTGGCCTTGAACTGTGATCCTCCTGCCTCCACCTCCCAAGTCGCTGGGATGACAGGCATGTGCCACCGTGCCTGGTTTGGAAAGCCAAAACTTTGACATCCACTAGTTTATAGATTAATCATCTCCCTCTCTCTCTCCTCCCCTCCCCTCCCCTTCTCTTCTCTCTCTCTCTCTCTCTCTCTCTCTCTCTCTCTCTCTCTCTCTCTCTCTCTCTCTCTCTCTCTCTCTCTCTCTCTCTCCAGTCAAGAATACCAGTGGAGGCCAACAGGCAGATGGAGTTAGTTCTTCCCTTTCAGAAAGAAAATTTCATCTGTTCTCCAAGATTTATCCACCAGCAAAAGATCCGTAGGCCATAGTGGACCCCAAACTGCACACGCTTAAGAAATAATCTACTGTTTAGAGAAGGATCTAGCTTCATTCTGGAGGTTTTCTGGGGACCTGATTCCTTTGTCCTCTGTGAGTCCCCTTGAGCCTGCCCCTCAGCAACTCAATCCTTAAGGACTCAAGGATGTGAGGGCTCCTTGGTTCTTAAGATAACTTGAGATCTGATCAGGTTCGGTATTTAAAAACAAAGGCTCAGGACCAGGACAAACAGGTTTGAATCCCAGTTCTGCCACCTACCAGTTGGGGTCTTTGGGTAAGTTATTGGAGCTCTCTGAATTCATTTTCCTCATCTTCAAAATGATTCCAAGAAGCAGGGCGAGGTGGCGCACACCTGTCATCCCTGCAGCTCTGGAGGCTGAGGCCGGAGGATCCCAAGTTCAAGGCCAGCGTCAGCAAAACTGAGGTGCTATGCAACTCAGGGAGACCCTGTCTCTAAATAAACTACAAAATAGGACTGGGGATGTGGCTCAGTGGTTGAGTGCCCCTGAGTTCAATCCTTGGTACAAAAAAAAAAAAAAAGACTTTAAGAATAATAGTCATCTCAGGTGACAATGTGAAGTTTAAAGGACATGAATGAAATGTTCAGGATTCTGCCCAGTGCCTGGCACATAGTAGACACTAAAGAAATGTCACTAAGCTGGGTACAGTGGCACACTACTCAAGATTCTGAAGCAGGAGGATCACAAGTTCAAGACTAACCTGGGCAACTTAGAGAAACCCTCTCTCAAAATACAGTACAGAAGGGCTGGGGTGGAGCTGGGGTGCAGCGCCCGGTGAGCAGGGGCGAAGCCCTGTGTTCCCTTCCCCGCACTACAAAAAGAAACAAGAAAAAGAAATGGTATTACCTTCGGCTCCCCAGAACGGCAGCCCAGAACATCCTGGCGCAGGTTTGCTGAAGCTCAGCGCTGGGAGACAGCTGCCTGAGTGAATTCTAAAAGGCCCCACAAGACCGCACGTGGTAGCAAATGTCTCAAATCCCCGTGGGTTGGGAGGCCGAGGCAGGAGGATGGAAAGGTGGAGGCCAGCCTCAGCAACTTAGCAAGGCCCTAAGCAACTCAGCGAGGAGACCCTGTCTCTAAATAAAATACAAAAAGGGGCTGGGGATGTGGCTCAGTGGTTAAGCGCCCCTGGGTTCCATCCCTGGTGCGCATCCTGAGGGGGAAACGCGAGGCTGGGCTGCGGTGCTGATTGGCGCTGTAAATCAGCCACGGCTCCAGGCTGCGGCACCTCCCTGCAGCCCCATCCCTTGAGTGCCTTGCTGCTTCCCTGCAGGACCACCCACCCACCCTCGGGCCAGAGCAAGATGGGTTCAGAAGAGTGGATTTGGTTTTCTTTTCTATTAAAATCGGAACCACCTTTGTTCCTGAACAAGGCGTGCGCAGCTATGGAAGGTGGACAGGGCTGCAGGCCAGGGTGGCCACGGGACTTGGGCGGAGGACAGAGGGCAGGCCGAGTGCGCGCGAAGCTTCGTGACCCCGGAGCCGCCCACTCCTGAACCAGCCCTACCTCAAGACGGACAGAACGTCCCGGCTTCTGGATCCCAACTCCTCTCTCCACGACCCAGTCCACAGCTCTGATTCTAAAACGCTTTCAGGTCGCCACAGCCTAGCCGGAGGCCACAGGGCGCAAGGAGCCCTGTTCACATCCCACGCGCAAGCAAATGTCACTTCTGGGGATCTCTTCCCCGGCAGGGTGGTGTTCTGGATTTCCTCTACTTGGTCAAAAACCTTTTCTTTTACTCCAAGGGCTGGTTTCATGGCCTGGGCAAAACAGATGCTCCGGGTGTGTCCTGAAACCCTCTGAAAGTAGAAAAAAAGGCCCCATCAGAATTAAAGCAAAAGACAGACACGGTTGGGCACACCTGTCAGTCATCCCAGCAGCTTGGGAGGCTGAGGCAGGAGGATCGGGAGTTCAAAGCCAGCCTCAGTAATGGCGAGGCCCTAAGCAACTCAGTGAGACTCTGTCTCAAAATAAAATACAAAATAGGGCTGGGGATGTGGCTCAGTGGTCACGTGCCCCTGAGTTCAATGCCTCGAATTCCACCCCCCCCCAAAAAAAACCTAAAGAAAGGAAGAGGGAAAGGATAAAAAAGAAGATTGTGAGGGCGCCAGGTTTTGTCCCATATCTGCCATAGAGAGGCCTCCCCTGGGTGCACATAGACATTCATACAGACTTATGACAGACAGCAAATATCAAGACCTTAACAGTCGTCACCTCTAGGTAAATGGGGAATTTGGTTTGCCTCTGTATCCTAACTTTCCTCTTACTGGCTGTTGTCTCATCTGTGAAATGAAGGGGCTGGGTCTAGCTCAGTGGTACAGTGTTTTCTGGCCTGTGCGAAGCCCTGGACTCCACCCCTAGCTCTGCAAAAGCAGAAAAGAAAGAATAAAATGTCACCATAATAGTATACATCCCACTGTATTGTTGTGAACATTAAATGAGATAATACATGTCGAGATCAAGAGCAATGAATAATAAATATATCAGCTAGAATTGTTTCTATTTCCTTCACCTTTTACAAAGGTATGCATCACTTTTTAAATTTTTTTAATTTTGTTTTTGTTTTTGTTTTTGGTACCGGGGATTGAACCCGGGGCGCTTAACCACTGAGCCACATCCCTAGCCCTTCTTTATTTTTTATTTTTGAGACAGGACCTCTTGATGTTGCTGAGGTTAGCTTTGAATTCCCAATCCTCCTGCCTCAGCCTCCTGAGCCAGTAGGATTACAGGCGTGCACCACCACACCCAGTAAATTCTTTTTTAATGTTGTCTTGTTTTAATTTAGAAAGTAAAATGTGATTATAAAAAGACAAACAATTTCCAGGAACAAAAAGATAAACTCCCTTCCCCCTCCTTCGTGATTCTGCTCTCCTGCCTAGAAGGAGCCCAACCCTGCCCGACCACAGAGTTCAAGTTCTTTATCTCTGCGTTTATAAATACACACAGATTGTTGTGCATAAATGAACTTGATACACATATGGATTTGCAATTGGCTTTTTCCACTTCGTTTCTAGAATATTCCAAGTCAGTGCATGTTATTCTTTTTAACCATTGTGTGATATTTCATGACTTTAATGCTCCTTTTTTTAACCATCCCCTTCTGTTGGACATAGAGTCTGTTTCTAATATATTTTCTGTTTTTTTTTTTTCTATAAAATGATGACTCCATAAAAATATCTGGATATACTGGGGTGGTGGCTCAGTGGCAGAGCGCTTGCCTAGCCTGTGTGAGGCCCTGAGATCAATGATCCTCAGCACCATGTTAAAAACAATAACTAAATTGAATTAAGTTATTTTAAAATTCTTTAAAAAAAAAAAAAAAAGAATCTCTGGATATATGCCTGCTTATAGGATTGAAGGAACAAGAACTAACTAGAAATTCTGAGCTAAAGGCTATGACCACATTTAAATGAGCATATTATATATCCAAACTGTTCCAGGGGACTGTCCCAACTTAGATCCCCAGCAGGGTGCCTGTTTCTTTTTTTGATTTGTTTATTGCAGTACCAGGGAGTGAACCCAGGCACTCTACTGTAACTACATCCCCAGTCCTATTTGTATTTTATTTAGAGACAGGGTTTCACTGAGTCACTTAGGGCCTCGATAAGTTGCTGAGGCTGGCTTTCAACTCATGATCCTCCTGCCTCAGCCTCCCGAGTCGCTGGGATTACATGCGCGAGCCTGGCTTCTTCCGTAATTCTTTGCCAGTGTTCTGTGTAAAAACCAGCATCCTGTTGTCGCATTCCTCGACCTCTAAGCGAGGTCGGGCATGGTCCCTGGATGCTGTTGGTCGATTGTGCTGGGGAGCCCTTCCTGCCCGCATGATTATTACATAGTCTATTCTGAGATTTCATCTCAGGTTTTGATCGTTTTTTCTAATAGTTTTATTTTTTAGACACCTGGCGTTTATTTTTGTGTAGCGTGTGAGATTGGACCCAAATTCTATGCTAGCATTGCTTACAACTCATTTTTAAGAAAGTATTTCAAAAGAAGGTTTTATACGTGCGCATGCACACACACATGTGCGTGCACACGCAGCAGCTATGTAAGTGAAGTAGACAGCTTAATACCCGGAGAGCAAAGTGCACGGGTGTCCCTGGGTGGAATGCTCAGGCCAAGGGACCAGTGTCCCCATAGTCAGTGTTCCTGCAGGCTGGGGCAGCCCCGCCCCCAGCCAAAAAGAGGTATCAACTGGAAAAGGGGGACGCTGGCCACTAAGTGCCCCTGGGTTTAATCCCCAGTACAGAAGAAGAGGAAGAAGAAGAAGAAGAAAGAATGTTTTCTTCATCCTGACTCAGACCAGAAGCGCTGGCTCCTGCATAATTGCATTAAGCTTGTACGGTGGGGATCTGGGCGGATTGCAACAGCATTTTGCAGGAGTGGACTCTGCGTTCCTGGTGTCTGGGTCTACCTGCTTTCTCAGTCTGTGACCTGGAAGGCAGGACGTGTGGACAGGTCCCTTTGCCAGGCCCAGGTCCAGCTGTGGGGCTCCCTTAACCTGGCAGCTTGCTGGGGGCAGGGAGTATTTTTATGTTTTATTTTGAAACAGGGCCTCACCAAGTTGCTGAGGCTGGCCTTAAACTTTTGATCCTCCTGCCTCAGCGTCCCAAACTGCTGGGATTACAGGCGTGCACCAGTTCCCCCCAGAGAGAATACATTCTAATATGGCCAAGGTCCCACTGAGACAAGAGAGAGAAAGCTGCCAAACCAAAGGAACCACTTGGCTTCCAGACACTTCACCCCCTACCTAGCCTGCCAAAGCCTGCAAGGGGGTCTAGGGCTCATTTCCAGAACCACAAGAGGGTAGGGGCTTTGACCTTTGAGGGTCTCATCCACCATTTGTAGGAACCCCACGGGCCCCAACCTTGTCTTCCAGAAGCCCCAGACCTGTGAACATGTGCATGAATACTTGGGAAGGAGCAGAGTCACTGAACACAGCCTTGGGAGCTCCAGGAAAGTTCTACAATTTGCAAGTGGATGGAGCGAGAAAAGTGTACCTTAGCTGGAGACCCACTAGGTGCAGAGGCTGAAGTAACTGAGTCCAAAGTTGACGTGCAGGAAGCTGGGACACTGTGGGTTTGTGGCCTGTGGAACTGCCACACGGGCCACCTGCAGGCGAGGGGGGTGAGGGGGTCTGGAATTCCGAAAAGAGATCTGGTCACTAGGTATTAGGACAGGGATGGCATTTTAAAAGCCAGGGAGGAAATGAGGTCATCCGAGAGAAAGGCCAAGAAAGAAGAGCAGAGGCCCAAGGAGCAAACCCTGAAAGGGGCCAGGGAGGAGGCCAGAGGACCTGAGGAAAAGCCAGATGCACTGGAAGCTAAGCCAAGGGACAGTTCTGACATGGAGAGCGAGGTCCACTGACGCCCCGCAGACCTTTTACATAGAAATGCAGAACATCAGTGAACCGCATAAGCAATGATCTTTGCCATGGAGTATCAGATCATAGAAGGAGCTGTTCTAGATTTGAAGTCAACAGCAAAAAAGGAAGGCCACTTCCCCCTAGCCTCCATGACTCCGATCCTTGAGGACTAGGAGCCCCTCCTCATAAAGCTTGTGGTCTGGCTGAATGCAAAGTCACAGAATAGGACTATACCATGAGTGGCAATAACTACCTGGGTCAGGGAGTAGTAGCCAGCCCCCAGATTTGCCCCCACCCCTTTCTCAGTAAGTGAACTCCCAAGTTTTACCTGCGTTCCTGACTGCCCTGAACAAAGACTACATTTCCCAGGATCCCTTGCGGTTAAGTATGGCCACATGCCTAAACTCTGGCCAATAAGGTTGCAAGAGGAGGGAGTGTGTACAATGACCAGGAAACAGGAGCTCAAGAACTGAGGGCTTCTGAGCCCAGATTCTAGCTTGAAAATGCCTCAATTCACATCTTGGCTCAGCAACTTCCTAGATGCGTGACCTTGCACGAGTTACTTAGCCTCTCTGTGCCTTCCATTGTTTGCAAAACAAGGCTAATAATAGTAAACACTTCGTAGTGTTATATGAAAATTAAATGTATTTGGCACAGTGGTTTGCACACAGGAGATGATGCATAAGGATTTGCTATTACTATTATCGTCCTTATCACTAACCCTAAAGGAAGGCAGAATATCCTTCTCTTTCCCTTTCTTCCTTCTTCCTGGCTGGAATATAGACGTGATGGCTGGAGCTGGAGCAGGCATCTTGGTACATGAAATGACCTTGGGAATCAAGGCTGCGCACAGTGGGCTGAGCTAGTCAGGACCTCTTGGGGAGTCGGGATAGACAGAAGTACCTCCTCAAATCAGTAAGCCAAAAGGAACACCCAGACAACTAGAGTACATTAGCTGTCACAACCCCAGCTCAGAGTCCGTGTGCTCAAAAAGGGAGGAAGCATCTATATAGGGATAATGACAGAACAGAAAAAGGGAGACAGTCACTTCAGTCGGTGAGTTTCTTTTTCGTTTTTTGTTTTCGTTTTGTTTGTGGGATTGCACTGGGATTGAACTCTGCAGCACTTTACCACTTTGCTACACCCCCAGCCCTTGATTTTATTTTATATTTTTATTTAGAGACAGGATCTTGCTAAGTTGCTTAACACCTCAAACTTGTGATACTCCTGCCTCAGCGTCCTGAGTCCCTGGGATCAGAGGCGTGCGCTGCTGTGTGGCTACTCTAAAGTAAATGTCAGGAGACCCGGGTGCAGTGGTGCACACCTGCCATCCCAGCTACTTGGGAGGCTGAGGCAGGAGGATCTTGAGTTCAAAGCCAGCCTCAGCAACTTAGGAGGCCCTCAGCAACTCAGCCAGACCCTGTCTCTAAATAAAATACAAAATAGGGCTGGGGATGTGGCTCAGTGGTCAAGTGCCCCTGGGCTCAATCTGTGGTACCAAAAAAAAAAAAAAAAAAGAGCCAGGAGAGGTTGTGGACTTGAGCAGGAATGGGGAGCTACTGAAGGTTCATGAGCAGAGGAGTGGCAGGCTAGGAGCAGATCCTGGGAGCCTGGCTGACAGCAGTAAGAAATCAAAGAAAGAGCATGTTGGCAATCGCCGTGGCTCAGTTGCAAGCCCCACCCTTTATCTGGGGCTGCTCCAGTGTCCCCACGCATCCTGAGAAGTCAAAGTTTTCCAACCCAGGGTGATGGCCCAGCAGCCTGGCACACACAAGCAACCTGACACCTGTGGCTGAACTGGCCTCTTGAGGCAGGGTTTGGCATGTGGATCTCCTGGTGTTGGGAACCAAGGGGCTTGCTGGGAACACCACCATCAGGGCTGCAAGGGGACAAAAGTGAATCTGCTAGATGAATAGATAAAGAAAATGTGGTACAGACACACAGTGGAGTATTACTCGGCCATCAAGAAGAATGAAACTGTGGCCTTTGCTGGTAAATGGATGGAACTGGAGACTATCATGCTAAGTGAAATAAGCCAGTCCCCAAAAAACAACAAAGACTGAATGTTCTCTGTGATATGCAGATGCTGACTCACATGTATGTAGGATATGTCAAAACGCACTCTACTGTCACGTGGATCTGCTAGCTCCTGGCTTCATACCACCTGCATAGCCCCAACGTTCAGGCCCCTCCCTGGTGACAAATGGAATAAAGCAAACCGTTGACAAAACCGGAAGGGGGCTATTGCAACGCGCAGTTCAGCTCACGCTTTGAGACGACATTGGGCAAAAGCAGCCAGATACAGAGGTGGCTGGCACCGGCCACCTCCACCGTGCAGCTGAAAGGCCACCAATCAGCCAGTGCAGGGGCGCGCGCCTGTGGTCCCGGTTACCAGGGAGGAGGAGGCCAGAGGCTCGCTGGAGCTCAGGAGTTCAAGGCCAGTGTGGGGAACGGAGCAAGATCCTATCTCCAAACCACACCTGTGAAAGCTGGCCATGAATTGACAGCACTGGGGAATCTTCTGGAATCTTCTGGAACGCAGGGATGGTCTCTTGATGGACAGCGGCAAGAGAGGTGTGGACGTGTCAGACTGCACTCGTGCTGTGGCAGATGCGACTGCATCCACCTGAGAAAAGGAGACGGGCCGCCCTGATGGGTAGGGAAGGTTAAGACCCCAGTGGAGCTCGTTCTGTTCTCGGGCCATCCGACTCCTGCGCAGGCGCAGGCGCCCCTCTTGCCAAGCTGCGCGAGGCCTCTCCCCGCTGTCCCTCGGTGCGCACGGCTCTCCTCCGCAGAAATGTGATTAGGGGAAACAATGTGTGTGGCCCAGATCACTGGAAGCCACCAGGAAGGCCAGGACACGGGCAAAGTGGGAGGAGATGAGGGGCCCCGGGCCTTGCAAACATAAATAAAAAGAAAAAGCAATAAAAAGGCAGGGGGCCGGCAAAGGAGGCCGCTGGAAACCCAGCTCCTCTCCCAAGGCCATCTCAAGTGCTCCTGGCTCCCGGCTGTCAGAGGATGCCTCCCGGCGCATGCGCCCCGGGGAGAAGGCAGGAACCGCCAAGGGCCACTTCAAAGTGCCCAAAGGCTCCAGCTCCTTTTGTCCCATCGACTTCGGCTTCGCACTGCTTACTGCAATCCCGCGGGGTCTCCGACCTCTGCCACTCCTGCCCTGCTTCACCGCCCCCGTGCTCAGTCCTCACCATGTTTATGTGTTCAATATGGGGGACATTGGACTCACAATATTGCTCAGGTGGCATCTCGCCATTTCTGTCTTTTCCGTTATGAAAAATCGCTCCAGATCTGTCAAGGCCAGAAAATTGAAATGCCCTATATTGACGTCCGAGAAGGGTTACTTCCTCAGCAGACCCTGCAGCAAGGATTTGGGTACAGGTGGTTGATCTGAGAGACGGCCCCAGAAATCACGAGTGAGGGACTGGGGAAGGTGACAGAGCAGGGAAGAAAGCTAATGGTGGGTGATTTATTGAGTAGGTTCCCCCTGGGGGTGACTGGCTCAGTCCTCCTGGGGACCCTCAAAGAATCTGTGCAGAGCATGCTACTAAACTGCCCCCTTAAGGGACAAGGGAGCTGAGGTAGGTATCCACCCACCTCTAGCATTCCCTGGGACAGCCCTGAATGCCCCAGAATCTTACAAGTGCCAACTCCAGCCAGTGTGGTGGCGCATGTCTGTAATCCCAGCAGCTCTGGAGGCTGAGATGGGAGGATCGCAAGTTCAAAGCCAGCCTCAGCAATTTAGTGAGGCCCTAAGCAACTCAGTGAGACCCTGTCCAAAATAAAGAATAAAAAGGGCTGGGGATGTGGCTCAGTGGTCAAGGGGCCCTGGGTTCAATCCCCGGTACAAAAAAAAAAAAAGAAAGAAGTGTCAACTTCATCCCTCTCCCACTACCCACTACCCACAGGCCTGTCATGGTCCTGAAACCAGAGAGTCCCTCAAGCAGAGATGCAGGAAGCCACTGGCCTGTAAAGGAACAGTCTGCCATGGCCTCCAGCATGGGCCAGCAGGACGCCAACAGCACCTGCTACATTTTGTCACCATATAGAGGAGCTACACTCTATTTGCTCCAAGATGCTAAAAGCAACTCCCAAGTTTGTCTACTGCATTGCAGACAACACAAACCCAAGTCAAATGAGCGGAGGCAAAAAAGAAAAACAAAGAAATTTACCAACTCTTTTAACTGGGGTGTCCAGGAAAAAAGAATGACTTCAGGTACAGCTGGATCCAGGGGCTGAAGCGGAGCCAAAACTGCCTTCCTCCATTGCTTGGCTCAACTTGGCTCTGTGAACAGGCCCATCCACCCGGGTAGCCACACATTTACAGCCTGCCAGGGGAGCAACCCCAGCAGAAAGAGAGTCATGCACCCCATTGGCTCTAGCACAAATGCCCGGTGAAGGTTTAGGTTTACCTGGCTAGAATCATATGCCATCCCTTAACCAATTGCTGTGCTCAGAAGAATAGGACACTCTCATTGGCCAGACCGGAAACACAGGCTCCATTCCTGTGGCCACAGTACAGTGGGATACCATGATTGACAGCCTCTTGGGCTACAAGGAATGGGAAAAGTGCCCCACCCCCCAAGAGTACTGACTAAGCAGCAGCAGCCTGTTATCAAATAAGAAACATAGGTGGAGCACCCCAACAACCAAGTCTCAAATTTAGTTGGGTTGTTTTCTTTCTTTGAGGTTCTGGGATTTGAACCTAGGGCCTCATACATGCTAGGTGAGGCACTCTACCACTGACCTATACCCCCAGCCCTTTTCATTTTGAGACAGGATCTCACTAAATTGCTGAGGATTTCGCTACATTACCCAGGCTGGCCTCAAACTTGCGATTCTCTTGCCTCGGTCTCCCAAGTCACTGGGATTTAGCTGGGTGTTCTTGAGCAAGGGTCTTAACCTCTCTGACCCTCAGTATCCTCTTCTATAAAATAAGACTAATAACACCTTCCCATGGGCTGGCTCAGTGATAAGCTGACATCAGCAATGGAAAACACTTGGCATGCACACCCGCAGTGTCATTGACCACCTCCAAAACCACACAGCTTCTTTTTCCACCTTCCAGTATCTTGGTAAGCCAGGAAGAAAGGAAAGGCAGGGGTGAGGCACCTTCCTTAGCATGTGCGAGGCCCTGGATTCCATCCCTAGCACACACAGAGAAAGCAAAAAAATTCCAGCAGCTCGGGAGGCTGAGGCAAGAGGATCCCAAGTTCGAGGCCAGCCTCAGCAACTTAGGGAGGTGCTAAGCAACTCAGTGAGACCCTGTCTCTAAATAAAATACAAAATAGGGCTGGGAGGGGGCTGGGGAGATAGCTCAGTCGGTAGAGTGCTTGCCTTGCAAGCACCAGGCCCTGGATTCGATCCCCAGCACCACAAAAAAAAAAAAAAGATCTGGGGATGTGGCGCAGTGGTTAAGTGTCCCTGGGTTCCATCCATGGTACCAAAAGAAAAAGAAAGAACAGAAAAAGATAAAAAGCATCTGGGGAGTCTTGGAATCTTGCAAATAGTATTTTAAAGGACAAAGAGAAGGTTCTCTGTTGCCACATAATAAATTACCTGAATTTATTGCCCCTTAAAACAACACGTGCTTCATTGTCACCGCTTCTGCTGTTGGGGATTCAGAAGTAGCAAGACTCAGGAGCGTTGTGGCCCAGGATCTCTCCTGAGTTCACTCCAGGTGTCCCTTGACCACAGCCTGTAGTCAAGTGACGGTCCCACTGGGGCTGGAGGAGGTGCCTCTGAGATGGCTCCCTCGCGCGGCTGCGGGCAGGGGGCCAGAGGCCACCTGGGTGTCCTCACCGCGTGGCAGCTGGCTTCCCTCCTGCGGGGAAGAGTGTCAGAGAACAGAGGGACACAGCCTTCCCGGAAAACAAATTGCAGAAGTGGTTTGTCTCAGAAGTGGCCAGACAGGTCACACAGAAGAAATGGGCGTGGCAGGGTGACAGCAGGTCGGGGCAGGGACTGTATTTTCTGCACTGCACATTCGGGTGTCTCCCCTGGTTTGAGCCACCATGGCTGGAATCTCACAGGACAAAGGCGGTCAAGCAGCCTGGCAGCCACCCAAAAGTCCCTACTGGGGCCTGGCTCACAAAGAGCAGTTCCTATGCTGGGCAGCCACCACGAGGATGGCACAGTGGGGACACATGGTCCCAGGAACTCCTAAGGGCAGACACCCAGCCAGAACACTGGGGCCCCTGGGCCCCCACTGCTCTCTCCCAGAAAGGAGACAGCCATGAACACGTCCGTCTACACAGCCCGCTTCCCATTCGCCCGCGGTATTCCCCCACCTGAACAGAGATGCGTGAGACAGGCGAGTCATTTCCAGATGTCTTACAATTAAACCAAAAGAATCACTAGCTCTCAGCAAGCCATCCCTGGGGCCAGGCGCTCCGGGCCATCTTCCTGTCCTATCCTCACAAATACTCACTAAGGACCCGATATCAGCCCCACTTTCCAGAGCAGGCAATCGAGGCTCAGAGAAGTAAAGTGAGTGGCCCAAAATCACACAGCAAGGCCCTCCACCTCAGCCATGCCCCTTGCATTAAACCATTTGTATAGTATAGTGTGTGCAGTGTATTAAATAGGGCATGACTTCCTTTTTTATTTTTTATTTTTTCATACCGGGGATTGAACTCGGGGGTGCTTAACCACTGAGCCACATTTCCAGCCCGTTTTTTATGTTTTATTTTGAAATAGGGTTTCACTAAGTGGCTGAGACTGACTTTGAACTCGCTGTCCTCCTGCCTCAGCCTCCGGAGCTGCTGGGATGGCAGACATGTGCCACTGCACCGGGCAGGCATGACTTCTTAAACTTTGTCACCAAAGGGCCCCTAACAGCCTTCTGGAAGACTCCAAGTGGCACGTCAGCAAGCTGGACGTTTCCTTGGCTTTCCATGTTTGGCACTGACATTCACGCCCATCTGTATTCCATTCCGCAGCAGGCCCTGTGCTTGTTTTAATATAAAAGCACCACTGACAATCACTTAAAATAGAAAACAATTGATGCTGCAGGAAGTACTGCCACCGGGGATTCAAGTGCCCCATCATCCTTGTGGAGACTGCGGAGTACAGGGTGCTGACGGAAAACCACAAAAGAACCAGGCGCCGTGGCGCACACCTGTCATCCCAGCAGCTTGGGAGGCTGAGGCAGGAGGATCCCAAGTTCGAGGCCAGCCTCAGCAACTTATCGAGACCCTAAGCAACTCACTGAGACCCTGTCTCTAAATAAAATATGAAAAAGGGCTGCAATTGCAACTTAGTGGTTAAGTATCCCTGGGTTCAATCCCTGGTACCAAAAAATAAATAAGTAAAATCACAAAAGAGAGCCCCCAACATGTAAGTGCCCCTCCTGTGGCCACAGCCTGAATCTAGCTCACTGCTGGCATGCTTCCTTCTTCTTTGTCGCCCCCATCCCTGGGAGATTCCCAGCGACTCTCACTGAGGCAGGAAAGGGAACGCAAGGGACGATGTCGGAGGACCTCCTCTCTCACGTGGCTGCTTCACGCACACCGCCTCTGCCTCCTCCTCCCCACCACCCCCACCCAGATGGGTCCAGAGCAGAACTTTGCCCACGTCGAGAATTGAGTGGTCACAGCCGTCACAGCCACCCCAAAGTGAAGGGGTTAGGGAACAGAGGCAGTGCCGGTCTCATGACCAGCTCTTATTTGTGGGAACTGCACCTCCAAAGGGTGGCCTTGGGATGACATCTGCCATGTTGAGGGCACGCCTAAAGAATTCCACCAATAAACGCTGCAGACACAGACGGAAGACGGTGAGAAGGCTCGCGGATAACCAGGGCTGTTCAGCCCGTTTATTGTTTCTAGAAAACGTGAGAAATCACACGCTTCCCTTTGGAGGCTTTTACGCGTAACCGAACCTGCGAATGTCAACTTCTGCAAGGTGTTCGACCTAAAAATAGTATGATCTCTGTGTCACTTGAAAAGCTGTTTCAAATGACATACTTAAGCCTGGGTTTTCCAACATACATCTCGAGCGCCAAGCCAACGTCACATTATTTAGAGACAAAAACGATGAGACCTTCATTTTGACTAAAATGTGCCCCTTTCTTGTAGGGAAACCTGCTTGGATTTCTTTCTGGCTGACAAGTCTCCTCTTTGGATCTTGGTGAAGAAGGAGGAGGAGGAGGAGGAGGAGGAGGAGGAGGAGGAGGAGGAGGAGGAGGAGGAAAGAAGGAGAAGGGGGGAGAGGGAGGGGGAGGGCAAGGAGGAGAAGAAGGACAAGGACAAGGACAAGGAAGAAGAGAACCGGCTGAACAGAGCTGGCAGCAAGTGTCCTGGGGATCCACACATCTTTGCATCGGAGATTGAAACCAGTCCTGCGAGCTTTGGGGCACTAGAGGATTGCCAGCCAGGGTGACCTCGCGGGCCAGAGGATGTCCCGCGCACCCTGGCAAGCAGGCAGGCAGGCCGCCAGAAGCTCGCGGTTTGTTTAGACAGCACAGGTCACTCCTGGCCACACCCCAAGCTGACGCAGCTTTATGGTCACAGAGCCCAGAAGGCAGTACGTGAAGTGGCTCTGGTCAGAGATCCGTGCTACGGAAAGGCAGGTTCGGGTGTGAATTGGGGGAACCACCTTTCTCCACCTGCTTACAGGACCCGTGGCTTCACACAGAGTGTCCCAAGCAGGGGCTAGCTGCTCTCCTTTTGGGACCGTGCACCAAGACCCGGGAGCCCCAGACTGGGGCCAGAGACTCCAGTTCCAATCTCACCACTGCTGGTGACTAACTGCCTGGGAGCAGGTCACTGGCCTTTGCAAACTTTTACATTCCAAATATGGGCTTGGACCAGCTCCAAAATGCATATCCTGGTGACGCCTGAATTCCCATTTATTCAATGTATGCGTGCGCACATGAATGAATAAACAAACAACCTGCAACAGGGACCCCAAGGCCAAGCTCCCCACCTGCCCCCCAGTTCCTCACCCACATCCCTCTTGCCCTCTGAGGGTCTTTCATCCCGAAAAAGCGAACGCATCTTTCCCGATCCTTCCCACAAATACGCATCCACGGACACATTGCCAATGCTGCAGCGCACAACCTGGAGCATTTACCTAAGGAGGAGCCTGCCGTTCCAGTGGGTTCTTGCAAAGCCTGCGGGTGCATTTCAATGAGAACGACATGACAACAGGATGGTTTCTTCTGTCTAAGAGAAAAAACCTGGAACAATAAGCCGAAGTAATAACGAGGCGGAATGTGGACATCTGCTCCCGGCCCCAAAGGACTCCCCATCTTGCTTCTCCCCGGGACTCGTCACATGCCCCCAAGGCAGGGATGGCCAAAGTCAAAATTCATTCACCTACAAAGACTGGGCCTTGCCACCTGCTGATGTGTTGCTGGCGACTTGACTTCCCGGTCCATTCATTCAACTAAAATGCGGAGGTCCCTCCTAGGTGCAGGGCGCCTGCAGGACAAAAGGGGGGCAGAGACAGGCCCATTAGGAACTGTCCCACGGGACAGCGGCGCAAGAGGTGCTGGGAAAGAAAAAGGGAAAAGGAGGTTGTTTGTGTGCGTGTGCGTCTGGAAGTGATGGCCAGGAAGGCTTCACGGAGGCGGCGGCATGAAGGTCAGTCATCACACCAGCGTGACCGGAAGGAAAACACCCCAGTAGAGGACCCTGAGTGACAACGGGTGGAGCAGTGGGTAAAAGCCAGAGACGGAGGTCCCAGCCTCACCCCTACCAGGTGTGAGTCGCAGGGACAGTGGCGGACACTCTGCAAGGGGACCCACGGCGCAGGAGGTGACTGGATGGGTAGAAAGGAACCACAGGCCTCTTCCCCAGGGAGCGTGGGTTGGTCATTTGTCCTCTTAAAAATCTCTTCCTCGCCCTGCTCCGTTTAACAGGGAACTACTACATTTCCCAGGCTCCTTTGCAAGTGACCTCTCTTCAAGGTTCAGCCCCTGGGAGACAATGGGTAGGGGGGTCAGGAAGAGGGAGACACCAGCCAGGTCTCCCACTCTCTTCGCTTGGGTCGCATCTGCAGCACCCCAGTCCTGTTAGGTGACTCCAGCTGCCGTGTTTCCTGAATGCGCCCTTTTCCTAGGTGTTCTTCTGCCAGTACTGTCCTTTGGGCTGCTTGGGCGCTGTCCCCTCTTTGGCCTTTCAGCACCTGGGAGGCCAGTTTGTGAGAGGCAGTTGCCTGTGTTTAGACACCGCGAGTGGCTTCTCTTTTCTTGGCTAGATCTTCACTAATGCAGGGTAATTGGGTCCAATGTTTCAGAAGGCTCACGCTGGCCGCCCAGGGCCCCGACAGACAGCTCCTGCCACCTGCCCCAAGGGAAGGGGACAAGGCCTGAAGCAGAGCAGACAGGCAAGGGGAAGGGTAGGTACGCCCAGGGGAACAGTGAGACCATCCCCAGAGATGGCAGCACCAGGGCAGAAGCGGCGCTGGGCAGAGCTAACGAGCTGGACTTTTCTTTATTCGTTTGCTCCTCCTTTAACCCCCGCGCTCGGCTGCGGGCTTTTTCTTATTGATTTCAGATTATGGATACTGGAGGCGGAAACCTCCAAAGGGAGAGAGGGCCAGGAGGCGAAGGAGGCAGAGGAAGAGGCTGAGTCCTAGGGAGGACCTGGAGGGAGAAGGGGAGGTGACACTCGGGGACATGGAGAAAAGCCACAGGGGTTCAGGGCCTGAGCAATGGGTGGGAGCCAAGAGGGCGGATCTGGGCACATGGGTTGTCATGGGTCTGCAGGAAGCAGAACCAGGAGCTCGGTGGAGGCAGGGGTCACAGTTTGGGTACAGCCAGCACAGAAAGGTCTTTGACAAGAAGTCTGGAAGGCAGCAGAAGACCTTCCCAGAGATGAGGGAGATTTGGGTCAGTGGCAAGAGGCCCCCAAAAGAGCAAGTGCCCAAAGGTGCAAGGTCAAGTTCGTTCATTCATTTATTCGTGCAAAAGGTATTTACCACGTGCCCTCATGTCTCCAGTGAAAACCCCTGCCAGCTTAGCTGCTATTTGAATAAGACAGACAACTAACCAAAACCCATGAAATCTGTGGTGTTGCGGATGATGGCGACAGCAGAAGAGGGATGTGCAGGAAACAAGAACGGGGAGAGAGGGTGCCATTTAAATACGGTGGCTGCAAGCTGGGCACAGTGACATGCATGCCTTTGGTCCCAGCTCCTAGGGAGACTGACGAAGAAGGATCACTTCAGCCCAAGAGCTTGAGGCCAGGCTCAGCAACATAGAAAGACTCTCCCTTTAAAAAAAAAAAAAAAGATTTAAAAGATTTGAAATAAATTAGCAAGGTGGCTGGGGAAGGCCTCGTTGGTGAGGAAGAGGGCCATGAGGGTATCTAGAGGAGGAGTCTGTCAAACAGCAGGAATAGCTAGTGCAAAGGCCCTGGGGTAGAAGTGAGGCCACTGTGGCTAGCGTAGGGTCATGGGTACGGACATGAGCTCAGAGAGGGAAGGGACAAGATCAGGGAGGGCTTTGTCCACCAGAATGAGGATTTGACTTTTATCTATGGGGAATGAGATGCCACAGGAGGGTTTGGAGCAGGAGAGAGAGGTAATCAGATTCAGAGTGGTGACAGGAAGGCAGGTGGAGACTGGGAGCTAAGTGGTGGGCTGCCCGCTGTGGGAACCACCGCCTTAGAGGGGGCGGGCACATTGACAGAGGCTTCCCTTAGAGCAGCTGCGTGGGTCCAGGAGCACCTCAGGCCTGGACCACTTCTGAGGCTAAAGTGTGCAAGGAATTTCCCACCCTCATGAAGGGACACCCACAATTCCATGGTACAAAGTATTTATGAAACTTCTGAAGATCTCTCCCTCGCCTTCAAAACCATGAGCCAGGGCTTTCCTGTCCACCCGCTGGAGTCCACTTGAGGAGGTGGGAACCATAAGCCTTTGAACTCCTCAGCTCCCAGAAGCCCCTGCACTGAGGCCTCCCCTCACACCTCCCCTTGAGGAGCTCCAGCCTTCCAGCTGGTCTGTCCAAGAGGCAGCCTGCAATGGGGACAACCACCCGAAGCCTGGCCCTGCAGCTATCCCTCTCCCCTCTGCCCACCCACCAGGATGGGCCTCAACACCCATGACAGCCCCCACTCCTAAGATAGCCCACCTCTGCGAAGGCCCTGGCTGTGGCTTCTACAAACCTCCAACCAGTTATGGAACCAGAAAGCCAGGACAATCATTGCAGAGGTCCAACCTGCCCTCTTGCCCATCTTTGGAAGCATCCACAAGAGGACTTGTCTCTGAGCACACAGGTTTACTGGATCTTTCCTGGAGAAGAGTGGCTCCTCACGACCTGCGACCGCCATCTTCCCTCAGAACTCTGAAGACGGCAGCAGTCCCTGGTGGGCACGTGACAGGCCTCACTGGCAGCCATGTTGGAATGGGCGGCCATATTGGAACTACCAGCAACTAGTGAGAACTGGTGACCCTTTTGGAAAGTGTCTATCCAAAAACAGGCATTGAGATCTCATCTCTGAGGACACAGTGCTCTTTGCAGTAATGCCACTGCCACCTCCTCCCAACCCTGAACTCTTTCTTGAGGAGCCCACGTATATACATCTGGGTGCAAAAGGCTCTGCCTTCAGCTTTAAAGTCCATTCCTAAATCCTTTGAAACCATAAAGTTGAGTCTCCCCGCTCGCCTTATGAAAGTCGACACTTTTGTACTCTACATAAAGTTGAATGTTAAAAATAATAGCTTTTGTGTTGGAGTATACGCTTTCAATATTCATCTTCCACGCTTCAGGATAAAATATATGACCATTAAGTCACTACAATAAGTCGAAAAACAAGATTGCTGCTTTCACATCTTGTGTGAGTCGCTAATAATCTTGCTGTTATCCTAACATTATGGTCAAAAGATATTGCTTTTCAAGTTATTGGGATGCAGCATGCCGGACATGATGGTTTTTTGAAAACCTACAGCAACCGGAGCTGGAGGAGGGGGAGACCATGATTTTATTGGGGGAGGGGTGTCTTTGAAAATTTTTTATTATGGACAATTTCAGACATATGCAAAAGTCCAGAGCATTGTATGAAGAACACTGTGACCTTATCACCAGCTTCAGCAACTGCAACCCAGGGCCAATCCCACGCCACCCTCACGCCACCTCCCATGAGGCTTTGAAGCAAGCCGTGGATACCACTGATCCTCATTTAGGTTGATAACAGAAGGGCTTATTGTCAAGTGGCAAAACCTCTTTCTGCAGCTTTCCCTCTCTAGGAAACCGGGAGATGAACTTTATCAGGGCCATTCCGCAGGAGGACATGTTGGTTTCCAGACCTGGCTCCGGCCTGGACACCCAACAGAAGGAGCATCTGCAACTTAATGGAGGACCAGGAAGGAGGCTGGCTGGGAGGCTGTGTGCAAAGCTTTGCTGCCAGTGTCACCCTGAGTAGGGACTGCTTTTCCCCCAGGGGAAAAGACACCCTACCCTTAAGAAATGACTTTCTGGAAAAAGTTCATCTGATCCTATCAGTTGAAATTTATTCATGAGTGGTGCAGTGACCCCAGAGGCTGAGGCAGGAGGATTCCAAGTTAGAGGCCAGCCTCAGCAACTTCGGGAGATAGTGTCTCAAAATGAAAAATAAAAATGGGCTGGGATGTGGCTAGTGGTAAAGCACCCCTGGGTTCAACCCCCAGAACCAGAAGAAAAAAGGCCAGAAACCGTAACACTTATCCCAGTAAAAGGTGGGGGTCTATGTCCCCTGGAATCCAAAGCTAGGTGACAAAGGCCAAGGAACTGCTGCTTTGTTCCCAGGAGCACTGGCACTGGGAGCCTGAGCGGCAAGTCACCTCCAGTCTTTGAGCCTTTGTGTCTCCCCAGCTGCTCTACCCAGGCCAAGTTCCTCACCCTAGCCAGGCGTGGTGGCGCACGCCCATAATCCCAGTGCCTGGGAGGCTGAGGCAGGAGGATCTTGAGTTCAAAGCCAGCCTCAGCAACTCAGCGAGGCCCTCAGCAACTCAGTGAGACCCTGTTCTAAATAAAACACAAAATAGGGCTGGGAATGTGGCTCAGTGGTTAAGCGCCCCTGAGTTCAATCCCCAAAAACAAAAAACTTCCTGACCCTAGGAGAAGGTCAAATTCTTGCATGTCTTGTTTTATGCCCCTTGGGTTTGGAGTGGTTTTTTATGCAGCGAAAGTGACAGAAACAAACCGTATGAGGAGAAAAGAAACACTTGCAAGGAGCTGGGGCGAAGAGAAGAGCAAAGGCAAATTTCCCGAAGTAGGACCCAGACTGGCCTTTTGAGAAATAAGGCAGGCCTTGCAAACCAGGAAAAGAGGACAGATTTTATTCTAAGCCACTGGACCGTTTTGAGCAAGGCAGAGACATGATCTACGGGATTTTTCTGGTACCAAGGACTGAACCCAGGGGCACTCGACCACAGAGCCACACCCCCAGCCCTATTTTATATTTCATTTAGAGACAGTCTCGCTGAGTTGCTTAGCGCCTCACCGTTGCTGAGGCTGGCTTTGAACTGGTGATCCTCCTGCCTCAGCCTCCTGAGCCCCTGGGATTACAGGCGTGCACCACTGCATCAGGCCCGGCCTGATTTGTTTTTAAAAGATCCTCCAAACACACTTATAATCCCAGCTACTCGGGCAGTTGAAGCAGGAGGATTCCATGTTCAAGGTCAGCCCCAACAACTTAGCGAGGCCCTGTCTCAAAAAATAAAAAAGTGCTAGAGATGGAGCTCAGTGGTAGAGCACCTCTGGGCTCAGTTCCCAGCACTGCAAAGAAAAAAAAAAGAGAGAAAGATCCTCAAAACTGGATGCAGTGGCACATGCCTTTAATTCTAGGTACTTAGGAGGCTGAGGCAGGATCCAAAGTTCAAGGCCAGCCCGGGCAACTTAGTGAGACCCTGTCTCAAAATAAAATAAAAAGCCAGGTGTGATGGCACACACCTATAATCCCAGCGACTCAGGAGGCTGAGGCAGGAGGATGGCAAGTTGGAGGCTGGCCTCAACTTAGGCCCTCAGCAATTTAGGGAGACCCTGTCTCAAAATAAGACAACAAAAGGTCTGGGGATGTGATTCAGTATTTAAGCATTCCCGGATTCAATCCCTGGTACCAAAAAATAAAATAAAATAAAAAGGGCTCAGATGTAGCTCAGCGCCACCCCTTCCCCAGCGTGTACAAGACTCTGGGTCCTATCATCGCTACTACTGCCAAGAAAAAAAAAAAAAAAAGATTCTGGATGCTACAACGGACGTTGCGAAACTCCATTCCAAAGCTCGGGACAGCGTCCAAAATCTGCAATTGCCAGCCAAGAGCCAGGGACGTTCAAAGGTGCTGGATTGTGCTAGAAGGGGCCTGGCCGCAGAGACCCAGCTGGCATATGCGAACACCTTCCCAGACCACAGCTGTGCGCGGACCTGGCAGAAACAGCTGTCTCCACACAGAAGCCGAGAGCGCTCAGAACAGGGCTCTCCAACCTTCTTAACCCAAGGCCTACTCTTAGAAGGTCCAGAGAGTTCTCTGTGCTGTACTTTCAGGATTGACTCAAACAATACCTAAGAGGGTTGGGGGTGCGGCTGCGCAAGGCCTTGGACTCCATCCCCAGCACTGCAGGGGACAAAAAAGTACTGAAGAACATTAAGCAACCAGGAATTCTAGAAGTCTCGGTAATGACAGACTGTACTCACCACAGCAGCATTACAGACACGAAAAGTGGTCATATTTCTACATGGGAGACATAATATTTATTCAGCCGGGCCCAGAGATGGATCTGAGGACCCCCTTGCTAGAACCAGACAGCCAACGCGCTGCCGAAGCCATGGGCCAGGGAATCCCAGGCGTCTCGCGTTGGAGAAAATGGCTTCCCAAAGCCCTCCTGGGAAAGGCAGGAGATGGCACTTAATATGTTGATAAAGGTCAGAAACTAAATGAAGAGTCTGGGGCCCACTGCGTTTTGGGCTACTTGGTGAATGAAATTCCCCCTCTCAGAAATGTTCAGTCCACACCCTGTGCCCCGTACTGTTCTGGATTGGCAGGGTGGCCTGGGAAAAGTCAACGCTGAACTATGCAGTTTGAGGAGGTGACTGTGGGAAAGCCAGCCCTTCAGCCACTGCTACCTGGGCTCCTTTGCTGCCCTCCTAGCTATATTGGGTCACTTCCTGGGCCTTCAGCCTTAGAGCCTCTCCATCCTGCCTCAGGGCCTTTGCACTGCCTCTCCAGCCTTGGAAAGCCCTTCCCGCTGCGCTCATCTAGTTAACCCCTTCTTATCTGCCCGATTTCAATTCATTGTGGCTTCTGCAGAAAACACTTCTCAAACAGCCAGCTCCGTCTAAGTCAGGACCTTTATGCCCTCTTGGACCCCTGATGTCATGGTCCCACAAGAGACAGCAAGTCTATACACTCCTAGATGACAGCTTGGTGACGGCTGTCTCCCTTCCTTGGGTTGTCAGCTCTGCAAGGCCAAGCATAGGACCTATTTGCTTCATTCCAATGGCCCCAGTGCCAATCCATACCTCCCACAGGGGACGTGCTCAATATGTGTTTGTTGAGGAAATAAAGGCACAAAAAACTACTCATTTTTAATTACCTTTTCCTAATTTCAAAAAGTAAGAAAATATTTCCGTCAGAAAATATTTAAAAAGGAGCCAGGTGTGGTGGCACACGCCTGTCATCCCAGCAGCTCCGGAGGCTGAGGCAGGAGGATGATGAGTTCAAAGCCAGCCTCAGCAATTTAGTGAGGCCCTAAGCAACTGAACAAGATCCTGATTCTAAATTAAAAAATAAAAAGGGCTGTGGATGTGGCTCAGTGGCTAAGCGTCCCGGGTTCAATCCCAGATGCAAAAAAAAAAAAAAAAATATATATATATATATATATATATATGAAAATTAAATCAACCGTATTTCCAGAGATAAACACTGGTAACAGTTGTATGCCTTCCCTTTCCGTCTTTCCCTACGAACTTCTTGTTTTATAAACCTGAGACTATTGAACATACAGTACAGAGCATTATAGAACAATTATTTCTCAAAAACGTGACTCTACCCTTCCCTCTATTCTTGTTTCTGTCCTTCCCGGCCCCAATCCCCGATTTAACAATAGCATATGGTCACTGTAGAAAATTTGGGAAATTGCAAAAAAAAAAAAAAGCCGTAAAAAAGAAATGTAAATTACCTATAATTGCCTGCTAAGGAATTTCTAAGGGTAACATAGCCCCGTGTTTCCTTCCAGTATTTTCTTCTAGGCATAAATTTTGTTGCGTTTATTTGTGATAAAATCACACACACAGAAAAAATTCTCAGGCGATCCCCAATCAGAAAGGGAAAAAAAGTGTTTCAGGTGGGGGTTTACCTGGGCACCGGCGTCTGTGAGTCGTCTGGGATTGGGGAGCCCTGGGGACCCAGTGGGGACTGGCTGGCGGGGCCTCGATCGCCACCCCGCCCCCACCGCCACCCCCACCCGTCGCTGGCCCTGGGGTCTTTTGTTCGCCCCAGGCCTCCCGTGAAGCCACCGAGGCCTGGCTTGCTTCTGTAACCCGATCACCTTCAACCCCGACCGTTCTTGCAGATTTTCTTAACAAGGCCAAATTTATGTGTCCCACCGGGAACCCAAGCTGCCGGCCTCCCCCTCCCGGAGCCCACCCACCGCCACCCCCAAAGCCACGGGGCATTTACAAGGGGGTCGGGCGCGCTTTGATAAAGCCGAAGCAGCCTGGATGGCAGGTCGGAAACCCCACCTCTCTCAGTTCTGGGTTCACAGGACCAGAGTCATAAACAGGAAGCGCAGCCACCGCGCCTGGGGCGAGGCGGGCGGGGCTCGGCCGACTGGAGTCTGAGAAATCCAGAGGCGCGAGCGGGGTGCCCCGGGCCACCGCAGCCCCGGCTCTCACCCTGCAGGGGTTCCGGCTGTCATTTACACATGGACTTGGCAGGCGAGCTCCAAGGGAGGCCGATTTCCATTCTGAGCTCAGGTGGCAGACAGAGCAGGGGTGGACGGCCCCCGCTGCAGCCCTGGAGGTGGGGCGCAGCGCCCATCCAGAGAGGCTGGGAAGGAGGGCCACCCCAGCCCTCGAAGCCCGGCCCCAGTCTTCGATGGCAGGAACCTGGCCCCCAGCCTACAGCCGGGGCTCCATGTCCCTGCCAAGGAAAGCTGTCGCAAAGTCAAGTCTCCAGCAAACGGCTTCCTGGAGCACATGAATCTCCCGGTCCAGCTGGACAGTTCCTAGCGCTCTGCTGCTCCGGAAGGAACGCTTCCGGAGGCTTCTGCTAGCACCAGCGACCGTGGGGCAAATAACCCGCAGGTGGAGGCAAAGAACAGGGGCATCCTGGGAAGAGGGGCCATGGAACACTTCCAAAGGGCCATCCCACAACAGACCGAGTGCTCCAGTTCTGCACCCTCTGCTCAAATTCCGTTCAATCAGCATGATCCGCCTTTGCTCTCAGCTCCTTCCTGAAGCCACGCAGAGCGCAGGACTGCAGAGGCCGTCAAGTGTCACTGCACTAGTGTTTCCCAAAGCGGGTGTTGTGAGATCCAGTGGGATGAACGAAGGTGTTCCTTGGTCTGGTGACTTTGAGAAACACCGCAGGGTAGCCAGCCTAGATGGCCCAGATGACTCTTTACCCCCCCACAATCCGTGCCTTATTATTTTTTTTTTTTTTTTTGGTACCACAGATTGAACCTGAAGAGGCGCTTAATCATTGAGCCACATCTCCAGCCCTTTTAGTATTTTATTTAGAGCTGAGTTGCTTAGGCCCACGCTGAATTGCTGAGGCTGGCTTTGAACTTGGAATCCTCCTGCCTCAGCCTCCAGAGCCACTGGGATTACAGATGTGCACCACCACACCCAGCAAATCCACGCGCTTTGCCTGAACTTTGCTCCTGTTGTGGGCATGGTGACCTGCTTAACCTCAGGACACTGCCATGCGATTTGGCCAGTGGGATGCTAGCAGGTGTGAAGAAGGCTGGGACTTTTGGGCTGGCTCTTTTGGGCCCACCCAGGGGGCCCAAATGTAGCAGAATGAGAGACAGGAGGGACAGAGCAGACCAGCCCCAGCCATCCCAAGGAGGACCAGGTCAGATGGACCTCCAGCAACAGGAGCAGGCCAAGCCCAGCACCGCACAGCTATCCAGCCAAACCCCGGGTGTATGAGGTTTCAGAGTTGTGTGTTCTGCAGCATTGTTGAAGCTAACCACAACTGACACAATGCTGCACGCCACGACCCTCCTCGAGGAGGGTCAAAAAGCACATTAGTTCCAGGTGTGGTGGCGCACACCTGTAATCCCAGCAGCTCGGGAGGTTGAGGCAGGAGGATCTCGAGTTCAAGGCCAGCCTCAGCAACTAAGCAAGGCCCTAAGCAACTCAGGAGACCCTATCTCTAAATAAAACACAAAATAGGGCTGGGATGTGGCTTAACTTCCAGCACTTCTCAGACTCGTTTGCTCATGGAACTGTCTTTTTTCCTAGTGACACCTTAAGAAAACACTAGTGAGGTTCTGCCCTTAGTTTTAAGTTTCTTTCTTCCTTTCTTTTTTTTTAATTTGGGAACTGGAGACTTAACCCAGGGGTGCTTAACCACTGAGCCACATCCCCGGCCCTTTTTATTTTTTGTTTTGAGACAGGGTCTCACTCAGTTGCTTAGGGCTTTGCTAAGTAGCTGAGGCTGGTCTCAAACTTGTGATCCTCCCGTCTCAGCCTCCCAAGTCGCCAGGATTACAGGCATGTGTCACCACTGCTGGACTACCCCTCATTTTATAAGTGACAAAACCAGACCCAGAAAGGGGGTTCTCCTGGCTTCTGGGTCACAATTTCTTCTCCTCGATGACATTGCCATTTATTCTAAGACCGAACCGAGGTCTGAACCACACAAGTTCCCATTTGACTCTTTACCGTATGCTGTTGTCTAATTGGACAAGAAAGTTTGATTGAGTACCAGCTATGTCCAAGGAACAATGCTAGGCACCTGGAACGGAGAAAAGTCACAGTTCTGACCATCAAGCCGCTGACGATTGAGTGGCAGAAGAAGGCAAAGGAAAGGAGGGTGACAATCTATTGGGAGAAGTGCTGTCATGGGGTGCTTTGGGTGGGACACATGTAGGGAAAGCTCCATGGTGTCATTGGGTGCTGTGGGGTGGGACACATCAGGGAAAGTTGCACGGAAGAGATGACATCTGTTCTGGGTGTGGAAGAAACAGTGAGTAGGAGCCAGGCACAGTGGTGCACGCCTGCAATCCTAGCAGCGTGGGAGGCTGAGGGAGGAGGATCAAAAATTTGAGGCCAGCTTCAGCAACTTAGTGAGGCCCTCAGCAACTGAGTCTAAATAAAATACAAAAAAGGGCTGGGGATGTGGCTCAGTGGTTAAGCATCCCTGGGTTCAATCCCTGGTACAAAAAAAAAAAAAGTGAGTAGGTACATTTATAAGAAGGATGAGATAGGATGGGTCAGGGTGGGGGGAGGCATGGGAGCGACAGGGTGAGTGAGCAGAGCTGCCAAGGGTCAGAGGTCACTTGCAGAAAATAGAATCCACTCCAGCCAGTCAAAACAGAAAAGGATTCCTTGTGGGGTATTAAGTGGCTAACAGGATTATTTGGAGAGCCGAAGAAGGCCACTTGATGCTGACGGAAGTTTCCCAAAGCCACACCACAGAACTGAGCCGCCGCCCCCAGGGAAGCCATGGTGGTTCGCAGCCTCAGCCCACAGCAACGAAATGCATTCCTCTCTCTCTTTGACGGAGATCCAAACTCAAGCCTCACGGCAGAACTTCTCGTGGGCAGAACCTCCTCACGCCTGCCACCCTAGCTGCAAGGGAGTCTGGGAAATGTATTGCTGTACTGTCTAAAAGAAGTGGAAATGATAGGCCCAGCCGCTGTGTCTCTCGAAAGTTCACTTGAAGGAAAACAAGCGCAGGGTTATCTTTGCAGAAATATCCTCAGCTCTTAGGGGTTCTTTATTGTGTCTGCCTCATGGCCTCGCGCCGGCCCCCCATTTCTACGCATGCCAGAGGCGTCCATTAAGCCCTCCAGAATGCCTGAGCTTATTAACCGGCCTCCTCACTACTTGATCTCCGGGGTGGGCAGGTATCAAGATGAATGGCAAACTCTTTTTCTTTTTCTTTTCTTTTTTTTTTTTTTTCCAGTTTTGCCTGGAATAAATTGCTACTTTCTTGAACACACAGAAGGTGTATTATTATGAAGGTGTTCTGTATTATTACTGAGAACAATTATTCAGAAGCCTAGAGCTGACTGGGTTATATTCTCAGAGGAGAAATTCCAGCAACCATTACTCATTAACTTTTTTGCTTGCAAAAATAACACTTTTCGTTGCCCTGCGTGGCTTCCCACCCCAAGAAGGGACTCGCTCCTCCAGGAACCCATGGATGACGGGGAAGGCAGAAATCTCCACCCTGAGCCCCTTTCTGTCCAGCGAGCTGTCCCTGGACAGGTCCCGATGGAGCACCCCACAGAAAAGGCTTGGGAATGAAGCTTTCATTGGGAAAAGAAAAGTGTGTTTTCAGAGAAGTCCCAGGACTGCGGCTAGTGATTGAAGCCCCATCTGCCCAGGCCTCTCTGGAAGTGACAGGTCAGGTGGTGGGGTGCTTTCCTCCACTGACTAACCAAACCATGCTCGCTCTGCCCTGGTATCAGGAAGGCAGCGCCCCTGGAATCAGACATCTGTCCAAACCCCACAGGAGGTGCAGAAGGCCTAATTAATTAATGTCTGTGGAGCACCTGTATTGGCCTCCAATGAGAGGTGGGAAGCTACCACAAGCCCAATTAATTACCACTAGTGATGGAGCCTTCCGGCCTGCCTCCCCCGTTCATTCCAGCCCAAGCTCAGGGCAGCATCAGACAGGATCCAACTGAGGGGGCCATTGACTGGGAAGAAAAGCCAGCTGAGCCCAGAGCTCCTGGCCAGAGCCTCAGCTCCCTGCAAGCACTCAGGATCACTGGAGGTTTTCTGTGCACGACCAGTCTGCTCAGAAAAAAATGACTGTATTCCTCAGAGTATCCGAATTTCTTCTCCAAGTGTTTTTCTCCTCAGAACAAGGCACCAGAGTTAAATTGAGACATTCATCTAAACCTCTGGCCCCTGTCAGGTGTGGCGGCACATGCCTCTAATCCCAGAGGCTCAAGAGGCTGAGGCAGGAGGATCAAAAGTTTGAGGCCAGCCTCAGCAACTTAGGGAGGCCCTAAGCAACTCGGCGAGATCCTGTCTCAAAATAAAATATAAAAAAGGACTGGGGATGTGGCTCAGTGGTTAAGCGCCTCTGGATTCCATCCCTGGTACAAAATTAATAAATAAATAAAACTCTGGCCCCCGGGACTGGGGTTGTGGCTCAGTGGTAGAGCACTTGCCTGGCACGTGTGAGGTGCTGGGTTGGATTCTCAGCACCACATAAAAATAAATAAACAAAATAAAGATATTGTGTCCATCTACAACTAAAAGTATTTTTTAAAAAAAACCCTCTGGCCCCTGTTTTAAAGTGGATTGGATCCCTCATGAATATCTGCAAACTCCAAGGAACACATTTATTTGTTTGGTACTAGAAATGGAACCCAGGGGCACTTTGCCACTGAGCTACATCCCCAGTCTTTTTCTGAATTATTTTGATACGGGGGCTCCCTCAGTGCTGGCCTCTAACTTGGGATCCTCCTGCCTCAGCCTCCCACCAGTCACAGGCATGTGCTATCGTGTCTGGCGCCAAGAACCATATTTAAATGCTCCATGGTCCAATTCAGATTCCAACTTGAATCTACTTCTCCACTCCTCTGTTTTTCTTCCCCATCCTTTATCATCGCCCGCTGGACAGAGGGGAGGAAACCAAAGAAATGTTGATGTGTGAGGACTTGGTTTCAGTTGAGTCACGTGAACGCACAATCATCCATAAATCGAGAGTGGAAAATGAAGGGCTCTTTCACATTGGGTCACTTGTACGTTTTATTGCATAAGAGGTTACTGGGTGTTTAATGTTCACAGCCTCCAGCCAGCTCGTCCCCCTGGATGCAAGTTCAAGGTCACCTCAGCCTTCCATTGTGCGCAGGCCACCAAAGCTAAGATGGCTCTGGGAACTAGTACTGTTTACACACTAGAGCATGCAGGGAAGCTGGAGGTGGCCACTCAAGGTCAAGGTTAGACAGGACAGGATGTGTAGGACCTGGGCCTGCGTGACCAAAATCTGTAAAGTCAAGGGCTGCGTGAGCAGGCTTGTGTGGACCAAGTCTGTGTGGCATGGCTATTGCTACCTTCTTCCCTGGCCTGACGTCTCCTGACCCAGAAGAGGGAGATGCTTCTCCAAGAAAGCAAGAGCCAGAAACGTAGGGACAATGGGGTGCACGCTGGCAGGCGTGAGGTGGTCAGCGAGCACTCCTGGGGAGCACTTCTGGCACTTCCGGCGACCCTGTCGGAGGCTCTTTCCTCCTCAGCCTTGCCATTCGGCCATTCCGCTTCTCACACCCACCTGCTGCTGCTTTCCGGTGGACAATGAGCTAGGAGCTGTGTGTGCAGTGGTCCGGGCCACCAATCCTGCCTCTCTGGGTGACAGCACAGGCTTGTTTTCTTTACCTTTGCTGACCTTACAGAGCAGGGGCCTGGCCACATTGCTCAGGCCAGGGAAGGCCCCGAGGCCTGGCAGGCTTGCAAACTGGGGAGAGACGCTGGGAACACCACGTGGGGAACCAGCAGCCTTCATTATTAATACCCAGGGTTAATATTTAATGTCAGAAAACTGCAACTCGCTTCTTCGCGCGTCATCAGACCTGCCCCGGTCACACCAGCAGGGACTCTCTCAACCCAGCACCCCCTAAAGCTCCATGCCAAGACCAACAAAGCAGTTGAGGTTTCCTTCAAATTTTAGATGCAAAATGAATTCTCAAAAAAGCAAATTCACCAGGTGCGGTGGTGCACACCTATCATCCCAGAGGCTTGGGAGGCTGAAGCAGGAGGATCACAAGTTCAAAGCCAGCCTCAGCAACTTAGCGAGGCCCTGAGCAACTCAAGAGACTCTGTCTCTAAATAAAACATAAAAAGGACTGGGGATGTGGCTCAGTGGTTAAGCACCCCTGGGATCAGTCCCCAGTACCAAAAAAAAAAAGCAAATTCAAATGAACTAAGGCTAATTCTTTTCTTGCTTTTGAAATTATAGCTAATATTCTGTGTTCAAGTGCCAGAACATTTGAGAGACGGGGCGAGAGTAAGTGAGTACAACCTTTGATATAGGAAAGTTTCATTCCTCTGAGTATTTTGTGTGTGGTTGATATTCTGCAAGCATTTTTGTAAATTTTTTTAGTTGTAAAGAGACACAATATCTTTGCTTTATTTATTTACGTTTATGCAGTGCTGAGAATCAAACCCGGCCCCCGGCTCCGTACTAGGCCCCCGCCGCTGGCAGGATTTCTTCATCGCTAGCAGTCAGCTCAACCGCAAGATCTGGTGGGCATCCTGAGATAAGTTCAAGATATGGAAAGAACAGGAATATCTACCGCTTAAGCAATCGGCTCATTCTAACTACCAAAACCAACCTGTTCCGCCACCCGGGGCACAACCAGCACCTGGAGAGGGACACTCTATGGCACAGGACTGGTCTGCTTGCTCGCTAACCCCAGAATGGTCCCCTGACATTGTGACCACACAAAACACCAAGGACCCATCTCCAAAGGCTGCCAGGCGGTGGGTGGTGCAGCCTTGAAATGAGAACCCCTGACCCGGGGACACACGGGCTGCCGCCAGTGTAGACGTTTTGCCCACCACAGAGGCGGGGAAGCAAAGTCAAATTTTTCCAAGGCCAGCAGAGCCAGGCAGCGAAGGTGGCATGGTCTGAAGCGAGCACAGTGACCCACCCCTCCCCCGCGCCACCTACAGCCCAGCCCTCCCCCTCCCCCAGCCCGGCCGCTGTCTCCTCCCCTCTCTACTGAGAGCAGGCCGCCGCCTCCATTGGGGTGGGGAGTGGCCACGACTTGCAAAGCTTTCATCTTTAAGACTTCAAAGAACAGCCTAGAAAAAGTGCCCTGGGCACAATTTTCCAGGATCCAGGAAACTGAATGACTCACCTGGGCTGGCACCAGCCTGAGGTCCCGGCTTGCCTCCCTAGACTTGAACCACACCTACCAGAACTCACCTTAGCACTGGCTCAAAGCAGACATATTTTTTTTTTGGGGGGGGGGGATTTTTTTTTTTTTTTTTTTTTTTTTTTGTAGCAGGGATTGGACTCAGGGGCACTCAACCACTAAGCCACATCCCCAGCCCTATTTTGTATTTTATTTAGAGAGACAGGGTCTCTCTGAGTTGCTCAGGGCCTCACTAAGTTGCTGAGGCTGGCTTTGAACTCTCTATCCTCCTGCCTCAGCCTCCCGATCTGCTGGGATTACAGGTGCATGCACCACTGCGCCCCGGAAGGCAGACATTCTTAAATGGACCAATTACCTACGGAGCTGGGCACAGTGGCATATGCCTGTAATCCCAGCAGCTCAGGAGGCTGAGGCAAGAGAATCGCAAGTTCAAAGCCAGCCTCAGCAATTTATTGAGACCCTAAGCAACTCAGCAAGACCCTGTGTCTAAATAAAATCTAAAAAAGGGCTTAATCACTGAGGAGGTGGCTCAGTGATTAAGTGCCTCTGAGTTCAATCAAGAAGAAAAAGGAAGGGGAGGATGGGAGAGGTTGGGGAGATAGCTCAGTTGGTAGAGTGCTTGCCTCACAAGTAGAAGGTCTTGGGTTCAATCCCTAGCACTGCAAAAAAAAAAAAAAAAAGTTTGATAGTTTACAATTTTTCTTAATCAAGCTAAACATAGACCCTACGACCTAGCCATTCCATCCCTAGGTATTTACCCAAGGAAAATACAAATGTTCATAGCAGCTTTCTGTGTAATAGCCCCAAACTGGAAGCAACCCAAATGTCCACCAACAGATGAATGGATAAAAAAATGGCGATATATTCCTACATGGGATGCGTCTCAGTGATAATGGGGAACGGACTACCAGAATATGCCATATGATTCCATTTATATCAAAACTCTAGAAAATGCAAACTATTTTAAGTGATGGAAAGCAGATCAGGGGTTGCATGGGGGTGGGGGATTGGGAGAAGGGGCTGGAGCGATTACAGGGAGGCACAAGGAAATTTGGGGGGGGCAATAGATTTGGTCACTTTTTTGATCGTGGTGATTTCATGGGTTTATGCACATGTTGAAGCTTACCAAATTCTATACTTTAAATATTGCTGCGGGTGTTGGTGCACGCCTGTAATCCCAGAAGCTCAGGAGGCTGAGACAGGAGGATTGCAAGTTGGAGGTCAGCCTCAGCAACTTAGAGATGCCCTAAGCAACTTAGCAAGACCCTGTCTCTCAATAAAAAATACAAACAGGCTGAGGGTGTGGCTCAGTGGTTGAGCACCCTTGGATTCAATCCCTGGTACCAAAAAATAAATAAATATGGTTTATTGTACATCAATTAAATCTTAGCAAAGCTGATTTTTGAAAAGATGAGTATTTTACTACATGAATAATATACTTCCATTTTTTTTAAATGCTAGAATTCTCCACCACCCCTCATTCCGAACACACACACGCAACAAATAGGGGTCCCAGGATTCCACATATCATTGAAGCTATGGGATCGAGCAAGAAAAATCCTACTTTCAGCCCAAGGCAGCAATATAAATGTGGACACCACGCTGCAAGCAAGTCTGTGTGACTGAGCCAGACCTGCCTTCCCCGCATGTGGCCCTGGCTCTCACTTAGATCACAGACTAAAGGGCTGACATTAAAACCAGGCAATTATTCCCGGGGCTAACTCGGGATGCTGCACCCATTTCTACCTTTTCTTCTCTGTTTCTCCAAGTTCCTCCTCGTGACAATGCACGATTCACGGCAGGAACTCCAAACCAGCTACCAAAATACTGCACCGGTGACAACTTCATCTCTTAATTACAGTAAACATTTACATATGCTCAGGCCCCGCCAGTGCAGAAAGATTCGTTAATGCAGAAACGTGCCCTTTAACCATCCCGTTTTATTACACAAACCCCTGGGGACCTGAGCAGCCCAAGATTTGCAAAAGATGATGGAGAAATTGGCGGAGATATTAAGCCCCTTTCCAGGTGCAATTAAAAGTGGAATTGGCACTGAAGGGATCCCAGGTACCTGATCGTCCATCGGACTGCTACCGTTTGCTGCAGAAGGGGTTTTCTTTTTATTCTCATTTTCGCCTTTCCATTTCTGAATTGACAACCCTGCAGCTTTGGCTGTGCGGTCTAATATTTCCACCGTTGCCCAAGCACGGGGACTTGGAAATAAACCTGAGCGGCAAAGATCCCCATAAACATTATGAACGTTCTCCTTGCTTCAAGCCTTCAATTCTTCAATACAGACCCTCTCTGCAGGGACCAACTTTAATCACATCGCCTCGAGCGACAGCCAGCTCGCCTGCGGAGGGGCAGCCCAGGCCAGGCGGAGAGAAGGCGGGGATGCCTAGGCGGGCTCCCCACTAGATCCCTCCTATCCCGGAGGATCCAGAATAGCGTGCAAGGAGGAGGGACTACGATCAAACCCGGGCAGTGGCGCCCGCCTGTAATCCCAGCAGCTCAGGAGGCTGAAGCAGGAGGATCGCAAGTTCAAAGCCAGCCTCAGCAACTTAGCGAGGCCCTGAGCAACTCAGAGAGACCCTGTCTCGAAATAAAAAATAAAAAGGACTGGGGATGTGGCTCAGTGGTTAAGCGCCCCTGGGTTCAATCCCTGGTACCAAAAAAAAAAAAAAAAAACTGAGCTTTGTCCCAGACTCCCCCTGTCCATCCGGCTCTCAGCGACTTCCTGGTTGTGTGACCTGGGAAAAGTGGCCCCTTCTTCCTGTGCCTCAGTTGCCTTGTCTGTTAAGCTGTGCTAAACGGGGCCCACTTTGCCAGGATGTTCTGTGGCCCGCAACCAGGGCTGCAGGTCAGTCCTCCACCTTGCGTGGTGGCTGTTCAAAGCTACCATTATCATTGACTCACAGTTGCTGGTATTATTGTCATACCTCTCAAACCTTAGGCGGCAGAAAGGATCCCGCATGCCATCTTCTTAGCAATGAAATGATGCTCAAGTGCTCTCGCAGCCTCCTTGAGAAGCACGTGTGACCTGAAAGGTAAGCCTCTACCAAATCAGCTTAGGAAGTACACCTCTGGGGTCCCCCGCCCCAGATTGGCAAGAAAGGCACCTGGCTGACTAGGGTGCAGGGGCAGGTCTGAGCAGAGGGCAGGCTTGGCTACCTGGTGGGACAGGGGCTGAGTTGGGGTGGAGGGTGTGGAATGGAGGGAAGGCAGAGGACCAGGCCAACCAAGAGGCTAGAAAGAAGTTCAAGGCCTACAAAGAGCTGGGCCCGGTGGTGCACATCTGTCATCCAAGCGGCTCCGGAGGCTGAGGCAGGAGGATCGTGAGTTCAAAGCCAGCCTCGGCCACTTAGCGAGGCCCTCGGCAACTCAGTGAGACCCTGTCTCTAGATAAAATTAAACAGGGCTGGGGATGTGGCTCAGTGGTCAAGTGTCCCTGAGTTCAATCCCCGGTACCAAAAATAAATAAATAAATAAAACTCTTTGACCTTGAGCCATGCTATGAAATCAGTTTCCACTTTGTACACGCACATCCACGTCACTGGACCAAAGGGTCACACAGTGCTGCTGCTTGTGACGCACTCTGCGATCCTCGCTTCTCTTCTTCCCTATTCTAGTTCAATTATCTTATGGTGGCTGTGCTCCACTTAATTGATTTTTATGGCCCACTAATGAGTTCTGATCCACAATTGAAAAATCCTGGCCTAAGCAGTAAGAAAACTGATGACATCAATAACAAGAAGTACAGGGTTGGGGGAGGGGCATAGATTGCTCCAGGTAACACACTTTCAGCAGCTCTGCATCCCCAAGGAACTGGATGTCCCCATTGGCCTACATAACTGACTTCATATCGGCCTCTCGCTAAGAGTGGCAGGTTTCTCGGGAGCTCATGCGGTGCCCAGGACCATCCTCGATGAGACATCTAAGCAGACACGAGTTCAGGGAAGAAAAGGCAGGTTAGACTCAGAGCACCCGCCTTAGGAGCCAGCCAGCATTTCCCAGAAGCCCCCAGAAGATCGCACTCATCATTGTTCAGAACGGAGTCACGAGTCCATCCCTGAACCAGTCCCCAGCATGCAAAATAGATTCAGCACCCAGCGGGCTGATAGGTATCAAAGGTTCAGCTCAAGCCCTCATTACGGATGCCAGCCAAGAAACAACTCCTGGGGTTTTCAGCAGAGGTGACAAGGTTAAACGGGCAATAGACAGGAGTCCCCAGTGGCTCCTGGGGCTAATGCTGGGCTGTGCAGGTGGAGGGTATGCTGGGTATTGGCCAACGTGGACAATGGGTGGGAACCAGCCACCCTGACCGTGACACGGAGGCTGGCTGTTGGGGGGCAGCCTGGAAGACTGAGGACAGTGTGCCTGTTGGTACCCAGTCCCCGTCCTACCTCTAGAAAAAGACCCACATGGGACGCACCGAGAGGCAAGGCAGCCATGAGTCAGGACATGGATAACTGAGGGCAGGAAAGTTGTCCAGAGGGGCCAGGCCTAGAAAAGTGGGGTGGCATAGACCCAGGATGAGTTTGAAGTGGGGTTCAACCTACAAGAAGGAACATGGAAGCTATCTTAGATCTTTCTGTGCTGCTGTAACAGAAAACTACAGCCTGGGAGATTTATAAAGAACACAAGTTTAGGGCTGTGGATGTAGCTCAGTTGGTGGAGTGCCTGTCTCGCATGCACTAGGCCCTGCGTCAATCCCCAGCACTGTACACAAAAAAAGAAGAACACAAGCTTATTTCTCACTGCCTGGTGCAAGGTCAAGGTGCCAGAACCTGATGAGTGCTTCTTGCCACACCATCACATGGCAGAAGGTAGAGGAGCAAGAGAGGGACAAACTGTTCTCCATGGCAGAAGAGCAAAACTACTCCTTGAGCTGGTTTTTTTGTTTGGTTTGGTTTTGATTTTGGTAACAGGGATCGAACCCAGGGTGTTTAACCACTGAGTCACATCCCCAGCCCTTTTTTACTTAGAGACAGGGTCTTGCTAAGTCACTCAGGGCCTTGCTAAATTCCTGAAGCTGGCTTTGAATTTCCAATCCTCCTGCCTCAGCCTCCTGAGTCTCAGGGATTACAGGCATGCACCACCATGCCCAGCTCAATATGACTTTAAAGGGACACAAACATTCAAACCACAGCAGAAAATGTTTGGGGAAGGGTTGCCCAGATGTAGACTTTAAGACCAAAATTCCTGGCCAGGTGCGGTGGTGTACACCTGTAATCCCAGTGGCTGGGGAGGCTGAGGCAGGAGGATCATAGTTCAAAGCCAGCCTCAGCAACTCAGTGAGGTCCTAAGCAACTCAGCGAGATGCTGTCTCTAAATAAAAACAAAAAATAGAGAAAGGGCTGGAGATGTGACTCGGAGTACTAAAAAAAATCCCATTGCAAGAAGTTCACGTATGTTTAGTTATCTATTGCTGGGCAAGGGACCACCCCAATACTTGGTGGATTAAAATAAATGTTTATTTGCTCACAGTTTTATAATTGAGCATCAGCTGGGGCAGCTTGACTGGAGCTCCAAGACCTATTTCCTGAGGAGCCAGCAATTTGGTAGAGGCTGTTTCCTGGCAGCTCAGCTGAGGCCACGGGTCTCCCCTGCAGGGGCCTCCCCATGTGATGTGGTTGCTTGGACTCCCCCACAGCATGGCGACTGGGTTCCAAGACAGAGCAGAAGCTGCCAGGTCTGTTAGAGTCTAGGCCCAGAACTGGCACAGCATCGTGGCACCATCTGTTATTGGCCAAAGCAGTTCCAGACCTGGCCCAGATTCCAAGGGGTGGAGGACATCTCGCTACTTTCCTAGGACTGCCATAGCAAACTGCCACAGCCTAGGTGGCTTCAAACAATAGAATTTCATGCTCTCACGGTTCTGGTGGCCAGATGTCCAAATTCAAGGTGTTGGCAGGATTGGTTTCTTTGTGGCGGCTCAGAGGGAGAATCTGAGGGCTTCCCTTTTGACCTCTGGTGACCGCCGGCAATCCTTGCCATTCCTTGATGTCTGCTGCATCATGCAGACTGCCACCTCTGTGGTCACGTGACGTGCCTGTGCGTCTGTCTCTGCATCTTCACGTGGCCCCCTCCTCAGTGTCTCTGTGTCCAGATCTCTTCTTAGAAAGATACCAGTCATAGCCAGGCACGGTGGCACATGCCTGCCTTCCCAGCAGTTGGGAGGCTGAGGCAGGAGGGTCGTGAGTTCAAAGCCAGCCTCAGCAACTTAGTGAGGCCCTCAGCAACTCAGTGAGACTCTGTCTGTAAATTAAAAAATACAGAAAGGGCTGGGGATGTGGCTTAGTGGTTAAGTGCCCCTGGGTTCAATCCTCAGTCAGAATGAGAGAAAGAAAGAAAGAGAGAGAGAGAGAGAGAGAGAGAGAGGGAGGGAGGGAGGAAGAAAAGGAAAGAAAGAAACCAGTCATTGCATTTAAGGGACCCTATTTCCAAACTAGGTCACATTCACAGGTACCAGGGGTTGGGACCTCAGCATATCTTTTGGGAGTACATAGTTCAATCAATAGCAACAACCTAAAATAATAATAATCGTAACAACCTACCTCTTAGAATGACAAAGAATTTACAGGGGCCATTATGTACCACAGTGGGAGAATGTCCCCAGGAAGGGAAGCAATAGGGAAGGGAGCTGGTAAAGCTTATGCCGCGGAGGCAGCTGTGAGTGCTGGGCCCTGGGGCCCCGTCCTGCTGGGGACCTCTGGGAGACAGCGTAGAACTCAGTGTCTACTTGACACTGCCGCCACTACTTGTGGCCTGCCCTGTCTGCAAGAAGACTAAGCCACCAGCAAGACTCCCTCTGGCTGTCATGGGTGTACATGGAACAGGTCCCCTCAACACAGGCCAGGCTCAGGCGGGAGGGTGGGGCACCCAAAGCGTTGGCTCCCAGGGGCAGGTCAAGGCAAGCCACCGGCAGGGGCAGAACTCCCAGCCCAGAGGTTTAACCGCTAGTAGAAGTCTGGGGGGTGGGGGACATAAAGGAACCCCAGGAGCTACCCCACAACCTTTTGGATCCCATGATGGAAAGCCAGGGAACAGAACATGGCCTTCTCATGGGCGGGCCGCTGGGAGCCCCACTGGGGGCAGGACTAAGTCCTGTCACTAGGCAGAGAGGGGCCCAGGACACAGGGCCGAGCCTCAGGAGAGCAGTTTCCTGACCTGGAAAGTCTGGGGTGGGGGTAGACCATTCCCACACGGGGACCCGAGGGGGCTAAAGGCTAGTGTGCATCTGATCTAAGCATGGCCGGGCCTCAGCCTTCACCCACAACTTTTTCTGCCCCAAATAGCAGCTTTTCAGACCCAGGCCTCAGGAAAGCACAGGGGTGGGGCACAGAGAAGCTGCCAGAACGCTTTCCCCTCTCTGCTGTTGACCTCCCTCCATGGCCCCCCAAACCCACCCAGGCGCTCGCGGCCTGCAAAGCCGCCTGCAGAAAACACAGCCAGGAGTTTCTCATGAATGATTCTAAATGACGCTTGCTCCGTCCATGGGGGGAAATCAAGTATGGAAAATACTGCCAAAGCTGGAGCCCACTGAGGGCTGTGGACAGCGTTGCCACAGGCGTACAAACCGCAAGGGCTCCTGGGAGAGGAACGGCTCCCCAGGCCAAGGCAGGCATGAGCCTGAGGCCACAGCCTCTGAAAATCAGGCCACCATGCCCCCACTCGGTGCCTCGCACGCATGGTCTCCCTTAATCCTTCCAACCCGCCTCCTGCAGCTCGGGCCGTTCATTATGCAATGAATAATCACGACACACTGGCTGCGGACGTCACTTGCTGTGCTGGGCCCTAGGAAACTGTACTGAGCAAAACAGTTTTTTTTTAAATCCCTGGAGTCATGGAGCTTACATCCGTGTGGGAGAGAAAGGTAGCAAACAAATAAATAGGCCAAACCTGTAGAGTGTCTTGCGGTGGCGGTGGCGGGTGGGACAAAGAGACTGAGCAGGGAGGGAGGACAGAATGCGGGCACTGGAGGCTAGGGGAAAGGGGACAGGATTCAGAAGAGTGACAGGGACTTACTGAGAAGTTGACATTTCAACAAAGACATTAAGGAGGGACAGGAGGCATCCCTGGGGACAATAGAGAGAGCAGGACAGGGAACAGCATAATAGCACAGGGAACAGCCAGTGCAAAATCCCAGGTGTGGTGGCGCATGCCTGTAATCCCAGTGGCTCGGGAGGCTGAGGCAGGAGGATCGGGAGTTCAAAGCCAGCCTCAGCAATGGTGCCATAAGTAACTCAGCAAGATCCTGTCTCTAAATAAAATACAAAATAGGGCTGGGGGTGTGACTCAGCGGTTGAGTGCCCCTGGGTTCAATCTGCAGTACCAAATAAAAATAAAATAAAATTTTTTTAAAAGAGTACATATTCCAAGAACTATAAAGAGGCCAGTGCAGTTGAGGCAGAAGAAGGGAGGTAATTGGCCACGAGTTCAGAGAAGGGACAGGGATAGGCACCAGACCATTTACAGGGCCTTCCTAATGCCCTGTGCTTTCTCCCAGATAACACAGAAATGTTCTGGAACATTCTTCACAGGTGCAATGTGACTTGAGTTTTAGCAGATCCTTCTGGCTGCTGTAATCAGAACAGACTGTAGAGGGAAGAGGACAAGAGGAGGTCACCAGTGAAGAGGCTATACAAACACTAGCTCTCCATCTCCAGATGCCGAGACCACCCAGGTGAAGTGTAAATATTATTTTAGGCCAGCATGGTGGTGCACACCTGTCATCTCAGTGACCCCAGAGGCTGATTCAGGAGGATGGCATGTTCAAGGCCAGCCTGGGCAACTCATTGAGACTCTGACTCCAAATAAAAAATTAAAAGGGCTTAGGATGTCACTCAGTGGTAGAGCACCCTGGATTCAATCCCCAGTACTTCCAAAAGAAATTGGCTCAGAGAAGATAAATAAGCAACTCAAGTTAGCAGTTGGTAAGCTCCTTGACCAGAAAAGCTCTGGTGGTGTGGATTTCCCACAAGGCCTAGACATACTAAACCCCCAATCTATCTGACTTTTTTTCTACCATTCCCTCCTTCCTTTCGGTAAAATACAAAAATCACTATTTTGGCCACTGATCTTTTTTTATAACCAGGGCTGCTTAACCACGGAGCCACATTCCCAGGCATTTTTTTAGTTTTCCATTTTGAGACAAGTTGCTGAGGCTGGCCTCCAACTTGCAATCCTCCTGCCTCGGCCTCCAACTTGCAATCCTCCTGCCTCAGTTTTCTGAGCAGTTGGAATTACAGGTGTGTGTCATCACTCCTGACTTGTCCACTGATCCTGATGCTCAATTCTTTCTGGTACTTCTTAGGAGGCAAGACAACATGAGTACAGGCTGAGGAGGACCAGAAGGGCTAGGCCAGCCCCTGCTCTGACACTGTGATGGGGGGACAGATCTGGCTCCATGAGAATGTTATAGGCCAGACTCTAAGGGAAATGACTAAACAGACTCCATTTTGCTCTGAGACTCCATGTTATGTAGGAAATAAGCTTCTCCCATGGGAACACCCCGCCTCTGTGCCCATCATCAGTTACTTGGTGTGACATGTTTAATAATATACAATGGCAACTCCTATGTAGTAAAGAATTGCTCTCTTTTGATTCCTATTGCTCCTAAACAATGTACGATGTGAACAGTGATTGTGTGGATGTTAGTAACCATTCTTTAGTTTGTACCTAGGTAAGGGTCATTTTGACCCACTGCCCCCTCTGTCGATGATCTCATGATGTTAATGTGTAATTTTGAATCATAGCAACACACTTATGATTGATGTGATTTTTGGTATAAGAACCCCTACAACCCTGTGGTCGGGGCTGTTCTCCCAATAGCCATTTTTTGGGGCATTATGTGAGACAGCTGGCCGGCTTAATAAAGTCTCTCAAATTTGGACTTCTCAGTGGTGACCGGTCTGTTCTTAAGTTGCGCCCCATAACAACACCTACCCATAGGCAGAGCAGTTAACAGAAACAAAACTTGGCTCTACCCCATGCCATAGGCTCCTTCCCCTCTGTGGCCCTAGACAGTGGCCAGGCATCTGGCCCTTGGGATCTAGGGGCAGGGACCTCGGCTGAAGTTGTCAGGAACCCAGGCTTTTGTTTTCAACGGAAGCCAAAGAGTTGGAGGGATAGTGGATGACCAGCCCTTCCCAGAATCTGTTTTATATACCATTGGAGCTACGCAAGCCCATATTTTTATTTATACATATATTTTTAAAATTTATTTATTTTTTTTGGTATCAGGGATTGAACCCAGGGGCACTCAACCACTGTGCAGAATCCCCTTTGAGACAGGGTCTCACTAAGTTGCCTATAGCCTCACTAAGTTGCTGAGGCTGGCCTCAAAATTTCCTGCCTCAGTCTCCAGAGTCACTGGCCACGCCCATATTTTTTAAATAAGTATGGTTATGTATTTTGATGCGCTAGGGAAAAGACAGGCAGCACAGCTAAGCCATGACTTCATGAATATTATCACTGAGGAGAAGGCCAAAGTATTTAGCGTTTTTGTTTCTTTTTAAGGAAAAAGATGATTTAAATTTAAAAATCTTATGTTAATAATAACGTAGGTGGTACAAGGCTGGGGTTGTGGCTCAGTGGTAGAGCGCTTGCCTGGCACGTGCAGGACCCTGGGTTCCATCCCTAGCAATGCAAAAAAAAGGCAAAAAAAAAAAAAAGATACAGCAGGTATCAGGTGGAGATAAAGAACCTGTGATGGGCTGTCTCAGGAGGAGGGGAAGATATGGAGGGGAGGGAGTTCTCACCTACTTATCTGAAAGGATTTTTAGAAATAGCCTTTTACTCGAACAGAAATACAGGCACGTGACAAAACATAGACCATCGAAAACATCCAAGCCAATGCACAGCACATGCCTGTAGTCCCAGCAATTCAGGAGGCCAGGGTGGGAGGATTGCAAGTTGAAGGCCAGCCTCAGCAATTTAGGAAGACCCTCAGCCACTTAGCGAAAGCCCGTCTCAAAAAAAATTTTTTTAAAGTACAAAGGGCTGGGATGCGGCTCAGTAGTACGACATCCCTGGTTTCCATCCCCAGCACTTAAAAAAAATTTTTGAAACTTACCGCCCAGGTACAACCTCCACGTGACCATGCGCGGAACTGTCTCGGTTTTCTACTACTGAGGAACAAACAGACAAGTAGCTTGGAACCCCAGCCGTTGCTTCCCCAGTCCTAGAGGTCAAGAAGTCCAGGCGGACTTGATTGTCTGGGCTGGGTCTCACGAGACCAAAGCCAAGGTGTCAGTCAGGCTACGCTTTCAGCTGGAGGGTCTGCGGAGAATTCACTTCCAAGTTTGTTCACATTACTGCCAAAATTCAATTCTACCTGGCCGACGGTCACATACAGGCGACCCTGCTGGCTGTCAAGAGGGAGCTTCTGTCTGCTCCCAGAGACGGCGCTCAGCTTCAGGCACTTCTTCAAACCAGAGACAGAGCTTCTGATTTTATTGCTTCCAGTCTCTCTGCCCTCTTCCCCTGCCTTCCTCTTCTGCCGACAGCTCAGAAAAGTTCTGGTTTCATTTACTATATTTTTTGGGAACTAGGGATTGAACCCAGGGCGCTGTATCACTGAGCCACAGTCCCAGAGCCTCGGCTCTTTTTTATTTTGAGACAGGCTCTCACTAAATTGGCCAGGTTGGCCTCAAATTTGTGATCCTCCTGCCTCAGCCTCTCCAGTCGCTGGGATTACAGGTGTGCGCCACCAAACCCAGCAATTCTCTGCTTTTAAAAGTCTCCTGAAATCATGGAACGGGGTGCATCTCTGTAATCTCAGGGAATCAGGAGGCTGAAGAAAGAAGATCACAAGTTCAAGGTCAGCCTGGGCAACTTAGCAAAGACCCTGTCTCCAAATGAAAAATAAAAAGAGTTGGGGATGCAGCTCAGGGGTAGAGGGCCCCTAAATTCAATCCCAGCACCACAGAATGATTTTTAAAATAATAATATTAAATAAAAACTGGGCTTGGGGGCGCACACTGGAAATCCCAGCAATTTAGGAGGCTGAGGCAGGAGGATCGTGAGTTCTAAGCCAGCCTCAGTAATTTGGCGAGGCCCTAAACAATTTAGGGAGAAAATACAAAATAAAAAGGGCTGGGGATGTGGCTCACTGGTTAAGTGCCTCTGGGTTCAATCCCCAGTACCAAAAATCAATCGATCAATCAATCAATTAAAGGGCTCCTGTAGTTTCCTCAGAAAACTAAAAATAGAAGTACATAGGATCTCGCTATTTCACTCCTGGATATATATCCAAAGGAAATGAAATCAGCATATCAAGGAGATAACAAGTTTACTGCAGCACTAATCACAACAGCTAAGATACCGAGACAGCCTAGAAGCCCATCACAGATGAGTGGAGAAAAATCTGTGGTCTGTGCACACAATGGAATAGTATTCAGCCATAAAAGTTTGCTGTCATTTGCAGCAAACTGGATGGACCTGAAGGACATTATGTTAAGTGAAATAAGCCAGACACGCAAAGACAAATGCTGCCTGTTCTCTCTCACACGTGAAAACTATAAGTCAACCTGGCCCAGTGTCATGCGCATGCCCGTAATCCCAGCAGCTCCGGGGAGGCCGAGGCCGGAGGATTGGGAGTTGAAGGCCAGCCTCAGCAACTTAGCAAGGCCCTAAGCAACCTAGTGAGACCCTGTCTCTAAATCAAATACAGAAATGGGCCAGGGATGTGGCTCAGTGGTGAAGTGCCCTTGGGTTCAGTCCCTGGCACCAACAAATAAAATAAATTTTAAAAAGTTGATCTGAAGGCAAAAGAGTGAGAGTCACAGGTTAGGAAAGAGTCGTGTGGGGAGTGTGGAGAGAGAGGCTGGATTTGAACCATGCATTCTGTCCGCATGTGTGGAAATATCACCCTGGACCCCATTCATACATACGATTCATGCGTACATAAACAATTAAAAACTTAAGAGTTTAGCTCAATGGTAGAGTTGCTTGTCTCTCATGCACGTGAATTCAGTCCTCAGCACTGCAAAAGAGAAGTGTTTTGGGGGAGTACTGAGAATCAAACCCAGGGGCGGTCTACACTGAGCTACATCCCAGCCCTTTTTATTTCTTATTTTGAGACAGGGTCTTGCTAAGTTCCCCAAGCTGGCCTCAAACCTGGGATACTACTGTTTCTGCCTCCTGAGTCGCTGGGATTACAGGCCTGTGTCACTGTGCCTGGCAAGAAAAAATTCCTTAATTTAAAAAATAAAAATAAATACAGGGCTCCTGTGATAAGATCAGGCCTACCGGGATAATTTCCCTACTTTAAGGTCAACTGTGCCAATCAACATAACACAATCCCAGGGGTGAAATGTTATCGCATTTGCAGGTGATTTGGATATGGAATCTTGATGACCCAGCATGGAAGCTAGCCGGTGGATAAATACCCCAATTCCCTTGCTCTCTGGGGGGGTCTGCTCTCCACTGACTCCCTGAGGTCCCCCCTGGATCAAGCCCTAGTTGGTTAATAATTCTTTTTTTTTTTTAATTCTTTTAATTTTTGGTACCAGGGATTGAAGCCAGGGATGCTTAACCCCTGAGCCCCATCCCCAGCCCTTTTTGATATTTTATTTTGAGACAGGGTCTCACTGAGTTGCTTAGGACCTGGCTAAATTGCTGAGGCTGGCCTCAAACTTTCCATCCTCCTGCCTCAGCCTCCCTTGCCTTCCCCAGCTCACCCCTCCACCTCTGTCCTGGTACCTCCTCCCCAATAAAATGACCTGTGCCTCCCGGTGTCAGCACCTGCCTCTGGGACCCAAACTAAGAGAGGACACAAGGGACTGGAATCGGTATGAGATTGTTTCAGAGTTTTATGGTTTTTTGCATGGGATGTATTCATGTCTTATGAATGCAATTAAAATTCATTTTAAATAATAAATGTTTGAAGAGGAGAAACTCCAGCTAAGGGACGGTGACATCACTGAAAGAGACCACACCCTCCATCCCTCATTCCCTCTCCTCTTGCTCTGAGGCCGCGCTGTCCCACTGACCCCCACACCTCCCCCGACACCCCCCGAGACATGGCCCCGGGAGCGACCCTGCGCGCACCAGCCTTGCGCCTGTTGCCTCCTCAATATAGTCGGAGCGCAGCACCAGCGGACGGCCGCTCCCTCCCAAGATCCCTTTAACAGGATCTTAAAGGAACAAAAAAGGTATAAACCACAATAAGGAAGGAGGGGTGTCGGCAGATGAGAGATTTCAACACTCTGCTGGAAGACAGAGAGCAGAGGGAAAGGTGGTGACAGGTGACGCAGAGCAGAGTCCCAGTTGGAATCCTCCCAGGCCAGGAGGCACGGGGAGAGGCTCCAGCTGAGAGGGCATGTGGCTGGAAACTGAGCTGACCGAGGGGGCTCTGGATGGCCCAAGGGCCACCCCACTACGGTCCCCACCTGAGGGGCACAGGAGAAGGGGCAGAAGAGCCAGGAGCAAGCGTCTTAGTTTGTTTTTCTATTTTTTGGTGCTGGAGATTGAACCCAGGGATGATCTACCACTGAACCACATCCCCAGCCCTTTTTTTTTTTTTTTTAATTGTCTTGTTTATTTTGACACAGGATGTCGCTAAGTTGCCAGCACTGGTTTTTGAACTTGCAATCCTCCTGCTTCAGCCTCCCCAGTAGCTGGGATTAAGGGCAGGTGCCGCCATCCCTGGCAAGCTTCCTGACTTCTTAGAGTTGATATTAGAATTGAAGCCTGTACTTCCCAACGCTCATAACAACAAAAAGTCTGGAAGACCCTTTTCTAAAGAATTGGAACAGCTGGTCATGGTGGAGACGCCTATAATCCCAGCAACTTGGGAGGCTGAGGCAGGAGGATCGCGAGTTCAAGGCCAGCCTCAGCAATTTAACGAGGCCGTGAGCAACTTAGTGACACCCTGTCTCAAAATAAAAAATCAGAAGGCTGGGGATGTGGCTCAGTGGTTAAGCGTCCCTGGGTTCAATCCCTGGTACCAAGAACTGGAACACATTTTCTTCTTTTCTTTTTCTTTCTTTCCTTTTTTTTTTTTTTTTTTGGTGTGTGTGTGCATGTGCGTGTGTATGTGTGTATGTGGTACTGGGGATCAAACTGGGGAGAAATCCACTACTGAGCTACACCCCCAGTCCTTTTATTTTGAGACAGGGCCTCACTAAATTGCCCAGGCTGGCCTTGAACCTCCCATCCTCCTGCCTCAGTCTCCCGAGTCCTCCGAAATACCTGACATTACAGGCGTGCAGCACTGGGCCTGGCCCAAGGGGAACACATTTTCTGAGAACCACTGGAGCAGCTTGTGTGTATGGCGGTGCTTTGGAAGAAGGCCTCCCCAGAATCCATCCCTTGGGAGACTGGCGCTCACCCACGCCCACCCTACCCCGGACACGTAATCTTAGGATTGACTTCCAGGTTCCTCTCGCTCTGTGGGAAGACGGACCCACCATGCTTGCTTGTCTCAAGAAAGCCTGCTACATAAAAGATAAGAACATGGGCTGGGGAGATAGCTCAGTCGGTAGAGTTCTTGCATTGCAAGCTCAACTCCCGAGGTTCAATCCCCAGCACCGCCAAAAAAAAAAAAAAAAAAAAAAAAAAGTAATCAACAGAAAAATTGATCCTTGAGAAAACAAAATGTAGTGAACAGAGAAAATTTTAAAAATAAAAGAGAGAAGTCCGGTGCCATGGCGCACGCCTGTCATCCCAGCGGCTCGGAAGGCTGAGGCAGGAGGATCACAAGTTGGAGGCCAGCCTGAGCAACTTAGCGAGGCCCTAAGCAACTCAGTGAGACCCTGTCTCTAAATAAAATACAAAAAGGGGCTGGGGATGGGGCTCAGTGGTTAAGCGCCCCTGGGTTCAATCCCTGCTACAAAAAACAAAGGAAAGAGAAGAAAGTTTCACGCAGTACTCTCAGAGAGATTTGTGAAGCTCCTGTCTCCATAGGCAATTAAAGAGGAAAGAAGCGCCCGTAGAAATTAAAACTATGGGGACAGAGTGAGCAAAATCGATTGAAGGCCAGAAAGAAAGAAATCAAGAGAAACTTCCAGAACATAGGGCATAATGAAAGAGACAGAAAACATAAGAGAAAAGATAAGAGACATAGAGAATCTTTCTGGGAGGCCCAATATGTGACTAATAATAGGATTTTGAGAAAGAAAGAATAGAGAAGGCAGAGGGGACCAGCGAGCATGCCAATGGTCCTGAGCCTTGTGGCTTAGGACAATGCTGACAGAGACAGGCTCTGGAGGCTGGCTGTGACCCCTGCACTTTGTGAGCCCGGCTGCTTTTCTGGTTTTTGTATTCTGTGTCCATTTCCCTTTTAGTGATGTCAGCTGAGCCAAGAAAAGCCAATGGGCGAAGAGTGTGTCTATGCAGGGGACCCGAGGGTAAAATGCAGAGGGGGCGACACGGGAGACTAGTGTCGTGGTATCAGAGGACCTCAAAATGAGGGTCCCTAGGGGAGGGGACTCGGGGGCCACAGGTCAGAGCTGCTCATTTCTGAACCCTCTAGGAGATTGTCCTTCCAGAGCTGGATTCGAGAGGCCCTGGGTTTTGTTTGAACAAGGAAAGCCTGGTGGGGTTTTTGTTGTGGTTTGTTTTTTCCTTCTAGGCTGCCCTGGTAGGTGGGGAAGTCAGCTTCTCCTAGATGTCCTATATCCAGAGGACACTAAGGTCAGTAGATGAGCTTCATAGGAGGCAACTGAGCAGCAGTTGCTAAATACTTTTTGCTGGGCGCAGGTAGCACACACCTACAATCCCAGAGGCTCAGGAGGCTGAGGCAGGAGGATTGCACGTTCGAGGCCAACCTCAGCAACTTAGGGAGGCCCTAAGCAACTCAGCAAGATCCTGTCTCAAAATTTAAAATTGCAAGTAGTTGGGGGTTTAGTTCAGTGGTTAGCACCCCTGGGTTCAATCCCCAGTACAAAAAAAAAAAAAAAAAAAAAAAAGACTTCTTAGCTTTTTTTGTTTTTAAAGTACCACAGATTGAACCCAGGGGTGCTTGACCACTGAGCCACATCCCCAGCCCTTTTTTGTATTTTATTTAGAGACAGAGTCTCACGGAGTTGCTGAGGGCCTGGCTAAGTTGCTGAGGCCAGCCTCGACCCTTTGATCCTCCTGCCTCAGCCTCCTGACCCACTGGGATTACAGGCATGCACCACCACACCTGGCTTTATTTTATATTTTAAAAAGTGGTGATGGATTCATAACTCTGAATGTACTGAAAACCGTGGTCTGTGAATTATATCTCAATAAATCTGGATTTGTTGTTGCTGTTTTAAAAAAGGAAAAGGCATTTCCCACTGATATAGAGGAGTTGGGGCCAGATCGGTGTCTTTGCACCACAGGCTCGGGGGCAGCTTTGTCAGCTCTCAGACGTGCTTCCCCTCCACGGTGCCTGCTAGTGGCAATCCAAGAAGGCACCCCCACATCCCCTGGTCCTCTGGGTTGCTTGGTTTTTCCAGGACATAAACGTATTTTATGGAGAAATAAATGCACCATAATGAAGAGGGGGAGGGGAGAATTTCCGCAGGCCCACATTTTATCCAAAGGGGCCATGATTTGGCATCCCTGGCTGGAATATGAAATTATTACACAAGAATTGACTCTCGGTGTCTCCGATGCTCCCTGGGATGATGGCTTCTATAACTTATGGAGACAGCTGAGCGTTTGTATTCAAGTGATCACATAAATTAATATCCATATGTGGAAATGGTGCGCTGGGAGCCGGCCTGGTTGCAGAATGCATTCCTTGGCATGGTCCTCGCACCTGTCCGGGGCTCTGCCTGCAGGTCTCGTGGAGGATCAGAAGCCCCGCAAGTCAAATAAGGCACACCACATAGCACCCCTTCCAGGTGGCAGAGAGCTGCGTGCCACCTTCAGCCATGACATCATGATGTTTTTCTTTTCTTTTTTCTTCTTTTGCTGTACTAGGGATGGAGCCCAGAGCCCTCTGTGTGCCCGGCAAGCGCTCTACCAGTGAGCTACGTCCCCAGCCCTCTTTGAATCTTTAAAAAAGACACACACACACGAAAGCATGTGCCTTAAAATGGAATGTTTTGCTGTGTGACAAGAGACAAAACCATTCCTTTCTCCTGAGATCGCAGGGACCACAGGGCCCCGGCTAGAACTGCTGATGGCCCATATGGGGGCAGGGGAGGGGATGTGGACTTAGAAAACCCACGTCCTGTCCTCGGATCATATAGGTGAGGCCACAAGCCACAGCCAAGCCATGCTGCCCAAGCTGGGACCCAGGGAGTCACGGGAGCAGGAAACGAAAAGTATTTGCTGAATGAAAACGCAAAAGAAAAGGATGGAGTCATGTGATACGATGTCCACCCTCCGTCCATCCCTCACTCCTTCACTAGACATTTCTTATGTTCTCATTGTATGTCAGCAATCAATGTCCTAGAGAGACCCAGCCAGGCGCAGTGGCACACGCCTGTAATCCCAGCAACTCTGGAGGCTGAAGCAGGGGTGTCAGCTAGCAGAGCCTTCTCTCCAGGCGAAGTTTTCACGCCGTTCAATTCCTTCTGGGTTTTTTGTTTTTGTTTTTGTTTTTTTGTGCCAGGGATTGAACCCAGGGGCACTCAACCATTGAGTCACATCCCCACCCTGTTCTGTATTTTATTTAGAGACAGGGTCTCACTGAGTTGCTTAGGGCCTCGCTAAATTGCTGAGGCTGGCCTTGAACTTTGGATCCTCCTGCCTCGGCCTCCAGAGCCACTGGGATTACAGGGGTACGCCACCACACCCCGCATTCAGGACAGTAAACTCTGAGAAGCTTACCAAAGTCTCTTCAAGGTTTTAATGGCATGAACTGCAACTGTTTAACAACGGACTCTGCAGGAAAAAAACAAGAATAAAAGCCTGTTTGTAGTGTTGGCTGATTTCTATGGTGTAGACCCTCTTGCTGGCCAGGCATGGTGGCGCACGCCTGTCATCCCAGCAGCTCGGGACGCTGAGGCAGGAGGATCGTGAGTCCAAAGCCAGCCTCGGCAAAAGTGAGGCCCTAAGCAACTCAGTGAGACCCTGTCTTTAAAGAGAATCTAAAAAATGGATGGAGATGTGGCTCAGTGGTTAAGTGCCCCTGGGTTCAATCCCTGGTACCAAAGAAAAAGAAGAAGCATTCCTGCTGGCCAGATTTCAAGCTACCAGCTTCATGGCACCCGTACCAACTGCAGAGAGGGGAAGAGATGGGTGGAATCAGTTGTCTTCAGTTCACAGGCGCCAGGAGCCCAGGCAGCCACCTTCTGAAATTAGCCTGGAACCAATACCTTGGCAAACACGTGGGAGGCACTGTGGGAACGGGCGCCTGGGCTGTCGGGTGACGTCCCTCTGCCTTGGACGTGTTGACTCCGAGGGGTAGTAACATGCCTTGATCCTCCCTGGCATCCGTTCCAACGAGAAGCAGCCACGGAACCACTGGAACTTCCAGCGAAGTCTCAGCAATTTCCCCCACTTTCGGGAACATTCTGGCTTCTCTCTCCTTGCTTTCAAAGGACCCAAACAGTAGCCACCAGGGAGAATAGACTCTACACTCTAGAAACTTAATTGTGATTTCGTTGCAAAGCCCAGACCTTCTTCCCCGCTAAAAATGAACAGTGGAATGACAGACAGAGAAATCACTGAGGTGGAAAAATTGATTTGCAATATCCACAGCAATGTCCTTACCAGCACCTGGATGAGCCCCGTGCTTCTGCCAGAGACTGGATGTTTCTAGAACAGTGTGCACTTTTACTCTGACCAGTTTGCAATGCCAGCCACAAAAGCTACGTGGCAGCTTGTGATACCAACACCCACCCCATCCCGCTGCTCCCTCTCACTGAGGACCTGGTGACAGCATTACTGGGCCCTTCTTCCCTCTGGATCTCATTCTGTGCCGTAAGCAGATGGGTTCCGCACCCTCTGGCATCAGGCCATGGGGGATGAACCCTTAAAATTTTTTTTGGTACCAGGGATTGAACCCAGGGTTGCTTAACCACTGAGCCACATCCCCATCCTTTTTTTTTTTTTTTTTTTTTTTTGTATTTTTCATTTTGAGACAGGGTCTTGCTAGATTGCTTAGGGTCTCGCTAAATTGCTGAGGCTGGCCTTCAACTTGTGATCCTCCAACCCCAGCCTCCTACACTGGGATTATAGGCATGCACTAACATGCCCAGCTTCATTTTTTATTGTGAGACATGGTCTTTGTAGGTTGCTGAGGAGCTCACTAAGTGAATGAGGCTAGCCTTCAACTTGGGATCCTCCTGCCTCAGCCTCCTCAGTCCCTGGGATTACAGGCATGCGCCCCCACACTGAAATTGCACCCTAACCTTTGCGCTCGTGCTGCATGCACTATGGCAGACATGGATTTCCAGCAAATGTTCACTCCAGCTCCCTGCTCCAGCCCCTCCATGGGACAGAGCAGCAAGAGGTACCGGTCAGCCAGGTGACGGTTTGATCAGTGGAACAAGAAGCATGTGCTGGGCTGGGGAGGTAGCTCAGTCGGTAGAGTGCTCGCTCTCGCAAGCGCAAGGCCCTGGGTTCGATCCCCAGCACCGTGGGGGAAAAAAAAAAAAAAGAAGCATGTGCTACCCAATGGTATTGCAGGCAATGGTGTATGCATGCATGACAGTGCTCCCAAGAGAGCAGAACGGACGTGAAAACTTCCAACTGCCCGGTGACACAGTGGCTGTCATGGTGCAATGCTCTACTCCTGTTGGTGGTGATGCTGGTGTAAACGAACCTGCTATGCTGTTGGCATATAAAATTATAGCACTAGCTATCCCAGTGGCTCCGGAGGCTGAGGCAGGAGGATCGTGAGTTCAAAGCCAGCCTCAGCAACTTAGCGAGGCCCTAAGCGACTCGGCAAGACCCTGTCTCTAAATAAAATATAAAAAGGGCTGGGGATGTGGCTCAGTGGTTAAGCACCCCTGGGTTCAATCCCTGGTACAAAAAAAAAAAAAAAAAAAAAGGTCCCATCAAGTGACTGACCTATGGAAGTGGGTGTAAGTACTCCCAGTGATGCTCACGTAATGAGGGACTTGCTAAGAATGCAGGTGTCAGAACATATTCCCGTCGTTAGGTCACACCCGTCGTTAGGTCACACATGATGGCAAGATCGAAAGTCACCTGGGGAGAGGTTTTAGATGCATGCGCCTACTTCATGTGTCCTGCTGCCATCCGCCCAGAGGGGACCCTGGAATGAGAGGTGGGCGGAGCTGAGCTGAGTCAGTGCTCCCAGCGACAAAGGGATTCAGTGGCCATTTGTCATGCTGGGTTGGAAGGTAGTTATTACATACACGCATGCTATGTTGAAATACAGAGTTTCTACCAACTTGTATCTACAGAATACTTGGCTTCTCACCAAGAGAATGTCAGAGACCCTCCTGCCAATCACCTCCCAAGTAAGCACCCAAATACTTAAAGGATGGATTCGTCCCCTTGGCCACCAGTTCCACACAGGCATGCCCATCTAAGTTAGCAACGGCACTTGGTTTCTTCTTTGTCTCTAAAAAGTAGACGATATACTAGACTGTCCACAGTTACACGTGGGCACACAAGAACATACACAGGATAACATTTAAAAACTCAAGTAAGCCAGGCATGGTGGCGCATGCCTATAATCCCAGCGACTCTGGAGGCTGAGGCAGGAGGATCGCAAGTTGGAGGCTAGCCTCAGCCATTTAGCAAGGCCCTAGGCAACTTAGCAAGATCCTGTCTCAAAATAAAAAATAATAATAAAGTAAAATAAAAAGGCTAGGGGTGTGGCTCAGTGGTTGAACACCCCTGGGTTCACACCCAGACAAAAGAAGAAAAAAAAAGAAAGCCCAAGTGAATGATACACAGCAATGGGTCCCGATGTGATCGCAGAAGGTTTAAGGGGCACAGTGCAGAGCAGACCAGTTAGGAAGACAGTAAACCCAGCCAGCTCACGGGGCTTTCAATGTCAAAAGACTATTCTGTGGGCAGAAGCACCATTAGCAATTTTCAAGCAGGACAAAGCAGGCTTCATATATTTTGGATGAGTCCAGGGTAAGATGTAAAATTTTGAAGGTGGAACAGACCTGGAAGTCAGGAAACTAGATGACAGTCTGAGATGATGAGGTCCAAACACAAGGTTAGAGACAATAGAAAAATACAGGAAGCTACACTTCAAAAATCACAATCGTTATAAAAAACCTTCTAGACTGGGTGTGGTGACGCACACCTATGATTCTACCGGCTGGGGAGGCCGAGGAAGGAGGATCACAAGTTCAAGGCCAGCCTCAGCAACTTAGTAGGGCTGGGGATGTAACTGTCATAAAGCACTTGCCTAACATGTGTGAGGCCCTTGGTTTAATCCGCAGTACTGGAAAAAAAATTATTTTAAATGTGGCAAGTAACAGAAATCCTGACAAATAATGTCTCAGAGGAGGAAGAAGTTCTTTTTGTCATGTAATGAGAGTCCAGAAGAACCTGTAGAATCCAGTGCTCATATATCTGCTCAAGTTAGTAAGGACCCGTCCGTCTCCTATCTTCCCCCTCCATCATTCACAGCATGTGATTTTCATACTTATGGTCCCAAAATGGCTGCTGCACCTCCAGACATAACATTCACATTCCAGGCAGGAAGAAGGATTCAAGGTTTTGCCTTATTTGGGAAGGAAAACTCTTCCCAAAGATTCTGCTTACCTCTCATTGAGCAGCATTGAGTCACAAGGCCACCACTAGCTCTAAAGGAATCCAGGAACTTGAAAATTTCACTATCTATTCTCTAAGATAAGAGAAAGAGAAGGTAGAAGGGAATTTGAATAGGTGTGAGTGAGACTAACTAGAGTATTTGCTTGATCCCAGCATCTCTTATCTCCTGATCCAGGGCTCTCCGTAGTTTACATTGTGACAAGACCGACTGCAGGGGAAGAGAGAGGAGAGGGGATCACACATTAATCTAGGACAGAGCCAGAGAAAATGGCCACCTCTTCCTCAGATTTTTTTTTTTTTTTTTTTTGGTACCAGGGATTGAACCCAGGGGCACTTAACCACGGAGCCACATCTCCAGCCCTTTCTATATTTTATTTAGAGACAGGGTCTCACTGAGTTGCTTAGGGCCTCGCTAAATTGCTGAGGCTGGCCTCGAACCCTCAATCCTCCTGCCTCAGCCTCCCAAGCCGCTGGGATTATAAGCGTGCACCCACCATGCCCAGCTCTTTCTTAGATATTGATAAGGCATCAGGAAAGACTTGGGGCATTACAAACTAGTCAAAAGAAGGGAGACAAAGTGTTAACAATATGTGGTAGGGAAGAGGAAAGGAAGCAATGTAATTCACGCCACAAAATACTAACAAAGACCAGCCACTAGCCCCAGCCCGGGGAAGTGTCTATAAAGTAGAATAGAAAAGATCACATTAAGGGAATGGATAGGAATCAAGAAAATGTCCTTGGAAAGAGGGCAAGAAAACAAAACAGAAAAGCAAAGAATAGAAGTTAATCTTGGGAAGACAGCGGAGGGAAGGGCATGAGAGCCAAGCGTGAAGTCCTGAAGAGGTTCCAAAAGCCAGGATGAAGATAGACCGCGCCGCTAAACTCACTTCCGGGCGGGTCCTTTGGAAAGATGCAAAGGCACCAGAAGAAGAAAAGTGAAATGATGAAGCTCCTTGGTCACGCACGACGGCCGAAGAAGAAAGCTGGGTTCCTATCTTGGTTCCATACTGCCTGGATTGAACTTCTGCAAACTTATCTGGGGATGGTGACCTCTGTATTTTCCTGAAGAGGCAAATAAATCATGATCCTGTCACCTGCAAGTGACAGAAAACCCAGGCCAAAGGGACTTAAACAAAGAAAGGAAATTTATTGGTACAGGGAACTGAAACACCCAGGGACGGGCTGGTTTCAGGTTCAGCTGGATCCAGGAGCACAAGCAATGAAGATACCATCACCTGGCTCTGCTCCGTCTTTGTTGGTTTCATCCTCAAGCTGCCAATCAGCCCGGGGTTATAGCCTATCTTTGTAGCAATTCCAGTAGAAGGTGTGAGTCTCTCTTCTCCACTAGCAACAGCAAGTTCTGAAATTTTTCTGGGATTTCTGAACCAAACACCATGGCCAGTGGCAGGTGAAGCAGCAGGTTCGAAGACTCCACTCATCCCACTTTTTCATCCAGAAGAGGGAATCAGTCCCCTCCCCACAAAGCACAGGGACTGAGGGTCAGAGAGCAGTGGCTCCCCCAAAGGGTGGGGTCTGCATCTAGAACAGGGGCCAAACGTTGGCAAAGCCAACAGGCAAAGCCAAAACTGTCTATCACAGTGTTTCTAAGGAGCGGCCAAAAGAGCCACAAATACACACACCTCCCAATCAATCAAAAGCTGCCTTTTGCAAGCATCCAGCTACACCCAGGCTTGGGGATCACAACCCTAGCTCCTTCCAGCCAGATGTGGGAGCTGAAAGGCGCTGGAAGCCCGCCCCTTCCTCAACTCCCCAAGGCGCAAGGCCCAGAGCCGGAGGGGTGCAGACCCGCGTCAGCCAGCAGAAGCGCGCTGTCGCTTCCACCTGCAGCCTCCCCGGGAGTGGTTTACAGAGGACTAAACAGAGCACTGGATAGTGTCGCCAGAAAGGGAAAGAGGGTCTGGCCAGTCCACTGAGAGCTCAGTGATGAATTTCTTTGGGGAACAGAACTCCT